>NC_136412.1:174951754-177351754 GCF_051521515.1 Lactuca serriola | reverse complement strand
TTTTTCGTAATCATTTGTAATATACTCTAATATATTCATACATTTCTCAGTTTTAGAAAAAGGTCCAAAATATGTTATCAAATTCATGAAAAATAAAACGAAATAACAAAAAGAATAAAAATAGGAAAAAACAAAAAAATAATACGAAAAAATCAATAAAATAATATGAAAAATAATAAATAAACAAAAAAAGTTGAAAAGTATAAAATGTATTAATATATTAGAGTATATTAAAATTTTGGTGTTCGAGTTTTTTTTCTTTTTGTTTTCCTATTTTTCATTAATTGAATCAAAATAAATGAAAACAATAGAAGAATAATAAATAACTAAAATTATATATAAAAAAATAGAAAACAAAATGTGAAATAATGACAATGATAAATGCAAACATAAAGTTGAAAACGATATTAACTATGGAGCTTCCAAGTAAAAAACATGAAATATAACTTCAAAAAAAAATTAATTAATTTTTTAGTTCAAAAATAAGAAAATTAAAACAAAAACACATTTTCGATATTGTTTATATTCATTCTTTATATATAAACAAAATTTAAAATTTACAAAATTACTCAAATGGTCCTTGAGGTTTGTAGTATATTGAAAATTTGTTATAAGGGCAAAATAGCATTTTTCATTAAAACCTAACAGCTGAAAATTTTGATTTAACGGTAGCGTGACGTTTTCCTTGAAAGTCCTCAAAGTGAGATATTTTCCAAACCATAGGAACCAATTATGAAATTTTTTCTTAATTTTAAGATATGATTTCCTATAGAAATTGTAGTTCAATAATAACTTTTTTAGAAAGATGAATACAAATAAGATTTTGTAGTATTTGCAATACTATCAACTATTTCAAATATTTGATATTTATTGCACTTTTTGATCAAGGAATATTGTTCAAAAAAGAAATTATGTGTATAACCGTTACAAAACGGTCATATTTTCAATGTATTTTGAAAAATAGTAACAACCTTTATATTTAAAATTATCTAAAAGAGAGTCGTTGGGCAACGGTCAAGAAATGTGTAAGGTCAAGCCTTGAAATATGATAATGTTTGAAACAAACTCAGCGTCAGCACGTATCTCAGCATCAGCACCAACACGTCAGCAGTTCAGTTTGTAATAGTTTAGTCTATTCAGTGCGTTGTAACAAATCTTGTACTTATCCTGTTTCCTTAGTTATCTTGATGTATTAGCTAGCGTATCCCTGAATTGTAGGGATTATCTAGAATAGTAGTATATATTGTTTTGTATAGGTTTGTGAATGGTCACGCCTTTCACAAACCCTAATCGTCGCTTTGTGCACACGATAATCTCTTTGTGAGATTATCTTTCTTAGTGAAAGTTTTTCTTCGTGAATTTCTCTTGTTCTTATTTGTAGTTATTGTTTGATATTTAGATTGATCTAAAGGCCTCTTCAATTGGTATCAGAGCAGGTTTTCTTTTATCAAACAAATGGCTTCATCTTCTTCTTCATCAAATCATCCTTCTGCTAAAATCCTTCCTTTCGATGAAACTAACTTTGCTATGTGGAAAATAAAGGCTCTATATGCCTTGGAGTCTGTTGATGAAGACATGTTGGACATCGTTGAAAAAGGTCCTTATGTTCCGATGTATCAGCCTCTTAAAAATAATGTTCCTGATGGCACTATGAAGAAAACTCCGAAAGAAAACTGGACGGCAGATGACAAGAGAAAACATGGTTTAGATGTTCATGCTCGTGCCGCTATCAGCTACTCGTTGCCATACAACATCTTTGGGCTGGTTCAAAATTGCATCTCAACAAAAGAGATGATGGATACTCTGACTGTATCCTTTGAAGGAACTGAAGAAGTCAAGGCTACTCAAATAAATGATCTTAACCGAAGGTATGAACATTTTTTTGCTAAGAAAGGTGAAACCTTGACTCAAACTTTTAACAGATTCAATACTCTTGTTAATGATCTTCAGAGACTAGATTAGTTGAAGCATAGAACTATTCTAGTGCAAAAGTTTTTGGATTCTCTAGGTGCAGGTTGGGAGAATCATGTTGATGTGCTGAAAAACAGTGAGAAGATCAACTCTATGGACTTACAAAGTCTCTATGGAAATCTTCGATACTATGAAGAATCCAAGCTTCAAAGAAAGGAACTGATGAAAGATTCTCAGCGTGAATCTTCTGTAGCCTTGTTCTCCAACAAAAAGCTGGTGTCAGATTCAGACACTGAAAGTGATTCAGACACTGATTCATCTAAAACTGACACTGATGATCTTGAAAAGGTTGTAGCCAGTGCAGCTTTGATTGTGAAGACCTTTGAAAAATCAGGTCGAAACTTCTCAAAGTTTCAAAAGAAGATTGGTGGAAAATTCTCAAAAGGGTCAGGAGTTGATAAAAGGCATGGTGCTGATAAGAAAGAGAAGGCTCAGTGCTTTAACTGTGGGAGCACTGATCATTTTGCAAAGGATTGTAAACAAAAGAAACAAGGCTCAGATGAATACTGGAAGCAGAAGTACAACAAGCTGATTGAGAAGCTGAAAGCTGAAAACTTGGAACATAAAGTGCTTGTAGCTGAAGAAGAAAAATGGAAAACTGATGAAGAGTCATCAGATGATGAAGTCAAGTGTCTCATGGTCAAAATAGAGGACCCGAATATTCCTGATAAAGACAAAAGTACTTTTGACACTGATATGTCTGATGCTGAAAATTCCAGGAAGCACAACATTGACTCTTTTTCAATGTACCAGGTTAAAAACTTTGTTTCCTATTCAATGAATGAAAAAATCAAAATGTTTGAGTATTTGGGTGTCATTAATTCTAAGAAGAATCAAACCATAAGAAATTTGCAAAATCAAATTGATCTTCTTGAAACTGATATATCCATGAAAAATAGCATTATTGAGTCCACTCAGGAAAATCTTAGAATTACTAGTTTGTCAAATTCACCCTTGTCTGCTGAAATTGACGATGTTAAAAATCTTTTGATCAAAGAACAAACTGTACTTCACACTTGGGCCAAATCTCATAAGAATGCCAATTATATTATTTCAGCTCAAATTCCACATTCTTGTGAGAAAATTCTTGGGGGTAATTTTGCAGAAGCTGAAAAAGTTTTTAAATCACAAGAAAAGGAATCTGAGGTCTATTCCATGAATGAAATGAAAAACAATTTCAAAAATAAGTTTGTCAGTAACTCTTTTATTAATCAAAGTTTAATTGATGAATATTGTACTATTAATTCTGATGGTATTACTGAGTGTAATGTTGAAATTACCGGAATTGATCCTACCTCTTATCCTGCACATCTTGTTAGACCAACCCCTCTAACTGAGAATATTATTGCTTTTCCTATCTCTAATGGAGTGTTTCATGTTGTTCATGAACAACTCAAGCACTTCCCTGATTGTAATCCATCTGTGAATGAGTCAAAATCAGATACTGATAGTTCATCTCCCAACACTGATCAAACTCCTTCTGACACTGAACTCAGTCGTGACTCAGTGATAAACAAAAGGACTGAAAGCTCTATTGGTGAATCTTACATGTCAAAATGTGTTGAATCAAAAAATTTGCTCACCAAGAAGAACTTTGGAACTAGAGTTTGCTACAGATGTGGTGATTCCTCTCACAAGATCAGTGAATGTTCTTTTGATAAATCATCCTCAAGAGCTGAAAATATTAAAGTTAGGAATGAAAAATGGACTCTTAAGTCAAACTCTTTAAACTGTCTTCGTAAAGAGTGTTATAATTTATTATCAAATAACTTTGTGAATGACCCATCTTCGAATGGGTCAGCGTGTTCTAACTAGTTTGTCAGCACTACAGGGTCAGGAGCATCTTTGGTACTTAGATAGTGGTTGCTCAAGGCATATGACAGGATCAAAGTCTCTCCTGGAAGATTATGTTAAGAAAACTGGTCCTGCAGTTACTTATGGAGACAATGGAAAGGGGTTCACTAAAGGATATGGAAACATCAAATGCAACAACGTGGTTTTTCAAAACGTTTCATATGTTAAGGGTCTCAAACAAAACCTTATTTCTATCAGTCAATTGTGTGATGCTGACTATGAAGTTCACTTTACAAAGAAGGAAGGAAGAGTTGTAAACACTGACAAGAACATCGTACTCTCAGCAAGTAGAAAAGATGATATATATGTTCTTGACATGTTCTCAAGTGACAAGGCACTGATGCAATGTTTCTTTACAAAGTCTCAGACGAATCTTAAAAGGTTTTCTCATCTGAACTTCAAGAATCTATCCAAGATATCCAATCAAGACCTAGTTAGAGGGCTCCCAAAATTCAGCGTTGTGAAAGACAAGATGTGTTCAGCTTGTGAACAAGGAAAACAAACCAAGTCCTCTTTCAAACCCAAGTCATGTTCCAGTATATCAGTCCCTCTTCATCTACTCCACATGGATTTGTTTGGACCTATTCCTGTTCGTTCACTAGGTGGAAATAAGTATACTCTAGTGGTCGTTGATGAGTGCACTCGATTTACATGGGTAGTTTTCTTGAAGAAGAAAAGTCATGCTGCACAGGAAATTATCTCACTGATTCGTAAAAATGAGACACCGACAGGTCTTAAAGTCAAGCAACTAAGAAGTGATCATGGTACTGAGTTCCGAAACTCAACTCTTGAAGAATTTTGTGATCATAAAGGAATTGGTCAAAACTTCTCAGCTCCTCGTACTCCTCAGCAAAATGGTGTTGCTGAACGAAGAAATAGAACACTGATTGAGGCAGGAAGGACCTTGATGATCCATGCTGGTCTTCCTATGTCGTTTTGGGCTGAAGCTGTCAATACAGCATGTTTTACTCAAAATCGATCTCTAATTCACAGGATTCACAAGAAGACTCCATATGAAATGCTGAAAGATCGGAAACCGGACGTATCATTTTTTCATGTGTTCGGATGCATTTGTTATATTCTAAATCAGCGTGACCCAAGATCCAAGTTTGAACCTAAGGCTAATAAAGGTATTTTTGATGGGTACTCATCTATTTCAAAGGCTTTTCGTGTTTTTCATGTGAACAGGCAATGTGTTAAAGAATCCATTCATGTGAAGTTTGATGAGGAATCATACACTGATGAAAAAGTCACTCATTCTCCTTCTAT
This sequence comes from Lactuca serriola, assembly GCF_051521515.1. NCBI lineage: Eukaryota > Viridiplantae > Streptophyta > Magnoliopsida > Asterales > Asteraceae > Lactuca > Lactuca serriola. Next base: position 177,346,660 of record NC_136412.1, on the reverse strand, counting down.
CTTTCAAGAGCTTCTCTCTTGTCCATTCGATGAAGCTCCTTCTGCTAAAGATAAGACTGATTCCTCTGATCCTATTATTCCAGTTCCATGTTCCTTGAATCAGGATACTGCAGCCACATCAGCAGATGATTCATTAGGTGCTAATGAAACCCTTGAAGCTGAAGACTCTCCTGAAACTGATAATATGTCAGTGTCTATCCCTCCGGAATCAGCATCAGTCATTGTACATCGAGATCATCCTGTTGATCGAATTATAGGGAATATTCATGATGGTGTCCGAACCAGATCTAGTGTACTTAATAACTTTTGCATGCATGTTAACTTTGTTTCAATGATCTTACCTGATAAAGTACACACAACTCTTCAAGATGCTGATTGGATCAAAGCCATGCAAGAAGAACTGAATGATTTTGAAAGGCACAAAGTTTGGACTCTTGTCCCAAGACCATCCGGGAAGACTATCACTGGAACTCGCTGGGTCTATCGTAACAAGGTTGATAAAGATGGAATCATCACTCGCAACAAGGCAAGGCTTGTAGCTCAAGGGTTTACTCAGATTGAATCTATCGACTACGGGGAAACTTTTACTCCAGTTGCTCGCATTGAAGCTATCAGACTGTTTCTCGCATACGCATCCTACATGAACTTCATTGTCTATCAGATGGATGTGAAAACAACATTCCTTCATGGTGTGTTAGAAGAAGAAGTATTCCTAAATCAGCCCCCAGGCTTTGTGGACAAAGATCATCCTAATTACGTGTACCGACGAGGAGCAATCGACAACACTCTCTTCATCAAAAACAAAGGCTCAGATATGGTTCTTGTTCAAATTTATGTCGATGACATTATTTTTGGCTCTCCAAATGAGACACTGAGCAAGGAATTTGCAGAGATCATGTCTCAAAGGTTCGAAATGAGCATGATGGGAAATATGACCTTTTTCTTAGGTCTTGAGGTTCAGCAACAAAAGACAGGTATTTCCATTTGCCAAAGTAAATATATTTCTGACATGCTTGTTAAGTATTCTCTCAGTGACTGCAAACCAGCATCTACCCCAGTGTCTAAGACTGATAAGATACAGGCTGATCCAACTGGAACTGATGTCAATCACTCTCTGTATCGAGGAATGATTGGATCCCTCTTATATCTCACGGCAAGTCGTCCTGATATCATGTTTGGAACCATTCTCTGTGCTCGATTCCAAGCTAATCCCAAAGAATCTCACCTCACGGCTGTCAATTTTTCGATACTTAAAGGGAACTCAAAACCTTGCACTGGGGGATCCTCGCGACTCAGCATTTGAACTTTATGGATACACTGACTTAGATTATGCAGGATGCAATTTAGACAAAAAGAGTACATCTGGTGGATGTCACTTCCTTGGCAACCGTCTCATCAGCTGTTCTAGCAAGAAGCAAACATCAGTTGCCATCTCAACTGCAGAAGCTGAGTATGTTGCCGCTGGGAGATGTTGTGCTCAGCTCTTATGGATTCAAAATCAGCTTCTCGACTATGGGTTCAAGTTCTCAAAGACTCCCATCTGTTGTGACAACACCAGTGCCATTCAGATCACACAAAATCCTGTTCAGCACTCAAAGACAAAGCATATCGAGATCAGACATCACTTCATCAGAGATAATGTTGAAAAGGGAAAAGTTGTTCTTGAACATGTCAAGACTTCGGAGCAACTTGCTGATATCTTCACAAAGGCACTGTATTCTCAATCAACTGCTTACATTATCGGAGAACTGGGAATGATTTCCTTGTAATTAATTTTGATGTTTAATTGTGCTAATGTTTGATTTTGTCTTATAAGCTGATGTACATTGTGCTGATGATGACATACTGATGATATTTGCTACTGAGCACTTTGGTTTGATTTCTTATCTTTATCTCTTCTTCAAGTCTTCTAAATAAAAGTTGAATGATTCACTATACTAAACCATACATTGATAACGACTTGAAACTCTTTGCCGATGGTTAGATCAAAACACCAAGATCTATCACACGCAACTACCCCTTCTTACCAATCTTACACTGATTCTGTGATTCAGTGTGCCAAACACACACGCTGATGAGAGTCTAAAAATCTTTGCCGATGGTTAGACCAAAACACCAAGGTTTATCACACACAACAATCTATTCTTTACCCTCCTCTTATTTAGTGTCTAATGATTCAGTAAGATAAACCACTCACTGATGAAGTCACAACACTCTGTGCCGATGGTTAGATAATGTAACTAGTATCTGTCACACGCACCAATCTCCTTGCTAGCCTTGAATAAGCAAGCTGTACCTTGAATTGACGGAGAAATATTTTCAGCATGTAACTTTTGTGACACTGAGCTCAGCGCTTCCGCAAGCACTGATTGACGTTTCACCTTCAGTCAACGGCTCTTTTATCCAACGGCTATTTTCTACTCTGACAGGTTGTTACGATGCGCCGTTTTCCTTAATGAAGATAATCATCACCTTTTTAAGATAATCATTACCTTTTTAAAAAAACCCCTTTTCATTCCATATTTAAACCTCTTTCTCCCTTGGTTTAATTTTTCCTTCCAAAACCTTGAACTTTTCTCAAAAACCCTAGAATTCTCAAATACTCTCCAATGGCGGCATCTCTGTTCACATACTCCTCAACCTCTCGAAGAGTCGTTCCTGCCCCAAACTCTCCCCCACTTCCAATTCACATTAAGGCAACCAATGTCGTCTTCAACCCTGACATTCCAGAGGTTCATCGAGGTCTTGGACTCGATGATTTCGTCAATTTCTTGGCTTCTTGCCGCCTTCGATATGCTATCAGTGATGTACCGTCCGAGTTCTTCCCTGAACAAGTATGTGAGTTCTACTATACTGCAACAGTTAATGAAGAAAACAATGCCATCACCGGAACCATTGGCCATGGCAGACACTCTGTCTTCATCACTGCAGAACTACTCAGTGCTGCGTTAAGGTTACCGATTTGCGAACCCTTTTCTGAACCTCCTACTATTGAAAGATGTAAACGCATGTTTGATCAACTGGGCTATGATCATTCAAAGGCTGGAACTCGCTCAGCTCTTATTTTGCGTCAGTGCATGACCCCAGGCTGGAAGTTTTTCACTGGTGCCTTATGCAAGTGTGTGGGTCACAAGTCTCGCAGTGGTGACCAACTGAGCAATTATGAGCAACAAGTTGTCTGCTCCCTTCTTCTCAACAAAAGGCTGGATTATGGGGCACTATTCTTTGATCAGCTTGTTCAGCTTCTACGTGCAAATGTGCATGCTGATCATGTTCCCTTTCCACACTGGATTGCCCTGGTGTTCGACAAATTCTTCGCTCCTGAATACTTTTCTCACTCTGGGAATCCAATTCAATGCCCTCGAATGTCCGTTCGTATATATCAGGATGATCCTTTGGATACTGACATTGGAATCTCGGATAGGATGAGAGAATGGATTGCCAATCCATACACTGTGCCCTCTCTCACCGTTGACACTGATGAAGGAGGTGCTGATGGTAATCATATGGATCATGCTGATCAAGAGGTGGACCATCATGATGGCGGACATTTCTCCCCTCAACTTTCTCATCACATCATCACAGACACTGGCAAAGCCTCCTCAGCACCACAGGATTCCATGCCTCTGGGGGAGCAACAATCTCAGGGGGAGCATCCCTCACAGGGGGAGCATCAGTCTTAGGGGGAGCATCCCTCACAGGGGGAGCATCCGTCACCAGCAGCTCACCACTCCTCTCCAAGGATGCCACCTAGCTCTCCAATTGCCCCAGGTACCTCAATGGTTCAAATTTCCGCTTCAGCATTTTCTGAACTGTTGTCACTGACTCGGGACATGAGTCAGCGTCTGCTTCGTATTGAGGCTGATGTTCAACAAATCAAGGAGGTTCTCTTTCTTACTCCTCCCTCTAGTCCCAAATCTGATGATGCTCAAAAGGGGGGAGATACTGATGATGATGCTAATGCTGATGATCATGTTGATGGTGACCCAAATGCTCATGCTGATGGTGAATCAAATGAGAAAGACACAGAACCTACTGACAACACTATCATTCAGCATGAATCACCCAACCCCATTCCTGAATCTGTTCTGTGGGGCCTAATAGTCCAGCAGCTACTGAAAAATTATTTGAAGACCGTGAGCATGATGAAGAGCCTAATGAACCTGATGATGAATGTCAAATTCTTGACATGAACTTCATTGATCCTTTCATTCCAGTTCAGCAAGAAAGCTCAGATGACCTTGAAGGATCTCATCCGATATTAGCCGATCCTATTGCTGATCCCATCATTCCGGTCCAAGGAGAGGATTCGGACGTTGCCAGTGAAGAATCTCATCCGCTGTCTCGAAAGCGGAAGGCAACAGATACTGATTTGGACCATTCTCAAACTGATAATTCTTCGTCTGTGAAGAAACCCAAGTCCATTGTCAGTATTTCAAACCTTGCCACTGAATGGAATATGTCCCCTGACCAAGTCAAGCAAATTCTTGATGAAGCCAATCGAGCTCAACTTCTAAAGAACATTGCTCAAGCTGATGAATCTCTTATTCAACACAAACTTCAGGCCAAGGGATCGTTTGAAGCTCAGATGCAGAAGTTCCTGGAGTTTCAGTCCAAGGCTCAGTCTTCTCAACCTCCTCCTAGCTCTAGCAAGCCTAAGACTGACAGTGTTCTTGACCGGATTGATCGAAAGAGGTTTGAAGATGTTTTTAATCGGCGTATGTGTGGAGATAAAATCATCAAAGTCAAAGCTTCTAAACCTCGAAACGAGAAAATCCTTACGTTGCTGATCACTCGTCAAGGTTCTCAGCATTCTTATACTGAAGTTGTCAAGAGGGATGAGCTGATCAGATATGGGTATTCAGAATGGATGGAACTGCTCGATCTAGCATCCAAGCAAACCTCAGCTCACTCTTCCGAACTGACTTGTGCTCTTCATCTGCTGATCAAGAAGGTTCAGCGTTTGGATCTTGTTCCTAAAGAACGACCTCAGCATCAAGGCCAAAGGGCATCAGTTCCTAGATCTCGAAGGATCAAGTTTCATGTTGATGGTGAAGATGTATTGGTTCAAGACTTCGGTGCTGGTGTGATTAATAATTCTCTTCCTTTCGGTGTTGATCCGGTTCAGCATCAATTCATCTCAGCTCCTGAACACGGAATGTTCTACCTTGATAAAAACAGGAGGATGTGCTTTCAGCGCACTACTGAGATTCCAAAAGCTCCAACCACTCACCTTGTTGGCTTAAGGAAAATGTGCATGAGTCATCAAGATCTATCCGGAGAATTTCACATTCTTATCGCCATGGAGCTGCTGAACAGAAGACAGGAGTTGCTGGACAGTCCTTACTGGCCAGTTAAAATTGAAGCTGAAGCTGAGTATGAAGAATTCCTTTCCAGGGGTGTCTTAATTTAGTTTGTTTTGAACATCATCATAATGGGGGAGATTGTAAGGTCAAGCCTTGAAATATGATAATGTTTAAAACAGACTCAGCGTCAGCACGTATCTCAGCATCAGCACTAGCACGTCAGCAGTTCAGTTTGTAATAGTTTAGTCTATTCAGTGCGTTGTAACAAATCTTGTACTTATCCTGTTTCCTTAGTTATCTTGATGTATTAGCTAGCGTATCCCTGAATTGTAGGGATTATCTAGAATAGCAGTATATATTGTTTTGTATAGGTTTGTGAATGGTCACGCCTTTCACAAACCCTAATCGTCGCTTTGTGCACACGATAATCTCTTTGTGAGATTATCTTTCTTAGCGAAAGTTTTTCTTCGTGAATTTCTCTTGTTCTTATTTGTAGTTATTGTTTGATATTTAGATTGATCTATAGGCCTCTTCAAAATGCTTCTATATATACTTTTTTTTGTCAATGTCATATCAATGCTCTTTCATTTTATATTTGTAAAAATTTTGTTTTTGTTATTCATTTCCACCATTTGCATCTTATGTATATCTTACTATTATACATGACTGGTGTTTCAACACTAGTTGAAAAGCATTTCAAATGAAAGTATTTTCGAGGCTAAAAAAGTCTCTAAAGAAAGGTGAGGATATAGATAACCTCCCCCTCTACTTTTTTGCATAAAGTGTCCATGCATATACTTCATAATGTAATATAACATCTACAAATTGCCATATTATTTGAAGATGATATGAGTAACTTGTAATGTCATCTCAAAGCTTAAGTCTTGCTAAAAACAATGTTATAGCTTTACCTTATATTTAGTAACCATTTTGTTTATCTTCCCCCATGTGAAAGCCATAAGCAAAGAGGATATCATCAACCTATTTTCTCTAAAACCATTTATCCATTTATTATAAAAATCATATATCTTTACATAAAATTAAAACTAAAACTTAAGTTTATATTAGTTCACATATTTATGAGTAGACATTTTATGTATACAAAATTTACGCATATCTATTGGTATGTTCTTAATGAATTTATCAACAATATAACATTAATAACTCAGATGTATGTATTTAAATACTTTTACAATACATTCTAGGTAAAGAAAAGAATGACTCTAACATGATTATGAATACTTTTCAATAAACTTTTTCTTAATCATAAAATCAATTGAGATTTATTATATTTCTCATTGCTCCGACGCCAAGGTTGGAATCCAAAAGATATGTATCATGAGAAATGAATTACATTCAAGATTTTCTTCAATATATTGATAAATATTTTTGAGAAAATTTATATGGCTTGCTAAATCTAGTTTCATATTTGTTTGTTGTGTGAAAGTTGGTAGATTGTAACATATTTATTTGTTTGACTAACAAATTATGAATGACATGCATGTAAATGAAAATGACGTGACAACATATCTAAAATAACTTCATTATACATTAACTATTTTTTTATTGTTCTATAAAAGGTAAACTACATAAAATGTAGAAATGTTTATGTAAAATTTATGTAATATGATCATCATCTTTCATTTTAATCTTTTTCTTCACTAAAAGCAAGTAATGTAAATCTTTCTGTCTCTACCCTACATAATTTAATTAAACATAACGGGTCCATCTAATAACCCCCCACCCCTCTTCTCTAACCATTTTTATTCTCACATCATCCTATTTACTAATAAACCTTGAGGATGTTCATGGCAGATCAATCAATCTTCATTGGGCATACATTGGACGTAGCTTGTTGTCGTCACAGCAAACGTAGCTCGCTGTCGTTACGACGAATGTAGATTGTCTATCAACATCCTCAGTAAATCAAGCCTAATTTCCATTTCAAAGGAAAATTGAATCAAGATTTATGTTTTCAAATTCTGTGGGGTTTTTCCAAGATACGTACATCACGAGTAGAGAATTCGTTAAGAAGTGCCTTCCTAGGGTATCTTCTACGTTGAAATCACGTCCATTATGTGACTTTTTGGTTTCATTCATGTGAGAGTCAAATGAATGTTTTGTACATTGTTAAATCATCATTATGTGTTGGAGTTGTCTACTCCTAGTGATGTTGCTATTTTGTTAAGTTCAACCTTCTTGACATCTGTAATAATATTATAACCAATGTAATTGATCTAATTCCTATTATGAAATCATGTATCTTTGTATGGTCTGGATTTCAATTAAGTACTATATTAAGTGTGGATTTTTGGCTTAATTACCTTCTAACTCGCTAGATATCTGTATAGTATTCCGTGCATAACTCTCATGGTTTATAGTAAGAATAACGAGGGGAGTAATAATAAAATAGAAGTTGAGTTTTTTAGTTATCGATGCATGTGAAATGTACAAGAGACCCTAAATGATAATAAGTTAAAATTAAAATTCAAAATTGTATTGTATTTCATATAGACGTTGATTCACTCTCCCATCGAGTAGTCAACTAGCTTGTAGCCTAGGGATATCAGGTGTTACCCTTCTTCCTCCTGATGTGTAGAGTTCATGTCGCATTTGTGACATAAGTGGATTAAAAAGTAAGTTAGGAGTAGTCAGATTTTTCGTTTAATATATATATATATATATATATATATATATATATATATATATATATCATGTAGCCGACACCACCTGATTTCCCCGACGACCTTCCACTCTAGCGACTCCTCGCACACAGAGTTTTTGATTAAGGGGTTGTATTTTGAAAGTATATATATATATATATATATATATATATATATATATATATATATATATATATATATATATATATATCCATTAACGGTAGTTTAAAAAATACTTACTTAACAATTGTGCATTATTATTTTAAAGAAATTGTAAAACATTTCATAGAAACTACCGTTACCATATCCTTCCCCTTGCGTGACTTTCTGCCCTCTTTTCTTGAACACCATTTTTTTCATGTATTGCCCTCACCTTTCTCCTTTTTATAATTATGAATTTTTCAATGACCAATATTGTCTCACCGTTCATTGTTGTTGCCTTTTCATTGATCATTGTTGTCTCGTTGCTTGCTATGATTGTAAGAAACCTCATATCCCTTCAATCATTCTCCTTCCTAGACAATATAACTGACATTATTTCGTAATCATTTGTAATATACTCTATTATATTCATACATTTTACAATTTTAGGAAAAGGTCCAAAATATATTATCAAATTTATAAAAAATAAAACGAAACAACGAAAAGAATAAAAATAGGAAAAAACAAAAAATTAATACGAAAAAATCAATAAAATAATATGAAAAATAGTAAATAAACTAAAAAAAGATGAAAAGTATAAAATGTATTAATATATTAGAGTATATTAAAATTTTGGTGTTCGAGTTTTTTTTCTTTTTGTTTTCCTATTTTTCATTACTTGAATCAAAATAAACGAAAAGAATAGAAGAATAATAAATAACTAAAACTATATATAGAAAAATAGAAAACAAAATGTGAAATAATGACAATAAGAAAAACATGAAATGTAACTTCAAAAAAAAAAATAATTAATTTTTCAGTTCAAAAATAAGAAAATTAAAACAAAAACACATTTTCGATATTGTTTATATTCATTCTTTATATATAAACAAAATTTAAATTTTACAAAATTACTCAAACGGTCCTTGAGGTTTGTAGTATATTGAAAATTTGGTATAAGGGCAAAATAACATTTTTCATTAAAATCTAACAGCTGGAAATTATGATTAAACGGTAGCGTGACGTTTTCCTTGAAAGTCCTCAAAGTGAGATATTTTCCAAACCATAGGGACCAATTATGAAATTTTTTCTTAATTTTAAGATATGATTTCCTATAGAAATTGTAGTTCAATAATAATTTTTTTAGAAAGATGAATACAAATAAGATTTTGTAGTATTTGCAATACTATCAACTATTTCAAATATTTGATATTTATTGCACTTTTTGATCAAGGAATGTCGTTCAAAAAAGAAATTATGTGTATAACCGTTATAAAACGGTCATATTTTCAATGTATTTTGAAAAATAGTAACAAGCTTTATATTTAAAATTATCTAAATGAGAGTCGTTGGGCAACGGTCAAGAAATGCTTCTATATATACTCTTTTTGTCAATGTCATATCAATGCTCTTTCATTTTATATTTGTAAAAATTTTGTTTTTGTTATTCATTGCCACCATTTGCATCTTATGTATATCTTACTATTATATATGATTGGTGTTTCAACACTAGCTGAAAAGCATTACAAATGATAGTATTTTCGAGGCTAAGAAAGTCTCTAAAGAAAGGTGAGAATATAGATAACCTCCCCCTCTACTTTTTTGCTTAAAGTGTCCATGCATATACTTCATAATATAATATAACATCTACAAATTTCCATATTATTTGAAGATGATATGAGTAACTTGTAATATCATCTCAAAGTTTAAGTCTTGCTAAAAACAATGTTATAGCTTTACCTTATATTTAGTAACCATTTTGTTTATCTTCCCCCATGTGAAGGCCATAAGCAAAGAGGATATCATCAACCTATTTTCTCTAAACCCATTTATCCATTTATTATAAAAATCATATATCTTTATATAAAATTAAAACTAAAACTTAAGTTTATATTAGTTCACATATTTATGACTAGACATTTTATGTATACAAAATTTACGCATATCTATTCGTATGTTCTTAATGAATTTATCAACAATATAACATTAATAACTTAGATGTATGTATTTAAATATTTTTATAATAAATTCTAGGTAAAGAAAAGAATGACTCTAACATAATTATGAACACTTTTCAATATTATTTTTTCTTTAATAAGAAAATCAATTGAGATTTATTATATTTCGCATTGCTCCGACACCTTCTTAGGAGCCTAAGGTTGGAATCCACAGGATATGTACCATGAAAAATTATTTACATTCTAGATTTTCTTCAATATATTTATAAATATTTTTGAGAAATTTTATATGGCTTGCCAACTCTAGTTTAATTTTTGTTTGTTGTGTGAAATTAGGTAGATTGTAACATATTTATTTGTTTGACTAACAACATGTGAATGATATACATGTAAATGACAATAATGTGACAACATATCTAAAATAACTTCATTATAATAACTATTTTTTTTTATTGTTCTATAAAAGATAAACTACATAAATTGTAGAAAGGTTTATGTAAAATTTATGTAATATGATCAGCATCTTTCATTTTAATCTTTTTCTTCACTAAAAGAAAGTAATGTAAATCTTTCTGTCTCTAGCCTACATAATTTATTTAAACGTAACTGGTCCATCCAATAACCCCCACCCCTCTTCTCAAACCATTTTTCTTCTCACATCATCGTATTTACTAATAAACCTTGAGGATGTTCATGACATATCAATCAATATTCGATGGGCGTACACTCGAGGTAGCTCATTGTCATCACAGCAGACGTAGCTCGCTGTCATTACAACGAATGTAGATTGTCTATCAATATCCTCAGTCAATCAAGCCTAATTTCCGTTTCAAAGGAAAATTGAATCAAGATTTATGGTTTCAAATTCTTTGGGGTTTTTCCCAGATGACTAAATAATTCATTAAAAAGTGCCTTCCTAGGGTATCTTATACGTTCAAATAACGTATATTATGTAACTTTTTGGTTTCATTCATGTTAGAGTCAAATTAATGTTTTTTACCTGGTAAAATCATCATTATGTGTTGGAGTTGTCTACTCCTAGTGATGTTGCTATATTTTTAAGTTCAACCTTTTTGACATCTGTAATAATATTTTAACCAATGTAATTGATCTAACTTCTAGTATGAAATACTGTATCTTTGTATGGTCTGGATTTCAGTTAATACTATATTAAGTGTGCATTTTTAGCTTAATTACCTTCTAACTATCTAGATAAGTGTATGGTATTCCATGCATAACTCTCATGGGTTTATAGTAAGAATAACGGGGGGGGGGGGGGGGGGGGGGGGGGGTAATAATAAAATAGAAGTTGAGTTTTTGTAGTTATCGAGGCATGTAATATGTACAAGAGACCCTAAATGATAATAAGTTAAAATTCAAATTCAAAATTGTATTGTATTTCATATAGACGTTTATTGACTGTCCCATCGAGTAGTTAAACGACTTGTAGCCTAGGGATATTAGGTGTTAACCTTTCGTCCTCCTGATGTCGAGAGTTCATGTAGCATTTATGACATAGGTGGATTAAGGAGTAAGTTAGGAGTAGTTACACTTTTCGTTTAAAAAAATATATATCATGTAGCCGACAACACCTGATTTCCCCGACAACCTTCCACTCTAGCGACTCCTCGCACACAGAGTTTTTGATTAAGGGGTTGTATTTTGAAAGTATATATATATATATATATATATATATATATATATATATATATATATATATATATATATATATATATATATATATATACACACACATATATATATCCATTAACGATAGTTTAAAAAATACTTACTTAACAGTTGTGCATTATTATTTTTAAAAATTGTAAAACATTTCATAGAAACTACCATTACCATATCCTTCCCCTTGCGTGACTTTCTGCCCTCTTTTCTTGAGCATCATTTTTTTTCATGTATTGCCCTCACCTTTCTCCTTCTTATAATTGTGAATTTTTCAATGACCAATATTGTCTCACCATTCATGGTTGTTGCCTTTTCTTTGATCATTGTTGTCTCATTGCATGCTATGACTGTATGAAACCTCATATCCCTTAAATCATTCTCCTTCCTAGACAATGTAACTGACATTATTTCGTAATCATTTGTAATATACTCTATTATATTCATAAATTTTACAGTTTTAGAAAAAGGTCCAAAATATATTATCAAATTTATAAAAAATAAAACGAAACAACGAAAAGAATAAAAATAGGAAAAAACAAAAAACTAATACGAAAAAAATCAATAAAATAATATGAAAAATAATAAACAAACAAAAAAAGATGAAAAGTATAAAATGTATTAATATATTAGAGTATATTAAAATTTTGGTGTTCGAGTTTTTTTTCTTTTTGTTTTCCTATTTTTCATTACTTGAATCAAAATAAATGAAAACAATAAAAGAATAATAAATAACTAAAATTATATATAGCAAAATAGAAAACAAAATGTGAAATAATGACAATGATAAATGCAAACATAAAGTTGAAAACGATATTAACTATGGAGCTTCCAAGTAAAAAACATGAAATGTAACTTCAAAAAAAAATTAATTAATTTTTCAGTTCAAAAATATGAAAATTAAAACAAAAACACATTTTCGATATTGTTTATATTCATTCTTTATATATAAACAAAATTTAAATTTACAAAATTACTCAAACGATCCTTGAGATTTGTAGTATATTGAAAATTTGGTATAAGGGCAAAATAGCACTTTTCATTAAAATCTAACAGCTGAAAATTTTGATTTAACGATAGCGTGACGTTTTCCTTGAAAGTCCTCAAAGTGAGATATTTTCCAAACCATAGGGACCAATTATGAAATTTTTTCTTAATTTTAAGATATGATTTCCTATAGAAATTGTAGTTCAATAATAATTTTTTTAGAAAGATGAATACAATTAAGATTTTGTAGTATTTGCAATACTATCAACTATTTCAAATATTTGATATTTATTGCACTTTTTGATCAAGGAATATCGTTCAAAAAAGAAATTATGTGTATAACCGTTATAAAACGGTCATATTTTCAATGTATTTTTAAAAATAGTAACAAGCTTTATATTTAAAATTATCTAAACGAGAGTCGTTGGGCAACGGTCAAGAAATGCTTCTATATATACTTTTTTTGTCAATGTCATATCAATGCTCTTTCATTTTATATTTGTAAAAAAATTGTTTTTGTTATTCATTGCCACCATTTGCATCTTATGTATATCTTACTATTATATATGATTGGTGTTTCAACACTAGCTGAAAAGCATTACAAATGATAGTATTTTCGAGGCTAAGAAAGTCTCTAAAGAAAGGTGAGAATATAGATAACCTCCCCCTCTACTTTTTTGCATAAAGTGTCCATGCATATACTTCATAATATAATATAACATCTACAAATTGCCATATTATTTGAAGATGATATGAGTAACTTGTAATGTCATCTCAAAGTTTAAGTCTTGCTAAAAACAATGTTATAGCTTTACCTTATATTTAGTAACCATTTTGTTTATCTTCCCCCATGTGAAGGCCATAAGCAAAGAGGATATCATCAACCTATTTTCTCTAAAACCATTTATCCATTTATTATAAAAATCATATATCTTTACATAAAATTAAAACTAAAACTTAAGTTTATATTAGTTCACAAATTTATGAGTAGACATTTTATGTATACAAAATTTACGCATATCTATTCGTATGTTCTTAATGAATTTATCAACAATATAACATTAATAACTTAGATGTATGTATTTAAATATTTTTATAATAAATTCTAGGTAAAGAAAAGAATGACTCTAACATGATTATGAACACTTTTCAATATAATTTTTTCTTTAATAAGAAAATCAATTGAGATTTATTATATTTCGCATTGCTCCGACACCTTCTAAGAAACCTAAGGTTGGAATCCACAGGATATGTACCATGAAAAATTATTTACATTCTAGATTTTCTTCAATATATTTATAAATATTTTTGAGAAAATTTATATGGCTTCCCAACTCTAGATTAATTTTTATTTGTTGTGTGAAATTAGGTAGATTGTAACATATTTATTTGTTTGACTAACAACATGTGAATGATATACATGTAAATGACAATAATGTGACAACATATCTAAAATAACTTCATTATATAATAACTATTTTTTTTATTGTTCTATAAAAGGTAAACTACATAAAATGTAGAAAGGTTTATGTAAAATTTATGTAATATGATCAGCATCTTTCATTTTAATCTTTTTCTTCACTAAAAGAAAGTAATGTAAATCTTTCTGTCTCTAGCCTACATAATTTATTTAAACGTAACTGGTCCATCCAATACCCCCCACCCCTCTTCTCAAACCATTTTTCTTCTCACATCATCCTATTTACTAATAAACCTTGAGGATGTTCATGACATATCAATCAATATTCGATGGGCGTACACTCGAGGTAGCTCATTGTCGTCATAGCAGACGTAGCTCGCTGTCGTTACAACGAATGTAGATTGTCTATCAATATCCTCAGTCAATCAAGCCTAATTTCCGTTTCAAAGGAAAATTGAATCAAGATTTATGGTTTCAAATTCTTTGGGGTTTTTCCCAGATGACTAAAGAATTCATTAAAAAGTGCCTTCCTAGGGTATCTTATACGTTTAAATAACGTCTATTATGTGACTTTTTGGTTTCATTCATGTTAGGGTCAAATGAATGTTTTTTACGTGGTAAAATCATCATTATGTGTTGGAGTTGTCTACTCCTAGTGATGTTGCTATATTTTTAAGTTCAACCTTTTTGACATCTGTAATAATATTTTAACCAATGTAATTGATCTAACTTCTAGTATGAAATCCTGTATCTTTGTATGGTCTGGATTTCAGTTAATACTATATTAAGTGTGCATTTTTAGCTTAATTACCTTCTAACTATCTAGATAAGTGTATGGTATTCCATGCATAACTCTCATGGTTTATAGTAAGAATAACGGGGGGAGTAATAACAAAATAGAAGTTGAGTTTTTGTAGTTATCGAGGCATGTAATATGTACAAGAGACCCTAAATGATAATAAGTTAAAATTCAAATTCAAAATTGTATTGTATTTCATATAGACGTTGATTCACTGTCCCATCGAGTAGTCAAACAGCTTGTAGCCCAGGGATATCAGGTGTTACCCTACGTCCTCCTGATGTCGAGAGTTCATGTAGCATTTGTGACATAGGTGGATTAAGGAGTAAGTTAGGAGTAGTTAGATTTTTCATTTAAAAAAATATATATCATGTAGCCGACAACACCTGATTTCCCCAACAACCTTCCACTCTAGCAACTCCTCGCACACAGAGTCTTTGATTAAGGGGATGTATTTTGAAAGTATATATATATATATATATATATATATATATATATATATATATATCCATTAACGGTAGTTTAAAAAATAATTACTTAACAGTTGTGCAATATTATTTTAAAGAAATTGTAAAACATTTCATAGAAACTACCATTACCATATCCTTCCCCTTGCGTGACTTTCTGCCCTCTTTTCTTGAGCACCATTTTTTTCATGTATTGCCCTCACCTTTCTCCTTCTTATAATTGTGAATTTTTCAATGACCAATATTGTCTCACCATTCATTGTTGTTTCCTTTTCATTGATCATTGTTGTCTCGTTGCTTGCTATGATTGTAAGAAACCTCATATCCCTTAAATAATTCGCCTTCCTAGACAATGTAACTGACATTATTTCGTAATCATTTGTAATATACTATATTATATTCATACATTTCACAGTTTTAGAAAAAGGTCCAAAATATATTATCAAATTTATAAAAAATAAAACGAAACAACGAAAAGAATAAAAATAGGAAAAAACTAAAAATTAATACGAAAAAATCAATAAAATAATATGAAAAATAATAAATAAACAAAAAAAAAAGATGAAAAGTATAAAATGTATTAATATATTAGAGTATATTAAAATTTTGGTGTTCGAGTTTTTTTTTCTTTTTGTTTTCCTATTTTTCATTACTTGAATCAAAATAAATGAAAACAATAGAAGAATAATGAATAACTAAAATTATATATAGAAAAATAGAAAACAAAATGTGAAATAATGACAATGATAAATTCAAACATAAAGTTGAAAACGATATTAACTATGGAGCTTCCAAGTAAAAAACATGAAATGTAACTTCAAAAAAAAATTAATTAATTTTTCAGTTCAAAAATAAGAAAATTAAAACAAAAACACATTTTCGATATTGTTTATATTCATTCTTTATATATAAAGAAAATTTAAAATTTACAAAATTACTCAAACGGTCCTTGAGGTTTGTAGTATATTGAAAATTTGGTATAAGGGCAAAATAGCACTTTTCATTAAAATCTAACAACTGAAAATTTTGATTTAACGGTAGCGTGACGTTTTCCTTGAAAGTCCTCAAATTGAGATATTTTCCAAACCATAGGGACCAATTATGAAATATTTTCTTAATTTTAAGATATGATTTCCTATAGAAATTGTAGTTCAATAATAATTTTTTTAGAAAGATGAATACAAATAAGATTTTGTAGTATTTGCAATACTATCAACTATTTCAAATATTTGATATTTATTGCACTTTTTGATCAAGGAATATCGTTCAAAAAAGAAATTATGTGTATAACCATTATAAAACGGTCATATTTTCAATGTATTTTGAAAAATAGTAACAAGCTTTATATTTAAAGTTATCTAAAAGAGAGTCGTTGGGCAACGGTCAAGAAATGCTTCTATATATACTTTTTTTTGTCAATGTCATATTAATGCTCTTTCATTTTATATTTATAAAAATTTTGTTTTTGTTATTCATTACCACCATTTGCATCTTATGTATATCTTACTATTATACATGATTGGTGTTTCAACACTAGATGAAAAGCATTTGAAATGAAAGTATTTTCGAGGCTAAGAAAGTCTCTAAAGAAGGTTGAGAATATAGATAACCTCCCCCTCTAGTTTTTTGCAAAAAGTGTCCATGCATATACTTCATAATATAATATAACATCTACAAATTGCCATATTATTTAAAGATGATATGAGTAACTTGTAATGTCATCTCAAAGTTTAAGTCTTGCTAAAAACAATGTTATAGCTTTACCTTATATTTAGTAACCATTTTGTTTATCTTCCCCCATGTGAAGGCCATAAGCAAAGAGGATATCATCAACCTATTTTCTCTAAAACCATTTATCCATTTAATATAAAAATCATATATCTTTACATAAAATTAAAACTAAAACTTAAGTTTATATTAGTTCACATATTTATGAGTAGACATTTTATGTATACAAAATTTACGCATATATATTGGTATGTTCTTAATGAATTTATCAACATTATAACATTAATAACTTAGATGTATGTATTTAAATATTTTTATAATACATTCTATGTAATGAAAAGAATGACTCTAACATGATTATGAATACTTTTCAATAAATTTTTTCTTCAATCATAAAATCAATTGAGATTAATTATATTTCTCATTGCTCTGACGCCAAGGTTGGAATCCAAAAGATATGTATCATGAGAAATGAATTACATTCAAGACTTTCTTCAATATATTTATAAATATTTTTGAGAAAATTTATATGGCTTGCTAACTCTAGTTTCATTTTTGTTTGTTGTGTGAAAGTTGGTAGATTGTAACATATTTATTTGTTTGACTAACAAATTATGAATGACATACATGTAAATGAAAATGACGTGACAACATATCTAAAATAACTTCATTATACATTAACTATTTTTTTATTGTTCTATAAAAGTTAAACTACATAAAATGTAGAAATGTTTATGTAAAATTTATGTTATATGATCAACATCTTTCATTTTAATCTTTTTCTTCACTAAAAGCAAGTAATGTAAATCTTTCTGTCTCTACCCTACATAATTTAATTAAATGTAACGGGTCCATCTAATAACCCCCACCCCTCTTCTCTAAACATTTTTATTCTCACATCATCCTATTTACTAATAAACCTTGAGGATGTTCATGGCAGATCAATCAATCTTCATTGGGCGTACATTGGACGTAGCCTGTTGTCGTCACAGCAGACGTAGCTCACTGCCGTTACGACGAATGTAGATGGTCTATCAATATCCTCAGTAAATCAAGCCTAATTTCCATTTCAAAGTAAAATTAAATCAAGATTTATGTTTTCAAATTCTGTGGGGTTTTTCCAAGATACGTACATCATGAGTTGAGAATTCGTTAAGAAGTGCCTTCCTAGGGTATCTTCTACGTTGAAATCACGTCCATTATGTGACATTTTGGTTTCATTCATGTTAGAGTCAAATGAATGTTTTGTACTTTGTTAAATCATCATTATGTGTTCGAGTTGTCTACTCCCAGTGATGTTGCTATTTTGTTAAGTTAAACCTTTCTTCACATCTGTAATATATTTATAACCAATGTAATTGATCTGATTCCTATTATGAAATCCTGTATCTTTGTATGGTCTGGATTTCAATTAAGTACTATATTAAGTGTGGATTTTTGGCTTAATTACCTTCTAACTTGCTAGATATGTGTATGGTATTCCGTGCATAACTCTCATGGTTTATAGTAAGAATAACGAGGGGAGTAATAATAAAATAGAAGTTGACTTTTTTAGTTATCGATGCATGTGAAATGTACAAGAGACCCTAAATGATAATAAGTTAAAATTAAAATTCAAAATTGCATTGTATTTCATATAGACGTTTATTCACTCTCCCATGGAGTAGTCAAATAGCTTGTAGCCTAGGGATATCAGGTGTTACCCTTCTTCCTCCTGATGTGTAGATTTCATGTCGTGTTTGTGACATAGGTGGATTAAGGAGTAAGTTAGGAGTAGTTAGATTTTTCGTTTAAAAAAATATATATCATGTAGCCGACACCACCTGATTTCCCCGACGACCTTCCACTCTAGCGACTCCTCGCACACAAAGTTTTTGATTAAAGGGTTATATTTTGAAATTGTATATATATATATATATATATATATATATATATATATATATATATATATATATATATATATATATATATATATCCATTAACGGTAGTATAAAAAATACTTACTTAACAGTTGTGCTTTATTATTTTAAAGAAATTGTAAAACATTTCATAGAAACTACCATTACCATATCTTTCCCCTTGCGTGATTTTCTGCCCTCTTTTCTTAACCACCATTTTTTTCATGTATTGCCCTCACCTTTCTCCTTCTTATAATTGTGAATTTTTCAATGACCAATATTGTCTCACCATTCATTGTTGTTGCCTTTTCATTGATCATTGTTGCCTTGTTGCTTGCTATGATTGTAAGAAACCTCATATCCCTTAAATCATTCTCCTTCCTAGACAATGTAACTGACATTATTTCGTAATCATTTGTAATATACTCTATTATATTCATACATTTTACAGTTTTAGAAAAAGGTCCAAAATATATTATCAAATTTATAAAATATAAAACGAAACAACGAAAAGAATAAAAATAGGAAAAAACTAAAAATTAATACGAAAAAATCAATAAAATAATATGAAAAATAATAAATAAACAAAAAAAGATGAAAAGTATAAAATGTATTAATATATTAGAGTATATTAAAATTTTGGTGTTCGAGTTTTTTTTTCTTTTTGTTTTCCTATTTTTCATTACTTGAATCAAAATAAATGAAAACAATAGAAGAATAATAAATAACTAAAATTATATATAGAAAAATAGAAAACAAAATGTGAAATAATGACAATCATAAATGCAAACATAAAGTTGAAAACGATATTAACTATGGAGCTTCCAAGTAAAAAACATGAAATATAACTTCAAAAAAAATTAATTAATTTTTCAGTTCAAAAACAAGAAAATTAAAACAAAAACACATTTTCGATATTGTTTATATTCATTCGTTATATATAAACAAAATTTAAAATTTACAAAATTACTCAAACGGTCCTTGAGGTTTGTAGTATATTGAAAATTTGGTATAAGGGCAAAATAGCATTTTTAATTAAAATATAACAGCTGAAAATTTTGATTTAACAGTAGCGTGAAGTTTTCCTTGAAAGTCCTCAAAGTGAGATATTTTCCAAACCATAGGAACCAATTATGAAATTTCTTCTTAATTTTAAGATATGATTTCCTATAGAAATTGTAATTCAATAATAACTTTTTTAGAAAGATGAATACAAATAAGATTTTGTAGTATTTGCAATACTATCAACTATTTCATATATTTGATATTTATTGCACTTTTTGATCAAGGAATATCATTCAAAAAAGAAATTATGTGTATAACCGTTACAAACGGTCATATTTTCAATGTATTTTGAAAAATAGTAACAAGCTTTATATTTAAAATTATCTAAAAGAGAGTCGTTGGGCAACGGTCAAGAAATGCTTCTATATATACTTTTTTTGTCAATGTCATATCAATGCTCTTTCATTTTATATTTGTAAAAATTTTGTTTTTGTTATTCATTGCCACCATTTGCATCTTATGTATATCTTACTATTATATATGATTTGTGTTTCAACACTAGCTGAAAAGCATTACAAATGATAGTATTTTCGAGGCTAAGAAAGTCTCTAAAGAAAGGTGAGAATATAGATAACCTCCCCCTCTACTTTTTTGCATAAAGTGTCCATGCATATACTTCATAATATAATATAACATCTACAAATTGCCATATTATTTGAAGATGATATGAGTAACTTGTAATGTCATCTCAAAGTTTAAGTCTTGCTAAAAACAATGTTATAGCTTTACCTTATATTTAGTAACCATTTTGTTTATCTTCCCCCATGTGAAGGCCATAAGCAAAGAGGATATCATAATCCTATTTTCTCTAAAACCATTTATCCATTTATTATAGAAATCATATATCTTTACATAAAATTAAAACAAAAACTTAAGTTTATATTAGTTCACATATTTATGACTAGACATTTTATGTATACAAAATTTACGCGTATCTATTCGTATGTTCTTAATGAATTTATCAACAATATAACATTAATAACTTAGATGTATGTATTTAAATATTTTTATAATAAATTCTAGGTAAAGAAAAGAATGACTCTAACATGATTATGAACACTTTTCAATATTATTTTTTCTTTAATAAGAAAATCAATTGAGATTTATTATATTTCGCATTGCTCCGACACCTTCTTAGGAGCCTAAGGTTGGAATCCACAGGATATGTACCATGAAAAATTATTTACATTCTAGATTTTCTTCAATATATTTATAAATATTTTTGAGAAAATTTATATGGCTTGCCAACTCTAATTTAATTTTTGTTTGTTGTGTGAAATTAGGTAGATTGTAACATATTTATTTGTTTGACTAACAACATGTGAATGATATATATGTAAATGACAATAATGTGACAACATATCTAAAATAACTTCATTATATAATAACTATTTTTTTTATTGTTCTATAAATGGTAAACTACATAAAATGTAGAGAGGTTTATGTAAAATTTATGTAATATGATCAGCATCTTTCATTTTAATCTTTTTCTTCACTAAAAGAAAGTAATGTAAATCTTTCTGTCTCTAGCCTACATAATTTATTTAAACGTAACTGGTCCATCCAATAACCCCCCACCCCTCTTCTCAAACCATTTTTCTTCTCACATCATCCTATTTACTAATAAACCTTGAGGATGTTCATGACATATCAATCAATATTTGATGGGCGTATACTGGAGGTAGCTCATTGTCGTCACAGCAGACGTAGCTCGCTGTCGTTACAACGAATGTAGATTGTCTATCAATATCCTCAGTCAATCAAGCCTAATTTCCGTTTCAAAGGAAAATTGAATCAAGATTCATGGTTTCAAATTCTTTGGGGTTTTTCCAAGGTGACTAAAGAATTCATTAAAAAGTGCCTTCCTAGCGTATCTTCTAGGTTCAAATAACGTCTAGTATGTGACTTTTTGGTTTCATTCATGTTAGAGTCAAATGAAGGTTTTTTACCTGGTAAAATCATCATTATGTGTTGGAGTTGTCTACTCCTAGTGATGTTGCTATATTTTTAAGTTCAACCTTTTTGACATCTGTAATAATATTTTAACCAATGTAATTGATCTGATTTCTAGTATGAAATCCTGTATCTTTGAATGGTCTCGATTTCAGTTAATACTATATTAAGTGTGCATTTTTAGCTTAATTACCTTCTAACTATCTAGATAAGTGTATGGTATTCCATGCATAACTCTCATGGTTTATAGTAAGAATAACGGGGGGAGTAATAATAAAATAGAAGTTGAGTTTTTGTAGTTATCGAGGCATGTAATTTGTAAAAGTGACCCTAAATGATAATAAGTTAAAATTAAAATTCAAAATTTTAATGTATTTCATATAGACGTTGATTCACTGCCCCATCGAGTAGTCAAAGGGCTTGTAGCCCAGGGATATCAGGTGTTACCCTACGTCCTCCTGATGTCGAGAGTTCATGTAGCATTTGTGACATAGGTGGATTAAGGAGTAAGTTAGGAGTAGTTAGATTTTTCGTTTAAAAAAATATATATCATGTACCCGACACCACCTGATTTCCCTGACGACCTTCCACTCTAGCGACTCCTCGCACACAGAGTTTTTGATTAAGGGGTTGCGCTTTAGTATTTTTAAGAAATTGAAAAACATTTCATAGAAACTACCATTACCATATCATTCCCCTTGCGTGACTTTCTGCTCTCTTTCCTTGACCAACATTTTTTCATGTATTGCCCTCACCTTTCTCCTTCTTATAATTATGTATTTTTCAATGACTAATGTTGTCTCACCATTCATTGTTGTCGCCTTTTCATTGATCATTGTTGCCTCGTTGATTGCTATTGTCGTAAGAAACCTCATATCCCTTAAATCATTCTCCTTCCTAGACAAAGTACCTGTCATTCTTTGATAATCATTTGTAATATACAATAATATATTCATCCATTTTACACTTTTAGAAAAAGGTCAAAAATATTTTATCAAATTGATGAAAATAAAACGAACCATCGAAAAGAATAAAAATAGGAAAAAACTAAAAATTAATACTAAACAATCAATAAAATAATATGAAAAAAAAACAAAAAATAGATGAAAAGTATAAAATGTATTATTTTATTAGAATATATTATAATTATGGTGTTTGAGTTTTTTTTTCTTTTTGTTTTCCTATTTTTCATTACTTGAATCAAAATAAATAAAAACAATATACTAATAATAAATAACTAAAATTACATATAGAAAAATAGAAAAAAATGTGCAATAATGATAACGATAAATACAAACATAAAGTTGATAAAGATATTAACTATGGCGCATCTAAGTAAAAAAATGAAACGTAATTTCAAAAAATATATATTAATTAATTTTTCAGTTCAAAAATAAGAAAATTATAAAAAACCGCAGCTTCGATATTGTTTATCGAATTTAAGTTTATTTCCTTGAATCAATATAAATAAATGGAAGATGATTTGTACACAACAATTTTTTCTCCATACACAACAATTGATGTTAAATATATGTATATATATATATATATATATATATATATATATATATATATATATAATTTATATATATATATATATATATATATATATATATATATATATATAATTTATATATTTACAAAATTTATATTTATAATTTATATATAAACAAAATTTCAAATTTACAAAATTAAACAAATGGTCCTTGAGGTTTGTAGTATATTGAAAATTTGGTACATTGGAAAAATACCATTTTTCATTAAAATCTAACAGCTGAAAAGTTTGATTTAACGGCAACGTGA
Source organism: Lactuca serriola (assembly GCF_051521515.1). NCBI lineage: Eukaryota > Viridiplantae > Streptophyta > Magnoliopsida > Asterales > Asteraceae > Lactuca > Lactuca serriola. The sequence continues at coordinate 177,322,792 of NC_136412.1, read as the reverse complement.
CGTTTTCCTTGAAACTCCTCAAAGGGAGTTATTTCTCAAACCACACGGACCAATTATGAAATTTTGTCTTAATTTTAAGATATGACTTCCTATAAAAGTTGTAGTTCAAAAATAACTTTTGTAGATTGATGAATACAAATATTTGTTGAACTTTTTGATCAAGGAATATGGTTCAAAAAAGAAATTATTTATATAACCGTTACAAAACGGTCATATTTTCAATGTATTTTGAAAAATAGTAATAACCTTCATATTTAAAAATTATCTAAGAGAGAGTCGTTGGTCAATGGTCAAGAAATGCTTCTATATATATATATATATATATATATATATATATATATATATATATATATATATATATATATTGTCAATTTCATATCAGTGCTCTTTCATTTTATATTTGTAAAAATTTTGTTTTTGTTACTCATTGCCACCATTTGCATCATATGTATATCTTACTATTATACATGAATGGTGTTTCAATACTAGCTGAAAAGCATTTTAAATGAAAGTATTTTCGAGGTTAAGAAAGTCTCTAAAGAAAGGTGAGAATATAGATAACCTCCCCCTCTAGTTTTTTGCATAAAGTGTCCATGCATATACTTCATAATATAATATAACATCTACAAATTGCCATATTATTGAAGATGATATGAGTAACTTCTAATGTCACCTCAAAGTTTAAGTCTTGCTAAATTCAATGTTATAGCTTTACCTTATATTTATAAAAATCATATATCTTTACATTAAGTTAAAACTAAAACTTAAGTTTATATTAGTTCACATATTTATGAGTAGACGTTTTATGTATACAAAATTTATGCATATCTATTGGTATGTTCTTAATGAATTTATCAACAATATAACATTAATAACTTAGATGTATGTATTTAAATATTTTTATAATAAATTCTAGGTAAAGAAAAGAATGACTCTAACAAGATTATGAATACTTTTCAATAAATTTTTTCTTCACTAAGAAAATCAATTTAGATTTATTATATTTCTCATTGCTCTGACACCTTCTTTGGAGCCTAAGGTTGGAATCCACAAGATATGTACCATGTGAAATGAATTACATTCTAGATTTTCTTCAATATATTTATATATATTTTCGAGAAAATTTATATGGCTTGCCAACTCTAGTTTCATTTTTGTTTACTGTGTGAAATTAGGCAGATTTTAACATATTTATTTTTTTGACTTACAACATGTGAATGATATTCATGTAAATGACAATGGTGTGACAACATATTTAATATAACTTCACTATACAATAACTATTTTTTTGTTGTTCTATAAAAGGTAAACTACATAAAATGTAGAATTGTTTATGTAAAATTTATGTAATATGATCAACATCTTTCATTTTAATCTTTTTCTTCACTAAAAGCAAGTAATGTAAATCTTTCAATCTCGAGCCTACATAATTTATTTAAACATAACTGGTCCATCCAATAACCCCCACCCCTCTTCTCTAACCATTTTTCTTCTCACATCATCCTATTTACTAATAAACCTTAAGGATGTTCATGACAAATCAATCAATCTTAGTTGGGCATACACCGGAGGTAGCTCATAGTCGTCACAGCAGACGTAGCTCGTTGTCGTTACAACGAATGTAGATTGTCTATCAATATCCTCAGTCAATCAAGCCTAATTTCCATTTCAAAGGAAAATTGAATCAATATTTATGGTTTCAAATTCTTTGGGGTTTTTCCAAGATGAGTAAAGAATTCGTTAAGAAGTGCCTTCCTAGGGTATCTTCTACGTTGAAATAACGTCTATTATGTGCCTTTTTGGTTTCATTCATGTTAGATTCAATGAATGTTTTGTACTTGGTTAAATCATCATTATGTGTTGGAGTTGTCTATTCCTAGTAATGTTGCTATTTTGTTAAGTTCAACCTTCTTGACATCTGTAATAATATTATAACTAATGTAATTGATCTGAATCTTATTATGAAATCCTGTATCTTTGTATGGTCTGGATTTCAATTTAGTACTATATTAAGTGTGGATTTTTGGCTTAATTACCTTCTAACTATCTAGATATGTGTATGGTATTCCATGCATAACTCACATGGGTTATATTAAGAATAACGGGGGGAGTAATAATAAAATAGAAGTTGAGTGTTTATAGTTATTGAGGCATGTAATATGTACAAGAGACCCTAAATGATAATAAGTTAAAATTAAAATTCATAATTGTATTGTATTTCATATAGACGTTGATTCACTCTCCCATCGAGTAGTCAAAGGGCTTGTAGCCCAGGGATATCAGGTGCTACCCTTCGTCCTCCTGATGTCGAGAGTTCATGTCGCGTTTGTGACATAGGTGGATTAAGGAGTAAGTTAGGAGTAGTTAGATTTTTCGTTTAAAAAAATATATATCATGTAGCCGACACCACCTGATTTCCCCGACGACGTTCCACTCTAGCGACTCCTCGCACATAGAGTTTTTGATTAAGGGGTTGTGTTTTAAAAGGATGTGTGTGTGTATATATATATATATATATATATATATATATATATATATATATATATATATATATCCATTATTGGCAGTTTAAAAAATACTTACTTAATAGTAGTGCGTTAATATTTTAAAGAAATTGAAAAACATTTCATAGAAACTACCATTACCATATCCTTCCCCTTACGTGACTTTCTACCCTCTTTCCTTGACCAACATTTTTTCATGTATTGCCCTCACCTTTCTCCTTCTTATAAAGGTGTATTTTTCAATGACTAATATTGCCTCACCATTCATTGTTGTCACCTTTTCATTGATCATTGTTGCCTCGTTGCATGCTACGATTGTAAGAAACCTCATATCCCTTAAATCATTCTCCTTCCTAGACAAAGTACCTGGCATTCTTTCGTTATCATTTGTAATATACAATAATATATTCATACATTTTACACTTTTATAAAAAGGTCAAAAATATTTTATCGAATTGATGAAAAATAAAAAGAAACAACGAAAAGAATAAAAATAGGAAAAAACTAAAAATTAATACGAAAAATCAATAAAATAATATGAAAAAATAAAAAAAAACAAAAAAAGATGAAAAGTATAAAATGTATTAATATATTAGAGTATATTTCAATTTTTGTGTTTGAGTTTTTTTTTTTCTTTTTGGTTTCCTATTTTTCTTGACTTAAATCAAAATAAAGAAAAACAATAGAAGAATAATAAATAACTAAAATTATATATAGAAAAATAGAAAACAAAATGTGCAATAATAATAACGATAAATGCAAACATAAAGTTCATAACGATATTAACTATGGAGCATCTAAGTAAAAAACATGAAACGTAATTTCAAAAAAAAAATATTAATTAATTTTTCGGTTCAAAAATAAGAAAATTATAAAAAAAAACGCAGCTTTGATATTGTTTATCGAATTTATGTTTATTTACTTGAATCAATATAAATAAATGGGAGATGATTTGTACTCAACAATTTTTTCTCCATACACAACAATTGATGTTTTATATATATATATATATATATATATATATATATATATATATATATATATATATATATATATATATATATAATTTATATTTATAATTTATATATAAACAAAATTTCAAATTTACAAAATTACACAAATGGTCCTTGAGGTTGGTAGTATATTGAAAATTTGGTACATGGGCAAAATAGCTTTTTTCATTAAAATCTAACAGCTAAAAAGTTTGATTTAACGACAGCGTGACATTTTCCTTGAAAGTCCTCAAAGTGAGATATTTCCCAAACCACAACGACCAATTATGAAATTTTGTCTTAATTTTCAGATATGACTTCGTATAGAAATTGTAGTTCAAAAATAACTTTTTTAGATTGATGAATACAAATATTTGTTGAACTTTTTGATCAAGGAATCTCGTTCAAAAAATAAATTATATGTATAACCGTTACAAAACGGTCATATGTTCAATGTATTTTTAAAAATAGTAACAAAGTTCATATTTAAAAATTATTTAAAAGAGAGTTGTTGGGCAACGGTCAAGAAATGATTCTATATATACATTTTTTTTTGTCAATGTCATATCAATGCTCTTTCATTTTATATTTGTAAAAATTTTGTTTTTGTTATTAATTTCCACCATTTGCATCATATGTATATCTTACTATTATACATGATTGGTGTTTCAACACTAGCTGAAAAGCATTTCAAATGAAAGTACTTTCGAGGCTAAGAAAGTCTCTAAACAAAGGTGAGAATATAGATAACCTCCCCTCTTGTTTTTTGCATAAAGTGTCAATGCATATACTTCATAATATAATATAACATCTACAAATTGTCATATTATTGAAGATGATATGAGTAACTTGTAATGACATCTCAAAGTTTAAGTCTTGCTAAAAACAATGTTATAGCTTTACCTTATATTTAGTAACCATTTTGTTTATCTTCCCCCATGTGAAGGCCATAAGCAAAGAGGATATCATCAACCTATTTTCTCTAAAACCATTTATCTATTTATTATAAAAATCATATATATTTACATAAAATTAAAACTAAAACTTAAGTTTATATTAGTTCACATATTTATGAGTAGACGTTTTATGTATACAAAATTTACGCATATCTATTGGTATGTTCTTAATGAATTTATCAACAATATAACATTAATAACTTAGATGTATGTATTTAAATATTTTTATAATAAATTCTAGGTAAAGAAAAGAATGACTCTAACATGATTATGAATACTTTTCAATAAATTTTTTCTTCAATAAGAAAATCATTTGAGATTTATTATATTCTCATTGCTCCGACACCTTTTTAGGAGCCTAAGGTTGAAATCCACAAGATATGTACCATGAAAAATGAATCACATTCTAGATTTTTTTCAATATATTTATAAATATTTTTCAGAAAATTTATATGACTTGCCAACTCTAGTTTCATTTTTGTTTGTTGTGTGAAATTAGGTAGATTGTAACATATTTATTTGTTTGACTAACAACATGTGAATGATATACATGTAAATGACAATGATGTGACAAGATATCTAAAATAACTTCATTATACAATAACTATTTTTTTATTGCTCTATAAAAGGTTAACTACATAAAATATAGAAATGTTTATGTAAAATTTATGTAATATGATCAGCATCTTTCATTTTAGTCTTTTTCTTCACTAAAAGCAAGTAATGTAAATCTTTCTGTCTCTAGCCTACATAATTTATTTAAACGTAACTAGTCAATCCAATAACCCCCACCCCTCTTCTCTAACCATTTTTCTTCTCACATCATCCTATTTACTAATAAACCTTTAGGATGTTCATGACAGATCAATCAATCTTCAATGGGCGTACACTGGAGGTAGCTCGTTGTCGTGACAGCAGACGTAGCTCGCTGTCGTTGCAATGAATGTAGATTGTCTATCAATATCCTCAATCAATCAAGCCTAATTTCCATTTCAAAGGAAAATTGAATCATGATTTATGTTTTCAAATTCTTTGGGGTTTTTCCAAGATGAGTAAAGAATTCATTAAGAAGTGCCTTCCTAGGGTATCTTCTACGTTCAAATAACGTCTATTATGTGACTTTTTGGTTTCATTCATGTTAGAGTCAAATGAATGTTTTGTACTTGGTTAAATCATCATTATGTGTTGGAGTTGTCTATTCATAGTAATATTATAATCAATGTAATTGATTTGAATCTTATTATGAAATCCTGTATCTTTGTATTGTCTGGATTTCAATTTAATACTATATTAAGTGTGGATTTTTGGCTTAATTACCTCCTAACTATCTAGATATGTGTATGGTATTCTGTGCATAACTCTCATGGTTTATAGTAAGAATAACGGGGGGAGTATTAATAAAACAGAAGTTGAGTTTTTGTAGTTATCGAGGCATGTAATGTGTACAAGAGACCCTAAATGATAATAAGTTAAAATTCAAATTAAAAATTGTATTGTATTTCATATAGACGTTGATTCACTCTCCCATCGAGTAGTCAAAGTGCTTGTATCCCAGGGATATCAGGTGTTACCCTTCGTCCTCCTGATGTCGAGAGTTCATGTCGCGTTTGTAACATAGGTGGATTAAGTAGTAAGTTAGGAGTAGTTAGATTTTTCGTTTAAAAAAATATATATCATGTAGCCGACACCACCTGATTTCCCCGACGACCTTCCACTCTAGCGACTCCCCGCACACAAAGTTTTTGATTAAGGGGTTGTGTTTTAAAAGGATATATATATATATATATATATATATATATATATATATATATATATATATATATATATATATATATATATATATATATATCCATTACTGGTAGTTTAAAAAATACTTACTTAATAGTTGTGCTTTAGTATTTTAAAGAAATTGAAAAACATTTCATAGAAACTACCATTACCATATTCATCCCCTTGCGTGATTTTCTGCCCTCTTTCCTTGACCAACATTTTTTCATGTATTGCCCTCACCTTCTCCTTCTTATAATTGTGTATTTTCAATGACTAATATTGCCTCACTATTCATTGTTGTTGCCTTTTCATTGATCATTCTTGCCTCGTTGCTTGCTACGATTGTAAGAAACCTCATATCCCTTAAATCATTCTCCTTCCTAGACAAAGTACCTCACATTCTTTCGTAATCATTTGCAATATCATTATCATTATCATTATCATTATATACTTATAAAGCTAGCATTTTTCCTTTCACCACATTCATTTGAAACTCCCATGACTTTTCTAATTTCTTTCTAATAATGATTATAAGTTGGTTAATATGGTTAAATGAATATAAAACCTAAAGCGTAATTATATATAAACTAAATTTTAATATTAAAAGAATAGATTTTCTTCTACTTATAAAATTATGTTTTTAACTTTTAACATATTATACTTAATTTATTAGGTCTAATATGTTGTTGTATATACACCATTATCATTTTAAAGCTACAAGTTTTGAACAATTTGTATAAAATACTTAAATTGTTAATTTAAATATAACCTTACAAGATCAACTTAAATATAAATTTTAGTTCAACTTAAACAACCTAAAAAATATTTTGTAAAATAGTTAAAAGTGATAAATTGTAGTGTCTTTCTAATAATGACTATAAGTTGGTTAATAATGTTAAATAAGTATCAAACCTAAAGTGTAATCATAAAGAAACTAAATTTCAATATTAAAATAATATTTTTACTTCTACTTATAAAGTTATTTCTTTAACTTTTAACATATTATACTAAAGTTATTAGATTTATATGTTTTTGTATGTAAACCATTATCAATTTAAAGCTACAACTTTTGAACAATTTGGACAAAATACGTAAGTTGTTAATTTAAATATAACATTATATGGTCAACTTCAATATATATTTCAGTTCCACTTAAAAAACCCAAAGAATATTTTGCGAATAGTTAAAAATGATAAGTTGTAGTGCTTAATACAAAAACTAAATTGTAATATCAATTTAACTAAAATATTTCCTAAAAATATTTTTATAATCGTTAAAAGTTTTCAAATAATTAGCTTAAAATAACTTATAATAACAATAGTTAAAAATAATTCTATATAGATGATTATATAGTTACCTTTAAAATAAAAAAAAAAATTGTTTCATGTTTTCAATAATTACAATGATAGAAATTAAAACGTTAAACAAATAAATTTTAAAAAATTAATTAGTAATAACTACATCTATAAATAAAATGAAATTATATATTATATTTTATTTTATTCATGAGTAACCCGCAGGTAGAGGTCCTTCAAAAGATTGAGATTATGCAGTTTTAATAGATGTATATATTATCATATAATTCAAAATAGAGTAAATTACATGAATGCTCCCTATGGTTTAGAGTAATTTGTGTGTTTGGTCCCTGACTTATTTTCTTAACTCGGAAGGTCCCTACTATTTGTTTTTGTTACGCACTTGGTCTCTGTCTTACCTAAAAATACTACTTTTTTCCCTTGATTTTCTAATTTATTTAAATAAACACACCCCCAACCCCACCCATTCACCATACCTTACCTATCCCATAATTTCTCCCTATTTAAATAATAGTCTTTTTAGATAAGATAGAGACCAAACGCGTAACAAAAACAAATAGTAGGGACAAAGCGCGCAACAAAAACAAATAGTATGGACCTTCCAAGTTAAAAAAATAAGTTAGGGACCAAGCGCAAAATCACCCCAAACCATAGGGACCATTCGTGTAATTTACTCTTTAAAATAATCAATATATTATATCTCCTTATTATACGAATTATTGTATCAAATTTAACAATAACATTATTGTTATATTTAAAAAAAACTTTTGGACCTTTGTAAGTATAAGGCTCCTAACTTTTCTTCTCATATGATAGATGTATCTTTTGGTTCCTTCTTATTGTTTTAGTCCTATTTTGGTGATGAGCTTGGAGTAGTGATAACTTCATCTCTTTCTAAGCACCTAGAGTTGTTTTTTGGACTATTCTTACTAAGAATGGTGGCATCTTGGAGCTAGATCTCTTGGCTATGCAAAGTAGTTTGTCTTTTGGTCCATTTTTAATGTTCAAGTCAATTTATATAAAATAGTTAAATTATTAATTTAAATATAATATTATAGGGTCAACTTAAATATAAATTTTAGTTTATCTTAAAAAAACCAAAAAATATTTTGTAAATAGTTAAAAGTGATAAATTGTAGTGTCTTTCTAATAATGATTATAAGTTGGTTAATAAGGTTAAATAAATATCCAAACATAAAGTATAATCATAAATAAACTAAATTTCATTTTTAAAATAATATCTTTACTTCTACTTATAAAGTTATGTATTTAACTTTTAACATATTATATTTAATTTATTAGATTCAAAATATTGTTGTATGTAAATCATTATCAGTTTAAAGCTACAACTTTTGAACAGTTTAGACAAAATACTTAAATTGTTAATTTAAATATAACATTATTGTGTCAACTTAAATATAAATTCCAGTTCCACTTAAAAAAACCAAATAATATTTTGTAAATAGTTAAAAGTGATAAATTGTAGTGATAAATACAAAACTAAATTGTAATATCAATTTAACTAAAATATTTCCTAAAGATATTTTTATAGTCATTAAAAGTTTTCAAATAAGTAACTGAAAATAACTTACATTAACAATAGTTAAAAATAACTATATGTAAATGTTTATATTGTTACCTTTAAAATCAAAAAACAATGTTCGATATTTTAAATAATTATAATGATAGAAATTAAAACATTAAACAAATAAATTTTAAAAACTTTATTAACAATAACAATAACTATAAATAACATTAAACCATATATTATATTTAATTTTATTCACGTGTAATTCGCGGGTAGAGGTCATTGAAACGATTGAGATAATGCAGTTATAACAGATGTATATATATTATCATATAATTAAAAATAATCAATATATTATATCAATTTAGTATTCGAATTATTATATCAAATTTAACAGCATTATTGTTATATTTAAAAAAAACATATATTTGTAAACACTTCAACTATATAGGTGTTTATGCGCAACGCGCGGGCATTCGCCTAGTACAATAATATATTCATACATTTTACACTTTTAAAAAAAGGTTAAAAATATTTTATCAAATTGATGAAAAATAAAACGAAACAATGAAAAGAATAAAAATAGGAAAAAACTAAAAGTTAATACGAAAAAATCAATAAAATAATATGAAAAAATAAAAAAAAAACAAAAAAAGATGAAAACTATAAAATGTATTAATATATTAGAGTATATTACAATTTTGGTGTTTGAGTTTTTTTTTTCTTTTTGTTTTCCTATTTTTCATTACTTGAATCAAAATAAATAAAAACAATAGAAGAATAATAAATAACTAAAATTATATATAGAAAAATAGAAAACAAAATGTGCAATAATGATAACGATAAATGCAAACATAAAGTTCATAACGATATTAACTATGGAGCATCTAAGCAAAAAACATGAAACGTAATTTCAAAAAAAAAATATTAATTAATTTTTTGGTTCAAAAATAAGAAAATTATAAAAAAAAACGCAGCTTTGATATTGTTTATCGAATTTATGTTTATTTACTTGAATCAATATAAATAAAAGGGAAATGATTTGTACACAACATTTTTTTTCTTCATACACAATAATTGATGCTTTATATATATATATATATATATATATATATATATATATATATATATATATATATATATATATATATATAATTTATATTTATATATATACAAAATTTATATTTATAATTTATATATAAACAAAATTTCAAATTTACAAAATTTCACAAATGGTCCTTCAGGTTTGTAGTATATTGAAAATTTGGTACATGGGCAAAATAACATTTTTCGTTAAAATCTAACAGCTAAAAAGTTTGATTTAACGACAGCGTGACGTTTTCTTTGAAAGTCCTCAAAGTGAGATATTTCCCAAACCACAGGGACCAATTATGAAATTTTGTCTTAATTTTTAGATATGACTTCCTATAAAAATTGTAGTTCAAAAATAACTTTTTTAGATTGATGAATACAAATATTTGTTGAAATTTTTGATCAAGGAATATCGTTCAAAAAAGATATTATATGTATAACCGTTACAAAACGATCATATTTTCAATGTATTTTGAAAAATAGTAACAACGTTCATATTAAAATTATCTAAAAGAGAGTCGTTGGGAAACGGTCAACAAATGCTTCTATATATAGTTTTTTTTGTCAATGTCATATGAATGCTCTTTCATTTTATATTTGTAAAAATTTTGTTTTTGTTATTCATTGCCACCATTTGCATCATATGTATATCTTACTATTATACATGATTGGTGTTTCAACACTAGCTGAAAAGCATTTCAAATGAAAGTATTTTCGAGGCTAAGAAAGTCTCTAATGAAAGGTGAGAATGTAGATAACCTCCCCCTCTAGTTTTTTTTGCATAAAGTGTCCATGCATATACTTCATAATATAATATAACATCTACAAATTGTTATATTATTGAAGATGATCTGAGTAAGTTGTAATGTCCTCTCAAACTTTAAGTCTTGCTAAAAACAATGTCATAGTTTTATCTTATATTTAGTAACCATTTTGTTTATCTTCCCCCATGTGAAGGCCATAAGCAAAGAGGATATCATCAACCTATTTTCTCTAAAACCATTTATCTATTTATTATAAAAATCATATATCTTTACATAAAATTAAAACTAAAACTTAAGTTTATATTAGTTCACATATTTATGAGTAGACGTTTTATGTATACAAAATTTACGCATATCTATTGGTATGTTCTTAATGAATTTATCAACAATATAACATTAATAACTTAGATGTATGTATTTAAATATTTTTATAATAAATTCTAGGTAAAGAAAAGAATGACTCTAACATGATTATGAATACTTTTCAATAAATTTTTTCTTCAATAATAAAATCATTTGAGATTTATTATATTTCTCATTGCTCCGACACCTTCATAGGAGCCTAAGGTTGAAATCCACAAGATATGTACCATGAAAAATGAATAACATTCTAGATTTTCTTCAATATATTTATAATTATTTTTTAGAAAATTTATATGACTTGCCAACTCTAGTTTCATTTTTGTTTGTTGTGTCAAATTAGGTAGATTGTAACATATTTATTTGTTTGACTAACAACATGTGAATGATATACATGTAAATGACAATGATGTGACAACATATCTAAAATAACTTCATTATACCATAACTATTTTTTTATTGCTCTATAAAAGGCTAACTACATAAAATGTAGAAATGTTTATGTAAAATTTATGTAATATGATCAGCGTCTTTCATTTTAATCTTTTTCTTCACTAAAAGCAAGTAATGTAAATCTTTCTATCTCTAGCCTACATAATTTATTTAAACGTAACTGGTCAATCCAATAACCCCCACCCCTCTTCTCTAACCATTTTTCTTCTCGCATCATCCTATTTACTAATAAACCTTGAGGATGTTCATGACAGATCAATCAATCTTCAATGGGCGTACACCGGAGGTAGTTCGTTGTCGTCACAGCAGACGTAGCTCGTTGTCGTTGCAACGAATGTATATTGTCTATCAATATCCTCAGTCAATCAAGCCTATTTTCCATTTCAAAGGAAAATTGAATCAAGATTTATGTTTTCAAATTCTTTGGGGTTTTTCCAAGATGAGTAAAGAATTCGTTAAGAAGTGCCTTCCTAGGGTATCTTCTATGTTGAAATAACGTCTATTATGTAACTTTTTGGTTTCATTCATGTTAGAGTCAAATGAATATTTTGTACTTGGTTAAATCATCATTATGTGTTGGAGTTGTCTATTCCTAGTGATGTTGCTATTTTGTTAAGTTCAACCTTCTTGACATCTGTAATAATATTATAACCAATGTAATTGATCTGAATCTTATTATGAACTCCTGCATCTTTGTATGGTCTAGATTTCAATTTAGTACTATATTAAGTGTGGATTTTTGGCTTAATTAACTTCTAACTACATATATATGTGTATGGTATTCCATGCATAACTCTCATGGTTTATGGTAAGAATAACGGGGGGAGTAATAATAAAATAAAAGTGAGTTTTTGTAGTTATCGAGGCATGTAATATGTACAAGAGACCCTAAATGATAATAAGTTAAAATTCAAATTCACAATTGTATTGTATTTCATATAAACGTTGATTCACTCTCCGATCGAGTAGTCAAAAGGCTTGTAGCCCAGGGATATCATATCATGTGTTACCCTTCGTCCTCATAATGTCGAAAGTTCATGTCGCATTTGTGACATAGGTGGATTAAGGAGTAAGTTAGGAGTAGTTAGTTTCTTCGTTTAAAAAAATACATATCATGTAGCCGACTCCACCTGATTTCCCGACGACCTTCCACTCTAGCGAGTCCCAGCACACAAAGTTTTTTATTAAGGGGTTGTGTTTAAAAAGGATATATATATATATATATATATATATATATATATATATATATATATATATATATATATCCATTGTTGGTAGTTTAAAAAATACTTACTTAATAGTTGTGCTTTAGTATTTTAAAGAAATTGTAAAACATTTCATGATAACTACCATTACCATATCCTTCCCCTTGCGTGACTTTCTGCCCTCTTTCCTTGAGCAACATTTTTTCATGTATTGCCCTCACCTTCTCCTTCTTATAAGTATGTATTTTTCAATGACTAATATTGCCTCTCCGTTCATTGTTGTTGCCTTTTCATTGATCATTATTGCCTCGTTGCTTGCTATGATTGTAAGAAACCTCATATCCCTTAAATCATTCTCCTTCCCAGACAAAGTACCTAACATTCTTTCGTAATCATTTGTAATATACAATAATATATTCATACATTTTACACTTTTAGAAAAAAGGTCAAAAATATTTTATCAAATTGATGAAAAATAAAACGAAACAACGAAAAGAATAAAAATAGGAAAAAACTAAAAGTTAGTACGAAAAAATCAATAAAATAATATGAAAAATTAAAAAAAAAAAAAAAGATGAAAACTATAAAATGTATTAATATATTAGAGTATATTACAATTTTGGTGTTTGAGTGTTTTTTTTTCTTTTTGTTTTCCTATTTTTCATTACTTGAATTAAAATAAATAAAAACAATAGAAGAATAACAAATAACTAAAATTATATATAGAAAAATAGAAAACAAAATGTGCAATAATGATAACGATAAATGCAAACATAAAGTTGATAACAATATTAACTATGGAGCATCCAAATAAAAAACACGAAACGTAACTTCAAAAAAAAATATTTATTATATTTCCAGTTCAAATATTAGAAAATTATAAAAAAAACGCAGTTTCGATGTTGTTTATCGAATTTAAATTTATTTACTTGAATCAATATAGATAAAAGGGAGATGATTTGTACACAACAATTGATGCTTTATATATATATATATATATATATATATATATATATATATATATATATATATATATATATATATATATATATATATATATATAATTGATATTTATAATTATATATATACAAAATTTATATTTATAATTTATATATAAACAAAATTTCAAATTTATAAAATTATACAAATGGTCCTTGAGGTTTGTAGTATATTGAAAATTTGGTACATGGGCAAAATAACATTTTTCATTAAAATCTAACAGCTAAAAAGTTTGATTTAACGGTAGCGTGACGTTTTCCTTGAAAGTCCTCAAAGTGAGATATTTCCCAAACCACAGGAGCAATTATGAAATTTTGTCTTAATTTTTTGATATGGCTTCCTATAGAAATTATAGTTCAAAAATAACTTTTTTAGATTGATGAATACAAATATTTGTTGAACTTTTTGATCAAGGAATATCGTTCAAAAAAGAAATTATATGTATAACCGTTATAAAACGGTCATATTTTCATTGTATTTTTGATGAGTACAAATATTTGTTGAACTTTTGGATCAAGGAATATCGTTCAAAAAAGAAATTATATGTATAACCGTTACAAAACGGTCATATTTTCATTGTATTTTTAGAAATAGTAACAACCTTCATATTTCAAAATTATCTAAAAGAGAGTCGTTGGGCAACGGTCAAGAAATGTTTCCATATATACTTTTTTTTGTCAATGTCATATCAATGCTCTTTAATTTTATATTTGTAAAAGTTTTGTTTTTGTTATTCATTGCCACCATTTGCATCATATGTATATCTTACTATTATATATGATTGGTGTTTCAACACTTGCTGAAAAACATTTAAAATGAAAGTATTTTCGAGGCTAAGAAAGTCTCTAAAGTGAGAATATAAATAACCTCCCCTCTAGTTGTTTGCATAAAGTGTCCATGCATATACTTCATAATATAATATAACATCTACAAATTACCATATTATTGAAGATGATATGAGTAACTTGTAATGTCATCTCAAAGTTTAAGTTTTGCTAAAAACAATGTTATAGCTTTACCTTATATTTAGTAACCATTTTGTTTATCTTCCCCCATGTGAAGGCCATAAGCAAAGAGGATATCATCAACCTATTTTCTCTAAAACCATTCATCTACTTATTACAAAAATCATACATCTTTACATAAAATTAAAACTAAAACTTAAGTTTATATTAGTTCACATATTTATGAGTAGACGTTTTATGTATACAAAATTTACGCATATCTATTGGTGTGTTCTTAATGAATTTATCAACAATATAACATTAATAACTTAGATGTATGTATTTATATATTTTTATAACACATTCTAGGTAAAGAAAAAAATGACTCTAACATGATTATGAATACTTTTCAATAAATTTTTTCTTCAATAAGAAAATCAATTGAGATTTATTATACTTTTCATTGCTCCGACACCTTCTTAGGAGCCTAAGGTTTGAATCCACAAGATATCTACCATGAAAAGTGAATTACATTCTAGATTTTCTTCAATATATTTATATATTTTTTGAGAAAATTTATATGGCTTGCCAATTCTAGTTTCATTTTTGTTTATTGTGTGAATTTAGGTAGATTGTAACATATTTATTTGTTTGACTAATAACATGTGAATGATATACATGTGAATGACAATGATGTGACAACATATCTAAAATAACTTCATTATACAATAACTATTTTTTTATTGTTCTATAAAACGTAAACTACATAAAATGTCGATGTGTCTATGTAAAATTTATATAATATGATCAACATCTTTCATTTTAATCTTTTTCTTCTCTAAAAGCAAGAAATATATATATTTATGTCTCTAGCCTACATAATTTAATTAAACGTAACGAGTTGAAATTATATATATACATATATATATATATATATATATATATATATATATATATATATATCAAATTCTTATTTATAATTTATATATCATGTAGCCAAGGGATATCAGGTGTTACCCTTCCTCCTCATGATTTCGAGAATTCACGTCTCGTTTGTGACATAGGTGGATTAAGGAGTAGTTAGATTTTTCGTTTAAAAATATATATATCATGTAGCCGACACCACCTGATTTCCCCAATGACCTTTCATTCTAGTGACTCCTCGCACACAGAGTTTTTGATTAAGGGGTTGTGTTTTTAAAGGATTTATATATCCATTAATGATAGTTTAAAAAAAATACTTACTTAATAGTTGTGCTTTATTATTTTAAAGAAATTGAAATACAGTTCATAGAAACTACCATTACCATATCCTTCCCCTTGCATTACTTTCTCCCCTATTTCCTTGACCAACATTTTTTTTCATGTATTGCCCTTACTTATCTCCTTCGTATGATTGTGCATTTTTCAATGACCACTATTGCCTCACCATTCATTGTTGTTTCCTTTTCATTGATCATTGTTGCCTCATTGATAAATATGATTCTAAGAAACCTCATGTCCCTTAAATCAGTCTCCTTCCTAGACAAAGTACCTGAAATTCCTTCTTAATCATTTTTTTCAGTTATGACTTAACATATCATAAGAAAACGCACATTATGAAATCTATGGAATCAATATATATGAAATTATTGGGTTCGTTACAAAAAATAAAAAAATTATGTTATGTTTTCTTGATCGTTTCTCCATGAATCAGTTATTAAAGTCCTAATTTTCGTGATCTTAAAACTTGAAGAAATATTGGAAGAAAGGGAATATGAATGAAGAAATTTGTTAATCATATATTTTAGTGGATAGTTAATAGGAAATAATTTTCCTTTCATATCATTCTATCTATATTAATAATTAGATTGTTAGAGCACTACTCTTACTCAGTGATAAACCTTAACAAGGAAGCATGTGGTTAGTCATATGTTGGGTTTTAGTTCAAAATAGTTTCAAAAACTACAAAAATGGAGAACAGAAGACTTATGATTTTTGAACATAGCATAAACATTTTATACCCACCAGGGATCCTCTTGCAAGTTATAGAAAGATTTAAACACCAACCATAGAAATGATGAATAACTAATAAACTATGTTGTTCTTTAGGTCCTCTTGGGAGGCTTAGATGTTGATGAACAATGTGGAACTTTTAAGACACCAACATGAGGCCAACTTGATGTAGATGCTAGTCCATAAACTCTTAAACCCTTATGCTTTAAGTTCATAACCAATATAAACTTAAAGATTGCATGTAAAAGCAAGTAATTTTCAAGGAAAGATGAACAAAAGGGAGAGAGTAACCTCCTCTTTGGATGTTACAGTTTGGAGAAGCATTAAGGAACACCAAAGATGCAAGCCTCATTTAAAGGTCATAAATTTAAGTCCTTAACCACAAGGTCTTAGCACTTCAAGCAACCTTGTCCTTATTGTCATAAGAGTGTCCATGCATGCTTCTAGGCTTAATACTTTTGAGGGAAATCTTCAGAAAAGACTCAATATTTACGGAAAAGTTACACTTTAGTCCCAAGATTTTTTTTGAACGAAAAACTCCTAAAAACCGGCAAAAATTTGCAGTTTGACCCTTTTTGACCGGTTGAAACCGGTACCAAATTAATTTGGGACTATTTGGTAAATTAACCCAAAATATTGGGACTTTTCTGTAAACAAAAAATATTAGGATTTTTCTGTAAACAAAAATATTAGGACTTTTCTACAAACAAAATCATTATTATTATTATTATTATTATTATTATTATTATTATTATTATTATTATTATTATTATTTAAAATATAAATAATAAAACTATTTTTTGAACTTGTTATTATTAATATTGTTACTAATACATATAAATTTATTTAAATGAAAAAATAATATTAATGACAATATTTAAGGGTAGAGGTAGAGGAGATAGTGATGCTTTTAGCATTGAAATCATGAATGTTTGCTTGTATGTTTTTACTTTATATATGGTTATTTCACATTTGTTATTATTGTTTTCAATTCAGAATAATAATACTTAACAATTTAAAAGAAGTTGCATATTTGTAAAATTGTTTATAAACAGTTTAAGGTAGAATGATTTCTCACTTTGTATATAAAAATGTTTAAGGTAGAAGGATTACTTTCCAAATCCAACAGATCTATTGCAAACATCTACATAGCTAGCACATATAAAAATTCAAAAGTATTAGTTACAATATCTGTTTTAATAAAAAGCAATAGGACATGTTTTTGGATTAATACTTTTGAATTATTTCTATTACTTTTTACTAAACAAGATATTATAATTAATACTTTTGAATTTTGATATGGGTTACCTATGTAGATATTTGTAATGGATTGTTTGGATTTGGAAAGTAATTCTTCTACCTTAAACAATTTTATATACGAAGTGAGAAACCCTTCTACCTTAAATTATTTATAAACAATTTTACAAATATGCAACTTCTTTTAAATTGTTAAGTATTAATATTCTGAATTGAAAACAATAATAACAAATATGAAATGACTATATACAAAGTAAAAATATACAAGCAGACATTCACGATTTCAATGCTAAAAGCATCACCATCTCCTCCACCTCCACCCTTAAACAATGTCTTTAATATTATTTTTTCATTTAAATGCATTTATATGTATTAGTAACAATATTAATAATAACAAATTCAAAAAACAATATTCTTTTTTATATTTTAAATAATAATAATAATAATAAGGGGTTTGTTTGTAGAAAAGTCCTAATTTTTTTATAGAAAAGTCCTAATATTTTGAGTTAGTTTACGAAATAGTTCCAAATGAATTTGGTACCGGTTTCAACCGGTTTTCAAGACTTTTTCGTTCAAAAGTAAATCTTGGGACTAAAGTGTAACTTTTCCGTAAATATTGAGACTTTTCTGAAGATTTCCCTACTTTTAATTAAACAAGTCAAAACCCCATTCCTTTTGTCTCCTGTCTAATTTCGGCCAAGCTATAAAAAAGAAGAAGAATTGTTTGAATTTTATAAACTCAAAGTTTATAAAATATAAAATTTTTCTTAAGACAAAAGGATTCAACTAGACCAAAAGTTTGTGCATGACTTATTAATTCATACCATCTGAAATAACATGTTACTGGCTAATGAAAATTAATATTTCCATCAAATAAATAATTTCCAGTTTAATTATAAGAGTTTATTGAATACTTATGAAAATCAATTTCTAGTAAATAATCAATTATATCAATTTGTTTTTAGTGTGACCCATTAGTATCATATGTTAGTTAGCAATACCACTTTCATATGATTCTTGAGCATACTAGATCTTTCAATCTCCCACTTGCACAAGACTCATATTAGACTAATATAGACAGTGGTGAACGTCTAGCAACATTTCATTGCCCCATCAACATAAAACTTTGTGCCATTCTATCAATGCCCAATTACCAAAAGCCTAAGGCTACAATTGGTGTATAAGGTAAGTTTATCAGTTATCCTTTGCTACAGACATCATGTTGAACATGAGATACATATTAGAGCAATCTCATTAGTTGTTCAACTTTTAGTAAGGCGCCTTAGATGTCTAACTTTTAAAACATAAGAGGAACAAATCCCATCTTAACTACATAAGCCTCTTGCATAGTTCACACCATACTTGAAAATGGATTTTATAACTGCCCAATTAAGGAACAGTGTTTGACCATATCAAAGCATAGTACTCCATACACTTAAGCCCCACTATGTATCTTAGGTTTTAAGGATACAAAGATAATACCTTTTAATAAAGTCTCATTCATGATAGCGATCCATGAGATAATCTTGATGTGGGTCAGTTCAATACTAGTTCTCTTGCAAGTACCTATGAAACTTGGTTACAACCATTTGCCTACTTTCATCTAGTGAGAGTCAAACAATCCAATTCATATTAGTCTTACTTTATAATTTCTCCCACAATTATAACTGACTATGAGCCTTTAGAATAATAACATTATTCAATTATTAAACATGTTAATATAGAACACAACAAGTATTATTGTGATGACTATATACCAATATATCATAACATTATCTAATAGTTGTTGTTATAATGTTCCAACATCCAAATACTAACTCCAAATCGAAAACCCATTTCTATAATAATAAAGTCTTATAGCTAAAGTGTGACCATTCATACTTAGCTCAAAAGAATGACTTTATCAATGGATCTGAAAAAATTTAATTTGTGTGAATTCTGTGAGTATTATCATCTCCATACTTAACATTACCCTAAGTATAGTTAAATTTCTTGGAGAATATGATCGATGCTCTTTTGTGACAAAGAGTATCTTAGATTGACTAAGTATACTCTCAAAGTCACAAAGATTTCTATGTGATCCTTGAATGGCAGAGATCAACATAGTTTTTCAATGATCTCATTCATCTAATCATATTTGAACTTAACTTCGAAAGTAGTGTATTATTATCATGTAGTAGATTGTTTCATTATGTTTTGCTTGGACCTCATTCCAACAAGACTTACCCTTCATTCCATAATGAAGTCAAAATCCAATTATAATTCATAATTATTTATATATATTTAGAAATCAACATCTTGTGTAGCACTTTCCATAAAGATCCTTTCTATATTGATTGTCTCATATACATTCTCTTAGAATGCTCTCTTAGTCATTAAGTGACTTAACCATGTACTCAATTAGTATCCTATGATATACTTACACCATGATCATATACCATGTCCTATGCATAATATGGCATAAATGATGAATTCATTTGCCAAGCAAATGGAATATAAATAATTACATATAGTTCAAACCTATGAGCTACGTAATTTTGAGGCTAGCTCAAAATGGTGCCATATGACAAAGCCAATAATTCTCCAAAAGAATCTCGTGCCTTGATCCCTTTCAAGATATTGCCAATACATGTATGAAGACATAAAACTTTTAAAACTCATTTTATCTATCTTTTATATATTTCACTTTCCAAGAATGTATCTTCTCCTTCCTAAGTCTCTCAATTTAGAAACACTTTTCGAGTCAAGCTGAAAACGACCTTGCTTAGTCAGAATGTGATTTCAAATGATTAAGTATGTATCATTCATACAATATTAGGAATTTCACTATGCTCCTACTAGTTCTTAGTAAACACACATGTTCTATTCACTTTGATATAAAAACATAGCTTGTGGTTTTACATAAAATGATGATTGTGACATTGAGATGTTTGCTTTATATCCACAAGTGGATCTCAAGCTCTACACATTTTGTTATGATAACATGGATTAAGAAAATCTCCAGGCTAATCTGTATAGATATCTTCCCGTGTCTATTAGAAAAAGCAGTCTTTCTTGAAATCTATTTACTATATCTCATATTAAGAATAAGAATTTATAGTAAATAATATCCTTGTTGATCTAATCATAACAACATGTGAAAAAGGTTTGATCACAGTCAATGTCATGAGTATGATGATGACCATAGTCAATGACATTAGTATGAGAAAATCCCTTTACTACATGTCTTGCTTTAAATGTGTATGGTTATCTATGTAATTTATTCTTTCTAGAGGAATTATTTACTCCTTCTAGCCTTGCTCTAGGGAGAAATTTTAATCAAGCCCATACTTGAATCTCATACATGGATTAAATCTCATGTTCATGACTCTAAGTTATTTATCATATTCGACATTTGACATAGCATCTTGGTATTTGATGGATTTTCGAGAAACCATCAATAAAATCTCATCAATGAGAGATTCCACATTTATCAAGTCATAGATGATTTCTACCACTAATGCGAACAATTTGTGTTAGTGAATAGCTATCATTCAAAGTTTAACAATTCCTTGTTAAAACTAGTGCCAACTATTACTACATCAGGTAATGGTTCTTGAGCTGCTTCAAGTTCCATGTACCTTCCACTTGCTTTGTCATTAGGATCTTGCTTTCTACTAACTTAACTATCAAGGGAACAAGAGAACTTATTCTTACTGGGTTTGTTCACAATAATCTAAGCCACATTTAGATTACTATACAAATATGTATCTAGTAGATTTTGGGTTTAAAAGCTTTAGTCTAACATAGGCTTTAAATCCATAAAAAATTTAATAAGATAAGGATGGAGCATTACCATACAAAATCTTATGAACAAATGTTATATGTAACATTCAGGAAATTTCAACAAATATTTAACTTTTCAAAACAACCCATTCACTAAAGAGGTAGTTACAAAAACCATTGTTTCTAAAACATTATTTAAAAATCGGAATCGTTTACAACATAGTTTATAAAACATTTTCATTACCAGAGTTTCCCAGAATCATAAGTCCCCAAAACACGAGGATGTGTATGATCACGCCTTCACCTTGCCGCGGTCCGTTGAAGTACCTGAAACCATAAAACAAAAACTGTAAGCACGAAGCTTAGTGAGTTCCCTCAGAGTACCAACACACAACAAATGACATATACGACAAATAGCATACATACAAGGCCTTCAGCATGACTGGAATGCCCCACCGGCCTACAGTCTATCTAGTACGAACATAGAGCCTTCAGTCTGACTGGAACGCCCCACTGGCCTACATTCTATCTGGTACACTCACAAAACCTTCAGCATAACTGGTACGCCTCATCGGGCCTTCAGCCTATCTGGAACATTCTTCGGGCCTTCGGCCTGACTGGTACACCACGCCCTGGGTCTGTTGGCCTTTAAACAAAGCAGGTCTGCCTCAACCCAACCACGCATAAACCATGTAGACATATACATAACATATAAGCATACACTTCACATACCGATATAAATATTACTGGATTTGTTGACTGGCGGCACAAATCAGTATAGTCTCAACCCAACCACGCTACATCAACATATGCAACCGGTAAACATATAGCCAGAGTAGATAACAGGTAGATCTAACAGATCACTAAGCATATTACCATCCTACGTACCAAGATACATGTCTAACAGACCAATACAATACACCATCATACGATAAACCGGGATGACAATCCAAAGGGCTAGAATTGGTGCCTTCGATCCACAAGTACAGTGAGGAAAACTCACCTCTTGATCTGATCCATAGTTGATGAGGTCCCGACTCCGAATCTCAGCTCCAACCAATACCTACCCATCTAAATGACCAATAACCATCAAAAATCCCAAAATACCAAAATACCCCTCAAGGTCAAACTTGGTCAACCATGGTCAAAGTCAAAGTTAACAGTCAAGGTAAACAGTCCATGTTGACCCAACTCATCGAGTGCAACAATAAACTCGTCGCGTTCCTACCGTAATCAGAAGATCGGGGAAATCGCAACCAAGGCGTCGAGTTTTCTTGCAAACTCGCCGAGTTTTCCCGAGCTTAATACATTAAGCTGATCTTATGATTTCAGGAACTCCAAGACTCAGGTCTAACCTCAAATGCTATCAAAAGGATAAAGTTTCCAACTTTATCCTTTGGGGCTACCCCAAGTGCTCAAAAACTCAACCAAAAGGTTTAAAGATTCAAGAGCTTAACTAATAAGCACAAAATCCTTGAGATCTGAAACCCACCCTTTCCAGAAGATATTCTAGCACCAAAATCAACCCAAAGGTTGGTGCTTTATAAAAGTGCATGTCCAATGCATGTCTTGAACCCAAAATGGGTCAAAAAAGGGTAAATATGACCTAAACCCCATGCATGGCATCAAAACTTGGCTAAAGACCAGATCCAAACCACTACAAGGTAACCTTGACCTAGAGATTCATAAAGTTGCAAACTTTATGAGATCCATCCATTGCAACATCTAAGAATAAGGAGAAAAAGGGACAAAACTTAAGATCTAACAACATAGAGGAATAAAAATCAGATCTTGGACACTTACTAAGGTCTAGAAGAGTGTCAAACTGAAGATGAGAGCTTTTCTTTCTAGATCCTTTCTTCCTTCTTCCAACCTTCTTCTTCTTTTGCTCCAAAATACCATAATGGCTCACAAATGAGAGGGAATGATGATTAGGGTTCACAAGGGTCGATATAAGGGCTTGGAGGCTAATAAAAGATCATCCCTAGGGACTTAAGGGGATTATATAGGATACAAAACCCTAAAATTTAGGGTTTCTCATCCAACCAACAACACATCGAATTCCCCCTCACCAAATCGTTGTGTTGCTTCATGAAAACACATAGCCCAAAAGTCATTTAACACGTCATGTTGAGGCTTCCAACTCATCGAGTTCCAAAGGAAAAACATGCTTAAAGAATTAAATCTCATACCTAGGAATTAGGATGTTACATTATATCTACTAATTATTTGGTGTTTGTACTCAAGGTACAATCCATAATATTCAAGGTGTTATCCTAAGGAAATAAAAGGCAGACATTTCTACCAATGAGAAATTAAGTAATGCCAAGTAAGATTTAATTCAATCTTTATTATCATTAAGGCCTTAGATAGTTCTTACTGGTTGTATCTCAACTTTATATTTGAAACCTTAAACAAAGATTTTACAATTATGCTTACCACACAAAAAATAATTAAAACTACTATAGTTGTTAATAAAGTTGATTTGGTATCTTGTGTTAAATCTTAGACATTCATTCGAAAGGAAGTCATACACCAAGGTGTATAGTTCCTTAATAATTATTTTCTCTACACTTTAGTGAAAATATCACTAAGAATCTTTTATATATAAATAAGATTTACATATGTCATATAAACTACATTATTTTCCTTCAAGGATCCCTTTCTTGAAGTTGGAATATGTTAATATCATTTATATAATAATGATAACAATGTCAAGGATGAAATTGATTTAAAACAAGTTTATGTCAAAAGTATTTTGCAAATAGAACTTGTTATTTATAAAATATGGATATTTACTTTATAATTCTTATTAAGAGATCTAGTCTCCTAGAAAGAATTATAATCATTTCCGAATATGATGGTGATCATTATGAAAAATGATTTGAGTAAATAGTCAATCATTCATAAATTAAACCAAGACATATATTTAGGCAAGCTAAATTAAAACATGCATTGTTCCAAAACAAACATTGTTTCATATTACAAGTACATTATGTTTCCAAGAGTGTAGTTCCAACTTGATTGTGCTCAGCTAGTTACTCTTCTATAAATATCTGCAAACCATTTGCAAATAATAGATTAACATTTAAGTACCAAGTACCTAATTTTTATATGAAAAGTATGAGTTCTATCTAGTAGATACCTGAAGTACTAGTCTCGTATAGACTTTCTTTCCAGATAAGAGGAGCATATTCTCTTCCGGTGTCTAGTTTCTTTATAAAAGAAACAATATTCTCTTAGGCTTAAAGGTGTTCATTCCATAAAATATGGGGCTCCTAGATCACACATGGTGACTCTTTTGGGACTTGAACTATTCCTAGTTTGAAGTTAGAAACATCCTTAGCATCACAGTGATGCCTTTACTATGTATCATGTTTAGGTTTATTGCTCAAAGAAAATAGTTTAGGATTTGGACCTTTAAGTGTATACAATTTCATATCTCTCATGAGAATGTCTGTTAAGACATGAACACATTCATTAAAGTTGTATCTGTTGATTGTTATTGTTTCATTAAGTTATTAAAGAAAATGACAATTTCATGGTAATGAGAATGGAAATTTTAACTACAATATTTTAACAAAATTCATTTAGTATTTTTCAATATTTAAACTCTTTAATAATTAATACCCTTTTAGTTTCCAAAAACATTAATTATCAAAGTCTAGGATCCAAGTTGCAAAACAAATAGATGGTTAGGTATCCTTTATCCCATTCACTTGAATTAAACCCAGTAGATATCGATTATTAATTATATTTTCCTATATAATTCCTAGATTCATGGGATCGCTAATAACAAATTTAATTAGACATGTTTGATCCCATCTATGTCTCGAAACTCTCTTGCTTAGGTATCCTTTATCACAAAAGATTTCTGATTAAATCGTCCAATTTGAAAAACTTGTGTAATCGACCTATAACTTGGTTATAGAAATCGATAATACACCCCGTCCATCAAAAGATAACACTAAGCGATTAGGTATCCTTTATCCCACCAGTGCATACAAGAGATGTATGAGTGTCTTTCAAAAAGGATTGTACAGATTTGAGGTTTGTAAAAGGGTTGTTTATATGTTTTATAATTCTAATTTTAAAAACATATGATATCATGGTTATTACATGCATATAATAAACCATGGTACCAATTTTCAAAAGAAAATTACTTTTAAAGGTTCATTATCAAAAGCTAGTTTTTATATAATTTAACGCGATTTGATTTTAATAACTGGTATTAATTTTTAAGTGTATTTGAACCTTTTTTATCTTTAATAAAACTTCCTTTTATTAATTATATATTTGGAGTTTGTATAAGTTACAAAAATCACCATTTTAAAACTTATAATTGAGTATTTCAAAATTTGTCATTATTAACGTTTTTATAAAACCATGTATTATTTTAAAACAATAACTTGCTACATCTTATGTTTAATTTTGAAAACCAAGCTCCTTGTGATGTTTATTTTGTCCAAAATTATTTTAGCTTGTGAAAAACTAGTTTATCAAAAACATAAAATAATGCACACAATAAACAACACACACATGCATAAAAAGATATGTGCATAAAGATAACCAACTAATGACATTTTTGTGAGCCAAAACAAAAGATGTCAAGTGCATTCCTAAAGGGACATTTAAGGGGACCAAAAATCTTCTTGTAATATTTTTGTAGAAACTCCCACATGAGTAAACACCCATAGCTTGCAAAAGATTGGAAAATCCTCTTTAAAGGCAAATTTCAGCCACATGCAACACTTTTCAGAAAAAAAGAACGTGCTGCATTAGGTCAATAGCCCTTTAAAAAAAGGCTACTGTTGACAACATTCATGACACTTTTCAGAAAATGTTATATTTTTGCCCAGTACATATATAGACACGAAAATTGCCTTTTTGTCTTCAAAAAATGGTTCCAACTTCATTTCATGTTACATCTTTGTACAAATAAATTATTTCTAAAAACTAATCTATTACTTTACAAAAATAACCAAGAAAAATAATCTATTTAATTATTACATACCATATGAATAAATAAATTATTACAACCATTTTTATAACAAACACAACATAACAATCATAATGGTCCTTCGCTAGTTTATGCACATCATACAAATCAACATACGCATAAAACAATCTTTGTTTTTCTAAGAAAACTTTAAATGACAAAAGATGCATGAAAACTTTTGTTACATAAAAAAATTAACAATTATAAAGTTGTCATAGAAAATATGTATGAACTTATTTTTATACAAAAACAAGTTATCCATACTCTCCAAAAACTAAGATTTCCAAAAATCAAAAAATATAACCAAACTTGCAAGCTGGCTCTTGATACAATTATTGGGTTTTAGTTCAAAATAGTTTCAAAAACTATTTTTGACTCTACTAGAAAAACAGTCTTTTACGACACGCAAATGCGTGTCAAGGAAGGCCCTGTCATAATAAGAGACGACACGCTTTTGCGCGTCATCTATTTACGACGTGCATTTATGACACACATTTACGACGCACGGTTATGACACGCAATGCATATCAAGGAAGGCCCTGTCATAAAGGAAGACGACACACATTTGTGTGTCGTAACCTTACGACGCGCGTGTTTATCACACCCAATGCGTATCAAGGAAGCCCCTGTCATAAATGTATATGACACACATTTGCGTGTCATAAACTTCAGTAACCATTTACGATATGCATTTACGACGCGTCTTTACGATACTCATTTACACATAATACAAAAATATGTAAACAATTATATACCTAAACAATCAATTTCATCTAATAACATCATGTTAAAAAATAGCAATACATTGATATTAAGGGAATCTAATTGTACATTGTTATTAAGAGGTTTTCCCTGACTATATAACCTAATCCTACATTGCGTATCAAGGAACACCTTCTGCAAAGTAATGCTATACAAACTAAAAAGATATAAGAAAAATGATAAACATCAAATTCCAACTAAGTAGAGTTGCATCTTGCCTTTCATAATTCTTTAAGATCAATGAACCCCTGCTTCGATAATTCTTGTGACCTGATCAAATAAAAGTCAAAAAATTAATATGCTAATATAATTAATAGAAGAATCAAACAAGGAATGTTAGTTGTAAATACTTGTGCCAAATGTGAGTGGTCAATTGAGGGAAAAGCGAACATCTACAAGCTTTTTGACACCATCCTACACACAAGCACATATATGAAACAAGGATGTAAAAATCACTCGATGTAAAAATCACAACATTTTTTAATGTGATTAAAACCTTTTTCTGCAACAAATATTAGTATCAATTAGCCAACAAGATAACAAAATATTAATAATTACCAAATTTATGATTATTCTTGATTGGTATTTAAATGGGACCCACAATATAAGTAAAGATATAAGTTATAATTCCTCACTTTCATCATCTAAGACTGTTTCCATGAGATAAAGGGCACGAAATTTTGTTATCTCCAAAAGAACATCCAAAACAAATGATCTCACAGTTGCTTGATTCTGTTTAAAAAAATTAGTGAACACTTAAATGATTACAGTATTGTTATAACTTATAATATATATATATATATATATATATATATATATATATATATATATATATATATATATATATTCAGTGGCTAAATTGATAAAATGGTGTGAATTCTTTAACCAATACCTTAAGCTCCTGTGGGGTACATTGCTGAGAAGCTTTTCCCCATACCTGAAGCTTTTCCACCCTGATCAAGCTTCACTATTGCTCAATAAATCTCCATCTTTTTTTCCTAAAGAATATAACTCAAATTTAATCTCATCACCCAAGGTTATATAAAAATGGAGTATTCTTGTTTTAAATTTGTAAAAGTAAAACCCGAATATAACTCAAACTACCCTTTCTTTAATCTCATTCAATCAATTATCACACCTGCTCTTATACAAAACCTAACTTTGAATTCAAGGACCTTGATGTGTGTTGACCTGTGGATCGAAAACTTTGACCACTTAAGCAGGAAGAGGCTTGAAACCAAGCATCCAACCCTCAAACAAAACTACCTAAATATCGACAAAAAAGGGCAAAAGGCACATTAAATATTATAAGGGTAAAATGGTAATTTAGTATCATTCACATTCAGATGGTTTATTTGGTCTAGAAAAGAAAAAAAAGGGAAAAACTTATGTATACAGACAACCCTTTATCCAGGAAGACATCATTTACCCATTCAACTACCTTATCCATATACAGAAAGAACAAGAACGAGTTACAAAACTTAGTTTATTTTTTCCAGCAGTTCCCTAAGTGTGCTGTTATTCTTTAAGCATCATTTTTATTTACCTAAAAGTGGATAGAAAAAAAAGATATAATACTTACTAGGTGGAGGTGGAGGTGGTGGTATAGTAGGATTTGGACTAAATCCGTCTAATAGATCCATCATGGGGAGGCGCCAGGTGTAGGTATAGGTGATACAAGAGTATCCAAAGCACTAAAACAAATAAATAAATAAACATATTAAAGAAATGATTACAAAATAATACGAAAACAGATACACAAATAGCATCACATGAGCTCTCAACAAATTCATCTTCAACTTTATCCCTGCTCTCAATAATCTATAAAGGTAGAGACCTTTTTTTAATGAACTTGAGAAGGTAGAGACCTTCAACTGTACCACAAGTCATCAAATGGTATACAATATGATATGCTCTATCAACACTTTGATTATCAGTACTACAATGATTATCAAGAAACAATAATATCATTGGATTTGATATATAGCATGTTTATGGGATTTATAGAGTTTCTAATAAGAAGTTAGGAACTATTTGTTTTCTTTTCTCATATCATTGGATTTGATATAGCATGATGCAATCATAAACACATACGTATATGCAGTAGTCTAACTTTGATTTGAATATATGCAGATTACAGTAAGAAACAAACTTTGCTTTCAAATATAAGTAGAGTACTTTATATCGCATAATCAAAAGATAAAAAAAATTCATTATCAAAATATTTTCATAAAACTTAAACTTATATATGCGATATAAAGGCATGCCAATTGCCAACAAACATGTTATCCAAACTCAAGCTCACTGACTGATTAGACTAATGCAACAAGCCAGAAAACATCAGAATACGGATTCTCATTGTTCTCATTGTACTGAAAGTACCCCCAAAAAGAAAACGGCATTGAAGATATAAAAAACAGATAATCAAATGGTAATATGTGTGGGAGTGGAATAATGGAAGAAACATTTACTTTTAAAAGTTTTAAAATGAAATTAACAGCTTCACGAGGGCTCTTCTTATCTGTTGCTTTAACCAAAGCTACAACATGTGGAATAGCATGTCAAGACATCACAATCAATAAAAATTAAACAAATTCAATAAATGATTTTGCCTAGATAAATAATATTGTATAAATAATACAAATATAATTGTATTAAAAAGCTGAAGTGTCATATCAATATGTTGCTTGTATAAATATGATTATAAAAGCATGTTGTGTTTTTTAAAAAAAAAACTTTGGACATTGTTGACAATACACATCCTACCTCATTGCATTACCTCAAGTACAAAATACTCTGCAAAATCATGAAACTTATTTGGCCTAAGCATGAAAAGAAAATTAATCTTTAGGAAAGGGTATTTCAGTCAGTAAAACTTTTGATGTCTATTAAAACTGAGAAAGGATGTGATGTCTATTAAAACTGAGAAAGGATGCAACACTTACTTTGGGAGTCCAATTTTCTCATCATACCTTCGACTTTTATAAAATTTAATTAGATGCAGTAAACCAGCCCAATCAGTTTCCTAGAAGAGCAATAAAGTAAATGATGCATCAATGACCAATATCAAGAAAATCTAATAATAATCTTAGAAAGAGTATTTCAGTCATTTATACAAACAAGTATATACCTCGGATGCTGTGCTAGCTAAAGCAAAAGCCGCCTCAATCCGAACACGCCCAAAGGCCTTAAAAAGGAAGAAAAGGTCACAGTTGCACTTTAATAATTTTCTTACAGAAAACTAAATAGTGTACTTTAAAAGAATTTCTTACTTTGAAAATTCTATAACTAGGTAGATTTTTTCAATGGACAGGTAGAAGAAATAAACAAAAGGTATGTTGATATTTGGTGCACAAGAGGGAAAGAGTACATGAGAATCATAGAGGAGATAACTTAAAGTATTAATAATTGAAAGAAATTGAGGGAACAACTCTAGTGCTGTGATTGATTGTGCTTGAGCCACAACATCTTTATCCTTCTCCAATTGATTTATCTGGTTTTTGCGTTTATATAGATTCTCAAAACATTCAAATATAGAAATATATAAAAATAAAAGAATATAAGACACAAGAACATACATACCCACATCTGTATAGGTTGATTAAAATGAATCTTAGAAAGATACTCCATTTCGGGTTGCAAGGGGGAATCATTGCTGCTAATAAATCAAAGTGATAGTCATATAAAAAAGTAGAAAGATATAGTTTGGCATGGCATAATACTTTGAACGCATAGTGAGAAACTGGTAAAATAATGCCACTACAAAATAGAGAGGCTGGATCCACGGAGTTCAATTATTTGACCTGAAGTTTGAATGCATTCCCAACTTCTGAGAGTATGGGACTCCATATACCTACAACACCATTAGGTCTTTGAGCCGGTGCAGTTTACAAGGATAATTTTAGCCAAACTTCATCGCCTCCTCCAACCACCATCCTTTACAATCTCCTCCGATTTTCATGGACCTGGTCTGCTACTCCAGCCTTTGAGCGGAGCCCTCAAGTCGATCAAACCACTCGGTGGTCTCGAATCTCACGTGATGCACATCAGCGAGGACTTGAGCCCGAAGAGGGCACTACAAGAATCTCAATATCTTCTTCTCGACCTTCTCCATCTTCCGCGACAACTATAGGTTCTTGTAGACGTTCCAACGGCTGGAGACAAGGAATTTTCCAACGAGTTTGAGGCCGTTGCAGAGAGCTCTGGAGAGAGTATCGAGCTGCACCTAACGTGTCGGGGTTAACTCCATGCCGGAGTACTTGATCTAAGATACGAGCTTGGTTGCGTTATTCCTTAAGGATAAATAAAAGGGATTCAGTAGTGGTGGAGGCGGATTAGGGTTTTCAGAGAAAAGGAGAAGGAGATAGTGAAGGTTGTCGGCTGCTGGAGAGGATAAATTATAAGATGAAATTCAAGCAGGGTTTGAGATAAACAAAATGGAAAGCACACGAAGGATAAGGAGGAGAACACACGAATGAGAAGGAGAAGGAGGAGACGCAACAAGCGGAGTTTTAATTTTTTGGGGATTTCATTTCCCCCGTATATACTAAACACGCATTCATTAAATTATAAAGCGACACCAATAGAGGACGCACATTTAAGATGTAGCGCCCTCCGTGTTTTTAATTTTTTTTTACACCAATTTAAGGGCACGCAATAATGCGTGACCTAAATCCTTAATTTTTTTTGAAGAGATGACACTTTTTAATGTCACTCTTTTTGGCATAACATAAATCAATAAGTGTCGTCGTTTTTGCGTCGTAAAAGGGTCTTTTTCTTGTAGTGTGAACAAAACATAAACATTTTATACCCACCAAGGATCATCTTTCAAGTTATAGAAAGATTTAAACACCAACCATAGAAAGGATGAAGAACTAACAACCTTTGTTGTTCTTTGGGTCCTCTTAATAAGGTTGGAAGTTGATGAAGAATGTGGAAACTTTAAGACACCAACACGAAGCTAACTTGATGTAAATGTTAGACCATAAACTCTTAAACCCTTAAGCTTTAAGTTCATAACCAATATAAATTTAAAGAGGGCATGTACAAGAAAGTAATCTTCAAGGAAATATGGACAAAACGGAGAGAGTCCTTAACCAAAGACGCAAGCCTCATTTAAAGGTCATAAAGTTAAGTCCTTAACCACAACGTCTTATCACTTTAAGCAACTTTGTCCCTATTTTCGTAAGAGTCCCCATGCACGCTTCTAGGCTTAATACTTTTGATTAAACAAGTCAAAAACTCATTTCTTTTGTCTCCTTTCTAATTTTCGTACAAGCCATAAAAAAGAAGAAGAATTGTTTAAATTTCATAAACTCAAAGTTTATAAAATATAAACTTTCTATTTAGGTAAAAGACAAAAGGATTCAAGTAGACCAAAAGTTTGTGCATGACTTATTAATTCATACCATATGAAATAACATGTTACTTGCCAATGGAAATTAATATTTCCATGAAATAAATAATTTCCAATTTAATTATAAGAGTTTATTGAATATTTATTAAAATCAATTTCTAATAAATAATCAATTATATCAAGTTGTTAGTGTGACCCATTAGTATCATATGTTAATTAGCAATATCACTTCAATACTGTTTCTTGAGCATACTAGATCTTTCATCTTATTGCTTTACCGATAGCAATTTCTAGGAAAGTCTGTATGCAGATGATAGTTGAAAAATGGTTAAGGATCCCATCATTTATGCAATATGCTTAGTAATAGAAATTAAAATTAGCTAGCCACATTAAAACTGGTTTTCCATATAATTAAGTGAAAGACTAAAAAAACGTGTTTCTCTACTAGCCATAACACTTGGTTGCTTGGCTATGATGTGTATTATGACGGCATTCTCTAGTTTTGTTTTATACAAGTATATGCTCACATGCCTCAAAGTATAAATAAAATATTGATTTTCATTTGTTTAGAGATCATTTTAAGTTACAACTGATATCATTCGATAAGCTTCTAAAAGTTAAAATCATTTTGAGGAATTGGTAAGTAGACATAATTTCTTATGGGAAGTTAAAATTTTGAAGTGTGAAGAGACAGAGTGGAAAGGCTGTTTGAAGGAGGACAAATCCAAGAAATAAAAATTAGTTTTATCACACAAACTCATCACAGTAGCTTGGGTTTTGCATAAAGAGAGATTTGATTTATCAACGACACTAAAACCACGTGAAGAAAATGTTAAAATTATTTTAAAGAAAATGCTTCAATATATACTTTTTTTCTCGATGTCATATTAGTGCTCTTTCATTTTATATTTGTAAAAATTTGATCTAAAATGGTAGTATTTTCAAGGCTAAGAGCATCTAAAATGGTAGTATTTTCAAGGCTAAGAGCATCTAAAATGGTAGTATTTTCAAGGCTAAGAAAGTCTCAAAAGAAAGGTGAGAATATAGATAACCTCCTCCTCTAGTTTTTGCATAATATGTCCATGCATATACTTCATAATATAATATAACATCTACAAATAGCCTTATTATTGAAGATGATATGAGTAACTTGTGACGTCATCTCAAAGTTTAGTCTTGCTAAAGACAATATTATAGCTTTACCTTATTTTAAGTAACCATTTTCTTTATCTTCCCTCAAATGAAGGCCATAAGCAAAGAGGATATCATCAACCTACTTCCTCTAAAACCATTTATCTATTTCCTTATAAAAATCATATATTTTTAAATAAAATTAAAACTAAAACTTAAAATTATATTAGTTCACATATTTGTTGGATAAGGTGTCTAAGTCCATAACTATATTTAGGATGTAATTGACCCAACCCGACATGGTCCATTTGAATTGCACTTCACCCGAACAATTTATATGGATAATCTTTTGAGAATAGTATAATTCATTATTTATTAATATATTATAAGTTCTAATGTATAAATATGAAACCATATTATTTAATTAGTATTGATCTAGAATTAATTTGGTGATAAAAATGGTGACTAATTAAATATGAACTTTTGTATTTATATAGTGTGGGCTAATGTTTATTTGGAATGAGCTAGGCTTGCATGGAAAGTCCATGGATAGTCCATGGAGCTTTAACCCATGGATCTCATGGAAATAAAAAGTCATGGGTATTAGGGTTTACATGGATGTAACCCTAATCCACCACACTATATAAAGGAGTCATTGGCACTTGAAATGTCACTAGTGTGTGTGTGTGTGTGTGTATGAGCAAAGGTGACTAATTTATACAAGTGTCCATACTCTCAATAAGGTTTCCAAAGTTTGTGGTGATTTGTGACTTCCATGTGAGGCATCCACATTACTCCAAGCAATCAGCCATTACTAAAAGGTATGTAATTCTACTAGTATATTATGATTCAAGTTCCCCATAACATGCCAGTTAGGAAGTAAACCTTGGAAAATTATTATTTGCATGTATCTTAGAGAAAACATAGATCCAAGGTTTCTAGGGTTGCATGTACACCATAGGAGTGTTAGAATGCTCGAAACCCTACAGTGGTATCAGAGTCTAGGCTTGTTTTCTTGATACTTGATGCAAACTTGTTAAGAAAATTGACAAAACTGCTTTCTGCCTGAGTGAACTCGTCAAGTCCATGGGGGGACTCGACGAGTCTATGAGTAAAATCATCCTACTCGTCGAGTAGGTTCATGCACTCGATGAGTAAGAGCCACAGAATGCAGTTTTTCGAGTTTTGCTGCTGGAAATGGACTACAAACATTACCCTAAACTGTTTTGGTGTTATAAAACTTGTTTAGATGGTGTAATTGTTATGCTAATCCATTTTCAATGGCTAATATCAAAATTTCAAGTTTTGTATGGTTTATTTATAATTCTTGAAATTGTTGATATGAACATTCATGAACTTATGAGTTTAGAAGATCATAGGAATTATTTGGAACTTGCTTGTTAGTTTAATTCTTGATCTTGATGTGTTTTAATGGAATCCATAACTTGTTCTCAAGTTATGGATTACCAAAATTCACACTTTTAAAGTCCATTATGAAACACATAGGTTACATAAAATGAAAAGTCTCTCATTTTAATAAACCATTAACTCATAAGTTATGAAAGATGAAAAGTTTTGAAAGTTACAAAACTTGCCCTCAAGTTTTGGAACATGTAAAGTCACTTTAAAAAAACTTTAGTTCCAACCCCTAGAATTTTAAAAGATAAAATTCAACCCTTATACTTTATAATATTATAAGTTAATAATATATATATATATATATATATATATATGTGTGTGTGTGTGTGTGTGTGTGTGTATGTATAAGAACAAGTCGTCTTACCGTTAGTAGGCCTCATTCATGAAGCCAGTCTATTAGGGGGGGGGGGGTATAAGGTTGTTGCCTATAAAATGACAGCTTAATGGGTGTCCACTCTCCCCCACTTTTTCCTTGACTGGTGGATGGTCGTTAGCCGAATGGGTAGGACAATGACTTTAAATCCTCATTAAAAGTATGATGAATGTAAAGTAACTAAATGTTTTTATAAATTCCCAATCTTAGTTACTTTAGGAAAATGTGAATAAGGTGCTAACCCATGAAAGTACACTTTGCACTTTGTTTAAGTCGTTAGTGGAGCACGTGTGGTTAACCGACACACTAACATGGACTTAACAAGGTAGGCAAAGGGTGACTTAAGGTTTATCATAGGTCGGTGGAGCGCGTGTGGTTAACCGGCACATCAATTAAGTGATAAACATCAAGGGTACCAAGTAATTTGCATGGTTATTTCACACCTTGTTTTGTGATCCTCGGCATCCTGGTCACAAAACGTGAAGGGCACACTCGAGATTTAAACATGTTATTGAAAATCTCAATGAATTTCAAAGAATCTAGGAGTTTCAAAACCAATTAAAACCTAATACTTTATTTCGTTTTTCATGGTGGAAATTGGTGAATGGTCATTCACCTACCTTCAAATATTTTATAGCTTGGATTACGACATCCCTCTTCTAAGTTATAAAATATTGTGTTGGGTCCTAGCCTTAATATTACATTTGGGTGTCTTATTAAGGACTATCTTTATATCTAATCTAAACTTGTCTTTCTTCTTTTTCAGATGTCTTCTAACAATGCTGCTTCTGGCTCAAACCCTACCGGCTCCTTCTTTCTCATGAACCTTTGTGGGAGAGTCATGTTCGATGGTTCCAACTTTATGGATTGGATCCGGAACATCAGGATGGTCACTCGTTACGAGGACAATGAATATGTCCTCGACAAGGAGCTGAAGGAACTTGATGAGTCGTCTACTACTCCTAAGGAGATCGCTGAATTCCGGACTCATGAGAGAGATGCCATGAAAGTGGCATGTATCATGTTGGCCACGATGAGAGCCGAGCTCTAGAAGTCCTATGAGGACTACTACCCTTTTGAGATGCACTAGGATTTGATGGACCGCTACCATCAAAGTGCTCGTCAAGAGAGGTATGACATCATCCGCTCCATGATAACAATCTGGATGAAGGATGGTGAACCCATCACCACTTACAAAAAATGCAAAGGTATGTGGACCGGTTGCTGAAGCTAAGTGTGAAATTCCCCGAGGAGTTGGCAATTGATATCATTTTGCACTCCTTACCTTCTTGTTTTGATCATTTTTGAATGACATACCGCATGAACAAGGAGGAAGTTACACTCATCAAACTTCAAGGACTCTTGAAGACCGTCGAAAGTGGTCTTAAGGGTAAATCGGTTGTTACCACTCCTACTCCTACTGCGACCCCTGTCTTGGAAATCGGGCAAGGTAAAGGAAAGAAGAGGGAGGCCCTTCGAAGGGCACCAATGGAAATTCCCTTGATGGATCCTTTTCAAGTGGAACCAAGAAAGATTCTGTCACTCCTTCTGCCAACCCTAAAGAGGCTGAATGCTTCTATTGCCACGAAAAATCGCACTGGAAGAAAAACTACCCAAAGTACCTACAATATGTGAAGGATAGGAAAGTAAAACCCAACCTTGAAGGTATTTACACTATATTGTCTAATAACTCACCCCATTCTAATTCTTGGGTCCTTGATACCGGTTATGGTATTCATATTTGTTCTTATTTGTAGGGACTAAGAAGAAGTGAGGATGTGGAGCATGGGAGGATAAGCTTAATCAAGGGGAATAGGAAAGCTTCACCTGTCATAAGATTGGATTTTATACTTTGTTGCTAAGTAGTGGGTTAACTTTAGATTTGAATAAATGTTGTTACTCATCTGAAATGGCGAGAAATATTATTTCCTTTCATGCTTTGTACAAACAATGGTTTACCTTTTCTTTTGATAATGAATGTGGTGGTATTAATGCTTTCTTTAATAATGTTCTTTATTTTAAAGCATTACCTTGTGATGGTGTGTATGAAGCTGTGTCGGTTGTAGATAATCTAGGAAACAATGTGTTGTATATTGATTCTTCCACTAACTTGGATAAAGCATCATTGTGACATCGTCATCTTGGACATGTAAGCAAGAAACGCATAGGCCAACTCCAAAAAGATGGAGTGTTGGAATCATTTAACCTAAAGTCGGATGATAGTTGTGAATCTTTTCTGCTTGGAAAAATGACAAAATCACCCTTCACTGGTTCTTGTGCTAGTGGTGAAGGTTTGTTGAATCTGGTACACACGGATGTGTGTGGACCCTTCAGAACCGCCATAAGGGATGCTAACCGTCTCAAAGAGTTTAAGCAGGAAGTGGAGAATCAATTGGGTAGGAACATTAAGATGCACTGATCCGATTGAGGTGGTGAGTATCTTAGTATAGAGTTCCTTGACTATCTTAAGGAATGTGGGATTGTCTCACAATTGACACCTCCCAGGACACTGCAGCTTAATGGTGTGGCTGAGAGGCATAATCGAACCTTGTTAAACATGGTTCATTCCATGATGAGTGGAGCTTCGCTACCAATCTCATTTTGGGGGTATGCTTTAGAGACTGCCGCCCATATTCTTAATCTAGTCCCTAGAAAGAAGGTTGCCAAAACACATCACAATATGTGGAATAGAAAAGTTCCCAATCTAGACCACATCAAGATTTGGGGTTGCGAGGCTTTCGTGAGGCGCGAGACTCACGATAAGCTTGAACCTCAAAGTGAGAGGTTTATTTTCATCGGCTGCCCACAGAAATCCTTTGGTTACCTCTTCTAAAGACCTAGTGATAATGTGGTCTTTGTAGCAAGGAAATGAGTCTTTCGCGAGAGAGAGTTCATAAGCCAAGGAAACAGTGGGAGACAAATTGACCTTGAAGAAATTCAATATTCAAGTGGTGAAGGAACCTCAAATCCTAGCAATCAACCTGAGGAGGAAACTCCTGTTGAACCAACTGACGAGTCTGTACCTCTGAGGCATTTCACGAGAGATAGGAATGCACCTGAGCATTACAATGGTTTCCATATTACTGCGGAAGGTGATACATTTATTAGTGATAACACACTGGTAAATCTTGATGAACCTAACAACTTTAGGGAAGCCATGGCAGGCCCTGATTCTGCTAAATGGAAAGAGGCTATGGACAGTGAGATTCAGTCCATGTATGACAATCAAGTTTGGAACTTTGTTAACAATGTACTGGGTTATAAGATGGTCGGGTGCAAATGGATCTTCAAGAAGAAGACCGAAATGGAAGGAAAGGTGCACACTTATAAGGCACAACTGGTTGCAAACGGTTTCACTCAAACTCTTGGAGTTGATTATGATTAAACCTTCTCACCAGTAGCAAAGATTAAGTCTATCAAGATTATGCTGGCCATTGCTGCATTTCATGATTATGAAATATGGCAAATGGATGTCAAAACCGCTTTCCTTAATGGAAAGTTGGCTGAAGATGTTTACATGAGTCAGCCAGAGGGTTTTGTTAATGCAGTGTTCCCTAATAGAGTGTGCAAGCTTGAAAAATCCATTTATGGATTGAAACAATCATCTCGTAGCTGGAACCTTTGTTTTGATGAGAAGGTCAAAGAGTTTGGCTTTCGAGAAACGAAGATGAATCTTGCGTGTATGTCAGAGCTAGTGGGAGTACAATTAGCTTTTTGATTTTGTATGTTGATGACATACTACTCATGGGAAATGACATCCCAACTTTGCAGAAGGTTAAGTCCTTGCTTGGGAAGTGTTTTGCTATGAAGGACCTTGGAGAAGCTGCCTATATCCTAGGGATAAGGATATTGAGAGAAAGGAGAAAAAGACTAATTGGACTTAGTCAAAGCACCTATGTGGATAAAGTGTTGAAAAGGTTCAACATGTAGAATTCCAAGAAAGGTTACTTACCGATCCATCATAATGCAAAACTAAGCAAGGCTAGAAGCCCGAGTACATAGGATAAGATAGTTGAGATGAGTCGATTACCATATGCTTCCGCTGTTGGCTCGATCATGTATTCTATGACTTGTACTCGCCCTGATATGGCTTTCGCTTTGAGCATGGTCAACCGATATCAGGGGAATTCTGGAAAGGCTCACTAGACTGCGGTAAAGAACATTCTCAAGTAGCTGCGAAGGACTAAGGATTGGTTTCTCAGCCTTGGTGGGAGTGATGACTTGAGAGTTGTGGGGTATAGTGACGCTAGCTTTCAGACTGATAGGGATAATTTCCACTCTCAGTCGGGTTGGGTCTTTATCATGAATGGAGGAGCAATTACTTGGAAATGTTCTAAATAGGATACAGTAGTTGATTCGACTTGTGAATCAGAGTATATAGCAGCGAGTGAATAGGAGCAGGAGGCGATATGGATGACGAACTTCATCGGAGACCTTGGATTTGTACCAGCTATAAAGGAGCCTATGGACATTTTCTGTGAAACCAATAGTATGGTTACCTTGGCCAAGGAACCGAGAGATCATGGCAGATCCAGACACGTTGATAGAAAATATCACTTCATAAGACACAAGATAGAAGTAGGGCTCCTCGTAGCAAAGAGGATGTCGTCGGAGGAGAACCCATCAGATCCCCTCACGAAGGGACTGACCAGGGTTAGGCATTTGCAGCATGCGAGGCGCATCAGGCTAAAGGACGATATTAGTTTTACAGATTAGATAGTTTTGAAAATTTTAAAGTGTAATTGACATTTGATGATGAATAATAGTTGTTGTTTATTTATGAGTAAAGTGTTTCTATCTTTTTTCAATCATTTACTATTATTTCATTTTGCATGTATTGACTTCCAGAATAATTATGTTATGACATATCATATTATTCAAATTCTCCATAGTCGTTCATATGTTGGAAGTAGATATGACTCAATATTTTCATGTAGTTGGTTGTAGATGTCTAAGATGTTGGACATAGCAAAGTGTTGCTACAACACTCATGAGTGCTCATAAGTTCTGAGTATTAAATTCAACCCATGCCCACTTGTATCACTTCATGGAATTTATTTAAAGTGATTGTGAGAAGGTAATATCATATAAATTTTCAAACCTAGATATATGAGTTGTTGCCTATGAGTTGGTTATGCATTGATTGTGCAAAAACGCATCAGTAACTTGATGTCATAAAAGGTGCCTTTGTGTATAATTCAACATGTAGTAAAACACGCATATGAGTTGAAGTTTATATGTTCCTTCTTGGATTAGAAGCAATATATGGGCCCTCGATGATTTTGTTTTGACCTATGTACCGAGCCCATTCAAAACTAAATTGATGTGCTCAATTAAGTTCTATGTCAAACAAATCGGAAATCGGGAAACAAACTGCTGGACAACAAGTACGACATTGTTCCATGTATTTGTCTGGCTGATATCTAGAACAGAGGATTATATGATCCCTTATCTAAAATGACGCTTCATAGTTCAATAGAGTTTAAGAGCTACGATTTCCGGTCGGTTCCTGAAGTCATGCTCGCGACTATAGTTATTAGACTAATCCAAGTGGGAGACTGTTGGATAAGGTGTCTAAGTCCATAACTATATTTGAGATGTACTTGACCCGACATGACATTGTCCATTTGGGTTACACTTCACCCGAACAATTTATATGGATAATCTTTTGAGAATAGTATAAGGCATGATTTATTAATATATTATAAGTTCTAATATATTAATGTGAAATCATATTATTTAATTAGTATTGATCTAGAATTAATTTAGAATTAATTTAGAATTAATTTGGTGATAAAAAAGGTGACTAATTAAATATGGACTCTTGTATTTATATAGTGTGGGCTAATGCTTATTTGGAATGGGCTAGGCTTACATGGATAGTCCATGGAGCTTTAACCCATGGATCTCATGAAAATGAAAATTCATGTGTATTAGGGCTTATATGGATGTAACCCTAATCCACCACACTATATAAAGGAGTCCTTGGCACTTGAAATGGCACTAGTGTGTGTGTGTGTGTGTGAGCAAAGGTGACCAATTTCTACAAGTGTTCATACTCTCTCTAAAGGTTTCCAAAGTCTGTGGTGATTTGTGACTTCCATTTGAGGCATCCACATTATTGGTGCTAGGCTCTCAAACTTTAAGCAATCAGCCACTACTAAAAGTTATGTAATTCTACTAGTATTTTATGATTCAAGTTCCCCATAACATGCTAGTAAGGAAGTAAACCT
Source organism: Lactuca serriola (assembly GCF_051521515.1). Taxonomy (NCBI): domain Eukaryota; kingdom Viridiplantae; phylum Streptophyta; class Magnoliopsida; order Asterales; family Asteraceae; genus Lactuca; species Lactuca serriola. Next base: position 177,280,619 of record NC_136412.1, on the reverse strand, counting down.
TGGAAAATTATTATTTGCATGTATCTTAGAGAAAACATATATCCAAGGTTTCGAGGGTTGCATGTACACCCTAGGAGTGTTAGAATGCTCAAACCCCTACAATATTTACATATAAATAGGCATTTTATGTATACACAATTTACGAATATCTATTGGTATGTTCTTAATTAATTTATCAACAATATAACATTAATATATTATATGTATGTATTTATATATTTTTATAATACATTCTAAATAAAGAAAAGAATGACTTTAATATGATTATGAAAACTGTACAATACAATTTTTCTTCAATAAGAAAATCAATAGAGATTTATTATATTTCTCATTGGTGCTACACCTTTTTAGAAACCTGAGGTTGGATTTCACATGATGAGTGTCATGAGAAATGAATTACATTCTAGGTTTTCCTCCATATAGTTATAAATATTTTTGAGAAATTTTATACGACTTGCCAACTCTAGTTTCATTTTTGTTTGATGTGTGAAATTAGGTATATTGTAAAATATTTATTTGTTTGACTAACAACTTGTAAATGATATGGATGTAAATGACAATGATGTGACAACATATCTAAAATAACTTCATTATACAATAACTACTTTTTTGTTGTTTTATAAAAGGTAAACCACATAAAATGTAGAAGTGGTTATGTAAAACTTATGTAATATGATCAACATCTTTCATTTTAATCTTTTTCTTCACTAAAAGCAAGTAATATAAAGCTTTTTGTCTCTAGCCTACATAATTTTAATTAAACGTAACGGGTCTATCCCATTACCCCCATCCTCTTTCCTCTCTAACCATATTTCATCTCACATCATCTTCTTTACTATTAAACCATGAGGATGTTAAGGATAGATCAATCAATCTTCAATGGTCGTACACTGGACGTAGCTCGTTATTGTCACAGTAGATGTAGCTCATTGCGGTTACAAAAAATGTAGATTGTCTATCAATATCTTCAATTAATCAAGCCTAATTGTCATTGCAAAGGTACATTGAGTCAAGTTTTATGGTTTCAAATTCTTTGTGGTTTTTTCCAAGATATATACATTACATCACCAGTAGAGAATTTATTATGAACTGCCTTCCTAAGGTATCTTCTACGTTGAAAGCATGTCCATTATCTGATTTTTAGGTTTTATTAATGTTAGCATCAAATGATCGTTTTGTACTTGCTTAATTCATCATTATATGTTGGCGTTTTCTATTCCTAGTGATGCTGCTATTTTCTTAAGTTCAACCTTTTGGACATCTGTAATATATTATAACCAATGTAATTGATCTAATTCCTATTATGAAATCATGTATCTTTGTATGGTCTGAATTTCAATTGACTACTAATTAAGTGTGGACTTTTGACTTAATTACCTTGTAACTATCAAGATATGTGTATGGTATTCCATGTGTAACGCTCATAGTTTATAGTAAGAATAACGAGGGGACTAATTAATATAGAAGTTGTGTTTTTTGTAGTTATCGAGGCCTGTCATGTGTACAAGAAACCCTAAATGGTAATAATTTAAAATTAAAATTCAAAAATATATTGTATTTCATACGGACGCAGCTTCACTCTCCCGTCGAGTAGTAAAAGGGCTTGTAGCCCAGGGATATCATGTGTTACACTTCCTCCTCCCGAGGTCGAGATTTCATGTCTCGTATGTGACATAGGTGGATTAAGGAGTAATTTTGAAGTAGTTAGAATTTTTGTTTAAAAAAATATATATCATGTAGCCGACACCACCTGATTTCCCCGATGACCTTGCACTCTAGGGACTCCTCACACACAGAGTTTTTGATTAAGGAGTTGTGCTTTAAAAGGATATATATATATATATATATATATATATATATATATATATATATATATATATATATATATATATATCCATTAATGGTAGTTTAAAAAATACTTACTTAATAGTTGTGCTTTATTATTTTAAAGAAATTGAAAAACAACTCATACAAACTACTATTACCATATCCCTCCCCTTGAGTGACTCTCTCCCCTGTTTCCTTGACCAACATTTTTTTTTTTGTGTATTGCCCTCAGCTATCACCTTCTTATACTTGTGCATTTTTCAATGACCATTATTGCCTCACCATTCATTGTTGTTGCCTTTTCATTGATCATTGTTGCCTAATTGCTTGCTACGATTCTAAGAAATCTCATATCCATCAAATCATTCTCATTCCTAGACAAGGTACCTGAAATTCCTTCGTAATCATTTGTTCAATTATGACTTAGCATATCATAAGAAAATGCACATTATGAAATCTACGGAATCAATAAATAAGAAATTATTAGATTCATTACAAAAATAAGAAATTATGTTATGTTTTCTTGACCGTTTCTCCATGAATATGTTATTATAGTCCTAATTCTCGTGATCAAAAAACTTCAAGGAATATTGGAAGAATGGGAAAATGAATGCATAAATTTGTTAATCATATATTTTAGCGGATAGTTAAAGGAAAATAATTTTCCTTTCATATCATTCTATTAGACTATATTATTAATTAAATTGTTATAGCACTACTCTTACTCTGTGATAAACCTTAACAAAGAAGCATATGGTCAATCTTTTTGCTTTACCGATTGCAATTGCTAGGAAAGTCTATATACAAATGATAGTTGAAAAATGGTTAAGGATCCCATCATTTACGAAATATGCTTAGTAATAGAAATTAAATTTAGCTAGCCACATGATAACTGGTTTTGCAGATAATCAAGTGAAAGACCTAAAAAGAACTTGTTTCTCTAGTAGCCATAACACTCAATTGCTTTGCTTTGTTGTGTATTATGATGGCATTATCTGGTTTCTTTTTATACAAGTATATGCTCACAGGCCTCAAAGTATAACATAAAATATTGATTTTCGTTTCCTTAGAGATCATTTTAAGTTACACTTGATATCATTCGTTAAGCTTCTAAAAGCTACAAATAGTTTTAAGGAATCGGTAGGCAGGCATAATTTCTTTTGGGAAGTTGTAAATTTGAAGTGAGAAGACACAGAGTGGAAAGGCTATTTGAAGGAGGACAAATCCAGGAAAGAATAATTACTTTTATCACATAAACACGTCACCGTAGCTTAGGTTTTGCATAAAGAGAGCTTTGATTTATCAATGATACTGCAACCACATGGGAAAGATGTTAAAATTACTTTCAAGATATGACTTTCGATAGAAATTGTATTTAAAAAATAAGTTTTTTGGAAAGAAGAAAACAAAAAAGATTTTGTAGTATTTGCAATACCATTAACTATTTCAAATATTTATATATTTGTTGAACTTTTTGATCAAGTAATATCATTCAGAAAATAAATTATATGTATAACCGTTATAAAACTGTCATATTTTCAAAGTATTTTGAAAAATAGTAAAAACTTTCATATTTAAAAAACATCCAAAAATTAGTCGTTGGGCAACTCTAACATCCCAAAAATTCAACAAATCTAAACATTTTCAAATAAAAACCCCTGTTGTCTAATAGAAATGTTAAAAAAACCATTGTTTTCAAAACATTATTTAAAATAAGAGTCTCCCAAGATCAAATCAGTTGAAAACCAAGGATGTGTACGGTCACGCCTTCTCCCTCCATTGTCCACTGAATTACCTAAAACCACAAACCAAAATTGTGAAGCTTATTGAGTTTCCCCCAAAATACCACCATACAAACATATAACGTATACAAACTAGCATGCTCAAATACTTATGCCTGGCCAATCAGCCTCGGGCTAGAATACCATGCATGTCTACGATGGGTCCAGAAATTCTCAGGATAGAATACCGTCGCGTCATAAACAATTTGGTCCAACAAAACATCTCGTTGGTATACCAAAATGTCAGGTCCATTCAACCATCGGTTTGGAATACCCCAAGCCTATTGACTGATGCACAAAGCAGTCCAGTCTCACCACATACCATACAATCATATCAAGTCCAATCAACAACCGGGTTGGGATACCCCAGACTCAATAAACCATCGGGTTGGAACGCCAATATACAACGGGTCCAATCATCGTCGGAATGGAATACCCTCGGGCCCAATCAAACATCAGATTGGAATGCCCCCAGTCTGTTGGCTCACGCTCATAGCAGATGAGCCTCAACCACCAACCAACATACAACCAATCAACAAACAATCAGACAGATCTTACAGATCACTAAGCATAGCAATCAAATGAGCTCCAATGAGCCAGCCTTGCTGCCTTCCACCCAAAATTATAGTTAGGAAAACTCACTTCTTGACCTGATCCATAGCTGATGAGGTCCCGGCTTCGAATCTCAGCTCCAACCAACACCTATCCATCCAGGCAACCAATATCAATCAAAATCCCAAAATACTAAAATATCCTCGAGGTCAAACTTGGTTGAACATGGTCAAATGTTGTCAAACTCTATAAGTCAACTGAGTCAACCCAACTTGACCAAGTCATCCTAGACTTCATATGTGGGGTGTACTCTGGAGGTACGCAGGGCATACACAAGGACTCGTGGGTTGACCACCACTCGGGTGGTTGACCTCGTATGCAGGGCGTACTATGAGTACGTGAGGCGTACCCTCGCAAGACCAAAAGTCCATTTTAAGCTCTCATGTGCAAATTTCATATCCATGGCCAAAATACTCTTAGGATTCATAAAGTCTCCAACTTTATGACCTAGCATGTTCAATAAATGCTTAAACAAAGGTCTTGCTCCATTACGACATTCTATAATATGTATGAAGAAAAACTAACCACTTGGTACTCATTTTTGTGACTTAAGACCGCTTTTAGGGTCTGAAAGGACAACTCAAAGGTCAGGAACATGCCATATTCAATATCTAACATTTTGGGACCCTAAAATCTCTATAAAACAACCAAAACTAGATCCATGAGATAGAGGAATAAATTTGCAAGCTTTTTACCTTATAAAGGTTGCAAATATAGTAGAAATCCTAGATCGAAGTGTTCTACTACTTCAAGATAAGCTTGGATTCCTTCCTTATTCTTCTAAGGCACAAATAAAATACTTATAAGCTTGAAAAGGTTCCTTAAGGTGGTTCTAGGGTTGCACAAATGAAAGAAAGGGATGGAGGTAGGTAAAGTGAGTGAAATGAGGCCATAAGAGTGCTTAAATACCTGCCAAACTCTAAAAATTAGGGTTTCCTCATTAGGCAAGTACGCCCAACATACACTGATGTATGCCCAGAGTAGTAGGGCACGCCCTAGCACACTCCGCTTACACCACGTACGCATGGCGTACTCCGAAGACCCAATATTACAACAATGACACTTGGGCTCCTTTTGCATACTTTCTTGAACTTAGGTACCAAAACGCAATACACCTTAATATAAGAAGCAACAATGGAAGTACTTCAAACCAGATGTTACAATTCTCCCCCAATTGAATTAGACTTCGTCCTCGAAGTCTGCTGTCGTAACTAGCCCAGGGTAGTGTTTCCACAATCTCCGCCTCGGGTCTCAAAGATGGTTATTCCCCAGGACCCAATCCAAACAAAAAGTTGGCTTAATCTGGCGGCCGCCTACCCGTACCATCCTTGACTTGCTAACTTCGATTACTGGAGAATCACCATCACTTCACACGACTCAGACATCCATTATCACAACTGATTCTTAAGCAAGCACAACCACCTTGAAACACGTATGATATGATATCCCTCATAATTCGTACCATATAGAACTCTTTCGATACTTATTTACCTTATTGAATCCTATGGGGATTCAAGACCCTTGACCATCCTCTGTTGTTTAACCCTCCAACCAGAAACAAAGTGACTCTAAACATGAGCCTTAGGTAGATAACCTCTGCAGAGAGGCACCACCAACGCCCGGATAATCCATAACCTCCCAGCTAAGACTGAAAGTCTAGAGAGAGAGAGAGAGAGAGATCCAAAAAAGTCAGGAACTTCCTCAAAGCTACAACACCGAATCGACTCTATCAATATGCTTCCTGAGATCAGAAACCCATAATCCACGACTGACATTTACCCATTCATTGAATCCGCCCTTTTCCTGAGATTATGATCACTACCAACCATGCGAGAAAAGAACCCAACCCCATCAATCACGAACTCTCCACTAGCAACATACACCCGATACATCAACAAAATACTTATTGATTCAAGACTTCATGATCAATTCCAAACCTTGATGATCAACCCCTAAAATAGCTTGTGAACAAATGGGAGTTATATTGTAACCATCCATGGAGACTTTCTGGTATACGACCCATACACCTAACAACCTTTAACCGTTCCCTTTACCCAAACCCACTGATTGGCGAGCCACCCAACTTCCACTAATGTACCAATACTGACAGTACCATAGTCGGAAGAGAAGAATCAATAAATCATTCAATGAGCCCAAAACATATATCTAGAACTCACAACTCATACCACGGGCCAAAAGACTCCCAAACTCTTTCAACTGACTTGTAGGGACCTAAAAAACGCCCCCCCCCCCCACCCCAACAAGAACCGAGCACAACAAAGCCAGTACTATACCACACCCAATTCCTTTCAAAGAGCTAGCTACTACCAATGTAGAGCCAAATTGAATCATGCTCGCCCACGACCCGAGAAAAGGACAACAATCGCACCCTTGATCCAATTTGAAGGCTATCACCCAAAAGAACCATGCGCATAATTCGAACCAAGCCCCAATGCTATTTTGTCCAGCCCACATGCACACATTGAATTACTACAATGTACATCCTTAGGGAACCCATAAACCCATCCAAAAGAGCAGAAATATCAAAGTTCCAATGAAACAACTATTCTCAAACATAATCAGAAGACATCCTCATGAACGTACGGAACAAGTTCCCATACTTGATTGAGACTGAACAGGTTCCACCAATGCACAACCAACTCGAGAAATCTTCTAAGGTGATCTGGAATGCCACCCAACCCAAGCTTGCTATGAACCAAACTTCCGCATCACTACCAAGGTTGAACATACCCAGAGACCAAAGGAACATAAAACATATTAAACATGATGATAGGTTGACATATCCAATGCACTTTATGAAACATCCCAAAAAATACAAGCCAAAAATTTCGTTTTCGAAAATCATTTATCAAACATCGGACTTACCCCGACATCGGACCGAAGTCCGACACATATAACACATTAACTAGCATATTTCAGGCTTGCCCCGAACACATAATACATGGTATAATGACTAACATACATCGAGCTTGCCCCGACATCGGGCTTACCCCGGAAAACATAACATATAACATAATCCCATATACTGCATCGGGCTTGCCCGACATCAGACCAAGGTCCAGAACATATAACACATAACACATAAACATGCATGAATCACAAAGACATCAAGCATACATAGCTACTTCTCAGGACCTCCCCACAAACGGACCGAAGTCCGAAAACTTATAAACTACATCGGGCTAACCCCGACATCGGGCTTACACAGGCATACACTACTACTTAAATGGGTCGGCATTGGTGCCTTAGACCCGTTCCTACTGGAGGAAAACTCACCTCGTGTGACTGACTGCTGCAACTCTCGGTAAGAAATCTTTGTCTGCTACTCCGACGACTCCCAGACTATAAATTCCATAAAAACACTTAGTCAAAAACTAATAACTGATCTTAAGGTAAAATGACCATTTTACCCCTGGCCAAAGTCAATCATCCTGGTCAAAGTCAACATCCAGTTGACTCGACTCGCCGAGTCCCTATTCTTTTCCCTACCCCCAACCCGACTCTACTTGTCGAGTCTAGCAAGAAATAGATGAGTTCTCCTTCAACTAATATCGGGACAATCTTCAACTGACTCGTCGAGTTCAACCTTGAAATCGTTGAGTTCATCTTCATCATAAGTGTTACAAGTATGTGGCTCGCCGAGTTATATAAACAAATCGTCGAGCCCGTCTTCACGGGTGGGAGATTGCCTTGGATTCATCGAGTATGTTCATACACTCGCCGAGTCCCATAGTTTCCAGGTGCATAACTATGTCTATTTCACTGAGTCTTTCCTCTGGGCTCATCTATATCCATTCTAGACTAACTGGATTCCTTCGACTCATAAAAGGTTGGGAAACCAAACCCCCGACTCACTGAGTCCTAATAACGACTCGCCGAGTCGACTAATATCCATGTCCATAACTCGATTTCTGATGTACAACTCTCATCCAAAAGGTAGATCTGGGCTCCTGAAGTTGATATAACACGTAAAGTTACGACATCCATGGGACTTTTAGCTCAAAGGACCCAAAAATGAGGTCTATATGATGCATGTGGCTATCATGGCCATAAAGCTTGCATCTTTATGCCATGTACTCCTCCCTAGAGCCTAGATATGAGATATGAACCACTTGGGATGTCCCAAACATCAAGGACCAAGGTTTTGAGCCAAAACCCTATTAATATGGGGACAAATAGATCTAAGAGGAAGAAGACCAAGTTGTAAGATTGATTACGAAAAAAGATGGAAAATGAGGTGTAGCTTCTGGATCTATTCCTTCCCCCTTGGGTCTTCTATCTTCCACTTCTTGATCTAGCTTCAAAACACACCAATAAACACTCAAAACAACCAAGAAATCTCAAGTTCTCTTATGGAGGATTAGGGTTTCATGTGAAATGCACTTGAGGTGATGGAGGCTGGGGTGGAAGCCTCATAAGATGTTTAAATAGGGTGCAAACCCTCCAATTTAGGGTTTCACCCAGACAGCTCCTACTCGTCGAGTCTGTCTTCCGACTTGCCGAGTAGGTCAATTAATCCCCCAATCTGGAGTCGATCTTACTCGACGAGTTGAGCCCTCAACTCGCCGAGTCCAAGATTAAAATATGGAATTTGACTTGAATTTAAATGCGTACCTGAGACCGGGTGTTACAATTGTCCCCTACTTGTCTTAGACATCATCCTCGAAGTCTTCTATCTTGGGAAAAAAAACTCTGGGTAGTGTTCCCTCATTTCCTCCTCAAGCTCCCACGTCCACTCCGAACCCTTGCGGTGATGCCACAGCACCTTCACTAACTCTACCCTCTTGTTCCTCAGCTCCTTCATCTTGTGATCTAGAATAGCCACGGGTCTCTCGATGTAGTTCAGGTTATCATCAACCTGAATGTCCTCAAGAGGTATCACTGTTTAATCATCCACCAAGCACTTCCGCAACTGAGAAACATGGAACGTGTTGTGGATCTGGCTGAGCTCTGCTGGAAGGTCTAAACGATATGCAACCCGAACCACTCGGGCCAAAACCCTAAAGGGACCAATGCACCTCGGGCCCAGCTTTCCCCGTTTCCGACACTTGATAACACCCTTCCAGGGTGACACTTTCAGGAGGACCATGTCGCCCACCTGAAACTCCAAGTCCGAATGCCGCTTGTCTGCGTAACTCTTCTGCCGGCTCTAAGCAGTTTGGAGCCTGCTCCGAACTTGTTGAATCCACTACGTGGTCTAGGGTACTACCTCCGTACTCCCCATGACCCTCTGACCGACCTCACCCCAATAAATTGGGGTCCTACACTTCCATCTGTAGAGCATCTCGAAGGGAGGTCAGTCTATAGTGGAGTGATAGTTGTTTTTATACGAAAATTCTGCTAATGGAAGATATGTTTCCCAACTACCACCGAAATCTACCACACATGCCTGAAGCATGTCCCCTAGAGTCTGAATCGTTCTCTTGCTCTTCCCGTCCATCTAAGAGTGGAAAGCGGTGCTGAAATGGAGACGAGTACCCATCTCGTCGTGAAACCTCTTCCAAAACCTGGAAGTGAACCAGACGTCTCGGTCTGACTCCACCGAGACAAGAACTCCATGATGTGCCACTACCCCTCGCACATAAATCTTGGCCTACTTCTTGACCAAGATGCTCTCCTGGATTGGTATAAAGTAGGCACTCTTGGTCAATCGATCCGAGATGAACCATATCGAATCAACCCGACATGCAGTCCTGGGAAGCTTAGTAATTAAATCCATAGTGATATATTCCCATTTTCACACGGGAATGTCTAACGGCTGCATCTTGACGTGAGGCCTCTGGTGCTCTGCCTTGACCTTCCTTCAGGTCAGGCATCTCTCCAAATACCAAGCTACGTCCCGCTTCATGCAGGGCCACCAGTAATCAGGTCGAAGGTCTATGTACATCTTCTTCGCCCCTGGATGGATGGAGAACCGAGACTTGTGGGCATCATCCATCAACACTTGTCGTACTCCGCCCCAGTATGGCACCCATACCCTCCCATGCAGGGTTAACAATCCTCAGTTGTCGTAATCAAACGAAGCCACTCGACCTACTATCCTTTCGCACTTTTGACGCTCCTCCTTCAGGCCCTCAACCTGCGCCTCTCTAATCTGCTCCAGCAGTGGAGTGATCACCGTCATCCTCAGACATATATCCCGGATCGGAGCCGCTACCACCTTGTGGCTCAGGGCGTCGGCCACTACGTTGGCCTTACCTGGGTGGTAAAAGGATCTCATAGTCGTAGTCTTTTACCACATCTAACCACCAGCGCTACCTCATGTTCAAGCTCGGCTAATCCATGAGGTACCTCAGAATCTTGTGGTCCGTGTAGATAGTACACCGGACCCCATAAGGGTAATGCCACCAAATCTTGAGGGCGAACACCACTACCCCCAGCTCTAAATCATGTATCGTGTAGTTAGCCTCGTGAGGCTTCAACTGTCTCGAGGCATGGGCTATCACATGCCCCCGCTGCATTAATACTACTCCCATACCTATGATCGAAGCGTCACAGTAGACTACAAAAGTCATCTATTCACTTTGGCAGGGTGAGAATCGGTGCCTCGCACAGTCATTGCATGAGCGTCTCAAAGGCTGTCTGCTGCTCAGGACCCCAGTGAAACACTACCAACTTCTTCGTCAGTCGGGTCAGCGGAACTGCTATCTTGAAGAAATCCTAGATAAATCTCTTGTAATACCATGCCAAACCCAGGAAACTTCGAATCTTAGATGGAGACCTCAGGACCTCCCATTGCATCACGTTCTCTGTCTTGGCCGGATCTACTAATATACCCTTTTGGTTGACAAGGTGCCCCAGATATTGCACCTCGCACAACCAGAACTCGCACTTCGAGAACAATGCGAAAAGTCTCTCCCTCCCCAAGGTCTCTAGCACCTCCCTCAGGTGTTCCTCATGCTACTCTTCAGTTTTGGAATAAACCAAGATGTCATCAATGAATACTATTACAGACCGATCCAGCATCGGTCTGCACATGCGATTCATGAGATCCATGAACGCGGCTGGAGCATTGGTGAGACCAAACGGCATCACCACAAAGTCATAATGACCATAGTGGGTTATAAAAGCAGTCTTCTGCACATCATCATCTCTAACCCGCATATGGTGATATACGAACCACAGATCAATCTTGGAAAACCAAGATGCTCCCTGAAGTTGGTCGAACAAATCATCTATCCTTGGGTGTGGGTAACGGTTCTTCACTGTTACCTTATTTGACTCCCGGTAATCTATGCACATACGGTGCCTCCCGTCCTTCTTCTTCACAAACAGGATTGGGGCTCCCCATGCCGAACTGCTCAGCCTGATAAAACCTTTGTCTAGCAGCACTTACAGCTGCATAGACAAATCCTGCATCTCGGGAGGAGCCAACCGATACGGTGCCTTGGCTATCGAAGCCACACCAGGGACCAGGTCAATCCGGAACTCAACCTGTCTCTCCGAAGGTATCCCAGGAAAATCCTCCGGGAATACGTCTGGATACTCTCATACCACCGGTACATCATCAACTATCGCCTTATCCTTATCCCGGGAATCCATGACATACGCGACATATCCCGCACAACCCTACTGAATGTGACGTCTTGCTCTTGCCGATAGAGCAGAAAACCGGTCTGTGTTGTGGCCTCTCTCCCTGAATCACTAACTCTCCCCCACTGGAAGTGCGAAATCTAACAACTACTGCTCACAATCTATCACTTCCCCATTAGGGCTCAACTAGTCCATACCTACTATAACCTTGTTCTGTCGGAGGGGAACAGGAACCAAATCCACTGGGAACTGCTCATCAAATAACCACAAAGTACATCCTCTATGAACTCTCGTGACCCTGACGGTCCTGTCATGAGCTATCTCAACATCGAGTGGACAATCCAGCTCCCCTAGAATTCTGCTATATCTCTTTCTAAGTGCGAGCGACCCGAATGATCAGGTAGCCCCCGAATCAAACAATACCATAGCTGAAATTTCGTTCACTAAGAACGACCCTATAAACAACACATAAACATGAGACATAAACCATATCAAATACAGAGATAGGAGGAAAATACGTACGCGTCACCATGTCAGGAGCTGATCGTGCCTCCTCTGCAGTAAGCTGAAAAGCCCTGCTCCGTGCTGTCGACGCCTTAGCCCGAACCTGATCGCCATCTGTAATCCTAAAAGTGGTAGGAGAAGGTGCTACCACCTTCCCTGCTGCTGCTAAGCTCGGGCACTGGGACCGCTTGTGTCCCCTCTGATTGCACTGAAAGCAAATCAGATCTAATGCTGATATGGTGGTGGTAGTAGTTGTACAATATCGGATCATGTGACTAGTTCGGCCGCACTTATAGCAGCCCGAACTCCCTGCCTTGCACGCCCCCTCGTGCATCCTGCCACACTTGCCACAACGACTATGGCCATGCTGACTTCGAGAACTGTGATATGATACCTTGAGCTTCTTGCCCGAACTCCCCTTCTGAACTCCCTCTGGCTTCCTCTTCCTCTCCATCTCTAAATCCAACTCCCTCTCTCGAGCCCTCGCTATCATATCTTCCAGCGTCTTGCAGCTGGATCGGCTCACAAACTGGTGGATGTCACTCTGCAACATCTCATCATATTGGGCCTTTTTCATCTCCTTGTCCACCGCATACTACAGAACAAGGAGGGCCCTCTCCCTAAACATGGCGTTTGTCACACCCCAAAACCGGAACGACAGAAATGTTCTGGGGCGGAGGACGTCATGTACAATATCACAACAAAGCATAATAGTAAACAACCAACAACATCATCCATTGCATTAATAATATAATTTAATACAATGTGTTTTGTATAGTTTATAAGACACCAAAAATATGAATCAAAATAAAAGATGAGTCTTGAATGTGCTCCATATTCTCAAAAGCTGGCATCGGTACCTGTCTACTGATGTCCTGAGAATATAAGTTATTTTGAAAGAGTTTATCAGCTTTAAAGCTGGTGAGTTCATAAGCATTTTAGTGTCATTGTTTGTATGGAAATTTTTTTTGTAAGTGTTTGATGTATAAGTTTGTAATAAATGTTTGTATCTCCTAGAAAATCCTATATTTTCTACTAAAAGTAGCCTTCTACCAAGGCATCCAATGTTTTGTATGTTTGTTCTTGTAAAAGTGTGTATTTTTCCCAAGTGTGACTATCATTAACAAAATATATTTTATACATTACCGCTCATGTGAGAAGATCACAATGTGAATGCAATGGGAAAATAATAAAGTAATGTATTGTTGTATTATAGTAACTACTGTTGTACTAACTACCTTAAACTAATTGTTAATTAATGTATAATGTGATATCATTGTAACCATACTTGATTGACTTAGTAAAACATGACGCTCGAAGACGTCGAAATGGTATGACATTCATCACCCCTAGACCTGCAGGTTCCACTGTAGCTAGCAGCAAGGTGTAGGATGGTCAGTCCAGTATAGATCTATACAAAAATTCACGCTCTCCCTCCAGGAGACTCTGGTTACAAAACGAGCCATAGCAGTGATGCCATGCCCCGAAGTAGTGACTCACATTTATGTTATAGTATTCTTGTATATGTATTGTATGTACTAGTGTAGTGTATGTTCTCTCTGTCTTATATGTAGTATGTTCTCTTTGTTTCTCATCATAGTATGTTCTCTTGTATAGTGTATAGTATGTATTATTTCTCGTTATAGTATTCTCTATCTTTTTCTTGTTATAGTAAGTAGTGTGTCTCATTATAGTATTCTTTATCTGTTTCTTGTTATAGTAAGTATTAACTCATGTATGAACTGACTCTTTGTATGTTTCATTGTACTAGAAAATAGTGAGTAGTGATTTCCTAAACTATACCTATTATAGTTTACTAGTAGAGTTGTTTGTATGACTGAGTACGTTGAACTGAGATAAAAGCTTTTATGTCTATACATATATACAAAATATATAACTAAGGATCAAACGACACTCGGACAAACAACAAGGTACTCTAAGTCCACAACCAAACAAGGAACATGAAATAAAGTGAGTTATCAGTCCTAAGTCCTTCAAACCTTACTTATATAACTATATATGCATTACACATGATTTTGACAATATATAAGTTTGAAAGAGTTAAAAGAAAAGGTTTGGCATATAAGAACAAGTTTTAAAAGTGTTTAGTATGTAAAAGAGTTTTATAAACATTTTGAAGTAGTTTGTTTGATAAAACAGTTAAAAGTATAGTAAATCCATCTGTTTGATAGTTATTAATCACATGTGATTGATATAATAACTATAATGTTTCAACTTGTATCCCCCCCCATAAAATCATTTAAAAGGTAGATTAAGGGGTGTGAACTCACGTGTAGTGAGTGATGAGAATGAAAGATTGCTATAGGATGCTAAGTGTCAAGTGAAGACTTGAGCATACACGGATCCTATTTAACATATAATGACACATATATGCATCTAATTAGTGATTAAACAGCTAATTAAGCAAGTAAAGACACCCTAGGACATGGAAAACACTTTAATTCAAGTGCTAGAAGTACAAAGGGTTTCATCTAAGGGTTGTAGGGCCTCACATAAGAGTTTACGGCCCAATGGTAAGACCCCCATGAGTTTACGGCCCATGGGTTTATGATCGTAAACTCATGGTATCTTGTACCATTTTGTGTGTTAAGGTCCTATGGTCTTCTTGGAAGTGTTCTAGACTTAGTTCCAAGGCTTAGGAAGGAGTAGTGGCAACATTGCACCACTAATTAGGGTTTACGGCCAAGGGAGATTGCCTTGGCCGTAAACACCCTTTTCTTCTTGATTTCTTGATGTTTTCAAGGTGTTTAACATGTGATTCAAGTATATAACAAGCTAAGGGTAGTGTACTTACGATTTGAAGGCAAATGAGGGTGTTTTCGGCCCAAAACACTTAAGTGTTCTTGATGTTCTTGAGAATCTTTGAAGATCTAGACTTAAAGATGAAATCCATGGATGAAGTCAAGAGTGAATCAAGAAGAAGTGATGTATTAACTCACAAAGGGAAGGAATCACTTACATTTTTTGAAGTTTGGAAGCAAAAAACCTTATGATCCTTGGGAGAGAAATCCGATTTCTAGGCTTGAAAGGGTGAAAAGTGATTGAAAATGACTAAGGGCCATTTATATAGCATGGAGTTTACGGCCACCATGAGTTTACGACCGTAAACTCATCGTGGGAAGGAATCACTTACATTTTTTGAAGTTTGGAAGCAAAAAACCTTATGATCCTTGGGAGAGAAATCCGATTTCTAGGCTTGAAAGGGTGAAAAGTGATTGAAGATGACTAAGCGCCATATATATAGCATGGAGTTTACGGCCACCATGAGTTTACGGTTGTAAACTCATGGTTCATGGTCGTAAACTCCTCATTTGAGGGTTTATGGCTTGCTTGATAGTTTACAACTTCAATTGGCACTTTCTTTCACTCATTCCTTTGGTGTACTAAGCTCAGAATGCTCAAACAGACTCTAAACAATGCTAAAAGTTAGCAGAATTTTTTTTGACTTTGATTGAAGTGAATGGTTTGTACAAGATAGAAATTTCAGGTTGTCATAGTGGTAATCTCCGCTACAGTCTCTGTCGTCTGCCGGAGATCCTGGAACTCCCTGGCAAGCTGCTGCACCTCAATAACAGGTGCGAACTCGGCTCTGAACCTGGTCATAAAATCACTCTAGGTCATGGCATCCAACACAACTTTATCTCTAATGGCTCTTCCGACCTCCTCCTACCAATCACGTGCCCGACCCTTCAGAAAACAGGACGCGAGCCTAACCTTGCCCCCCTCGGGACATCTGCTGGTGCAGAATGCATTGGCGACATCTGCCAACCATAGGGTACTAGCAATAGGGTCTCGGGCCCCCTCATAATCAGGAGCTCCACATGCTCTGAACTCTCTGAATGTAAGCGTCCGCGACCCCATCATGGTCTCCACCTTAGTGCGAAACACAGCCAACCTCTCATCCATAAGCTCTAGAATACCCTCCTTAATCGAACCGAAGATCACAGGAGTCTGCTCAAGTATGCTACGCGTGATCTCTGAGGAGATAAACTCCCTAGTCTGCTCATCCAAGTGCTCAACTCCAGAGTCTGATCCTGATCCCTCCCTGGCACCTAAACTGCCAACTGCTGGTCTCGGGCGTAAAACCACCATTCTGAAAACACATAATGACAAACGTCAGAATACTACTATAACTCGAGGGATCTTACAAGTTTCCTGGTCTTGTCTCAGCCTTCATTAATTCGAGTACGAATCCTCTGCTTTCAGTAGTACGGTCCCACACTACCTTCCACATCTATCCATACTTTCCTCAAGAATTGCCTTGACTCCACCAAGTCCCTTCTACCACTACTGCTCTCTGCTACTCTCATCCTAGGCTTGCCCTAGGGTATTCACCAAACCACTCTCCGCCATCAGTTGCACAAGAAGTCCCTGTTTTCTTCCCCTAACTAGCTCGTGAATACTATTACATATTATTCGTACTAAAATTTTCTTTGAATGAGAGATCCTACCCTACAACAGTTGGACTCAAACAAGAGCTTCGAAATAGAGCTAGACCTAACCTTATGAAATTATTTAATCCTCGCAATATGTAATGTAACATATTCATTTACTAGTTAGTGAAAGATAACTAAGACTCCTAAAATCACAAAGCAAGCAACATTCGAGCATCAAGTACACATAATCAAGCACATACTATTCTGGCTATCATACTGACAATTATGTACTAGCATGTAGTTCTCATAAAGCTGAAACAAATATAACAGGCACATAAGGCATCTTCTTAGATCCTTGGTCCTAATCTATCATGTTGTTCTAAATAAGCTAATCTCTAAATATTATTAAAAGAGAAACCTTATGACATCATCTAAAACAATCTGGACCGTTGATTGTGTTTTCTTTATAGGTTTTACACCCTTAGATCAATTTGCTTACATCACCTTGATCAAACAAGAAGTCAGTCCGTTATATTAGGAAATTAAATGTCGGAATTGAATGAAAATGATACTTGAATTCTTTCCGAACTTACAACTACAAAATTGGTTCCTTATTAATGTAAACCTTAAATTTAGGCTCTATTTCCATTCAAAATTGCTTTCCAAATACATTATACGTTGAAATTTTGGAAACTATTAATTTCAAATTTCAAAAGTTTCGGATATTTTTATGAACCAATACACTTTCAAGCATGATATCTTCTATTTTAAGTTTAAATGAGATTTCAATTGATTGCCTGCTAATTTTCATCATATTGACTTGTATATATATATTAAACCTTTTTAATAATCGATTTATACAAACATTATGTCATAATTCTCACGTAGAAAAGAAATGCAAAAAAAACTTCAACCTTCCCATCAATCTGATTAGTCGTATAAATGTATGTATTTCTCCCTTAAATCATTTTGATCTGTAAGTTTGATATTGTTTTCGAAATTATACGTTTTTACTCATTCGTATGGTTCTTTGTTGAATACTTATAAATTTGATGTATAATGTTGTTTTTGAAATTATTTTTTGATGTTGTGTTCGGTTCTTGGTTCCATCTTTTTAATCGGTAACTATGATCCTATTTTCGAAAACAGTAAACTCAATGTTAAAATTGGATGTTATATATAATGAAATTATGATGTTACATGTGTGTGTATACCTTTGTAAAAAAATCAATAGACAAGACAAGAGATGACATGACATAATATAACAGACGGGTTGTACAAAAGACATGAACGCCCTCATTAGAAAGTTTTTTTATATCTCCGGTAGTAACATAATAAGAATAAGAAATATATCTTCTCAACAATTGATGTGAGCTTTAAAGTTAAATATAAGCATGTTGTGAAAGATGAAAATAGGTTCCCGTATTCTTTTTTCAAAAAGAATCGGTACCATACATGGGCAGGTAAGAATGCACGGTATAATAGAAGTGTGCACTCAACTAGAGTCAGCATTTGACCCTGAAATACCAAAAACGCCCCTCAGAACCTTCTGAAAAAAAAATCAGGTATACTCAAGGACCAAAAATGTAATCTACTCTAAACTTAAGTAAGAAAAAAAATATAAATTTTGTTGTTATGCTATATATTTTTTAGTTTTGGTTAAAAGGCAAAATGGTGATTTAAAAAAAAACTAATAGTTAGGCTGTTAACTTAGGCAATCATAAAAGTTTTATGAAACACTAAAACAAGGTCCAAAAACTACAACCAAATTCTTTTAGGGACCAAAACAAAAAAAAAATCAACTAAACACAAGGACCAAATATGTAAATCAATAAAAATATGGTGGTAGATTGAGCTTCATCACTTCTGCCCTTAATTTGCTCTTTGTTTTATAGTAAGGAATGTTCTTTACTACCACTGGATCATTTATTGCACGTTCAGGATCCATTGAAATAATCCCTGTTGTATTTCAAATTCAATAACAAAATTGTAATTAATTAATTTTTCATTGAAGTTAATAAATTATAAATTTATCTCACTTCCTGCTCATCCAAGTTTTCTCATTGCTATAGCATCACGAAGTTGATCATATCGTATATTTTTCTAAATAAGAAACACTAATATCAACAAAAGAAGCTATTTAAATTCGTAATAAAGTTGAATTAAAAAATATGTAAAAAAATAAATAAGAAATAGAAGAGCCTTGTATTACCACCATATTTTATGTTTGAACTCATCACCATATTTAAATTGTCCCATAATTTGAGGCATTGTGATTAACCAAAATACAACAATGCTTGGATCTTTCATGCTATCAATAATATGCTGAAACACAAAAGTAGATGTTTTGAAGTGAGATAATTGTTACAAGTGGAAAAGGGGTAGAATCGTAATTGGCATTTACCTCATAATGGTTTTTTGTTTTTTTCATTATGTTGTAAGTTTTGCATGGAGGCTCGATAATTTTCAACGTAAATAAAACTAAAGGGGTGTTTCGTTTTTCCTTCATTAAACTCTATAGGGATTGACTATATGGATAAAGTGTTCTATACATAAAGATTGTAGATAAATATGGAAAATAAAACGCAATGGATTATGAGAAATCATAAAAAATAAGAACCAAACCT
The DNA here is from genome assembly GCF_051521515.1 of Lactuca serriola. Lineage (NCBI taxonomy): Eukaryota > Viridiplantae > Streptophyta > Magnoliopsida > Asterales > Asteraceae > Lactuca > Lactuca serriola. Next base: position 177,261,317 of record NC_136412.1, on the reverse strand, counting down.
AGGAACCAACATCGAACAAAAACCCTACTTTCTTTACTTCAAAAAAAATCAACATACTTGCACATACTCAAAACCGTAGAAAGAATTTCACAAAAAAATGTTATTTCATAAAAAAGGAGCCTGAAAAAAAAAAGATGGTGGTAAACCGAAGAAGACATATCAAAATCAACAAAAAAAAACGAAGATATAAACATAAATGATGGACCTGATAAATGATTTTTGCCATATTATCCCTAAAATAAAAAAGAAGCCATCAATGAATCTTAACATTGTCGATGATAGTGACAATAACTCAGATTAAGAAAAAAAAGATATGATATTAGAGATGAAGTGGAGGGAGATGATTAGCTTCGTTGCAGATTTATTGGTTATAGTTTCTTTATATTTAATATTGTGGGGGGTTTTATGTGGTACATTTTGAAGGAACATAAACAAGTTGCTATTTTTTGAAATTAACAGTTATATTTCGCAATATAGCCATAAAATAACAATGTATTTTGAAAGTACATTGTTAAATGTTGGATTATACTTGTGTAGACTCATTTTCATGCATGGTTGGCTATATATAGTTGTTTTCCGTGTCACAAGTAAAAATGTTTGAAGGTACTTATATGTGACAAACAAGGTCATTGAACTAATAAAACAAAAAATGTTGTCTATAAAGAGGTCATTCAACGCTATATATATTTACCTATTTTAGTGTAATTTCAACACATTTCAATAATGCCAATAACCCTACTTTTTTTATAACTATTTTGTAATATCTGTATAAATTTGCATTTTATTTATGTGTTCCCCGCGTTTAACGCGGGTCATAATCTAGTACTCATATCATAGCATAACTTGTATAGGTAATTTGGGAGTACTTACTTGAGCTCAGCTGATTGCATGCACCACACCTTTTCCTCTTTTCAAAGTTCTTTTCTTTCTAAAAATTCTTTCGCTTTTTTCTAAAACTATTTTCATTTGAAAGCTTTTATACCACTTCCTTAGTTTGAGATCACACAAACCCGAAAGTGTGCCCGAATCCCTCAAACCAAGGCTCTGATACCAACTTGAAACATCCCAAAAATACAAGCCAAAAATTTCATTTTCGAAAATCATTTATCAAACATAGGTATCATTACCATAGTGTAAACCATAAAACATGTATCTCAAAATTAAAACACATAAAATTTGATAACATATACAGTCTCATAACAAATATCAAAGTAAACTGCCAGGCTAATCAACTATGGTGTGTGTGTGTGTGCGCCATGCTATCAGCTCGAGCCCTTCCATTTACTAGCTGAAGTACCTGAAACAAAAACTGAAACTGTAAGCACGAAGCTTAGTGAGCTCCCCCAAACTACCACATACCATACAAAGCACACATAAAAAATAACATAACTCTGGGACTCTTCCTAACTGCATCGGGATGAATCCCGACATCGGACTCCTGTCCGGCATCAAGCTCACCCCGGCGTTCGACCGCATCAGGCATCGGGCTCACTCCGGCATCGGGCTTACCCCGACACATACTCAACATAACACATATATATACCATAAACACATAACATAATCACGTAAACTGTATCGTGCTTGCCCCGGCATCGGACCGAAGTCCGGAACATATAACACATAAACTAGCATACATCGGGCTTGCCCCGAATATGTAATACATGGCATAATTACTAACATACATCGGGCTTGCCCAGGCATCGGGCTTACCTCGGAAAAAATAACATACAACATAATCGCATATACTGCATCGGGCTTTCCCGGGATCGGATCAAGGTCCGGAACATATAACACATAACACATAAACATGCATGAATCACAAAGACATCAAGCATACATAGCTACTTCTCGGGAACGACTCGACATCGTACCAAAGTCCGAAAACATATAAACTGCATCGGGATTACCCCATCATACACTACTACTTAAACGGGCTGACATTGGTGCCTTAGACTCATTCCTACTGGAGGAAAACTCACCTCGTGTGACTGACTGCTGCCACTCTCGGTGAGAAATTTCTATCTGCTGCTCCGACGACTCCCCGGCTATAGATTCCATAAATACACTTAGTCAATAACTGATAACTGATCTCAAGGTAAAATGACTATTTTACCCCTGGCTAAAGTCAATCATCATTGTCAAAGTCAACATCCAGTTGACTCAACTCGTCGAGTCCTTATTATTTTCCCTACCCCCAACCCGACTCTACTTGTCGAGTCTAGCAAGAACTCGACGAGTTCTCCTTCAACTAATATCGGGACAATCTTCAACTGACTCGCCGAGTTCAACCTTGAAATCGTTGAGTTCATCTTCATCATAAGTGTTACAAGTATGTGGCTCGCCGAGTTATATAAACAACTCGTCGAGCCCGTCTTCACGGGTTGGGAGATTGCCTTGGATTCATCGAGGACACATTGCCATAACATCTAATGAACCTAGACCCTCACGGAGTTGAACGTACCAAGTTTTGAAACTGATTCCCTGATCTATCTCTGCCCAAGCTAGACTATAACTAGAAATCCATACCACCAACTGACAATTTCCCTCTGCCACTAATTCTCAACCTGATCAATCACAACGGATCCTCATTTATTCATTGGAACCCCAAAAAGGAAATAATAGTTGCAACCTGCTCCTTGATTACTCACTTCTTGTATAGTAACAACCCATGTGTCTCTTGAACACATGTATAAAATCACCACCTACTACATACCCCTTCCTAGGCCAAACCGTGAGCTAATATCTCACATACTCGCACCACATATCCCTAAAACCCTTCCTCCAAACCACGAATCCGAACAGATCGATGATCTTCCAAGAAGAATACCCAGTTCTCCCCAACTTAGGGTTCGAACTACCACTCACTGGTGTTGTAACCAAACACTAACTCAAACTGGCTTAACCAGGTGCAACTATTCTTGACCCTGGAATGCACAACACACACAAGATGACCTTCCAGATAGGGATCAAATTAATCATAGGAGAATAATGAATTTTAGATGAAGAACTCTGAAATTTCCAATCATAACCATTTTAACATTTAGGATTTCACACAAAAGCATAAGCAATTACAGACATACGATCCAAAATGCACCCTCCTTGCCTGCAATCCCAACCGATGATCCCATACTCGTCCTAGAATAACCCAAGAACGCGGATCCTTAATCACATCACATAGCATTCATAACATATCAACACACCTACGCACTCCTGCACTGACATATTGTCTCTAAAACCCTACAACCAACAGACCCCAAGCTGGGCTTACATCCCAACTTTAAAGGTCGAAAACCTGCTCACTCCTTCCCCAAACTCATAAAACTGAATTGGAAAAATCCACTAAAGATAGCGACATACGAAACCATTAATCAACCATTCTACTTCTAATTGCAATTTCCAAGTCGTTCATAACGGTTGTTCCATTCTTGAGTCATGTAACTCGAATTCACGGCCTCAAGCCAACTCCCTTGAGACCTTGAAACCAACAAGCTCATCCAGGTCTGCACCCATCAATCCAAACTGATATCACTACTAGGGTCGAACAATTACTAGAACCAACGTCATGCTCGAGCAACCATAACCAAAGATCGACAGATACGGAGCTACTGCCATGAATCATGGTATCCAACCATGCTATTTTCCACTGGCCAACTTTTAGAATCCTTAAAACTTTCCTTTATTCGAGTATGGATCCTATGATTCCGGTAGTACGGGCACAATACAACCTTCCACATCTATCCATACTTTCCTTAATGATCATCTCGGGTCCTCCAAGATCTACTCATAATACTTCCCAATACGCATGTAGCACCTATTTCTTGGTACGTATGTTTATTTAAGTATTTTGCATTTTGGCATGGGACTCAGCGAGTTGAAGGCCCAACTCGTCGATTAGGAGCAGGATGGGATGCGGGACATAAGTATTGGACTCGTAGAGTCGGCGCCGACACTCGATGAGTAGACTCTGACTGTACAAAACCCTAATCTAAGGGCTTGCACCCTATATAATCATCTCACTCCACCCCCATTCATCCCTAGAGCTTCCAAAAACCCTTCATAGCGAACCCTAACTGTGTGTAGAGAGATTTAAGAGCTTTTGAGTGATCTTGGTGTTTTGTGGTGTCAAGGAAGAAGGGAAAAGCTTAGAGGATCGAAGGAGGACCAGAGGAGTTCGAGTTGGTGCTTCCTTTGCAGTTTCCAGAAGGTATAAAGTCTATACCTTGCTTGTTCATTTGTTAGATCCCTTTTTGGGGAGATTTAGGGCTTTTATAAGCCATATGTGGAAACCAACCATGATTGCAAGCATGGTTGGGGGTCAAACTCCGGATCTAGGACCTTTGAGGGGTCACAAGGCAGGAGAGGGTTGCTTTTGCACCCATGGAAGGCTCTATGCAACCTAAGAGCTTCTATGGAACCTTTTTGGAGCTCAAAGTCCCATACATGCACATAAAGTTTGTAACTTTAAATGCTATATCGATCGTAGGAGCCTGGATCTACCTTCTGGACAAGTGTTGTACATCAGAAATTGAGAAATGAGACTTGGACAACCTCGACTCGACGAGTTGTTCTTAGGACTCGGCGAGTCCAAGGTTTGACTCACCTTTTCTGTTTGGGTTCCAAGGAACCCAGTTGACTGTTAGAAGGGTGTTAGAGGGTCCAAAGGAGTGACCCAACATATTGGACTTAGCCTTAGACCTGGAGTTCATGGGACTCGACGAGTGCTAGAACAGACTCGGCGAGTCCAAGGCAATCTCCTAATAGTTGAAGATGAACCCAACGAGTTGTTCATACAACTCAGCGAGTCAAGGACAAGACTTGTTTATCAGATGAAGGTGAACTTGACGAGTTATTCATACAACTCGTCCAGTCAGATGAAGGTTCATTCGATGTTCATATAGAAGGGGAACTCGTCGAGTCGTTGCTAAACTCGACGAGTAGAGTCGTGGATAAGGACAAGTAAAGGGTTAGGGACTCGACGAGTTGACGGCCCAACTCGGCGATTCGGGTCAACTGGAAGTTGACTTTGACTTGGACTTGGTTAGGGGTAAAATAGTCATTTTACCCTAAGAATAGATATCAGATTCTGACTGAGTGTTTTGTGGGGATTATAGTCCGAGGATTTTCGGAGCAACAACAGACGGAGGTTTCCCGCACAGATTATCAGCAGCTACTCGTACGAGGTGAGTTACCTTCCAGTAGAGGTGGGTCTACGGACACAATGTCGGTCCACCAGTATGATTTGTATGTTAGATGATTATCTTTGTGATATCATCTAGGTTTGCTACTACCTGATATGTTAAATGTTGGCATGATATGTTATATGTGATAATAGTAGAGTTCGGTTGTTAGGACCGAAGGGTAGGTCGGACACCCCAGATATGTCTGACAGTATGTGATGGTATGGTTATGTGCTAACATGATATGTTATATGTGATAGTGGTAGTAGGAGGAGAATAGTCCCCGAGTTCAGTTGTTAGGACCGAAGGGTAGTTTGGACACCCCATATATGTTTGATAGTATGCTTATGTTATGATATATGTGATAGTAGAAGTAGGGGGTGGAAAAGTCCCCGAGGGTCGGTTGTTAAGACCGACGGGTAGGTCAGCACCCCAGAATGGCTTGACACGGGTAGGTCGGCACCCCAGAACGGTCGTACGGGTAGGTCGGTACCCTAGAATGGCAGTACCAGGTAGGTCGGGCACCCCAGAATTGCCTTATAGTATGTATGCTATGTGATTGTATGGCATGTGGTACGATGTGGGAACTCACTAAGCTTCGTGCTTACAGTTTACAGTTTTGGTTTCAAGTATCTCTTTAGTGAAGGGGAAGGAGCTGGCACGGTAGCAGCACATCATACACACACGTATTGATTTTCCGCACTTGAGATATTTTTGGATTGTACTCTGACATGTTGCTATTATATGATTTTAGTTTTCAAACATGATACATTGATTTACAAAATGATATATTGTTACGTAGTTTTCTTATGAATGTTTTTATAATTAGTTAATAAAAATCAAATTTTTTGGACTCAAAATTTGGGAAGTTACAATGCACTCAGCAGGGAAACAACTGCACTAAAATACTTCCTAGGCTCTCTCCTAGGATTCCCCCACCCCTTTCCATCAGGTGATAAATAACTCCAATCAATGTTAGCCAACCACTTCATGAATACGATTACATACAACAAAACTTAATTAATCTTTCGACTAAAGGACCCAACTCTACAACGGTTAGACTCAAACAAGAGTTGCGTAATAGGGCCGAATCCGTCACTCTAAGAGTATTTAACCTTCATAGCATGTAAATTAGTGTATTCATTTTATGGTCAACACATATTAATATGAGTCCCACAAAGCACAAAGCAAGCAACATTCGAGCAGTGGAGTCTACTGGAACTAAGAAACAATAAAATCAGACAGATCGTCGTACAAAATTCTTGATCTCCATCTCCCAGCATCTTGGGTACTCCTTCGACCTGCCCTCACTCTCTCTTAAGAGTGGCTAACCATTCCTTGCGTTGACCCGCTATGAACTGCACCTTACTCATGAAACTTCCATCAACCCCGCAACACTCGTGTATGCTAGTCATACATAACATATGATCGTATAGACAGTCAGATACTTGATCCTACCATAATCCCTTAATCAAACAGGAACAAGAAATAAGGCTAAACCAAACATTCTTAGGCTATAAAATCTTATTTATGTACAACTATGATGCATACACTAAGCAACTATAGTAATGATGTCAATTTCACAAAAATAAAAATAAGAACCCTAGGCTACCTGGCATCATATAATCAGGCAATTTTATCATGCAATTCCTGAAGATCCCTAGCTTATCAATAGCATGCTGCTCTAACATATCACAATATCAAATAATAGTTTGCTAACTTGGGGTCAACTTATTGGCTCCGACTAATCGTACACATCACATCATCTTTGATTATTCTGAAAACAATTTGAAAATCATTTTTAAAACCCTTTTTCCTTAGTTTGAGACTAGATTCACACAAGTGTTCTTCTAATTCACTCAAACCAAGGCCTTAGTCTGATACCAACTTGTAACATCCCAAGAATTCAAAAAATTTAAAACTTTTCAAAACAACCATAATGTCTAATAGAAGTGTTAAAAAACCTTTGTTTTCAAAACATTATTTAAAATCAAAGTATCCCAAGATCAAATCAGTCAAAAACCAAGGATGTGTACGGTCACGCCTTCGTCCTGCCACAGTCCACTGAAGTACCTAAAACCATAAACCAAAATCGTAAGTGCGAAGCTTAGTGAGTTTCTTACAAAATACCACCACACAAACAGATAACATATACAACTAGCTTCTCAAATACTAATGACTGGCCAAATCAAGCTCAGGCTAGAATACCCGGCATGTCTACAATGGGTCCAATCATTCTTGGGATGGAATACCGTTGCGTCATAAATAATTCCATCCATTCAACCATCGGGTTGGAAAACCAAACATGTCAGGATCAATCAACCATCAGGTTGGAATACCCTTAGCCTATTGACTGATGCATAACACAGTCCAGTTTCACCATATGCCATACTATCATATTGGGTCCAATCAACTATCGGGTTGGAATACCCTAGGCCCAATCAACCATCGGGTTGGAATGACAATATACAACGAGTACAATCATCCTCGGGGTGGAATACCATTGGGCTTAATTAACCATTGAGTTGGAATGCCCATGATCTGTTAGATCACACACATAGCAGTAAAAACCTCAACCACCAACCAACATATAACCAATCAACAGACAATCAAACAAATTTTACAGATCACTAAGCATAGCATTATCCTATATACCAGGATACAGATCTAACATATCACTAAAGCATACCAACATGCGATAAACCAGGATAACAATCTAATGGGTCGACCGTGGTGCCTTCGACAAGAAAGTATAGTGAGGAAAACTCACCTCTCGATTTGATCCATAGCTAATGAGGTCCCAACTCCGAATCTCGGCTCCAACCAACACCTATCCATCCAAGTGACCAATATCCATCAAAATACCAAAATACCCTTAAGGTCAAACTTGGTCAAACTCCATAAGTTAACCGAGTCAATCCAACCGAATCAACTCAATCGAGTCAATCTAGACTGCATACGTGGGGCCTAATATGGGGGTACGCTAGGCGTACATAAGGCCTCGTAGGTTGACCACCATCGAGGTGGTTGACCTCGTATGCTAAACATACTCCAAGTATGTGGGGCGTTTCCTCACAAGCCCAAAAATCAATTTTAAGAGCTTAAAGGTTTAAGATCTTATGTCCAAACTTCAGATCCACGGCCAAAATACTCTTAGGAGTCATAAATTCTCCAATTGTATGACCTAGCATGTCCAATTAGTGCTTAACACAACGTCTTATTCCATTAAGCCATTCTACAAGATGCATGAAACAAAACTAACCACATGGAACTCATTTTTATGACCTAAGACCCCTCTAGGGTCTTAAAGGAGAACTCAAATGTCAAGAACATGCCATGTTCAATATGTTGGGTTTTGATCATTCTAACACTCCTAAGTGTACATGCAACCATAAATACCTTGGATCTATGTTTTCTCTATTATACATGCAAATATGAACTTCCAAGGTATTATCCTAATCTAGCATACAAAGCAATGAATATAACAAGATAGAATACATACCTTTTTGATGTAGAATTTCTTCATGAAGCTTGAGTGCCCAGTGCCTCAAGTGTGACACCTCAAATGGTTCACACAACACCACATACACTTGGAATAACTTGAGAGAAACTTGAACAATCCTAAAATCGGCTAGCCCTTCTATTATACACACTACTGGCCGATTTTGGTCAAGAATAAGATGCATATATAGTTAGGGTTACACCATGTCAACCCTAATTGACATCGCCTTTCATTTCCATGATCCATGGGTACAAAAACACCATGGAGCATCCATGAAGCATCATATGAGTTTTAGCTCAACTAGATAATCCATGGAGGAATAGCCCACTATATAAGTATGGATGATTTACACAATCAACCCATATATTTAATTAGTCTTCTTTTGATCACTTAATTAATCATAGATTAATTCTTGATCAATACTAATTAAATAATCTTATTATACTTATTATTAATATACTAGAACTTATAATATATTAATAACCATAAGTGTCTCATTTAGTCTATCCAAGTGCATGATGCCATGCAACCCAAATGGACCATGCCGGGTCGGGTCAAGTCTTACCAATTATAGTTATGGACTTAGACATTAATCCAACAGTCTCCCACTTGGATAAGTCTAAAACGATTATTGCGAATGACTTCAAGAACTGACTGGCAATCGTAGCTCTCAAAAGCTTCTTTCGAACTCTGACCTTGTAGATGAACTCTGACCTTTGTCAATGACTTGTCCATTAGATAAGGGATCATATATTCCTCCATTCTAGTTATCAAATGGACTGAGACATGGATTATCAATCATAATCTCTGTCCATTTGTTGTTTCCCGATTTCCGATTCATGATGACTGACTAATTGAACAAATCAAATCAGTCCTGGCCCGGCCGAGCACTTCCATTTGTCATCATCAAATCATCAAGGGGCCCACAGATATCACTTTTATCCCGAATGTAAAAGGAATGGATAAACTTTAACTCATATGGCTTGTTCTACTACTTGTTGAATCATACACACAGGCACGTTTTTATAACACGGAGTTACCGAATGCGTTTTCGTGCAATCAATGTACAACCAACTCATAGTAACAACTCATATCTCTAGGTTTGAAGAATATAAGATATTATCGTCTCATGATCACTCGTGATAAAATCCATGAAGTGATTCCAATGAGCGCGGGTTGAATCCAATACTCAGAACTTATGAGCACTCATGAGTGTTGTAGCCCTTTGTCCAACATCTTAGACCTCTACAAGCCAACCCATGACAGTCTTAATTCATATCTACTTCCAACATATGACCGACTGTGGACGGTTTGAATAACTTAGTCATCCAGAACAATGACCTAGTTTATTCTTGTAACTTCCCAAAATTCAAGACTAAAAATTTCTTTTAATAAAACATTACTTAAAGAAAAATCATCAATCTAAAGCAAAATCAGAGTAATTTCCAAAACACATGTTCGTTAGCAGAGTAAAACATTCCCAGGTTGTCTAATATGTGGTGTGTGCCATGCGATCACCCCGAGCTCTTCCCTCCGCTACCGGAAGTACCTGAAACCAGAACTGAAAAACCATAAGCACGAAGCTTAGTGAGTTCCCCACCCTACCACATACCATGCATAACCACATACTGCACATTATTGGGCCATGCCCGCTATCCTGGGCCTCGCCCCCTGCCTCGGGCCTTGCCCGCTACAACGGCCCCGCCGCTCCAGGCCTCGCCTGGCTTCGAGCCCCGCTCGGATACAAATCTATTTCAGTTAGGCCTCGCTTGTCATAGGGCCTCGCCCGCTAACATATAATAGCACATAAACATATCACAACACATAAGCTAAACACATACTAACAGATCCTGTCCTATGGCCTCGCCTATCCTGGGCCCTGCCCTTGTCCTTCTACTGATGAGTCATGGAAGCCCGTCCATGCTCCTACTGATAGTGAGATACGGGCCAAGCCCACACCCACTCTTTCCCTAACTTGGGCCTCGCCCCCCCCCCCCCATTCTACTGCTAATGAGATGTGGAACACCATCCACACTCTGCTAATGGTGAGATACGGGACCTCGCCCACACTCACCTCCCTACCAGGCACATACAAGTATCACACAGACAACAAGTATAAACTATCATATAAACCATTCCTTAGGCACCCGCCCACTATCATTGGACCTCGTCCTGAAAATCATACCAGCATACTGTGCCTAGGGCTAACCCTCGGGTCTTCTACTCATAACTACATGGGTCGGCATTGTGGCCGTAGACCCATTCACAGAAAGGGAAACTCACCTGCACTGGTTGAACTTGCTGATAATCTCACTAGCTGCTGCCCGACAACTCTCTGAACTCCTGCTCTACTAGCTCCCCGAGCTACCAATATCAATGAAACACTTAGTCTAACTGACCCCTGAAAGCCAACTAAGTCAACTGTGGTCAAATTCAAAGTCCTGGTCAAAGTCAACCTCCCAGGTCAACCCTACTCGCTGAGTCTGCCTACTAACTTGTCGAGTTCATAAGCTCAGAGTCCTTCCATTAGCGACTCGACTCGTTGATTCAGTCCATGACTCGTCGAGTCTGACGATTTTCGAGTCCTGACCTGTCCGACTCACCGAGTCTCCACTCGACTCACTGATTCGAGTCTCAACTCGAAGGGTTTGGAGGGGTTTCGCGACTTGACTCGCCGAGTCCAAGACAACCTTCAACCGACTCGCCAAGTTGTTCTTCCAACTCGCTGAGTTCCTGCCTAACTTCATCCGACTCACCGAGTCTACCCATGTGACTCGCCGAGTCTCTCCAGCTCTTAATCCATGCAGTGGCTTTTCGAGCCAAACAGGGGCTCCAACGCATAGATCCATACTTCCAAGGCCTATTCCTCATGTAAAGTGGGAAACTTTACGTGTAGATATGGAGATCAAGGCTCAAAACACTCCAAACTAGGGTTTATGACAACCATGTTTCATCAACATACCAAGAGCTGATACTTTATGGGATTCTAGACCAAAACAAGCATGGATATGAGGTAGCAACCTCAGATCTAAACTTCTAGCTCGAATGGTTACTTCTCATGCCAAGAATGCCCAAAACTCACACATAGATCTAGGTGCAAAGGAGTCCAAGAACTAGTTTATTACCTCCAAATGTTCATAAATGTCTCTTCCAATCCCAAATCTATAGCCCCTTCTTGCACCTCCAAGATCCTTCTTCCTTCTCCAAGCTTTAATGCACTCTTCAAGGAAATAATTAGCTCAAAAATGGATATGGCGGCTAGGTTTTAGTGTTCTGGGTTAGAGAGGCAGTGAAGGAGCCCTAGGGAAGAGAATGAGGCGCTTAAATAGGGTCCAAGTCCCGAATTTAGGGTTTTCCTTGCTCAGACCAGACTCGCCGAGTCCACGAGTCGACTCGCCGAGCTGGTCACTTACTCGATCCCGCGGATCCCGCTCCTACTCGTCGAGTTCCTCCTTGGACTCGACGAGTCGACCCTTTAACTCAAGGGTTTTCTTTCCTTTCTTGGCCTTTCTGATTTTGGGTGTTACAATTCTGGAAGTCAAAACATGCAAAATGAAACACAATAATAATCGAATCCAATATGGTCTCAGAACTTATGAATATAAATAAAACACCTTTTATTTATCACCGTATGATTACATATTATTCATTGTATACTGTTTCAGCTATCAACTTAATTCTTGAATTTAAACCAATAGTTGTCCCATGCTCCAAGCATGTACACTATGTTTTCTAAACACTAGTCATGCCATACACCAAGTATGCATACTATGTTTGTCTATGATCTTCACTTTGTGAATTAGATCAATTGAACATAACTCCAATGATACTCTTTTCACAGTCTCAAATCCTTACTGCAAATGCAAGAATTCCAAATTCATGCCATTTACTGAAATCTGTTAGATTCTAAACTTATATGCATTGATCCTTTTGTAATGATTATGCACAAAGTTAGAAAGACTTGACAACAATCATTACAGAGCATTCCAAAGGAGATCAGCTCCTTGGAAACATCCTTCTTGCATTAAGTTTCCTAATCTTACACAGATTGAATAATTTCTAACTTTGAAACATTTCTAGATTCCATTTTGACTATCACTTCTGAACAAGAGTTACCTCCTTATAGATTATGTCAATATGGTCCTTCCAACAATTAACACTATACTTCTAACCGTTCTTGAGCACCCAATCTTTGGTAAACCTTAGATTGTCCTCGACGATTGATTAATCCTTTTATTCATATCCAATTCTAGACTTTTTCCCTTCTTAATGCCCCAGGCATTTGGAAAATTTTAGAACAGATGAATACAACACATGTAATCGATCCTATATCTGAAGCATATGGGACACGATTCATGATGTCTCACAAAAAGACTAAACTAGTCTTTTGCTATAACATTTCCGTTTCTATTTGCCAAGTTCTCATAATTCAGATTATGAAAAGGGATGTCGTAATCATAATCGAATTTTAGAACGCAAATAATGGACCCATGTATAGAATTTCCTTATGTTGAGTCATTCCAACATGAAATTCATATATATATATATATATATATATATATATATATATATATATATATATATATATATATATATATATATATATATATATATATATATATATATATATATCATTGACTAAATATGATTAAAACCTCAATCTAAGCTTTTAGATTTGAGATGAAGTATAATTTCTTCTCCCTTAATTATAGCAAAACAACTTTTTCCTAATTGATACCTTTTGTTTTCTATAATTAACATTGCTAACTTGCAACCTTTATCATAATTATCATGCTCCCACTAACATGATGATTATTAGCATAACACTTATGCTCCCACTATATTTGACATGTACTTAGAAATCAGTTGGACTTCTAGAAATCAATACTTTATTGACTTTCTTACCAAAGTTCAGATTTCTGATACTAGATTGTTTTGATAAAATTTTATCAAAATCATACACCTCTCTTAGATAGCTTACAAGTGTGTCTAAACAATTTTAGAACTATGAAAAGGGATGTCGTAATCATAGTCTCAATTGTTTAGACCTTTTTCCATTTCTCATAAGTCAATGTTAGTGTGTCGGTTAACCACGCACGCTCCACTAACGACTTTGAGAACAGAAAATATCACAATTGCTATCTACTTAAAATCTACTTAGTGAAAGAATTTCCTCACCATCATTTTCATGAATTAGAGAGAAACCTTATGAAACTTAGATTTTATGGTGTATGTGTTCTTATCCATGTGAATTTGTCAAAACCATAATCACAAGACTAGGTTAGTGACAAATCCTAACTCATATGGATTGAACTTGTGCAATCTTAACTTCTTTCCACCTGGCAGCTCAAGGACCTGCCATTGCTTCCAAGCGGCTATGCAAACAATTGAGAACATGTAGAACTCATATGTATATCCAACTTAACTGGAATGGACACAAAAATTTCAACACGATAGGTTATAAACCTCTAGTTGTGTGCTAGTGATGAAATATAGGTTTTATTCTTGATTACATCTTAAAACCCTTTCAGGAACTTTTAGACTCCCACTGTCTCCTTGACCTATAAGACTATCTTGCCAAATATCCAAGAGATAGTGTGGATTCTAATCAAGACAGACACTTAACACAATTGGCCTTAGTTGGTCTTTGTTTTATCCAAAACATCACAACTTACCAATTTCAAATGTACAAGAGTAGAAAACTTTTACTCTTACATTTGACATGTGTTTTAAACCTTCTCTAAGACATGTCACTCAAGTTACAATCTTGGAGTATGACTCTAAGACTTGTATTGGAATGGAGTATGACTCATCTTCTTGATTTAACCATTTCAACAATTCATAGCTCCTCTTCTTAGCTATCTGAATGCACTTAGACGATGAATTGTGATAAGGTCTCAAAATCATTAAGATGGTCTTAAAACATGATACCAAGTACTTTCCCATCTTTTCAGATTTGAGAAACTTTTATTTTTCTGCCTAATTTGATTCTTCTTATTCGCTTTGTCATACATTGGAACCTTTTCCAATGTCTCAGAATTACACTTAAGCTTGTAAGTATAACCATATTTACTAATCTTTAGTAAATTATGACGAATAATCTTATCTTTTGTGGTGGACTTAATCCATGCACAAGAATGTGTACTCGATCCCTTAGTCCGTTACTTAACTCACACATCCATGTGAACAAGTAGTTAGTCTTAATTTTTCAATGCTTGAAAGTTCTCATTCATCATGCTATACAACTTGCATGATTCCAAGTTTATATCCAACTGAGACTTGGGTGACGAGAATCTTTCCTTATTTGATAAATTTAGACATTACCAGAAATGAAAGAATCAAATTCATATTTCCACTCTTGCTTTTAATGGAATCATATAAGCAACAATTTTTTTTCCAAATGCCATTGAAAGGATATTTTAAAATAAATAAAATCAAAATTTTCCTTTTAGTTTAAAAACTTTGTGGAAAAACTTATCCTTACAATCCATATGAAAACTTGATGTTATCTATTCCTAAGCAAAATAACATAACTCCTAAGAAGTAGCTTAAGAATCCGATCTTCAAACTATGTGATAGAAATCCATCTATGCGATCAAATTCAGCATATTCTTTCTTTAAGTTCCTTCACTTTTCTTTGATTCTTAAAAACATCAACATGTGACCCAGTCACATCATGTAATAAGAATCTCATAATAGAAACTTAGCAGAGTTAGATAGTAGACTTTACCTGAAGTAGAGTCAAACTTATTGACTTTAACATCCTTAGGTAAAATTTGCAGCTTTGCAACCAATGCCCATTCCTATGGCAACTTAACATATGGACCCTTTGGTAATGGTACATAAGACTATCACAGACTTAGCCTTCCTCTTTACCAATGTCAATGTCCATAAAGTTTTAGGAAGTTGATCTTAGCAAAAAGATAACATCATTAAGGGTCTTGTCATAGTCTATTTCATAGGTGTTCCAAAGGAACTCACTATGTGACTTAGAAAGTGATTGAACCGCCAACTTTCTGAAGACTTTGACACCGAACTCTCCCGGCTTGTCAATATGTGACTTCATCTCCAAGATGTGATCACACCTAGACTTTTGCCTTGCCAATAGGGCTTGAGTGACCTTAAACATTTCAAGAACTTGTGGGTTAGGGAGAATAGTTGGAGGAGGTGAAAAAAGTATGATATTCATGAGACATCATCTTCATTTAGGAAAGCTTGTTTCAAGAGATTTGGGAAGATCATAAATGTCTAAACCCGACATGTTTTGGGAGATATTCAAGATAGTTTATCTAAATTCCTTAATATAACGCCCAATATGAAATATTAAGGCTAGGACCCTACAAACTATTTTTATAACTTAGAAGAGGGATGCCGTAATCCTAGCTATAAAATATTTTAAGGTAGGTGAATAACGATTCACCAATTTCCACCAAGTTAAACGAAATGTATTATTAGGTTTTAATTGGATTTGAAACTCCTAGATCTTTGAGATTCATTGAACTTTTTCAATGGCATGTTTCAATCTCGAGTGTGCCCTTCAGGTTTTGTGACTGGGATGCCGAAGATCACAAAACAAGGTGTGAAGTAACCATGCAAATTACTTGGTACCCTTAAGTGTTTACCCCTCAATCGATGTGCCGGTTAACCACATATGCTACATCGATACTACGATAAACATTAAGTTACCCTTTGCCTCCCTTGTTAAATACGAGTTAGTGTGCTGGTTAACCACACACGCTCCACTTACCGACTTAAACAAAGTGCAAAGTGTAATTTCATGGATTAGCACCTTATTAACATTTTCCTAAGTAACTAAGATTGGGTATTAATAAAAGGTTTAGTTACTTAGTATTTATCATTAATACTTTTAATGAAGGGAGAATTCTAGTCCTTGTCCTACCCGTTCGGCTAACGACCCTCCACCGGTCAAGAAAGCGATGGGTGAGAGTGGACACCCATTAAACTGCCACTTTATAGGCAGTAACCTTATACCCCCTTATAGATCGGCTTCGTGAATGAGGCCTACTAACAGTAAGAATGACTTTACTCTTATACATATATATATATATATATATATATATATATATATATATATAAATATTATTAACTTATAATATTATAAAGTATAAGGGTTGAATTTTAACTTTTAAAATTCTGAGGGCTAACTTGGAATTAAAGTATTCATAAGAGAAAACTTTTCAAATTCCAAAACTTGAGGGCAAGTTTTGAAACTATTCAAAACTAATTAATTCCATAACTTATGAGTTTAAAGTAGTTTTAATTAAAAACTCTTCAAGTTCCATAACTTGAGGACAAGTTGTGGAAGACTTTAAATTATTAAAGAATGTAACTTTTTCTTTATTTTGTAACTTATGGAATTAATTAAGGTTACATATTTTATTACTTAATGAAGTGACTCTTGAACCTCCATAACTTGAGGACAAGACTCTTCATCTTTTGTAACCATTGCCAACTTTTATGAGTTTTATGAAACTTAAATGTGACTTTTCATATAACTTGAGGACAAGTTACAAAAAACACATTTTAGAATCAACTCTTAGATTAATTTGGATTGAAAACAACAATTTCACATAAATTCCTATTAATCTAAGCAACTCATAAGAACAAGATAATTCAAATCAAACTTTTTTGTGTAATTAGCCTAATCACTAAATTAATTCAAAACATGAATCTATTGACAATTATCTTTGAAATTGGAGTAACATGAACATTACCACATCAAAAACATCTTAGGGTAATGTTCCTAGTCCAATTCCACCCAAGAAACACGAAGATATGCTGTCTGGAGGCCAAACTCGTCGAGTTCTTCATGGAACTCGTCGAGTTTTATGGTCTGGACAGATTCAACTTTGAAAAAACACATTTGCATCATGAATAAGAGAAAGCAAGCCTAGGCTCTGATACCACTGTTGGGTTTTGAGCATTCTAACACTCCTAAGTGTACATGCAACCCTAAATACCTTGGATCTATGTTTTCTCTATTATACATGCAAATATGAACTTCCAAGGTATTATCCTAATCTAGCATACAAAACAATGAATATAACAAGGTAGAATACATACTTTTTTGATGTAGAATGTCTTCATGAAGCTTGAGTGCCTAGTGCCTCAAGTGTGACACCTCAAATGGTTCACACAACACCAAATACACTTGGAATAACTTGAGAGAAACTTGAACACTCCTAAAATAGGCTAGCCCTTCTATTACACACACTAGTGGCCGATTTTGGTCAAGAATAAGATGCATATATAGTTAGGGTTACACCATGTAAACCCTAATTGACATGGCCTTTCATTTCCATGATCCATGGGTACAAAAACACCATGGAGCATCCACGAAGCATCATATGGGTTTTAGCCCAACTAGATAATCCATGGAGCAATAGTCCACTATATAAGTATGGATGATTTACACAATCAACCCATATATTTAATTAGTCTTCTTTTGATCACTTAATTAATCATAGATTAATTCTTGATCAATAATAATTAAATTATATTATTATTCTTATTATTAATATACTAGAACATATAATATATTAATAACCATAAGTGTCTTATTTCTCTCATTTAGTCTATCCAAGTGCATCATGCCATGCAACCCAAATGGACCATGCTGGGTCGGGTCAAGTCTTACCAATTATAGTTATGGACTTAGACATTAATCCAACACAATATCTAACATTTTGGGACCCAAAAATCTCCATAAAACAACTAAAACTAGATCCATGAGACAGACAGATAAATTGCAAGATTTTTACCTTATAATGGTTGCAAATAAAGTAGAAATCTCATATCCAAGTGTTCCACTCCTTCAAGATGAGCTTGGATTCCTTCCTACTTCTTCTAAGGCACCAAAAACATGCTTCTAAGCTTGAAAAGGTTCCTCAAGGTGGTACTAGGGTGGCACAAACAAAAGAAAGGGATGGAGGCAGCTAAAGTGGGTGAAATGGGGCCATAAGAGTGCTTAAATACCTGCCAAACTCTAAAAATTAGGGTTTCCTGATTAGGCAACTACGCCCAGCATACACTGATGCTTGCCCAACATACTAGGGTGTGCCCTAGTTGTGACATCCCCAATTTCACGGCCAAAAAAGACCGATTTGTTTATGCTTGTTTTTAAAATCAGAGTAATCTTTTATAGAAAACAGTTGCGGAATTTGTTCCTAAAATATGATAAAGATTTATCAAAGCATTTCTTTAAAGAAATGTATTTTTATTATATAACAAAATCTCGGGATGTCATGTTCCGATACAGACACATAAGCATAAACAGAACTTACATTATTTACACTATAGATTTTACATCTCCTTTGATCTCTCCGTAAAATATATCTTCGTATCGATACCTGTGATACAAAGAAAACTGAGTGGGTCAGGCTTGGGACCCTGGTGAGCATATAGGGTTTTCATTCCACAATGTTATATCATATAAATATATATAGAACATCCAAAATTATATAATTTCACCATATAAAAGCAACTCTTATCCCACCCCATCCATCCTCACAACGACACGATCTAAACTCTTGTATCTAAACTTTTCCTCTTCATCTGATCCCTACTCACGGATCTAAACTAATCTCTCCACCTGATCCATACTCTCGGACCTAAAACTAACCTCTTGGTCTAATCCATACTCCCAGATCTAAACTAATCTCTTGGTCTAATCCATACTCCCGGATCTAAGACTGTGCCCAATCCATACTCCCGGACTAGGGACAATTAACTATGTCTTAATCCATACTCCCGGATTAATAACAAGTTTACCTATTGGTCTGATCCATACTCCCGGACTAGGGACAATTAACTATGTCTTAATCCATACTCCCGGATTAATAACAAGTTCACCTATTGGTCTGATCCATACTCCCGGATTCTAAAACTGTGCCAAATCCATACTCCTGGACTAGGGACAATTAACTATGTCTTAATCCATACTCCCGGATTAATAAAAAGTTTACCTATTGGTCTTATCCATACTCCCAGATCCAAAACTGTGCCCAATCCTTACTCCCGGACTAGGGACAATTTACTATACCTAAATCCTGCTCTGATCCATACTCCCGGATCTAAACTGTGCCTAATCCATACTCCCGGACTAGGGACAATTAACTATGTCTTAATCCATACTCCCGGATTAATAACAAGTTTATCTCTTTTCCTATTCCACATTCTCGAATCTAAATCCAATCTCTTGATCTAATCTATACTCACGGATTTAAAACTAACCTTTTAACCTGATCCATACTCACGGATCTAAAACTACCTGATCCATACTCACGGATCTAAAACTAACCTTTTCCCCTTATCCATACTCATGGATCAAAAACTACCTGATCCATACTCACGGATCTGTAACTAACCTTTTCACCTGATCCATACTCACGGATCTAAAACTAACCTTTTCCTCTGATCCATACTCATAGATCTAAAACTACCTGATCCATACTCACGGATCTATAACTAACCTTTTAACCTGATCCATACTCACGGATCTAAAACTAACCTTTTCCCCTGATCCATACTCACGGATCTAAAACTACCTGATCCATACTCACGGATCTATAACTAACCTTTTAACCTGATCCATACTCACGGATCTAAACTAACCTTTTCCCCTGATCCATACTCACAGATCTAAAACTACCTATGTCCTACCCAACATATTTGTAGTTACAAAATAAATATACAATTTAACTCATTAAAACCTATATAGTTCATGTATTCCACCAACATCTCAAATAAACAACAATATATAAACACATAGCACGTATTTCATAGCAAATACTTAATATTTATGTGTTAGAAGAAAGTGACCACACACTCACACATATAAACAACTATATATATATATATATATATATATATATATATATATATATACACATAGCACGTATTTTATAAAATACTTCATATCTATGTGTAAGACGAAAGTGACTATACACTCACACCAAACATATACTTAATACATTCAAGCAATACTTGTATTATAATCGTGTTTATGAAAGGTAGTATACACTCACTTGATCAGAAGATGATCGGACAGCACTACAGCTTGTAGAAATAGTATTCTTCGGTGAAACCGGGATCACTTCACACACCGGGTTTCTCGCGGGCAGAGCTTCGGCTCGGAAACTCTTTTCTTCTCGGGATCTTCGGTGCTTTGGGACTTGCTTCGGATCTCGGGGTTGATACCGGGGCTTCGGGGGGTTAAAATAGGGCTTAGAGGGTGTATCGGGAGTGAGAGAGAAGGGATGGAGCAACCATAGTCGGCTGGCCCTTCAAATCTATTTATAGGGAAAATTTGTCCCTTGCCACGTCGTGGGATCCTTTTGCCACGTCGTGGGCTTGATCGTCACTGCATGCGTCATCCCAAGTTGCATTTGGGGGACTCCCGGAGCTGTCAGGAGACTTGCCACGTCGTGGCACTGCTTGCCACGTCATGGTTTCTGACAGTTTTGGGGTTTCGCCCCCCGAACTTCAGAAATTCATAACTTTCGCATACGAACTCCGTTTTCGACGTTCTTTATATCGACGCGAAGGTGAGATTATGCTCTACAACTCTCGTTCAGACTCCATTGGCTAATTTTGAATTTATTTTTAATATATTATAAGTATATTACTTATATATTATCTTTAGTAGGCCGGGACAGGAAAACTTCGTTATAAACTCATAACTCCTTCATCTGAACTCCATTTTCGTCTGTCTTTTTATTGTTGGACTACTATTGATGAGATATTCAATTCTCATTTAGATCACTAAGGATAGATATCTATCTACCTTAAATTCATTATTTACGTCGCGCTGGGTCACGCTGGGTCATGCCGGTTCTGTCGCGAAACTTCGACAGGTCATAACTTCTTCGTTATAACTCGGATTTTGGCGTTCTTTATATGCACGGAAACCTTGTGACATATACTACAACTTGGTTAAGATTAATCCTTCAAAATAATCTTCCATCAAAAAAGTCATTTTTGATGCTTATCGTCTCTAAATTGACTAGCCCGGATCTACGGGCGTTACACTAGTACACTCCGATTACACCGCGTACGCATGGCGTACTCCAAAGGCCCAATATTACAGCAATGCCACTAGGGATGCTTTTGCATACTTTCTTGAACTTAGGGACCAAAACGCAACACACCTCAATATAAGAATCAATAATGGAAGTACTTCAAAACCAGATCTTACAATTCTCCCCCACTTGAATTAGACTTCGTCCTCGAAGTCTGCTGTCGTAACTAGCCCAGGGTAGTGTTTCCACAATCTCCGCCTCATGTCACTTAGACGATCCTTCCCCAGGACCCGATCCAACCTAAAGTCGACTCATTTTGGTGGTCGCCTACCCATACCATCTTTGACTTGCTAACCTCCATTACTGGAGAACCACCACCAATTCACATGATTAAGACATCCACTGTCGTAACTTATTCTTATGCTAGCACAACCACCTCGAAACGCAGATGATATGATATCCCTCATAATTTGAACCATACAGAACCCTTCCGATCCTGAATTACCTTGTTGGATCAATTGCTGATTCTCGACCCTTGACCATCCTCAGTTGTTTAACCCTCCATCCGGAAACAAAGCAGCTCCAAACATGTGCCCCAGCTAGATAACCTCTGCAGAGAGCACCACCAATGCCCGCATAATCCATAGCCTCTCGGCTAATACCGAAAGTCTATAGAGAGAGAGATCCACAATAATCGGTAACTTCCTCAAGGCTACAACACCAAATTGAATCTATCAATATGCTTCCCGAGGCCGGAAACTCATAATCCACGACTAATATTTACCCATTCATTGAATCCTCCCTTTTCCTGAGAGTATGATCACTACCAACCATGCGAGAAAAGAACCCAACCACATCAATCATGAACTTTCCACTAATACCCAAAACCATAAGATACACCCAAAAGCCTATAACTAACCCATGACTTTTTTGACACGCCATTCCAACCACTGGTCCTACAAGAAAAAATGAGAATTCCAAGAAATCTACATTTACCTCCAATCCTTAACAACTCAGGTGTACCCCAATCTGGAATCACACACCCAGTACATCAACGAAAAACTTTTTGATTCGAGACTTCATGACTGATTCCCAACCTTGATAATCAACCTCTAAAACAACTTGCGAACAAACGGGAGTTATAGTGCAACCATCCGCGGAGACTTTCTGGTATATGACCCATATTCCTAACAAAATTTAAGTGTTCCCTTTAGCCAAACCTACTGATTGGACAGCCTCCCGACTTCCATCAATGTACCAATACCGAAAGTACCAAAATCAGAAGAAATTAATCAATCAATCAATCACTGAGCCCAAAACCTATATTTGGAACTTTTGAATCACACCATGGGCTAAAAGACTCCGAAACTCTTTCCACCGACTTGTAGGGACCTAAACAACTCCCCCCACCCCCACACGAACTGACCACAACAAAGATTTTACTATACCACACCCAATCTCTTTCATAGAACTAGTTGCTACCAATGCAGAGACCGATGGAATCATCGTCGCCCACGTCCTGAGAACAGGACAACATTCGCACCTTTGATCCAATTTGAATGTTATCACCCAAAAGAACCATACGCATAACTCGAACTAATCCCCAATGCTATCTTGTTTAAACCAACATGAAAACATTGAATTAATATAGTGTACATCCTTAAGGAACCTATAACGCCGTCCAAAAGAGCAAAAATACCAAATTTCCAACGAAACGACAATTGTGAGTCATAATCAAAAGACATCCTCATGATCGTTCGGAACAAGATCCCATACTTGATTGAGACCGAACAGGTTCCACCAATGCATAACCAACTCAAGAAGACTTCTAAGGTGATCCGGAATGCCATCCAACCCAAGCCTGCTATGAACCAAACTTCCACATCACCACTGAGGGTGAACATACCTAGAGACCAAAGGAACATAAAACATACTAAACTTGATGATAGGTTGAAAAATCGATTGCACTTCAACTATTACAACTTGAAGCTTCGTAGAACCTTTGCTGAAGAAGAACGATGTGATCAATAATCGAGGAAGCATTTCCATAAAATCTAATGAACCTGACCCTCACAGAGCTGATCATACGAAGTTCTGAAAGTGATTTCCTGGTCCATCTCTACCCAACCGAGACTATAATTAGAAAACCAACCAACCAACATATAACCAGCCAACATATATATATATATATATATATATATATATATATGTGTGTGTGTGTGTGTGTGTGTGTGTGTGTGTATATATAGACAGATCTTACAGATCACTAAGCATAGCATCATCCTATATACCAGGATGTAGATCTAACAGATCACTATAGCATACCAACATGGGAAAAACCTAGATAACAATTCAATGGGCCGGCCTTGGTGCTTTCGACCGGAAAGTACAATGAGGAAAACTCACCTCTCGATCTGATACATAGCTGATAAGGTCCCAACTTTGAATCTCAGCTCCAACCAACACCTATCCATCCAAGTGACCAAATTTTTGACCTATCATGTCCAATAAGTGCTTAACACAAGGTCTTATTCCATTAACACATTCTACAAGATGCATGAAGCAAAACTAACCACTTGGAACTAAGTTTTATGACTTATGACCCCTCCTATGGACTGAAAGGACAACTAAAAGGTCAAGAACATGAAATATTCAAGATATAACATTTTGGGACCCAAAAAGCTCCATAAAACAACCAAAACTAGATCCATGAGATAGAGGAATAAAGTTGCAAGCTTTTACCTTATAATGGTTGCAAGTGAAGTAGAAATCCCAGATCCAAGTGTTCTAGTGCTTCAAGATGAGCTTGGCGTCGTTCCTTCTTCTTATAAGGCACCAAAAACATACTTCTAAGCTTTAAAAGACCCCTCAAGGTGGTTCTAGGGTTATACAAACGAAAGAGAGGGAACTTTACCTAACCCAGATCCAATCAGATATGAACATCATTTACAAAGCCTATGAGTCAGCCATAGAAGCCAATGAGAAGATGGAGAGTGAATTAAGTCGTCTTAGGTTACGTTTCAAGGATAAGAAGTTGAAAATAGAGTCTTTATAACGAGAGTTTGTAATGTCAAAAGATGAATGTACCATTCTTAAAGACAAATGTGAAATCACTTATTCTGAATAAAATGTTTTAATTTCTAAAAACAAATGTCTCAATGCTAAAATAGATACTTTTCATAATTCCATTGACATTCTTGAAGAAAATGAATGGATGACTCATAATTTTCGTCATCCTTGGTCAAAAGCTCCTGGTCTTGGAAGCGGGTTTTCGAAACCTATTGTTCGTCCCTAGAAGGAGTTGCATAACCTAACTTTTATGGGAGACATTCCAAACCAAAAAACATTTGCACACCCCTTCCTGATACTTCTAACTAATTTGCATCATTGATTCATGATTTTCAACCTATAGTTGTCAAATGTGCCAATTCCACGCCTCTTCCACCTCTGACAAACCTGGACCTCAATCGGACCTCGGAATCCCACTCTAGCATTCTAAACACTGTCGCTCAAATTCCAAACCACAGTCCACCTAACAACTATGTTGTTAAGGAAATTATTTCTTAGACAATTGAACCTGAGACTACTAAATTTGTTTAGGAATCTTTAGACAATGACATTGATGATTCATTGAATTCATGTGAGTCTGACTTGCAAGTGGTTTCCAAAACAAAGCTTTTGCCATTTAAGCTTGTGTTTAACAATCCATCTTTAGGTCAAACTTCCAAGTCATCTTTCAACTCTAAAAAGAAACCCATGTTCAATAGGAAATATGTTGTTGATCAAAAGGTAGAAGCCAAGAATACTCTCAAAAAGAAAATTAAGTCAAGACAAAATTCCAGATTCCTTGAGAACTCCAAAAAGAGTGTATCTCGGACTACAAGCCCATTGATTAAGAGTCACAACGCCTTCATACCTATCACAATTCTCAAAAGGCCATCTAATCCTCCCAGTCAATTAAAACATAAGAAAGTTGTCAATCCCACCTTAAAAAGGCCCATTGCAAATACTCAATCTGTCAGAAATAACTCTCCTCGAACTGCTTCATCAGTTTTAATAGCCAAATTTGAAGTTAATATTTTCAAACCTCAACAGCTTTCAAAACCAAGTGTATCATCATACAAAGAACGAGTCTTTAAGAAAACAGATTCACAAAACCCTTCAAAACAAAATCTTATATGGAAAGTGAAAAATCTCAAAAATGAAACTGCAACTCCGAGAGACACAGTGATTCCCATTGCTCTGAAAGTTACTGGTCTAAGAAAAGTTGTTCCAAACCCGCATGTTATTGAGTATGACTATTTGATAGATGAAAGAACCATGTCCTTCCATTTTTTCGCAAAAGGATCCCGGAATAAACCCTTTAAAACAAATGTTGCTCAAAAGTCACAACAAAAGCCCAAAACTCGTGCCCTTGTCTCAAAACCTAACTCGGAGCCTAAAAACTCCACAACTCACTTATTTTGCGGGCACTCTGTGCTTCGAAGCAAGAAACAATGTGGTATATTGATAGTGCTTTCTCCATGCACATGACGGGATAGAAGGACTTTCTGCGAGATCTCAAACTTTCACAAAATGATGGCTACGTGACGTATAGAAACAACTCCAACTCTCAGATCAAAGGTTATGGCATCCTTACAAATGGCAACTTCTCCATTTCAAACATACCATATGTAGCTGATTTGAAGCATAATATGATAAGTGTGGCTTAAATCACTGATGCAAATCAATGATTTGAATTCTGCAAGAAACACAACTATGTCGTGATAGAAGACCGGAAGGAATGTTTAATCAATTCAAATCGCAACAAGAACATGTATCCTCTTGACATCAAAATGATCATTGGCAAGCCCTAGCTCTATTTACTCTCAAAAGCTATTCCTGATGTCAGTTGGTTATGCCATAGAATGCTTGCTCATCTAAACTCCCGATATATGAATGATCTTGTTTCTGGTGAAATGTTAAGAGGTATGCCACTCCTCAAGTTTGAAAATGATCATTTATGTGTTGCGTGTGACTATGGAAAGCAATCGAAGAAGGTTCATCTTGTCATCATCGAAAAATCCATCTCAGAGCCATTAGAACTTCTGCATATTGATCTGTATGGACCCTCAAAAATAGAGAGTCTACTGATGGGTTTTGAGCAATCTAACACTCCTATGGTGTACATGCAACCCCAGGAACCTTGGATCTATGTTTTCTCTAATATACATGCAAATTTGATTTTCCAAGGTTTACTTCCTAACTAGTAGGGTATGGAGAACATGTAACATAAAAACTAGTAGAAGTACATACCTTTCGTGGTGCTTAAATTCCTTGATGACTTTGTGAGCCTAGCACTCCAAATGTTATGTGTCACACCCCCAAACCAGAACGGCGGAAACGTTCGGGGGAGGAGGACGTCATATTCAGTATCATAACAGTTCATAGAAAGGAAAGTACACACCACCATATATATTAAGGTTTCCAAAATGTTTACATAATTGTATTCGTTACATGTTCAAAAGATAAATACATTAACATCTTTCAAAAGAAGTAATTAACGTCAGCACGTTTAATCGCCAAAAGTTGATTTCCAAACCTGCTTAGCGGTTCCCTGAGAATACAAGTTATTTCAAAGAGAAAGTGTCAACAATTAAGTTGGTGAGTTCATAAGTAGTGTTTTGAGAAAATGCACGCCATTCGAAAGTTCGTGTATGTTTTCCAGAAAACGCGGTATTTTCAAATGAAAAGAGTTATGATTCGTTGTGTTGAAAATGAATGTATTAGATCCAGAAAATCCCATATTTTCCATAATAGTTGAGATATGATTTGTTGTGTTTTCCAAGAAAAACCCTTATTTTCTTATAAAAGTATGAAATGCATATGAATGTTCGGGTTATAAGTTGTAAATAATTGCACCAGGAAAATCCCTTATTTTCCTATTAGTTGTTTGTTTTAGATGCAGGAAAAACCCTTATTTTCCTAACATAACTGGCAGTCTCTAAGACCGAAAATCGCAAGAAACCGACGTGCTTAAAAGGTGTGGCATAGTTTTATATAATAAAGCTATATAAAGATCGCACTTGTTAGATGAAGAATAGTTTTAATAGTTACTCGTTCATAAAAGCATAATACCATAATAATTGTATATCCGATGAGTTTTATAACCATACTAAACATAATATGCCTGTAGCGACGTTCTTCAGGCGTCGTAGCGTTATGAAAAACTGTCACCCCAAAGGACGGACTGTAGCTAACAGTCAGGGCGCGGGATCATGACTTCCCGTATAGATCTATACACATTTGACACGTTCTCCGAACGGGAGACTCTGGTTATAGACAGGACTTGTAGCGATACCTTCTAGCAAAAGGTAGTATTTGAAGATCTACATGTCTCACGGATTCTCAACTAAGTCTGTATTAAAGTAATAGTTTTGTATGCAAAGATTATCCTCTTTCACAATGTTTGACAAAGCGTAAGTCATAAGTTCTTTGAATGTATAAAACGGTTTAGCAATGAAGGATACTTTGGAATTACTAAATACTTTGTATAAATCTAGTGCATGCAAAGTATGACAAGAGTTTTCACATAGTAGTAACGAATCACAAGTGATTCGTTTGATAAAAACGAGTAAAGTGTAACTTTATGAAATACACGATAATAACCGTATGTTTACTTGTATTCCCCCCCCCCCCTAAAAGAGTATAAAAAGCATTTAAAACGTATTTAAAGTGTGTTTGTAGGGGTATGAACTCACCTGATAGATTGAAGAAGGTGTGACGAAAACCGAGCAGAACTTTGACTTGAAAAAGCGGATTTTCTCAGGATTCTCGGGAATCTCAGGAGCGTAAAACTTCATTCAGGGCTTCGGGATAATTATTTCACGGAAAACAAGGCAAAACGCAAGAAAAATGAGAGAAAATGAGCAAGTTTCCCCAGAACCCTCGCATCCTTTTTATAGGGGTGCTGAACCGCCTCGGTACGCTGGGCGTACGAGGGTACGCGGGGCGTACTGGGGCGTCATCGCTTACGTACTTCGGATGGGAGGGCATAGAGGAGTACGGGCGACGTCGCCAAACCGAGGCCTAGCACCCGGTTATGCTGGGCATACGAGGGTACGCTGGGCGTAACTCGGATCAGGCCGGTGATTCCCCCTTCGGATAATACCGGAATTCATTTTCAATTTATATATTTATTATTTAGCAAACTTAGAAAATTCATATCTACGTCATATGAACTCCGTTTTAGATGTTCTTTATATCCACGCGAAGGTGAGACTACGATCTACAACTTTCGTTTAGACTCCATCGGCAAATTTTGAATTTATTTTTAATATTATATTTTTAATACGTCGGGACAGGAAAAGTCCGTTAAAGTTTCATAACTTTTTCATCCGACGTCCGTTTCCGTCAGACTTTTTACCATTGCGCTTCTATTGTTGAGACCTTCGATTCTCATTTAGTTTCTGTTGGCTAAAAGTCTCTCGATCTCTATTTCGAGTTTTTAGTTGTCTACTGCTATATCCATAACTTAGAAAAATCATAACTTCCTCATACGAAGTCAGATTTGGTCGTTCTTTTTATGTATGTTCACGGTTTAATGATATCTATGACTTTCATTTAGATACTTAAGGCTAAAATGTATTGTATTGGAACTTCGCGTGTTTCGTTTAATCGGTGTTGCCGGTTTTGTCGGAAATCTTAGAATGATCATAACTTCTTTGTTATAACTCGGATTTTTGTGTTCTTTATATGTATGAAACCCTTGTTATGATATCTACCACTTAGTATACTCAATTACGGTTTTATAAAAGTTTAAATTTTGACCTGAATTTTGCTGTTGTTACATGATGCCTCAAATGCTTCAGACAACACCACAACAGTTAGAATAACTTGATAGAAACTTGCTTACACTCAAATCGGTTTTTCCCTCTTGATTTTCTCTAGTGGTAGATTTTGCTAGCTATGAGGTCCCTTTTATAGTGTGTCACAATTAGGCTTTACACATGCATGCCTTAATTGTCATGACTCTTCATTTCTAATGATCCATGAGTATGTAACCCCCATGGACTATCCATGGAGCTCCTTATGGGTTATAGCCCAACTCCATAAATCATGGATCATAGCCCACTATAAAAGAATGAGTGATTTACATACTCAACCCCATAAATTTAATTAGTCTCATCTTGATCACCAAATTATTTCTAAATTAATTCTTGATCAATACTAATTAAATAATATTATTAATATATTAGAACTTATAATATATTAATAATCTCTAAGTGTCCTTTTTTCTCTCATTATAGCCTACCTAAGTGTTGGAATGCCATGCAACCCAAATGGACCATGTCGGGTCGGGTCAAGTACATACCAAATATAGTTATTGACTTAGACACTATATCCAACAGTCTCCCACTTGGATGAGTCTAATAACTATGTTTGCATATATGACTTTAGGAGCTGACTGGCAATCGTAGCTCTTTCAAAGTCTCTCAAAACTGAGATGATAATGATACGCCATTTAAGATAAGTGATCATATAATCCTCTGCTCTCAAGATATCAGCCGGAAAAACACATGTAACATGGTCTTACTTATTGTCCAGCATTTGTTTCTTGATCCCTGATTTGTTTTGACATAGAACTAAATTGAACACATCAATTAGGTTCTGACCGGGCCCGGTGCATAAGTCAAAACCAAATCATCGAGGGCCCCAGATATCACTTCTATTTCTAGAAGGAACAGATAAAATTCGACTCATATGCTTGTACTGACTACTTATTGAATTATGCATAAAAGCACATTTTATAACATTGAGTTACCAATTCCTTTTCGTACAATCAATGGATAACCAACTCATAGTCAACAACTCATATCTCTAGGTTTGAAGATTTATTTGATATTACCGTCTCACGATCACTCGAGATAAATTCCATGAAGTGATGCAAGTGAGCGTGGGTTGAATCCAATACTCAGGCCTTATGAGTACACATGAATGTTGCAGCAACCACTGCTATGTCTAATGCACTTTAGACAAATCATACAAACCAAATTCATGACAGTTTAAATCAATACGTACTTCCAAAGTATGACTGACTGTGGAGAGTTTGAATAGTAACATAATTATTCTGGAAGTCAAAACATGCAAAATTGAAACGATAGTAAACGATTAACATAAGATAGTAACACTTTACTCATAAATAAACAACAACTTTTATTTAATCATAAAATGTTAATTACATTTTACAAGTTTCAGAAAAACTATCTAATTATTAAAACTAATATCATCCTTCAGCCCGATGCGCCTCGCATGTTGTAAATGCTTAACCCTACTCAGTCCCTTCGTGAGGGGATCTGCTGGGTTCTCATCTGATGATACCCTCTTTACCACGAGGAGTCCTTTTTCTATTCGATGTCTGATGAAATGGTATTTTCTGTCAATGTGCCTAGATCTTCTGTGATCTCTTGGTTCCTTAGCTAAAGCAACCGCACTTTCGCTGTCACATAAAATTTCCATTGGCTCCTTTAAAGCTGGCACAACTCCAAGGTCTCCAATGAAGTTCTTCAACCATATCGCCTCATTTGCTGCTTCGCTTGCAACTATATACTCTGATTCGCAAGTTGAATCAGCTACTGTCTCTTGTTTGGAGCTTTTCCAAGTAACTGCCCCTCCATTTAGGATAAAGACCCAACCTGACTGAGAATGGAAATTATCCCTATCAGTCTGAAAGCTATCATCGCTATATCCTTCCACTCTCAAGTCATCACTGCCACCGAGGTTAAGGACCCAGTCCTTAGTCCGCTGCAGATACATGAGAATTTTCTTTATCGCAGTCCAGTGAGCCTTACCAGGGTTCCCTTGATATCTACTGACCATGCTCAAAGAAAAGGTCACATCAGGGCGAGTACAAGTCATAGCATAAATGATGGAGCCTACAGCGGAAGCATATGGTATATGACTCATCTCAGCTATCTCAGCCTCTGTACTCGGACTCTGAGTCTTACTCAGCTTGGCATTACTCTGGATAGGTAATTCTCCTTTCTTGGAGTCGTGCATGCTGAACCTTTTTAGCACCTTATCCAAGTAGGTACTTTGACTAAGTCCAATTAGTCTCTTACTCCTATCTCTCAATAACCTTATCCCTAGGATATAGGTAGCTTCTCCAAGTTCCTTCATAGCGAAACACTTCCCAAGCCAAGACTTAACCTCCTGCAAATTTGGGATGTCATTTCCTATGAGTAGTATTTCATCCACATACAACACCAAAAAGATAACCATACGCGAGACACTTGCTTCAATCCATAAATGGACTTCTCAAGCTTACACACTCTATTAGAGTATTTTGTATCGATAAAACCCTCTGGCTGAGCCATGTAGACATCCTCAGCCAACATTCCATTAATGAAAGCCGTTTTGACATCCATTTGCCATATTTCATAATCATGAAATGTAGCTATGGCTAGTAACCCTAATAGATTTAATCTTTTCTACTGGTGAGAAGGTCTCATCATAATCAACTCCCAGAGTTTGAGTGAATCCCTTCGCTACCAGGCGCACTTTGTAAGTGTGCACCTTCCCATACATGTCAGTCTTCTTCTTGAATTTCCATTTGCACACAACTGTCTTACGACCTGGTACATTGCCAACCAAGTTCCAAACTTGATTGTCATACATGGACTGAATCTCGCTGTCCATAGCCTCCTTCCACTTTGCAGACTCAGGGTCTGCCATGGCTTCCTTATAAATATTAGGTTCATCCAAATCTATCAGTTTACTATCATTGATAAATGTATCACCATCACAAGTGATATGATAACCATAATGAAAGTCAGGTGTGTTCCTAACTTTGTTGGAACGCCTTGGAGGTATACACTCATATATCGGCTCAACAAGAGTTTCCTCCTCAGGTTGACCGATAGTATTTGAGGTTCCTTCACCACTTGTGATATTGCTATATTTATACATATTTTTAGGCAATATTGATCCACATTTTTATTTATATTTTGGTTATTTACATAGAATTATGGTACTTATAAGGATAAAATGTTATTTGCAGCCAAAATAAAACATTTTCGAAGAGAGGGACTATAAGTGACAATGTATGGAACATTGGAGACTTTAAGTACAAAATATGAAGAAATTCACGGACTAAACCGAAACCACGACGTGGATCCTCCTGCCACGACATGGCCTCGATCTTTCTAGAAGATAAATACGCAAAGAAAGAGTCCTTGGCGAATACGGATAATTTACGGATCACGACGTGGATTTATTGCCACGACGTGGCATGTGAAAATTTGAATATTATAAATACTCTTGGACATTACGGTTTGAGAGACTTTTTGCTAAAGGAAGAGGTTCCAGGAGGCGATTTACAACAAAAGTAAGGTTCTGGAAAAAGGGTTTCAACACCAAAAAGATTAGAAGTTCATAATTTAGTTTATTTATTTGATACTTATGAACATGTCTTCTTATACTTTGATTTGTGTTTGTGTGTTAGTTGCTTTTATGAGCAGCTGAATCTAGCTACTCTTGTCTAGCTATATGAAGCTTCTAACTTATAAATAACTTAATTTTACATGGATTTATTTAGTTGGTAAATTGTTTGTGTTTGATTTATTGTTACCTAGCATGCTTATGTTGTTTTCTTTAGTTGCTTAAATTCATGTTTTGTGTAGCTTAGTGACCATTAACTGCATGAACTTAATAACCTAGTAATTTAATGAACATTGAATTGCTAGAGCTAGGATCGACCAAAATCTTAGTTAGTAATTAAAGCAATTAATTTAGTTGTGCTAGAGAACATAAATTATGACCATAATTGTGTTTGCATAATAAATCTTACATAGCATATTCATAATTATAATTGGTTATGTATTTAATTGTGTGTAATCATACATAGTTTTACATGAATTAATGAATAATTAGTAAATTTAGACTTAAATTACTAATATAATAATAACTAACTTGATAATCCATAATTATTAGCTAGCCATAAGGATGAAGCGGAATCGAACTAGATAAGAGTATTGTTAGTTATTGATTGAATTTGAGTTAGGTTAGTCTGATCTTGTAAAATCAGATAAAAACCCATTTTAAACTTGTTAATAATTAGGTTAATTTGATAGCAAGGAAAATAATTAGTAACACCATTCCCTGTGATCGACACCCGACTTACCCAAGCTATACTATAATCTAAATAGGTACACTGCCTATAGGTGCATAGTTAGCTTAAGTTTGTTAGGTTATAAGTATTAAAATTCGTGGGTACTTTTGTGCACATCAACTTGACTCTTGAAGCTCTTCAAGGTCAATCTTCCTCCCACTGTCCCATTGGCTTATAAATTCTCTCTCACTAAAGACTCCTCTTCTTGCTACAAAAACCACATTATCATTGGGTCTGTAGAAGAGTTAACCAAAGGATCTTTGTGGGTAGCCGGTGAAAATACACCTCTCACTTTGAGGTTTAAGCTTGTCATGCGTCTCACGCCTCACAAAAGCTTCACAACCCCAAATCTTGATGTGATCTAAATTGGGAACTTTCCCTGTCCACATCTCGTGAGGCATTTTGGCAACCTTTCTAGTAAGGACTAGGTTAAGGATATGGCGGAAGTCTCCAAGGCATACCCCCAGAATGAGATTGGTAACAAAGCTCGACTCATCATGGAACGAACGATGTCCAACAAGGTTCGATTGTGCCTCTCAGCCACACCATTCAGCTATGGTGTCCTAGGAGGTGTCAATTGTGAGACAATCCTACATTCCTTATGATAGTCAAGGAACTCAATGCTAAGATACTCTCCTCCCCGATCGGATTTGAGCATCTTGATGTTCCTGCCTAATTGATTCTCAAATTCCTATTTAAACTCTTTGAACTTTTCAAAGGTTTCTGACTTATGCTTGATTAAGTAGATATATCCATATCTGCTATAATCATCACTAAAATTCACATAATAGCAATTAGCATCCCTTGTGGCAGTTTTGAAGGGTCCACACAGATCTATGTGTATGAGGTCCAACAAACCTTCACCCCTCTCACAAGTGCCAGTGAAGGGTGACTTTCTCATTTTTCCAAGTAAACAAGACTCGCAACTATCATCCGACATTAGGTCAGATTCCAAAACTCCAGCCTTTTAGAGTTGGCCTATGCGCTTCTTGTTGACATGTCCAAGATGACAATGCCACAAGGATGATTTATCCAAGCTATCTGATGAATCAATATACAACACATTATTTCCTAGATTGTCTACAACATTCAAGGCTTCATATACACCGTCACAAGGTAATGCTTTAAAGTAAAACACATCATTGTAATAAACATTAATAGCACCATTATTATTATCAAACGAAAATGTAAACCCTTGTTTGTACAAGCCATGAAAGGAAATAATATTTCTCGCCATTTCGGACAAGTAACAGCATTTATTCAAATCTAACATTAACTTATTATTAAGAAATAAAGAATAAACCCCAATCTTGGTAATAGGTGATGCTTTCCTATTGCCCATGACTAAGTTTATCTTCCCGTGCTCCACTTGATCACTTCTTCTTAGGCCCTGCAAATCAGTACAAATGTGAATACCACAACCTGTATCAAGCACCCAAGAATTAGCATTAGATGAGTTATTAGACAATATTGTATAAATAGCTGCATGGGTGGGTTTAACTGTTCAATCCTTTACATCTTGCAGGTACTTGGGGCAGCTTCGCTTCCAAAGCCCCTTTTCTTAGCAATAGAAGCACCATGCTTCCTTAGGGTTCGAAGAAGGAGTAATGCGACCTTTCTTTGTCCCACTTGAAGAGGAACCATCAAGGGACTTCCCTTGGTACCCTTCGAAAGGGTTTTCCTCTTCTTCCCCTTTCCCTGCCCAATTTCCAGAACAGGGGCTGTCGTAGGAGTAGAAGTAAGAACCGCTTTACCCTTAAGGCCATTTTCAGCTGTCCTTAAGAGTCCCTGAAGTTTGCTAAATGTGACTTCCTCCTTGTTCATATGATAAGTCATACGAAATTGATCATAACTTGGAGGTAAGGAATGGAGAATGATATCAATCGTCTTGTCCTCAAGGAAGTCAACATTGAGCTTTCGCAACCGGTCAACAAACCTTTGCATTTTTTGTAAGTGACCGGTAATGGGTTCACCATCCTTCATCCTGGCTGTTATCATGGAGGAGATAATTCATACCTCTCCTGAAACGTGCTCTGATGGTACCTATCCATCAGATCTTGGTGCATCTCATAGGGGTAGAAATCTTCATAGGATTTTTGAAGTTCAGGAGTCATGGTGGCCAACATGATGCAGGACACTTTATTAGGATCCTTCTCATGTGCAGCAAACTCTGCAAACTCTTCAGGAGTCACAGCGGCTTCATTGACAACCTTAAACTCCCTGTCGAGGACATACTCCTTGTCCTCATATCGGGTAATCATCCTGATGTTTCTGATCCATTCATCGAAGTTGGATCCATCAAAGGTGACTTTCCCACACAAGTTCATAAGGGAAAAGGAGCCTGTAGGGTTTGAGCCAACAACATTGTTGGAAGACATCTAAAAGAAAGAAAGACAAGTTTTATTAGAAAAAAAGTCCTTAATAAGTCACCCAAATGAAATATTAAGGATAGGATCCAACAAATTACTTATAGTTGGAAGAAGGATGCCGTAATCCAAGCTATAAAATATTTGAAGGTAGGTAAATGACGATTTATCAATTTCCACCATAAAAAATGAAATATTTTATTATTAGGTTTTATTCGATTTGAAATTCCTAGGTCTTTTGAGATACATTGAACTTTTCAATGGCATGTTTGAATCTCGATTGTGCCTCTCAAGTTTGTGACTGGGATGTCGAGGATCACAAACAATGTGTGAATAACCATGCAAATTGACTTGGTACCCTCAACTTTATTACCTAATCGATATGTCGGTTAACCACACACACTCCACCAATCTATAATAAAGTGAAGTTACCCTTTGCCACTCTTACCAGTCCTTGTTAGTGTGCCAGTTAACCACACACGCTCCACTAATGACTTGGTAACTAAGATTGGGAATTAATATTGTATAGTTACTTTATAATTCATTATACTTTTTATGAGGATTAAGGTCCTATCCTACCTTTTTCGGCTAATGACCCTCCACCAGTCGAGGAAGCGGTGGGTGAGAGTGGACACCCATTAAACTGTCATTTTATAGGCAGTAACCTTATACCCCCCCCCCTTATAGACCGGCTTCGTGAATGAGTCCTACTAATGGTAAGACTGACTTATTCTTATACATATATATATATATATATATATATATATATATATATATATATATAATAATTAAACTCTCAATATTATAGAAGTATAAGGTTTGAATTTTAAATATTTAAAATTCTAAGGTTTTAATTTGGAATTTAAAGTATTAGTGTGTAAGACTTTTCAAATTCCAAAACTTGAGGGCAAGTTTTGAAACTTGGATCTATTTTTTCTCTAATATACATGCAAATTTGATTTTCCAAGGTTTACTTCCTAAGTAGCATGGTATGAGGAACATGTAACATAAAAACTAGTAGAAGTACATACCTTTCTTGTTGCTTAAATTCCTTGATGATTTTGTGAGCCTAGCACCCCAAATGTGATGTCTCAAATGCTTCACACAACACCACAACACTTAGAATAACTTGAGTGAAACTTGCTTACACTCAAAATCGGTTTTGCCCTCTTGATTTTCTATAGTGGCCAATTTTTCTAGCTATGAGGTCCCTTTTATAGTGTGTCACAATTAGGGTTTACACATGTATGCCTTAATTGTCATTACTCTTCATTTCTAATGATCCATGGGTTTGTAACCCCCATGGACTATCTATGGAGCTCCTTATGGGTTATATCCCAACTCCATAAACCATGGATTATAGCTCACTATAAAAGAATGAGTGATTTACATAATCAACACCATATATTTAATTAGTCTCATCTTGATCACCAAATTAATTCTAGATTAATTCTTCATCAATACTAATTAAATAATGTTATTAATATATTAACACTTATAATATACTAATAATCTCTAAGTGTCCGTTTTCTCTCATTATAGTCTACCTAAATGTTGCAATGCCATGTAACCCAAATGGACCATGCTGGGTCGGGTCAAGTACATACCGAATATAGCTATGGACTTAGACAATATATCCAACATCTACATCACAAAGGATACATTATTGTTATTGTGGATGTTTTTACGAGGTTCTCCTGGGTCTTCCCAAGGCTCAAGTCAGAAATGGCCTCGGAACTCAACTTTATCAAAGGAATTGAAGTTCTCATCAAGCTTCATGTGAGACGAATCCGAAGTGATAATGGTTCGAAGTTCACCAATGCCACCATCGAGAACTTCCTTACCGAGAAAGGTATTGTTTAACGCCCGCAGATTTGGGCTAGTCAATTTAGAGACGATGAGCATCAAAAATGAGTTTTTGATGGAATATTATTTAGAAGGATTAATCTAAACTAAGTTGTAGTATATGTTACAAGGGTTCCGTACATATAAAGAACGCCGAAATCCGAGTTATAACAAAGAAATTATGGCACGTCGAAGTTTTACGGCAAAACCGGCACGGCACTGGGAGACTTAAATAGTGAATTTACGGTAGAGGACTTTTTAGCCTTATTGATCTAAAAAAAATTATTATACGTTAAACTGAGAACATACAAAAAAAAAAGAACGCCTAAATCTGACTTCGTATGAGGAAGTTATGAATTTTCTAAGATTTGGCTTAGCAGTGCACAACCGGAAACTCAAATTTTGGATCGAGCGGTTTTTGGCCTACGCGACCTAAATGAGAATTGAATATCTCATTAATAGGAACTCAACGGTAAAAAGACAGACGAAAACAGATTCCGTCTGTAAAAGTTATGAATTTTACGCAGACATTTAACAGTATAATCACGTCGTACTATTAAATTTAAGATCGGTCGAGAATTAGCCAATGGAGTCAAAATGAAAGTTGTAGATCTTATTTTTACCTACGCGTGGATATAAAGAACGTCAAAAACGAAGCTCGTATGTGAATGTTACGGATTTTAGAAGTCGGAAGTGTGTTGTGCAAAAACGGGTGATGTGGCACAATCTTGACCATTGCTTTCTCCCCAAGTCTTGCCACTAGATGGTGACATGTGGCACCAAGTTCAGCCATTTTTCACATTATATATAGAACCTCTCCCACCCTCATTTTCTTCACACCTTTCCCATTCTTTCTTCTCTTTACTCTCTCTCTAGAACCTCTCTCTAGCCCCAAAACCCCCCGAAAAGCCTAGGGAACCTCCCTAGCACGAGGCGGAAGACCCGGAGTGCTCGAAGGCTTTGAGAAGAAGAGCTTTTCGGCTCGGGAATGCTGCTCTAAGAAAAACCCGTTTTTCTATAAAACTCATTGTAAGTGAGCTACGCCTACGCTATTTTTAATATAGTTTTTATTTAATTATAGTAACGCTATTAAGAACTTATAATAAGTACTTGGGCTATTATTATGGGTTATATAAGTATTGTTTAACGCTTATATAATATTAATAAGAGCTAGACTATTAATTAGTCTCGGCGAATAATAGACTAAACTCTACTAGTAATAATACTTGGTTTCGTCGAAGGAAATTGTTTTTAAGAAGCAAAGCGCTGTCTGAGTTCAGAATCACCACCTTTTCAAGTGAGTATGTGGTCCCTTTCATCTTACACATAGATATGAAGTATTTAATATAAATTACGTGTTGTGAGTGTATAGTTACTTTCATCTTACACATAGATATGAAGTATTTTATATAAACTACATGCTATGTGTGCATATTATCTGTATACTTGCTATCTATGCTGGATGAATGATTTTATACAAGTTTTAAATGATTTAAACTGTATACTTTTTTTATATCTTCAAATATGTTGGGTATAACATGGTTAGATGAATGATGAGAGAAAAAAGATGATATGAGTGAACATTGGCAGCTATGGACTTAGTGCCTATTAAATAAACGCTGGTAGTTATGGACTTAGTACCTGATAGATAAACGTTGGTAGCTATGGACTTAGTACCTGATAGATAAACGTTGGTAGCTATGGACTTAGTACCTGATAGATAAACATTGGTAGCTATGGACTTAGTACCTAAACTCCGGTAGTTATGGATTTAGTATCCGATGAATGAACTTTAGCAGCTATGGAATTAGTGCTTTAAGAACGAGCATTGGCAACTATGGACTTAGTGCCAATCCTATAACCCTGGAAGCAACGGACTCCGGAATGAACGAATACAGGATAGATGACTCTTACGGTAGACTCTAAAGAGTAAGGAAGATAATGGGGATGGGTAATTGGGTTGATTGTTTGATGTTTAAACATAATAATTTTATTATTGTGGGTTGAAAACCCTATATACTCACCAGGTTTCCCAATCTAACCCACTCAAGCTTATTTGTATCATAGGTGTCGATATGAAGCTACTTTATACTGAGAGATTAAAGAGATGTAGATTACTAGTGTAAATGAGTGGATGTTCTGTTTATGCTTATGTTTCTGTATTGACGATGACATCCCAAATGTTTTGAAAATGAATAAAAATGCATTTCTTCAGAAGTGCTTTGATAACATATTTATCATGTTTTCTGGGAACAAATTTCGCAACATTTTTATTAAAAGAAGTAATATAATTTTTATAAAGCATAAACAAAATCGGTCTTTTCTGGCCGTGAAAATGGGGATGTCGCATATTGACCACAACTTCTCAGCTCCATACACCCCACAAGAAAACGGTGTAGTTGAATGATGCAACAGAACACTTGTTGAAGCTGCTCGGTCCATTCTTAACTTTGCAAATCTTCCACTACATCATTGGGTTGAAGTTGTCTCAACTACATGCTTCACTCAGAATAGGAGTATTATCAATCGACACCTCAATATGACACTGTATGAAGCCATGAACTGTCAGAAACCAAGTATTTCTTTTCTTCATGTTTTTGGATGTAGGTGCTTCATCAAAAACAACCGCGATCAGCTTACAAAGTTCCAACCTAATGTTGATGAAGCAATCTTTCTAGGG
This sequence comes from Lactuca serriola, assembly GCF_051521515.1. Taxonomy (NCBI): domain Eukaryota; kingdom Viridiplantae; phylum Streptophyta; class Magnoliopsida; order Asterales; family Asteraceae; genus Lactuca; species Lactuca serriola. The sequence goes on along the minus strand of NC_136412.1, from coordinate 177,220,559 downwards.
TACTCCACAAAATCGAAGGCTTATCGAGTTCTTAATTGGTGAACCTGAGTTCTAGAAGAAACCTTTGATGACAACTTTTTTCGGAATTCTGGTCCAACCCATGTCCCAACTCACATCATGGAGTCCGATGCTCCAACGCTTGGAAGTCCGAACCACTAAATAATTTATGAAGTTGACTTTGAAATCTTGTTCGGACCTTCAGAAACAGCTCTTGGTTCAGAATCCCGAATAAGACAATCCTCATCAACTGAAGCTCTTGTTGCACAAAATTTTTCAGGTCCAACGCCCAGTTTTCCTCCATTTGATTCTGAACAGTTTCATCCTTCTCAGGTTGAGGAGGAGAACGTTCAACCTTCCATTGAATCAAATGTAGATGGATTCCAAGATGCAGCTGATCAATTTGTTGAATTTGATCCTCCTATCAACAACGGCGTTGGTGCAAATTTCTTTGATTTTCCACTTGAGGATAATGTAAATGTGTCTGGTTCATAAGTTCAGGGGGGGCATCATCCCCAAGTTCAAATTATTCAAGGGGAGCAACACAAACCCATTGTTGACATAGGATCATCTACTGCACAAGAGCTTCCGAGACTACTCATGTAGACTAAGGATCATCCTCCAAACCAAGTTATTGGAAACCCAAATGCCGGTGTACAAACTCGTTATGCCATAAGTGTTCAAAACTAATGTCATTTCTTGGAATTCATCTCAATGGTTAAATCCAAATCCATCAAGGAAGCATTAGAACATGTTGATTGGATTACAGCCATGTAGGAAGAACTAGCAGAATTTGACAGAAATGAAGTGTGGACTCTCGTTCCCCCTCCACAGAATGATCCCATTGTTGGTACAAGATGGGTGTTTCAGAACAAGCTAGACGATGCAAGAGTTATCATTCGAAATAAAGCAAGATTGGTGACCAAATGATTCACACATATCATAGGGATTGACTACGATGAGACCCTTGCTCTTATTTCCCATCTTGAAGCCATCAGAATCTTCCTCACTTATGCTGCTCACAAAGGCTTTAAGGTTTACTAGATGGATGTCAAAAGTGTCTTTCATAATATTGAACTGGATACTAAAGTATATCTTCAATATCCTCCTGGTTTTTTCAATCTCGCATATCCTAATCACTGCTACAAACTCCGAAAAGTTGTTTATGGCCTCAAAATAGCTCATCGCGCCTGGTACGAGACTCTCACCGACTTTCTCAAGTGTTATGGTTTTCAAATAGGTATTCTCGATCCTACCCTGTTCCGAATGTCTAATGGAAAAAATATCATGCTTGTCCAAATTTACGTTGACGACATCATTTTTGGATCTATGGATTCATCAATGATTGTTGATTTGCTAAATTGATGATCAATCGATTCCAAATGAGTATGAATCGTGAACTAAGTTTCTTCCTTGGTCTCCAAATTAAACAACCCAATCGAGGAATCTTTATTCAAAAGAAAAGTACATCTCGGAGCTCCTCAAGAAATACTCAAAGGACACTTGTGCCTGTGCCAAGTTACCTATGGGTTTCAGACATAAAGTCTTTTCAAACCCTTCAGGTGTTGCTGTTGATGAAAAGAAGTACAAATCATTGATTAGATCACTACTCTATCTAACAACAAGTCATCCGTACATCATGTTTTCAACATGTTTGTGTGCTAAATTTCAAGTCAATCAAAATATGTCTCATCTCTTGGCTGTTAAGCAAATATTTTGATACCTCAAAGGTACAAAGAGTCTCAGAATCTAGTACCCAGCAAGTGAGAGTTTCCTCCTTCAAGCATATTTCAATTCGAACTATGACAGTCTTCAATTGGATAGAAAAAACACATTAGGTGGCTGTCAGTTTTTGGGTGGTCGATTGGTTAGTTGGTCATCTAAGAAACAAAACTGCATTGCACTCTCAACAGCCAAAGCGGAATACATTGTTGCTGCTAGTTGCACATTTGAAGTTCTTTGAATGAAATCATAGCTTTTGGACTATGGTTACCGGTTTCAACAAACCCCAATTTATTGTGATTCGAAAAGTTCCATTACAATCTCACACAATCCAATTCAACACTCAATGACGAATCACATCGATATACGGAACCATTTCATTAAAGATCATGTTTTAAACGGTAACATTGAACTTATTGTTGATCCATCTGATGATGAAATTGTTGATGTCTTTACCAAGGCATTAGACGAAACCAAATCTAATGGTTTTCTGAACAAAATGGGTATGATGATGTCTGATCCTCAGTTCTTTCAAGAGGTTTGCACTCTCTGATGGCAACATCAGCAAGTAAAATAGTTCCGGAGTCAAATTTTATCTCATCTCGGAATTGTTGCCTCTCATAATAAATAGGGTCATTTTACGTGTCTTTTGTCTAACCACCTCTTTTAGTTCTAAGTTGTACAACACACTTCATCATCTGGAGTTCATGACCAATATAGTCACATTTTTAATTAACCAAAACATTGCCATCAAATATGAAGTAACAATTACAATTGTTTTCAAACCCATAACATCAACATTTTATTTCATATATCAGATTGTCCAATCAAATCAAATGTCAGAGAGTGCATGCCGTGCCATCAAGACTTGCCCTTGCCCTTAGGCTCGGATGTACCTAAAATAAATCAACAAATTGTAAGCTAATGCTTAGTGAGTTCCCCAGAGCATACCCCACACAATCCACATAATCACATAATCCATATTAGCTATTAAAGCTACATGATCTGCATAAGCCATGCATACAAACATATAAGGATGGTGTGGGCTCCTCCCAGGGTCTTATACCTACTTGCCATGAGCTCCCCCACATGGTATTTACCTAGGAATGCCATAGCCTCCCCCATATGGTCTTATATCCAACTACCACGGGGTCCCCCGGGGTCTTCCATGCAAATAACATAATTATCAACTAGCATATCATATATCAAAGAAAAATCTATCATACTACATAACTCATAATAAACATATAGGGATGTCGTGGACTCCCTCGAGGGTCTTACTCCTACGTGTCATTGGCTCTCCCACATGTTCTTAACTACTTTCCATGGGTTCCCCCACATGGTCTTTACCTAGGAATGTCATGGGCTCCCCCACATGGTCTTATATCTAACTGCCACGGGCTCCCCCCAGGGCCTTCACATATCCAGTCAATAAGTACTAGCACATTCTCATATACATGCATACCAGACATAACAGTAGTGAATCCACAGTAAACACTACAACTAACTAAATGGGCCGGCCTTGGTGGCTTCGACCCATTGGTATGTTGAGGAGACTCGACTCTCAAGAATGTTGAACTGATAAGATAAGATTGGATAAGTCCCAACACACAGCTCTAACTCAACTACCTACAATCATCATGTGACTTGTTTGGTCAAAATTCCGAAATACCAAAAATACCCTCAAAGTCAAACGTGGTCAACCATGAACAAAGTCAAGGTCAACAGTCAATGTTGAACCAACTCGTCGAGTGCATCTAGCAACTCGTCAAGTCCCTTCAATGTTCAGACCAAAAACGGGAAAAACTGGATCCAACTCATCGAGTTATCTTATTAACTCGCCGATTTTACTATGCAGACCGAAAACGGGAAAAACTGATCCAGCTCGCCGAGTTGACAGAGCAACTCATCAAAAATTCCCTTGTCTTAACATCATTGGTCCTTTCAGTTAAATCCAAAGCTCCACACAATAGATCCTTAACCATAGATACGTCTAGAAGGGTAAAGTTTCCAACTTTACCCCCAAATACCATCTAATATGGCTTAGACTCAAACCCTAGCTCCTTTGAGGAATGTCTTGACTCATTAAGCCTTTAAACTCACATCCCATCGACCCAAAACCCAGATCTGACGTCCAAGGGTGGACAAATCACGTAAAGTTTTTAACTTTACGTGCATGCATGAGTGAAATACTCTCCAAGATCCATTTTAGCCTTCATTGTGGACATAATGCATGAATGGGACATGGGGGCTATTAAAGTTTGCAACTTTAATCCTCTAGAGGTCTTATAGAGGCCAGATCTACACTCCTAACCTCTAGAAACCTCTTATCTTGGGACATCCAACCCAAAGTTCCAAAACAATCCCTAAACTACCAAAATATGATATCTAAAACACTACATGTCAAGGTTATGGCTTTATACCTTCAAAATGCAACCCTTGATGTAGAGTTTATGGATCCATTATCACTCCTCCAAGATTTCTACTTGTTTCTTCAAGACTTCTTTCAAAAATCACACCACAACACTGAAAACTTCAATAAACAAGAAAGGGAGTTGGTTCTGGGGTTTCTCTGAGTAAGGAGGCTGGTAAGGAGGCCAACCCTAATCGTTAAGTTCTTTAAATAGGGTACTAAACCCGGAAAGTTAGGGTTTTCCCTTATAGTTTCTACTCGTCGAGTTTGGGCCTTCCAACTCGTCGAGACCCTGAGTCCTGCGTCCAATATCGATCTCTACACGTCGAGTTAGGCTCCCCAACTCGTCGAGTCCCAGTGCAAATCCTTAAAAACTTTAAAACAATTAAATGATACTTGGAACAAGCATTACAAATCTCCCCCACTTGAACTAGACTTCGTCCTCGAAGTGTGCTGATGCAAACAAGTCCAGGTAGTGATCTCGCATCTCCTCTTCCGGTTCCCATGTCCATTCGGAGCCTCTTCGGTGCTGCCATTGCACCTTCACTAACCTAACCTCCTTGTTTTGAAGAAACTTAGTCTTCCTATCCAGAATCGAAACGGGCCTCTCAATGTAGTTCAGGCTCTCATTCACCTTAATGTCGTCCAAGGAAACAATTGCAGCCTCATCTGTGACACACTTCCGAAGCTGGAACACATGGAAGGTGTTGTGTATCAGGTTGAGCTCATCCGGTAGATCCAAACAGTAAGCCACCTTACCCACCCAGGCCGAAATCCTGAATAGGCCAATATATTGAGCTCATTCAGTAGATCCAAACTGATGGGTTTTGAGTATTCTAACACTCCTATGGTGTACATGCAACCCTAGAAACCTTGGATCTATGTTTAACTAAGATACATGCAAATAATTATTTTTCCAAGGTTCTTATCCTAACTAGCATGACATGGGGTACTTGAATCAAATAAAGCTAGTAGAATTACTTACCTTGTAGTAGTAGTTGATTGCTTGGAGTTTGAGATCCTAGCACCAATAATGTGGATGCCACAAATGGAAGTCACAAATGACCACAAACTTGGAAACTTGAGAGAATAGTCACTAACTTCTTGAAATCGACCCTCTTGGTTTTCTCACAACAACTAGTGTAATTTCAAGAACTAAAGCCTCCTTTATATAGTGTGGTGGATTAGGGTTACATTCATGTAAACCCTAATACCCATGTCTTTTCATTTCCATGAGATCCATGGGTTAAAGCTCCATGGAGTATCCATGGACTTTCCATGCAAGCCTAGCCCATTCCAAATAAGCATTAGCCTACACTATATAAATACAAGAGCCCATATTTAATTAGTCATACTTTTGATCTCTAAATTAATTCTAAATTAATTATAGATCAACACTAATTAAATAATATGGTTTTATATTAATATATTAGAACTGATAATATATTAATAAATCATAACTTATACTATTCTCAAAAGATTATCCATAAATTGTTCGGGTGAAGTGCAACCCAAATGGACCATGCCGGGCCGGGTCAAGTACATACCAAATATAGTTATGGACTTAGACACAATATCCAATAGTCTCCCACTTGGATAAGTCTAATAACTATAGATGCAAGTATGACTTCAAACACCGATCAGCAATCGTAGCTCTTAAAACTCTGTTGAACTATGAAGCGCAATTTTAGATAAGTGATTATATAATCCTCTGTTCTAGATATCAGCCGGACAAATACATGGAACATGGTCTTGCTTATTGTCCAGAATTTGTTTCCCGATTTCCGATTTGTTTGACATAGAACTTAACTGAACACGTCAATTTAGTTCTGACCGGGCCCGGTACATAGCTCAAAACAAAATCATCGAAGGGCCCATATATCGCTTCTAATCCTAGAAGGAACAGATAAACTTCGAATCATATGTTTGCTCTACTACTTGTTGAATTACACATAAAGGCACGATTTATAACATTGCGTTACCAATGAGTTTTCGTGCAATTAATGCAGAACCAACTCATAGGCAACAAATCATATCTCTAGGTTTGAAGACTTATATGATATTACCGTCTCACGATCACTCGAGATAAACTCCATGAAGTGATACCAGTAAGCATGGGTTCAATCCAATACTCAGAACTTATGAGCACTCATGAGTGTTGTAGCCCTGCTTTGTCAAACATCTTAGACCTCTACAAGCCAACCCATGACAGTCTTGATTCATATCTACTTCCAACATATGACCGACTATGGGAAGTTTGAATAATATGATATATACCATAACATAATTATTCTGGAAGTCAAAACAAGCAAAAACAAATAATAGTAAATGATTGACAAGAGATAAAAACACTTTACTCATAAATAACAGCTTTTATTTATCATCAAATGTCAATTACACTTTACAAATTTCAAAATTATCTAACTTCTAAAAACTAACATCATCTCTTAGCTCTATGCTCCTAGCATGTTGGAGATGCTTAACCCTACTCAGTCCCTTCGTGAGGGGATCTATCGGGTTCTTATCCGATGATACCCTCTTTTCCACGAGGATTCCTTCTTATATTCGATGTCTGCTGAAGTGATATTTTCTGTCAATGTGTCTGGATCTCCCATGATCTCTTGGTTCCTTGGCTTAGGCAACCGTACTATTATTGTCATAGAAAATCTCCATTGGCTCCTTTATAGCTGGTATAACTCCGAGGTCTCCGATGAAGTTCTTTAGCCATATAGCCTCCTCTGCTGCCTCGCTTGCTGCTATATACTTTGATTCACAAGTGGAATCCGCCACTGTATCTTGCTTGGAACTTTTCCAAGTAAATGCCCCTCCATTTAGGGTAAAGTCCCAGCCCTACTGAGAGCGGAAATTATCCCTATCAGTCTGAAAGCTAGCATCACTATACCATGTTACTTTCAAGTCATCACTCCCACCAAGGGTAAGGACCCAGTCCTTAGTCCTTCGTAGGTACTTGAGAATATTCTTTACGCTATCTAGTGAGCCTTTCCAGGATTCCCCTGATATCTGTTGAACATGATCAAAGCAAAGGCAACATCAGGACAAGTACAAGTCATAACATACCTGATCGAGCCTACAGCGGAAGCATATGGTACTTGAATCATCTCAGCTATCTCAGCCTCTGTACTTGGACTTTGAGTTTTACTCAGTCTGGCATTACACTGGATACGTAACTCACCTTTCTTGGAGTTGTGCATGTTGAACCTTTTCAACACTTTATCCACATAGGTGCTTTGACTAGGTCCAATTAGTCTTTTACTCATGTTTCTCAAAATCCTTATCCCTAGGATATAGGCAGCTTCTCCAAGGTCCTTCATAGCAAAACACTTCCCAAGCCAGGACTTTACTGTTGGATAAGGTGTCTAAGTCCATAACTATTTCGGGTCAGTACTTGACCCGACCCGGCATGGTCCATTTGGGTTGCATGGCACCATGCAATTGGATAGACTAAATGAGAGTAATAACACTTGGAGATTATTAATATATTATAAGTTCTAATATATTAATAATATTATTTGATTAGTTTGATCAAGAATTAATTTAGAATTAATTAAGTGATCAAAGGATAACTAATTAAATATATGGGTTGATTATGTAAATCATTCATATCTTGTATAGTGGGCTAAGAGGCTCCATGGATTATCAAGTTGGGTTCCACCCATAGGATGCTCCATGGGAGTTACAAACCCATGGGTCATGGAAATGAAGAGTCATGACACATTAGGGTTTACATGGTGTAACCCTAGATGTGTCAACACTATATAAGAGTCCCATTCTCCACAAAATCGGTGACACATAAGAAACTAGAGGTCTTGGCCGATTTTAAGAAGTGTGTATTCTCTCAAAAGTCTTTCCAAGAGCATTTGGTGTTGTGTGAAGCATTTGAGGCATCACACTTGGGGTGCTAGGCTCACAAGGTTTCAAGGAACATAAGCAACAACAAGGTAAGTTATTCTATCTTTCATTCAAGTTAAAATTGTTCCCCATGTATGCTAGATAGGAATATAACCTTAGAAATTCAACTTTGCATGATAATTAGACAAACATAGATCCAAGGTTATTAGGGTTGCATGTACACTTAGGAAGTGTTAGAATGCTCAAAACCCATCAGTGGTATCAAAGCCTAGGCTTGTTTGTTTGTTATTTGTGCTAAAAAGTTGAAGAAAGTCGAAAAACTTGCTGTCTGACTGATGGACTCGTCGAGTCCATGGGGGGACTCGTCGAGTTCACTTGTATCTTCAACCTACTCGTCGAGTAGGTTAATGCACTCGGCGAGTAGGGTCGACAGAGTGCAGATTTTCGACTTTAGTTGCTGGAAATGGATTAGAAACATTACCCTAAACTGTTTTGGTACTTGAAAACTTGTTTTAATTGGTGTAATGTCCTGCTAATTCATTTACAACAACTAGTTATCAAAATTACAAAGTTTTAAGTGTAGTTTTGATTCATGAAAGTGCTTATGTTCATGTTCTTGATCTTATGATGTTTAGATGATCATAGGAATTATTTGTAACCTATGTGGTAGTTTAATTCTTGATCATAATATGTTTTAATGGAGTCCATAACTTGTCCTCAAGTTATGGAAAACCAAAAGTCTCTTGAGTTAAAAACCATTAAAAGAACACAAGAGTTAGAAAAATGAAGAGTCTTCATTTTATTACTCTATTAAACTCATAAGTTACAAGAAATGAAAAGTTTTGAAAGTTTACAAAACTTGCCCTCAAGTTTTGGAACAAGTAAAGTCAAGTTAAAACTTTAGTTCCAACCCTTAGAATTTTAAAAGTTAAAATTCAACCCTTATACTTATATTATTATGATTTAATAATTATATATATATATATATATATATATATATATATATATATATATGTATAAGAACAAAGTCGTCTTACCGCTAGTACGCCTCATTCACGAAACCGGTCTATAAGGTGGGTATAAGGTTGTTGCCTATAAAATGGCAACTTAATGGGTGTCCACTCTCACCCACCGCTTGCTTGACCGGTGGAAGGTCGTTAGCCGAACGGGTAAGACAAGGACTTATAAATTCTCATTAAAAGTATGATGAATATTATAAAGTAACTAAATGTTTTATTAAATTCCCAATCTTAGTTACTTTAGGAAAAATGTGAATAAGGTGCTAATCCATGAAATTACACTTTACACTTTGTGTAAGTCGTTGGTGGAGCGTGTGTGGTTAACCGACACACTAACTTGGACTTAACAACGTAGGTAAAGGGTGACTTAAGGTTTATTATAGTATCGGTGGAGCGTGTGTGGTTTACCGGCACATCGATTGAGTGATAAACTTTAAGGGTACCAAGTGATTTGCATGGTTACTTCACACCTCGTTTTGTGATCCTCGGTATCCCAGTCACAAAACTTGGAGGGCACACTCGAGATTGAAACATGCCTTTGAAAAGTTCATTGAATCTCAAAGAATCTAGGAATTTCTAAGAACCAATCAAAAACCTAATATCTAATATTTCGGTTTTCGTGGTGGAAATTGGTGAATCGTCATTCACCTACCTTTCAAATATGTTATAGCTTGGATTACGGCATACCTCTTCCAAGTTATAATATATTGTGATTGGATCCTAGCCTTAATATTAAATTTGGGTGTTTTATTAAGGACTCTCCTAATATCTAAACTAATCTTGTCCATTTCTTTCAGATGTCTTCAAACAATGTTGCTTTTGGCTCTAACCCTAATAGCTCCTTTACCCTTATGAACTTGTGTGGGAAAGTCACCTTTGATGGATCCAACTTCAATGAGTGGATCAGAAACATCAGGATGATTACCCGCTACGAGGACAAAGAATATGTCCTTGACAAGGAGCTTAAGGAGATTGATGAGACCACTGCAACTCCTCAGGAGATCGCTGACTTTCAGGCACATGAAAGGGATGCTACGAAAGTGGCATGCATCATGATGGCCACAATGACAGCTGAACTCCAAAAGTCTTATGAGGATTTCTACCCTTATGAAATGCACCAGGATTTGATGGAAAGATACCATCAGAGTGCACGACAAGAGAGGTATGAAATCCTCTGCTCCATGATAACAACCATGATGAAGGACGGGGAATCCGTCACGAGCCACATGCAGAAGATGCAAAGGTATGTGGATCGTTTGTTGAAGCTTAATGTGAACTTCCATGAGGAGCTTGCAATAGATATCATTTTGCACTCCTTACCATCGTGCTATGATCAATTCCACATGACATATCACATGAATAAGGAAGAGGTCACACTCAGCAAACTTCAGGGGCTTCTCAAGACCGCAGAAACAGGTCTTAAGGGGAAGTCGGTTGTTAACACTCCTACTCTAAACTCTACTCTGGTTTTGGCAATCGGGAAAAGTCGAGGGAAGAAGAGAAAGAGCTCTTCTAAGGGTACCAAGGCTCGGACCCTTGATGGCTCTTCTTCAAGTGGAACCAAGAAAGGTTTCATCACTCCTTCTTCTGACCCAAAAGAGGCTGAATGCTTCTATTGCCATGAAAAATCACATTGGAAGCGGAACTGCCCAAAATACCAGCAAGATGTGAAGGATGGGAAAGTTAAACCCAACCATGCAGGTATTTACACTATCATTTCTAATAACTCACCCCATTCTAAATCTTGGGTCCTTGATACCGGTTGTGGTATTGATATTTGTTGTGACTTGCAGGGACTAAGAAGAAGTGAGAATGTGGAGCAAGGAAGAATAAACTTGATCATGGGGAATAGGAAAGCTTTACCTGTCACCAAGATTGGAGTTTATACTTTATCGCTAAGTAGTGGGTTTAATTTAGATTTGAATAAATGTTGTTATTCGCTAGAAATGGCAAGAAATATTATTTCCTTTCATGCATTGTATAAACAAGGTTTCACCTTTTCATTTGATAATGAAGTTGGTTCGATTAATGCTTTCTTTAATAATGTTCTTTATTTCAAAGCATTTCCTTGTGATGGCGTGTATGAAACAGTATCTGTGGTTGATAACTTTGGAAATAATGTATTGTGTATTGATTCTGTTAATAATAATAACTTGGATAAAGCATCATTATGGCATTGTCGTCTTGGACATATAAGCAAGAAACGCATAGGCCAACTCCAAAAGGATGGAGTCTTGGAGTCATTTGACCTAAAGTCAGATGATAGTTGCGAATCATGCTTACTTGGAAAGATGACAAAGTCACCCTTCACAGGTTCTTGTGAGAGGGGTGAAGGTTTGTTGGACCTTGTACACACGGATGTGTGTGGACCATTCAAACATGCCACAAGGGATGCTAATCGTTATTATTTGACTTTTACTGATGATTACAGTAGATATGGATATGTCTACTTGATCAAGCATAAGTCAGAGACTTTCGAAAGGTTTAAGGAATTTAAACAGGAAGTCGAGAATCAATTGGGCAGGAACGTTAAGATGCTTCGATCCGATCGTGGTGGTGAGTATCTTAGTTCAGAGTTCCTTGACTATCTAAGGGAATGTGGGATAGTCTCACAATTGACACCTCCCAGGACACCACAGTTGAATGGTGTGGCTGAGAGGCGTAATCGAACCTTGTTAGATATGGTTCGTTCCATGATGAGTCGAGCTTCGCTACCAATCTCATTGTGGGGGTATGCTTAGAGACTGCCGCCCATATCCTTAATCTAGTCCCTACAAAGAAAGTTGTCAAAACTCCTCATGAGATGTGGACTGGTAAAGTACCCAAACTAGACCACATCAAGATTTGGGGATGCGAGGCTTTCATGAGACGCGAGACTCGTGATAAGCTCGAACCCCGAAGCGAGAGGTGTATTTTCATCGGCTACCCACAACAATCCTTTGGTTACCTCTTCTACAGACCTAGTGAAAATGTGGTCTTTGTAGCTAGGAGGGCTTTCTTTAGAGAGAGAGAGAGAGAGTTCATAAGCCAAGGAAACAGTGGGAGGCAAGTTGATCTTGAAGAAATTCAAGTGTCAAGAGGTGAAGGAACTTCAAACCCTAGCACTCAACTTGAGGAGGAAACTCCTGTTGAGCCAATTGACAAGTCTGTACCTCTAAGGCGTTCCACAAGGGTTAGGAATGCTCCTGAGCATTACAATGGATTCCATATTACTGCAGAAGGAGATACACTTATCAGTGATGAGACGCTGATAGGTCTGGATGAACCTAACAGTTACGCGGAAGCCATGGCAGGCCCTGAGTCAGCCAAGTGGAAAGAGGCAATGGACAGCGAAATACAGTCCATGTATGACAATCAAGTTTGGAACTTGGTTGAGAATGTACCAGGTCGTAAGACAGTAGGGTGCAAATGGGTCTTCAAGAAGAAGACCGACATGGATGGTAAAGTACACACTTATAAGGCTAGACTGGTTGCAAAGGGCTTCTCTCAAATTCCTGGAGTGGACTATGATGATACCGTTTCTCCAGTAGCCAAGATTAAGTCTATTCGGGTTCTGTTGGCCATAGCTGCATTTCATGACTATGAAATATGGCAAATAGATGTCAAAACCGCTTTCCTTAATGGAAAGTTGGCTGAAGATGTTTACATGAGTCAGCCAGAGGGTTTTGTCAGCAACGAGTACCCAAATAGAGTGTGTAAGCTTGAGAAATCCATTTATGGATTGAAGCAAGCACCTCGCAGATGGAATCTTTGCTTTAATGAAAAGGTCAAGGAATTTGGCTTTTCTAGGAGTGAAGATGAGTCTTGCATGTATGTCAAGGCTAGTGGGAGTATAGTTAGCTTTTTGGTATTGTATGTGGATGACATACTACTCATAGGAAATGACATCCCAACCCTGCAGGAAGTTAAGTCCTGGATTGGGAAGTGTTTCTCTATGAAGGACCTAGGAGAAGCTACCTATATTCTAGAGATAAGGATCTTGAGAGATCGGAGTAAAAGACTAATTGGACTTAGTCAGAGTACCTACTTGGATAAGGTGCTGAAGAGATTCAGCATGCAGGACTCCAAGAAAGGAGAGTTACCCATCCAGAGTAACACCAGATTGAATAAGACACAAAGCCCTAGCACTGAGGCTGAGATAGCAGAAATGAGTCGAATACCTTATGCTTCGGCTGTAGGATTGATCATGTATGCTATGACGTGTACTCGACCTGATGTAGTCTTTGCCCTGAGCATGGTTAGCAGGTATCAGACGAACCCTGGCAAGGCACACTGGACTACGGTAAAGAATATCCTCAAGTACCTACGGAGGACTAAGGACTGGGTCCTTACCCTCGGTGGGAGTGATGACTTGAGAATTGTGGGGTATAGTGATGATAGCTTTCAGACTGATAGGGATAATTTCCGCTCTCAGTCGGGCTGGGTCTTTACCCTAAATGGAGGAGCAATTTCTTGGAAGAGTTCCAAGCAAGAGACAGTGGCTGATTCAACTTGTGAATCAGAGTATATTGCAGCTAGCGAGGCGGCAAAGGAGGCGATATGGCTGAAGAACTTCATTGGAGACCTTGGAGTTGTACCAGCTATTAAAGAGCCAATGGAAATTTTCTGTGATAGTGAAAGTGTTGTTGCCTTAGCCAAGGAACCAAGGGATCAAGGGAGATCCAGACACATCGACAGAAAATACCATTTTATCAGACATCGAATAGAAGAAGGACTCCTCGTGGCAAAGAGGGTATCATCTGATGAGAACCCAGCAGATCCCCTCACGAAGGGACTGACTCGGGTTAAGCATCTCCAGCATGCTCGGAGCATAGGGCTGAAGGATGATATTAGATTTAGTAGTTAGATAACCCAGAAATTTGTAAAGTGTAATTGACATTAGATGATGAATAAAAGGTGTTTTATTTATGAGTAAAGTGTTGCTATCTCTTGTCGATCGTTTACTATATTTCTTTTGCATGTTTTGACTTCCAGAATAATTTTGTTTGGTATAACATATTATTCAAACCTCCACAGTCGGTCATATGTCGAAAGTAGGTATGAATCAAGACTGTCATGATTGGTTGCAGAGGTCTAAGGTGTTGGACAAGGCTACAACAATCATGAGTGCTCATAAGCTCTGAGCATTGGACTCAACCCACGCTCACTGGAATCACTTCATGGAATTCTATCTCGAGTGATCGTGAGACGGTAATATCATATAAGTCTTCAAACCTAGAGATATGATTTGTTACTTACAAGTTGGTTATGCATTGATTGTACGAAAACGCATTGGTAACTCGATGTTATAAAACGTGCTTTTATGTGTAATTCAATGAGTGGTAGAACAAACATATGAGTCGAAGTTTATCTGTTCCTTCTTGGATTAGAAGCTGAAATCTGGGCCCCTCGATGATTTTGTTTTGACCTATGTATCGGGCCCGGTCAGAACTAAGTTGATGTGTTCAATTAAGTTCTTTGTCAAACAAATCGGAAATCGAGAAACAAACTGCTGGACAATAAGTAAGACATTGTTCCATGTATTTGTCTGGCTGATATCTAGAACGGAGGATTATATGATCCCTTATCTTAAATGGCGTACCATCATCTTCTCAGTTCTGAGAGACCTTGAAAGAGCTACGATTGTCGGTCGGTTCCTGAAGTACTGGAGTTATAGTTATCAGACTTATCCAAGTGGGAGACTGTTGGATAAGGTGTCTAAGTCCATAACTATTTCGGGTCAGTACTTGACCCGACCCGGCATGGTCCATTTGGGTTGCATGGCACCATGCAATTGGATAGACTAAATGAGAGTAATAACACTTGGAGATTATTAATATATTATAAGTTCTAATATATTAATAATATTATTTGATTAGTTTGATCAAGAATTAATTAAGTGATCAAAGGATAACTAATTAAATATATGGGTTGATTATGTAAATCATTCATATCTTGTATAGTGGGCTAAGAGGCTCCACGGATTATCAAGTTGGGCTCCACCCATAGGATGCTCCATGGATGTCCCATGGGAGTTACAAACCCATGGGTCATGGAAATGAAGAGTCATGACACATTAGGGTTTACATGGTGTAACCCTAGATGTGTCAACACTATATAAGAGTCCCATTCTCCACAAAATCGGTGACACATAAGAAACTAGAGGGCTTGGCCGATTTTAAGAAGTGTGTATTCTCTCAAAAGTCTTTCCAAGAGCATTTGGTGTTGTGTGAAGCATTTGAGGCATCACACTTGGGGTGCTAGGCTCACAAGGTTTCAAGGAACATAAGCAACAACAAGGTATGTTATTCTATCTTTCATTCAAGTTAAAATTGTTCCCCATGTATGCTAGATAGGAATATAACCTTGGAAATTCAACTTTGCATGATAATTAGACAAACATAGATCCAAGGTTATTAGGGTTGCATGTACACTTAGGAAGTGTTAGAATGCTCAAAACCCATCATTTACTTCCTGCAAGGTTGGGATGTCATTTCCTGTGAGTGGTATGTCATCCACATACAATAACAAAAGCTAACTATACTCCCACTAGCCTTGATATATACACAAGATTCATCTTCGCATCTCGAAAATCCAAACTCTTTGACTTTCTCATCAAAACAAAGATTCCATCTACGAGGTGCTTGTTTCAATCCATAGATCGATTTCTCAAGCTTACACACTCTATTAGGGTACTCTATACTGACAAAACCCTCTAGCTGAACCATGTAAACATCTTCAGCCAACTTTCCATTAAGGAAAGCGGTTTTGACATCCATTTGCCATATTTCATAGTCATGAAATGTAGAAATGGCTAACAGAACCCTAATAGACTTAATCTTGGCCACTGGTGAAAAGGTATCATCATAATCAACTCCCGGAGTTTGAGAATAACCCTTTGCAACCAGTCGTGCCTTGTAAGTGTGTACTTTACCATCCGTGTTGGTCTTCTTCTTGAAGATCCATTTGCACCCAACTGTCTTACGATTGGGTACATTGTCAACCTATTTCCAAACTTGATTGTCATACATGGACTGTAACTCGCTATCCATAGCCTCTTTCCATTTAGCAACCTCCGAGCCTGTCATGGCTTCCGTGTAGCTATTAGGCTCATCCAGATTTACCAGTGTGTTATCACTGATAAGTGTATCACCTTCTACAATAATATGGAAACCATAATAATGCTCAAGTGCATTCCTAACTCCGGTGGAACGCCTCAGAGGTACAAATTCTTCAGTCGGCTCAACAAGAGTTTCCTCCTCAGGTTGAGGGCTTAGGGGTGAGGGCTAGGGGTTGAGGTTCCTTCACCACTTGACTATTGAATTTCCTCAAGGTCAATTTTCCTCCCACTGTCTCCTTGGCTTATGAATTCTCTCTCTTTAAAGACTCATCTTCTTACTACAAAGACCACATTATCACTGGGTCTGTAAAAGATGTAATCAAAGGTGATTTTGTCATTTTATCAAGCAAACAAGATTCACAACTATCATTCGACTTTAGGTCAAATGACTCCAAGACTCCATCCTTTTGGAGTTGTCCTATGCGTTTCTTGCTTACATGTCCAAGACGACATCGCCATAAAGATGCTTTATCTAAGCTAGTGGAAGAGTCGATACACAATACATTATTTCTTAGGTTATCTACAACAGATACAGCTTCATACACACCATCAGAAGGTAATGCTTTAAAATAAAGAATATTATTAAAGAAAGCATCAATACCACCATTATTATTATCAAAATAAAAGGTGAAACCTTGTTTATATAATGCATGAAAGGAAATAACGTTTTTTGCCATTTCTGGCGAATAATAACATTTATTCAAATATAATTTAAACCCACTATTTAGCAATAAGGAATAAACTCCTATCTTGGTGACAGGTGAAGCTTTCCTGTTCCCCATGATCAAGTTTATCTTTCCCTGCTCCACATTCTCACTTCTTCTTAGTCCCTTCAAATCAAAACATATATGAATACTACAACCTATATTAAGGACCCAAGACTTAGAATGAGGTGAGTTATTAGACAATATAGTGTATATACCTGAATGGTTGGGTTTTACTTTCCCATCCTTCACATCTTGCTGGTACTTTGGGCAGTTTTGCTTCCAGTGCGACTTTTCATGGCAATAGAAGCATTCAGCCTCATTAGGGTTAGCTAAAGGAGTGACAAAACCTTTCTTGCTTTTGCTTGAAGAGGAGCCTTCAGGGGTCTTACCCTTGGTACCCTTAGAAGGGTTCTTTCTCTTCTTCCCTTTGCCATGCCCAATTTCCAAGACATTTGCCGCAGTTGGAGTAGGAGGAGTAGTAACACCCGACTTGCCTTTAAGACTACTTTCTGCAGTCCTTAAAATCCCTTGAAGTTTACTAAGTGTAACTTCTTCCTTATTCATGTGGTATGTCATTCTAAATTGATCATAACATGAAGGCAAGGAGTGTAAAATGATATCTATTTCCATCTCCTCAGGAAAGTCAACATTTAGTTTCTTCAAACGATCCACAAACCTTTGCATTTTCTGCATGTGGGTCGTGCTGGTCTCACCATCCTTCATTCGGGTAGTTATCATGGAGGAGATAATTTCATACCTTTCTTGACGAGCACTTTGATGGTAGCGGTCTATCAAATCCATGTATATCTCAAAAGGGTAGTGGTCCTCAAAGGATTTTTGGAGCTTAGCAGTCATAGTGGCCATCATGATGTATGCAACCTTAGTAGCATCCCTTTCATGTGCCTGAAATGCAACAATCTCCTCTGGAGTAGCAGTTGACTCATCAATCTCCTTTAGCTCCTTATCAAGGACATAATCTTTGTCCTCATAACGAGTGACCATCCAGATGTTTCTGCTCTAATCCATAAAGTTGGATCCATCAAAGATGACTCTCCCACAAAGATTCATGAGAGAGAAGGAGCCAGTAGGGTTTGAGCCAGAGGCATTGTTATTGGAAGACATCTGAAAAGAAAAAAGAATAGATTAGATTAGATATAAAGATAGTCCTTAATAAAACACCCAAATTTAATATTAAGGCTAGGACCCAACACAATATTTTATAACTTAGAAGGGGGATGTCGTAATCTAAGCTATAATATATTTAAAGGTAGGTGAATGACGATTCACCAATTTCCACCATGAAAAACGAAATCTTTAGTTAGGTTTTAATTGGTTTAGAAACTCCTAGATTCTTTGAGATTCATTGAACTTTTCAATGGCATGTTTCAATATCGAGTGTGCCCTTCAAGTTTTGTGACTGGGATGCCGAGGATCACAAAACAAGGTGTGAAGTAACCATGCAAATTACTTGGTACCCTTAATGTACTACCCCTCAATCGATGTACATGTTAACCACACACACTCCATCGATACTATGATAAACATTAAGTCACCCTTTTCCTACCTTGATAAGTCCAGGTTAGTGTGTCGGTTAACCACACATGCTCCACTAACGACATAATCAAAGTGCAAAGTGTAATTTCATGGATTAGTACCTTATTCACATTTTCCTAAAGTAACTAAGATTAGGAATTTAATAAAGGTTTAGTTACTTTAGTATATTCATCATACTTAAATGAGAATTATAGTCCTTGTCCTACCTTTTCGGTTAACAACCCTCCACCAATCAAGGAAGCGGTGGGAGAGAATAGACACCCATTAAGTTGCCATTTTATAGGCAACAACCTTATACCCCCCTTATAGACCGACTTCGTGAATGAGGCCTACTAATGATAAGACGACTTTGTTCTTATACATACATACATATATATATATATATATATATATATATATATATATATATATATATATATATATATTATTAACTTATAATATTATAAAGTATAAAGATTGAATTTTCATAATTAAAATTCTAAGGGTTGGAACTAAAGTTTTAATATGACTTTACTTGTTCCAAAATTTGAGGGCAAGTTTTGTAAGCTTTCAAAACTTTACATTTCTCATAACATATGAGTTAATTGAGTATTAAAATGAAAACTCTTCGTTTTTATAACTCATGTGTTCTTATAATGGTTTTTAATTAACGTGTGACCTTTGGTTTTCCATAACTTGAGGACAAGTTATGGAAACCATTAAAACACATAATGATCAAGAATTAAACTACCAAGGAGGTTACAAATAATTACTATGATCATCTAATCTCATAAGTTCAAGAACATGATTAGCAATAATTTCAAGAATCATAAATAACTTATATAAAACTTGTAATTTTTTATAATAGCCATTGTAAATGGATTAGCATAAACATTACACCATCTAAAACAAGTTTTATAAAACCAAAATAGTTTAGGGTAATGTTTCTAGTCCATTTCCAGCAGCAAAACTCGAAAATCTAGACATTACAGCCTCTACTCGTCGAGTGCATGAACAGACTCAACGAGTAGCATGCATTTCTTCATGGACTCAGCGAGTCCCCCCATGGACTCAGCGAGTTTATATGAGCAGTGAAAAAAAATTCTATTTTCAAGCTATTTTCATCAAATATCAAGTAAACAAGCCTAGGCTTTGATACCACTGATGGGTTTTGAGCATTCTAACACTCCTATGGTGTACATGCAACCCTAGAAAACTTTGATCTATGTTTGACTAAGATACATGCAAATAATTATTTTTCCAAGGTTCTTATCCTAACTAGCATGGCATGGGGTACTTGAATCAAATAAAGCTAGTAGAATTACTTACCTTGTAGTAGTAGTTGATTGCTTGGATTTTGAGAGTCCAACACCAATAATGTGGATGCCTCAAATGGAAGTCACAAATCACCACAAACTTGGAAAGTTGAGAGAATAGTCACTAACTTCTTGAAATCGGCCCTCTTGGTTCTCTCACAACAACTAGTGTAATTTCAAGAAGTAAAGCCTCTTTATATAGTGTGGTGGATTAGGGTTACATTCATGTAAACCCTAATACCCATGTATTTTCATTTCCATGAGATCCATGGATTAAAGCTCCATGGAGTATCCATGGACTTTCCATGCAAGCCTAGCCCATTCCAAATAAGCATTAGCCTACACTATATAAATACAAGAGCTCATATTTAATTAGTCATACTTTTGATCTCTAAATTAATTATAGATCAACACTAATTAAATAATATGATTTTATATTAATATATTAGAACTTATAATATATTAATAAATCATAACTTATACTATTCTCAAAAGATTATCCATAAATTGTTCGGGTGAAGTGCAACCCAAATGGACCATGTCGGGTCGGGTCAAGTACATACCAAATATAGTTATGGACTTAGATACTATATCCAACAGATACTAGCATGATAACTATTGTTATATGAAAACTCTGCTAGTGGGAGTTATTTATCCCAACTTCCTCCAAAATCCAACACGCATGCCCGAAGCATATCCTCGAGTGTCTGGATCGTCCTCTCACTCTAGTCATCTGTATGGGGGTGGTGCATTGTTTTGAAATGTAACTGAGTGACTATTTCCTTGTGGAACTTCTTCCAGAATCAAGATGTAAATCTAACATCCCAATCAGAAACTACTGACACTGGTACCCTGTGCCTTGTCACCACCTCTCGCACATAAATATCCGCTAATTTCTCAGCAGAGATGGTCTTAGAGGTCATAATAAAGTGGGCATTCTTCGTCAATCTATCCACAATAACTCATATGGCATCCACACCCCTCGCCATCCTCGGTAACTTCATGATGAAGTCCATGGTGATCTCTTCCCATTTCCACATGGGAATGGGTAGCGGATGCACCTTGCAATGAGGCTGCTAACGTTCGGCCTTGACCTTCTTGCAGGTCAAGCACCGCTCCACAAACTAGGTGATCTGCCACTTCATGAAGGGCCACCAGTAACTCAATCTCAGGTCTCTATACATTTTTATAGCCCCTGAATGTGTAGAGAACTTCGACTTGTGTGCTTCTTCTAATATCTTCTGTCTCACTCCTCCAGATGTCGGAACCCACACTCGGACAGACTAAGTCAAGAGACCCTGACCATACCGGAAAAATAAGGGAATAAGACCCCATACATACTCTAACTACCTAATTAATCTCTTCAAACCCTCCACCTGAGACTCCTTGATCATACCAAACAATAGGGAGATTACCGTCATCCTTAAACAAACGTTCCCAATCAGGGAACCCGCCTTCTTGCAGCTCAAAGCATCAGCCACCATGTTGGCCTTCCCTGGATGGTATAAGATCTCACAGTCATAATCTTTCAGTACATCCAACCACCTCCTCTATCGCATGTTTAGGTTCTGTTGATCCATCAAATACTTCAAACTTTTGTGGTTAGTGAAGATGGTGCACCGAAATCTGTACAAGTAATGCCTCCATATTTTGAGAGCAAACACCACTGCCCCCAAATTCCAGGTCGTGAGCGGGGTAATTCACCTCATGAGGCTTCAACTGCCTTGAGGCGTACGCGGTCACATGCCATCTCTACATCAGTACCACCCCTAACCATGAGATAGATGCATCACAATAAAATATCAAATCATCCAGCCCCTCAGGTAGCACTTGAATTAGGCCTCACATAACCTCTGCCTCAAGGTCTCGAAAGCTGACTGCTGGTCGGGGCCCCACCGGAAAGTTACATTCTTCTTGGTCAAACGGGTCAATGGCATAGCGATCTTGGAGAAATCCTTGATGAATCTCTGATAATAGCCCGCTAAACCCAAGAAGCCACGGATCTCAGATGCATTCTTCAGTACTTCCCACTGCATCACTGCCTGAACATTGGCTGGATCAACTGAAATACCCTCATGGTTGATGATGTGCCCTAAAACTGCACCTTTCACAACCAGAAATCAAACTTTGAGAACTTGGCATATAGCCTTTCTGTTCTCAATGTCTCCAATACCTCCCTCAGATGTTTCTCGTGCTGCTCCTTGGTCTTAAAATAGACCAGAATATCATCAATGAAAATGATCACTGACCAATCCAACATCTTTCTACACACCCTGTTCAAGAGATCCATGAACGATGTTGGGGAATTGGTGAGCCCCAATACCATCACCACAAACTCATAGTGCCCGTAATGAGTCCTGAAAGTTGTCTTTGGTATATCATCATCCTGAGTCCTCATCCGATGGTACCCCAACCAAAGATCAGTCTTGGAACACCAAGAAAGTAAAAACCCTAAGATGAAGAGGGTTGACTCGTCGAGTCCAGGGAGGAACTCGGCGAGTCAGAGCGGGATCCGGGTGTAAAGCAATTGACCGACTCGGAGAGTCGGCAACTGGACTCGGCGAGTCAGGTCTGCGTTTGGAAACCCTAATTTCGGGACTTGGTACCCTATTTAAGCATCTTATTCTCTTTCCTAGGGCTCAGTTGCGGCCCTATAGTCCAGAACCAGAAACCCTAAGCCTCCATTGTTGCTCATTCAAAGTTTTCTTGCCATTTTGGGTGGTTTGAAGGAAGAAGGAAGAAGGCACACATTGGGGATTCAAGAATGGGCAGTAGATCCAGAGTTTGTGAGGTCTTCCAGAGCATTTGAAGGTAATGAGTCGTGACCTTCCCTCTTTTGCATTTAGATCAACCTTTATCATAGGATTTGGAGCTTTTAGGGCAAGTTCTTGAGCCATTTCGAGTTAGAAGCCCAGATCTGAAGTTGCTACTTCAGATCTATGTGTATCTTGGCCTAGAGAATCATAAAGCATCAGTCTACGGGTTGATTGTTAAGCCCCTTTGTCTCAAACCCTAAGTTTATGGTGTATGGTGCCTAGATCTCCTTCTCTACACGTAAAGTTTGCAACTTTACGTGGGGAATAGGCTTGGGAAGGGTAGATCTGCAGTATGGAGTCCATGCATGACTCAAAATTCCTCTACATGTATGAAGATCTGAATAGACTCGGCGAGTCTTTCGAGTGGACTCGGCGAGTAGTTTGAAGATGAGGAGGAACTCGACGAGTGAGATGAACAGCTCGTCGAGTCGGATGAAGTTAAGCATGAACTCGGCAAGTTGGAAGAACAACTCGACGAGTTGGTTGAAGATTGCCTTGGACTCGGAAAGTCTATTAGTGGACTCGGCGAGTCAGGTCGCGAAACCTCAAACCCTTCGAGTTGAGACTCGAATCAGTGAGTCGGGTGGTGACTCAGCGAGTTGGACAGGACAGGACTTGGAACTAGTTGGACTCGGCGAGTCATAGAATGACTCGGCGAGTCGAGTCGCGAATAGAAAGACCCTGAGTTTATGAACTCGGCGAGTCATTAGGAGGACTCGGCGAGTAGGGTTGACCTGGAAGGTTGACTTTGACCAGAGTTGACTTAGTTGACTGTTAGACTAAGTGTTATATGTATATTGATAGCTCGGAGAGCTAGAGGAGCAGCGGTTCAGGGGATTGTCGAGTAGCAGCCAGAGGTTTATCAGCAGAGCTCAGCAGTTCAGGTGAGTTTCCTTCCAGTAGTAACGGGTCTAAGGCCACAATGCCGGCCCGTTTAGCTAGCAGTCAGCTTTGGACCTCGATCCGATGTAGTAGTTAGTATGTTTGATGTCTTCGTGGTTCAGACAGGGTTTATGCGTTTATGCCAGTTGATATGTTTATGCTATGTTCAGTCAGCTTCGGACTTCGGTCCGATGTAGGGGACAAGGTCCCAGTCAGCTTCGGATTTCGGTTCGAGGTAGTAGTTAGTACGTTTGATGCCTTCGTGGCTCAGACAGGGTTTATGTGTTTATGTTAGTTGATATGTTTATGCTATGTTCAATCAGCTTCGGACTTCGGTCCGATGTAGGGGACAAGGTCCCAGTCAGCTTCGGATTTCGGTTCGAGGTAGTTGTTAGTATGTTTGATGCCTTCGTGGCTCAGACAGGGTTTATGTGTTTATGTTAGTTGATATTTTCATGCTATGTTCAGTCAGCTTCGGACTTCGGTCCGATGTAGGGGACAAGGTCCCAGTCAGCTTCGGACTTCGGTCCGACGTCAGCTTCGGACTTCGGTTCGATGTAGGGGACAAGGTCCCAGTCAGCTTCGGACTTCGGTCCGATGTCAGCTTCGGACTTCGGTTCGATGTAGGGGACAAGGTCCCAGTCAGCTTCGGACTTCGGTTCGATGTAGGGGACAAGGTCCCAGTCAGCTTCGGACTTCGGTTCGATGTAGGGGACAAGGTCCCATTCAGCTTCGGACTTCGGTCCGATGTAGGGGGCAAGGCCCCAGTTAGTCCGGACTTCGGTCCGATGCAGTGGGCAAGGCCCAGTATGTGCTTTATATGTTATTGTGTGGTATATGGTAGGTTGGGGGAGCTCACTAAGCTTCGTGCTTACGGTTTTCAGTTTTGGTTTCAGGTACTCGGTTTTCAAAAGAGGAGCTCGGGAAGATTGCAGAGCACACACCATAGTCAGTTAGCCTGGGAATGTTTGACTCTGATAATGATATTATGTTTTGAATTTAATACTCGAAAGTTATGTTTGACTTATGATACGTTTTTATAAATCTAGTTTTAGTAATGTTTTAAAAGAAATTTTTAGTCGTGATTTTTGGGTCGTTACAAGTTGGTATCAGAGCCTTGGTTTGAGGGATTCGGGCGCACTTCTGAGTGTGCCTGAACTCAAACTAAGGAAGTGGTATAGAGTTTTCAAAAGAAAAATCGTAGTTACAAAAGAATTTTGAGAAAAGAAAACAATTTTAGAAAAAGTGTAAAGAAAAGAGTTTTAGAAAAAGCAAAAAGAGTTTTGAAAAGAGAAAAGGGTGTGGTGCATGCAATCAGCCGAGCTCAAGTAAGTACTCCCAATTTATCCATACAAGTTATGTTATGATTATCAGTATCAGTTTCAGTTTCAGCTTCAGTAGAACAACATGCTAGAATAGGACTAAGGATCTAGGATGATGCCTTATGTGCCTGCTTTGTGTGTTCCAGCTTGATGAGAATTGCATGCTAGTATTGAGTAGACAGCAGTAGGATCGCCTGTGTAGGTGATGCCTGATAGTGTGAGCTTAGCATTGTATGCTAGTGCAGTTTATTGTTATGAGAATAGTTTTGCCTGAGTATGTTTCCTTTATCCGAATGCTGCTTGCTTTGTGCTTTGTGAGACTCTGAGTGATGGGAGTTAGCCATTAGGTGAATACGTCACATCACATGTGATCAGGGTTGAATAATCTCAGAGTGCTGGATTTGGCCCTACTGCGCAGCTCTCGTCTGAGTCTAACCGTTGTAGGGACGAGACTTTTACTCGAAGGATTATCCGAGCCTCATTGCATGTGATGGTATTCAGGTGGTGGCTAATTGGCATTACGAGGAGGCCTTCAGCAGCTGAGGATTGGTTTGGGTGGAATCAGAGGTTCCCTAGGGCAAGCCTAGGATGAGAGTAGCACAAATCAATATTAGTAGAAGTGAGTTGGTGGAGTTGAGGTGACTCTTGAGGAAAGTACGGATAGATGTGGAAGGTAGTAGGGGCCCATACTACTGAAAGCAGAGGATCCGTACTCGATTCAAGAGGGGCCAAGACGAAACCAGAGTTGGTGGAGTGAGAAATCCCTCAGCAGTAGTGTGTAAATTGATCAGGAATTGTTATATTTTCAGCATGGTGACATTGCGCGAGCTACCAGTTAGCAGTTCAGGCGTCGAGGAGGGATCTGGCTCAGGTTTTGGAGCCGGGCAGCTTGATGATCAGATGAGGGATTTCATTTCCGCAGAGATCGCGCGCAACATCATTGATCAGACTCCAGTGATTTTCGGTTCGGTTAGGGAGGCCATTGTGGAGCTCATGGATAGTCATCTTGAGGCCTTTAAGGCCGGGATAGTTTCAAGACAGGTTAGGGCTCGTCTAGATCCCGATTCTTATGGAGTTCGGGGATCCATCAGGGAGGGAGACCCCATTTCTAGTTTTTGCCATCAGGGGACAGGAGTGAGTCGGGCATCCTGTCTCCAAGAGAGACCTTTGGATGATTGGATAGTTGAGGAAGTTTCGCGAGCCATTCGCGAGGATCTGTCCGACATGGTCGTGAGGATCACTGATAGATTGATCGAGAGGCTCCAGGATCAGACAGTTGTTGTTCAGTCGGTGGACAGGGAGTCGGAAAGGAAGAGGAAAGCGGATGAGACCCAGGTAGCCTCAGGTTCGAGTAAGAGGCCCAAGGGTTCGGATTTGAGGACTAGGAACTATCAGAACCGCAGTCGATGCGGAAGTGCGGAAGGACGCACATGGGTGTGTGCAGGCGTAGAAGTGGTGATGTTTTGGGCTGTTTCAGATGCGGTCGAATGGGTCATATTAGCAGGGATTGTACTGCTACCATTGCCCACGGACTTGACCCGATATGTTTCCATTGCGGTCAGAGAGGCCACAAGAAGGCCCACTGTCCGAGTTTGTATACAGCAGGGCAGGTGCCAGCTCCTACCCCTGGGACTTCGAGAGCCCAACGGACATCAGGGCCGGGCAAGGGCGCCTATGGCTCAGAGCCGAGTTTTCCGGTAGATTTCAGCAGGGATTCGAGCAGCACTGAGTGATGGAGGTATGTATCTTTTTCTTTTCTATCATCTATTATTGTGACATTATTGTTATGTTGCTGCATTACCTGCTCGTGGTTGAGTTTTATGCCATCTGCATACCTTGGAATTCGAATAGTGAATTGGAGGTCGTTCCCTCTAGATCAGGTTATTTCGGATGCAGTATCTGTAGCATGGATGTGTAAGATGCAGTAGTGCTTTACTACTTGCGGAAGGCGTTAGTTGGGGAATGATCAGTTGTATTCTCAGGAGTGATAGTCCAGAGTTTTAGTGGAGTAGCTAGCGGTCAGTAAGGAAGTGGGTTGGGGATGCGCACCCCGAACGCAGATTCTCGGGAAGTAGTCCCTAAAGCAATTCCAGTTAAGGATCGAAGGGTGCTCAGTCAGATAGCAGGAAGGGTGCGGACCTGGCAGGAGTTAGTTGGAGCGCTGGCAAGGGTAAACGTCGGCGGTCAGCATATCGCCCTTTTAATGGAAGGAAGGTTGGAAATCCTTTCGACCAGTGAGTAGTAAGGATCTAGTCGAATCCAAGTGGGGGAGAACCCTTCCAAGTATACAAGGATAAGAGCCACGTAGACTCAGAATGATTGCGTGGCCTCCGAAATGATTGTAGCACAGTAATCGATAGATTGAGGAGTTCAGATTTGGGGGTTCGAGGACCTTCCCAGCAATTAGTTCATGTAATCAAGATGATTAGAAGCTGGTTGAGAATCCAGGATTGGAGGACGACCTGTAGAGGCTCAAGTGAGTCGGAATGGGGATCCTGAGAACGGATAGCAGGAGATGTTTTCGTATTAGTAGCCAGTGGCAGAGTCAGCATGCAGGATTGCGTGGATTCAGGAGTTAGGAGTTTGGAAACTTCCCAACGAAAGCTTCTTGTATCCGGATTAGTAGACGGTTGGTTTGGGAACCAAGCCGAAGAGTTCCTCGACGAAGCGCTAAGTATATCAAGGATATAAGATGTCAAGAATGATGCAGTATTCAAAGACTAAGGGCTGTTTTTGGGAAATCAGGATGAGGAATCACTAGCGGGACTACGGATAGTCAGGATGTCCTCGGGATAGTAGTAGTAGTGTTGTAAGTCTGCGAGGGTAGCCGTAGCATTCACTAGCAGTCAGATAGTAGTAGTAGTGTTGTAAGTCTGCGAGGGTAGCCGTAGCATTCACTAGCAGTCAGATAGTAGTAGTAGTGTTGTAAGTCTGCGGGGGTAGCCATAGCATTCACTAGCAGTCAGATAGTAGTAGTAGTGTTGTAAGTCTGCGGGGGTAGCCGTAGCATTCACTAGCAGTCAGATAGTAGTAGTACTGTTGTAAGTCTGCGGGGGTAGCCGTAGCATTCACTAGCAGTCAGATAGTAGTAGTAGTAGTGTTGTAAGTCTACGGGGGTAGCTGTAGCATTCACTAGCAGCCAGATAGTATTAGAGAGTTGTAAGTCCGCGAGCGTAGTCCCAGCCCTTATCAGATTGGTTGGTAGCATGAGCGCGTGTTGGACGCGGGAAAGCAGTAGTATCCACCAGTTCGGGTGCAGCAATGAGGATATGGGAATTCACGGGTTAGATTTCGGATTTCCCAAATGGTTCAGTTATGGCTAAGTCGGCAATTTTGGCTATAGATCGTCACATCAGTTATGAGATCAGAGTAGCAGTGGACCGTTGGGGTTCGGGTATGTTAAGGGCTACCGTCAGTCTGGGAGCCATCATGTTGTTAGTCGTGGAATTGAAGATGTCAGGATGTGACGTATGGACCCGATCGGTTGGATCGGAAGATTGTTAGAGCCGCAGTGACAGGATAACTAGTGGAAACTAGTCCCAGAGGAAGATTTCGTTCAGAAGTCGTGGAAGCGACTAAGTGAGGAGTCCTTTGACTCCACGGTTGGGTTGGAGTTCAGTGTTTCAGTCAGTTCAGTGTTTCAGGCAGCTCAGTGTTTCAGTCAGATCAGTGTTTCAGGCAGCTCAGTGTTTCAGTCAGTTCAGTGTTTCAGGCAGCTCAGTGTTTCAGTCAGGTCAGTGTTTCAGGCAGGTCAGGGTTTCAGCCAGTTCAGTGTTTCAGGCAGCTCAGTGTTTCAGCCAGTTCAGTGTTTCAGGCAGCTCAGTGTTTCAGTCAGTTCAGTGTTTCAGGCAGCTCAGTGTTTCAGTCAGTTCAGTGTTTCAGGCCGTTCAATGTTTCAGTCGGTTCAGCGTTTCAGGCAGTTTAGAGTTTCAGGCATGTTCAGTATTTGGAAAGTTTAGAGTTTCAGGCAGTTCAGTGTTTGGAAAGTTTTAGAATTTTGGACAGTATTAGTATTTGTGTTGGAATGCAAGTGCTGACGGTGTAGCTGGTTGATTTGGAAATGGCAAGTCCCTCTCAGCAGGATCAGTCGAGCCTTCTGCCAAGTATAAGTGATCTGAAGGGATAGCTAGGCAGGTAGCTTTTCTTTCAGGATGGAAGGCTCGAGTTACTAGGAGTTGAGTAATCAGATGGGATATAAGCAAGCTGGTTCCAGCAGCTTCGTTTCAGTAGTGACCGGCACTGTGAGTGGCTGGAGTGCTGGACAAAAGGGTGTTAGTTTTTCTAGGCAGAGAGTTGGAGGCAGTTCGCAGAACAGTTGGCCATAGCAAACTTCGAGGATGAAGTTTAGTTTAAGTGGGGGAGAGTTGTAACACCCGAGATCAGTAAGGTCAAGAAAAGAAAGGAAAAACCCTAAGATGAAGAGGGTTGACTCGTCGAGTCCAGGGAGGAACTCGGCGAGTCAGAGCGGGATCCGGGTGTAAAGCAATTGACCGACTCGGCGAGTCGGCAAGTGGACTCGGCGAGTCAGGTCTGGGTTTGGAAACCCTAATTTCGGGACTTGGTACCCTATTTAAGCATCTTATTCTCTTTCCTAGGGCTCAGTTGCGGCCCTATAGTCCAGAACCAGAAACCCTAAGCCTCCATTGTTGCTCATTCAAAGTTTTATTGCCATTTTGGGTGGTTTGAAGGAAGAAGGAAGAAGGCACACATTGGGGATTCAAGAATTGGCAGTAGATCCAGAGTTTGTGAGGTCTTCCAGAGCATTTGAAGGTAATGAGTCGTGACCTTCCCTCTTTTGCATTTAGATCAACCTTTATCATAGGATTTGGGGCTTTTAGGGCAAGTTCTTGAGCCATTTCGAGTTAGAAGCCCAGATCTGAAGTTGCTACTTCAGATCTATGTGTATCTTGGCCTAGAGAATCATAAAGCATCAGTCTACGGGTTGATTGTTGAGCCCCTTTGTCTCAAACCCTAAGTTTATGGTGTATGGTGCCTAGATCTCCTTCTCTACACGTAAAGTTTGCAACTTTACGTGGGGAATAGGCTTGGGAAGGGTAGATCTGCAGTATGGAGTCCATGCATGACTCAAAATTCCTCTACATGTATGAAGATCTGAATAGACTCGGCGAGTCTTTCGAGTGGACTCGGCGAGTAGTTTGAAGATGAGGAGGAACTCGACGAGTGAGATGAACAGCTCGTCGAGTCGGATGAAGTTAAGCATGAACTCGGCAAGTTGGAAGAACAACTCGACGAGTTGGTTGAAGATTGCCTTGGACTCGGCAAGTCTATTAGTGGACTCGGCGAGTCAGGTCGCGAAACCTCAAACCCTTCGAGTTGAGACTCGAATCAGTGAGTCGGGTGGTGACTCAGCGAGTTGGACAGGACAGGACTTGGAACTAGTTGGACTCGGCGAGTCATAGAATGACTCGGCGAGTCGAGTCGCGAATAGAAAGACCCTGAGTTTATGAACTCGGCGAGTCATTAGGAGGACTCGGCGAGTAGGGTTGACCTGGAAGGTTGACTTTGACCAGAGTTGACTTAGTTGACTGTCAGACTAAGTGTTATATGTATATTGATAGCTCGGAGAGCTAGAGGAGCAGCGGTTCAGGGGATTGTCGAGTAGCAGCCAGAGGTTTATCAGCAGAGCTCAGCAGTTCAGGTGAGTTTCCTTCCAGTAGTAACGGGTCTAAGGCCACAATGCCGGCCCGTTTAGCTAGCAGTCAGCTTCGGACCTCGATCCGATGTATTAGTTAGTATGTTTGATGTCTTCGTGGTTCAGACAGGGTTTATGCGTTTATGCCAGTTGATATGTTTATGCTATGTTCAGTCAGCTTCGGACTTCGGTCCGATGTAGGGGACAAGGTCCCAGTCAGCTTTGGATTTCGGTTCGAGGTAGTAGTTAGTATGTTTGATGCCTTCGTGGCTCAGACAGGGTTTATGTGTTTATGCTAGTTGATATGTTTATGCTATGTTCAGTCAGCTTCGGACTTCGGTCCGATGTAGGGGACAAGGTCCCAGTCAGCTTTGGATTTCGGTCCGATGTCAGCTTCGGACTTCGGTTCGATGTAGGGGACAAGGTCCCAGTCAGCTTCGGACTTCGGTCCGATGTCAGCTTCGGACTTCGGTTCAATGTAGGGGACAAGGTCCCAGTCAGCTTCGGACTTCGGTCCGATGTCAGCTTCGGACTTCTGTTCGATGTAGGGGACAAGGTCCCAGTCAGCTTCGGACTTCGGTCCGATGTCAGCTTCGGACTTCGGTTCGATGTAGGGGACAAGGTCCCATTCAGCTTCGGACTTCGGTCTGATGTAGGGGGCAAGGCCCCAGTTAGTCCGGACTTCGGTCCGATGCAGTGGGCAAGGCCCAGTATGTGCTTTATATGTTATTGTGTGGTATGTGGTAGGTTGGGGGAGCTCACTAAGCTTCGTGCTTACGGTTTTCAGTTTTGGTTTCAGGTACTCGGTTTTCAAAAGACGAGCTCGGGAAGATTGCAGAGCACACACCATAGTCAGTTAGCCTGGGAATGTTTGACTCTGATAATGATATTATGTTTTGAATTTAATACTCGAAAGTTATGTTTGACTTATGATACGTTTTTATAAATCTAGTTTTAGTAATGTTTTAAAAGAAATTTTTAGTCGTGATTTTTGGGTCGTTACAAGTTGGTATCAGAGCCTTGGTTTGAGGGATTCGGGCGCACTTCCGAGTGTGCCTGAACTCAAACTAAGGAAGTGGTATAGAGTTTTCAAAAGAAAAATCGTAGTTACAAAAGAATTTTGAGAAAAGAAAACAATTTTAGAAAAAGTGTAAAGAAAAGAGTTTTAGAAAAAGCAAAAAGAGTTTTGAAAAGAGAAAAGGGTGTGGTACATGCAATCATCCGAGCTCAAGTAAGTACTCCCAATTTATCCATACAAGTTATGTTATGATTATCAGTATCAGTTTCAGTTTCAACTTCAGTAGAACAGCATGCTAGAATAGGACTAAGGATCTAGGATGATGCCTTATGTGCCTGCTTTGTGTGTTCCAGCTTGATGAGAATTGCATGCTAGTATTGAGTAGACAGTAGTAGGATCGCCTGTGTAGGTGATGCCTGATAGTGTAAGCTTAGCATTGTATGCTAGTACAGTTTATTGTTATGAGAATAGTTTTGCCTGAGTATGTTTCGTTTATCTGAATGCTGCTTGCTTTGTGCTTTGTGGGACTCTGAGTGATGGGAGTTAGCCATTAGGTGAATACGTCACATCACATGTGATCAGGGTTGAATAATCTCAGAGTGCTGGATTTGGCCCTACTGCGCAGCTCTCGTCTGAGTCTAACCGTTGTAGGGACGAGACTTTTACTCGAAGGATTATCCGAGCCTCATTGCATGTGATGGTATTCAGGTGGTGGCTAATTGGCATTACGAGGAGACCTTCAGCAGCTGAGGATTGGTTTGGGTGGAATCAGAGGTTCCCTAGAGCAAGCCTAGGATGAGAGTAGCAGAAATCAATATTAGTAGAAGTGAGTTGGTGGAGTTGAGGTGACTCTTGAGGAAAGTACGGATAGATGTGGAAGGTAGTAGGGGCCCATACTACTGAAAGCAGAGGATCCGTACTCGATTCAAGAGGGGCCAAGACGAAACCAGAGTTGGTGGAGTGAGAAATCCCTCAGCAGTAGTGTGTAAGTTGATCAGGAATTGTTATATTTTCAGCATGGTGACATTGCGCGAGCTACCAGTTAGCAGTTCAGGCGTCGAGGAGGGATCTGGCTCAGGTTTTGGAGCCGGGCAGCTTGATGATCAGATGAGGGATTTCATTTCCGCAGAGATCACGCGCAACATCATTGATCAGACTCCAGTGATTTTCGGTTCGGTTAGGGAGGCCATTGTGGAGCTCATGGATAGTCATCTTGAGGCCTTTAAGGCCGGGATAGTTTCAAGACAGGTTGGGGCTCGTCTAGATCCCAATTCTTATGGAGTTCGGGGATCCATCAGGGAGGGAAACCCCATTTCTAGTTTTTGCCATCAGGGGACAGGAGTGAGTCGGGCATCCTGTCTCCAAGAGAGACCTTTGGATGATTGGATAGTTGAGGAAGTTTCGCGAGCCATTCACGAGGATCTGTCCGACATGGTCGTGAGGATCACTGATAGATTGATCGAGAGGCTCCAGGATCAGACAGTTGTTGTTCAGTCGGCGGACAGGGAGTCGGAAAGGAAGAGGAAAGCGGATGAGACCCAGGTAGCCTCAGGTTCGAGTAAGAGGCCCAAGGGTTCGGATTTGAGGACTAGGAACTATCAGAACCGCAGTCGATGCGGGAAGTGCGGAAGGACGCACATGGGTGTGTGCAGGCGTAGAAGTGGTGATGTTTTGGGCTGTTTCAGATGCGGTCGAATGGGTCATATTAGCAGGGATTGTACTGCTACCATTGCCCACGGACTTGACCCGATATGTTTCCATTGCGGTCAGAGAGGCCACAAGAAGGCCCACTGTCCGAGTTTGTATACAGCAGGGCAGGTGCCAGCTCCTGCCCCTGGGACTTCGAGAGCCCAACGGACATCAGGGCCGGGCAAGGGCGCCTATGGCTCAGAGCCGAGTTTTCCGGTAGATTTCAGCAGGGATTCGAGCAGCACTGAGTGATGGAGGTATGTATCTTTTTCTTTTCTGTCATCTATTATTGTGACATTATTGTTATGTTGCTGCATTACCTGCTCGTGGTTGAGTTTTATGCCATCTGCATACCTTGGAATTCGAATAGTGAATTGGAGGTCGTTCCCTCTAGATCAGGTTATTTCGGATGCAGTATCTGTAGCATGGATGTGTAAGATGCAGTAGTGCTTTACTACTTGCGGAAGGCGTTAGTTGGGGAATGATCAGTTGTATTCTCAGGAGTGATAGTCCAGAGTTTTAGTGGAGTAGCTAGCGGTCAGTAAGGAAGTGGGTTGGGGATGCGCACCTCGAACGCAGATTCTCGGGAAGTAGTCCCTAAAGCAATTCCAGTTAAGGATCGAAGGGTGCTCAGTCAGATAGCAGGAAGGGTGCGGACTTGGCAGGAGTTAGTTGGAGCGCTGGCAAGGGTAAACGTCGGCGGTCAGCATATCGCCCTTTTAATGGAAGGAAGGTTGGAAATCCTTTCGACCAGTGAGTAGTAAGGATCTAGTCGAATCCAAGTGGGGGAGAACCCTTCCAAGTATACAAGGATAAGAGCCACGTAGACTCAGAATGATTGCGTGGCCTCCGAAATGATTGTAGCACAGTAATCGATAGATTGAGGAGTTCAGATTTGGGGGTTTGAGGACCTTCCCAGCAATTAGTTCATGTAATCGAGATGATTAGAAGCTGGTTGAGAATCCAGGATTGGAGGACCACCTGTAGAGGCTCAAGTGAGTCGGAATGGGGATCCTGAGAACGGATAGCAGGAGATGTTTTCGTATTAGTAGCCAGTGGCAGAGTCAGCATGCAGGATTGCGTGGATTCAGGAGTTAGGAGTTTGGAAACTTCCCAACGAAAGCTTCTTGTATCCGGATTAGTAGACGGTTGGTTTGGGAACCAAGCCGAAGAGTTCCTCGACGAAGCGCTAAGTATATCAAGGATATAAGATGTCAAGAATGATGCAGTATTCAAAGACTAAGGGCTGTTTTTGGGAAATCAGGATGAGGAATCACTAGCGGGACTAGGGATAGTCAGGATGTCCTCGGGATAGTAGTAGTAGTGTTGTAAGTCTGCGAGGGTAGCCGTAGCATTCACTAGCAGTCAGATAGTAGTAGTAGTGTTGTAAGTCTGCGGGGGTAGCCGTAGCATTCACTAGCAGTCAGATAGTAGTAGTAGTGTTGTAAGTCTGCGGGGGTAGCCGTAGCATTCACTAGCAGTCAGATAGTAGTAGTAGTGTTGTAAGTCTGCGGGGATAGCCGTAGCATTCACTAGCAGTCAGATAGTAGTAGTAGTAGTAGTGTTGTAAGTCTACGGGGGTAGCTGTAGCATTCACTAGCAGCCAGATAGTATTAGAGAGTTGTAAGTCCGCGAGCGTAGTCCCAGCCCTTATCAGATTGGTTGGTAGCATGAGCGCGTGTTGGACGCGGGAAAGCAGTAGTATCCACCAGTTCGGGTGCAGCAATGAGGATATGGGAATCCACGGGTTAGATTTCGGATTTCCCAAATGGTTCAGTTATGGCTAAGTCGGCAATTTTGGCTATAGATCGTCACATCAGTTATGAGATCAGAGTAGCAGTGGACCGTTTGGGTTCGGGTATGTTAAGGGCTACCGTCAGTCTGGGAGCCATCATGTTGTTAGTCATGGAATTGAAGATGTCAGGATGTGACGTATGGACCCGATCGGTTGGATCGGAAGATTGTTAGAGCCGCAGTGACAGGATAACTAGTGGAAACTAGTCCCAGAGGAAGATTTCGTTCAGAAGTCGTGGAAGCGACTAAGTGAGGAGTCCTTTGACTCCACGGTTGGGTTGGAGTTCAGTGTTTCAGTCAGTTCAGTGTTTCAGGCAGCTCAGTGTTTCAGTCAGATCAGTGTTTCAGGTAGCTCAGTGTTTCAGTCAGTTCAGTGTTTCAGGCAGCTCAGTGTTTCAGTCAGGTCAGTGTTTCAGGCAGCTCAGGGTTTCAGCCAGTTCATTGTTTCAGGCAGCTCAGTGTTTCAGCCAGTTCAGTGTTTCAGGCAGCTCAGTGTTTCAGTCAGTTCAGTGTTTCAGGCAGCTCAGTGTTTCAGTCAGTTCAGTGTTTCAGGCCGTTCAATGTTTCTGTCGGTTCAGCGTTTCAGTCAGTTTAGAGTTTCAGGCATGTTCAGTATTTGGAAAGTTTAGAGTTTCAGGCAGTTCAGTGTTTGGAAAGTTTCAGAATTTTGGACAGTATTAGTATTTGTGTTGGAATGCAAGTGCTGACGGTGTAGCTGGTTGATTTGGAAATGGCAAGTCCCTCTCAGCAGGATCAGTCGAGCCTTCTGCCAAGTATAAGTGATCTGAAGGGATAGCTAGGCAGGTAGCTTTTCTTTCAGGATGGAAGGCTCGAGTTACTAGGAGTTGAGTAATCAGATGGGATATAAGCAAGCTGGTTCCAGCAGCTTCGTTTCAGTAGTGACCGGCACTGTGAGTGGCTGGAGTGCTGGACAAAAGGGTGTTAGTTTTTCTAGGCAGAGAGTTGGAGGCAGTTTGCAGAACAGTTGGCCATAGCAAACTTCGAGGACGAAGTTTAGTTTAAGTGGGGGAGAGTTGTAACACCCGAGATCAGTAAGGTCAAGAAAAGAAAGGAAAAACCCTAAGATGAAGAGGGTTGACTCGTCGAGTCCAGGGAGGAACTCGGCGAGTCAGAGCGGGATCCGGGTGTAAAGCAATTGACCGACTCGGCGAGTCGGCAAGTGGACTCGGCGAGTCAGGTCTGGGTTTGGAAACCCTAATTTCGGGACTTGGTACCCTACTTAAGCATCTTATTCTCTTTCCTAGGGCTCAGTTGCGGCCCTATAGTCCAGAACCAGAAACCCTAAGCCTCCATTGTTGCTCATTCAAAGTTTTCTTGCCATTTTGGGTGGTTTGAAGGAAGAAGGAAGAAGGCACACATTGGGGATTCAAGAATTGGCAGTAGATCCAGAGTTTGTGAGGTCTTCCAGAGCATTTGAAGGTAATGAGTCGTGACCTTCCCTCTTTTGCATTTAGATCAACCTTTATCATAGGATTTGGGGCTTTTAGGGCAAGTTCTTGAGCCATTTCGAGTTAGAAGCCCAGATCTGAAGTTGCTACTTCAGATCTATGTGTATCTTGGCCTAGAGAATCATAAAGCATCAGTCTACGGGTTGATTGTTGAGCCCCTTTGTCTCAAACCCTAAGTTTATGGTGTATGGTGCCTAGATCTCCTTCTCTACACGTAAAGTTTGCAACTTTACGTGGGGAATAGGCTTGGGAAGGGTAGATCTGCAGTATGGAGTCCATGCATGACTCAAAATTCCTCTACATGTATGAAGATCTGAATAGACTCGGCGAGTCTTTCGAGTGGACTCGGCGAGTAGTTTGAAGATGAGGAGGAACTCGACGAGTGAGATGAACAGCTCGTCGAGTCGGATGAAGTTAAGCATGAACTCGGCAAGTTGGAAGAACAACTCGACGAGTTGGTTGAAGATTGCCTTGGACTCGGCAAGTCTATTAGTGGACTCGGCGAGTCAGGTCGCGAAACCTCAAACCCTTCGAGTTGAGACTCGAATCAGTGAGTCGGGTGGTGACTCAGCGAGTTGGACAGGACAGGACTTGGAACTAGTTGGACTCAGCGAGTCATAGAATGACTCAGCGAGTCGAGTCGCAAATAGAAAGACCATGAGTTTATGAACTCGGCGAGTCATTAGGAGGACTCGGCGAGTAGGGTTGACCTGGAAGGTTGACTTTGACCAGAGTTGACTTAGTTGACTGTCAGACTAAGTGTTATATGTATATTGATAGCTCGGAGAGCTAGAGGAGCAGCGGTTCAGGGGATTGTCGAGTAGCAGCCAGAGGTTTATCAGCAGAGCTCAGCAGTTCAGGTGAGTTTCCTTCCAGTAGTAACGGGTCTAAGGCCACAATGCCGGCCCCTTTAGCTAGCAGTCAGCTTCGGACCTCGATCCGATGTAGTAGTTAGTATGTTTGATGTCTTCGTGGTTCAGACAGGGTTTATGCGTTTATGCCAGTTGATATGTTTATGCTATGTTCAGTCAGCTTCGGACTTCGGTCCGATGTAGGGGACAAGGTCCCAGTCAGCTTCGGATTTCGGTTCGAGGTAGTAGTTAGTATGTTTGATGCCTTCGTGGCTCAGACAGGGTTTATGTGTTTATGCTAGTTGATATGTTTATGCTATGTTCAGTCAGCTTCGGACTTCGGTCCGATGTAGGGGACAAGGTCCCAGTCAGCTTTGGATTTCGGTCCGATGTCAGCTTCGGACTTCGGTTCGATGTAGGGGACAAGGTCCCAGTCAGCTTCGGACTTCGGTTCGATGTAGGGGACAAGGTCCCAGTCAGCTTCGGACTTCGGTCCGATGTCAGCTTCGGACTTCTGTTCGATGTAGGGGACAAGGTCCTATTCAGCTTCGGACTTCGGTCCGATGTAGGGGGCAAGGCCCCAGTTAGTCCGGACTTCGGTCTGATGCAGTGGGCAAGGCCCAGTATGTGCTTTATATGTTATTGTGTGGTATGTGGTAGGTTGGGGGAGCTCACTAAGCTTCGTGCTTACGGTTTTCAGTTTTGGTTTCAGGTACTCGGTTTTCAAAAGAGGAGCTCGGGAAGATTGCAGAGCACACACCATAGTCAGTTAGCCTGGGAATGTTTGACTCATCGTCCACGGCCCTACTGGCCCCTACCAGAAGCATTTGAGGTCTTAGGCTTTTTAGCCTGACCTACAGCTACCTGAACCTGCTCTGGCTTTCGCTTAGTGCAAAGCTCCAACTCCATTTCCCGCTCTCGGGCCTTCTGCACCATCTCATTCAGGGTCTTGCACCCTGTAAATCTCACGCACTCCCGGATATCATCCCTCAGCATGGAATGATACCTCGTCCTCCTCATATCCTATCCTGCAGCGTACTGCAGGATCAATAGTGCTTATTCCTGAAACTTGGCGGTGATCTCTGCCACAGACTCAGTGGTCTGTTGGAGCTCCTGAAACTCCCTTACTAACCATTACACCTCAATAAATGGTGCAAATTGTAGAATAAATCGTCTGACAAACTCGGCCCACGTCATCTCAGCCACACCGACTGCTCCCACCTGGCTAGTCACCTCCTCCCACCAATCCCTTGCTCGGTCCCTTATCATACACGAGGCAAACCCTAGTTTTGTCGCGTCGGGGCAAAAGCTCGTGTGCTGGGAATTCTCCATGTCTGCCAACCAGCGTCGACTAGCTATGGGATCCCTGACCCCGAAGAACTCAGGTGCTCCACACGCCTTGAACTCCCTGACTAAGGGATTTCGGGAACATACCTGGCCTGCGGCAATCTCGGCTCTGAATTCCATGAGCCTCTCCTCCATAATCTCCATCATCCCTTCCTTGGCCGTCTCAAAAATCACTGGGGTGGCGTCAACGACGCCCCTCATCACCTCAGTTGCAATGAGCTCGCGCAGCCTGTCGTCAATGGGCGATGTTCCATCGCCCGACCTAGATCTAGACCCTGATCATGATCCTGATCCTGATCCCCATGCTCTAAACCATGTCACCACCATTTTGATCTAAAATACCACAAGACAAAATGATCAAAATGTCCAAAAAGGGGATCTTCCCACACCGTTTCTCCTTAGAGCTTCCAGGTCTAACATTAGTTCGAGTACAGGTCATATGCTTTCAGTAGTATGGGCCCAACACTACCTTCCATACCTACATGTACCCTCCCTAAGTTCAACTTAATAATCTTAATTCGTCTCGGAACAAAAGATATCTTACAGGCTACCGCATAGCTCAACTCCTAGGCAATCCTAAGATTTGATCCATCCATATCAAACTAGAACTCAATCATAATAGGTTGCCTTATGCATTCAAATTATACACATAACAAGATCAAATAGACTTTCGAATAACCGACTCTACCCTAAGACCACAACCAGACAAGGAACAAGAAATAAGGCCAAATCAATCATTCTGGGGCTATAAGACCCTAACCGTATACATTTTTGAAAGCATACACATAGCAAGATTCATACGATTACCATAATCCAAATATCAGTATAGCATGGCTAACATATTGGGGAACTTCTTACTTGAGCTCGGACGATCACGAGCATATTTGACAACCCGAACCTTATTCCGTCAACGTTAGTCAATTTTCGTTGAATAAAATTTCGAATTTCATTTGTTCTGTTAAATTCTTATGGTTTAGAAAACCTTTTTATTTATATAATTAAATTATATATATATATATATATATATATATATATATATATATATATATATATATATATATATATATATATATATATCAGTTGGAACCAAAATTACGGAAAAACTCGAGTTTTCCTCGAAAATCGGCAAAATCCGGTCAGATTGGTGTTCCCGGTCATGAACCCGATCACAGCCATAAACCGTTCACGGTCGAGAACCCACCACCGACGGTAAACCCAGCATATATATATATATATATATATATATATATATATATATATATATATGTGTGTGTGTGTGTGTGTGTGTGTGTGTGTGTGTGTGTGTTCTTGCCCTTATTTCTACAAGGCTGGCCGAAAACAATACTTTCTCTCTCTAAAACCACCAACCGGAAACTCAAGATTTCTCTCAAAAATCATCCAATTCACCTTGGAACTCATTTTGGAGCATCAAACATTCATCATTTCATCAGATCAAGCAACCCTCATTCTTGATTTCACGGCC
Organism: Lactuca serriola; assembly: GCF_051521515.1. Taxonomy (NCBI): domain Eukaryota; kingdom Viridiplantae; phylum Streptophyta; class Magnoliopsida; order Asterales; family Asteraceae; genus Lactuca; species Lactuca serriola. Next base: position 177,180,559 of record NC_136412.1, on the reverse strand, counting down.
GTGAACCCTTCAAATCTTCAAATCTTCATCTGTTCACGGCAACAAACCCTTCAAGGGTCGTAAACCATTTAAGAGTGGCAAGCAGTTCACGGTCGAGAATAGTTCAAGACGGTAATCAGCTCAAACCGTGAATCATGGTCGAAAACCCACTTTTCCCACTTCGATCGAGTCTCAATAACATTCCTTAACCAAACACAAGTGTTTTTCTAACACTTTAATTAATGGTTTCGCTAATAAGATACATATATGTGTTTAATTATTAATAGGATTCCGTTAAATTGTCACGTACATCAACTCGAGGATCCTCATTTCCAGTCTCGTTACACGGCACATACACGCAACCCACAGTGAGTTGATACCCCTACTTTTTACCGTTTTTAATGTTTTCAGGAGGGAATACAAGCAACACACAAGGATTTGTTTTTTTATACAAATACTTTCAAACAGATTAAAAACTATTGCAATTGATACAACTGGGAATCACAACATTTTACAATAACATTTTGATATTTTTATCCCTTTTGTAACATGTTGAGCATAAGGGACGTTTTCTACTTACAGCCAAAATTGCATAGTTTTCGAATCAATACATAAACCAAGTACATAACATACATGAAAACTATAGTAGGTATAGTTTGGGATTTCAATACACAATTTTACAAATTCAGAGCTTATACATTAACACACATATAAACTATGATAGACTTAGTTTATGACATACATTACTACTTACGGATTTCAACATTACAACATCAGATAATTATTTAGGTATAATTATTGTTACACTACAGGTATACAAATGGATTCAAATACAATAGAACGGTACAGAACCACACATAAACTAGTTAATACATGATTGTGAGACATCTCTTCAATTGTATCCTTCAGGGTACGGACTAAATCTTATCATTTAGTGTAACCAGAATCTCCTGGAGGAAGAGCGATAGATTTGTGAAAAGATCTATTCGAGACTAACAATTGCACACCTAAACTGCTAGCTACAGTTACGCAGGCATGCCTGGGATGACAAATATCATACCGTCCGACGGCTGAAGAACGTCTGTAACAACGTAAATTTTCAAAATAATTTTTCATTTTTAAAACATACATTTACTCATAAAATAATGTCAAAACATAATGTATCAAATGTAATCATCACAAAACATATCCCAGAATCTCAAACATAAACTCCACAAGTGTGTATGGATCATGTCGGCGCCTTCCCGCAATCATCGCTAGGACCTGAAACACATAACACAACAATTGTAAGCATAAATGCTTAGTGAGTTCCCCAAAATACCACATACAAAACATATGCCACTTGAGGCTACAATACGAACCTCCGGTCGATGTGTCTCAGCGGGACACTCCAGCCCCGTAGCTCGTTGGACCCTCTGGTCCGGTCATAGCTCGTCGGACCCTTCGGCCCGGTCTGTATCGTTGGACCCTTCGGTCCGGTCTATACAATCATATAGCATACATATATCACATTCCACATAATCTTATACATGCACATAGCACACAAGACCCTCCGGTCAACACATAAATACCACTCTAGGTAATGTATAGTGAGAAGACTCACCTCGGATGTCTCAGATAATCTCGCACACAAATACACTGATCTAGCCTCTACCTAAACACATAAACAATTATCTCAAATCAATAACGGCTCTACAGGCTAGACTAGTCTCTAACATGTCTTCTAAGAAGGCTAAAAGACCCTCTTACCCTTCAAATGGTCCATAAGTCCAATTGTTGACCAAACTCTAAAAGTCAACAAAAGTCAACGGTCAAACTTTGACCAGACTCGTCGAGTGCACTCGTGTGACTCGGTAAGTCCATGCATGTCCTTTTCTCCCTGGTCCTCACTTGACTCGCTGAATCAACCCTACACTCAACGGGTTAACATAGGTCGAGAATTGTGGGGCAACCCGACTCGACTCGTCGAGTCCCCTTATGGGCTCGGCGAGTTCCTCCCATGAAAACACTCAAACAGTCTTCTGAGGTCAGATCTGCTTGTCCAACTAGTAGATCTAACCTTCTAAAACTCGAAAGTCATGTAAAGGTTCAAACTTTACGATCATGCAAGGCTTATAAGACCAAAAATGGAGAAATAACCTTTAAAATGGGGTTCTACTCTCAAGGCTCACATGAAACCTCATAAAGCTGGAAGCTTGGGACCTTTTGGACCTCTCAAGGTCCAGATCTATCATCTACACCCAAAGGGACATCATACGATTCATAATCTAACTCAAAATGGTGCAAAGGAAACCCTAGATTCATGGAATCTTTCAAATACACGAAATGGGAAGGAACTTGTACGTCAAAACGTGAATCTCAGTGTGAACAACATAGATCCAAACTCCACAATCGATTTGGCTTGGATTTTCCCACTCCTTCTTGCAAAATCACACCAAGGGATGAAGAATTAGCCTCCAAAATGCTCTCTAAGCTCTCTTTTCTCTCTAGGGTTTTTACAAGGGAGTAGTGGCCGCAAATGACGCCCATAAGGGCCTTTAAATAGGGGTCAGGCCCTGAGATTTAGGGTTTCACTTTATAGTGCGGACTCGTCGAGTCCGCGCATCGACTTGTCGAGTCCGTTCATTAATCCAGACAAGAACTCGCAATCCTACTCGGCGAGTCTGAGCGTCAACTCGCCGAGTCGCTCCACAAAACTCAAGATAAATAATTAAAATAAGATACCTGGGAATCCGGATGTTACAATTCTCCCCACTAGAATCAAACTTCGCCCTCGAAGTCTCATTCTACAAACAGCTCCGGATGTTGCTTTCGCATCACCGCCTCCGGTTCCCAAGTCATCTCAGACCCTTTGCGATGCTACCACTGAACCTGAACCAGCGGCACTTCCTTGTTTCTCAAAACCTTGTTCTTCCGATCCACCACAGCGACTAGTCTCTCAACATAGTTCAGGCTCGCATCCACCTGAACATCCTCCAATGGTACCACCGCCGACTCGTCGGCTCTATAGTTTCTCTAATGGGACACGTGGAAGGTATCATGAATCTGGCTCAACTCCGCAGGTAGTTCTAACCGATATGCTACCCTGCCCACCATAGCGATCACCCTGAACGGACCAATGTACCGGGGCCCCAGCTTGCCCCTCTTCCTGAATAAGATCACTCCTTTCCAAGGGGATACCTTCAGGAGTACGAAATCCCCCACCTGAAACTCAAGCTCAGATCGCCGCCTATCCGCATAAATTTTCTGACGACTCTGCGCTGTCAACAACCTCTGCCTGACCTGCTGTATCTGCTCCGATGTCTGAAGCACTATCTCAGTGTTGCCCATCACTCACTGCCCTACCTCTCCCCAGAAGATGGGAGTGTGACACCTTCTCCACGATAACAACTCGAAGGGAGCCATACCAATACTCGAATGGTGGTTGTTGTTATAGGAAAACTCAGCCAATGGCAAGTACATGTCCTAACTTCCTCCGAAGTCCAATACATATGCTCGGAGTATGTCCTCAAGCGTCTGAATCATCTGCTCACTTTGCCCGTCAGTCTGTGGGTGGTAGGCAGTACTGAAATGCAGTCTCGTACCCAACTCCTCATGGAACTTCTTCCAGAACCTGGAAGTGAAATGTACACCTCGATCTGACACAACCTAGATCGGTACACCATGCCGCGATACCACCTCCCTCACATACACCTCTGCCAGCCTCTGTGCGAAAGAGCTCTCACCGATAGCAAGGAAGGGAGCGCTCTTCGTCAACCGGTCAATGATCACCCAAATTACGTCAACACCCCTCGCGGTCCTAGGAAATTTGGTGATAAAATCCACAAAAATTTGTTCCCACTTCCACTGGGGAACCTCAAGTCGATGCAACTTGCCATGCAGACGCTGGTGCTCGGCCTTAACCCTGCGACAGGTCAAGCACCTCTCAACGAACCACACCACATCCCTCTTCATACAGGGCCACCAGTACTCTCTCTTCAGGTCAAAATACATCTTAGTGGCCCCTGGATGAATTGAAAACCTCGATCTATGTGCCTCCTCCATCAGAATGGTACATGCTCCACCCGCAAACGGTACCCAAATCCGACTCTGAAAGGTCAAAAGCCCTCGACTATCAGTAGCAAACTCGGATACCTACCCGATCACCTGCTCTCTCTTTCAGTTCTTCGGTAACACGGCCTCCGCCTGAGCCTCCCGAATGGTGTCCAACACCGGCATCATAACTGTCAGTCGCATACAGATATCTCGAATCGGGGCACTCTCTTCCCTACGGCTTAGAGCATCAGCTACAACATTCACTTTACCCATGTGGTACAGGATCTCACAATCGTAATCCTTTACCACATCCAACCATCTCCTCTGGCACATACTCAGGTTGTGTTGATCCATCAAATACTTCAAACTCTTGTGGTCCTTGTATATGGTACACCGAACCCCATATAGGTAGTGATGCTAGATCTTGAGAACGAACACCACTGCCCCCAGCTCCAGATCGTGGGTGGGATACCTTGTTTCATGAGGCTTCAGTTGCCTCTATGCATATGCTATCACGTGCCCCTTCTACATAAGCGTTGCACCTAAACCCGATATCGATGCGTCATAATATACCACAAAATCTTCCATTCCATCCGGAAGGGCTAACACCGAGGCTTCGCATAATCTCCGGCGAAGCGTCTCGAATGAGGCCTGCTGCTATAGACCCCAACTAAAAATCACACCCTTCCAGGTCAACCTGGTGAGAGGAACCGCAATCTTGGAGAAATCCCTGATAAATCTCTAATAGTAGTCGGCCAATCCCAGAAAGCTCCTGATCTCGGTGGGGGATCTCGACACCCCCCAGCTCACCACCGCCTCAATCTTGGCTGGATCGACCAATATCCCTTTCTGGTTAACGAGGTGTCCCAAGAACTAGACCTCTCGCAACCAGAAATCACACTTGGAGAATTTAGCGAAAAGCCTCTCTGCCCTTAACACCCCGAGAATCTCTCTCAGATGCTCCTCATGATGCTCTCTAGATCTCGAATACACCAATATGTCATCGATGAACATGATCACCGAACGATCCAACATCGGCCTGCATACCCTGTTCATGAGATCCATGAACGCTGCCGGTGCATTGGTGAGCCCAAAAGGCATCACCATGAACTCGTAATGCCCATAACGAGTTCTGAATACCGTCTTCTGTATATCCTCGTTCCGCACTCTCATTTGATGATACCCAGACCTTAGATCAATCTTGGAGAACCAAGACGCTCCCTGCAATTAATCGAATAGATCATCGATCCTTGGTAAGGGATAACGGTTCTTGACTGTCAACTTGTTCAACTCCCGGTAATCAATTCACATACGGTGTGAACCATCCTTCTTTTTGACAAAAAGGATTGGCACTCCCCATGTCGAGCTACTCGGTCTGATAAATCCCTTCCCTAGTAGCTCCTGAAGTTGTGAGGATAACTCATGTATCTCTGGCGGCTCAAGGCGATAGGGTGCCTTGGCAATAGGTGCTGCTCCCAGAACTAAATTAATGCGAAACTTCACCTGCCTCTTGCACTATCTGTACCTCATCAATCGATCTCGGCCTCTCCACTGCCACTCGTATGTCCATTACGTAAGCCACAAATCCACTACAGCCCTACTGTAGACTCTGCCTCGCCCTAGCAGCCGAAAAGAATGCTGACTCAGAACGGGTACCCTCATCGTACACTGTAAGTACTCCCCCACTAGGGTCTCGTATCGTCACCAACTGTCACTCGCAGTCTATAACAGCCCCAAAACGTCTCAACCAATCCATGCCAACTATAACACAAACGTCCCCCATCGTAATCGGGACCAGATCAATCTGGAAATCGACACCGAAGATCTCGAGTACACATCCCCGAATCACCTCATTAGCATAAACCGCTCGCTCGTCAGCTACGGAAACCCGAAGAGGTCGACTCAACGCCTCTCGACAAATACTGATGTGATGACTAAAAGCTAACGACACAAAGGATCGACTCACACCCGAGTCAAATAGCACCAAGGCAGGTACAGAATTCACAAGAAAAATACCTATGCATATCATAATATAAGCACAATATCTCAGACTCAAAATAAATAGAGAACAGAATACATATCAGCCACAACGTCGGGTGCTACGCGGACCTCCTCCGCTGTAAACTAGAAGGTTCTCCCACGAGCCTTCGGTGGCTCGGCCTTTGCTGGCCGAATATTGGTGGCTCTAGCAGAAAGTGCAGATCCTTGCATTGATCCCTGAAGTAGCTGAGGGCACTCGGCCTTCCGATGGCCGGTCTGGTTGCAATGAAAGCAAACCGAGAATCCCTTGGGGCAATCCCTTGCGTAATGCCCCTACTTCCCACACTTGTAACACACCCCAGCTCTGCACACCCCCTCATGACTCTTGACGCACTTCCCACAAGTGTGGCCCTTCGGACCCCCCACTACTACAAGACACGTTTTAGGACTCGCCAAATAGGACTCGGTTTCTTGGAAAACCGAGATATATATTGAAAAAACCGGGACTTATAAAGAGAAAAGTTATATGACTCGGTTTAACTGAAAGAACCGGGGTCTATGTTATACTTAAATAACCCGGTCCCCAACTTAAAAACCAGTACTTTTAGCTATAAGGGTTTGTAACCCGGCCTCTTGGAAAAAAACGGGTTCTATTACTATTAATAGAAGATATACGTTCGAGTAGCTATATGACCCATTTTTAAAAAACTGGGCTTTTTGACTTCTTTTACCAAATATAAATGTGCCTTAATTAATGAGTGACCTAGCACTCCATAGTTGCAATCGACAGAGTAGCAAAACCAAGACGAAATTATTGAATCCACACCAAAACAATTGGATTTCTTCACTCGATAGTATTGTAACTTGACACATGTAACATTGAACATAGACATTATGTAACCATAGGCTTATAAGTTTTAATTTCAAGGCTAAATAGTTTTATTACAAGAAAGAGGGCAGCATGTAAGTGACAAATTGAATTTCTTCACTCGATAGTATTGTAACTTGACACATGTTTTGACTTTAATAATCAACAAACACCAGCATACAAAACAACCATCTACAACAAAAACAAAAGAATCTAATGATCCAAAGAACAGAGAACAATATTAAGCAAGAAGAAGATCCCCCCCCCCAAGGGTAAGAACGTCCGGATAGCGAAAATCTATTCCACCAGCAACCAACAGAAGAAAAGAAACATAAATCTTCAATCAGCAAACACCACTTCCAAAAAACTCCAAGTAGGGGTAAAAAGGTCATGAAATTGAACAAACATCCACCAACTATCTTGAAAATACACAGCAACCAGCAACACAAGCAATACCAAAAGAAAAACAAGAAAGCAAGCCCACAGCTCCAGAACACATAAGAGAAACCGATCAAGAAAACACCTCACAGATGCAAGACATATCCAGGGGTAAAAACGTCAAAGGGAGTAAACAGCTCAGCAAATCAACTTTCTGCCACCAGCATCCATAGCAAGAACACCACCAAGCTTAATCACGAGAACAACCCCAAAAGAACTAGTCTAAACACAATTTCACCCACAGTATCATAGCAAAATAGAACCATCAAAGTTGAGAGTAAATCTATGAAGACTAGAAACAAAGATCCATTCAAGATACAACCAAAATTTGAAACCACACGTCAATTGCGAAATGTCAATGTGAGAAAAAAATAAATTTTTTCAAAGAAAAAAACACTATACAGATAAACCACCACTGCTTCATTCCATACACTAGTTGAATATTTGGTCGGTTTTAGGATATTTTGGGTAGGGGCATAGACAAAAAAGTGTTAAAACTAGTAAACAAATGGATTATTGAAATTACATTGCTAAATGCCTAATGTAAAATGTAACAGACTTATTTGTGTGTTTGAGTCTTGGTCAGAAATGGCATAACAAGAAGATTTGCATGTGCTACAATCAAAATCACTTGGTCAGGACCCTGTTGGCACAAGTTAACCATAATGGTTATGGCTAATAATAACAGTTAACCATTATGATAAAAAAATGAATTAAAATAAAGTACATTTCTTTTAAAATTGAAAATAAGAAACTATTTACTATAAAAATACCTTTTATTAAAACAAAGTATGTTGTTAAATGCAAGGCCGGCTCAACGAGTTTGGGGGCTCTAAGCGAACCAAAAATTTGGGGCCCTTTGACATTTACTATACTTAATGTTATAAACCCTCCTCCTTTATCCGGGCTTGGGACCGGCAATAATAAACTAAAAAGTTTACAAATGGCGGAGTTAAAAAAAATTTATGTATATGTTTTTTGTGAATATATTTTATGATGTATAGTTAATTTTTCTAGCTTTTTTAGATGCAAATTCTTTAATGAAATTTTCATAATCAATTTCTTTTACTAACAGTTTTTCAATTGATAAAATTGCTAATCTATTTAATCTTTCTTGTGACATTGTAGATCTTAAATAATTTTTTAATAGTTTTAATTTAGAAAAACTTCTTTCGGCAAAGACAACGGTTACAGGAATAGTTAACATAATCCTATAGGCAACATATGCATTTGGAAAAGAACTAAACTTTTTAATGTAATTAAGTATATTAATAATTGTATCACGTTCTAAATGTACAATATGTCTTAATAGTTTTAGTTCATGAAATAAATCTAAACCATTAATATCTAAGCTATCATCATGCTTTAAAGTTTTTTCGAGATTTAAACAATGTTTTTTTAAAGTATTTTCATCAAATGATTTTAATTTTTCTATGCTAAATAGAAAACCAAAAATATTTTTGAACTCATTAAATTGCTCAAATCTACTTTTAAGTGAAGTAATGGCTTTATCTACTATATATAAAAAGTAATCAGTTTTAAATAACTGAATAGGAGTTTTAATAGTTTCATTAGCAACATTTTCATCATATCGTCTATTTCTTTGAATGATATGCTTTTCACGGAATTCTGGTTTTACATTCATTTCTAAAGCCAATTCTTTTGCATAATCTAAAGCCTTTTCAAATCCGTTTTCTCTATATTCTTCACAAAAGTCAATTTAGTTGATCTATAACATCATCGATACACATATCATTTGATTGCAAGCTTTTACTAACAGTCTTAATAGCAAACAAAACATCATACCAAATAATCATTCCTAATAAAAATTCATAGTTTTCAAGTTCATATGTAGCTAAACATTTAGCCTCACTTTTAATTTTTGGATCTCCACAATTTTTAGATAATTGTAAAAGTGCTTTTCTTAATTGTGGTGCTTGAAATCTAATTGCTTTTACACTTTCTACCCTACTTTCCCAACGAGTTTGAGATAATGATTTAAGTGTTAGGTTTGATATATTATCTTGTAATATCTTCCACCTTTGAGTTGATGAAGCAAATATCGAATATATACGTTGTATAACTCCAAAAAATTCACTAGGTTTTTCACACGAATTAGCCATATCACAAATTACTAAATTTAAACTATGACAACCACAAGGAGTGTAGAATGCTCTAGGGTTAATATCTAACAATCGTTTCTGTACACCTTGATGTTTTCCTTTCATATTTGAACCATTGTCGTAACCTTGACCCCTAACATCATTTATATCTAGTCCTATATTTTTAATTTCATCAACTATAGCATCATATAAGCCTTTACCGGTTGTATTATCTACAACTAAAAATCCTAGAAAGTACTCCTTAACTTCTATTGGAGTGGTTGAAAGATCTAAACATCGTAAGATAATTGACATTTGTTCCTTATGACTTGTATCAAGAGTACAATCAAGTATTATTGAAAAGTATTTAGCCTCTTTTACTTTTTTAATAATTTTAGTTTTAACTTCTTCTCCTAATAAACTAATAAGTTCGTTTTGCATATTATGTCCAAGATAATGATTATGAATTTCTTTGTCATTAATCCTCCTAATGTGTTCTTGCATAATAAGATCAAATTCAGCAATCATTTCAATTATAGTTAAAAAAATTACCATTATTTTCTTCATAAATTTTTTTCATTTGTTCCACGAAATGCTAAATTACATTTTCCTAAAGTTTTTACTACAACAATGATTCTTATTAACACGTTTTTCCAATGATCTTTTTCTTTATTTATTTGTTCTTGGATTTTCTTGTCAATTGTTTTGTTATTTGTTAATCTAGTTTGTAAGTCAATCCATGACCTCATATTAAGAATGTGTCTGTTACTTGCTTCATGTCTTTTTAGTATACTAGAAATATTATTCAAATCATTGTTACCTTTATGTGCTAATGAACATGTAGATGTATTCACATTAAATAATTTACAACAAAAACAAAAAACTCTATCTACATCTATGGAATAAACCAACCATGTTCGTTCGTATTTTTCTCCATTTGGTATGTTTTGCATATAAAGAGATGTACTAAAGCTTCTTAAGTGTTGATCTTTTGGAAATTTAAAATCATAAATTTTAATAGGACCTTTTTCTACAATTAAATCTCTTAAATTAGTACTAATATTATTCCATCTACTTGGATCATATATGTTTAAAGGTGTGTTATTATTTTCACAATTAGTTTGTTCATTATCAATTTCAATATTGGTTTGTTCGTTATCATTTTCACTATTAGTTTGTTCGTTATTAATTTCAATATTAGTTTGTTCATTATTATTTTCACTATTATTTTGTTCGTTATCAATTTCAATATTAGTTTGTTCAATATTATTATCAACAATAGCTTGTTCTGGTTCATTATCAACATTAATTTCTTCTTGTTTATTATCAACATTTTTGTTTGTAGTTAAATATTTTAAAAATGAACCTTTTTGTTTATCTATAAAAGCTTCTTCTTGCATTTTTCGTTTCCTTTTTGAAGCACCTGATTCGTATTTTTCTCTTTGACATGTTTATTAATTATTTGATTAATAATAACTATAGTATAGAAGATATGGATTAGGATTATACCATCCTTAAGATAATGGAAAGCTCAAAAATAACAGAATCTGCCAATCTGAAATCAGTGAACAATGGAATCTGCCAATCTAAAATAAAAAATCAGAAAACTGAAAAGATTAACAAATTTGATCATTCATGCCATTTGGAAAAAGCCAAAAACAATTAGAATACAAATTACATAACTTAACAATAAAACATTGTTTTTAATTATAAGACATTATATAACTAGATGTCAAACAAGAATCTCATTAAAAACAAAACAAAATTATGATGCCAAACCACATAATTCAAATCAAATATGGTATGTTTGATCAAAAAAGCTTGTTCTATCATTCTATGCTATGGGTATATTCCATAAAAATTCAGTTTTGTATGTATTCATGAAGACTTTTCTAGATATTGGAGTTTGGGGCCAATCAATCAAACTAAAAGCCAAAAAGCATCAACCTTTTTGAGTAATGATTCACCAAACAAAACAAATGATGCAGTTAGACAAAACTTATTGGCTAGGCAACAATTACTCCATTAATTAGCAATATAGATTGACATTTTTAGTCTTTAGAACATTGGTTTGAGTGGTTTGAGACTTTGAGCTAATCATCGGCTATTAACAATTTAACATTTAACCACATAACACATTACCCCAAATCCCCAATTATATAATCTTATAATCAGACAATAGGAAATCAAAAATCAAAAGGGAAAATACAAACAAATTACCGTTTCAATTCAATGCCAACAGTCACAGAAGAGCTGATTTTGATTATAGAGTTTTGACTTTTGAGCGATCAGCGATGGAGAATCCGAAAAGCAGGTCAACGGTGAAGACTCAATGTTGTGGAATGGAAGAATCGATTGACGATTGGTCGATTGGAGAAGAAGGCTATAATGATAGAATCGAGTCCGAGAGAAAAGAAGGGAAGTTGATTAGTCGCAGCGTGTGAGCGTGATTCGGTGATTTTGATTAGTCGCAGCCGGCGTTTTTTTTTTGTTGTTGAGGAATGGGTAGTAAAGCTGGACTGTCAATACATAGAGAAACTGGACTTGAAAATGGGGCCCCTTACAATTTGGGGCCCTAAGCCCTCCCTTTACAAACAAAAGCTTAAGGTCGGCCCTGAGTACAATCAATAGTCTTCTTGGTCAGACCCTGTTAGCTACAAGTTGGAGATTTAAGATTTATCTGATTTAATGGAATATAAGTAAAAATTAAACAATTATACATGCACCAATTTGCCACACAACCATATGCATCCCCGCCTAAACTTCCTTGCAATCTAACCTCTAAGTAATCCCAAAATATTGTAAGATTTGTTGACCCTTGTATTTTTTTAATAAATCTGAGCTCATAATATCATATAGAGCAAAACACATAGAAACCTATGAGAGGGGTACAAAAGGATAACAAAAAATAAAAATAAAAGATCAGACCTGAAGTAAGGTAAACATAAATCATGATCGTTGAATGAGAAACTGAGATACGCAATATAGAGGACGAATCTCTTAGATTGCAGATGGTGTAATTGTTTTCTTTTCTCTCCTCTCTTTTTATGTTTACTATAATCTCGATCTCTCCTATGTGTATTTATCTCTCCCTACAACAACCCCTCTCGATTTCTTACCCTTATCGGTCTCTCACTTTTCTCTAATTTTTCTTTCTCTTACGATCCTTCTTTCTCTCCTTTCTGTGTATTGCTAGTAGAATGGAATGGGTGTTTGTGTATAAAAGAAAAAAATTGTAGTTGATTCTAGAGAGAAGGAGTGGAAAATGTATATACCAAATCAATCAATGATAGATTAGAAGATGGAATATGATCTAATTTTTGGCGGGAAAAAAGGATGTAATCCCGCCTTAAAAAAAAATAAATAAAACTTAAAATCTATAAATGAGAGTAATATTTACTAAAAAATATGTTTAAAAAAAGTAGATTTTAAGAATTCATTGTTATTTTTATACAGTTTAATCATTAAGCTTTTTTAATTCTTACAAATACTAAATTATCTAATTGGTTTCAATGTTAACCATTTTGACATGTTTTGTCGGTTGCTTCCCGACAACCTTATGCCACGTCCGACTCTCTTTTCTAAACCCATTACCACGTGAGCTTCTACGTAACCATATGCCCTCATACCTTAAAACCTTCTTTCTTCAACTGACATCTTTGCCATGCTCATATGTTTAATGAAGTGTAAACAAGTTGCAACAAGCCGGGCATGAGGAGGTCTCGGGTTGCAACAAGTTGCTAGAAGTCTAGGACATCTCGTTACCTTTTCATAGGTATGCAGATCTTTGGAATCAAAGTTACATGAAAGGAGCTATGGAAGTTTGGGAATTTGGCAATATGAGTCCCTAAGTTGAGAAATGTAGTAGCGGAGTACGTTAGGCGTACATATGTGTACGCTTAGCGTATGTGTGCGCGTGATCCTTAAGAAAGAACCACCTAGTACGCTGGGCGTACCAGAGGGTACGCTAGGCATAATAAGCACAAAATGGAAACCCTAATATTTTGAGTGACCCTATATAAATGTAACATCCCGAAACTCAGGTAAAGCTATTTAACCCTTCTTTTTTCCAAAGTTGTCAAGATAAGTCCCTCAAGTAAAAAGTTAGGCTTGTGAGTACGCTGCACGTACTCGCGCGCTTAATTTGGACGCGGACTCGCCTGGGTACGCTGGGCGTACCCAGGGTTACGCTGGGCGTAGCGAGCCCAGATGTAAACCCTAATTTGGGGCTTGTGCACTATAAAAGGAATGTTATGGCTTCGACCTCAGCCTCCATTCCAGAGAGTAAAACCCTAATAGAGAGTCCTCCTTAGTTTATAGCTAGTGTGTTGGTGTTCTGAGCTTCTAAGTGTCATTTCAAGGTGGTGGAAGAAAAGAAGAGGTCATTTTGGAGGCTAGAAGTTTGTGGGAGAGAGTAGATCCGAGCTTTTCATAGGTTGGAGTTTCTTCCTGAGGTAAAAAGCTCAAAACGTGACTTGTCATTTATGTTGTGTGCTTCTTGGATCAATTTCTAGGGTTTTTGGTCCCAAGATGGAGACTTTATGATCAAATGGTCTGCATTGGCCTAGATCTATCATATTTCAGGACTATAAGTGTTGTATGCTCATAAAAATGCAATCTTGGACGTAAATATTGAGCCATGCATGAGATCTAGACCTTTGTAGGAGGAAGGAAAGAAGTTTGAGGGTGTAGGGACCTTTACAGCCATGCAAAGGCTTAAAGGCTTCGACTTTATGGGATAAGAGGCTTTAGGAGAGTCAGATCTGGAAGTTGAAGGAGTGTCTTAACCGTTTAAGACCAAAATCTATGAAATGGTTGAACTGAGACTTACGTTAGGCGTAACTCTCAGTACGTGCAGCGTAAGGGGTTGAGGCCTCGATTATGGTTCGATGGCGTACGCCCCGCATACAGAGAAGGTACGCGCCACATACTGCCTCCTGTTGACTTTCGTTGACTTTTAGGGCTTTGGTCAACCTTTGGACTTTTGGGTCAGTAAGGGGTAAAATGGTCTTTTACCCTTCTGTGGAAATTGTAGAATGGATTTAATCTAGCCTTTGAGAGCCGTTATTTATTTGAGAGTATTGTTATGTGTTTAGGAGGGGGCTAGACCAGTGTGATCGAGTGCGAGACTATCCGAGATACCGAGGTGAGTCTTCTCACTATACTGTACCTGGAAGGGTACCTTTCTTTGACCGGAAGGTCTTGTATGTTATGAGATGTATGTGCTATATGTTGTTATGTGATATCTATGTGTTATGTATGTTATGTATGATAAGGACCGGAAGGTCAGGAGGTTAGGGACCGGAAGGTCGATACGGGTAGGACCGGAAGGTCTACCGGGATTCGGGATGGAAGTCCCCTGAGACACTCGGATCGGAAGATCCTACAGAGTTATGGCCTGGAAAGGCATATGTGCTGTATGTGGTATTTTGGGGAACTCACTAAGCATTTATGCTTACAGTGTTGCATTATGTGTTTTAGGTACCAGTGAGGATCGCGGGAAGGCGCCGGCTTGATCAGTACACACATGAGAAGTATTTATATTATGATCTTGGGATATAATGCTATGGGTTTTTATGTGATACAATGACAGTGTTATAACTATTATGAATGAAAGCATGTTTTTAAAATGAAAAAAAAAAAAAGAATTGTTTTGAAATTTACGTCGTTACAATAAAGAATGAGATGGCCTCATTCCTGGCCACCCTCTTAGAGAGCAAACCCTCCCAAAACCCTAAATCCTCGTCCATAAGAGATTGTGAGTACATGAGAGCCCTTGTGGGTGACTTTGTGATTCCTTGGAGTGAAGAAGGAGCATTGAAGGGAAAGGAGTTGGAGTTTAAACTCTGGATCTGAGCTTTTATGGGGATGGAGCATCAGTTAAAGTTATAAAGTTTAGAGCTTTCATATTCATTTTTTATTTATGCTTAGTATGGTCCATTTTTAGGGTTTTATGTCCCAAGATTGGAACTTTGTGAGTTTGGTGAGCTCTAGAGCAAATCTCCTGTCCTTTAAAGTGTGTTGGGTTGCCTTGGTTCATAAAAATGAGAAATTGGTCGTTTAGAACTCCTCATGCATGTGTTAAGATGAGTAAAAAGAGTCTTAATGGTTATTTTTAAATGATGGGTCCCATTAAGACATGCAAACTGATAAAGTCACCAACTTTATCAGTTAGGAGCTTGTAGCAAAGCTTCCATGAGGTCTGGATGCTTTGGGCTGAAGTGATTAAGTTAGAAATGGAGTTTTTGGACCTGAGCATTACGCATCGCGTACTGAATTGAGTCCCCCCGTCGAGATTGGCGTGTACATTGAGCGTACCAAGGGAGGTACGCCCCGCGTAGTCTCACCGTGAGCCTTTTTGGGCTAAATCCCATATTGGGCCTTAAGTGTTGGGTCTAGAGTTATGTTTGATACACTAGGATTTTGGATCAGGGGAATATTTATATATGTGTCTTGGTCTTGAGAGTTGGGCCTTGGTAGGGCCCATTTGTTATTGGGCCTTAGTGGGCCCAATGGGTTTTAGGTCGTCAATGGGTTGGATTTTGAGCCACCTTATACCTTAAGAGTGAGAGTTGGAATGTTGGGTCACCTTATAAAATGATAACAAGGAGATCTAGCAAGCTACTAAGAACCTGTGTGACTTGCTTACCAAAAAATGAAGAGGACGGGATGCTGTTTCTAGATCAACATGCATAATTTACCTTAACTCTTAAGGATACATGCATGTCACACCCCGAGCGGCACGTAGTTAGAATGTTGGGTCACAAATACGGATCTACCTGTCATTCATGAAATAAATGTAACATCCCAAGTTTGGAACAGGAGGTGAAGGGTGCTAAGTGTAAATAAAGGAAGGGACTTGACGAGTAGGTACGCTTACTCGCCGAGTCAGGGGGGTTTGGGTCACAAATTAAGTGACCAACTCGCCGAGTTGGAAGCTGGACTCGACGAGTTGGTGCTGGAATGAGAAAAACCTTAATCTTAGGGTTTGCACCCTATTTAAAGGACTTTATGTCCTTCTCCCAGCCTCTTATTCCCCCAAAGAGTTCCAGAAAACCCTAATTTCGTGTGAGGCTTCATTGTTGAGGAGATTGGAGCTTGGAAGAGGAAATTGGAGGGAAAGAGCTTAGAGGCTTAGATATGAGGTTGTTACTCCAAATCTAGGCTTGTGATGGTCCATAATGTCATAAAGTTTCAGTCTTTGGGTTGTTGGTGAAGCCCCTTAGTCCTTAAACTCGGCCATAGTGTGTTTTGAGCCTATATCTCCTCAGTCTCACGTAAAGTTTGTAACTTTATGTGAGGATTGGGTTGTAGAAGGGTAGATCTACGGTTTGGAGCCCCTGTATGACTCGAAAAGCCTCTGAATGGATTGAGAACTTGAGGGACTCGGCGAGACACATGGGTGTACTCGACGAGCTATATGAACATAAGCATGGACTCGACGAGTTGGAAGAACAACTCGACGAGTCTGTTGAAGATTGCCTTGGACTCGGCAAGTCTGGTCGCAAAACCCAACCTCTTTTGGTTAAAGCCTTGGACTAAGCGAGTTAGTTGGCGACTCAGTGAGTCAGACGGGATGGGACTCGGCGAGTCTTGGGGCGACTCGACGAGTTAAGTTGAGTAATGAGAGTTTTCTGGGTATGGGAACTCGGTGAGTCGACGGGGTGACTCGGCGAGTAGAGTCAACCAGGAAGGTTGACTTTGACTGAGGACTTTGACTTTGACCAAGAGTTGACCAGTTTGACTCCCAAGGGTATTGTGGTAATTCTGGTATTTATGGAATTGGTTCTTTGGTAGTGTGTGTAACACCGTAAATTTCATAACAATTTTTCGCATTTAATAAAAACACAAATCATTTAACATTCATAAAAACATTAATGTTTGAAACTCAATCCATGCTATATAAAAATCCCAAGATCTAATAACATAAAAATCTCGTGTGTGTGTACTGATTAAGCCGGCGCCTTCCCACGGTCATCACTAGTACCTGAAACAAATAACACCAACACTGTAAGCACAAAGCTTAGTGAGTTCCCCAAAATACCACACATAACACATATTAGCCACTCGAGGCTATAACTCTGTGGGTCCATGGACCCTACTCTATGAACCCTCTGGTTCTAACTCTATGAACCTTTCGGTTCCAACTCTATAAACATGCACAACATAAATCACATATAAATAATGAAGTACAACACATAACATACATATAGCATACAAATACTCTGTCACATAACTCTGATTACCTACTCAAGGTAAAGTATAGTGAGAAGACTCACCTCGCGTATCTCGATAACTCGCAAATCCCGGAAATCACTCGCACTCGATCCCCCGAGCTATAATCCTCCTATAACACAATATATCTCTAATTAACACTTTCACAACTAAGGTTGACTACCCCTATCAAGTCAACACTGGTCAACGGTAAACGGTCAACTTTGACCGGACTCGGCGAGTGCACTAGAGCAACTCGGCGAGTCTATACGTGTTCACTGACTCCCTAGGATCCTCTCTTGACACGTCGAGTACTTCCCTAACTCGACGAGTTCCACCTGGCATGAATCGCGGGGCCACCACGACTCAACTCGCCGATTCTCAAGAACAACTCGGCGAGTTCCAGCTTGACTCAGTCCACCTGTCACCCTCTCTAACTCTCCCTGACTCACTGAGTCAACCCCTTAACTCGACAAGACCACTCGCTGAGTGGTTATGGACAATCTTCATGCTACTCGCCGAGTCTATTCTTCGGACTCGGCGAGTCTATGCCATGCATAAACTCAAACTCACTCCTGAGGTCAGATCCGTTCCAATAACTCATAGATCCAGTCCTCCCAAGCACATACATCACGTAAAGTTACTATCTTGGTGCTCATGCAAAGGTTCAAAGGCCTTATTTGATGATATGGTCTCTAGAATGCTATTCTAAGCTCATGGCCTCCATTAACACTCATAAAGCTTGAGGGAATAGAGTCTCTGGACCTCTTTGGGTCCAGATCTAAAGCATCAACACAAGAAGAGGCCAATTACTCCATGGATCATTCCACAAAGAAACCCTAACTCTAAGATTTACACCAAGGACTGAGAAAGGAACGAATGGTTTCCTCAAATGAAGTCTCTGAGCTCAGAAATCACTAGATTAGCACCTTCTTTGGTCTCCTCTTGCCTTGATCCTCTTCTATATGCAAAAACACCCACAAATAGTCAAAAATCTTCCTCTTCTCTCTCACAAGACGCTCAAAGACTCTTTAGGGTTCTCTCTGGGGTTGGTGGCCGCAAATGACGGCCATAAGCCCCTTTAAATAGGTCTCATACCCTGGAAATTAGGGTTTCATTAAATAGCGTGGACTCACCGAGTTCGGACGCGAACTCGAGCCCAAACCGCGATCATACTCGGCGAGTTTGAGCTCCAACTCGCCGAGTCTCCTCACAAATCACCAAAATTATAAGAATAAAATAATACATGGGAATTCGGGCTGTTACAGTGTTCTGAGGTGAAGTTCGTGTTGGTGGTCGGAGCAACTGGTCTTATCTCTTCAGTCAGCAATTACAGGTGAGTTATCCTCAATATATCGACAGGGTCTACGTTGGCCCTTTATCGGATGGAAATCCGAGTATTGTTTGTTATGTTGTTGCTTTGCTAGAGTTGTATCCTGTTATTTAGGATGGTGTTATGATAGTGACTTGGTTAAGGTTGGTACCCGGTATATGGGGTAATGTTATGTTAGTGACTGGTTAGGTCGGAATCCTGGTTAGGATGTTGATATGCTATGTGATCTGATAGACTGTTGTCTGGCTAAGGATTTATTATGTGATTAATTGTTTTATGTGCACATGGTTGTTTAACGGGGGTTTGGGTTGAGGCGAGTCCTGCTTTGTGCTATAGGCCAACATACCCAGGGCGGACTGGATATTCCGAAGGCCCAACGAGCGGTCCGGATAGGCTAAAGGCCCCATGAGGACGGACCAGACGTGCTGAGGCTCGGAGAGTGGACCAAGCCGACTGAAGGCCCGGTGCAGGCGGACCAATCATATTGTAGACTCAGAGAGTGGACCAGGTGGATTGAAGGCATGGTGCGGGCTGACCAATCACACTATAGAATCGATATACATGGCTTGACTCGGAGGGTGGACCAGGTGGACTGAAGGCCCGGTGCGGTGGACCAGTCCCAAAAACTTGATGTGTGCAAACTCACTTTGTTTTAAACCTACTTTTAATTATAAAATAACACACAAAGGCAGTGAACCTATCAATTGTGGTATAGTTGAATACGTATGGTATCGAACATAGGGAACGGCAAATTAAAACTAAAAACTAATTCTATCTAAATTAATTAGTAAGTAGGGGGTTTTCTCTAGTTTTACAAGACTAGAAACTTGCTAACTATTACTAATTTAAAAACTAGAAAACAAAGAACTAACTAGATTCAATAATGGGAAGGAACTTTTGTATAGTTCAACTCAATTGATCCTATGGTTGATTTCAAGGTAATGGTGCAATGGATTAATTCTTTTGTCGGTTACCGATTCAAGTGATTAGATTCGCATTCACTACACTAACCCTTAGCAAATAAACTAACTTAAACAGTGGCCAGTTGTCTAATTTAATTAAATTCACTAGATTAATTATTCTGGTTAATTTAGACTTGCAATAGTTAACTAATTTAATCTTTTAATTAACTTCTTGTTGATGGTCATCACACAAGCTTGCACATGAATTTACTCAATTTTCTTATTAACTTTAGTTTCATGTTCATTAATCCTAGACATATGATAAAGTGGTCACATAGCATATGAGGTTGATAATCAATAGATGTTCATGCTAATCAATTATCTTCCTATTAACATAAAATTAATTATTATTCACGCACAAGGTTCTTTAGCAAGCTAAAATAACAAAAATCACCAACTTAGAATTAATCCTACCAATGATCAAACCATAGTATCAATTTTGTATCCCCAAACAGAAGTCTAAAGGTTTAGCTCATAATTGAAGTAAATAACAGCAAACAAACAGAGTCTAATTGTTTAACCATAATGACAAAACAAAAGATTAAGTGGAATGATGAAATTTGCCTCAATTCTCCTTCGGGATTGAATTCTAGCTTATGACTTCGTCTTCTAGGGTTTTTCTGACTTCTTAATCGCAGCTAAATCCTTCTGAATCGTTCCAGAATTCCTCTCCATCGTTATGAGGAGTTATCTTTATATATACGAATCGACTCGTCGAGTCAGGTGGCGACTCGTCGAGTCCATCTCTCAGTCCCCGTATTGTGATAAGCCTCTAGGTTTCCAAGTCTTTATCTTCTCGAATCTTCGCTTGGACTCACCGAGTAGTCGACCCTACTCGCCGAGTTGGTGCTATTTTTAGTGTTTTTCTGCTTTGTTCCATTCTCGAACTCTCAACCGCTTCTCCTACTTCCTTTTCCGAGCTTCATTTTTGGACTGAAAATATAATTCAACCACATTTAAGTACCTTTTGTCCATAAAATGCAATAATTTATCTAATAAATGAATAAAAATCTATACTTAATATGAACTAATTATGCACATATCAAAATACCCCACACTTGACTTTTGCTTGCCCCCAAGCAAAACTGAATTTCAAACATATTAGAATCACATATGACAACTCCAATCTAACCCAGCCATTATGCCAAGACTGCAACGCGTACATTTGTGTCTAAATTTTTCCTAAAGAACCCCCCATATTCCAAATACTCACAATCCTCATAAACATTCGCCCACTCACCCCGAACTATGCTCATTTTATGCAACCCTCTGAATCCATCCGCAGTAAACCTCTTACCCTCAAGGTATTTTTAGTTGAGTAACCCAAGCATACATAATCTAGAATTACAACTTTTCGATACCACTATGGAGCTTTTTCGAATTCTTCACTTTCTTGATAATTTGATCTTTGATCTCTTTGAATTCACCACCTTTATTGATTTTTGGTATCTTGAACTTTTTGAATTTCTTGGAATTTTGATCTTTTGATCTTCACTTTATTTGCTCCAAAATTCTTCAACTTTTCTTGCAATTCTCTCTTTTTTTTTACATGTACCCCTCTTTTTTCACTCAAAAACCCTACATGCTTAAGCAGGGGCGCTCAACCTCAACCTTTATTGGCTAACGATAACAATTTTCCTAGATACATTTCAGGTTTAGGTTGCTAAACATATTGCATCCCTCAGGCTGAGCAGGGTCGTGTTTTTGTCCCATGATTTCACTGGAATAAGGAAGCCACAAATGCACTAGAACGTGTATAGACTTAACTAAACATTTGGGTTTTCATGCAATCATCAACACAATTTTAACATGGAATCCTAATTTGCTTTTACCAAAAAAAATTAAATTAAGTCCTAAGTAATATTTTTGGTATGCAAAAATTTTAAAATTATCCTAAATTAAGATTCTAAATTTTCTAATATGTGACCACCCCCTAACCCACACTTATCTATGCAATGCCCTCATTGCATATTATGCAAAAAATAAAAATGCAAATATAGAGGGAATTGGAACAAACTCCCCTGGGGTAGCAGTCGATAGGTTAATACTCTTCTTTCCAGCACCGGCTTCAATTGACTTCATCCATGGGAACAGCTCATCCATGACATGGGCATCAAAATCTCGTGTGGCAGCTCCAAATATGTACAGAAAACAGTGTAAGATCTTCAAGAATCGATATGGAAGAATAAGTGGTCAAGTAGCACACTTAGCAGCATCAAATCAGCAGTCCTCTCGGTATAAAAATGAATGACTTGTCGAGTCATATATACGACTCGTCGAGTATAAGCGCGGACATCTTCGAATATGTGAGAATACAAGGCTACTCGTCGAGTCAGTTTAGTGCACTCGACGAGTAGACCGCTGGACGAAAAAAATGGCATTCTGCATTTGTTCCAGCCTCTAATAAATCTTCAAAATTTCTCCTCACTTCTAGACTCACTCGCTCATGTCCCTAAGGACCGGACTCGACACTTTAACTCTAACGCTTCCCTTTCTTGACTCTCTCTTTCACTCTTTATAACCCTCCTGACTCTATAACTCTAACCCTTCTATGCAAGCACTCCTAATCCAATTCTGAAAATCATCAAGGCAATCAATCATCAAGAAAAACACACCAAATAAGAACAAAAACCAAAAAAAAAAATTGTTCAATAAAAACACAAAGAACCAGTCATCATCCTCGTCGTCATGATCATGCGCCGCTCCACTACCACCAGCGCCACTCCTTCTTGCATTGATCACTTCATCCCACGACGGAATATATGGGAAGTTACCATCGTTGATATGCAGAATGTTGAAGTGGTCAAAAAGTCTAATGTGGGATTGATTGCTAAAGTTGATACCCCACGCCATTTGATCTTGTAACCGCCTCATCTCAACATTGTACCAATCCATTGGTACTTCATCATTGTCTACCGGAATCACTGGCGGTTCCTCCTCTATATCACGCCCACGCCTCGATCGGACCCTCCTTTCCGGCGCCTCGGGACCAACAACAGGATCATCATGCGGGATAGCATAATGACCACCACCATAGTCCTCAATGATCCTAGCCCTCCTAAAAAGAATGGGATTGAATGGAGGGGTAGGAATCATAGTCATCAAATTCCACGCGCCACGGGTCATCAACCCAAATGAATTGGCGAGCCGTGTGACAAACATACCACCATTAATCTTCGATATCTTGCGGTCTTTGACCGCACCCTCCGCCAAATATGAAGCCAAACACCAAGGAATATTGCAGAAAGTGTCAGGTGTGACAATGCTCCATAAGTAAAAGACATCAAGGTTAGAAACCTTGTCATCATCCTTTCTTTGGTTAATGGTGGTGGAAATAAGGCGATGAATAAGGCGGTGTGTAGGCGATCGAATGCTTCCCTCCTAGGCTGATTTCGGAATGTACACTTTGTTGGCAATCGTATTCCACCAACCCGTGCTCGTCACTCCATCGGGGAACACCTTGTGAGAGTGTTCCATAAATACGCGGAAAATAGCGGTCAAGACCAGTGACCAGTCATAAATACCCATCCAACAACCGAGATCAACCACGGAGCATTGATGAAACTCGCCCCCAAGACAGAAACTGACACTCGTCAGGTGATAGCAGTCATCTCCCCTACGAAAAGATACCGTGGAGAAAAATTCCAGGCAAAGCTCCCGGTACACCGGCTCTTGAATACGAAAGATCCGGCTCCACCCATCGCAAACCATCGTCTCTCCCTCGTAAGTAAACTCCTTTAAAAGATAAGGAGCCAACTCCTCTTCATAACGCACACTTTGCAACCAACCCCAATCAATTCTGTTGGGCACGTAAATTTCTTTCTTCCTTACTTCAGCTAATTTCTTCTTCCACCTCGTCATGGTAGAAGCGGATTCGATTTGATGGAAATTTAACCAAGGAAAATCTCCTTGGCGTCCACTAGAACCTTGCCCCTTGTGAAACATTATCCCTGCAAAACAAAGAACATAAAACCCAGAAAACACAGAAAATCATTAAAATAAGTCACAACTGTGTCCCCGGCTCGACTCGTCGAGTCCATGAACGACTCGGCGAGTCGCGAGAACTGCGCGAGTCTGTCGGCGAGTCGGTCTAAATTAAACCATGAAATCTCAAAATTACTTCAAGGGTTTTGTCCAAGGACATGTTTATAAGGTATTAGGTTAAGAATAATCATGCAAAACAACATAATTCATAAAAAATCGAAACCCTAGAAATTCACTATTCTTCAAAATCGGGTTTTCTATGAAATTACTACCCTAGATCATCTTAAAATCATGCTTTTAACAAAAAATAGGAAGAAATTAGTTACATTTCGTGATAGAAATTGAAAAACTTGAAGAACAATTGAAGAAGATGATGAATGCTTGAGAGAACAATTGCAGGGAGGTGCACGACGAGTGAGTTGTGAAAAAAAAATTGATTTCTTTAGGGTTAAAACCCTAGTTACCGGTTGTAAAAGTAATTTCAACTTTTTTTTTCTGTAAATAAAACCGACTTGTCGAGTCAAGGTTAGACTCGGCGAGTCTGGTCGCGATGTTATTCTTTTCTGAAATCTAAATGGACTCGTCGAGTCATGGTCAGACTCGGCGAGTCTCTTGCAAACAATTCAAAAATTATAAAATTTTGTTATTTATTTATAAAAGAAAATTTATTCCACTCCACACTTAGTCCATACGCACTCTCAAGCAGACATGTCCAACGAATCGGAAGATTAACAATTTAAGAACGAAAAAAATTCAAACAAAACTAAAAAGGTAAAAGAAAGCAAACTCTAATGACGGGTTGCCTCCCGCAAGCGCTTTTTTTTTGTGCGAGTCTTGAGCTGGACTCCCAACTCAATAGACTTCCAATAAACTCAACGCCAATCCATCTGTTGCATTAAATATTTTCTTTGGTGGACCAATTTGTAAAATTTGGCTATTTTCTTCTAAAAATGGCCAAACGAGCTTGAATACATAAAACCCAAGAATTCTGACAAGAGTTGGAACCGGTCGGGTACTAATCAGAAATGGATCGCGCTTCAGAACTTTCTCCAAAGTTGGAATCGTCACCCCATGCTTCGAAACACAAACCGGAAGAACAGGGGACCATGTCATGGTAATGGTCAAACCACAACTTGGTTCCTGCAATTCCGCTTGTTCTTGTTCTTCGTCTGACCTCTCTGCTAGCAATCTTTCCAGCTCCTCCAAATCTTTTTCTGGATTAAATTCTTCATCTTGTAACTCAGATGTCCCTTTTGTGTTAGGCAAGATGTTATCTAACCATCTTCCAAATTTCTTCAAATCTTTATCTGAGTCATACTCCTCATCTTCTTGCTCAATTTCCTGTACTACATCTTCAAGAAAAGCATCAAAAGCATCGAGATTTGGAAAATACATAATAAATAAAAATTAAAATCAAAATTAAACTATAAAAAAATTAATCAATAAAATAAAAACGATAACAATTAGCAAATAAAATTAAATATTTGAACCGTTCCCGGGCAACGGTGCCAAAAACTTGATGTGTGCAAACTCACTTAGTTTTAAACCTACTTTTAATTATAAAATAACACACAAAGTCAGTGAACCTATCAATTGTGGTATAGTTGAATAAGTAGGGTATCGAACATAGGGAACGGCAAATTAAAACTAAAAACTAATTGTATCTAAATTAATTAGTAAGTAGGGGGTTTTCTCTAGTTTTACATGACTAGAAACTTGCTAACTATTACTAATTTAAAAACTAGAAAACAAAGAACTAACTAGATTCAATAATGGGAAGGAACTTCTGTTTAGTTCAACTCAATTGATCCTATGGTTGATTTCAAGGTAATGGTGCAATGGATTAATTCTTTTGTCGGTTACCGATTCAAGTGATTAGATTCGCATTCACTACACTAATCTTTAGCAAATAAACTAACTTAAACAGTGGCCAGTTGTCTAATTTAATTAAATTCACTAGATTAATTATTCGGGTTAATTTAGACTTGCAATAGTTAACTAATTTAATCTTTTAATTAACTTCTTGTTGATGGTCATCACACAAGCTTGCACATGAATTTACTCAATTTTCTTATTAACTTTAGTTTCATGTTCATTAATCCTAGACATATGATAAAGTGGCCACATAGCATATGAGGTTGATAATCAATAGATGTTCATGCTAATCCATTATCTTCCTATTAACAGAAGATTAATTATTATTCACACACAAGGTTCTTTAGCAAGCTAAAATAACAAAATCACCAACTGAGAATTAATCCTACCAATGATCAAACCATAGTATCAATTTTGTATCCCCAAACAGAAGTCTAAAGCTTTTAGCTCATAATTGAAGTAAATAACAGCAAACAAACAGAGTCTAATTGTTTAACCATAATGACAAAACAAAAGATTAAGTGGAATGATGAAATTTGCCTCAATTCTCCTTCGGGATTGAATTCTAGCTTATGACTTCGTCTTCTAGGGTTTTTCTGACTTCTTAATCGCAGCTAAATCCTTCTGAATCGTTCCAGAATTCCTCTCCATCGTTATGAGGAGTTATCTTTATATATACGAATCGACTCGTCGAGTCAGGTGGCGACTCGTCGATTCCATCTCTCAGTCCCCGTATTGTGATAAGCCTCTGGGTTTCTGAGTCTTTATCTTCTCGAATCTTCGCTTGGACTCGCCGAGTAGTCGACCCTACTCGCCGAATAGGTGCTATTTTTAGTGTTTTTCTGCTTTGTTCCATTCTCGAACTCTCAACCGCTTCTCCTGCTTCCTTCTGCTTCCGAGCTTCATTTTTGGACTGAAAATATAATTCAACCACTTTTAAGTACCTTTTGTCCATAAAATGCAATAATTTAGCTAATAAATGAATACAAATCTATACTTAATATGAACTAATTATGCACATATCACCCACAGTAGACCCAATGTGCATGGTTGTTCTATTTGTGTTGTGTTATGAGCATGTTTATGTGTGGTTGGTATGTTGGGGGTAACTCACTAAGCTTTCGGGCTTACAGTTCAGTGTTTTGGTTTCAGGTACTTCAGGAGATCGTGGCAAGGCAAAGGCGTGATCGTACTGCTCCTCATGTTTTATGATTTATGTGATATGGTTCTGGGGAATACTCTGATGTTTAAACTATTTTGAAAACAAGATGTATGAACTTAATGGTTTTTGAATGAATTAAAATGTTTTAACTTGGCTTAAATTTTACGGTCTTTACAATAAATATCACTTCCATTCAACAATTAATAACCTACAAGAAACTTTAGTTTTGTTACATTGAGTTTTGTCTTGGCAACCATACTCTCCGGTACGTTAAGACTCGTGATGATCAAGATGGCTAGTATGCTCAGCGTACTCCTTGAGTACGCCCCATGTACTAACCAAAGGACCAAACTGAAAAGAATTAACATTAAGGACTTAAAGAGAAACTTACTAAAAACTTGAACGTTACACTATTGTTATACTTGTGATCGTTGTTTAAGAACATTATGAATAAAAAATACTCTCGTCCTGCTTGTGAACGTATGTCGCATTGACCGAACCACATAAATTGTGTCTTTGTGTGCTTTTGGTTTCGTATGTTTTCCGCATTACTACCTAACAAGGGTCCTCATAACCTGGCAAATGACATCAAATTTGTTATGAGTTTAAACAAGCATCGTCTAGTTTCCTTAACACCCTGTATTAAAGAACTATAACACATACTTTTCAATGTCACCTTTAAAACCATTCCAATATGTTTTTAAGAGCTAGAAAAGAATACTTATATGAACTTAGAGCTTTGTTACTACCACATTAAACTTACTCTCAGTAAAACACGTCATGGCAATATTAACATACTTTCATTGTATTATAACATAGTTTTCCGTACACCGAAACTTGATTTAGAAATTTGGGTGTTTTATTGAAAACATAGTTATTTTATCTAGCCTGTTTTCTTTATCGTTCGTGTTTCTCTAATATTGATCGACAAAATCTTCATCGATCAATGATATCTCAAGAGTCAAGTCCAATACATTTTTTTTATACAATGATACATTTTTTCTTCATTCTATTCACACCCATATTATATTTTATATAGTTTATTTCTCCAAGTTGAAATTAGATACACAACTATTTTTCATATAATTATAAAACGTTTATGTAAAATTATATATAACTATAAAAAATAAATAATATTAACACAATCAAACATTCTATTATATATTATTATAAAACAATAGGATACATGTTTGCGATCTAAAAAAAAATTAAAAATACAACCAATCAATTTTGGTATCAGGTTTATACTCTTTGAATTTTAATAAATTCAAAAGATGCAAAAATGAACAAAAAATTATCTAAAATTTTAAAACTCCCGCTTCTCAATCTACCCAAAAGTTTTAAAGAGGGAAAAACAAAAATAATTTTTTTCTCCACCAAGTTACTATGCCCTCCTTCTTCATCTGCTGCTCCGCTCTACTCCTTCGTGCGTGATGTTCCGTTGATCAATCCTATTATACACTCTGCCAAGTTGCTCTCTTTTTTGTCTCTTTGTTGCAACATAGGGATTCAAGATCTCTAACATTTTACAGGTATTTGACTCTTGCGACATTTTTTTTTGCCCTAAATAGATGCAATGTACAATCGAGCTTATTCAAGAATATTGTTTATGTTTAGCTACTTGATCTGTTTTTTTTTTCTGTTATCTAGATCTCATGACTTTAGTTGACATGGAAT
Source organism: Lactuca serriola (assembly GCF_051521515.1). Lineage (NCBI taxonomy): Eukaryota > Viridiplantae > Streptophyta > Magnoliopsida > Asterales > Asteraceae > Lactuca > Lactuca serriola. The sequence goes on along the minus strand of NC_136412.1, from coordinate 177,151,950 downwards.
ATTCGTTCTTGTGGAATATGAATTTCTTATCTATGAGTTCTGTACAGTGTTTGTCCTGGTTTTAATTGTTTAATCCAGGTTGTTCCGGTTCTTTTAAAGAACCATTACATGAAATCTCTACGTTTATTCAAGTTTTAAAAGCTTCACATACTTGGAGCTTTTTGCTTGGCCAGTCAACAAAATTTAACTCAAATTAAGTTGGGGTGATCACTGAAATGCATAGCCTATCCATGGTCGGTGAAATATTTACCTTAGAAAATGGCCATCTATATGACTGATGTGAGGCAACTGCCTACCCAAACCTTTATTCAGTATTATTTTCTCACTTCTATTTGCTTCATCCACATGATTGTCATATAAACTACAAGTCAACAAAATGTCATGTTTTGGATGAAAATGAAGTGGTGAATGACAGTCTTATTTGAGCAATTGATGCATTGATTCGAAATATTGGTAGTGCCAACTTTTTTTTTTTTTTTTGTGATTGTGTTGTAACCAAAATATTGAGGTTTTTCCAAGCTTTTCTTTATCATTTACCTTGTGCGCTGTGATTTAACAAACAATGTTTAATATTATGATGTGCCTTTCTAATGGGTTGTACTTTGGTGGATGACAATTTCAAGAAATTAACTGTATTATATAGATATGTTGGTATAGTTTTATTGAAAAACAAGTGTGTACAAACGTACAGTGCAGAAGAAGCATTCATAGTACTTTCAATCAGGTGGACATCAATCACATACACTCTGTTTCATCTCTCTAAATTGGAAATTGTACTAAAAAGGACCTCTATTATCTCATCAGGTTGGTTCTATATCTATGTTACAATTGTCCGTGAGTATTGTGTCTGTTAATGGTTTTTTAAAGATTATACACTTCTCTGTTTTCTTTGTTTGGTTTATAGTCGGTTTTATTAATAAGATCCAATAAAAAGCTTTTACGCTTCTCTGTTTTATTAATAGGATTAGGGTATTCTATTTAGCTAATAGGGTTATGGCCATTTTATTTAGTCTTTTACATTTAAAGATAAATTTTAGTATTAATCATTATCTAACTACACGTAGATGTAAAAGGTTTTTATTGGATTAAGTCCATGTTGCATTTAATTAGGCTTATCACACATAATCTGATGTCTCTTGGTTAAATATGATTGGGTACTTTTCAAAGCACATTTTCACGATGTAGGAATGACCATTTTTTTGGTACTCATAAAGATGCATGTTTTTGTTTTTAACAATGTAAATTATGGTTGGTTGTTTAACATGTCCATATTAACGAAAATTGTTCATTCATACATACACTCTTTGTCATGAAATGACGTTTAGTAGCTCTCAAGGTGTCTTAATTTCTAAATGGGATGCTATCAAGGCTTGCAAAGAAAAAAAAAATTATAAGTAGCCATCACGTGTATGTAATTGTTGATGCTACCTATAGTGGCATAATGAGAAGTATGCTTTGAAAGTGATATTGTGATGTTAAAGAGTTACAAATAAAGTAAAATAATGATATCTAAGTAAGTTTACTCTATTTTGCAGATGGTGTAAATAGTCAATCTATATCATTATCAGGTTTGTATTAAATCATTTATATGTTGTTTTCACCTTAATAAGTTTTTTGTAAGTTGTAATTTTTGTTTGATGTAGTGAGGAAAGTGGAGCTGGAAAGAGTATGACAACAATTTTCTATGGAGCATCTGATAGAAAGTGGTCACAGTGAAATGGTAGTCAAAATAAGGCAAACTAGATATATACTTTAAACTTTTGGTATGCAAAAATATCCATGAATAAAAATTTTAGATGTTCTGTGGGTTGTTAATATTTTTTGAATAACTAATTAGTTGGAATATTTGCATATGTGACTTTAATTTCTAAACTTTGGACATGGTGCAGGGAAAATTTGTTGATGTTTGTTAAAGAGTTGTTTGGTATAATGGAAAATGTACTTGCATCCTTTCTTATGTTTAAGGTAATTATTTTCAAAGTTTTATTAGAATGTTGTTGGAAATATTTGGGTGTAATTTTTGAAATAATGATTTATACTCTGCTGAGATTTTGATCTAGAGAACACTAAAGTATTTGTTAAAATAATTGTTGTATCTCATGACTTTCAGGAACAATAATTTCATCTTTTCAAGTTTGAAACGAAAAAAAATACTACCACCAGGTCTCTCTCTCTTTCTCTCTCTCATGTATATGTGTTTGTGTTTGGTGTTTATTCTATATCATTTACCTAATGATGCTACTTTATGGAATAAAACAAAATATAAGTGTCTTACACTTAAACAAATATTTCAACAAACTTAATATACATACATAAACAGTTAGCAACCTTGTATCTGCTATGGTTGGCATCTAACTTTATATCCCTGTATGTATATGTTATAGGAGGTTAATACATGAAGCATAGATGAATACATCCAAATTGATATTTGTGGGAAATGGCAAAAAAGTAGATGTCAAAATACCTGTCAGCCAGGTACACTTATGATCTTCTTGGATGTTTTGTAAGATAGGATCTTATTGATGTTAATATGTAAGAATTCATTTAGAAATTTAATTGGGGAGCATGTATTGGTTGAAGTCAAAGTAGCGATATAACATTTGTAACAATATAGTAGTTTAACCTGTATAATTTGTTGGTATAGGTCTTATATATATATATATATATACATATATATATATATATATATATATATATATATATATATATATATATATATATATATATATATATATATATATATATATATATAGTGTGCTAAAGGACCCGGTTGCTTATCTATGAACCGGGATCTACTTTACATATGGAAACGATGGTGAGCATTGTATACAGCCCGGTTGTTTGCATGGAAACGGGACTTTAATCTTCTTATATGTCCCGGTTATTTCAATTAAAACCGTGTTCCTTTATGTCTAAAAGGACCCGGTTTTGTATGGTTGGACTGCGTCTTAATCTTCATATATGATTAAATATTGGGCCTCTTATATGTCCCGGTTTTATGAACAACCGGGTTCTTTTATGTCAGATAGGAGCCAGTTTTAAAACCGGGTTCTATTCCTTTCTTCACATAGGACTCGCTGGCTTTAAGACCCAGTTTAAAACCGGGTTATTTAATTGATTTAACCGGGTCCTATAAGCTTTTTTGTAGTAGTGCCCAAATCTCGAATCAGCGGGCTTTTCCCGTTTGGCTGCCGGTTAAGACTGTGTCGGCCGCAGATCCCTCCCATGAGACTCCGCTTCCTCCCTGGCCTGAGTCTCTAGCTCGATCTCCCTCTTTCGAGCATTTACCTGAAGTTCGGCAAATGTCCGGTATGCCAAGTTCACCACGAACTCGCGAATATCTCTCCTCGGAACACTCAGATATCGGCTCATGCATGTCTGCTCGATAGACACTTGCTCAGGGCAAAACATCACCCTCTAATGAAACTTTCGGGTAATCACAGTAACAGAATTAGTACCCAGCTTGAGGGTCAAAAACTCCTGAGCCATCCATTCCATCTCCACAGGGGGAACGTACTCATCATGAAACATAGTCGTGAACCTCTCCCAGGCCACCGCAGTAAGCTCAGCGGGGGTGAAATCAGCTGATACAAACTTCCACCAGTCCTTTGCCCCCAAGCGAAGCTGGTTCAGCGTGAACCGTACTCTCAAATGCTCCAGACACGAGCAGGTATAGAAACATCCCTCAATATCAGCAATCCATTTCATCATAGCGATCGGAACCTGCATCCCATCAAACTATGGTGGTTTCGTGTTGCTGAACTCTCGGTACAGTAACGAGTCACCTCCCTGTGGCCCGACAGCAGCAACGGCTGTGGTGGCCGCAACAACAGCAGCATCAGTAAGGGCGGCGTACCGCTCATCAAAAGTCTCGATCAGCGTGGTCTTGATAGACCCGAACATCTCTGGTATCTCAACTCGGTTGGCCGCAGCCACCTCCTCATGAATCAATCGACAAATCTCCTCATCACTGACACTGCTGCTCTCAGGTGTGTGGCGTGTCCCAACCATGGTGTTTCTGAAATACAACATAAAAATATCAGAGACTCGTTCGAGCATACTCGCACTCGATAATGCAACCCTACTTGTCCCCTAGTATCCTAAGAATTCTTATTTGGGTTGCGCACTGTTCCGGTGTCTTCAGTAGTACGGGCCCTATACTACCGTCCAAACCACATCAATATTCATCCCAAGTCCTCCTCCTTGGATCCCAGATCACAAGTACTCTACCTCTCACTAGCATAGGCTACCCTTCGGTAGACCTCTCATAAGCTCCTCACTGCTACCTACTCACTCTCAAGCATCTCATAGCAGTAGAAATCTCCTAGGCTAAGGCATCACAAATCAGGCTACTCTAATCCTAATATGAGTACCTAGCCTACTCTAGCATGCATAACATATCACATAATATCTCATAACACATAATGTAAGGGTATTTTGGGGAATCACCGTTCGAGCGCTGGCTGATCGTACACACTGCTTCGTTCTGCCTTTCTCAAAATTTTTTACTCTCTTAGGAAAAATTGTTTCTTTTATGAAAAATTTCCTCAAATCCTCAGTTTGAGTTCAGATATGCCTGAAGGTGCATTCGAATCCCTCAAACCTAGGCTCTGATACCAACTTGTAACAACGTAAATTTTCAATGCAATTTTTCATTTTTAAAACATACATTTACTCATAAAATAATGTCATAACATAATGTATCAAATGTTATCATCACAAAACATATCCCAGAATCTCAAACATAAACTCCACAAGTGTGTACGGATCATGTCGGCGCCTTCCCGCGATCTTCACTAGGACATGAAACACATAACACAACAATTCTAAGCATAAATGCTTAGTGAGTTCCCCAAAATACCACATACAACACATACTCCACTCAAGGCTATAGTACGACCCTCCGGTCGATGTGTCTTAGTGGGACCCTCCAGCCCCATAGCTCGTTGGACACTCTGGTCCGGTCATAGCTCGTCGGACCCTTCGGACCGATCTGTATCGTTGGACCCTACGGTCCGGTCTATATCGTTGGACCCTCCGGTCCGGTCTATACAATCATATAGCATACATATATCACATTGCACATAATCTCATACATACACATAGCACACAAGACCCTCCGGTCAACACATAAATACCACTCTAGGTAATGTATAGTGAGAAGACTCACCTCAGATGTCTTGGATAATCTCGCACGCGTATACACTGATCTAGCCTCTACCTAAACACATAAACAATTATCTCAAATCAATAACGGCTCTACAGGCTAGACTAGTCTCTTCCATGTCTTCTAAGAAGGCTAAAAGACCCTCTTACCCTTCAAATGGTCCATAAGTCCAATTGTTGACCAAACTCTAAAAGTCAACAAACGTCAACGGTCAAACTTTGACCAAACTCGTCGAGTGCACTCGTGTGACTCGGTAAGTCCATGCATGTCCTTTTCTCCCTGGTCCTCACTTGACTCGCTGAGTCAACCCTACACTCAACGGGTTATCATCGGTCGAGAATCGCGGGGCAACCCGACTCAACTCATCGAGTCCCCTTATGAGCTCGGCGAGTTCCTCCCATGAAAACACTCAAACAGTCTTCTGAGGTCAGATCTGCTTCTCCAACTAGTAGATCTAACCTTCTAACACTCGAAAGTCACGTAATGGTTTAAACTTTACGATCATGCAATGCTTATAAGACCAAAAATGGAGAAATAACGTTTAAAATGGGGTTCTACTCTCAAGGCTCACATGAAACCTCATAAAGTTGGAAGCTTGGGACCTTTTGGACCTCTCAAGGTCCAGATCTATCATCTACACCCAAAGGGACATCATAGGCTTCATAATATAACTCAAAATGGTGCAAAGGAAACCCTAGATTCATGGAATCTATCAAATACACGAAATGGGAAGGAACTTGTGCCTCAAAACGTGAATCTCAGTATGAGCAACATAGATCCAAACTCCACAATCGATCTAGCTTGGATTTTCCCACTCCTTCTTGCAAAATCATACCAAGGGATGAAGAATTAGCCTCCAAAATGTTCTCTAAGCTCTCTTTGCTCTCTAGGGTTTTCACAGGGGAGTAGTGGCCACAAATGATGGCCATAAGGGCCTTTAAATAGGGCTTAGGCCCTGAGATTTAGGGTTTCACTTTACAGCACGGACTCGACGAGTCCGCGCATCGACTCGTCGAGTCCGTTCATTAATCTAGACAAGAACTCGCAATCCTACTCGGCGAGTCTGAGCGTCAACTCGCCGAGTCGCTCCACAAAACTCAAGATAAATAATTAAAATAACATACCTGGGAATCCGGATGTTACAACGTCGCAGAGGTCATCAGTCATATCAAACATGGTTATACGACTCAATAGTATAAACTAACCTTTGTTTTTGGGACTTCATTCTTCATTAGTTTTATTTAATTTAATAGAACTACTATACATTACACTGGAGGATTCCAGGGGATACAATACATGGTTTTATTCTAAGTAATGAAACTACTATACATACTTGTGGTAACCAGGGTTTTCAAACAGAACATTCTATACATTACTGGTGGTAGTCAGGGTTTTCATACAAAGGGTTTTCATTCAAAACAATGATATACGATACAGCTGGTGGTAACCAGACATGCAAACCAATACATTATACGTTACTACAGAACACAGTCACAAACACATACGTTAGAAAATATGGGATTTTCTTGGAAACATACAAGCATTTCACATATTCATCAACATGTTTTCATTACAAAAACATGCTTATGAACTCACCAGCTTTATGCTGATACTGTTTCAAAATCACTTGTATTCTCAGGAAATCAGCATACAGGTACTTCCGAAGGCTTTTGAGAAGACGGAGCGTATAGAGTCACTTCTTTTATATTTTGTTATGCTTTTAGTGTATACAAACTATGTATAACACTGATGTAAATATCTATATTTTCAATTTAATGGTTGTGTTTATTTTGATTACTATGACGCAATTGTTGTGATACTATATAAGACGTCCTCCACCCCCAAACGTTTCCGCCGTTTCGGTTTGGGGGTGTGACAGATTGGTATTAGAGCTATTTTTTATAGTGAACTAAGTATATCGAACCTTACATAGTATACAACTATAAAGACTAAGGGGCCGAAGTGCTTTGAACTAAAAGTATACTATTAAAAATATAAGTATTTTATAAGAAGTATACAAGCATACATACATACCAGAAACAGTATCGCTAGTAGAACAAAACAAAAGTATTTGGATGTTCGACACTGCAGTTAAAACTGGGTAATTATGTAATGATGTCTGGAACAAATATAGCCTGATCAACTATATTTATTTGAGAGACGACCAATATGTGTTTGGGAGTGACTGTGGTGATGCAACAGGCCTAAAACTTACCAAGATATATACAACATGAAATCAATAGAGCAGAGCAAACAACTTAAAATCATTCCAAGTTTTGCTACTTTTTTCTTTTCTAGCGATAGTTTACTTGTATTGGTAGCTTTTCTTTGCATATCGCTTAGTAGAACACTTTATCTATCAGGTTGAGATATGTCTTGATCCATATCATTTGATTCTAAAATCTAAGGGACTTACCATCCTCTTCTTCTTGATTATTTTAGAGTAAGATGCCTCCGAGGAAGAGACCCAACAGAAAGAACAACAATCCTCCAACAAATTCGACGCCACCACCTCTTCAGTACGACCCAAGTATCTTCCAAGCAGTTGTGACAGCCGTTGTGGCTGCTGCAATGTCCCAGATCAATGCTAGCGGTACAAGTGGGGTAGGTAGTGGTGCCCCTACATCCAATCTCGATGACAACCATGGTCACACCAGGGAATGTACATACAAAGATTTTTTGAATGCTAATTCACGGTCTTTTGATGGCAGTGGAGGTGTCATTGCCCTTACCCAATGGATTGAGAAGACAGAGTCGATCTTTGAGATATGTGCTTGCCCCGAACCCAACAAGGTGAAGTTTGCAGTGGGAACCTTCACTGACATAGCACTAACTTGGTGGAATGGCCAAGTCAAATCCCTATCTCTTCCGGTGGCTAATGTCATGAGTTGGGAGGATCTGAAAGAACTGATTCTCACTGAGTACTGCCCATGAGGCGAGATGCAGAAACTAGAGCAGGAGCTTTGGAATTTGAAGATGAAAGGCTCTGACATTATTGCTTACACTGAGAGATTCAGTGATCTTGCTCTTCTCTACCCGGGAATGGTCACCCCGGAGAGCAAGAAAGTAGAAAGATACATATGGGGATTAACACCCCCAACTTAGGGGAATGTTTTGGCTGCCTAACCCCTGGCATTTGATAGTGCCAAACGGTTGGCGCAAACTCTGATTGATCATGAGTATTTCCAGGATCCCATGCTAGCTGCCCACGAACCACCCAAGGAGAGCGGTGGGAAGAAAAAGTTCTGGAACAAGTGCCTGGGAAAGTCTTCGCATGATCCCTCCAAGAAGTAACAAATAGTGGCAGTCCATGCTGCTACTACTCATGTTGTTGCCCCTACAGCTCAAGCACCTTCCAATAGATATGTTGGAACCCTCCTAAGGTGCAACAAGTGTAACTTCCATCATCATGGATTGTGCCATGAAATTTTGTGCAACAACTATGGCAAAAGGGGCATACAGCTCGTTTTTGCAAGACACAAGTCCAAACCACTAATCAGGCTCCTGGAGCTGGAGTAAGCCAAGCCTGTTATGGATGTGGTGAGACTGGGCATTACAAAAGGAATTGCCCAAAGGCAAAAACAGCTGTCAACATGGGGAAAGTGCTATCCATGGGCCAGGAGGAAGCAGTCATTGATCCCACCGTAGTTACGGGTATGTTCCTCCTCGACAACTCTTATGCATGCATCATTTTTTATAGTGGTGCGGAGAGGAGTTTTGTTAGTCATGCATTTAAACATCTACTCAAGCATAAATCCCAACCTTTAAGCGAAACGTTTACTGTCGAGATGGATAACGGTAAGAAAGAGAGCACTGACGACGTATTCATAGGTTGTAACCTTACCTTAAATGATTACACCTATCCCATCGATCTCATGTCGGTCTCTATTAAGAGCTTCAATGTCATTATCGACATGGACTGGTTTAGTCTTCATCGTGCCGATATTCTCTGCTTCGATAAAGCCATTCGCCTCAATCTGCCTAATGGCTAAGCCCTCATCATTTATGGTGACAAAATTAGCTCAAACCTTCGTATCATTTCGTGAATCAAAGCCCAAAAATATATGCGAAAAGAGTATCAGGCATTTCTAGCCCATGTCGTTAATGAAAAGAAGGAAGTTAAAGATCTCGAGAGCATTCCTGAAGTCTGCAACATTCCTGATATCTTCCCTAAAGATCTTCCCAGAATCCCTCCCGAACGCCAAGTCGAGTTCCAAATTGACTTAATCCCCGGAGCTACCCCCGTAGCTAAATCCCCTTACCGTCTAGTGCTGGTAGAAATGCAAGAGTTATCTAGCCAGCTCAATGAACTGCTCAACAAGGGATTCATCATACCAAGTTCCTCACACTGGGGAGCCCCAGTCTTATTTGTGAAAAAGAAGGATGGATCCTTTAGGATGTGCATATATTATCGTGAACTGAACAAGCTAACCATCAAGAATCACTATACTCTTCCCCGAATCGACGACCTCTTCTATCAACTGCAAGGAGCCAGTTACTTCTCAAAGATAGACCTAAGATCCGGGTGCCATCAGTTGCGAGTCCAAGAGGGTGATATTCCTAAGACAACATTTCAGACTCGATATGGTCACTATGAGTTTGCAGTGATGCCCTTTAGCATAACCAACGCACCGACGATATTCATGGATCTGATGAATCGGGTGTGCCGTCCCTTCCTAGATAGGTTCATGATAGTATTCATGTATGATATACATGTCTATTCTAGAAGTGAGAAAAATCATAGACAACACTTGAGGCTAGTGCTAGAAACTTTACGGGCGGAGAAACTGTATGCAAAATTCTCTAAGTGTGAATTCTGGATCAGAAAGGTAACTTTCCTCGGTCACGTGGTTAGCGAGGAAGTCATACACGTGGGTCCTTCCAAAATCAAGGCGATTGAGAATTGGTCAGCACCGACGACACCCACAGAAATCCGTCAATTCTTGGGTGTTGCTGGCTACTATTGCAGATTTATCTAGAACTTTTCCAGAATTGCTAAGCCTCTAACTACCCCAACTCAGAAAGGTGTATCCTTTAGTTGGGGAGAAAATCAAGACTCTGTGTTTCAAACATTGAAGCGGGCCTTATATAGCACACCTATCTTGTTTTTTCCAGAAGGAACAGAGGACGTTGTTCTCTACTGCGATGCATCCAATCAGGGCCTAGGCTGTATGCTCATGCAGCGAGGGGAAGTCATTGCTTATGCCTCGAGAAAGATGAAAGAACATGAAATCAATTATACAACTCACGACCTGTAGTTGGGAGAAGTGGTTTTCACCTTAAATATATGGAGACATTATCTCTACAGAATCAAGTGCACTGTCTTCACCGACCGTAAGAGCCTACAACACATTTTCGATTAGAAGTAATTGAACATGAGGCAACGGCGATGGGTGGAGCTACTAAATGATTATGAGTGTGAGATACGCTATCATCCAGGCAAGGCCAATGTGGTAGCAGACGCGCTCGGCCGGAAAGAATACCCAGGTCGCAGAGTGAAGGCACTAACTATGACCATCCATTCCCACCTATCCGCTCAAATCAGAGAGGCTCAGCTGGAAGCCTTGAAACCTGAGAACATGTCGAATGAAGCTTTAAGGGGAATGGAAAAGAACTTTGAGATCAAGGGAGATGGAGTCTACTATTTTATGAACCGAATTTAGACCCCAAAGTTCAGTGGTTACAGAGAGGTTGTCATGAGTGAATCTCATAGGACTCGATACTCCGTTCACCCAGGTTCAAATAAGATGTATCTGGATCTCAAAAATCTCTATTGGTGGCCAAATATGAAAGCAGAGATTGCTACCTTCACGGGCAAGTGTCTGACTTGCGCCAAGTTGAAGGTGGAATATCAAAAGCCCTCGGGTCTACTTCAATAGCCAGAAATACCTGAGTGGAAGTGGGAAAGAATTGCGATGAATTTCATCACTAAATTGCCCAAGTCTCTGAGTGGGTACGATACCATCTGGGTAATTATCGATCGATTGACTAAATCTGCCCACTTCCTGCTAATCAAGGAAACCTTCAAGATGGAGAGACTGACACAAATCTACATTCAAGAAATAGTATGTCTTCATGGTGTGTCTGTGTCCATTATCTTCGATCGTGATAACACATTCACCTCGAGATTTTGGCAGTCACTGTAGAAGGCTCTTGGAACTAAGTTGGATATGAGCACGACTTACCATCCACAAACCGACGGGCAGAGTGAGAGGACCATTCAGACATTGGAAGACATGTTGAGGGCATATGTTATAGACTTTGGCAAGTCGTGGGACACCCATTTTCTCTTGGTCAAGTTCTCCTACAAAAACAGCTATCATACCAATATTAAAGTTACGCCATTTGAAGCCCTTTATGGCCATAAGTGCAGATCCCCTCTGTGTTGGGCTGAGGTGGGTGACAGGCAGTTAGCTAAGGGTCAAGTCCCCGACATCACTCTCATAGGCCTGGAAATCATCCGAGAAACCACCGAAAAGATCAAGCCAATTCGAGAACGACTAAAAGCCTCCAGAGATAGACAAAATAGCTATGCCGACAGAAGGCGAAAACCTTTGGAATTCCAGGTTAGTGACCGCATTATGTTGAAGGTCTCACCCTGGAAAGGCGTGATACGCTTTAGTAAGCGTGGAAATCTGAATCCAAGATACGTTGGACCATTTGAGATCCTCGCTAGGATCAATCTCGTAGCATACAAACTTCATTTACCCCAATAGCATAGCAACATTCATCCCGTCTTCCATGTGTCGAACCTTAAAAAGTGTCTCTCTGAAGAAACACTTGTGATCCCTGTTTATGAGATCAAGATCAACGAGAACCAAATTTTGTGGAAGAACCAATCGAAATCATGGATCAGGAAGTCAAAAGGACGAAACAAAGTCGCATACCGATAGTGAGGGTCTGCTGGAATGCCAATCGGGGACCTAATTTCATTTGGGAGCGAGAAGATCAAATGCAACAGAAGTACTCACATATTTTTCCAAGTCCATGATTGTATTCTATGTTAGAATTTTGGGACGAAATTTCCTCTATCGGGGGGATGATGTGACAACCCGAACATTATTCCTTCAACGTTAGTCAATTTCTGTTAAATAAAAATTCGAATTTTATTTGTTCTGTTAAGTTCTTATGGTTTAGAAAATCATTTTATTTATATAATTAAATTTTATATAAGAGTTGGAACCAAAATCACGTGAAAACCCGAGTTTTCCTCAAAAATCGGCAAAATACGGTAAGATTGGTGTTCACGGCCGTGAACCCAATCACGGCCATAAACCGTTCATAGCTGGGAACCCACCACCAACAGCAAACCCAACCTATATATATATATATATACACACACACACATATATATATATATATATATGTATATATATATATATATATATATATATATATATATATACGTGTGTGTGTGTGTTCTTACCCACATTTCTACAAGGCTGGCCAAAAATACTACTTTCTCTCTCTAAATCCACCAACCAAAAACTCAAGATTTCTCTCATAAATCATCCAATTCACCTTGGAGCTCGTTTTGGAACATCAAACATTCATCATTTCATCAGATCAAACAACCCTCATTTTTGAGTTCACGGCCGTGAACCCTTCAAATCTTCATCAGTTTACAGCCGCAAACCCTTCAAGGGTCGTAAACCATTCAAGAGTCGCAAGCGGTTCACGACCGAGAACAGTTCAAGACGGTAATCAGCTCAAACCGTGAATCTTGGCTGAAAACCCACTTTTCCCACTTCGATGGAGTCTCAGTAACATTCCTTAACAAAAAGCAAGTGTTTTATAACACTTTAATTAATTGTTACACTAATAAGATACATATATGTGTTTAATTACTATTAGGATTCTGTTAAATTGTCATGTACATCAACTCGAGGGTCCTCATTTCCAGTCTCGTTGTTCGGCACATACACGCAACCCACAGTGAGTTCATACCCCTACTTTTTATTGTTTTCAATGTTTTCAGGGGGAATACAAGCAAAACACAACGATTTATGTGTTCTATACAAATAATTTCAAACAAATTGAAAACTATTGCAATTGATACAACTAAGAAATCATAACATTTTACAAGAACATTTTGGTATTTTTATCCCTTTTGTAACATGTTGAGCATAAGGGACGTTTTCTACTTACAGCCAAAATTGCATAGTTTTTGAATCAATATATAAACCAAGTACATAACATACATGCAAACTATAATAGGTATAGTTTGGGATTTCAATACACAGTTTTACAAATTCAAAGCTTATACATTAACACACATATAAACTATGACAGACTTAGTTTATCACATACATTACTACTTACGGATTTCAACAGTACAACATTAGATAATTATTTAAGTATAATTATTGTTACACTACAGGTATACAAACGGATTCAAATACAAGAGAACAATACAGAACCACACGTAAACCAGTTAATACAGGATTGTGAGACATCTCTTCAATTGTACCCTTTGGGGTATGGACTAAATCTTATCATTTAGTGTAACCAGAGTCTCCTGGAGGAAGAGCGTTAGATTTGTGAATAGATCTATTCGGGACTAACAATCCCACACCTAAACTGCTAGCTACAGTTAGGCAAACATGCCTGGGATGAAAAATATCATACCACCCGACGCCTTAAGAACGTTACAGAGGTCATCAGTCATATCAAGCATGGTTATACGACTCACAATAGTATAAACTAACCTTTGTTTACGGGACTACATTCTACATTAGTTTTATTTTAATTAATAGAACTACTATACATTACATTGGAGGATTCCAGGGGATACAATTTTTTATTCTAAGTAATGAAACTACTATACATACTGGTGGTAACCAGGATTTTCAAATAGAACATTCTATACATTACTTGTGATAGGGTTTTCATTCAAAACAACGATATACAATACAACTGGTGGTAACCAAGCATGCGAACTGATACATTATACATTACTAGAGAACACAGTAACAAACACATATGTTAGAAAATATGGGATTTTTTTGGAAACATACAAACATTTCACAGATTCATCAACAGGTTTTCATTACAAAAACATGCTTATGAACTTACCAGCTTTATACTGATACTCTTTCAAAATCGCTTGTATTCTTAGGAAATCAGCAGACAGGTACTTCCGAAGGCTTTTGAGAAGACAAAGCGTATAGAGTCACATCTTTTATATTTTGTTATACTTTTAGTGTATACAAACTATGTATGAAACCGATGTAAATATCTATATTTTCAATGTAATGGTTGTGTTTACATTGATTACTATGATGCAATTATTGTGATACTATACATGATGTCCTCCACCCCCGAACATTTCCGTCGTTTCGGTTTGGGGGTGTGACACACCGCACTCTCCTATTTTTCCATTTTAAGAAGTTTTTAGCTTTTGCTTTTTGAAAAAAAAAATTATCATTTCCTTAGTTTGAGTCCTGACACACCGAGAGTGTGCCCGAATCCCTCAAACCAAGGCTCTGATACCAACTTGTAACAACCCAAATTTTCAAATAAAATTTTCATTTTTAATTAACCAAAACATTCCGATAAAATATGAAGTAACAATGACAATTGTTTTCAAACCCATAACATCAACATTTTATTTCAAATACCAGAGTGTCCCATCAAATCAAATGTCGAAGAGTGCATGCCACGCCATCAAGCCTTGTCCTCGCCCTTAGGCTTAGATGTACCTAAAACAAATCAACAAACTGTAAGCTAATGCTTAGTGTGTTCCCCAGAGCATACCCCACACAATCCACATAATCACATAATCCATATTAGCTATAAAAGCTACATAATCCGCATAAGCCATGCATACAAACATATAAGGATGTTGTGGGCTCCTCCCAGAGTCTTATACATACTTGCCATGGGATCCCCCACATGGTCCTCACCTAGGAATGACATGGCCTCCCCTACATGGTCTTATATCCAACTGTCACGGGGTCCCCCAGGGTCATCCATGCAAATAACATAATTATCAACTAGCATATCATATATCATGGAAATATCTATCATACTACATATCTCATACATAAACATATAGGGATGTTGTAGATTCCCTCCAGGGTCTTACTCCTACGTGTCATTGGCTCCCCCATATGGTCTTAACTACTTTCCATGGGCTCCCCCACATGGTCTTTACCTAGGAATGTCATGCGCTCCCCCACATGGTCTTATATCCAACTGCCATAGGCTCCCCCCCCGGGGGCCTTCACATATCCAATCAATAAGCACTAGCACATTCTCATATACATGCATACCAGACATAATAGTGGTGAATCCCCCGTAAACACTACAACTAACTAAATGGGTTGGCCTTGGTGCCTTTGACCCATTGGTATGGTGAGGAGACTCAGCTCTAAAGAATGTTGAACTGATAAGATAAGATCGGATAAGTCCCAACGCATAGCTCCAACTCAACTGCCTACAATCATCATGTGACTAGTTTGGTCAAAATTCTGAAATAAAAAAATACTCTCAAAGTCAAACTTTATCAACCATGGTCAAAGTCAAGGTTAACAGTCAATGTTGACCCAACTCGTCGAGTACATCTAGCAACTTGTCGAGTCCCTTCAGTGTTCAGAAAACCGGGGAAAACCCTAACTAACTCATTGAGTTACTCGTCATATTGAAAATGGAAAAAACCCGATCCAACTCATCGAGTTATCTTATCAACTCACTGATTTTACTCTGCAGACCAAAAACGGGAAAATCCAATCCATCTCGCCGAGTTGCCAGGGAAACTTGGCGATTTTTCCCTTGTCTTAACATAATCGGTCCTTTCAGTCGAATCCAAAGCTCCATACAACAGATCCTTAACCATAGATACATCCTAAAAGGGTAAAGTTTCCAACTTTACCCCCAAAGACCATCTAATATGCCTTATACTTAAACCCTAACTCCTTTGAGGAAGGTCTTTACTCGTTAAGCCTTTAAACTCATATC
The DNA here is from genome assembly GCF_051521515.1 of Lactuca serriola. Classification (NCBI taxonomy): domain Eukaryota; kingdom Viridiplantae; phylum Streptophyta; class Magnoliopsida; order Asterales; family Asteraceae; genus Lactuca; species Lactuca serriola. The sequence continues at coordinate 177,135,824 of NC_136412.1, read as the reverse complement.
CCATTGACCCAAAACATAGATCTGATGTCCAAAGGTGGACAAATCACGTAAAGTTTCTAAATTTACGTCCATGCATGCGTGAAATATTCTCCAAGATCCATTTTAGGCTTCATTGTGGACATAATGCATGAATGGGACATGGAGGCTATTAAAGTTTGCAGCTTTAATCCTCTAGAGGTCTTATAGAAGCCAGATCTACACTCCTAACCTCTGGAAACCTCTTATCTTGGGACATCCGACCCAAAGTTCCAAAACAAACCCAAAACTACCAAAAGATGAGATCTTAAACACTACATGTCAAGGTTATGGCTTTATACCTTCAAAATGCAGCCCTTGATGTAGAGTTTCTGGATCCAAGATCACTCCTCCAAGATTGCTACTTCTCTCTTCAAGACTTCCTTCATATATCACACCACAACACTCAAAGGAGGCGGTTCTAGGGTTTCTTTGAGTAAGGAGGCTGGTAAGGAGGCCATCCCTAATGGTTAAGTTCTTTAAATTGGGTACTAAACCCAGAAAATTAGGGTTTTCCTTTACAGTGTCTACTCGTCGAGTTGGGGCCTTCCAACTCGTTGAGTAGACCCTGACTCCCGTGTCCAATATCAATCTCTACGCGTCGAGTTGGGCTCCCCAACTCGTCGAGTCTTAATGAAAAACCGCAAAAACTTTTTAAAAAAAAAATAAATGATACCTAGAACAAGCGTTACATTCCTGAACATATAAAAGACCCTGAAAAACCCTTTTACCCATTATGCTCCCAATATACTAATCTTCTCTCTTTAGTAAAGTATTGTTCAAGCTTCAAAACCTGCAACAATGGCTTCCTCTCAATCTATTTCCCAAGTTATCAAATCCTCTCCTAAGAAGAACTCTTCCAAAGGGTCTGCATCAGATTCGTCAACATAATCCTTTCTCAGGGGTATAACCCTACTCTTCTCTCTAGACCCCATGGACTACGATGAGTCCATCTGGGTCATGATCGAGTTCATCGCTCATCATCCCATCATCCCATGATGTTCTCGAGGCAAAAATAATAAGTGATCGTATTGTTCCTGTTCATAAGTCTACTTTCTTGAAAGCGATTGGAATTTGCGAAAATGCTGAAGGCTTCAAGGTCCAAAAACCATCTGCTAAAGAGTTCCATATGTTCCTTAATCACATTGGGTATACATAAGAGATTAAGGCAAAGAAGTTCAAGAAATCAATTGTTTCAAGCCTTTGGACAATCCTCATGCATTTCATCCTTAGAGGTCTGTCTAGGAAGCATGGTGGTATAGACACTCTCAGCAAGGATTGATTTTATGTCATGTACAGTATTTTCTTAGGGAAACAAAATGTTGTAGATCTCACAGAAGTCTTGTGGCAAGACTTTCGAAAGTCTGCCATCAATCGCAAGCCTCATGGAATTTCAAGTATGAGATTTTGGGCTCTGACTATTCAACAACTTTATCGTGAAAGAAATGCACCAATTCATGTGGATACGATTCCGAAAGAGGTATTTCTTTTTTTAAACCTATCAAGTCTTATTGCCTTCCGGACCAAAAATCTTTCAGACCCATTAGGCGATTGTCAGAACATATGTTGGCCATCCTACCTTCCAAGTCCATTCATTTGAAACAACACCTGTAGACTTTGATTGTGTATAGCACTACATAATCCACCCTGGTCTCCATTAAGCCTATCACAGGCATGGACAAGGCTATTCCATCTACTGGTAAGAAAAAGAAATCTGCCAAATTCAAGACCTCTCTCTCTAAACCCAAAGCCAGAAAGAGAACCAAAGTCAGTTCGTCCTCTCAACAGGAAGGAACCAAATACATTTCATCTGACTTTGGCCATCCTCTTACCCCACCTACCCACTCTTCCGAAGTACCCTTCTGAGTTTCAAAATCATAATCACACACTCATGGGGAGTCTCCACATAATCCACCTCACCTTCCCAACAAGGTGTTGCTGGTGTTGAACATAGTTCCTTGCACCCCATGGAACAAACCCATGAGTCAACTTGGAAAACCCCATTCTTTCATCACAAGAATGGTCTGAGATCCCTGTCTCGAACCCTAAGCATTCTGAAGTAGAAGTTGTCCCTCCTACCTCAGAAGCCATAAGTAGTCTGATACCTGGTAAAGGTATAGGACGACTAGGTGTTAATGATCCTCGTTGGGAAGATTTTGTTGGTAGGGCACATTCGAGGCGTCCTGAACTTACACAATCTCAGGTTGAATCAACTCTCATCTCGATGAGAAACAGGGCCATCCAAATCAACTTACCCTTTGTTGTTCCAATCTATGAAATCACTGATCTACAGTTTGCCTCAGGAGAAAAAAACACAACATCATCTCCGACAATCCTCCCAAGACTCATCACCATGACGCCTTGCACCCCGATCCCGATGAAGAACTCTTGGATGAACTTTTGTTTAATGACGATAGCACCTCTATTGCTGCTTGTAACAACGTAAATTTTCAAAACAAATTTTTCATTTTCAAAACCGTCATTTTTCACAAAATAACATCAACATATTGTTTCAAATGTATTTATCACAAAACATCTCCCTAGAATCCAAAACATAAACTCCACAAGTGTGTACAGATCATGCCGGCGCTTCCCGCGCTCATGACTAGTACCTGAAACACATCACACAACAACTGTAAGCATAAATGCTTAGTGAGTTCCCCCAAAATACCACATACAACACATACGCCACTCAAGGCTATAATACGACCCTCCGGTCGATGTGTCTCAGCAGGACCCTCCAGTCCCGTAGCTCGTTGGACCCTCTGGTCCGGTCATAGCTTGTTGGGCCCTCCGGCCCGGTTTGTATCATTGGAACCTTCGGTCCGGTCTATAACAATATACAACATACACATAGCACATAGCACATAATCTCATACATAACACATAAGACCCTCTGGTCTACACAATATACCACTCTAGGCAAGTATAGTGAGAAGACTCAGCTCGATGTCTCGACAAATATCTGTCTCGGAATAAATGTGATCTAGCCTCCGCCTAATCACACAAAGTAATACACTCATAAATACAACTGCACTCAACCCTAAAGGTCAACAAGGTCAACAGTCAACTTTAACCGGACTCGGCGAGTGCACTAGGGCGACTCGGCGAGTCTATACGTGTCCACTGACTCTCTTGGATCCTCTCTTGACACGACGAGTACTTCTCTGACTCGACGAGTTCCACCTGGCATGAATCACGGGGCCACCACAACTCAACTCGGCGAGTCTCAAGAGCAACTCGGCGAGTTCCGGCTTAACTCAGTCCCCCTGACTCTCCTTGACTCACTGAGTCGACCCCTCAACTCGACAAGACCACTCGCTGAGTGGTTACGGCAAACTTCATGCTACTCGCCGAGTCTGTTCTTCAGACTCGGCGAGTTCATGCCATGCATAAACTCAAACTCACTTCTGAGGTCATATGTATTCCATACAATCATATATCTGGCCTCCCCAAGCATGATAATCAAGTAAAGTCCAAACCTTGGTGCTCAAACAACAACTATTTGCTCCTATATGATGTTTTAGCCCCATATCTCATAACCCTTGGTCAAAACTCCCATGAATCCTCATAAATCTTAAGGAATAAAGCTTCTCTGGACCTCTATGGATCCCATTTCAAGCCTCATCACAAATAGGGACGAAATGGACATCAAATATAACCAACAAAGGGGTCAAGAAACCCTAAACCCCCATGTTCATCATAATAACAGAAAAGGGAGCCAAAATATACCTCCAAAATGATGCTCTGAGCTCCAAATTCGAAGGATGTCCACCTCCCTTGCCTCCTCTTGGCTAGAAACTCCTTTGCCTTGCCAAACAAAGCTTCCAAGGTTAACAATGGCCTCCTCTCTCTCCCAAAACGCTCAAAATCTCTTTAGGGTTTCTCTCTGGGGTTGGTGGCCGCAAATGACGGCCATAAGCCCCTTTAAATAGGTCTCAAACCCTGGAAATTAGGGTTTCATTAAACAGCGTGGACTCGCCGAGTACACTTTTGGACTCACCGAGTCCAGACGCGAACCCGCGTGCAAAACCGCGATCCTAATCGGCGAGTTTAGACTCCAACTCGCCGAGTCTCCTCACATCAATCAAAAATTAAAAGAATAAAAATAATACCTGGGAATCCGGGTGTTACAATTCTCCCCCAATAGAATCAGACTTCTCCCTCGAAGTCTCACTCTGCAAATAACTCCGGATGCTGCTCACGCATATCACGCTCCGGCTCCCAAGTTAACTCTGACCCTTTCCGATGTTGCCACTGGACCTGCACCAGTGGCACTTCTTTATTCCTCAGGAGCTTGATCTTCCAATCTCTGATCGCTACTGGTCTCTCAGCGTAATTCAGGCTCGCATCCACCTGAATATCTTCTAGTGGCACTACTGCCGACTCGTCGGCTACGCACTTTCGCAACTACGACACATGGAAAGTGTCGTGAATCTGACCCAAATCTACTGGCAACTCCAAACGATAGGCTACCCTGCCTACCCTCGCGACCACCCTGAAAGGGCCAATATATCGGGGCCCCAACTTGCCCCTCTTCCTGAATCGAATCATTCCTTTCCAAGGAGAGACCTTCATGAGCACAAAGTCGCCGACCTGAAACTCAAGCTCGGACCGGCGTCTGTCCGCATAACTTTTCTGACGACTCTGAGCAGTCAACAACCTCTGTCTGACCTGCTGGATTGGCTCTGTCGTCTGAAGCACGAGCTCGGTACTACCCATCACGCGCTGCCCTACTTCTCCCCAGATGATAGGGGTCCAACACCTCCTCCCATACAACAGCTCAAAGGGCGGCATGCCAATGCTCGAATGATGGCTGTTGTTGTAAGAGAACTCCGCCAAGGGAAAAAACGTGTCCCAACTTCCGCCAAAATCCAACACACATGCTCGGAGCATGTCCTCGAGCGTCTGAATCGTCCGCTCACTCTGCCTGTCGGTCTAGGGGTGGTACGCAGTACTAAAATGCAGTTTCGTTCCCAATTCCTCATGAAACTTCTTCCAGAATCTGGAAGTGAAACGTACATCTCGATCTGAGACAATCGAAATCGGCACTCCATGCCGTGATACCACCTCTCTCACGTACATCTCCGCCAACTTCTCCACGGAAGAGCTCTCACTGATGGCCAGGAAATGAGCACTCTTTGTCAACCTATCCACAATCACCCAAATTGCATCGACACCCCTCGCGGTTCTTGACAATTTGGTGATGAAGTCCATGGTAATCTGTTCCCATTTCCACTCGGGAATCTCTAATGGCTACGACTTGCCATGTGGACGCTGATGCTCGGCCTTAACCCTGCGACAGGTCAAGAATCTCTCTACAAACCATGTGACATCCCTCTTCATACAGGGCCACCAATAATCCTTTTTCAGGTCCAAAAACATCTTAGTGGCCCCAGGATGGATCGAGAATTTCGATCGATTAGCCTCCTCCATCAAAATGGTACGCATCCCGCCCACGGATGGTACCCAAATCCGACCCGGAAATGTCATAAGCCCCCGGCTATTGGTAACAAACTCCAATACCAGTCTGACAACTCGTTCCCTCTTCTGGCACTTAGGCTGCATAGCCTCAGCCTGTGCCCTCCGAATAGCATCCAAAATCGGGGTCATCACTGTCAATTTCAAACATACATCTTGCAATGGGGCGCTCTCCGCCCTACGGATAAGTGCATCGGCTACAACATTAGTCTTGCCCGGGTGGTACAGGATCTCACAATCATAATCCTTGACCACGTCCAACCACCTCCTCTGTCGCATATTCAAGCTGGGTTGATCCATCAAATACTTCAAGCTCTTGTGGTCCGTGTATGTCGTACATCGAACCCCGTACAGGTAGTGTCGCCAGATCTTGAGAGCGAACACTACCGCCCCCGGCTCCAAATCATGTGTGGGATATCTCGACTCGTGAGGCTTAAGCTGCCTCGATACATATGCAATCACGTGCCCTCTCTGCATAAGCACCGCTCCTAATCCGGATATCGATGCGTCACAATAAACCACAAAATCCTCCATCCCTTTCGGAAGGACTAACACTGGGGCTTCGCATAACTTCCTGCGAAGTGTCTCAAACGAGGTCTGTTGCTCCGGACCCCAAGAAAATGTAACACCCTTCCGGGTCAACCTGGTGAGGGGCACAGCGATCTTGGAGAAATCCTTATTAAATCTCCGATAATAGCCGGCCAATCCCAGAAAACTCCTGATCTCGGTGGGTGATCTCGGCACCTCCCACCTCATAACCTCCTCAATCTTGGCCGGGTCGACTAAAATCCCCTTCTGGTTAACGAGATGCCCCAAGAACTGAACCTTTCATAACCAGAACTCACATTTGGAGAACTTGGCATAAAGCCTCTCCGATCTCAAAACTCCGAGGATCTCCCTCAAATGCTCCTCATGCTGCTCTCTGGATCTCGAATACACCAGAATGTCGTCGATGAACACGATCACCGAGCGATCCAACATTGGTCTGCACACCCTGTTCATGAGATCCATGAACACCGCTAGTGCGTTGGTGAGTCCGAAAGGCATCACCACGAATTCGTAATGCCCATAACAAGTCCGGAAGGCTGTCTTCTGCACGTCCTCCTCCTGCACCCTCACCTAATGATACCCAGACCTCAAATCGATCTTGGAGAACCAAGATGCTCCCTGCAGCTGATCAAAAAAATCATCGATCCTTCGCAACGGGTAACGGTTCTTGACCGTTAGCTTATTGAGCTCACGATAATCAATGCACATCCGAAACGAGCCATCCTTCTTCTTGACAAAAAGGATAGGCGCTCCCCAAGGCGAACTGCTCGGCCTGATAAACCCCTTCCCCAGCAGTTCTTGAAGCTGCAAGGAAAACTCCTGCATCTCCGGAGGCGCAAGGCGATACGGCGCCTTAGCGATAGGCGCAGCTCCTGGAACCAACTCAATATCGAACTCTACCTGCCTCTCCGGAGGCACACCCGGCAAGTCCTCTGGAAACACATCCGGAAACTCACGCACTATCGGAACCTCATCAACTGACCTCGGTCTCTCAATATCAGCCCTCGCATCCATCACGTATGCCACAAAACCCCTACAGCCCTGCTGTAGACTCTGTCTCGCTCTGGCGGCCGAACAAAATGCTGACCCTGAACGTGTACCCTCGCCGTACACCGAAAGAACTCCCCCACTAGGGTCTCGAAACGACACCAATTGATGCTTGCAGTCTATCACAGCTCCATAATGGCTCAGCCAGTCCATACCCACTATCACACACACGTCCCCCATCGCGATCGGGACCAGATCTATCGGAAACTCCACACCGAAGATCTCAAGGACACATCCCCTAATCACATCCGAAGCATACACAGCTCGCTCATCATCTATGGAAACTCACAGAGGCCGATCCAATGCCTCTCGACGGGTACTAATATGCTGACTAAGTGCTATGGAAACAAACGACCGACTCGCACCCGAGTCAAATAACACTAATGCAGGCACAAAATTCACAAGAAAAGTACCTACGCATATGATCATATAAGCATAAAATCTCAACTCAAATAAAAGATGAAAAGAAAATACATACCAGCCACAACATCAGGCGCTGCGCGGACCTCCTCCGCGGTCAACTGAAACGCTCTCCCACAAGCTCTCGGGGGCTCGGCCTTTACCGGCCGAGTCTTGGTAACCCTAGCAGCAGGCGCAGATCCCTGCGCTGATCCCTGAAGAAGCTGTGGGCACTCGGCCTTCCAATGGCCGGTTTGGTTGCAATGAAAGCAAACCGAGAATCCCTTGGGGCATTCCCTCGCGATATGCCCCTCCTTCCCACACTTGTAACATACTCCAGCCCTGCAAGACCCCTCATGACTCTTACCGCACTTCCCACAAGTGCGGCCCTTCGCGCCCCCAGATCTCGAATCAGCGGGTCTAGCCCGCTTGGCTGCCGGCTGAGACTGGTCCGGCCGCCGATCCATCCTCTGAGACTCGGCCTCCTCCCTGGCCTGAGTCTCCAGCCCAATCTCCCTCTTCCGGGCATTTTCCTGGAGCTCAGCAAATGTCCGGTAAGTCGAGTTCGCCACGAACTCCCGTATATCTCTCCTCAGAACACGCAGATAACGGCTCATACGAGCTTGCTCCGTCGACACCTGCTCAGGGTAAAACATTGCCCTCTCATGGAACTTCCTGGTGATGACAGTCACTGAATCAGTACCCTGCTTGAGGGTCAAGAACTCCTGGATCAACCGTTCCCTCTCCACCAGGGGAACATACTCCTCTCGGAACATAGTGGTGAACCTCTCCCAGGTCACCTCAGAAATCTCAGCCAAAGTAAAGTCCGCCGTCACGAACTTCCACCAATCCTTCGCTCCCAGGTGGAGCTGGTTCAAGGTGAACCGAACCCTCAAGTGCTCTGGACAAGAGAACGTATAGAAACATCCCTCGATGTCATAGATCCACCTCATAGCGAAAATCGGGTCTTGCGTCCCGTCGAACTCTGGTGGCTTCGTGTTGCTGAACTCCCGGAACAACAACGAGTCACCTCCCTAAGGTCTGGCAGCAGCAACAGCAGTAGTAACTGCAGCTGCAGCAGCCTCAGTCAACGCGGTGTACCGTTCATCAAAAGTCTCGATCAACGTGGTCTTGATGTCTCCAAACATCTCAGGAGTCTCAGCCCAGATGGCAGCAGCCACTTCCTCATGAATCATCCGACGGATCTCCTCGTCGCTGACACCACTGGTCTCAGGTATGTGTCGAGTCCCAACCATGATGTCTCTGAAATACAACAAAATTTATTAGAGATCTGATCGAACATGCTCATACTCGATGACGCAACCCTACTTGTCCTCCGTCGTCCAAAAGATTCTTACTTGAAATGCCCACTGCTCCGGTGTCTTCAGTAGAACGGGCCCAATACTACTGACCACACTGCACCAGCATTCACTTCAAGTCCTCCTCCTTGGATCTTGGATTACAAGTACTCTATTCTCATGAGCTCCTAACTGCTATCACTCGCTCTCAAAGCATCTCAGCAGCAGAAAACTCCTAGGCTAAGGCATCACAAATCAAGCCACTCTAGTCCTAATATGTATACTTAGCCTACTCTAGCATGCATAATATAACATATCTCAGAACATATAAATTAAGGGTACTTTTGGGGAATTCGTCGCTCGGGCGCTGGCTGATCGTACACACGGCTCTGCTCTGTTTGTCTCAAAACTCTGATACTCTTTTCAAAAATTTTATTTTATTATAAAAATTCTTCTCAATTCCTCAGTTTGAGTCCAGATACGCCCGAAGATGCATCCGAATCCCTCAAACCAAGGCTCTGATACCAACTTGTAACAACGTAAATTTCAAAACAAATTTTTCATTTTCAAAACCGTCATTTTTCACAAAATAACATCAACATATTGTTTCAAATGTATTTATCACAAAACATCTCCCTAGAATCCAAAACATAAACTCCACAAGTGTGTACGGATCATGTCGGCGCCTTCCCGCGCTCATCACTGGTACTTGAAACACATCACACAACAACTGTAAGCATAAATGCTTTGTGAGTTCCCCCAAAATACCACATACAACACATACGCCACTCAAGGCTATAATACGACCCTCCGGTTGATGTGTCTCAGCGGGACCCTCCAGTCCCGTAGCTCGTTGGACCCTCTAGTCCGGTCATAGCTCGTTGGGCCCTCCGGCCCGGTCTGTATCATTGGACCCTTCGGTCCGGTCTATAACAATATACAACATACAAATAGCACATAGCACACAATCTCATACATAACACATAAGACCCTCTGGTCTACACAATATACCACTCTAGGCAAGTATAGTGAGAAGACTCAGCTCGATGTCTCGGCAAATATCTGTCTCGGAATAAATGTGATCTAGCCTCCGCCTAATCACACAAAGTAATACACTCATAAATACAACTGCACTCAACCCTAAAGGTCAACAAGGTCAACAGTCAACTTTAACCGGACTCGGCGAGTGCACTAGGGCGACTCGGCGAGTCTATATGTGTCCACTGACTCTCTTGGATCCTCTCTTGACACGACGAGTACTTCTCTGACTCGACGAGTTCCACCTGGCATGAATCGCGGGGCCACCACGACTCAACTCGCCGAGTCTCAAGAATAACTTGGCGAGTTCCGGCTTGACTCAGCCCCCCTGACTCTCCCTGACTCACTGAGTCGACCCCTCAACTTGACAAGACCACTCGTAGAGTGGTTACGGCAAACTTCATGCTACTCGCCGAGTCTATTCTTCAGACTCGGCGAGTTCATGCCATGCATAAACTCAAACTCACTTCTGAGGTCAGATTTTTTCCATACAATCATAGTCCTGGCCTCCCCAAGCATAATAATCACGTAATGTCCAAACCTTGGTGCTCAAACAACAACTATTTGCTCCTATATGATGTTTTAGCCCCATATCTCATAACCCTTGGTCAAAACTCCCATGAATCCTCATAAAGCTTAAGGAATAAAGCTTCTCTGGACCTCTATGGATCCCATTTCAAGCCTCATCACAAATAGGGACGAAATGGACATCAAATATAACCAACAAAGGGGTCAAGAAACCCTAAACCCCCATGTTCATCATAATAACAGAAAAGGGAGCCAAAATATACCTCCAAAATGATGCTCTGAGCTCCAAATTCGAAGGATGTCCACCTCCCTTGCCTCCTCTTGTCTAGAAACTCCTTTGCCTTGCCAAACAAAGCTTCCAAGATTAACAATGGCCTCCTCTCTCTCCTAAAACGCTCAAAATCTCTTTAGGGTTTCTCTCTGGGGTTGGTTGCCGCAAATGACGGCCATAAGCCCCTTTAAATAGGTCTCAAACCCTGGAAATTAGGGTTTCATTAAACAGCATGGACTCACCGAGTCCAGACGTGAACCCACGTGCAAAACCATGATCCTACTCGGCAAATTTAGACTCCAACTCGCCGAGTCTCCTCACATCAATCAAAAATTAAAAGAATAAAAATAATACCTGGGAATCCGGGTGTTACACTGCTCAACCATTGTATTCCTCACTTCAGTTCCCAATAAAGCCATCCTCTTCAAAGCAAGTTTGTGATTTTGGGTTCTCCTCCTCTTCTTTCGAACCTTTTGATGAAGAAATCAAGACTGGCGATCAAGCCCAAATGTATCTCGGAGCTGAAACAAAGTCTACTCCCAAGGCAGATAATTCTATTAATGCAACTCAAGCTGGCCCCTCCGAACCTTCTGTTTTTCAATATGATGATAAATCCAAGTCTCGAACCTCCACCTCGGATACGGGATCATCAGTTGGTAATTATGTTGATCCCTTTTCCCTTTTGGAACTCTGGTACAATGTCTCTACAAATTTAAAGAAGGTCGAATCAATTGAAACCTCTGTGGCCGGACTCCATGCCAAGATTAATGAAAAGGTTTCCGGTCTAGACTCTAAGCTAGATGTAATTTTAAATTCTTTTTCCGAAGCCATAAAGTCCAGACCCACAACTGCTGAAAGGGAAGCCAACTCGATCAACTTATTTCCCTCTAACTCAAACATAGCATCGAGGAGGTTGAAAAAAAATATGAAGCCTCTCTCGATCATTACCTTGACACAATCACCACAATGCTAAAGGTCCATGACGATATGATTGGTGTAACCAATGAGCTTGTCAAACAGACCAACATCTGCCATGAGAAACAAATTCAGAGACTAGAGAAGGAGATCCGGAAGAAAGATGAAATGAACCTGATAATGCAACAAGTCCTTATCAAGCTCCTCCAGGCATGGTGGAACATTATGGATATCCCGAATAACAAATTTGATGAGAGGCTCTCGATTTTTGGCGAACTCTTCAATCACCTCAAAGCTCAGGCTCCCAGAGCTGAAGCTTATAATGCTCTGACCCTGCAAATGAATAAAAGTTTTCAAAAGGTTTTTTGACAAGTTCTCGGATCTCAAAGCATATACATTGCTTGCACCGGTTGTCGGGTCATCCTTCCAAAAGGGGAGAAGGGCCTAGCTGGAGAAGTCAATCCATACCCTGCAAATTTGTCTCGGAGTTCCAACTCCAAGAGGAAAACACTGATGATTTTTTACAAGTTATTTCAGGTTCTCCAGATGACAATGATGATGATGATGATGATGATGATGATGATGTTAAATGTAACAACGTAAATTTTCAAACCAATTTTTTTCAATTTAAAAAAAAACACATTTTTCACAGTAACAAAATCCCAAAATGTCACAATGTCAAATCACCAAATCTCATAATCAATAACTATATATTTGTAAAACTCCAGGAGCCTCTAAATCATAACTCAATCTCTGATGTATGTGTATAATCAAGCCGGTGCCTTCCCGTGATCCTGAGAAGTACCTGAAACACATAACACATAACACGGTAAGCACGAAGCTTAGAGAGTCCCCCAAAATACCACATGCACAAATAATAAGCAACTCAATGCTATAACTCGGCATGGACCCTCCAGTCACATGCGTCTAGTTGAGGACCCTCCGGTCTCACAGCTCGGTATGGACCCTCTGGTCCTGTGTCTCAGTGGGACCCTTCAGTCCCGTAGCTCGGGTGGACCCTCTGGTCCTAACTCGGGTGGACCCTCCGGTCCTACTCAGTAACTCAGAATAATACACAGTATAAATCATATAGAAATAATGCAAGATATCACAGTACTCAAATAACATATAAGACCCTCTGGTCGTCACACACAACTCATATTACCGATCTAGGTATGTATAGTGAGAAGACTCACCTCGTAGGAAACGGATAACCTCGAAATTGTATCACCAGTCTAGCCTCCGCCTAACACACACAATAATTATCCCTAATTAATAATGGCTTTCATGAAGTTAGACTAACCCTTCCCTACACTCACAAAAGGTTAAAAGACCATTTTACCCCTCCATGGGCTTAATAGTCCACATGTTGACCAAACCCTAAACGTCAACCAAAATTCAACGACAGGGAGTACGTTGGGCGTACTCAGCTGCCATGCAGATATCAGGGATACTTGACCCCTACGATGTGCGTACTGGGATTACACCCAGCGTAAGTCCTAGTTTCACTCTCCTCACATATTTGGTCTTAATCAGTTAAGACTTTGGTTCATATCACAGATCTGGAATCCCTAATATCTCTTAATCCATAAATTCAGTAACTATAAGCCTTTGCATGGCTGATTTGGTCACAAACACCCAAAACTCTCATCCTCTTTTCTCATGAAGCTCATATCTCATGCATGGCTTATTTCTAACAACCAAGATTGGAGTTTTATGACATTTCTCCACAAAATACACTAAAAGGGGTGGATCATGACCTCTAGGGCTCATTATTTCATAAAGCCTCCATCTTTTGGGACAAAACCCTAAAATACTCCGTATAAATGCTCAAATCAAAAGAGTGATAAAGCTTGAAACTTTATACCTCTAAGTGAATCTTTACACATAGTTATGCTTAGATCCAAGGGCCTGGACTCTCACTCCTTCTCCAAGGCTTCTTCTCCACTTCAAGAACACAAGAATACACTCAGAGGTATAAAGTTTAAGCTTTACATAAAGCTATAAGAATAATGATTTAGGGTAAGGAGGGTTTGGTGTCTGGGAATGGTGGCCAAGAATGAGGCCATCAAATCCTTTATATAGGGGACTCACCAACAATTAGGGTTTTCATTATGGGCCTAGTACGCCCAATGAACCCTCTAGTATGCCCAGCGTACTAGGTGGCCTTCGCGACATATGCACGCATACGAGTACGCTGAGCGTACACTGTAGTACGCCCAGCGTACTCGTTTAAGACCTTTTCTCTAATAAGGGCCTAAATGGACAAGTGCTCAAAAGATCAAGGCTTATAAGATATACCTGGACTTGGGATGTTACAATTCTCCCCCACTAGGAGACTTCGCCATCGAAGTCATGCTCCGCAAATAACTCTGGATGTCGTTCCCGCAACTCCGACTCCGGCTCCCAAGTCAACTCGGACCCTTTCCGATGTTTCCACTGGACCTGAACCAGGGGAACCTCTTTGTTCCTCAGAACTTTCACCTTTCGATCCAAAATCGCGATCAGCCTCTCAATGTAATTATGGCTCGCATCCACTTGAATGTCCTCTAGGGGTACTACTGTCATTTCATTGGCTACACACTTCCTCAACAGGGACACATGTAAGGTGTTATGGATCTGACTCAAATCTGCAAGAAGCTCCAACTAGTATTCTACCCTACCCACTCTAGCTGTCTCTTTAAAAGGACCGAGGTGTCGGGGTCCCAGCTTGCCCCATTTCCTGAATCGAATCACCCTTTTCCATGGAGATACCTTCAAGAGGAAAAAATCCCCTACCTGAAACTCTAGCTCGAATCGTCACCTGTGTGCATAACTCTTCTGGCGACTCTGGGCCGTCAGTAACCTCTTTCTGACCTGCTGAATCCGCTCGGTCGTCTTCAGCACTATCTCTGTGCCACCCATCACTCTCTGCCCCATTTCTCCCCAACAAATGGGTGCCCGGCATCTCCTCCCGTACAGAAGCTCAAAGGGAGGCATACCAATACTCGAATAATGGTTGTTGTTGTAAGAAAACTCAACCAGTGGTAAGTAAGTGTCCCAACCTCCTCCGATGTCCATGATACATGCACACAACATGTCCTCAAGTTCCTGAATTGTCCGTCGCTCTGCCCGTCCGTCTGAGGGTGGTACGCATGACTGAAATGCAAGCGTGTGCCCAATTCCTCATGAAATTTCTTCCAAAACCAAGGAGTGAAACGCACATCTCGATCCGACACTATCGAGGTCGGCACTCCATGCTGAGCTACCACCTCTCTCAAATAGATCTCGGTCAATCTCTCTACAGAAGAGCTCTCGCTAATAGCAAGGAAGTGTGCACTCTTCATCATTCGATCTACAATCACTTAAATCGCATCAACTTCAAGCGTAGTACTCGGTAACTTGGTGATAAACTTCATGGAGATCTGTTCGCACATCCACTGGGGTATCTCCTGAGGCTGCAATGGACCATGTGGACACTGCCTTGACCCGACGGTAGGTCAAGCACCTCTCAACTACACAAGAAACATCCCTCTTTATATACGGCCACCAGTAGTCTCTTTTCAGATCCAAATACATCTTAGTGGCCCTGGGATGGATCAAGAATCTCAATCTATGCACCTCCTCAATCAGTATACGCGGAGCTCTGCCCGTATAGGGTACCCAAATCCACCCTCGGAAAGTCATAAGCCCTCGGCTATCCATCACAAACTCGGACACTTTCCCAATCACCCACTCCCTCTTGCGGTTCTCCGGTCTCACGGCCTCCACTTGGGCCTCTTGAATTGTATCTAATACTGGAGTCATCATCGTCATCTGTAACATCCTAAGTCCAGGTGTATCTTTTAAAACCTTGATCTTTGAGCTCTTGTCCATTTTGGCCCTTATTAGAGAAAATGTGGTAAACGAGTACACGGGGCGTACTAGAGTGTACGCTCAACATACTCGAATGTGCGCATGTGACGCGGAGGCCATCTAGTACGCTGGGCATACTAGGCCCAGAATGAAACCCTAATTATTAGTAAGCTCTCTATTTAATGGACAAGATGGCCTCATTCCTGGCCACCATTCCCAGACACCAACCCCTCCTAACCCTAAATCTCCGTCCTTATAGCTGGAGAGTGCCTTTGGGAGCTTGTGAGTGTAATTTTTTGTTCTTAAAGTAGAGAGGGAGCTTGGAGAAGAAGAAGTGAGAGGCCCAGGAGTTTGGATCTGAGCTTAGTTGTGTGGAAAGCTTCACAAAAAGGTATAAAGCTTCAAGCTTTCTCATTCTATGATTTGGTTCATTCATATGGAGTATTTTAAGGTTTTGGTCCCAAAAGATGGAGACTTTATGAGATAATGTGCTCCAAAGACCTTGATCTACCCCTTCCCAGTGTATTTTGTGAAGTAGAGTCATAAAAATCCAATCTTTCACGTTAGAAGTAAGCCATGCATGAGTTATGAGCTTCATAAGGAAAGGGAATGGGTGTTTTGAGTGTTTGTGAACTAATCAGCCATGCAAAGGCTTAAATTCGTTGGCTTTATGGATTAAGAGACATTAGGGAGTCCAGATCTGAGATATGAGCCCATGTCTTAACTGGTTAAGACCAAAAGTGTGAGGAGAGTGAAATTGGGACGTGCGTTGGGCGTAATCCCAGTACGTGCCGCGTAGGGGTCGAGCCTCCCCGATGCCTGCATGGCAGCCGAGTACGCCCAACGTAGAGAGTTGGTACGCGCAACGTACTCCCTGCCGTTGACTTTCGGTTGACTTTTAGGTTTTGGTCAACATGTGGTCTATTAAGCCCATGGAGGGGTAAAATGGTCTTTTACCCATCTGTGAGTGCATGGATGGGTTAGTCTTCTAGCCTTGTGAGAGTCGTTATTAATTAGATATAGTTATTATGTATGTTAGGCGGAGGCTAGACCGGTGATTCGAGTTCGAGATTACCTGAGTTTTTCGAGGTGAGTCTTCTCACTATACTTTACCTAGGGTGGTAACGATGTGTGACCAGAGGGTCTTATGTCCTTGCTTGAGTTATGCATTTTTGTATGATATGTACTATATGCTATATTATGTGTTACTTAGACAAGACCGGAGGGTCCAACGAACTATGAGGCCGGAGGGTTCTCAAACAGACCGGACTGGAGGGTCCAACGAGTTGTGGGACTCGAGGGTCCCACTGAGACACATTGACTCGAGGGTGTGAAAGAGCTATAGCCTCAAGTGGCTAATTATATGTGCGTGGTATTTTGTGGAACTCATTAAGCTTTGTGCTTGCCATGTTATGTGTTATGTGTTTAAGATACTTTCGAGAATCGCGGGAAGGCACCGACTTGATTTTACACACACACTTGAGCTGCAGTTATGTTTATTGTGGATCCTGGATTTGTGAAATACTAAATTGAAATATGTTTTGACATTAAGACTTAATGTTTTATGATATGTAATTTATCGTGTTTTAAAAATGAAAAAAAATTGGTTGAAAATTTTATGTCGTTACATCATCCTCGTACACACATCTCGGATCGGAGCACTCTCTGCTTTGCAGCTCAGGAAGTCGGCTACCACGTTAGCCTTGCTTGGATGATACAGGATCTCAATTTTATAGTCTTTCACCACATCCAAACATCTCCTTTGTCGCATACTTAGGTTGGGCTAATCCATGAGATACTTCAGGATCTTATGGAGCATGTATATGGTACACCGAACCCCGTACAAACAGTGGTGCCAGATCTTGAGGGCAAACACCACCACCCCCAGCTCTAGATCTTGGGTGGGATATCTCGTCTCATGAGGCTTCAACTGTCTGGATGCATATGCTATCACGTTCCCTCTCTGCATAAGCACCGCACCCATCCCGGATATAGATGCATCACAATAAAGCACAAAGCGCTCCACTCCCTCGGGAAGGGCTAACACCGGGGGTCGCACAATCTATGGAGAAGTGTCTCAAATGAGGCCTGCTGCTCGGGACCCCAAGTAAAAGTAACGCCCTTCGGGTAAACCTGGTGAGGGGAACGGCAATCTTGGAGAAATATCTGATAAATCTCCGATAGTAGCCAGCCAATCCCAGAAAACTCCTAATCTCAGTGGGGGATCTCGACACCTCCCATCTCATAAATGCCTCAATCTTGGCCGGATCAACCAATATCCCATCCTGATTAACAAGGTGTCCCAGGAACTGGACCTCACATAACTAGAAATCACACTTGGAGAATTTGGCATAAAGCCTTTCCGAACTCAATACTCCAAGAATCTCTCTTAGATGCTCCTCATGCTTCTCTCTGGATCTCAAATACACCAAGATATCGTCGATGAACATGATCATCGATCGATCCAATATAGGCCGGCACACCCGGTTCATGAGGTCTGTGAATGTTGTTGGTGTGTTGGTGAGCCCGAAAGGCATAACCATGAACTCGTAGTGCCCATAACGCATCTTAAAGCAGTCTTCTGGATATCCTCCTCGCGGACTCTCATCTGATGATACCTAGGCCTCAATTCAATCTCGGAAAACCAAGACGCCCCCTGAAACTGATCAAACAAATCGTCGATCCTTGGAAGTGGATTACAGTTCTTGACCGCCAACTTGTTTAACTCCCGGTAATCAATGCACTTCTAGTGTGAACCATCCTTTTTCTTTAAAAAAAGGATCGGCACTCCCCACGGCGAGCTACTCGGTCTGATAAAGCCCCTCCCCAACAGCTCCTGGAGTTGTGAGGATAACTCTTGCATCTCTGGTGGTGCAAGGCGATAAGGTGCCTTGGCAATAGGCGCCGCTCTCAGAACCAAATCAATCTGGAACTCCACCTGCCTCTCGTGAGGCACACCCGGTAACTCCTCGGGAAAAACATCCAGAAACTCACTCACTATCGGAACCTCAGCGATAGAACTCAATCTCTCGGTAGCAACCCGCGTATCCATCACATACGCTACAAAACCCCTGCAACCCTGTTGTAGACTCTGTCACGCTATGTCAGCCAACAGAATGGTGACCAGATCGGGTACCCTTGCCATACACTGTAATCACTCCCCAACTAGGGTCTCTTATGGTCACCAACTGACGCTCGCAGTCGATCACAGCTCTGAATCGACTCAACCAGTCCATGCCCACAATAACAAAGACATCACCCCTAGCGATCAGTACCAGATCTATCGGAAACTCAACACCAAAAATCTCGAGCACACATCCCCGGATCACATCAGTAGAAAACACTGCATGATCATCATCTATCGAAACTCTCCGAGGTCTACTCAACGCATCACGTCGGATACTGATGTGGCGGCTAAACACTAATGACACGAAGGATCGACTCGCACCCGAGTCAAATAACACCAAAGCAGGTACATAACTCACAAGAAAATTACCTATGCATATCATAATATAAGCACAATATAACTCAGAATAGAAAAAGTAATAGAGCACATACCGGCCACGACATCAGGTGCTGCGCGGACCTCCTCCGATGTCAGCTGAAAGTCCTTCCAGCGAACCCTCGGTACCTCGGGCTTTGCTAGTCGGCTCTCGGTAGCTCGTATAGTAGCATGGGCAGATCCCTGCAATGATCCCTATAGCAGTTGGGGGCACTCGGCCTTCTGATGGCCAGTCTGGTTGTAGTGAAAACAGACTACAAACCCCTTGGGGAAATCCCTCGCGATATGCACCTGCAGGAGTGTAATTGGCTGTCACAAACTTCCACAAGTCCTTCACCTCCAAGCGAAGCTGGTTTAGCGCGATCTGCACCCTCAAGTGCTCCGGACATGAACAAGTGTAGAAACACCCCTCGATATTAGAGATCCATCTCATTGCAGTAATCGGATCATGAGTCCCGTCAAACTCTAGTGGCTTCGTGTTGCTGAACTCCCAGTACAGCAACGATCCGGTGCTTTCAGTAGTACGAGCCTAAAACTACCTTCCACACCGCATATGTATTCACCCCAAGTCCTACTCCTAGGATCCTATTTCACAAGTATTATATATCTCACCAAGCATAGACTACTCTCTCAAAACTCTAACAGGCTCATCTCTACTAAATACTCATACTCAGCTCATACTCAAAAGCAAATCACAGATAGCAGTAACTCATAGGCTATGGCATCACAAATCAGGCCACTCTTGTCCTACAATATGAAATACCTAGCCTACTCTCTAGCATGCATAATATCTCATAAAATATCTCATGTATATCTCATAACAGAAAAGTAAGGGTATTTTGGGAAATCATCGTTCGGGCTCTGGCTGATTGTACACACTGCTCCAGCTGGTTTTCTCTTAAACTCTTTCTTATTTAAAAATTTTAACTCTTTTGAAAAATCTTCGCAAATCCTCAGTTTGAGTCCGAACACGCCCGAAGGTGCATTCGAATCCCTCAAACCAAGGCTCTGATACCAACTTGTAACTACGTAAATTTTCAAACCAAATTTTTTTCAATTAAAAAAAATACATTGTTCACAGTAACAAAATCCCAAAATGTCACAATGTCAAGTCACCAAGTCTCATAATCAAAAACTATATATATGTAAAACTCTAGGATCCTCTAAATCATAACTCAATCTCTGATGTGTGTGTATAATCATGTCAGCGCCTTCCCGTGATCCTGAGAAGTACCTGAAACACATAACACATAACACGGTACGCAAGAAGTTTAGTGAGTTCCCCAAAACACCACATGCACAAATCATAAGCCACTCGAGGCTATAAGCCGGCATAGACCCTCCAGGCGCATGCGTCTCGGTGAGGACCCTTCGGTCTCATGGCTCGGTATGGACCCTCCGGTCCTGTGTCTCAGTGGGGCCCTCCAGTCCCATAGCTCGGGTGGACCCTCTGGTCCAAACTCGGGTGGACCTTCCGGTCCTACTAAGTAACTCAGAATAATACACAGTATAAATCACATAGAAATAATGCAAGATATCATAGTACTCAAATAACACATAAGACCCTCCGGTCACACACAACTCATATTACCACTCTAGGTATGTATAGTGAGATGACTCACCTCGTAGGAATTCGATAACCCCGAACTCGTATCACCAATCTAGCCTCCGCCTAAAACACACAACAATTATCCCTAATTAAAAACGACTCTCATGAAGCCAGACTAACCCTTCCCTACATTCACGGAAGGGTAAAATACCATTTTATCCCTATATGGGCTTAATAGTCCACACATTGACCAAATCCTAAAAGTCAGCCAAAAGACAACGGCATTGAGTACGCTGTGCGAACCAGCTCTCAACGTTGGGCGTACTCAGCTGCCATGCAGATATCAGGGATGCTCGACCCCTACGATGCGCGTACTGGGATTACGCCCAGTGTAAGTCCTAGTTTCACTCTCCTCACATATTTGGTCTTAATCAATTAAGACCTTGGCTCATATCATAGATCTAGACTCCCTAATATCTCCTAATCCATAAATTTAGTGACTTTAAGCCTTTGCATGGTTGATTTGGACACAAACAGTCAAAACACTCATCCTCTTTTCTCTTGAAGCTCATATCTCATGCATGGCTTATTTCTAACGACCAAGATTGGATTTTTATGACATTACTCCACAAAATACACTAAAAGGGGGTGGATCATGACCTCTAGGGCTCATTATCTCATAAAGCCTCGATCTTTTGGGACAAAATCCTAAAATACTCCATATAAATGCTCAAATCTAAAGAGTGAGAAAGCTTGAAACTTTATACCTTTAAGTAAAGCTTAACACATAGCTATGCTCAGATCCAAGGGCCTGGACTCTCACTCCTTCTTCTCTAAGGCTTCTTCTCCACTTCAAGAACATAAGAATACACTCACAAGCTATAAGAATGATGATTTAGGGTTAGGAGGGTTTGGTGTCTGGGAATGGTGGCCAGGAATGAGGCCATCATATCCTTTATATAGGGGACTCACCAACAATTAGGGTTTTCATTATGGGCCTAGTACGCCCAGCGTACTAGGTGGCGTCCACGACATATGCACGCATACGAGTACGCTGAGCGTACACTATAGTACACCCCACGTACTTGTTTACCACATTTTCTCTAATAAGGGTCAAAATGGACAAGTGCTCAAAAGATCAAGGTTTACAAGATATACCTGGACTTGGGATGTTACAATTCTCCCCCACTAGAATCAGACTTCGCCCTCGAAGTCATGCTCCACAAATAACTTTGGACGCCATTCCCGCATCTCCGACTCTGGCTCCCAAGTCAACTCGAACCCTTTCCGATGTTGCCATTGGACCTGAACCAGGGGCACCTCTTTGTTCCTCAGAACTTTCACCTTTCGATCCAAAATCGCGATCGGCCTCTCAATGTAATTCAGGATCGCATCCACCTGAATGTCTTCTAGGGGTACTACTTTCATTTCATTGGCTACACACTTCCTCAACTGGGACACATCGAAGGTGTTATGGATCTGACTCAACTCTGCAGGTAGCTCCAACTGATATTCTACCCTACCCACTATGGTTGTCTCTTTAAAAGGACCTTAATCGAATCACCCTTTTCCATGGAGATACCTTCAAGAGGAAAATTCCCCTACCTGAAACTCTAGCTCGGATCATCACCTGTCTGTGTAACTCTTCTGGCGACTCTGGGCCGTCAGTAACCTCTGTCTGACCTGCTGAATCCGCTCAGTCGTCTTCAACACTATCTCTGTGCCACCCATCACTCTCTGCCCCACTTCTCCCCAACAAATGGGAGCCCGACATCTCCTCCTGTACAGAAGCTCAAAGGGAGGTGTTAGAACACTGAAAGTGACCCTCTTGAACTTTCCTGGAACCGCAGCCAACTTCATACCGCAATGAAAGCTTCTACCGCAGTCATCCGAAGTCAGAAGACAACAAATTTTTATACTTAGTCTTTTTTGTCTTTTCTTTACACTCTCTATTGTCCAGTATGCCTTGCATGGCTAATTGTAGAGATTTATCTTTTGTAATACTTGAGTCTCTATAAATAGAGATCACTTATTCTGAATCAAATACGCATCTTCAAGTATCTTTACTACTTATCTCAGAAATTCTCTCCTCTTTCACTTCTTACTATCATATCTGATCATAATCTCTCTTCGGAGCAAGTCATCTGTGACTTTATCACTAAGTTTTATCGCATCTATTAACTTGGTTTGAATGCATTCCTCGTTATGAATCGACTTACGTGTATTCTTGATATAACAATTGCTGTCATTTACATTACCTTACTTTCCGCATCTAACTCACTAACTTCTAACTATTAATATTATTGTTGAGCTAACAGATCCTTCGAGATTAACTATTCCACTATATACTTGTTCTAACCATCTTGTTCAAGTGTGTCTCAAAGTTTTTTCTCTCAACAATTGATATCAGAGCCAGAGTGGTTGCTTTTTGAAAATCGGAACTCTGATTTTTCAAAGAGCCCTCTATACCATTGAAGCTCATTTCTAAACAAATTTTTTTTTCTAATGGCACAATCGTTATCACTGAATGTTTCCAACAGTGTTGGTGGTTCCAATCGAGCCCCAATACTGGTTGCAAATGAGTATCATCACTGGTCTCAGAGGATGGAGAGATATCTCAGACGACTTGGTAGTGATGTCTGGAGATTTGTAGAGGAAGGACCCCACGTACCAGTCCTTACCCCTGTCCAAATTGATGGAGCCACATCAAGGCTCGGAGGAGGTCAACCGACTTTAAATCGTCCCACAAAAGATGATCTAGACAAAATGGAAAGTGATGCTATTGCCTTTTATGAAATCTCTTGTGGAGTTGCTCCTGACAACTTTGACATCATCATAAATTGCAAACCAGCAAAGGAGATTTGGGATGTTCTCAAAAACTTGTATGAAGGTTCAGAGCAGGCTCCAGACAAGAAGCTCACTACAACACTCAATAAATTCAATAACTTCAAAGCCCACTCCGGTGAAAGTTTGGAAGATTCATTTAAAAGGTTCAAATTGATTGTCACAAAACTGTCCAATGCGGGTACCATCCGCAACAATCATGAAACAAATATACAGTTTCTTAATGGCTTAGGAAGACACTGGACAACAGCCAAAATGATTGTACAAGGTGACAGGAAGATTCACTCCTTATCTCTCTATAAGCTTTATGGAGAATTGCAAGCTCAAGAGTCCACTGTACTCAAGGACTGCTCAGACTTCGGAGGACCACTCGCATTAGTAGCCCAATCACCTCACACTCAAACCTATCCCACCTCATATGACTCTCCACCGCAGTCATATGAAGCTGACTCAGAATATGACAACGAAGAAGAGTTTCAGAATGCCAATGCTCTTATCAGTCAGAAATTCAATCGCTTACCACCTTCATTTTGCAAAAACCAACAATTCAATCGACCACCTTTCAACCGTAACTTTCAAAACAATCACCTCCATTCCGAAAACCCTCTCCCTCCACCGCAGTCTCAGCAGACTCAGTCCAAAGAAATACCACCGCAGTCCCAATCAACTGACTCCGGTACCTCTATAGAAGACAAGAGTGATGTCATCATATGTCACAAATGCAATAAGGAAAACCATTTTGCCAAAGATTGCAAGGCAAATGTAGTAAAAGATAGATCCTTCTATCTTCGAATGGCTCAAGAACTGGAAGATAAAGAAAATGGAAAGGCCTACGTTGCTAAAGTGAAAAGGAATCATCAAGTGTGGTCATCAGGAGACGAAGATGAAGATGTCCTTAGCAAAGGGAAAGGCAAGATCTGTATGGTGGCCACTGCTAATGAAGATGGCTTAACCAATCTAAAGAAGAACCATTGCTATATGGCTAAAGATGGAACTCTCATCATTGTGGAACAGGTAAAACTCATGATTCAAACTTTAAATTACAACATGCATGATTTTCAACCTTTCATAGACACACTCAATGACACTTTCGTTGCCGTCCTTACATACTACAATAAAGCCCTAGATGAGAAGAACATCGCTTCGCAGGAGATGTTCCATGTTAGAGGACGTTTGGACAATAAGAGACTCAAAATGGCAATGTTAGAGAAGGACTTAATGCTAGAAAAAGATTCTAGAATGCTTAGTGAAACTCAATTAGAAATAGCCTTAAATCAAAGAGATCTAGCACATAATGAAATTGTACGTTTAAATCTTTTAACTGAAAAGCTGTTTAATGAAACTGAGGCCATTGAGAGTCTTGTTAATAATGGGAATGTTGATAACACTTTTAACTGGGGTTGGTCCAATGGTTATCCAACCGCAATGGACTCATCACCTCGGTTCACACCGGAACGTCCCTATTTCCCACCAGACCGCAACTTCTTTTATCCAGTCAATGACAAAACATTTCCTGAGGATATCCAAGCCCACTTTGGAAAACTTCATGATCTGAGTAATAATTGTGTTATAGAAGAAATTCTCCCTGAATCTTCTACTCATGTCAACAACACAGTTTCTCAGACATCATCTGTAGTTGATGAGGAAATTGTTATTGAAAGTCCTGAAGTCTCTTTAGACTTCCCATCCTTACAGTCTGACCGCAGTGTCACTGCTTGCAGTCACATACCGCAATCTGTCCCATTACCTAATATCAATTGTCCCAAAGAAGTATTCACCAAGACTTACTCTGCGGTAGTCCAAAGCACTACTCCTCTGACCGAAGTCAAGAGTTATGTGACCATTGAGCCAATTAATCATGAATTACAAATTGAAAATTTTGAATTTGGTCAATGTTCTCAAAGTCCTAACTTCTCAAGTTCGGATGAATCGAGTCACTATTTTTCAAAAAACTCAAAAGATTCTAGGAAACCGCAATTAAATATCACTGACTGCGGTTCTCCTAAGACCGAAGCGAAAAGAGTTTTTAAAGAAGAATTTCGCTCTCGTGGCAAGCAACGAGAAATTTTCTCAAAAGTTAAGAAATCTGTGAAATGTCCTAAATCAAAAGGTCCTGAGAAGTTTACTTTTTCAAATTATCATTTCAAGAAAACTGTTTCCAAGAAAACAAAAAGAAAGGAGTTCACTGTTTCTGACAATACTCAAAAAATATCCAAACATGAGGATAAGTATTTTTGTTCAAATGGATTTCAAATCTATTCTATCAATGATCCAAAATGGAAAGGTATCTTACCTAATCCAAACTTTTCAGTGTCAAAATCCAAAAAATGGAAAGGAATTTTGCCAACTCCGGCACCCAAAAGGTCATCTCAAACGTTTAATAAATCACATCACAAAAGCTCTACACATGCCTTCACACCTGACAAGCCTGCACAAAACACCTTTTCAAAACACACCAATAAAAGGGTCAAATCTCACAATCCTAGGAATGGAAAAAAGCATACTTCTTCTTCAAAACCTCAGACCAAGTCAAATGTCAGAAAAAATGACAAAAAGTTCTCTTGTCAATGTCAATGTAAAAGCATTCAAAGAACTTCCAACACCCAGGATTTCAGGGTCAATTCTAATTTCTCCAAAAATACCTGTGATTATTCACAGTCTCACAAAACTCCAAAGAACTTCAAACACCCAGGACTAGGCTTGAAAGTTGATTTAAAGCCTGTCCCTGCCACCTTGCATCATGCATCGATTAACACATTGTATGTGACTTCGGGCTCCGAACTCGCTTGGGTGCCCAAATTAACCACTTAGTTTTTGTAGGCAATGTGCAAGGAGGATCACGAAGAAGAATGGTTGATCGACAGTGCCTGCTCCTTGCACATGACCGGAAAGTTAGAGTACCTTCGGGATTTCAGGCCTATATGCAATGGTGGAAATGTCACTTTTTTGAAACAATGCAAATGGCATCATACGAGGCTACGGTGTTCTCACCACGGGGAACTTTTCCATACAGAAGGTTGCTTATGTAAAAAGCCTTAAACACAATCTTATCGGTGTTGGCCAACTATGTAAAGCAGATCATCGAGTGGAGTTTGATGATCAATTCTGCTACATAATGAAAATTGACAGAAGCTCCTGTTTAATCAAGTCACGATCCGAATGCACAATGTACCCTCTAGATGTTTCTCTCATCATTGGTAAACCGCAGTTGCGTTTTCTTTCTAAAGCTGTATCCGAAGTCAGTTGGCTATGGCGCCACAAGCTAGCTCATCTCAACTTCAGATACATCAACAATCTGGTCACTGGAGAACTTGTCCGCGGTCTCCCTATTCTCAAATTCAGCAATGATACTCTCTGTCTAGCTTGTGAACGTGGAAAACAAGTCAAAGCAAATCACCCTCTGATAATGGATTCGTCTATTTCAGAACCTCTGGAATTATTACACATTGATCTCTACGGTCCTTCAACTGTAGCCAGCCTCCACCACAAGAAATACATATTGGTTGTTGTTGATGACTTCACTCGCTTCACAATGGGTCTTCTTTCTCAAACTCAAATCAGAAACACTGCAGATTCTCATAAACTTCATCAAAGAAATTGAACTTCAGATCAAGCTTCCAGTCAGACGCATCCGCAGTGATAATGGAACCGAGTTCACTAATCATCTTCTCAACAGTTTCTTGGTGTCCAAGGGTATTTCTCACAATTTCTCAGCACCCTACACTCCGCAACAAAATGGTGTCGTCAAAAGAAGAAACTGTACATTAGTAGAAACAGCCAGATCCATGCTTAACTTCACCCATCTTCCTCTCTACTTCTGGGTTGAAGCTATAGCAACTGCATGCTTTGTCGAAAACCGAAGCATTGTGTGCAAACGACTCAACAAAACACCATACAACTGAATGTTCGTTTCTTTCATATCTTTGGGTGTAGATGCTTCGTGATCAACAACAGAGATCAGCTTAATAAATTTGCACCTAAGTCTGATGAAGGCATCTTCCTTGGTTATTCCACAAACAAGGTTGCTTATCGAGTGCTTATCAGACGTACAAGGCTGATCATTGAAAGCTTCGATGTGAAATTCGATGATTCTCATATCTGTGATGCCCCTTCATCCACTGAAACCACCGCAATCATGGAATGTGACATTCCTGCCTCTTCTAGTCCTTTAAATCTAGTAGAAGTCAATTATGATGATCTCTTCGAACCTGTTGAAACGGAAAAACTATCCGAAGTTCTTGTGTCTCCAGCAGCTCAACAACAACATGCTGACATTTCTAGACCATCTCCATCCGAAGCGGTATCTCTCAATACTTCCACCTCTCCGGTTGAGGGGGAAAGCTCTACTCCAGATCTAGCCGAAACCATCGAGGTTCCAGTAGTTGATGTTGTTCAAATTCCTGCCTGCAGAGAAGCATTACCATCAAACGTATCTTCGTATTCGGATGATGGACTCATAGAGAATATTGATACTTGAACCGATCCAAAAATTGTCACTCTCCCATCCGCAGTCCAGGGGGAACCCTCTCAGGTTCCAGATAGACTCCCTTCAGCAATCCAGGGGGAACCAATCAAAGAAAATGTCTCTCTCACTCCAACTAGTCAAGATGACTCAGCAGGGTGTTCTCAAATCCAGGGGAACTTCCTTCCCCATCCGAAGCTACCTCTGATATTGATAACATTCCTTCTACTGCAGCTGATGATCATCTAATACCTCGCCTACATGTATGGATGAAGGATCACCCACCAGGTCAAATTATTGGCAATCCGTCCGCAGGTATCCAAACTCGATCTGCCAAAGATTTATCTGATCATTATCACTATGCAGCATTTATATCCGCAGTCGAGCCTCGATCTATCAAAGAAGCCTTATTGGAACCAAATTGGATTGCTGCAATGCAAGAAGAACTGGAAGAATTTGAAAGAAACAAAGTGTGGCAACTTGTTCCCACTCCACAAGGTCATACTATTGTTGGTACAAGATGGGTTTTCAAGAACAAACTAGATGAATCCGGTGCGGTCATCAGAAATAAGGCAAGGCTAGTTGCTAAAGGTTATAGCCAACTGGAAGGTGTTGACTACGATGAGACATACGCTCCGGTAGCCAGAATGGAAGCAATCAGAATATTCCTAGCATATGCTTCTTACAAAAACATCAAAGTACACCAAATGGACATCAAGAGTGCTTTTTCTTAATGGGGAATTAAAAAAAGAGGTTTATCTTCAACGACCTCCCGGATTTGAAAGTATCGAGTTCCCTAATCACTGCTACAAGCTTCAAAAAGTTGTCTACGGTCTGAAACAAACCCCTAGAGCTTGGTATGAAACTCTTTCTTAATTCTTAGCCTCTTCATGATACAAAAGAGGAGTGATTGATCCCACACTATTTAGAAAAGCAAACGGGACTCACCTCATGCTTGTACAAATATATGTGGATGATATCATCTTCGGGTCATCTGATCAAGGAATGGTGGATGAATTTGCCAAGCTCATGACAAACAAATTTCAAATGAGCATGAATAGAGAGATTAACTTCTTTCTAGGTCTCCAAGTCAAACAAAGTCAGCAAGGAATATTCATTCATCAAGAGAAATACACCACTGAACTTCTGAAGAAATATTCTATGGACAACTGCTCTTCTGCTAAGGTCCCTGTGGCCTTCGGATATAAGATTTCTGCTGATCCCTCTGGTGAATCTGTGGATCACAAGACTTATAGAGGTATCATTGGTTCGCTGATGTATCTCACCGCAAGCAGACCTGAAATTGTCTTCGCAACTAGTGTGTGTGCAAGGTACCGGGCTGATCCAAAAGTGTCACACATGACCACAGCCAAACAAATTCTTCGGTACCTAAAAGGAAGCAAATATCTCGGTCTATGGTACCCCGCAGGCAATGACTTCAGTCTTCAAGCATTTACTGATCTGGATCATGTCGGATGCAAACTTGATCGAAAGAGTACATCTGGTGGATGTCAATTTTTAGGAGGAAGACTTGTCAGCTGGTCCTCGAGAAAACAAAGTTATGTTTCGTTATCTACCGTAGAAGCAGAATACGTGGCCGCAGCCAGTTGCTGTTCCCAAGTCCGTTGGATGAAGACACAATTGTTAGACTACGGGTACAGAATGTTGCGGATATCAATTTACTGTGACTCTAAAAGTGCCATAGCGATCTCTCATAATCCCATTCAGCACTCCAAGACAAAACATATTGAGTTACGGTATCATTTCATCAAAGATCATATTCTGAAAGGTAATATTGAACTCATCTTTGTTCCTACTCATGAAGAGATTGCTGATGTTTTTACAAAAGCACTTGACTATACAAAACTCAATGTATTCCTACAAATGTTGGGAATGATGAATCTGGATCCAAAATTCTTCTTGAATTAAATCATACCGCAGACCATCCTAGTCTCCATTGCGGTCCTTACTGAAAGTTATTTATAATAGATGGTTTTGGAACATTTCCTGTTTTACAGTCTATGTACCGCAACCATATCTTATATCTATCTTTCATGGATCCTTCTTGTTTGTGTTTACTAATTTTTGTATAAGTGTTTCTCTCAGCTTCTCACTGCAGTCTTTACCTTGGTCATCCGCGACGACATTTCCAACCGCAATGAAGTTTTCATCCGCAATCTTCGTGATAATTTCTCAACTGCTTTTTCCTACAAAAAAAAAACCTTGTGTGCTATTTAATGATCCTTCATTAAATAAAATAAAACATTCTCCTTGGAAGCTGTCATCTTTTCTTTCTGAATACTCCTTTTATCAGACCTATTTTAGGGATGATGACAAAAAGAACATATTTCCAATAAACTCATCCTTAATTTGTCCTTTCCTCTCCCAAACACGTCCCATCTCCCAAACACGTCCCATCCGTTACCCCTTCCTCTCCCATCACCCCCACTATTACCTGACGTATAAACATGCGTCCGACTTTACATTAAATGCAAACCCTTTTTGGAAATCTCCCAAAATCTTTTCCAACCCATTTTAATATTTGTGGCTGAGATTCAATCCATAATTCATCGATTCCCCCGAAAAACCCCAATCGTCGTTTTACCCTCTCCTTACCTTTTACCTATGGTAAAACCTTTTCACCCCCCTTTATAAACCCATTTTCTTCCCCATCAATCCTTTATGATTTTTGAATATCGATTTTCTCTCTCAACTTTCAAAAACCTCCATAACTCTCAAGAACTCTGTTTTTTCTTTTCTCACAATAGTGAAATCAGGTGCATCCAAGAAGCAATCCAAGGATTTAGGTTCTGTGAATCCAACAGTTTCAGATTCTCTGTCAATCGCTTCAAGCAATTTCCGAGCTGTATTTGAAGATCATCCTTCATACAATGCTCCCATCAAGCTCATGATCAAGTTCCTCAAGAATCACCCTCTGTTTGGACCTTTTGACGCATTTACAGAAATCATAACAATTTCAACCTTGTTCAAATGTGCCTTCTCGGCATATCGACTGAACGAACCAAAGATCAAACAACTTATCAAACAATGACTGTAAATAAGAACAATAAAGATTCACAAAGAAAACTTTCACTAAGAATGATAATCTCACCAAGAGATTATCGTATGCACAAAACGGCTACTAGGGTTTGTGAAAGGCGTGCTTATCACAAACCGGTACAAACGAATATATACAACTATTCTAGGCTATCCCTACAAATCAGGGATATACCAGCTAACTAATAGACGATAACTATGGAAATTAGATAAGTACTAAATCTGTTACAAGATGCTGAATATTAAGCTATACACTGAACAACTGATACGTTGACGTTGAGTCATGCGCTGACGCTAAGTGACCAGTTTCAAACATCATCATATTACAAGGTTTGACCTTACAATCTCCCCCAATATGATGATGTTCAAAACCAGCTAGACTAGAACACCTCTGGACAAAAATTCTTCATACTCAGCTTCAGCTTCTACTTTTACTGGCCAGTAAGGACTATCCAGCAGCTCCTGTCTTCTATTCACTAATTCCATAGCAATTAAAATATGAAATTCTCCAGAAAGATCTTGATGACTCATGCACATTTGTCTTAAGCCAACAAGATGAGTTGTTGGAGCCCTTGGAATCTCTGCAGTTCGCTGAAAACACATTTTTCTGTTCTTGTCAAGATAAAACATTCCATGTTCAGGAACAGAAATGAACTGATGTTGAACCGGCTCAACACCAATGAGAAGAGAGTTGTTTAATTCTTTAGCACCAAAATTTAGAACCAACACATCTTCACCATCAACCTGAAATCTGGTTCTTCTGTTTCTTGGAATTGAGGAACTTGAACCTTGCTGCTGAGAACGCTCTTTAGGAACGAGATCAAGACGCTGAACTTTCTTAATCAGTAAATGAAGAGCACAAGTCAATTATGAAGAAAAAGCTGAAGTTTGCTTGGATGCCAACTCGAGCAATTCCATCCATTTAGAGAGTCCATATTTGATCAGCTCGTCTCTCTTGACAACTTCAGTGTACGGATGTTGAGGACCTTGACGAGTGATCAGCAAAGTAAGAATTTTCTCATTACGAGGTTTTGAGGCTTTAACTTTGATGATCTTATCATTGCTCACTCTTCGTTTAAGAACATCTTGAAACCTCTTGCGATCAATCCTGTCGAGAACACTATCAGTCCTTGACTTACTGCTACTGGGAGGAGGCTGTGAAGATTTAGATTTGGACTGATATTCTAAAAACCTTTGCATCTGAGCTTCAAAGGATCCTTTGGCCTGAAGTTTGTGTTGAATGAGGGATTCATCAGCTTGAGCAATATTCTTTAGAAGCTGAGCTTTATTGGCTTCATCAAGGATTTGCTTAACTTGATCAGGGGACATGTTCCATTCAGCTGCCAAATTGGATATGCTGACAATGGACTTAGATTTCTTGCTGGGAAGAGAAGTGTCATCATGTGAATCAGATAATTCAGTATCTGCTGCCTTGCGCTTTCGAGATAAAGGATGAAGATCCTCGCTAACTACATCAGAGTCTTCACCTTGAACTGGCACAGTGGGATCAATGAAGTTCATTTCTAGCATCTGACACTCATCATCATGTTCATCTTCATCATCATGCTCACTATCTTCAGTAAGCTTTTCAGTTTCTGTTAGTCTCTCAGAGTCGTGCACAAGTTGTGGTGGCTCGGTCTGGTTTAAAATGTTTTCTTCAGATCCATACTTAACATAATTAGTTTCTCCCCCTTTTTGATCATCATCATCATTTGGGCCAGGGGAAGGAGTTGACAGAAGAACTCCCTTCAGTTGGTTGACATCAGCCTCAATACGTAGAAGACACTGACTCATGTCTCGAGTCAGTGTAAGAAGCTCATTAAACGCTGAGGCTGGGATATGAATGAGTTGAGTACCTGGAATTTCTTGTGATCGATGCTGCTCCCCCTGAGAAGGTTGCTCCCCCTGAGATGGTGGCTTCCCTTGAGATGGTTGCTCCCCCTGAGCAGATGGCTCCCCATGAGCTGAACGAATCCTTTCAGTGACAGAGATGGTATGGTGAGAAAGTTGAGGAGAGATATGACCACCTTCTTGACTAGGATCAGCTTGTATTTCAGCATTAGTGTCGTTGATATCAGCAGCTCCTTCGTCAGTGTCACAGTATATGGATTCGCGATCCATTCTCGCATCCGATCAGAGATGCCGATGTCATTTGCCAGTGGATCATCCTGATACATTCGTACTGACATGCGTGGGCATTGGATGGGGTTTCCAGAGTGGGAGTAGTAGGCTTCAGCGAAAAATTTATCCAGGACAAGAGCAATCCAGCGTGGAAATGGAACATGATCAGCTCGTACATTGGCACGAAGAAGTTGGACAAGCTGATCAAAGAAGAAGGCCATATAATCAAGACGTTTGTTGAGAAGAAGGGAACATACAACTTGTTGCTCAAAGGGATTCAGTTGATCACCACTACGAGATTTGTGACCCACACATTTGAAAAGTGCCTCGGTGAAGAACTTCCATCCTGGAGTCATACATTGACGCAGAATGAGAGCTGATCGAGCACCGGCCTTGGAGTGATCATAGCCCAGTTGATCGAAAAGGCGTCGACAGCGTTCAATAGTTGGAAGCTCAGAGAATGGTTCAAAAATTGGTAACCTGAGTGCAGCACTGAGAAGATCAGCGGTGATGAAAACTGAGCGACGACCACGCCCAATAGTGCCTCAGATGACATTGTTTTCATTATTAACCGTTGCGGTGTAGTAGAACTCACATACTTGTTCGGGAAAGAACTCTGATGGAACCTCACTGATAGCGTATCGAAGTCGACAGGATACTAGAAAATTGACTAAATCATCAAGTCCAAGACCGCAATGAATATCTGGTATATCAGGGTTGAAGACGACATTTGTGGCTTTGATGTATATGGGAAGAGGAGGAGAGTTTGGATCTGGGATGACTCTTCTTGAAATGGAGGAGAAAGTAAACAGTGATGTCGCCATTGAAGAGAGTTTGGATTCTAGGGTTTTGAAGAGAGAGAAGGAAGTTTGAATTATGGGAGGAAGGTTTGAGAGAGAGGTGGGGAAAAAGTTTAAATATGGGATTAAACTGTTTTAAAAAGGTAATGATTATCTTTTTCGAAAATAACTGCGTATCTTAACAAACTGTCAAATCAAAAAATAGCCGTTGGGTAAAAAGAGCCGTTGTACTGAAGATGAAACGACAATCAGTGTCTACGGAAGCACTGAGATCAGTGTCCCTAAATGTTACATGCTGAAAGATAGTATGTCATCAATTCAAGGTACAACTTGCTTGTTTAAGGTTAGCAAGGTGGTTGGTGCGTGTGATAGATATTGGTTTAATTATCTAACCATCGGCACAGAGTGTTGAGTCTTTATCAGTGAGTGGTGCTTCTTACTGAATCATTAGACACTGAGTGAGAAGAAGGTGAAGAGAGGATTGTTGCGTGTGATAGACCTTGGTGTTTTAGTCTAACCATCGACAAAGACTGTTAGACTCTCATCAGCATGTGTTTTGTCACACTGAATCACAGAATCAATGTAAGATTGGTAAGAAGGGATAGTTGCGTGTGATAGACATTGGAGTTTTGGTCTAACCATCGGCAAAGACTGTTAGACTCTCATCAGCATGTGTTTTGTCACACTGAATCACAGAATCAGTGTAAGATTGGTAAGAAGGGATAGTTGCGTGTGATAGACCTTGGTGTTTTGGTCTAACCATCGGCAAAGAGTTTCAAGTTGTTATCAGTGTATGGTTTAATACAATGAATCATTCAACTTTAGTTTAGAAGATTTGTAGAAGAGATAGAGATAAGAGATCATACAATGTACTCAGCATGGTGAACATCATCAGCACATCATCATCAGCAAAAAAAATACATTAGTTTATAAGACAATAGCAAACATTAGTAAAACATTTTTTAATCTAGAGTGATCATTCCAAGTTCTCCAATAATGTGAGCAGTAGTTTGAGTATCAAGGGCCTTGGTGAAAATATCAGCTAGTTGATCTGAAGTCTTGACATGTTCAAGAACAACCTTGCCCTTCTCAACATTGTCTCTGATGAAGTGATGTCTGATCTCGATATACTTTGTCTTTGAGTGCTGAACAGGATTCTGTGTGATCTGAATGGCACTGGTGTTATCACAGTATATAGGAGTCTTTTTGAATTTAAGCCCATAGTCTAGAAGCTGATTCTGAATCCATAAGAGTTGGGCACAACATCTCCCAGCTGCAACATACTCAGCTTCTGCAGTGGAGATAGCTACTGAGGTTTGCTTCTTGCTAGACCAGCTGATTAGTCGATTTCCAAGGAAATGACATCCACCTGACGTTCTCTTCTTGTCTAAGTTGCATCCTGCATAGTCGGAATCAGTGTATCCAAAGAGTTCAAGTGCTGGGTCACGAGGGTACCACAATGCCAAGTTCTTAGTGCCCTTTAAGTATCGAAAGATGTGTTTAACTGCAATAAGATGAGACTCCTTGGGATTAGCTTGGAATCTAGCATAGAGAATGGTTCCAAACATGATATCAGGGCGACTTGCAGTAAGGTAGAGAAGAGATCCAATCATTCCTCGAAAAAAAGAGTGATTAACATCAGTGCCGGTGGGATCAGCATGTAGCTTATCAGTCTTGGACACCGGAGTAGAAGCCGGTTTGAAGTCGCTGAGAGAGTACTTAACAAGCATGTCAGCAATATATTTACTTTGACAAATTGAGATACCTGATTTTTGTTGCTGAACCTCAAGACCTAAGAAAAAGGTCATCTTCCCCATCATGCTCATCTCGAACCTTTGAGACTTGATCTCAGCGAATTCCTTGCTCAGCTTCTCATTTGGAGAGCCAAAGATGATATCATCGACATAGATCTGAACAAGAATCATGTCTGAGCCTTGGTTTTTGATGAAGAGAGTATTATCAATTACTCCTCTTCTGTAGCCATTTTCAAGAAGATATGATGTTAGTGTCTCATACCAGGCCCTGGGAGCTTGCTTCAGTCCATATACAGCTTTATCTAGTCTGTACACATAGTCAGGGTGCTCTTTGTCTTCAAAGCCTGGGGGCTGTTTGAGAAATACTTCTTCTTCTAACACACCATGAAGAAATGTTGTTTTGACATCCATCTGGTAGCAATGAAGTTCATATATGAGGCATATGCAAGAAACAGTCTGGTTGCTTCAATGCGGGCAACTGGAGAAAAAGTCTCCCCGTAGTCAATAGATTCAATTTGAGTGAACCCCTGAGCAACAAGTCTTGCTTTGTTGCGAGTAATAATACCATCTTTATCAACCTTGTTGCGGTAGACCCAGCGTGTTCCGGTGATGGTCTTTCCTGATGGTCTGGGAACAAGAGTCCAAACCTTGTGCCTTTCGAACTCATTCAGCTCGTCTTGCATGGCTTTAATCCAATCAGCATCTTGAAGAGCTGAGTGTATCTTGTCAGGTAAAATCATTGAAACGAAATTAACATACATGCAAAAATTATTAGATACACGAGATCTGGTTCGGACACCATCATGAAGATTCCCAATAATTTGATCAACAGGGTGATCTCGATGTTCAGGAGCTGATTCCAATGGATTTGACACTGAAGTGTTATTACTGAAAGGAACATCAGTTGCAGGAGAATCTTCAGCTTCAAGGGTTTCATCGGCATCGGAAAAATGAGTTGTCGAGCTGACCGCAGTACCTTGATTTACAGAACTTGGGTCTGAAGCGATAGGATCAGGAATAATAGCTTCTTCTTCAGTATGAGAAACTTCATCATATGGGCAAGAGAGAAGCTCTTGAAAGATAAAAGAGGAATGAACTACTTTTTCATCAGTGTATGATTCTTCATCAAACTTTACATGAATGGATTCCTCAATGCACTGCCTGTTCACATGAAAAACACGAAAAGCCTTTGAAATAGATGAATATCCAACAAAAATACCTTTGTCAGCCTTAGGCTCAAATTTTGATCTGGGATCGCGCTGATTGAGAATATAGCAAACACATCCAAACACGTGAAAGAAAGATACGTCTGGCTTTCGACCTTTCAGCATCTCATATGGTGTCTTCTTGTGAACCTTGTGAATTAGAGAGCGATTATGAGTATAACATGCTATATTAACAGCTTCAGCCCAAAACGACATAAGGAGACCAGCATGTATCATCAAGGTTCTTCCTGCCTCAATCAGTGTTCAATTTCTTCGTTTAGCAACTCCGTTTTGTTGAGGTGTGCGAGGAGCTGAAAAGTTCTGCCCAATGCCTTTAAAATCACAGAAGTCTTCAAGAGTTGAATTCCGGAACTCATTGCCATGATCACTCCTTAGCTGCTTAACTTTGAGACCAGTCAGTGTCTCGTTTTGACGAATCAGGGAGATAATTTCCTATGCAGCATGACCTTTCTTCTTCAAGAAAACCACCCATGTAAATTGAGTAAACTCATCCACAACCACCAGAGTATACTTGTTTCCTCCTAGGGAACGAACAGGAATAGGTCTAAACAAGTCCATGTGAAGTAAATGAAGAGGAACGGATATGCTAGAACATGACTTGGGTTTGAAAGATGACTTGGTTTGCTTTCCTTGTTCACACACTGAGCACACCTTATCTTTGACAAAACTGAATTTTGGGAGACCTCTAACCAGATCTTGATTGGATATTTTAGACAGATTCTTAAATTTCAAATGTGAGAACCTTTTGTGCCAAATCCAACTGAGATTGGTTTGAGATTTGGTAAAAAAACATTGCATCAGTGCCTTGTCACTTGAGAACATGTCGAGAACATATATATCATCTTTTCTGCTTGCTGAGAGTGCAATGTTCTTGTCAGTGTTGATGACTCTTCCCTCCTTCTTTGTAAAATGAACTTCATAATCAGCATCACACAATTGGCTGATTGAGATAAGGTTGTGTTTGAGCCCCTTTATATATGAAACATTCTGGAACACCACATTGTTGCACTTGATGTTCTCATATCCTTTAGTAAACCCCTTTCCATTGTCTCCGTATGTAACTGCAGGACCACTTTTCTTGACATAGTCTTCCAGGAGAGACTTGGATCCTGTCATATGTCTTGAGCAACCACTATCTAAGTACCAAAGATGCTCTTGACCCTGCAGTGCTGAGAAACTAGTTAGAACACACTGACCCATTGTAAAATGGGTCATTCACAAAGTTATTTGACAATAAATTATAACACTCTTTAGGAAGACAACTCAAAGAATTTTATTTAAGAGTCCATTTTTCATTTCTAACTTTGATGTTGTCAGCTCTTAAAGATGTTTTATCAAATGTGCATTCACTAATCTTGTGAGAGGTATCACCACATCTATAACAAACTCTAGTACCAAAGTTTTTCTTGGTGAGCAGATGTCTAGATTTAACACATTTGGATTTGTAAGATCCACTAAGTGAACTTTGAGTCCTTTTGTTTGACATTGAATCACAACTGAATTCAGTGTCAGATGGATTATGATCAGTGATGGATGAGGAGCTGACATCAGTATCAGATTTGGACTTATTCACGGAAGCACTACAATTAGGGTAATGCTTAAGTTGTTCATGAACAACATGAAACACTCCATTTGAGATAGGAAAGGCAATAATATTTTCAGTGAGAGGAGTTGGTCTCACAAGATGTGCAGGGTAAGAGGTAGGATCAGTTCCGGTAATTCAATATCACATTCAGTAACATCATTAGAATTAGTAGCACAGTATTCATCAATTAGACTCTGATTAATAAAAGTGTTACTGATAAACTTGTTTTTGAAACTATCTTTCAACTCATTCATGGAATAAAATTCAGATTCTTTTTCTTGAGATTTAAAAACCTTTTCAGCTTCAGCAAAATTTCCCCCAAGAATTTTCTCACATGAATGAGGTATTTGAGCAGAAATAATATAATTAGCATTTTTGTGAGATTTAGCCCAAATTTGTAGTACAGTTTGTTCTTTGTTCAAGAGATCTTTAACATTATCAATTTCAATAGACAGAGACGAGTTTGATAAACTAGTGACTCTTAGATTTTCTTGAGTAGTATCAATAATGTTATTTTTCAGGGATAATTCAGTTTTAAGAAGATCAATTTGATTTTGCAAATCCCTTATTGTTTTATTCTTCTTAGAGTTAAGAACACCCAAATACTCAAACATTTTGATTTTTTCATTCATTGAATAGGAAACAAAATTTTGAACCTGATACATTGAAGGAGAATCAGTGTTGTGCTTCTCGGAATTTTCAACTGCATCGGACATATCAGCATCAAACGAACTTGTGCTGACTTCACATTCATCAGCATCTTCTGTCTTAGCCATCAGACATTTAACTTCATCATCTGATGACTCCTCATCAGTCTTCCATTTTTCTTCTTCAGCGGCAAGAACTTTATGTTCCAAGTTCTCTGCTTTCAGCTTTTCAACCAACTTGTTGTACTTCTGCTTCCAGTATTCGTCCGAGCTTTGGGTTCTTTGCTTGCATTCTTTTGCAAAATGATTAGTGCTACCACAGTTAAAGCACTGAGCTTTCCCTTTCTTTTCAGTAGCATGTTTCTTGTCAGCATCTGATTTTTTAGAAGATTTCCCTTTCATCTTCTTCTAAAACTTTGAGAAATTACGGCCTGATTTCTCAAAAGTCTTCACAATGAAAGCCGCACTAGCAACAACCTTTTCCAGATCATCAGTATCACTTTTAGAAGAATCAGTGTCTGAATGGTTTTCAGTGTCTGACTCAGACTCTTGCCTTTTTTTTGAAAATAGTGCCATTGATGACTCACGCTGAGCATCCTTCATCAGCTCCTTTCTCTGGAGCTTTGATTCCTCATAGTATCGAAGGTTTCCATAAAGACTTTGTAAATCCATTGTGCTGATCTTCTCACTATTCTTCAGCACATCAACATGATTCTCCCAACCTACACCCAAAGAATCCAAAAACTTCTGCACTAGAACAGTTCGATGCTTCAACTGATCTAGTCTCCGCAGATCATTAACAAGAGTATTAAACCTGTTAAAGGTTTGAGTCAGGGTTTCACCTTTATTTGCAAAGAAATGTTCATACCTTCTGTTTAGATCATTTATCTGAGTAGCCTTGACTTCCTTAGTGCCTTCAAAAGATACAGTCAGCGTGTCCATCATTTCTTTTGCTGAGATGCAGTTCTGAACCAGCCTAGAGATATTGTATGGCAAAGCATAGCTGATTGCAGCCCGAGCACGAACATCGAGACCATTCTTTCTTTTGTCATCTGCTATCCAGTTTTCTCTAGGTGTTTTCTTCATGACACCATCAGGAACATTGTTTTTTAGGGGCTGATACATTGGAACATATGGACCATTGTCGATGATGTCCAACATGTCTTCATCTACAGATTCTAATTCATAGAGAGCTTTGATTTTCCACATAGCAAAATTGGTTTCATCAAATGGAGTAATTTTAGCAGAAGGATGATTTGATGAGTTTAAAGAAGAAGATGATGAAGCCATTTGTTTGATAAGAGAACACTGCTCTGATACCAATTGAACGATCCAAAGATCAAACAACTTATCAAACAATGACTGTAAATAAGAACAATAAAGATTCACAAAGAAAACTTTCACTAAGAATGATAATCTCACCCAGAGATTATCGTATGCACAAAGCGGCTATTTGGGTTTGTGAAAGGCGTGCTTATCACAAACCGGTACAAACGAATATATACAACTATTCTAGGCTATCCCTACAAATCAGGGATATACCAGCTAACTAATAGACGATAACTATGGAAATTAGATAAGTACTAAATCTGTTACAAAATGCTGAATATTAAGCTATACACTGAACAACTGATACGCTGACGCTGATACTGACGTTGAGTCATGCGCTGACGCTGAGTGACCAGTTTCAAACATCATCATATTACAAGGTTTGACCTTACATCGACCTCTCCAAAGCCCTCAAGAAGTGCATCTCAATCTCGTGAATGAAGCATTGGTTATTCTGACCAAGGAGAAATTTCTAAGGTCCATCAATCTACTAGTTCATCCGTCAATCAAGTTCTTCTCTCCATCAATGGCGGATATCACTGCTTCTCTATACCAAATGGGATACCATAAAAGAATCAAGGGTATCGGTGAATTCAAGAAAAATCAACTGCCCGCAGTGTGGCAATATGTGTGCCATTTCATCATCCGAAGCCTATCCGGCAGAACCGGAGGAATCGACAACATGGGACTTAAGCTCCTTAAGTTGGTTTGGAGCATATTCACAGGGCACAATGTGAATTACGGACAAATCCTATGGGATGACTTCCTTCAATACATCCCTAAGGAACACCGCAAGGAAAACCTAACAGAACTTACCTTTGCTAGGTTCTGGTCACTGTGCATCCTGGATCTTCATGTCGATGCAGGCATCACCATGGGCAACAATACCAAGCTTTTTGCTACAAAATATCTCAAAAGGTATAATCCTTCATCCGATCAAACTCTTTTTGGACCAATCCGCAGGCTTCCCATCCATATTCTCTCTACTCTTGGTCCTAAGACTATTGATGTCTCAAACCACATTGAGGCTACGGAGGGTATTGCCCCATACCCTTCTACCCCGCCTCTTCCATCCGCAGCCATTAACCCTGAAGGTGCTGCATTCACCT
Source organism: Lactuca serriola (assembly GCF_051521515.1). Taxonomy (NCBI): domain Eukaryota; kingdom Viridiplantae; phylum Streptophyta; class Magnoliopsida; order Asterales; family Asteraceae; genus Lactuca; species Lactuca serriola. Next base: position 177,094,464 of record NC_136412.1, on the reverse strand, counting down.
CTACCACTACCTTATCCAATCTTTCTCAAATAAGAAAGACATTGGCATCCAAAAGGAAACAAAGAACACCACAGAAAGATGCTCCCAAACCAACTAGACCCACCAAGAAACACAAAACCAAACCAACCACTATATCAAGCAGTGATTCTGAAGAGGACAGGCAACCGATATCGATCCTCAAGAAAAGAATGAGGCCATCGTATCCTTTATATAGTGGACTCACCAACAATTAGGGTTTTCATTATGGGCGTAGTACGCCCAGCGTACCCTCAAGTACTCCCAGCGTACTAGGTGGCCTCCACGACATATGCACGCATACGAGTACACTGAGCGTACACTATAGTACGCCCCGCGTACTCGTTTACCACATTTTCTCTAATAAGGGTCAAAATGGACAAGTTCTCAAAAGATCAAGGTTTACAAGATATACCTGGACTTGGGATGTTACAATTCTCCCCTACTAGAATCAGACTTCGCCCTCGAAGTCATGCTCCGCAAATAACTCTGGATGTCGTTCCCGCATCTCCGACTCTGGCTCCCAAGTCAACTCGGACCCTTTCCGATGTTGCCACTGGACCTAAACCAGGGGCACCTCTTTGTTCCTCAGAACTTTCACCTTTCGATCCAAAATCGCGATCGGCCTCTCAATGTAATTATGGCTCCCATCCACCTGAATGTCCTCTAGGGGTACTACTATCATTTCATTGGCTACACACTTCCTCAACTGGGACACATCGAAGGTGTTATGGATCTGACTCAACTCTGCAGGTAGCTCCAACTAATATTTTGCCCTACCCACTATGGTTGTCTCTTTAAAAGGACCTGAATTGGATCACCCTTTTACATGGAGATACCTTCAAGAGGAAAAATCCCCTACCTGCAACTCTAGCTCGGATCATCACCTGTCTGCATAACTCTTCTGGCGACTGTGGGCCGTCAGTAACCTCTGTCTAACCTGCTGAATCTGCTCGGTTGTCTTCAGCACTATCTCTGTGCCACCCATCACTCTATGCCCCACTTCTCCCCAACCAAAGGGAGCCCGACATCTCCTCCCGTAGAGAAGCTCAAAGGGAGGCATACCAATACTCGAACGATGGTTGTTGTTGTAAGAAAACTCAGCCAGTGGTAAGTAAGTGTCCCAACCTCCTCCGAAGTCCATGATACATGCACGCATGTCCTCAAGTGTCTGAATTGTCTGCCGCTCTGCCCGTGCGTCTGCGAGTGGTACACAGTACTGAAATGCAAGCGTGTGCCCAATTCCTCATGAAATTTATTCCAAAACCTGGGAGTGAAACGCACGTCTCGATCCGACACTATCGAGGTCGGCACTCCATGATGAGCTACCACCTCTCTCAAATAGATCTCGTTTAATCTCTCTACAGAAGAGCTCTCGCTAATAGCAAGGAAGTGAGCACTCTTCATCAGTCGATCTACAATCACTTAGATCGCATCAACTTCAAGCGCAGTCCTCAGTGACTTGGTGATAAACTCCATGGAGATTTGTTCGCACTTCCACTGGGGAATATCCTGAGGCTGCAATGGACCATGTGGACACTGCCTTGACCCAGCGGCAGGTCAAGCACCTCTCAACTACACAAGCAACATCCCTCTTTATATACGGCCACCAGTAGTCTCTCTTCAGATCCAAATACATCTTAGTGGCCCTGGGATGGATCGAGAATCTCAATCTATGCGCCTCCTCAATCAGTATACGCGGAGCTCTGCTCGTATAAGGCACCCAAATCCACCCTCGGAGAGTCATAAGCCCTCGACTATACGTCACAAACTCAGACACTTGCCCAATCACCCACTCCCTCTGGCGGTTCTCCGGTCTAACGGCCTCCACTTGGGCCTCTTGAACGGTATCTAAGACTGGAGTCATCATCTTCATTTGTAACATCCCAAGTCCAGGTATATCTTTTAAAACCTTGATCTTTGAGCTCTTGTCCATTTTGGCCCTTATTAGAGAAAAGGTGGTAAACGAGTACACGGGGCGTACTAGAGTGTACGCTCAGCATACTCGAATGTGCGCTTGTGACGCGGAGGCCACCTAGTATGATGGGCGTACTAGGCCCAAAATGAAACCCTAATTATTAGTAAGCTCCCTATTTAATGGACATGATGGCCTCATTCCTGGCCACCATTCCCAGACACCAAACCCTCCTAACCCTAAAACTCCATCCTTATAGATGGAGAATGCCTTTGGGAGCTTGTGTGTGTAATTTTGTGTTCTTAAAGTAGAGAGGGAGCCTGGAGAAGAAGAAGTGAGAGCCCCAGGAGTTTGGATCTGAGCTTAATTGTGTGGAAAGCTTCACAAAAAGGTATCAATCTTCAAGCTTTCTCATTCTATGATTTGGTTCATTCATATGGAGTATTTTAAGGTTTTGGTCCCAAAAGATGGAGACTTTATGAGATAATCTGCTCCAAATACCTTGATCTACCCCTTCCCAGTGTATTTTGTGAAGTAGAGTCATAAAAATCCAATCTTTGACGTTAGAAGTGAGCCATGCATGAGTTATGAGCTTCATAAGGAAAGGAGATGGGTGTTTTGAGTGTTTGTGAACTAATCAGCCATGCAAAGGCTTAAAGTCACTGGCTTTATAGATTAAGAGACATTAGGGAGTCCAGATCTGAGATATGAGCCCATGTCTTAACTGGATAAGACCAAAAGTGTGACGAGAGTGAAACTGGGACATACGTTGGGCGTAATCCCAGTACGTGCCGCGTAGGGGTCGAGCATCCCCGATGCCTGCATGGCAGTCGAGTACGCCCAACGTAGAGAGTTGGTACGCGCAGCGTACTCCCTGTCGTTGACTTTCGGTTGACTTTTAGGGTTTGGTCAACATGTGGTCTATTAACCCCATGGAGGGGTAAAATGGTCTGTTACCCATCTGTGAGTGCATGGAGGGGTTAGTCTAGCCTTGTGAGAGCTATTATTAATTAGAGATAGTTATTGTGTATGTTAGGTGGAGGCTAGACCGATGATTCGAGTTCGAGATTACCGAGTTTTTCGAGGTGAGTCTTCTCACTATACTTTACCTAGGGTGGTAACGATGTGTGACCAGAGGGTCTTATGTCCTTGCTTGAGTTATGCATTTTTGTATGATATGTACTATATGCTATATTATGTGTTACTTAGACAAGACCGGAGGTTCCAACGAACTATGAGGCCGGAGGGTTCTCAAACAGACCGGACCAGAGGGTCCAATGAGCTGTGGGACTCGAGGTTCCCACTGAGACACATTGACTCGAGGGTCTTAAAGAGCTATACCCTCGAGTGGCTAATTATATGTGTGTGGTATTTCGTGGAACTCACTAAGCTTTGTGCTTACCATGTTATGTGTTATGTGTTTAAGATACTTTCCAGGATCACGAGAAGGCACCGGCTTGATTGTACACACACCTGACCTGCAGTTATGTTTATTGTGGATCCTGGATTTGTGAAATACTAAATTGAAATATGTTTTGACATTGAGACTTAACGTTTTATGATATGTAATTTATCGTGTTTTAAAAATGAAAAAAAATTGGTTGAAAATTTTACGTCGTTACATCATCCTCATACACACATCTCGGATCGGAGCACTCTCTGTTCTGCAGCTCAGGAAGTCAGATACCACTTTAGCCTTGCTCGGATGATACAGGATCTCAATTTTATAGTCTTTCACCACATCCAACCATCTCCTTTTTCGCATATTTAGTTTGGGCTGATCCATGAGATACTTCAGGCTCTTGTGGTGCATGTATATGGTACACCGAACCCCATACAAATAAAGGTGCCAGATCTTGAGGGCAAACACCACCACCCCCAGCTCTAGATCATGGGTGGGATATCTCGTCTCATGAGGCTTCAACTGTCTCAATGTATATGCTATCACGTTCGCTCTCTGCATAAGCACCGCACCCATCCCGGATATAGATGCATCACAGTAAAGCACAAAGCCCTCCAATCCCACGGGAAGGGCTAACACCAGGGTTTCGCACAATCTCTAGAGAAGAGTCTCAAATGAAGTCTGCTGCTCGGGACCCTAAGTAAAAGTAACGCCCTTCAAGTAAACCTGGTGAGGGGAACGTCAATCTTGGAGAAATCTCTGATAAATCTCCGGTAGTAGCCAGCCAATCCCAAAAAACTCCTAATCTTAGTGGGGGATCTCGACACCTCCCATCTCATAAATGCCTCAATCTTGGCCAGATCGACCAATATCCCATCCTGATTAACAAGGTGTCCCATGAACTGGACCTCTCATAACCAAAAATCACACTTGGAGAATTTGGCATAAAGCCTTTCCAAACTCAATACTCCAAGAATCTCTCTCAGATGCTCCTCATGCTGCTCTCTGGATCTCGAATACACCAAGATATCATCGATGAACATGATCATTGATCGTTCAAATATAGGTCGGCACACCCGATTCATGAGGTCTGTGAATGTTGTCGGTGTGTTGGTGATCCCGAAAGGCATAACCATGAACTCGTAGTGCCCATAACGCATCTTAAAGGCAGTCTTCTGGATATCCTCCTCGCGGACTCTCATCTGATGATACCCAAACCTCAAATCAATCTCGAAAAACCAAGACGCCCCCTGAAACTGATCAAACAAATCGTCGATCCTTGGAAGTGGATTACAGTTCTTGACCGTCAACTTGTTTAACTCCCGGTAATCAATGCACATCTGGCGTGAACCATCCTTTTTCTTTAAAAAAAGGATCGGCACTCCCCACGGAAAGCTACTCGGTCTGATAAAGCCCCTCCCCAACAGCCCCTGGAGTTGTGAGGATAACTCCTGCATCTCTGGTGGTGCAAGGCGATATGGTGCCTTGGCGATAGTTGCCGCTCCCGGAACCAAATCAATCCGGAACTCCACCTGCCTCTCGTGAGGCACACCCGGTAACTCCTCGGGAAAAACATAAGGAAACTCACTCACTATCGGAACCTCAGCGATAGAACTCGATCTTTCGGTAGCAACCCGCGTATCCGTCACATACGCTTCAAAACCACTGCAACCCTGTTGTAGACTCTATCACGCTCTGGCAGCCAACAAAATGCTGACCAGATCGGCTACCCTCGCCATACACTGTAATCACTCCCCAACTAGGGTCTCCTATGGTCACCAACTGACGCTCGCAGTCGATCACAGCTCTGAATCGACTCAACCAGTCCATGCCCACAATAACAAAGACATCACCCATAGCGATCAGTACCAGATCTACCGGAAAATCAACACCAAAAATCTCGAGCACACATCCCCGGATCACATCAATAGAAAACACCGCATGCTCATCGTCTATAGAAACTCTCATAGGTCTACTCAACGCATCACGTCGGATACTGATGTGTCGGCTAAACGCTAATGACACGAAGGATCGACTCGCACCCGAGTCAAATAACACCAAAGCAGGTACATAACTCACAAGAAAAGTACCTATACATATCATAATATAAGCACAATATAACTCAAAATAGAATAAGTAAAAGAGCACATACCGGCCACGACATAAGGTGTTGCGCGGACCTCCTCCGATGTCAGCTGCAAGTCCCTCCCGCGAACCCTCGGTACGTCAGGCTTCGCTAGCTGGCTCTCGGTAGCTCGTATAGCAGCAGGAGCAGATCCCTGCACTGATCCCTGTAGCAGTTGGGGGCACTCGGCCTTCTGATGCCCAGTCTGGTTGTAGTGAAATCAGACTACAAACCCCTTGGGGAAATCCCTCGCAATATGTACCTGTAGGAGTGTAACTGGCTGTCACAAACTTCCACCGGTCCTTCACCCCCAAGTGAAGCTGGTTCAGCGCGATCCGTACCCTCAAGTGCTTCGGATATGAACAAGTGTAGAAACACCCCTCGATATTAGAGATCCATCACATTGCAGCAATCGAAGCCTGAGTCCCATCAAACTCTAGTGGCTTCGTGTTGCTGAACTCCCGGTACAGCAACGAGTCACCACCCTATGGCCTGGTAGCAGCCACAACTGCGGTGACTGCAGCAGCAGGCGCCTCGGTAACAGCAGCATATCGCTCATCAAATGTCTCGATCAAGGTGGTCTTAATAGACCCAAACATCTCCGGAATAGCCTCTCGGATGGTTGTGGCCACCTCGTCATGAATCATCCTACAAATCTCATCATGGCTATCTCCACTGCTCTCGGGGTTGTGGCGCGTACCCACCATGATGTCTCTGAAACACAACACAAAATAATCATAGACTCTCTCGAGTATACTCGCACTCGATTACTCACCCCTACTTGTTCCTTAGCATCCTAAGGATTCTTACTTGGACTGCTCATCAATCTGGGGCTTTCAGTAGTACGGGCCCAAAACTACCTTCCACACCACATCTGTATTCACCCCAAGTCCTCCTCCTAGGATCCTAGCTCACAAGTATTCTATATCTCACCAAGCATAGACTACTCTTACAGTAGACCTCTAACAGGCTCATCTCTGCTAAATACTCATACTCAGCTCATACTCAAAAGCAAATCACAGATAGCAGTAACTCCTAGGCTAAGGCATCACAAATCAGGCCACTCTAGTCCTAAAATATGAAATACCTAGCCTACTCTCTAGAATGCATAATATCTCATAAAATATCTCATGTATATCTCATAACAGAAAAGTAAGGGTATTTTGGGAAATCATCGTCCGGGCTCTGGCTGATTGTACACACTGCTTTAGCTGGTTTTCTCTTAAACTCTTTCTTATTTAAAAAAAATTTCTCTTTTGAAAAATCTTCTCAAATCCTCAGTTTGAGTCTGAACACGCCCGCAGGTGCATCCGAATCCCTCAAACCAAGGCTCTAATACCAACTTGTAACTACATAAATTTTCAAACCAAATTTTTTTCAATTAAAAAAAATACATTTTTCACAGTAACAAAATCCCAAAATGTCACAATATCAAATTATCTCATAATCAAAAACTATATATATGTAAAACTCCAAGATCCTCTAAATCATAACTCAATCTCTGATGTGTGTGTGTAATCATGTCGGCGCCTTCCCGTGATCCTGAAAAGTACCTGAAACACATAACACATACGGTAAGCACGAAGCTTAGTGAGTTACCCAAAATACCACATGCACAAATCATAAGCCACTCGAGGCTATAAGTTTGCATGGACCCTCCAGTCTCATGCATCTCGGTGAGCACCCTCCGGTCTCACGGCTCGGTATGGACCCTCCGGTCCTGTGTCTCAGTGGGACCCTCCAGTCCCATTGCTGAGGTGGACCCTCTGGTCCAAACTCGGGTGGACCCTCCGGTCCTACTAAGTAACTTAGAATAATACACAGTATAAATCACATAGAAATAATACAAGATATCACAGTACTCAAATAACACATAAGACCCTCCGCTCACACACAACTCATATTACCACTCTAGGTATGTATAGTGAGAAGACTCACCTCGTAGGAATTGGATAACCTCGAACTCGTATCACCAATCTAGCCTCCGCCTAAAACACATAGCAATTATCCCTAATTAAAAACGACTCTCATGAAGCTATACTAACCCTTCCCTACACTCACAAAAGGGTAAAATACCATTTGACCCCTCTATGGGCTTAATAGACCACACGTTGACCAAACCCTAAAAGTCAACCAAAAGTCAACGGCAGGGAATACGCTGGGCGTACTAAGCTGCCATGCAGATATCGGGGATGCTCGACCCCTACACTACGCATACTGGGATTACGTCCAGCGTAAGGCCTAGTTTCACTCTCCTCACATATTTGGTCTTAATCAATTAAGATCTTGGCTCATATCACAGATCTGGACTCCTTAATATCTTTTCATCCATAAATTCAGTGACTTTAAGCCTTTGCATGGCTGATTTGGACACAAACACTCAAAACAGTCATCCTCTTTTCTCATGAAGCTCATATCTCATGCATGGCTTATTTATAACGACCAAGATTGGATTTTTATGACATTACTCCACAAAAAACACTAAAAGGGCTCATTTATCATAAAGCCTCCATCTTTTGGGACAAAACCCTAAAATACTCCATATAAATGCTCAAATTTAAAGAGTGAGAAAGCTTGAAACTTTATACCTCTAAGTAAAGCTTAACACATAGTTATGCTCAGATCCAAGGGCCTGGACTCTCACTCCTTCTTCTCCAAGGCTTCTTCTCCACTTCAAGAACATAAGAATACACTCACAAGCTATAAGAATGATGATTTAGGGTTAGGAGGGTTTGGTGTCTGGGAATGGTGGCTAGGAATGAGGCCATCATATCCTTTATATAGGGGACTCACCAAAAATTAGGGTTTTCATTATGGGCCTAGTACGCCCAGCATACCCTCTAGTACGCCCAGCGTACTAGGTGGCCTCCACGACATATGCACGCATACGAGTACGCTGAGCGTACACTATAGTACGCTCCTTTCCGATGTTGGCACTAGACCTGAACCAGAGGCACCTCTTTGTTCCTCAGAACTTTCACCTTTTGATCCAATATCGCGATCGGCCTCTCAATGTAATTCAGGCTCGCATCCACCTGAATGTCCTCTAGGGGTACTACTGTCATTTCATCGGCTACACACTTCCTCAACTGGGACACTTGGAAGGTGTTATGGATCTGACTCAACTCTACACGTAGTTCCACCTGGTATTCTACCCTACCCACTCTGGCGGTCTCTTTAAAAGGACCAATGTATCGGGATCCCAGCTTTCCCCATTTCGTGAATCGAATTACCCTTTTCCATCGAGATACTTTCAAGAGGAAAAAATCGCCTACCTAAAACTCTAGCTCAGATCGTCGTCTGTCTGCATAACTCTTCTGGCGACTCTGGGCTGTCAGTAACCTCTGTCTGACCTGCTGAATCTGCTCGGCTGTCTTCAGCACTATCTTTGTGCCTTCCACCACTCTCTGCCCCACTTCTCCCCTAGAAATGGGAGCCTGTCATCTACTCCCGTACAGAAGCTCAAAGGGAGGCATACCAATACTCGAAGTATGGTTGTTATTGTAAGAAAACTCAGCCAGTGGTATGTAAGTGTCACAACCTCCTCCGAAGTCCATGATACACGAACACAACATGTCCTTAAGTGCCTGAATCGTTCGTCGCTCTGCCCGTCCGTCTGTGGGTGGTATGCAGTACTGAAATGCAAGCGTGTGCCCAATTCCTCATGAAATTTCTTCCAAAACCTGGAAGTAAAATGCATGTCTAGATCCGAAACTATCGAGGTCGGCACTCCATGCTGAGCTATCACCTCTCTCAAATAGATCTCGGTCAATCTCTCTACAGAAGAACTCTCACTAATAGTAAGGAAGTGAGCACTCTTCGTGAGTCGATCTACAATCACCCAAATCGCATCAACTCCACGGGCAGTCAACGGTAACTTGGTGATAAAGTCCATGGAGATCTATTCCCACTTCCACTGGGGAATCTCCAAAGGCTGCAATGGACCATGTGGACGTTGGTGCACTGCCTTGACCCGGTGGCAGGTCAAGCACCTCCCAACTACACAAGTAACATCCTTCTTCAAACATAAGCCCTCATCTATCCGTCAGAAACTCGGACACTTGCCCAATCACCCACTCCCTCTTGCGGTTCTCCGGTCTCACGGCCTCCACCTGGCCTCTTGAATGGTATCTAAGACTGTAGTCATCATCTTCATCTGTAACATCCCAATTCTAGGTATATCTTTTAAAACCTTGGTCTTTGAGCTCTTGTCCATTTTGGCCCTTATTATAGAAAAGGTGGTAACAAGTACTCAGGGCGTACAAGAGTGTACGCTCGGCGTACTCGAATGTGCGCATGTGACGCGGAGGCCACCTAGTATGTTGGGCGTACTAGGCCCAGAATGAAACCCTAACTATTAGTAAGCTCCCTATTTAATGGATATGATGGCCTCATTCCTGGCCACCATTCCCAGACACCAAACCATCCTAACCCTAAATCTTTGTCCTTATAGCTGGAGAGTGCCTTTGGGAGCTTGTGAGTGTAATTTTTTGTTCTTGAAGTAGAGAGGGAGCTTGGAGAAGAAGAAGTAAGAGCCCTAGGAGTTTGGATATGTGCTTAGTTGTGTGGAAAGCTTCACAAAAGGTATAAAGCTTCAAGCTTTCTCATTCTATGATTTGGTTCATTCATTTGGAGTATTTTAAGGTTTTGGTCCCAAAAGATGGAGACTTTATGAGATAATGTGCTCCAAGGACCTTGATCTACCCTTCCCAGTGTATTTTGTGAAGTAGAGTCATAAAAATCCAATCTTTGACGTTAGAAGTGAGCCATGCATAAGTTATGAGCTTCATAAGGAAAGGGGATGGGTATTTTTAGTCTTTGTGACCTAGTCAGCCATGCAAAGGCTTCAAGTCACTGGCTTTATGGATTAAGAGACATTAGGGAGTCCATATCTAAGATATGAGCCCATGTCTTAACTGGTTAAGACCAAAAGTGTGAGGAGAGTGAAACTGGGACGTACACTGGGCGTAATCCCAGTACGCGCAGCGTAGGGTTTGAGCATCCCCGATGCCTACATGGCAGCCGAGTACGCCCGACGTAGAGAGTTGGTACGCGCAGCGTACTCCCTCCCGTTAACTTTTAGTTGACTTGTAGGGTTTGGTCAACATGTGGTCTATTAACCCCATGGAGGGGTAAAATGGTCTTTTACCCATCTATGAGTGCATGGAGGGGTTATTCTAGCCTTGTAAGTGACGTTATTAATTAGAGATAGTTATTGTGTATGTTAGGCGGAGGCTTGACCAATGATTTGAGTTCAAGATTACCTGAGTTTTTCAAGGTGAGTCTTCTCACTATACTTTACCTAGGGTGGTAACAATGTGTGACCAGAGGGTTTTATGTCCTTGCTTGAGTTATGCATTTTTGTATGATATGTACTATATGCTATATTATGTGTCACTTAGACCAGACCGTAGGGTCCAACGAACTATGAGGCCGAAGGGTTCTCAAACAGACCGGACAGGAGGGTCCAATGAGCTGTGGCACTCGAGGGTCTTACAGAACTATAGCATCAAGTGGCTAATTATATGTGGGTGGTATTTCGGGGAACTCACTAAGCTTCGTGCTTACCGTTTTATGTGTTATGTGTTTAAGGTACTTCCGAGGATCACAGGAAGGCACCGGCTTGATTGTACACACACACCTGAGCTGCAGTTATGTTTATTGTGGATCCTAGATTTGTGAAAAACTAGATTGAAATATGTTTTGACATTGAAACTTAACATTTTATGATATGTAATTTATCGTGTTTTAAAAATGAAAAAAATGGTTGAAAATTTTACGCCGTTAAATCATCCTCATACACACATCTCGGATCGGAGCACTCTCTCCTCTGCGGCTCAGGAAGTCGGCTACCACGTTAGCCTTGCTCGGATGATACAGAATCTCACATTTATAGTCTTTCACTACATCCAACCATCTCCTTTGTCGCATATTTAGGTTCGGCTGATCCATGAGATACTTTAGGCTCTTGTGGTGCATGTATATGGTACACCGAACCCCATACAAATAGTGGTACCAGATCTTGAGGGCGAACACCACCACCCCGAGCTCTAGATCATGGGTGGGATATTTCGTCTCATGAGGCTTCAACTGTCTCGATGTGTATGCTATAACGTTCCCTCTCTGCATCAGCATTGCACCCATACCGGATATAGATGCATCACAGTAAACAACAAATTCCTCCACTCCCTCGGGAAGGGCTAACACCGGGGCTTCACACAATCTCTGGCGAAGAGTCTCAAATGAGTTCTGCTGCTCGGGACCCCAAGTAAAAGTAACGCCCTTCGGGTAAACCTGGTGAGGGGAACGGCAATCTTGGAGAAATCTCCGATAGTAGCCAGCCAATCCCAGAAAACTCCTAATCTCAGTGGGAGATCTTGGCACCTCCCATCTCATAAATGCCTCAATCTTGGACAGATCGACCAATATCCCATCCTGATTAACAAGGTGTCCCAGGAACTGGACCTCTCATAACCCGAAATCACACTTGGAGAATTTGGTATAAAACCGCTCTAATCTCAATACTCCAAGAGTCTCTCTCAGATGATCCTCACCGTAAGCACTCCCCCACTAGGGTCTCGTATGGTCACCAACTGACGCTCGCACAGTCAATCACAGCTCTGAATCGACTAAACCAGTCCATGCCCACAATAACACAGACATCACCCCTAGCGATCAGTACCAGATCTATCAGAAACTCAACACCAAAAATCTCGAGCACACATCCCCGGATCACATCAGTAAAAAACACGCATGCTCATCGTCTATAGAAACTCTCAGAGGTCTACTCAACGCATCACGTCGGATACTGATGTGCCGGCTAAACGCTAATGACACGAAGGATCGACTCGCACCCGAGTCAAATAACACCAAAGCAGGTACAGAACTCACAAGAAAAGTACCTATACATATCATAATATAAGCACAATATAACTCAAAATAGAATAACTAAAAGAGCACATATCGGCCACAACATAAGGTGTTGCGCGGACCTCCTATGATGTCAGCTGAAAGGCCCTCCCGCGAACAGATCCCTGCACTGATCCATGTAGCAGTTAGGGGCACTTGGCCTTCTGATGGCCAGTATGGTTGTAGTGAAAGCAGACTACAAACCCCTTGGGGCAATCCCTCGCAATATGCACCTGCAGGAGTGTAATTGGTTGTCACAAACTTCCACCAGTCCTTCACCCCCAAGTGAAGTTGGTTCATCGCGATCCATCTTATTGTAGAAATCGGATCCTGAGTCCCTTCAAACTCTAGTGGCTTCGTGTTGCTGAACTCTCGGTACAGCAACGAGTCACCCCCTATGGCCTGGTAGCAGCGACAATTGTGGTGGCTACAGCAGCAGGCGCCTCGGTAACAGCAGCATATCACTCATCAAACCTCTCGATCAAGGTGGTCTTAATAGAACCAAACATCTCCGGAATAGCCTCTCGGATGGCTGTGGCCACCTCGTCATGAATCATCCTACAAATCTCATCATCGTTAACTCCACTGCTCTCGGGGTTGTAGCGCATACCCACCTTGATGTCTTTGAAACACAACACAAAATAATCAGAGACTCGCTCGAGTATACTCGCACTCGATTACTCACCCCTACTTGTTCCTTAGCACCCTATGGATTCTTACTTGGACTGCTCACCAATCCGGTGCTTTCAGTAGTACGGGCCCAAAGCTACCTTCCACACTGCATCTATATTCACCCCAAGTCCTCCTCCTAGGATCCTAGTTCACAAGTAATCTATATCTCACCAAGCATAGACTACTCTCTCAGTAGATACCAAATATAGTTATGGACTTAGACACTATATCCAACAGTCTCCCACTTTGATAAGTCTAATAACTATAATTGCAAGTATGACTTTAGGAACTGATCAGCAATCGTAGCTCTTAAAACTTTGTTGAACTATGAAGCAGAATTTTAGATAACCGATCATATAATCCTCTGTTCAGATATCATTCGGATGAATACATGGTACATGGTCTTGCTTATTGTCCATCATTTGTTTCCCGATTTTCGATTTGTTTGACATAGAACTTAACTGAACACATCAATTAGATCTGACCGGGCCCGGTACATAGGTCAAAACAAAAACATCGAGGGGTACAGATATAGCTTCTAATCCTAGAAGGAACAGATAAACTTCGACTCATATGTTTGCTCTACTACTTGTTAAATTACACACAAAGGCACGGTTTATAACATCGAGTTACCAATGCATTTTCGTGTAAGCAATGCATAACCAACTCATAGGCAACAAATCATATCTCTAGATTTGAAGACTTACATGATATTACCATCTCACGATCGCTCGAGATAAATTCCATGAAGTGATATCAGTGATCGTGGGTTTAATCCAATACTCAGGACTTATGAGCACTCATGAGTGTTGTTGCCCCGCTTTGTCTAACATCTTAGACCTCTACAAGCCAACCCATGACAGTCTTAATTCATATCTACTTCCAACATATGACCGACTATGGGTAGTTTGAATATATGATATATACCATAACATAATTATTCTGGAAGTCAATACATGCAAAAAGAAATAATAGTAAACGATTGACAAGAGATAGCAACACTTTACTCATAAATAATAGCTTTTATTTATCATCAAATGTCAATTACACTTTACAAATTTCAAAATTATCTAACTTCTAAAAACTAACATCATCTCTTAGCCCTATGCTCCTAGCATGCTGAAGATGCTTAACCCTACTTAGTCCCTTCTTGAGGGTATCTACCGAGTTCTCATCCGATGATACCCTCTTTTCTATAAGGATTCCTTCTTCTATTCGATGTCTAATGAAGTGATAATTTCTATCAATGTGTCTGGATCTCCCATGATCTCTTGGTTCCTTGGCTAAGGCAACCGTACTATTGCCCCTCGCTTGCTACTATATACTCTGATTCACAAGTGGAATCCGCCACTGTATCTTGCTTGGAACTTTTCCAAGTAATTGCCCCTCCATTTAGGGTAAAGGCCCAGCCTGACTGAGAGCGTAAATTATCCCTGTCAGTCTGAAAGCAAGCATCACTATACCCTGCTACTTTCAAGTCGTCACTCCCACCAAGGGTAAGGACCCAGTCCTTAGTCCTTCGTAGGTACATGAAAATATTCTTTACCGTTGTCCAGTGAGCCTTGCCAGGATTCCCCTGATATCTGTTGACCATGCTCAAAGCAAAGGCAACATCAGGACGAATACAAGTCATAGCATACATGATCGAGCCTACAGCGGAAGCATATGGTACTCGACTCATCTCAGCTATCTCAGCCTCTATACTCGGACTCTGAGTTTTACTCAGTCTGGCATTACACTGGATAGGTAACTCACCTTTCTTGGAGTTGTGCATGTTGAACCTTTTCAACACTTTGTCCACATAGGTGCTTTGACTAAGTCCAATTAGTCTTTTACTCCTATTTCTCAAAATCCTTATCCCTAGGATATAGGCAGCTTCTCCAAGGTCTTTCATAGTGAAACACTTCCCAAGCCAGGACTTTACTTCCTTCAAGGTTGGCATGTCATAGCCTATGAGTAGTATGTCATCCACATACAATACCAAAAAGCTAACTATACTCCCACTAGCCTTAACATATACACAAGATTCATCTTCGCTTCTCGAAAAGCCAAACTCTTTGACTTTCTCACCGAAACAAAGATTCCATCTGCGAGGTGCTTGTTTCAATCCATAGATGGATTTCTCAAGCTTACACACTCTATTAGGGTACTCTGTACTGACAAAACTCTCTAGCTAAACCATGTAAACATCTTCAGCCAAATTTCCATTAAGAAAAGCGGTTTTGACATCCATTTGCCATATTTCATAGTCATGAAATGTAGCAATGGCTAACATAACCCTAATAGACTTAATCTTGGCCACTGGTGAAAAGGTCTCATCATAATCAACTTCCGAAGTTTGATAATAACCCTTTGCAACCAGTCATGCCTTGTATGTGTGTACATTACCATCCATGTCGGTCTTCTTCTTGAAGATCCATTTGCACCCAATTGTCTTACGATCAGGTACATTGTCAACCAAGGTCCAAACTTGATTGTCATACATGGACTGTATCATGCTATCCATAGCCTCATTCCATTTAGCAACCTCAGGTCCTGCTATGGCTTTCGTATAGCTGTTAGGCTCATCCAGAATTACCAGTGTGTTATCACTGATAAGTGTATCACCTTTTGCAGTAATATGGAAACCATAATAATGCTCAGGTGCATTCCTAACTCTGGTGGAATGCCTCATAGGTACAGATTCTTCAGTTGGCTCAACAGGAGTTTCCTCCTCGGGTTGAGGGATAGGGGTTGAGGTTCCTTCACCACTTGACTCTTGAATTTCCTCAAGGTCAATTTGCCTCCTACTGTCTCCTTGGCTTATGAGTTCTCTCTCTCAAACGACTCCTCTTCTTGCTTCAAAGACCACATTATCACTAGGTTTGTAGAAGATGTAACCAAAGGATTTATGTGTGTAGCCGATGAAAATACACCTTTCACTTCAAGGTTCGAGCTTATCGTGAGTCTCGCGTCTCACGAAAGCCTCACAACCCCAAATCTTGATGTGGTCTAGATTGGGAACTTTTCTAGTCCACATCTCGTGAGGTGTTTTGGCAACCTTCTTTGTAGGGACTAGATGAAGGATATGGGTGGTAATCTCTAAGGCATAGCCCCAAAATGAGATCGGTAGCGAAGCTCGACTCATCATAGAACAAACCATATCCAACAAGGTTCGATTGCGCCTCTCAGCCAAACCATTCAATTGCGGTGTCCTGGGAGGTGTCAATTGTGAGATAATCCCATATTCCTTAAGATAGTCAAGGAACTCAGTACTAAGATACTCACCACCTCGATCGGATCGAAGCATCTTAATGTTCCTGCCTAACTAATTCTCCATTTCTTGCTTAAACTTTTTTAACTTTTCAAAGGTTTCGGACTTATGCTTGATTAAGTAGACATATCCATATCTACTAAAATCATCAGTAAAAGTCACATAGAAGCGATTAGCATCTCTTGTGGCGGTTCTGAAGGGTCCACACACATCTGTGTGTATGAGGTCCAACAAACCTTCACCCCTAGCACAAGTTTCAGTAAAAGGTTACCAAGAAAATAATATTCACAACTATCATCCGACTTTAGGTCAAATGACTCCAAGACTCCATCCTTTTGGAGTTGGCCTATGCGTTTCTTGCTTACATGTCCAAGACGACAATGCCATAAAGATGCTTTATCTAAGCTAGTAGAAGAGTCAATACATAATACATTATTTCCTAGGTTATCTACAACAGATACAGTTTCATACACACCATCACAAGGTAATGCTTTAAAATAAAGAACATTATTAAAGAAAGCATCAATACCACCATTATTATTATCAAAATAAAAGGTGAAACCTTGTTTATATAATGCATGAAAAGAAATAACATTTCTTGCAATTTCTGGCGAATAATAACATTTATTCAAATCTAATGTAAACCCATTATTTAGCAATAAGGAATAAACTCCTATCTTGGTGACAGGTGAAGCTTTCCTGTTCCCAATGATCAAGTTTATCTTTCCCTACTCCACATTCTCACTTCTTCTTAGTCCCTGCAAATCAAAACATACGTGAATACCACAACTTGTATCAAGGACCCAAGACTTAGAATGAGGTGAGTTATTAGATAATATAGTGTATATACATGCATGGTTGGGTTTTACTTTCCCATCCTTCACATCTTGCTGGTACTTTGGGGAGTTTCGCTTCCAGTGCGACTTTTCATGGCAATAGAAGCATTTAGCCTCATTAGGGTTAGCAAAAGGGATGACAAAACCTTTATTGGTTTTTCTTGAAGAGGATCCTACAACGGTCTTACCCTTGGTATGCTTATAAGGGTTCTTTATCTTCTTCCCTTTGCCATGCCCGATTGCCAAGACATTGGCCGCAGTTAGAGTAGGAGGAGTAGTAACACCCGACTTGCCTTTAAGACTACTTTATGCAGTCTTTAAAAGCCCTTGAAGTTTACTAAGTATAACTTCTTCCTTATGCAAGTGGTATGTCATTCTAAATTGATCATAACATGAAGGTATGGAGTGCAAAATGATATATATCGCCATCTTCTAAGGAAAGTCAACATTTAGTTTCTTCAAACGATCCACAAACCTTTGCATTTTCTGCATGTGGGCCGTGCTGGTCTCACCATCCTTCATTCGGGTAGTTATCATGGAGGAGATAATTTCATACCTTTCTTGATGAGCACCTTGATGGTAGCGGTCTATCAAATCCGTGTACATCTCAAAAGGGTAGTGGTCCTCATAGGATTTTTGGAGCTTAGCTGTCATAGTGGCCATCATGATGTATGCTACCTTAGTAGCATCCCTTTTCATGTGCCTGAAATGCAGGAATCTCCTCTGGAGTAGCAGTTGACTCATCAATCTCCTTTAGCTCCTTATCAAGGACATATTCTTTATCCTCATAACGAGTGACCATCCTGATGTTTCTGCTCTAATCCATAAAGTTGGATCCATCAAAGATGACTCTCCCTCAAAGATTCATGAGAGAGAAGGAGCCAGTAGGGTTTGAGCCAGAGGCATTGTTATTGGAAGACATCTGAAAAGAAGAAAGAATAGATTAGATTATATATAAAGATAGTCCTTAATAAAACACCCAAATGTAATATTAAGGCTAGGACCCAACACAATATTTTATAACTTAGAAGAGGGATGTCGTAATCTAAGCTATAAGATATTTAAAGGTAGGTGAATCAAGATTCACCAATTTCCACCATGAAAAACGAAATCTTTAATTAGGTTTCAATTGGTTTAGAAACTCCTAGATTCTTTGAGATTCATTGAACTTTTCAATGGCATGTTTCAATCTCGAGTGTGCCCTTCAAGTTTTGTGACTGGGATGATGAGGATCACAAAACAAGGTGTGAAGTAACCATGCAAATTACTTGGTGCCCTTAATGTACTACCCCTCAATCGATGTGATGGTTAACCACACACGCTTCATCGATACTATGATAAACATTAAGTCACCCTTTTCCTACCTTGATAAGTCCATGTTAGTGTGCCGGTTAACCACACACGCTCCACTAATGACTTAATCAAAGTGCAAAGTGTAATTTCATGGATTAGCACCTTATTCACATTTTCCTAAAGTACCTAAGATTGGGAATTTAATAAAGGTTTAGTTATTTTAGTATATTCATCATACTTAAATAAGAATTATAGTCCTTGTCCTACCTTTTCGGCTAACGACCCTCCACAGATCAAGGAATCGGTGGATGAGAATAGACACCCATTAAGTTTCCATTTTATAGGCAACAACGTTATACCCCCCCCCCCCTTATAGACCGGCTTCATGAATGAGGCCTACTAATGGTAAGACGACTTTGTTATTATACATACATACATACATATATATATATATATATATATATATATATATTATTAACTTATAATATTATAAAGTATAAGGGTTGAATTTTAATAATTAAAATTCTAAGGGTTGGAACTAAAGTTTTAGATGACTTTACTTGTTCCAAAACTTGAGGGCAAGTCTTGTAAACTTTCAAAACTTTACATTTCTCATAACTTATGAGTTAATTGAGTATTAAAATGAAGACTCTTCATTTTTATAACTCATGTGTTCTTATAATGGTTTTTAATTAAAGTGTGACCTTTGGTTTTCCATAACTTGAGTACAAGTTATGGACTCCATTAGAACACAAAATGATCAAGAATTAAACTACCAACGAAGTTATAAATAATTCTTATGATCATCTAATCTCATAAGTTCAAAAACATGATTATCAATAATTTCAAGAATCATAAATAACTTATATAAAACTTGTAATTTTTTATAATAGCCATTGTAAATGGATTAGCATAAACATTACACCATCTAAATCAAGTTTTATAACACCAAAACAGTTTAGGGTAATATCTCTAGTCCATTTCCAGCAGCAAAACTCGAAAATTTGGACACTGCAACCTCTACTTGTCGAGTGCATGAACAGACTCGACGGGTAGCATGCATTTCTTCATGGACTCGTCGAGTCCCCCCATGGATTTGGCGAGTTCATACGAGCAGCGAACAAAAATTTCAATTTTCAAGCTATTTGCATCAACTATCAAGTAAACAAGCCTAGGCTCTGATACCACTGATGGGTTTTAAGCATTCTAACACTCCTATGGTGTACATGCAACCCAAGAAACCTTGGATCTATGTTTGACTAAGATACATGCAAATAATTATTTTTCCAAGGTTCTTATCCTAACTAGCATGGCATGGGGTACTTGAATCAAATAAATCTAGTAGAATTACTTACCTTGTAGTAGTAGTTGATTACTTGGAGTTTGAGAGCCTAGCACCAATAATGTGGATGCCTCAAATGGAAGTCACAAATCACCATAAACTTGGAAACTTGAGAGAATAGTCACTAACTTCTTGAAATCGGCCCTCTTGGTTTTCTCACAACAACTAGTGTAATTTCAAGAACTAAAGCCTCCTTTATATAGTGTGGTGGATTAGGGTTACATCCATGTAAACCCTAATACCCATGTCGTTTCATTTCCATGAGATCCATGGGTTAAAGCTCCATGGAGTATCCATGGACTTTCCATGCAAGCCTACCCATTCCAAATAAGCATTAGCCCTCACTATATAAATACAAGAGCCCGTATTTAATTAGTCACACTTTTGATCTCTAAATTAATTCTAAATTAATTAAAGATCAACGCTAATTAAATAATATAATTTTATATTAATATATTATAACTTATAATATATTAATAAATCATAACTTAAACTATTCTCAAAAGATTATCCATAAATTGTTCGGGTGAAGTGCAACCCAAATGGACCATGCCGGGTCGGGTCAAGTACATACCAAATATAGTTATGGACTTAGACACTCTATCCAACAAATATCTCATGTATATCTCATAACACAAAAGTAAGGGTATTTTGGGAAATCATCGTTCGGGCTCTGGCTGATTGTACACACTGCTCCAGCTGGTTTTCTCTTAAACTCCTTCCTATTTAGAAAATTTATCTCTTTTGAAAAATCATTTCAAATCCTCAGTTTGAGTCCGAACACGCCCGAAGGTACATCCGAATCCCTCAAACCAAGGCTCTGATACCAACTTGTAACTACGTAAATTTTCAAACCAATTTTTTTTCAATTAAAAAAAACACATTTCTCACAGTAACAAAATCCCAAAATTTCACAATGTCAAATCACCAAATCTCATAATCAAAGACTATATATACGTAAAACTCCAGGATCCTCTAAATCATAACTCAATCTTTAATGTGTGTGTACAATCATGTCGGCGCCTTCTCGTGATCCTGAGAAGTACCTGAAACACATAACACATAACACAGTAAGCACAAAGCTTAGTGAGTTCCCCAAAATACCACATGCACAAATCATAAGCCACTCGAGGCTATAAGTCGGCATGGACCCTCCAGTCTCATGCGTCTCGGTGAGGACCCTTCGGTCTCACGGCTCGGTATGGACCCTCTGGTCGTGTGTCTCAGTGGGACCCTCCAGTCCCATAGCTCGAGTGGACCCTCTGGTCCAAACTCGGGTGGACCCTCCGGTCCTACTCAATAACTCAGAATAATAGACAATATAAATCACATAGAAATAATGCAAGATATCACAGTACTCAAATAACACATAAGACCCTTCGGTTACACACAACTCATATTATCACTCTAGGTATGTATAGTGAGAAGACTC
Organism: Lactuca serriola; assembly: GCF_051521515.1. Taxonomy (NCBI): domain Eukaryota; kingdom Viridiplantae; phylum Streptophyta; class Magnoliopsida; order Asterales; family Asteraceae; genus Lactuca; species Lactuca serriola. The sequence goes on along the minus strand of NC_136412.1, from coordinate 177,073,270 downwards.
ACCTCGTAGGAATCAGATAACCTCGAAATTGTATCACCAGTCTAGCCTCTGCCTAACACACACAATAAATATCCCTATTTAATAACGGATCTCAGGATGCTAGACTAACCCTTCCATAGACTTATAGAAGGGTAAAAGACCATTTTACCCCTTCATGGGCTTAATAATTCACACGTTGACCAAACCCTAAAAGCCAACCAAAAGTCAACGGCAGGGAGTACGTTGCACGTACCATCTCTCTACACTAGGCGTACTCAGTTGTCGTGCAGATATTGGGGATGCTCGACCCCTACGATGCGCGTACTGGGATTATGCCCAGCGTAAGTCCCAGTTTCACTCTCCTCAAATATTTGGTCTTAATCAGTTAATAACTTAGCTCATATCACAGATCTGGACTCCCTGATATCTCTTAATCCATAAAGTCAGTGACTTTAAGCCTTTGCATGGCTGATTTGGTCATGAACACTCAAAACACTCATCCTCTTTTCTCATGAAGCTCATATCTCATGCATGGCTTGTTTCTAACAGCCATGATTGGATTTTTATGACATTAGTCCACAAAATACACTAAAAGGGGGTGGACCATGACCTCTGGGGCTCATTATCTCATAAAGCCTCCATCTTTTGGGACAAAACCCTAAAATACTCCATATAAATGCTCAAATCAAAATAGTGAGAAAGCTTGAAGCTTTATACCTCTAAGTGAAGCTTTCCACACAACTATGCTCATATCCAAGGGCCTGGACTCTCACTCCTTCTTCTTCATGGTTTCTTCTCCACTTCAAGAACACAAGAATACACTCACAAGCTCTCAAATGCACTCACAAGCTATAAGAGCGATGATTTAGGGTTAGGAGGGTTTGGTGTCTGGGAATAGTGGCTAGGATTGAGGTCATCATATCCTTTATATAGGGGACTCACCAACAATTAGGGTTTTCATTCTGGGCCTAGTAGGATTTGGTCACAAACACTCAAAACACTCGTCCTCTTTTCTCATGAAGCTCATATCTCATGCATGGCTTGTTTCTAACAACCATGATTGGATTTTTATTCCATTACTCCACAAAATACACTAAAAGGGGGTGGATCATGACCTCTGGGGCTCATTATCTCATAAAGCCTCCATCTATTGGGATAAAACCCTAAAATACTCCATATAAATGCTCAAATCAAAAGAGTGAGAAAGCTTGAAGCTTTATACCTCTACGTGAAGCTTTCCACACAGCTATGCTCATATCCAAGGGCTTGGACTCTCACTCCTTCTTCATGGCTTCTTCTCCACTTCAAGAACACAAGAATACACTCACAAGCTCTCAAATGCACTCACAAGCTATAAGAGCGATTATTTAGGGTTAGGAGGGTTTGGTGTCTGGGAATGGTGGCCAGGATTGAGGCTATCATATCCTTTATATAGGGGACTCACCAACAATTAGGGTTTTCATTCTACTAGGTGGCCTCCGCGTCATATGCATGCATACAAGTACGCTGAGCGTACACTCTAATATGCCCCGCGTATTCGTTTACCACCTTTTCTCTAATAAGAGCCAAAATGGACAAGTGCTCAAAAGATCAAGGCTTACAAGATATACCTGGACTTGGGATGTTACAATGGTGATGATGATGATGATGATCATGATGATCATGATCATGATGATGATGATGATGATGATGATGATGATGATGATAAGTATGTCACTAATGTCATCATAGGGGTTCCAGCTCTAAAGAAGTTCCCAACAAAAGTGTTTTCTAAGGAAGAGCAACAAATATGGTCAGCAGTCTCATGGCCATCAACTCTGCCTGATGTACTTCAGAGAAGCCGAGAAATGGCTAAGGCTAAAACTAAACTAACAATTAATGCCTTCCGAGCTACTAAATCAATGTTGCCTCTGATTCCTTCACCCAAGATTGCTCCGGATGATGAAGGCTCTCCTCTTAGGAAGCCTGTTGATATTCCGGAAGAGCCCCTGGTTTCGTCTCCTCCAAAAAATTTTGTTGATGAAAATATGTTTCTCATCATCTCGGCACTCAATCAGCCCCAAGACAAAGGAAAAAAGCCAATTCCGGAAGTACATCGCTCCGAACCTCCTCCAAAACAAAATTTGGGCTGGTCCTAGGAAGAAATAAATAAAGCTCTTGAGGAAAGCATGTGGATTCAAGCCTTCAAATATAATCCTCATCCGATGCTAGGTCTTTCTCCTCTCTGCCGAGAAAGGATTATACATGATTTCGATATAGTGCCATATATGTACTATGATCTTCCCAATCAAGATTCGGACCAGATTGATTGCCTCTCTCTCCATATAGCAAGTTCTACACCACGTTCTCTCCTCTCCACCCGGAAGATGATCCACAAATGATCATCAGAACTGAACGTGAAAGATTAAAGACCTTTTATTCCAAGAACGCACTTCCCCAAAAAGAAGTATGGTCTCGGAAAAGGATCACCAAAATTTCTAGGTTCAGAAGGAAAATATTAACCAAATTTGAACTAAACTGTGTGTTGTTCCGATACCACATCTTCCGAAACAAACAAACTCACAAAACCATCACTGACGCCGACTTCCCAGCAATCAATCCCAATGACATCTTGATAATAGTTGCTCACTTCAGAAGCTACCAAACCGACGATCTTAGCATAGGAGCTTATAATGCTTCCTTGAGTTTCCTCAATGATTATGTCGCTGAACTTTGCCGGTGCGATTTTGAATTGGCCCACTTGTTTGAAATCGAAAAATACTTGGCAAAGAGTAACTTCAAGCTGCCAAAAGCTGAGATATTGGCAGAGGGATCAATTGACGAACAAGTATTAGGGTTTGTGTATCTTCAAAGGAAAATGAACAAGAAGGACATCTTCCGAGTCCTTGACAAGCATCTGGTTCCCACCAAGGCCCTTCGGAATTTTATCAATCGTGCATCAAAGTCCAAGGCACCAGAACATGTGAAGGCAAAATTCATAAGTTAGCTGCACTGGTACATCGAATTTAGAGATTGGTTGTATCGGGTGTATGTGTTTCTCAAGGAAGAATCGAACTAATCCGACAGGATTGCTAAGTTCACTTAGGGGGAGATTGTTGGAACCTGAAAGTGAACCTCTAGAAATATCTAACTCTTGAAGATTTGAATTTAGTCTTGAGTCTTAAATGGTTGTGGTACGAGATGATGGTAAAGTCCAGAGTGGAGTATGTACCGAAATGAAGAAATGATACGAGATCATGTGTTCAGTCTATGCATTAATTATTCTTGTCTTTTGTTTGATGTAACATTTCATAGGACCAAGTTTCTTTTGTTTATTTAGATAATCAGTATGTCATAAGTAGTATTATTATCCGGTTCTTTGTATGTAAATCGGTTTGTACGATGTTCCTCCTTCATTATTTCAATGGTGTCTTGAATCATTTTAGGGCCTCCAAGGATTTTTTTTTTTGTCCTATATCACGCCAACATAATGGAGTACGACATTTACGACCATATAATACTTCATATGATAGCATTTTGATTGGAGTGTGGTAACTGTTGTTATATGAAAATTTGACAATAGGTAAGTACTTGTCCTAGATACCAAAAAATTTCAAGACACAAGCACAAAGCATATCTTCCACTGTTTGGATCGTTCTCTCCCTTTGACCATCTGTCTGGGGAGGATAAGCTGTGATGAGAGCAATACGAGATCCCAATTCACATTGCATACTTGCCCAAAAATAAAAAGTGAAGCAAGTATCATGATCGAAAATAATCCTTAGTGGCACACCATGTCTTGCAATAATTTCATCCAAGTATACTTGTGCGTATTTCTCCATTGGAGTTATTTCACGCATGGCAAGAAAATGTGCGCTCTTAGTCAGCCGATCAACAATTACCCAAATGTTATCATTCTATCTAGCAGTCTTTGGTAATTTGGTAATAAAATCCATGGACAGCTTTTCCCATTTTCACACAGGAACAATATGACTTTTTGGAGTTCCGTAAGGCTTTTTGTGCTCTGCTCTGACTTGTAAGCATACTAAGCATTCATGCACATATCTTCCAATGTCTCTCTTTAATCCATGCCACCAATAATCATCCCGTACATCAAAGTACATTTTACTTGTACCAGAATGTATTGACAGCTTAGACTTATGGGCTTCATCTAAAATCTTCTGTCTTAATCCACCAATCTTTGGAATCCATAGCCAAATCTTAAATATTGTAACACTCTAAGAATTTCAACCAATTTAAACTTTTCAAAAACAACCCATTTTCATTAAGTTATTACAAAAAGGTTTTTAATACAATTATTCATCAGAGTCTTTCCGTAACCATATCATAAAACATAAACATGAGGAGCGGTACGATCACGCCTTTGCCTTGCCACGGTCTGCTGAAGTACCTGAAACATTTAAACCACAACTGTAAGCCCGAAAGCTTAGTGAGATACCCCAAAAATACCAACCACATATACCATAGAGATAACATGCCATATCATAACAGAACACAGAACAACCATGCACTTCGAGTCTACTGTGTGACTGGTCCGCCCTACCGGGCCTTCAGTCCACCCGGTCCACCCTCCGAGTCTAGCCATATATATCGAGTGTATAGTGTGATTGGTCCACCTGCACTGGGCCTTCAATCCACCTGGTCCACTCTCTGAGTCTACAGTATGAATGGTCCGCCCGCACCGGGCCTTCAGTCAGCCTGGTCCACTCTCCGAGCCTCGGCATGTTTGGTCCGCCCTCTTGGGGCATACAACCTATCCAGACCGCTCGCTGGGCCTTCGGGATAACCGGTCCGCCTAGGGTATGTTGGCCTACAGCACAAAGCAGGACCTGCCTCAACCCAACCCCAGTCCAACAACCATGTGCACATAAACATTCAATCATATAACAATTCACATCCAATCAAACCAATCTAGTCGATCACATAACATAACATCAACCTAACCAGGATACCGACCTAACCGGTCACTAGCATAGCATCATCCTATATACCAGGATACCGACCTTAACCAGGTCTCTAACATATACCATCCTAAATACCAGGATGCAAACATAGAAAAGCAACAACATAACAACGATATCTGGATTACAATCCGATAAAGGGCCGGCCTTGGTGTCGTGGACCCTGTCGATATAGTGAGGATAACTCACCTCGCAACTGCTGACTGAAAAGACAAGACCGAGCTTCTCCGACCACTGACACGATCTCCACCACCAGCCAACACCAAACCACTGAACTCAAAATAATGCCAACAATTACCAAAATACCCCTGGAAGTCAACTGGTCAACACTTGGTCAAAGTCAAAGTCCTCAGTCAAAGTCAACCTTCCTGACTGACTCTACTCGCCGAGTCAACCCGCTGACGCGTCGAGTCCCTATACTCAGAACTCCCAATCCACGACTCAACTCGCCAAGTCGCCCCAAGACTTTCCGAGTCCAACAAACTCTGAGTCCTTTCTCACTCAACTCACCGAGTCGTCCCTCGATTCACCGATTCACAGCTCAACCAAAAAAGATTAGGACTCCATGACTAGACTCGCCGAGTCCAAAGCAACCTTCAACATACTCGCCGAGTTGTTCTTCCAACTCGTCGAGTTCCTGCCCTTCTTTATCCAACTCGCCGAGTTCACCCATGTGACTCGCCGAGTACCTCTAGTCCTTAAACCATACAGTGGCTTTCCAAGCCATGCAGGGGTTCCAATCCATAGATCTACTCTTCTACAATCCACCCATCACATAAAGTGGCAAACTTTACGTGAATCCAAGGAGATATAAGCATAATACACTCTAGGGATAGGGTTTGGGACTAAAAGGATTCATCAACAACTCTTGAACAGAGACTTTATGCTCTTTTGGATCATTACTACTCTAGATCTGAGGTAGCAACCTCATATCCAACCTCCAAACTCAGGATAGCACTAGATATACTCCCAAAAATCCCACAAATGATAGATCTAGATGGATAGTAGCTCAAGCAACGAATCATTACCTCAAGAGAAGACTCCAACAGAAGAATAAGCCAAAACCTTGTAAAGCCCCTTGCTCCAAGCCTTTTGTTCTTCAAGGATCTCTTCACAAACACTCTTTCAAGATCCAAATGCTCTCTAATTCTCTCACAAACGAATATTAGGGTTTTTGGACTTCAAGGGAGAGTAAAGAGGCTGGGAGAGGACATTATGTTCTTTATATAGGGCTAAACCCCCGGGATTAGGGTTTTCTCCACACAGCACGAACTCGCCGAGTTCAGCCACCGACTCGCTGAGTTGGCCACTTAACACGCGACCAGAATCGCGACCCTACTCGCCGAGTCTACCCATGGACTCGCCAAGTTGACCATTCACATTTTCACTTTGAACCCTGAACTTGCACTCCTAAACTTGGTATGTTACAATTCTTCCCCACTTAAATTAGGCTTCGTCCTCGAAGCCTGCAGCAACACAACTCCAGAAACTACTCTCGCAATGCACCACCTGGCATTAACCAAACCGGGTTCCTCAAAACACTACCACCGAAACCCAAAAACCCAACTCTTCCCCTGCGGTGTCCTGACCACCGCCTCAAGCCGGCCACCGGCCTCATCCTCTGATAACCACACTTATCAATCGAGTACCACTCCATGATACTTCACTCATTCCAGATCACAACAATCACTTGACTCATACGAGCTAGATATAACCCTGAACCACCGGGATCCCGACTCGGTACCATACTGCTATCATTTTCCTTTCTAGACATATCTTTCACCGAATTCACTGCTGAGACTTAACCTGCTCCTTTCCTAAGTCCAACTGTATCCCTTCCATGATGACAGGATGGCACATCCTTCAGCTTCAGAGCAACTCCCATGAGTTCTCCTCCGTAATCACATACACATGTTGAACTGGCTCTAGCATCCTCGGGTTGGGAAAACCCGACACACTGACGACACCTCCAAACATCCCCCGGGATGAATTACCACTACATACATAATTCCTTGATCAAAACCAAACTGGGAATCCAAGGCTCCATCCTTGCATCCCTTCCGAGCCTTTTTGGCTCTACACCCTCGGAATTCCTTCCGTGACCTCAGCAGACATCCAACCCGGATGTGTTTCCGTACCACCGCCGCAAACACACTGCTCAATAACCATAATTGGAACACCTCAATCATACCTCCATGCTAATGCTTTCACTTCCGTGAACTTACACTCCCTCTCGGAGCTACATACCTTTCCCTTTCCTTATCCAAGGAAATCTACTTGGCCGCCTTGTCACTACAACAAGTGTCACGGTGCTCACCCATCACTACACCATTCCCTTACAGCATAACCGCTATCCCATGCATCACACATGCTCTGAATCTGCTCGCAAGGACTCTCGAGTCCATGAATTACCTTCCACTAATCATGATCAATACCCGGGGCCAGACCTTCTGATGCTATCACATCGCAACATACTCATTCCATCTCCTCATACAGATCTATCAACACATGCAGAGTCTTCAGCATGACTGGACCGCTTTACCAGGCCTTCAGCCAATCTGGACCACTCTCAGAACCTTCAGCATGTCTGGACCACCCTTCAAGGCCTTTAGCCTGTCTGGACCGTCCTCCGAGCCTTCGGCCTGACTGGTACGCCCACCGGCCTTCAGTCTATCCGGACCGCTCAACTAGCATTCATCATCCCGAATTATCCCTCCTGGAAAATTCTCCCATGCATACTGTTCTAGACCTCTAGGGGCTCCGAACTCTAACTCCATCCTACATACTTAATCCCGGCCTGATCCTAGGCCTTCCACAATCAATCGCCCTTTTCCGAAACCCTTGGTCTGTATCCCACCCCGTTTGCCTGTCACTTACTCATACCAGCCTACGCTCTTGGCTGATAGAACCGCTGCTGAATCCCAAACAGCTAATCAACCTTTCATGCTTATCGATCTTCCGGAGAATTTTCCAATTCTCCCCACTTAGATCACTGACTATCAACCACCGGTCGCCATAACCGACCTCCCTTAACAACCCTACACAACACATTCCCTTACACGCGAACAGATTCCCACTAGAACGAGCAACCTTCACAAAATCACATATCAAAACTGATCATCTCGGACTCGAAAGAAGCACGACCTTCAGCTAACCACTCCTCAGACTGCAGATGCCACCCGACATTCAGACCAAAAGCCTAGTTTCCCACTAATAATCCTCATGGATGATAACTAATGAAATTCCCAATACCAAAACCCTTAACCATACCATAACCCTCTGTCACACCCCCAAACCTGAACGGCGGAAACGTTCGGGGTCGGATGACTTCATGTGGTAGCGCAACAATAGAATACATAGTAAAGAAAGCAATACAACCATCATATATATAATTGAAAGTTTACATTTGTCAAAAAGTTACATGTTCAAAACTAATTACAATATGATGTCAAAATATGAGATTAAACTGGCGCCGCAGCATCCCTTCATCAAAAGCATAATGATACCTGAAATTACTGATTTCCTGGGACATACAAGTAATTTTGAAAGAGTAGATCAGCATTTAAGCTGGTGAGTTTCATAAGTATTTAAATGACAATGTTTGTATGAAATGAAATGTTTTGTCCTTGTTTGTTTGTGTTTAGAAAATCCTATATTTTCTACTAGTATAAAAGTAGCCTTCTCTCAAGACAAATGTTTGTTTCTAAAATGTATGTAAGTGTGAAATAACCAATGTGTTTGAAAACCTTGTAAATCAATGCATTTTTAATACCCCATGTGAGTTTTATAACCATACTATTGACTCGGAATGCCTATACACAATGTTCTTCAGGCGTTGGAATGTTATGACGTTTGTTACCCCAAACGGTGGACTGTAGCTAACAGTCAGGGCGCGGGTTGTCAAGCCCGTATAGATCTATACACAAACACCATGCTCCCCCTCCAAGGGATTCTGGTATATAATACAGGACTTGAAATGTGTACTCGAACGTACGTGAAGTTTATGTCTCACAAAACCGTGGTATAAAAATAGATTTACGTGTTAAAATGTTCGTTTGTTCTTGTATATGAAAGTGACTTCTTGAAAATCAAGTTTCTAGTATGTAAAAGTTAGCGATATCCTTGTAAAACTATACCTATTATAGTTTTCTAAAAGTGTGTCTCGTTTGTTTAGAAATACCTAGAAAAGGAATCACTTGTTATGAAAGTATAGATTTTTGTAGAGCCTAAGATAGACAAGTATACATAAAATCTAAGAAAATGTTTAGTTTATACATGCATTACAACAATTTATATTTCAAAAGATAGAATTCTATTGTAACATATTTTATATACGAAAGTTTCCTATAAAGTTTATAAATCACATGTGATTTGGATATATAAAAGCATATAAAACAATTCTTTATGTAACACACGATAATACTCGTGTGTTTTACTTGTATTCCCCCCCTTGAAAGCATATAAAAGCATTTAGAATATCTTAAAAAGGTTAATTAAGGGGGTATGAAACTCACTTGAAAGTTTGAAGATAGCGAGATGGAAAACCGGGCAGAGTTTCGTCTTGAGAAACGGATTTTTCTCGGGATTCTCGAGAATCTCGGGAGTAAAATCGACCCTCGGGACTTGAGCAAAAAGACAAAAGCTTCGGGTTTGAACGGGCACGGAAATCGAGGCAAGATCGTGAGAGAAAGGAGAGAAATGGGGTGAATTTCCGGGAACCCTCGCATTTCTATTTATAGGGGGTCTGAGAAGCCTCGGTACGCGGGGCGTACGGGGTTACGCAGCGCGTAACTCGGATGAGGACGCTGACTCCTCCTTCGGATATTACCGGATTTTTGATTTAATTTATATATAATTTATTTAATAAACTTCAAAAATTCATATCTTCTTCATACGAACTCCGTTTTCGATGGTCTTTATATCCACGCGAAGGTGAGACTACGCTCTACAACTTTCGTTTAGACTCCGTTGGCAAATTCCGAAATTATTTTTATTATTTAATTATAAAATGACGTGATTAAGGAATTTCTTTAAAAATTCATAACTTCTTTATCTGACGTCGGTTTTTGCCAGACTTTTCACCGCTGAAATACCATTGTCGAGACCTTCGATTCTCGTTTAGGTCATTCCGGCCAAAAGTCGCTCGATCTCCGATTCGAGTTTTTAGCCGTCTGCTGCTAAGCCGAACTTGGAAAAATCTTAACTTCAATATACGAAGTCGGATTTGGGCGTTCTTTTTACGTACGATCATGGTTTAATGACATTTAAACATAGAGGGAATTTAAATAGAACTTTTTGGACAATTTATTATCAAAGTTAATTTTATTAACTCAAAAGTGGTTACAATACTTGACTTTTTAAGTCATTACAAAGAGTTGAAATATCGGGTTGTCACATCATCCCCCCGTTAGAGGAAATTTCGTCCCGAAATTTAAAGTAGTAAAGATACTAGTGAACATGAAAGAGATGAGGGTACTTTTGTTTCATCTGATCTTCGCGATCCCATGTGAATTCAGGTCCCCGCTTGGCGTTCCAGCGAACCTTCACGATGGGTATGCGACTTTGTTTTGTTTGTTTGACCTCTCGGTCCATGATTTCTACTGGTTCTTCCACAAAGTTGAGGCTCTCGTTGATCTCGATCTCGTCGAGTGGAATTACAAGAGTCTCATCAGACAGACACTTTTTCAAGTTCGAGACGTGGAATGTTGGATGTATGTTACTAAGTTCACGCGGTAGGTTAAGCTTGTAAGCCACAGGGCCGATTCTGGCAAGAATCTCAAAAGGCCCTATGTATCTTGGATTTAGTTTCCCACGCTTTCCAAAGCGTATTAAACCCTTCCACAGTGAGACCTTTAATAAAACGTGGTCTCTTACCTGGAATTCCAAAGGTTTCCTCCTTTGGTCAGCGTAGCTTTTCTGTCGGTCTCTAGAGGCTTTCAATCGTTCACGAATCTGAATGATCTTCTCTGTCGTTTCTCGTATGATTTCCGGACCGGTAAAAGTGCTTTCAGGAACTCTTCCTCTAGCTAACTGGGTATCGCCAACTTCAGTCCAGCACAGAGGGGATCTGCACTTTCGACCATAGAGGGCTTCGAACGGAGCAGCCTTTATGCTTGTATGATAACTATTGTTGTATGAAAATTCGACAAGGGGTAAATGGATATCCCATGCCTTTCCAAAGTCATTCACACAGGCTCTTAGCATATCTTCTAAAGTTTGTATCGTTCTCTCACCTTGCCCGTCTGTTTGTGGGTGGTAGGTTGTACTCATGTCTAGCCTAGTCCCCAGGGAACTTTGTAGTGACTGCCAGAATCTTGAAGTGAATCTACTATCTCTATCGGAGATAATGGATATCGGAACACCATGCAGTCGCACTACTTCCCTTAAGTAAGTTCTTGTAAGCTTTTCCATTTTGTCAGTCTCCTTGATGGGTAGGAAATGTGCGGATTTGGTTAATCTGTCGACGATGACCCATATGGTATCGAGTCCACTCGTCGTCTTGGGTAACTTGGTTATGAAGTCCATAGTAATCCGCTCCCATTTCCATTCTGGTATCTCCGGTTGTTGTAGTAATCCTGACGGTTTCTGATACTCGACCTTAACCTTAGCGCAAGTAAGGCATTTACTTACGAAGGTAGCAATTTCTACTTTCATGTTAGGCCACCAGTACAGTTTCTTAAGATCCAGATACATTTTATCCGAACCTGGGTGAACGGAATATCTTGAGTTGTGTGCTTCGGTCATGACTACGTTTCTGAAACCACCATGTTTCGAGGTCCAGATTCGGTCCATGAGATAGTAGGCTCCGCCACCCTTGACTTCTAGATTCTTTTCCATTCCTCGCAGGGATTCACCCGCCACATTTTCAGGTTGCAAAGCTTCCATTTGTGCCACCTTAATTTGTGTGGATAAGTGGGAATGGATAGTCATAGTCAGAGATTTGACCCTCCGACCAGTGTATTCCTTTCGACTGAGGGCGTCAGCTACCACGTTGGCCCTGCCAGGATGATAATGAATTTCGCATTCGTAGTCATTTAGTAACTCAACCCATCGTCGTTGTCGCATGTTGAGTTCCTTCTGATTGAAAATGTGTTGAAGGCTCTTGTGATCGGTGAAAATAGTACTCTTTGTTCTGTATAAGTAGTGTCTCCAGATCTTCAGAGCAAATACCACTGCTCCTAACTCAAGATCGTGTGTCGTATAGTTCACTTCGTGTGTCTTAAGCTGTCGGGAGGCATAAGCAATAACCTTCCCTCTCTGCATAAGAACACAACCAAGTCCTTGATTTAACGAATCGCAATACACTACGAAGTCTTCTATCCCCTCGAGGAGGGATAGTATCGGTGCGATGCACAAGGCCTGTTTTAGCGTCTGGAATGCCTTCTCTTGTTTTGCTTCCCAGCCAAAGGCCACGCCTTTCTGGGTTAAGGTAGTAAGAGGTTTCGCAATGCTAGAGAAGTTCTTTATGAATTTGTGATAGTAGCCAGCGAGACCTAGAAATTGACGAATTTCTGTAGGTGTCTTTGGTGCCGACCAGTTCTCAATGGCCTTAATTTTGGAGGGGTCCACATGTATACCTTTCTCGCTAACAACGTGGCCTAAAAATTCGACTCTTCGAATCCAAAATTCGCATTTAGAGAACTTCGCATAGAGTTTCTCCGTTCGCAGTGTTTCTAGGACTTTTCGTAGGTGCTAACTATGCTCTTCCTCACTTCGGGAGTAGACAAGTATATCATCGATAAAGACGATGACGAACTGATCCAAGTACGGATGGCATACCCTATTCATTAGGTCCATAAATACTACTGGTGCATTGGTTAATCCGAACGGCATCACTACAAAGTCGTAGTGTCCATAACGAGTTCGGAAAGCTGCCTTTGGAATATCCCCCTCTAGAACTCGTAATTGGTGATATCCGGATCGTAGATCTATCTTTGAGAAGTAGTTTGCTCCTTGAAGTTGATCGAATAGGTCATCAATACAGGGTAGAGGATAACGGTTCTTGACAGTAAGTTTGTTCAGCTCTCTGTAGTCGATGCACATACGGAACGATCCGTCTTTCTTCTTTACAAACAAGACCGGTGCTCCCCATGGTGAGAAACTTGGTCTTATGAATCCTTTTTGAAGGAGTTCATTAAGTTGACTGGAAAGTTCCTGCATCTCTGCTGGTGCGAGACGATAAGGTGACTTCGCTACTGGGGTAGCCCCTAGAACTAAGTCGATTCTTAATTCGACTTGGCGTTGTGGTGGTAATCCTGGTAGTTCTTCTGGAAAGATATCGGGAAAGTCGCGTACTACCGAAATGTTCTTGATGTCCTTCAGTTCTTGACTTGTATCAACGATGTGCGCTAGGAATGCTCGACAATCCTTCCGCAAGCACTTTCGAGCTTGGATGCACGAAATGATGCGAAGGTTTGTATTTGATTTGTCGCCGTAGATAACTAATGTTTCGTTGTTAGGGAGATTAAGACGGACTGCTTTCTCAAAGCACATGATGTCGGCGCAAAGAAGACTCAACCAATCCATGCCGACTATGACGTCGAAACTTTTAATTTGGACCGGCATGAGATTGATTGGAAAAGAATGGCCGTCTAAAGTTAACGTACAGCCCATGTATATGCAGTTAGTGTTTTCGGTTTTTCCATTGGCCATCTCTATAGTGAATGATTTTTCTAACTTGCTAGGTTTAGGTTTAAGTAAATGAATAAAGTTTTGACTTACGAAGCTTCTCTCCGCTCCACTATCGAATAATATGCATGCATATGAATTATCGAGAAGGAAAGTACCAGCAACTACAGTTGGGTCAGCTACAGCTTCGTCGTGGCCTATCGCCAAAACTCGTCCCACACCGCTGGTGCCTGCTGCCTTAGGGCAGTTCCTCTTGTAGTGGCCCACCTCGCCACAACCGTAGCAAGTCTGGCCTACACCCGCACTGGGAACTTGAGTGATCGGTTTTGCGGGGTCCTTGCAGAAACGGGCTGTGTGTCCCTTTCTGTTGCAGTTGGCGCACTGCATTTCCCGGCAAGGTCCATGGTGGTGGTAAGTGCATTTGGTGCACTTTGGAAGGTTACCCACATAAGGCTTTGTGGGGTAGGGATTTGTAGGGACTGTAGTAGGTATAGTGGCAGCATTCACTGAAACCAGTTGTTTCTTTGCGGATTCTTGGGAAGACCCACCCTTCCCTTTATTCCATACTCTCTTCCTGTTGTTGTTGTTGTTGTTGTTATTGTTGTTGTTGTTGTTTCCTTTCTGTGGTTCTGGTGCAGAAACGGTGGAGTTCTGATGACCTCCGTAGTCAATCAGAGATTGTGCCAGTTCCTTGGCACTTTCAAAGGTGTCAGGTTTGGAAGCTAACACGCTTGATCGTATTTGGGGCGTCAGTCCCTAGATGTACCTTCATATTTTCTTGCTCTCGGGAGCAATCATATCGGGGCAAAAGATTGCCAGATCGCAGAATCTGTTGGTATAAGTTGCGATGTCGGTACCAACCATTCCGAGAGTCCATAGTTCGTGTTCGAGCTTTTGAATCTCTCCCCGTGGGCAGTATTCTCTCATCATCATGGCTTTTAGGCTCTCCCAGCTTATGGAGTTTGCCACTATCAGGGTAAGTACTTTAACGTGGCCATTCCACCAAGTTAAAGCTCTATCAATAAGGGTGAAAGTTGCAAATTTGACTTTGTTGTGCTCGGGACAGGAGCAGATTTCAAAGACTGACTCTGTCCTTTCAATCCACTGTCTCAGGGCTAACACACCACCAGATCCATAAAACATCCGGGGCTTGGCGTTAGTAAAGTCCTTATAGGTGCATTCTCGGGGTGGTCCATGACTCTCGCCATGGTTGGATGGGTGTGTGCCAGATCCCGAGCCATTAGTACTCGAGTTATTGATCTGTGACATGGCAGCTGCTACTGCTATGGTGACTACTTCTTGGAACATAACAGCATCAAATTGAGGTGGTGGAGGTGGTGGTGGTACAGGTGCTTCCCCACCGTTGTTTCGCCTTGGATTCCTACGCGGAGGCATCCTTCAACTATAGGTTGAAAAGGTAAAGATAAGAATTCCATAGAATAGAGAATTAATGTGTCTCATGAACTAAACTGCTATAGTTCAACAACAGATGCTAGTATGAGTCTTAAAATAGAAGGATGAAAGTTATTTGTAAGACGGAAAGTATGAAACAAGTATTTGGTTTCTCAAAGACTTTTCAAGGTTTGAACGAAATACTCAACGTAGTAATAATAGTGTCACTTATATTAATATAAAAGTTGATACAACGATCATGAAAATTTGACCCCTATAAGGGTCTCCGATTACAAAGTTCGAGAAATTTAAAGACTTTTAGCCGAGGTCCTAAGCTATAACAAAATTTGAGTCTTTGACAAGTACTACTTGCGACGTAGGTTGCGCTTGCAGCTTGACTTTGCATCTGATTGCTTCGACTCCATTAGACGCCTATCAAAAGCGGCTTGTTGTTCCCTCAGTTCAGCGAGGGATGCAATCATTTGCGCTTGGAATGCCTCGGTTTGGAGTTGAGCATTGTCTTGTATCTTGTCCAGCCTACGGATGTCAGAAGTGTGAACCTGCACTTCCACGTTGACATCCCGGAGTCGGCTAGCTTGAACTCCAGACTGATAGGACTGATTGGCTAGCTTACCCACCATTACCGGGAGTGCTCGATCAGCCGAACCTCCGCCGCGGACATCATAGAAGTCCCGGCACATGCCGTAGGGAGGACGTAAGTTCTGTTGTTGGCTCCAATGATGGAGGTGACTTCCCCAGACGGGAGTCGGTCCTTGAAAGTTCCTTACGAAGACAGGAGGTTGAACAGGTGGTGGATCGATCACTTCCGGTTCTGAGTCGGTACTGGAGTCATCATCCACTTCTATGGGTTCCTCGTCCTCTTCGGGATCATCTTCGACCCATCCTCCGTTGCCTTGGTTGGGAAAGTAGGGGTCGCCGGGGTGGTGAAATCCAGCCATTTGACTGTACGAGAAATAGGGTTATAGGAGTTGAATAAAGTTGAAACTTGCAAAACATGTAAGTTAAACTAGTTTAGGTAGCAAATACTCCTATAGTATTTAAATTCTTGTGTTTGATTCTAGTAACGGTTTGGTAAGTTTTGACTTGTTGCTTACTACGATCATTCCTCGATATACGTTGGTCCAATCTCGGGCAAATATAGTTGATCACGCTATATTTGTCCAAAATCTGATTACATATATCGAGGCTTAATCGTAGTGTCAACTTGTCTAAATACTTGTTGTATAGTTAGATATCATGAAAATAATTTGTTGTATGCATGTAATTGTACTTAAATGAACTATCAATTTAAGTTAAACGTAACGCTGCTCAAGCGTAAAAAGAAAAATGTTTTGTCAGAGAGTGTTAGTCCCTTAAGCATTTATAGTTTGTATATCTTATGTGGTTCGATATACTTAGTTCACTATAAACATTGCTCTGATACCAATCTGTCACACCCCCAAACTTGAACGGCGGAAACGTTCGGGGTCGGATGACTTCATGTGGTAGCGTAACAATAGAATACATAGTAAAGAAAGCAATACAACCATCATATATATAATTGAAAGTTTACATTTGTCAAAAAGTTACATGTTCAAAACTAATTACAATATGATGTCAGAATATGAGATTAAACTGACGCCGCAGCATCCCTTCATCAAAAGCATAATGATACCTGAAATTACTGATATCCTGGGACATACAAGTAATTTTGAAAGAGTAGATCAGCATTTAAGCTGGTGAGTTTCATAAGTATTTAAATGACAATGTTTGTATGAAATGAAATGTTTTGTCCTTGTTTGTTTGTGTTTAGAAAATCCTATATTTTCTACTAGTATAAAAGTAGCCTTCTCTCAAGACAAATGTTTGTTTCTAAAATGTATGTAAGTGTGAAATAACCAATGTGTTTGAAAACCTTGTAAATCAATGCATTTTTAATACCCCATGTGAGTTTTATAACCATACTATTGACTCGGAATGCCTATACACAACCTTCTTCAGGCGTTGGAATGTTATGACGTTTGTTACCCCAAACGGTGGACTGTAGCTAACAGTCAGGGCACGGGTTGTCAAGCCCGTATAGATCTATACACAAACACCATGCTCCCCCTCCAAAGGATTCTGGTATATAATACAGGACTTGAAATGTGTACTCGAACGTACGTGAAGTTTATGTCTCACAAAACCGTGGTATAAAAATAGATTTACGTGTTAAAATGATCGATTGTTCTTGTATATGAAAGTGACTTCTTGAAAATCAATTTTCTAGTATGTAAAAGTTAGCGATATCCTTGTAAAACTATACCTATTATAGTTTTCTAAAAGTGTGTCTCGTTTGTTTAGAAATACCTAGAAAAGGAATCACTTGTTATGAAAGTATAGATTTTGTAGAGCCTAAGATAGACAAGTATACATAAAATCTAAGAAAATGTTTAGTTTATACATGCATTACAACAATTTATATTTCAAAAGATAGAATTCTATTGTAACATATTTTATATACGAAAGTTTCCTATAAAGTTTATAAATCACATGTGATTTGGATATATAAAAGCATATAAAATAATTCTTTATGTAACACACGATAATACTCGTGTGTTTTACTTGTATTCCCCCCCTTGAAAGCATATAAAAGCATTTAGAATATCTTAAAAAGGTTAATTGAGGGGGTATGAAACTCACTTGAAAGTTTGAAGATAGCGAGATGGAAAACCGGGCAGAGTTTCGTCTTCAGAAACGGATTTTTCTCGGGATTCTCGGGAATCTCGGGAGTAAAATCGACCCTCAGGACTTGAGCAAAAAGACCAAAGCTTCGGGTTTGAACGGGCACGGAAATCGAGGCAAGATCGTGAGAGAAAGGAGAGAAATGGGGTGAATTTCCGGGAACCCTCGCATTTCTATTTATTGGGAGTCTGAGAAGCCTCGGTACGCGGGGCGTACACTCGTACGCAGCGCGTACGCGTACGTCATGCATGAGCGAGTCATCAACTGCCTCGGCTTCGGATGGGACGGATCGGATGGGACGGGTCGGATGGGGCGGGTCGGTAGCTTCGCATAGGGGCGACGTGGACGGACCGAGACCAAGGCCCTCGGGTACGCGGGGCGTACGGGGTTACGCAGCGCGTAACTCGGATGAGGACGCTGACTCCTCCTTCGGATATTACCGGATTTTTGATTTAATTTATATATAATTTATTTAATAAACTTCAAAAATTCATATCTTCTTCATACGAACTCTGTTTTTGATGGTCTTTATATCCACGCGAAGGTGAGACTACGCTCTACAACTTTCGTTTAGACTCCGTTGGCAAATTCCGAAATTATTTTTATTATTTAATTATAAAATGACGTGATTAAGGAATTTCTTTAAAAATTCATAACTTCTTTATCTGACGTCGGTTTTTGCCAGACTTTTCACCGCTGAAATACCATTGTCGAGACCTTCGATTCTCGTTAAGGTCATTCCAGCCAAAAGTCGCTCGATCTCCGATTCGAGTTTTTAGCCGTCTGTTGCTAAGCCGAACTTGGAAAAATGTTAACTTCAATATACGAAGTCGGATTTGGGCGTTCTTTTTACGTACGATCATTGTTTAATGACATTTAAACATAGAGGGAATTTAAATAGAACTTTTTGGACAATTTATTATCAAAGTTAATTTTATTAACTCAAAAGTGGTTACAATACTTGACTTTTTAGGTCATTACAAAGAGTTGAAATATCGGGTTGTCACACCCTCAAGGAACAAACGAATACAATACCAAAAATCACACAACAAGACTAGCAGATACACAATACTCCATAATAATCACAAGATAACAAAACATCAAGAAGGAAACATACCCGCAGTTGCATTCGGCACTGCCTTGACCTCCTCTGCTGTAAGCTAAAAAGCACGACCCTGAGCCCTCGGGGGCTCCGCTCCACCCTGACCTCCACCTGTGATCCTCAAAGTGGTCGGTGCTGGAGCCTGCACCGGTCCTGCAACAAGCTGTGGATAGTTGACCCTCAAGTGTCCAACCTTATGGCAGTGATAACAAATCCTCAAATCCTGAACCGGGGTTGTCTACCGACAATCCCTCGCATAATTCCCCTCCTTTCCGCACTTGCGGCATGCACCACCGGACCTACAAACTCCGGTGTGACCCTTCCCACACTTCCCACAAGTGCGGCTACTCTGATCTCCCAATCTAGAATCAACGGTCTTGGAACGTTTTGGCGCTGGTTGCGACTGCACCGGAGCCTGCCTCTGCTCTCGCAACTGCAACTCAATCTCCAACTCACGCCGCCTGGCGGCCTCCTGCAACTCTAACAAGGTCTCGCACCTCTACGTAGACACAAACTGCCTGATATCCCTCTTGAGCATACTAAGATATCGGTACATCTGAGCCTGCTCCGATGCAAACTCAGGGCAAAACATCACCCTCTCACTGAACATCCTGGTGATCTCCATCACCGACTCCGAATCCTGCTTCAGCTCCAGGAATTCCTGAGCCAACCTCTCTCTCTCAACCCGCGGAACATAACGAGTGCTAAACATCTCCCAGAACTGATCCCATGAAACCACAGCCCTCTGCGCATCCGAATATGACCCCATAGTCAATCTCCACCAATCCTTCGCCCCGAGCCTCAACAGGTTCAGAGCACACCTCACTCTCTGATCAGTAGGGCATGAACACGTGAAGAAACACCCCTCCATATCTGACAACCATCTCATAGCAACAATCGGGTCCTGAACTCCATCGAAGGTAGGGGCTTCGTATTATCGAAGTCCTGATACTGAAAACCTCTACCGGCTCCTCCCCCCGCCGCTGCTACAGCCGTTGTAGCTGCCGCGGCAGCCGTCTCTGTAAGAGCTGCATAGCACTCATCAAAATACTCGACCATGGCGATCTTGATCGACCCAAACAGTTCCGGCAACTCATCCCGGAACATCGCAGCAACCTCATCATGCAGGATCTCACGAATCCTAGCAACCAACTCGCCGTGCTCATCTGACCAATAACCTCGGGCGGTACTTACCCACCCTGACCGCCCTTTCCTGCTCCCGATCCCGATCTGGATCCGCTCCCAGCATGCCTCGTAACCACCATACTAAAAAATATTGCAAAACATCAGACGCTCTCCCAGAACCCCGGGAACCAACTCCCAACCCCACCCTAGAGGTTGTGACTTCCTTGATACGCGTATGGGTCATGTGCTTTCAGTAGTACGGGCTCATACTACCTTCCACACCTACCCATATTTATACCAAGTATCACCACAACACCCTAGTGATGATCACACATAACAAGCACCCAACCCTCACTCCTAGAGGAACACTGGAAATCTCATACATAAAGAAACCCTAGGCTAGCAGGCGTCATAAATCAGGCAACTCTATCATGAAATTCCTGAAGATCCCTAGCCTAGTACTAGCATGTTGTTCTACCATGTGCACATAAACATTCAATCATATAACAATTCACATCCATTCAAACCGATCTAGCCGATCACATAGCATAACATCATCCTAACCAGGATACCGACCTAACAGGTCACTAGCATAGCATCATCCTATATACCAGGATACCGACCTTAACCAGGTCTCTAACATATACCATCCTAACTACCAGGATGCAAACATAACAAAGCAACAACATAACAACGATACCCGGATTGCAATCCGATAAAGGGTCGGCCTTGTTGCCGTAGACCGTGTCGATATAGTGAGGATAACTCACCTCACAACTGCTGACTGAAAAGACAAGACCGAGCTGCTCCGACCACTGACACGATCTCCACCAGCAGCCAACACCAAACCACTAAACTCAAAATAATGCCAACAATTACCAAAATTCCCCTGGAAGTCAACTGGTCAACACTTGGTCAAAGTCAAAGTCCTCAGTCAAAGTCAACCTTCCTGACTGACTCTACTCACCGAGTTAACCCGCTGACGCGTCGAGTCCCTACACTCAGAACTCCCAATCCACGTCTCAACTCACTGAGTCGCCCCAAGACTCGCCGAGTCCAACAAACTCTGAGTCCTTTCTCACTCAACTCACCGAGCCGTCCCTCGACTCACCGATTCACAGCTCAACCAGAAAAGATTAGGACTCCACGACCAGACTCGCCGAGTCCAAGAACAGACTCGCCGAGTCCAAAGCAACCTTCAACATACTCGTCGAGCTTTTCTTCCAACTCGTCGAGTTCCTTCCCATCTTCATCCAACTCTCCGAGTTCACCCATGTGACTCGCCGAGTGCCTCTAGTTCTTAATCCATACAGTGGCTTTCCAAGCCATGCAGGGGCTCCAGTCCATAGATCTACTCTTCTACAAGCCACCCATCACGTAAAGTGGCAAACATTACGTGAATCCAAGGAGATCTAAGCATAATACACTCTAGGGATAGGGTTTGGGACTAAAAGGCTTCATCAACAACTCTTGAACAGGGACTTTATTCTCTTTTGGATCATTACTACTCTAGATCTGAGGTAGCAACCTCATATCCAACCTCCAAACTCAAGATAGCACTAGATATACTCCCAAAAATCCCACAAATGATAAATCTAGATGGATAGCAGCTCAAGCAATGAATCATTACCTCAAGAGAAGACTCCAACAGAAGAATAAGCCAAAACCTTGTAAAACCCCTTGCTCCAAGCCTCTTATTCTTCAAGGATCACTTCACAAACACTCTTTCAAGATCCAAATGCTCTCTAATTCTCTCACAAACAAATATTAGGGTTTTTGGACTTCAAGGGAGAGTAAAGAGGCTGAGGAGAGGGCATTATGTTCTTTATATAGGGCTAAACCCCCGGGATTAGGGTTTTCTCCACACAGCACCAACTCGTCGAGTTCAGCCACCGACTCGCCGAGTTGGCCACTTAACACGCGACCAGAATCGCGACCCTACTCGTCGAGTCTACCCATGGACTCGCCGAGTTGACCATTCACATTTTCACTTTGAACCCTGAACTTGCACTCCTGAACTTGGTATGTTACAAATACCTTCAATCCTGATGGATCATGAAGTAAAACATCAGTATAATGTATCATCCCTTCTTTCTTCACATTTTTTGGCTTTATGGCCTCTACTTGCCATTTCTCTAGTTCATCAAAAATAGTGAACTTTACTATAGTGTGATTAATAGTATAACACATACTACACAATAGACTTTTCTGCTAAGATCATCAGCAACTACATTGTCCTTTCCAGGATAATACAAGATTTCACAGTCATAATCTTTGATCAGCTCCATAGCTCGTTGTTGTCTCATATTCAGAGTTTGCTGACTGAATATATACTTGAGACTTTTGTGGTCGGTAAACAATTGGCATTTGGTACCAAAAAGATAATATCTCCAAAGTTTTAGGGCAAATACCACTGCAGCAAGTTCGAGGCCATGGATAGGATAATTCTTTTTATACTCTTCAGTTTTCTTGAGGCATAGGCTATTACTCTACCACGTTGCATCAACACACAACCGAGTCCCAACATTGAAGCATCTCTATACATAGAAAAATCATTATCACCTTCTGGGAGTGATAAGATCGGAGCATGAGTCAAAAGATCTTTTAGATTTTAGAAAGCTTTTTCTTGGGCTTCACCCCATTCGAACTTTGTTTCCTTTCGTGTAAGACTTGTAAGAGGTACGGCTATACGTGAAAAATCTTTAATGAATCTCCGGTAATACCCCGCGAGACCCAAGAAACTACGAATTTCAGCAGCATTACAAGGCGCTTCCCAGTTCTGAATGGCTTTAATTTTTATAGGATTTATTGATATACCGTCACCAGAAATCACATGGCCGAGAAATTGAATTTGACGAAGCCAAAATTCACATTTAGAGAATTTAGCATATAGTTTCTCCTTTCGAAGAAGTTCTAATATTTCAAGAATATGAATGACATGATCATATTCAGACTTGGATTATATTAGAATATCCTTAATGAATACGATGACAGATTTATCGAGCATTGGACGACATACTCGATTCATCATATCCATGATACAGCAGGAGCATTTGTCAAACCGAATGGCATGACAAGGAATTCAAAATACCCATAACGAGTACGGAAAGCAGTCTTCGGCACATCCTGCTCATGTACTTTCAACTGATGATAGGCAAACCTCAAATCAATCTTTGAGAAATATCTAACACCCTGAAGTTGATCAAACGAATCGTCAATGCAAGGTAATGGATACTTGTTCTTGATAGTTACCATATTTAGTTCACAATAATCAATACACATTCGCATCGAACCATCTTTCTTCTTGACAAACAATACCAGAGTACCCCAAGGAGAGGTACTCGGTCGAATAAAGCCTTTGTCAAGTAATTCCTGCAGTTAGATCATCATTTCCTTCATCTCAACTGGTGCAAGACGATAAGGAGTCTTTGCAATTGGAGCAGCACCAGGTACAGGATCAATTCGGAATTCTACTTGCCTATCTGGAGGTAGTCCAGGCGATTCATCGAGAAAAACATCAGGATATTCATTAACAATGGGGATATCATTTACAGTTTTCTTCTCTTCTCTTGAGATATCAACTGTGTAGGCCAGATAAGTAGAACACTCTTTCGATATAAACTTACGAGCTTTGTAGAAAGAGATTATTTTTAAGATTCTTTGTTCACTATAGACATAAATAGGATTCTCCCCCTCAGTAGGAATGCGTACTATCTTTTCATAGCACAAGAGCTCTGCATGGTTCTTTGACAACCAATCCATGCCGAGAATAATATCAAAGTTGGGCAAGGAGATAGGAATCAGGTTAGCAAGAAAATTATAGCCTTCAATTTCTATGACACAATCCCTACAGACTTTATCAACAAGTAATGATATACTTCCCGCAATATCTACATGAAATGGTTGCGCGAGTGCATAACAAGCAATTTGAAAAGAAGGCGCAAATTCATGAGACACAAAAGAATCTGAGGCACCAGAATCAAATAAGATGTGAGCAGGTTTAGAATTGACAAGAAATGTACCAGTCACAACATTCAGGTCTTCACGTGCCTCCTCCGTGTTAATCTAAAATGCACATCCTTTAGCTTTTGGCACCTCCTCCTTTTTAGTTGGAGTACTCCTTGGTTGTTGGACAGATGCTTGACTCCCCGCCATTTGATTAGTAAGAGTAGGGAAGAAATGCTTTATGTGGCCAGCAACACCACAAGCATAGCATGTAACATTCTTCATTGGGCAAACGGGCTTCTTGTGGCCTATTTCTCCACATCCACAACAGACCACTGATCCTTTTTCTACTTTGCATTCGCTCGGATGATTCTTTCCACAATTTCGACACGATGGCGATTGTAGAGAAAAAGATTATGACGTGTCGCGGCCACAAGAGGTATTATGAGATTGCACTTGCCTGCTAGGTTTAGATCGAATGGATTAAGCTGGTGGAATAAAGGAAACATGAACAGTTTGATCAATACGTGGATGCTTCGGAACAAAAAAAGTGGCACCCCGTATTTTTAAGTCATGGTCGCGTCTTCGGGTATACTCAACAGCTTTATCAAATGACAGAACATCCCGATTGACTAAAAAATCATGGATTTCATGTCGTAGTCCCTCCATGAATAACTGAATTTTCTCATCTTTAGTTGGAATATACTTTACAGCAAACTGTTCTATTTGATTGAATTGAGTTTCATATTCATTCATGGTCATTCCTCACTATTTAAGCTCGAGGAATTCTTTCTCCAATCTCCTCCTCATGTCTAGAGGACAATACTTTCCTAGAAAGCATGTTTTGAACATTTCCCAAGATATATTCTCTTGGTCATATTCATTGAGAGCTTCAAATGTTGCTTCCCACCATACCAAGGCTTCTCCGATCAGCATTGCAGAAGCATAATTAGCCTTGTCTTCATCAACCACATGAGAGATACGGAATACTTTTCTGTGTTCTGGATCCATGTAAGAACAATAATAGGATTAAGAACACCTGAAAACTCTGTAGCACCATTAGTCTTGAATGTTTTGAATGAATGACGTTTCGCCTCCCCTTTAGAAGATTCTTTGGTGACTTTCTCTTTGCCTTTATCATTATTCTTTTTGTGTTCTTCGAGAGTTTGACAAATAACACCAGTAAGTTTATCCATAAGACGCTCCTCACGAGAGGATACTAAAGTATCTCCTTCATCATGACGAGGATCTCCACCCACCTCTGAAAATTTGGGGTAACATAGTATTTTTAGAATATTAGGATTTATTATTACCTAATACTTTAGTTAAGTCTTTCCTATGGTTTGTATCCATATACTTACAACGAATCTATTCATATATTAAATTTCCAATAGTTTAAGTCTAAATACCAATCCATGATATTTAGTTCACTTAAACTACAGCTCTGATACCATGACTGAGAGGACCTCTTTCATAATACTTAACATTATCATAAAGTCAAAAACATGCAACAAGCATATTTATATTTTATTACAAAAGACTGGATACAAACCGACTATTAAGATTTTTACAGAGTTTTATATATTACATAACTTCCCAGGAATTTATACACTAAATACAAAAATATTAATTATTATCTATTCTACATCTTCTACCAGTACATGACTATACTGGATTCTTATCACCTGTAATAATTAAACACTGAGAGGGATAAGCGAGAGACGCTTAGTGAGTTCAATAACAGTTACAATATAACGTTATGCCATATATATATATATATATATATATATATATATATATATATATATATATATATATATATATAAATAAATATATATATATATATATATATATATATATATATATCAATATGATAGAAGCAAAGAGGGACAAAGAACAACAAAAGTATATGTGTGTATCTTATGACAGGCTTTCCATATCAATAAATGATCTGATTCAAAGATTTACAATCAATGAGACACAACAATTTCAACTTGATATACATCAATAAGACTTCAGCCCAAGTGGCACAGAAAATACAATTTCAGATTATCATTTTTCTAGAATTCACAAGCTTTCATCCCTATCTTAGCATTCTACCAATGCCAAAGTGATGCTTCCTCATACATGTCTAAAGGCTACATACCAATACCCAACTGATGCATATGTCATACACTTCGTGATCAAACGTATAGCTCATTATCATAATAACACGTGAAATCACATTGCACATATAACACATAACATACAATTGTCCCTGTATTGAACTCACCGTTAAATAATCGATTGATAAAATGATAATTATGCAGCACTTCGTCTCTAAAACGAATTTCTTTCATGAAATCGACGATTTTTGTTGAAAACCAGGCCTTGTGTGGGCAGAGTTTAAACTTAAAAAGATTATTTTCCCGGGTCTTCGGTGCGTCTGGACTTGCTTCAGGTGTCGGGGATGTTTTCTAGGCTTCTGTCACACCGCCAAACCGGAACGGCAGAAACGTTCGGGGGTGGTTGACGTCATGCGTAGTATCACAACAGTTGTATCATATCAAGCATAGTAAACACAACCAAACATTGAATACATATATGAATAAGATTTACATTGTCTTAGTATAAAGTTTTGTTTCTTAGCAAAAGTAAAATGGAATGACGTGACTCTAACGCACCGACTTCTCCAAAAGCCTGGAAGTACCTGTCTACTAAGTCCCTGAGAATACAAGCAGTTTTGAAAGAATATCAGCATAAAGCTGGTGAGTTCATAAGGATTATGTTTTGGTGGAAAATGTTTCCTTGAATCCTTTTGAAAAGTCTTCCTCAAGAAAATCCTATATTTTCTTATGAAAAGCGTGCTTGAAACCCCATTCCTTCCATGACTCCCAGCTTTATACAAGTTATGTACAACCCAAGGAGTCGTGGAACGAATATGAATAGCCATTAGTTACATGTAAAAAAACAATCCATTTATGAAAAGCCAAGTTATCCCGGGAAAATCCTATATTTTCCCTAAGAGTTGATGGTTGGCTATCCGTTCTGAGCTGAGGTGTACGAGTATCTACCAGACTTATATCGATAAGAGTAGTTTTCTTTTAAAAACCATGGTTACTCCCAGTGAGGTATGTTAGCCTTATTATATAGATAAAACTGATAAAAGAAAATTTATTGAACTAAATCCTGAAGGTACTATCAATACCCTCTAGTAATCAAATCGATTATTACTTTGAGGTTAGTTCAATTGATTCATTATTACAAAAGTAAATCTTTGTTATCTAGGTTGTGAGTTTTATAACCATACAATAACTTGATATGGCACGTAACGGGGCTAGTATCTTATGACTTTTGTCACCCCAGGCATGTCTTCCTAACTGTAGCTAGCAGTTCAGGTGCAGGATAGTCAGTCTCGTATAGATGTATACACATCAGTCACGCTCTCCCTACAAGAGATTCTGGTTACAAGTTCTAGTCCTACACTCTCGAATTCGGTGGGAGTGTTACCAAGGACGTGTCTCCAACTTAGACTAACAAATTTACAAGTAATAATATATTTTACCACATGATTCACAAGTTAGTTACCCTAATTTTGCAACTGATTCTACAAGTTTTTTTCTTAATCGCTTGGTAAAAATTGTTTGCCATCTTAAAAGCATACTGAAATTTTAATTATCTTAGACAAAATAATATATTTTGAGCACAAGTTTCCTTGTACTTTTACTTGTATCACCCCCCCCCCCCCTGAAAACATGAAAACACGGAAAAACATAGGGGTTTGAACTCACCTTGAGTGAATGGTTTGAACGAAGATCGGTATGAGATGTTGAGTGCCTAGTGAAGTCTTGAACACAATTAGATCCTATTTAACATGTAATAACACATACATGAATAAAAATTTGGGTATTTCACGACTAGACATAACGGGAAGCCAATCTAGGGACTTGGGAAACACTTGAACTAAGTGTTAAAACTTTATGTGATTGAGTAAAGGAGGTGTATCGCCACCCTAAGGGTGTGTACGGCCATGGGTGTATGGTCCATGAGTGTACGGTCGTACACTCATGATGAGGGGTGCTTTTTTGGCATTTCCAAGGTTCTATAAGCATCCTAGGAGTGTTCTAGGTCCCATACTTAGTGTTTTTGCAAGTTTTAGGCCAAGTGTGAACATCAAAGTGGGTGTTTACGGTTCTGGGAGGTGTGTGCGGCCGTACAAGTGGTGTGCGTCCGTACAAGGGGTGTGCGGCCGTACAGAGGAGTGTGTGGTCATACATAGGAGTGTGCGGCCATACACTCTTCATCCTTGCCCAAAAAGTCGATTTTTCAAGAGAATCAAGGCTAGGGTCATGTCCAACTAGAAGATAGAGGCCAAATTCTCACTTTGGAGGGGCTTTAAGGTGTGTACGGCCGAACTTATGAAGGTGTGCGGCCGTACACCTTCAAAGGATGAAGAACATGGCCTAAAACATGAAGAATCAAGGAAATATTTCAAGTATAACAAGCTAAGGGATGAATTACTTACGTATTTTATGCCTTTGGAGTGTCCTTGGATGAAGATTCTAGAGAGAGAAAGTAGCAGTGTGTAGCCAAAGGAAGAAAAGGGTGAATGAGAGGGGTCTCCTCATATTTATAGGGGTGGGTGACCCACCACCCCGGGTGTGCGGTTGAGGAGCGGGTGTGCGGCCGTACACTCCTCCCAAGAGGGTGTATGGCCCATTTGTGCTACTTCACGACTTTATAGTTCATCCCTAATCTTAATCTTGGTGGTACTTCGCCTTAGAACCCTTAAATGGTGTTTAAAAGGTGATGGAGTCGAGTTTCCTTGATAGAAGTTTCGGGTTGTCACATCATCCCCCCGTTAGAGGGAATTTTGTCCCGAAACTCAAGCATAGAATACAAATAATGGACTCGAAAAAGATGAAGATGATTCTTCCACGAAGTGTAGGCTCTCATCTAGCTCTGAGCTGTCTTCGTCCTCAAGTTCATGATAGGACTCATACCTAGTCCATCCATCATTGTCTCGTGTACACAAGTCATATATAATTAAGATTGACAGGATGGTCGGATGGGTGACTCTGCCCCAAGTCCACAACCAAACAAGGAACAGGATATAGGGCGGAAACACACATCCAAAGTCCGTAGGACCTTAATATTATACCACCCTCACGTGTACATTTAACATTGATAGGCTAATCGTATTTGTCCCTAGTCTCTGTGCTTGAACTTGGCTTGCTGCGCGAGTGGGAATTCTAGATTGGTCTATCAAGAATGTTTAAGGAAGGTTGCGGGTGGATGTCATACTTTTCACATTCGTACTTTCGGGTTCCGGAAAGGAGATGAACTTTTCGAAGTTCGCATCTAGTTTGCCATTATATGCAACGTGGGTTTTGGGATTTGAATGGTTTAAGGCAAAGGGTCTTCTTAAGGACGTGAAAGTTTGGTTTGACGTAGATTTAGTCGAACTGAGCAGAATGACGTCGTAGAATCGCACATTAAGTTATTTCGGATGGGGCGTTTTGTTAGAACATTGGTGCCTCGGGGTGTATATTTCTGATGTTTCCTGTTTTTGGGTTCGACTTTAGCGGGTACTACTGGTACGAGGGTTCTAATACTTTGAAATTATGAAATTTTTATGAAATGATCCTTACTATGTCTCTCTATAGTCGTTTGGTGTATACTAATCATGTATAACTGACCCGGACATATACATTAATCCATCATAGTTCACCCATTAGGGCTTTAAGGTTTATATGAATGTTGGAATTTAATTTGAACGAAAGAATAATTGGAATATAGGCAATTATTGGGGTTTTGAAAGCATACCAAAATATAACGGCGTTCCTTGATGCTTCCTCATTCCCTGAGGTCAGATCCCTCATGTTTCCTCATTGTTCTTCTCTGTTAGGCAGTCCCTTTTGAAATGTCCCATTTCTCCACATGTACGACACAGTTGAACTATGCTAGCATCAGTAGTGGAAATGATGTGTTGAGTCAGGGTCTTTGCGAAACGAGCTTCCTAACCATACTTAACCCTTGGACAATTTCTTTCGAAATGTCCGGGTTCGCCACAATTGTAGCAAACCTGAACCATCCTTATACCATAATTCGAGGTGTTTGGCTGTGCAGGTGCCCTGCAGTATAGAGTGGTGTGTCCTTGCCTGTTTCAATTCTTACATTGAAGTTTGCGGCACTTTCCTACGTGGTGGAAGTTGCATTTCTCGCAATTTGGAAGTTTTCTAGCATATTGCCACACTGGCATTGGCACTGGTTGTGTGGATGTGGTGGCTGTAGAAGTTATCTCGGGTTGTCATCTCTTGGCAAGTTTCTGAGACGACTTAGACTTTATCCTGATCCTAAATTTTCGTTTGGCGCTCTTAGGTTTGGGAGTTGGAGTGTCCTTCTGGATAAGCCCTTTTGGTTTCCGGGTGTGTTGCTACAGTTTGAGGTGTGGAAACTGTTCCCATTCCCATTTAGGTTGTTAGCATTAAGAACATCTAGGGCAGCCACTACGGCTGCTGTGACAGTAGCTTGGAACGTGGGTGAGTCCATCTGGAGGACTGTTGTCTTACTGGAGGGTTGGTTACGTTCTTTCGGCGGCATGATTCTGCTACACGTCGAGAAAATGAACTTGTGAGCGACAATGGTTGCCTCTGGATGTATTCTAAATGTTATATGCCTGAAAATTTCCCATTTTGTTATTTGGTTCTCATTGGTCCAACCCACATCCCTATGATGTGTTTCTAGCAGGAATAGAAGTAAGTTTCTAGTGTGGTTAGAGACCGAGTGTCATCCGAACTCGGTTACTTTCGATTAGCGAATATTGATTTTTAATTTTTGAAAAGATTTGAAAACAATCCATAATAAGGTCCACATGACACAGACTTATGAATCCTTCGCTGACCAGTTCGTTGGGCTGACTGGTTTTTTTTTGCACTCCCGCCGGCATTAGATGATATGAAGGTTTAGCTACAGGAGTAGCTTTGGGGATTAAGTCGATACAAAACTTGACTTGGCGTTCAGGAGAAATCCCTGGAAGATTTTTAGGGAAAGTGTCGGGAAAAATTTCCAGACTTCGGGAAAGCTCTCATGGTCTTTAACATTCTTGCATTTCATTATCATAAGCTTGAAATGCTAAGAATTCCTTCTGTAGGTACTTCTGAGTTTTGATGCATGAAACGATACGAATATTCGAACTGAGTTTATCACAGAAAATGGTGAGGGCTTCGCCAGAGGGAAAATTGAGACGAATCGTTTTCTCGAAACAGGGGTAATTAGCGTGATTGAGGTTCACTCATCCATGCTGATCATAACATCAAAGCTCTTTATGGAGAATGACATGATATTGATGGGGAAATGAGTGATCGTCTAGGATAAGAGTACAGCGTATAAATATGTTTCGAAGATGAATAGTTGTATGGCTTTGATAAAGTTACTTAGTTCACAGGTGATTGATCTAAGATATATGTTTGCTAACGATGACCTTTAACCGAGTTAAGACTATTATCTCTATAATTGTCATTAAGATTACACATAGTTAGGAAAAAAATCCGACCTACGAGTAGGTCTACAACATACCAACAGATAGAAAATTTGACAATATGAGGAACTAGCAAAACAGTACTTGAAATATAGAGATGTTTGCGGGAAAAAGTGCTACTTATAGCATAGGTAGGAAGGCTATTCTTAACTAAAAGAAAGGATGAGTAGAGTATTTCCTACTAGCAACGGGGACTCCTCGAACGGATCCTTAAGTTAGCCAGTTGGCACTCCATGTCAAAAAGGTGTCGTTAGAATACTCTTTGGCGTACTCGGAGTTCCATGACTTCAGCTCGAGTTGCAGCGAGCTCTCGTCGTAGGATCTCGTTGTCACCCATAATCCTCTCACGAGCATCTTCAAGACGGATAATGCGGATTGTATGCATTCCATGATTCTATTGAGGGCATTCCTACCCTGTATTTCGTTCCTAGCAACCTTGCGGACCAAGATTGGGAGGACTCTGTCTACTGAGCCTCCTACGCTCAGATCGTAGAAGCTTTTGTCTCCATTGAAGGGCATAGGTTGATCCTGCTCTTGACTCCATGTTTCCAAGCTTTCCACCCATGGAGGCGTCGGACCTTGAAAAACCGGCGAGGGTTAGGATTTGGGACAAGAGCCACCAGGGGTAGATTATTGACTTCGGGTTCGGATTCGGAACCTTCCGAATAGTTCTCGATGAAATGATCATCTAAGGGGATTGCAGGTTCTTCTGGCTCATCATCGAGCCATCCTCCATTTCCTTGGTTGGGAAAGTACAAGTCACCAGGGAGATGGAATCCGGCCATGCTATCTACACGAGATAAGGGTAAAGGGATAGTTAATAGGCATTGACTCTAATAATACTTCTAGTGTATTATAGCTACATGATTGATTCTTGAAGAATGGATTATTGGGTAAGTTTCTAGTTCGGTCGTTATAGCATCCTAAAATACTCCTATAGTATTCTGACCCTAACGTTTGATTCTAGAATTATTCTGGTATCTAGGTATTTTTAGGCTTGCTGCAACACCACAGTCACTCCCAAGCACATGTTGGTCATGTCTCGAATGAATATAGTTGATCAGGCTATATTGATCCTAGACATGATTACATAACTGCTCAGGTTTAACCGTGATGTCCAACATCCAAATACTTTTGTTTTGTTCTACTTATGACACTGATTCAGGTACTTAGGTATACTTGTATACTTTTTATAAAAATACTTATGTTTTGAAAGTATACTTTTAGTTTAGAGCACTTAGGCCCCTTAGTGTTTATAGATGTATACCATGGAAGGTTCGGTATACTTAGTTCACTATAAACAAGAGCTCTGATACCAATCTGTCACACCCCCAAACTGGAATGGCGGAAACGTTCGGGGGTGGTTGACGTCATGCGTACTATCACAACAGTTCTATCATAGCAAGCATAGTAAACACAACCAAACATTGAAAACATATATGAATAATATTTACATTGTCTTAGTACAAAGTTTTGCTTCTTAGCAAAAGTAAAATGGAATGACGTGACTCTAATGCGCTAACTTCTCCAAAAGCTTGGAAGTACCCGTCTACTAAGTCCCTGAGAATACAAGCAGTTTTGAAAGAATATCAGCATAAAGTTGGTGAGTTCATAAGCATTAAGTTATGGTGGAAAATGTTTCCTTGAATCCTTTTGAAAAGTGTTCCTCAAGAAAATCCTAAATTTTCTTATGAAAAGCGTGCTTGAAACCCCATTCCTTCCATGACTCCCAGCTTTATACAAGTTATGTACAACCCAAGGAGTCGTGGAATGAATATGAATATCCGTTAGTTACATGTAAAAAACAATCTGTTTATGAAAAGCCAAGTTATCCCGGGAAAATCCTATATTTTCCCTAAAAGTTGATGGTTGGCTATCCGTTCTGAGCTGAGGTGTACGAGTATCTACCATACTTATATCGATAAGCGTAGTTTTCTTTTAAAAACCCTGGTTACTCCCAGTGAGGTATGTTAGCCTTATTATATAGATAAAAATGATAAAAGAAAACGTATTGAACTAAATCCTGAAGGTACTATCAACACCATCTAGTAATAATCAAATCGGTTATTACTTTGAGGTTAGTTCACTTGATTCATTATTACAAAAGTAAATCTCTGCTATCTAGGTTGTGAGTTTTATAACCATACAATAACTTGATATGGCACGTAACGGGGCCAGTATCTTATGACTTTTGTCACCCCAGGCATGTCTGCCTAACTGTAGCTAGCAGTTCAGGTGCGGGATAGTCAGTCCCGTATAGATCTATACACATCAGTCACGCTCTCCTTACAAGAGATTATGGTTACAAGTTCTAGACCTACACTCTCGAATTCGGTGGGAGTGTTACCAAGGACGTGTCTCCAACTTAGAATAACAAATTTACAAGTAATAATACTGAAAATCATGTTTATGATTTTGCATGAGTCCCTTGTAAAATAATATATTTTACCACATGATTCACAAGTTAGTTACCCTAATTTTGAAACTGATTCTACGAGTTTGTTTCTTAATCGCTTGGTAAAAATTGTTTTCCACGTTAAAAGCATACTGAAAATTTAATTATCTTAGACAAAATAATATATTTTGAGCATAAGTTTCCTTGTACTTTTACTTGTGCCCCCCCCCCCTGAAAACATGAAAACACGGAAAAACATAGGGGTATGAACTCACCTTGAGTGAATGGTTTAAACGAAGATCCGTATGAGATGATGAGTGCCTAGTGAAGTCTTGAACACAATTAGATCCTATTTAACATGTAATAACACATATAGGAGTAAAAATCTGGGTATTTCACGACTAGACATAACGGGAAGCTAATCTAGGGACTTAGAAAACACTTGAACTAAGTGTTAAAACTTTATGTGATTGAGTAAAGGAGGTGTATCGCCACCCTAAGGGTGTGTGCGGCCATGGGTGTACGGTCCATGAGTGTACGGTCGTACACTCATGATAAGGGGTGCTTTTGTGGCGTTTCCAAGGTTCTAAAAGCAACCAAGGAGTGTTCTAGGTCCCATACTTAATGGTTTTGCAAGTGTAAGGCCAAGTGTGAACATCAAAGTGGGTGTTTACGGTTCTGGGAGGTGTTTGCGGTCGTACAAGGGGTGTGCGGCCGTACAGAGGAGTGTGCGGCCGTACACTCTTCGTCCTTGCCCAAAATGTCGATTTTTCAAGAGCATCAAGGCTAGGGTCGTGTCCAACTAGAAGATAGAGGCCAAATTCTCACTTTGGAGGGTCTTTAAGGTGTGTATGGACGACCTTATGAAGGTGGGTGGCCATACACCTTCAAAGGATAAAGAACAAAGCCTAAAACATGAAGAATCAAGGAAATCTTTCAAGTATAACAAGCTAGGGGATGAATCACTTACGTTTTTTATGCCATTGGAGTGCTCTTGGATGAAGATTCTAGAAAGAGAAAGTAGCAGTGTGCAGCCAAAGGAAGAATTGGGTGAATGAGAGGGGTCTCCTCATATTTATAGGGGTGGGTGACCCACCACCCCGGGTGTGCGGTTGAGGGGCAGGTGTGCGGCCGCACACCTATGTGTACGGTCGCACACTCCTCCCAAGAGGGTGTATGGCCCATTTTTGCTATTTCACGACTTTATAGTTCATCCCTAATCTTAATCTTGGTGGTACTCATGCTTAGAATACTTAAACGAAAATGGTGTTTAAAAGGTGACAGAGTCGAGTTTCCTTGATAGAAGTTTCAGGTTGTCATAGCTTCGGGGGGTGTTAGGGTAATTTTAGAGAGTATAGGGACTGAAAGAGTCTCAAAATTCTAAACAAAATTCAGAAGCGTTCGGTTTCTATATATAGTGTCCAAGACTCAGCATTACGTTGGGCGTAATTCTCCGGTATGCGGGGCATACTGCCTTGCAGCCTTCTTCGTTGGGCGTACGAAGTGGATCAGCTCAGACTCGACAAGCCTACGACACGTGGCACTCATGCAAAGGAGTAGGGATGGTGACGGACTCCAGAGCACTTCACGAATACGCTGGGCGTGCATCGGTACGTTGGGCGTACTCCTTCAGACCAGCCTCGAAGTTTGTGCCCAAAACTTCAAATTTTCATATCTTTCATATACGAGCTCTGTTTTTAACGTTCTTTATATGCACGCATAGGTGAAATTATGCTCTACAACTTTCGTTTAGACTCCGTCAGTTAATTTTGACTTTATTTTTAATATTATATTTTTAACGGGCCGGGACATGAAAATCTGTTAAAAATTCATAACTTCTTCATACAACGTCCATTTTCATCTGTCTTTATACCGTTGTACTACTATTGACAAGACCTTCGATTCTTATTTAGGTTGTGTCGGCTACAAATGACTCGATCTTTATTTCGAGTTTTTAGTTGTATACTGCTATATCGAATCTTAGAAAAATCATAACTTCCTCATACGAAGTCAGATTTAGACGTTCTTTTTATGAAAATTTTTGGTTTAATGAATACTAAGACTTTCATTTAGATCATAAAGGCTAAAAAGTAGTTTATTGAAAACTTACTTTTTACGCTAAATAGTGTTTTGCCGATTTTGTCGCGGATCTTCGATTGGTCATAACTTTTTCGTTATAACTCGGATTTCGATGAGGTTTTCGTCTAAATGTTTCTAACGAGATAATATACAACTTTCAATAACATTATTTTTACTTATTTCCAACTTTATATTTTTTTAATTTTCAATAGTTGACTTTTGATCGGAATCTCATAAGACTTCCAATACTTTCTGGATGATTCTAAACATAGTTTTACTTCAAATTTCGTAAAAACTATCTTGTTAGAACTCAACACTCAATATCATATATTAAATAATATTCATTTTTAAACAAAACACGATAACTGAACGTGTATGTTACAATAATTGATCTCATATTATCCCCCCCCCCCCCCCAACACACACACACAAATATTTGCGACGCCAAAAATGCATAATTAATTCCGTAAATAACATTACTAATAATATTAATAATTTAACGACATGATACATGTTGAAATCATCAAATTTTGATACCAAACCGAAATACTCCAGCTTCACAAGCTGACTAGGTAACCAAACATTGAACATTTGAACCCCATCTCCAACAAATATAATAGACAAACTCAGACCACATCCTCCTCCGATAACTCATGAAGATATTAATAAAATCTTTCAATTTCATCGAGTCAGTCGCCTTAACCTTAGGAAACACACATAACGGGAAAGTGTGTCCGGAATCCAAGGCGACAATATATTCACCTAACCGTAAATCGGTTACAAAGTAGAATTCCATCTTCTCAAACGTCAACTCGTACTCATAAATCTCAAAAATCATTTATTGTACTGGGCTTCAAGGGTTTGTCATAACTTCTTTGCAGAATACGTAATGTAAAAGCAAATGATCCCGTTCGACCCTTACTGAAATACCTAACAACCTACCAGAACACGTCATTTAGAACATAGCCTCACATGCGGTCGGGCCCTGAGTTTAGTAAGAATGTCCGCAACAATTGCCGGTTTGTTAGATATTACATGGGTCAATGCACCAAAAACATCGTCATGCTACAAAAATAAATAAATAAATAATTTCAAAACAATTTTAGAATGAAACAGGTCCTCTAGAACACACCGTGTTCAACATTCTGAACTTTTTCTTCGGATTCTAGAGTAGTTATCTCATTCCAGACATGTCTTGTGTGTTCTAGGATGCATTTTATATGTTCCAGACTACAAATTTTTAATGTGGAATAATGTAGGGCACTAAAAAAACAACATAATTTAGGCACATTTAAAGTTTAAAAGTAACATTTTGGACATATTCTTCGTGTTCCGAGCCAGGTATTCATGTTTTGGACTAGTTCTTCGTCTTCTTGACTCACTTATTTAAAAATATATTCAGAAATTTAAACAATTACAAGCAAGGTGAAAATTTGCCCGTAAAACTTTCAACTCACCTGTAACAGCCCAAAATCCAGGTAAGCTTTATGACCCATCTATTTTGTGAGTTGGCAATTTGAGTCCGTTAAAGTTGTATGTTGGATTTGTGAGTACTCTGGGCGTAATGAGGTGTACGCCGCGCGTACTCACGCGCTTAATTTGGACACGGACTCGCCCGGGTACGCTAGGCGTAGTGAGCCCAGATGCAAACCCTAATTTCTAGCTTGTGCACTATAAAAGGAACATGTAGTCCTTTGCCCTTAGCCACCATACCCCTTGAGTGAGTCCTTAGAGAGCAGAAATTCGTGCTTTAGCTTGTGTGTGTGTTTTTGAGCTTGAAGATATCTTTTCAAGGTGAAGAAGGAGAAGAATGAGCCATTGTGGGAGCTAGAACTTGAAGAACAAGTGTAGATCCGAGTTCTACAGTGGTTGGAGATCCCTTTTGAGGTAAAAAGCTCAAAGCTTTCCTTGTTCTTCATTAGTTTTGCTTTTTGGACCATTTTTAGGGTTTTTGGTTCAAAGTTGGAGACTTTGTGCGCAAAAAGTCTCCAAGAGCTTGGATCTGGCCTTTTCTAGTGTATATTGTGTTGAGGATTCATAAAAATCCAGTCTTGGTCGTGGATCTTATGTCATGCATGAGTTATAGTCTCTTTATGGAAAGAGGAAAGGTGTTTTGAGCACAAAGTGACCTTTACAGCCATGCAAAGGTTTAAAGGTTTCAACTTTATGGATTAAGTCATATTAGAGGAGTCAGATCTGGAGTTTGGACGTAAGTGTTAACCGATTAAGACCTAAATGAAAAGGATAAGAAAGTTGGGTGTTACGTTGGGCGTAATCCCAGTACGCGGTGTAAGGGGCCGCGTACCCCGATTCTGTGAAGGCTCCGGGTACGCCCAGCGTACATGTTTGGTACGCGCAGCGTAACTCGGAGGGTTGACTTTTGTTGACTTTTGGGGTTTGGTCAACTTTAGTGTATTTGAGCCAAGTAAGGGGTAAAATGGTCTTTTACCCTCCTAAGAGTGATATGAGAGGGAATGGTCTAGCCTTGGGAAATATGTTGATGAAGAGTGTTTATTTTATATGATTAGGCGGAGGCTAGATACTATTTTCACAGAGTCCGGGATTCCGAGTTTCCGAGTTACACGAGGTGAGTCTTCTCACTATACGTTACCTAGAAGTGGTATTATGAGTTGAACGGATGGTCTTATGTGCTATGTATGAGATTATGTGCTATGAATGATTTTATGTGCTATGTGATATATGTATGTTATATGATTGTATAGACCGGGCCGAAGGTTCCAACAATACAGACCGGACCGAAGGGTCCAACGATACAGACCGGACCGGAGGGTCCAACGATTTAGACCGGGCCAGAGGGCCCAACGAGCTATGACCAGACCAGAGGGTCCAACGAGCTACGGGACCGGAGGGTCCCGCTGAGACACATCGACCGGAGGGTCATACTGTAGCCTCGAGTGGCGTATGTGTTGTATGCGGTATTTTGGGGAACTCACTAAGCATTTATGTTTACAGTTGTTGTGTTATGTGTTTCAGGTACTAGCGAGGACCGTGGGAAGGCACCGGCGTGAACTGTACACACAGAGTGGATATTTGTCTATGATCTTGGGAAAATGTTTTGAGTAATAACAATTGTGAAATACTCTTTTGAGAATATTTTTAAATGTAATTTTGGTTGTTGAAAAATGAAAATTTTGTTATGAAAAAGACGTTGTTACAAGTTGGTATCAGAGCCTTGGTTTGAGGGACTCGGATGCACCTTCGGGCGTATCTGAACTCAAACTGAGGATTTGAAAAATTTTCAACAATAAAAACTAAATTTTTTTTAAAGAGTAAGAGGTTTAGAGACAACCAGAGCGGAACAGTGGGTACGGACAGCCAGCGCCCGAATGGTGGGTCCCCAAAATACCCTTACATTATGTGTTACGAAATATGCTATGTTATCTTATGCATGCTAGAGTAGGGTAGGTATTCATATTAGGACTAGAGTGGCCTGATTTGTGATGCCTTAGCCTAGGAGATTACTACTACTATGAGATGCCTTGAAAGTGAGTAGGTAGCAGTAAGGAGCTCATGAGAGGTCTACCAGAGGGTAGCCAATGCATAGCGAGAGTAGAGTACTTGTGATCCAGAATCCAAGGAGGAGGACTTGAAGTGAATGCTGATGCGGTGTGGTCGGTAGTATAGGGCCCGTACTACCGAAGGCACCGGATCGATGAGCAGTCCAAGTAAGAATCCTTAGGATGCTGGAGGACAAGTAGGGTTGCGTTATCGAGTGCGAACATGTTCGATCGAGTCTCAGATGTTTTTATGTTGTATTTCAAAGACATCATGGTTGGGACATGACACACACCTGAGAGCAACGGTGTCAGCGACGAGGAGATCCGTCGGTTGTATCATGAGGAGGTGGCTGCGGCCATTCGGGCGGAGATACCGGAGATGTTTGGGTCTATCAAGACCACGTTGATTGAGACTTTTGATGAGCGGTATGCTGCTCTTACTGATGCTGCTGTTGTTGCAGCCACTGCAGCTGTTGCGGCTGCCAGGCCGCAAGGGGGTGATTCGTTGTTGTATCGGGAGTTCAGCAACACGAAGCCACCAGAGTTCAATGGGATCCAGGATCCGATCGTTGCTATGAGATGGATTGCAGATGTTGAGGGATGTTTTTACACTTATTCATGTCCAGAGCACTTGAGAGTGCGGTTCGCGCTGAACCAGCTTCGCCTGGGGGCGAAGGACGGGTGGAAGTTTGTGTCAGCAGATTTCACCCCAGCTGAGCTTACTGCGGTGACCTGGGAGAGGTTCACCACCTTGTTCCGTGATGAGTACGTTCCCTCTGTGGAAAGGGAACGACTAGCTCAGGAGTTTTTAACCCTCAAGCAGAGTACTGATTCAGTTACGGTGATCATACGGAAGTTCCATGAGAGGGAGATGTTTTGCCCTGAGCAGGTGTCTACGGAGCAGGCTCGTATGAGCCGGTATCTGAGTGTGCTGAGGAGAGATATTCGGGAGTTCGTGGCGAACTCGACTTAGCGAACATTTGTCGAACTCCGGGCAAATTCCCGGAAGAGGGAGATAGAGTTGGAGACTCAGGCCAAGGAGGAGGCGGAGTCCCAGGGGAGGGATCGGCGGCCAGCACAGTCTCAGTCGGTAGCCAAGCGGGCCAGGCCCGCTGATTCGAGATCCGGGAATGCGAAGGGTCGTACTTGTGGGAAGTGCGGCAAGAGTCACGAGGGTTCGTGCAAAGCGGAGGTATGTTACAAGTGCGGAAAGGAGGGGCACATCATGAAGGATTGACCCAAGGGATTTTCGGTTTGTTTTCATTGCAACCAGACAGGCCATCGGAAGGCCGAGTCCCCTCAGCTACGTCAGGGATCAGCGCAGGGATCTACGCCTGCTGCTAGGGCTACCGAGGTTTGACCAGCGAAGGTTGAGGCCCCAAAGGCTCGCGGGAGAGCCGTCCAGTTGACAGCGGAGGAGGTCTGCACAGCACCCGATGTCATGGTCGGTACTTTTCT
Organism: Lactuca serriola; assembly: GCF_051521515.1. Lineage (NCBI taxonomy): Eukaryota > Viridiplantae > Streptophyta > Magnoliopsida > Asterales > Asteraceae > Lactuca > Lactuca serriola. The sequence goes on along the minus strand of NC_136412.1, from coordinate 177,032,445 downwards.
TGTGATATATGTACCTGCCTTAGTGCTATTTGACTCGGGAGCGAGTCGATCCTTTGTGTCATTAGCTTTTAGTCGTTATATCAGTATTTGTCGGGAGGCATTGAGTCGGCCTCTGCAAGTTTCTATAGCTAACGAGCGAGCGGTGTATGTCACCGAGGTGATTCGAGGATGTAGACTTGAGATCTTCGGTGTGGGGTTCCCGATTGATCTAGTCCCGATTGCGATGGGGACGTATGTGTTATAGTGGGCATGGATTGGCTTAGTCAATTTGGAGCCATTATAGATTGCGAGCGTCAGTTGGTGACGATACGAGACCCTAGTGGGGGAGTGCTTATGGTGTACGGTGAGGGCACCCGTCCTGAGTCAGCATTTTGTTCGGCTGCAAGGGCGAGGCAGAGTCCGCAGCATGGCTGTAGGGGGTTTGTGGCCTATGTGATGGACACGCGAGTGGCTGTTGGGAGGCCAAGTTCGATTGATGAGGTCCCGATTATGCAGGAGTTCACCAATGTTTTCCCCGAGGAGTTGCCGAGTGTGCCTCCCAAGAGGCAAGTGGAGTTTCGTATTGATTTGATACCGGGGGCGGCACCTATTGCCAAGGCACCCTATCGCCTTGCGCCGCCAGAGATGCAGGAGTTATCCTCACAGCTTCAAGAGCTTCTGGGGAAGCGGTTTATTAGACCGAGTAGCTCGTCATGCGGAGCGTCGATCCTTTTTGTCAAGAAAAAGGATGGTTCACACCGGATGTGCATTGATTACTGGGAGTTGAACAAGTTGACGGTCAAGAACCGTTATCCGTTACCGAGGATCGACGATTTGTTCGATCAGTTGCAGGGGGCGTCTTGGTTCTCCAAGATAGACTTGAGATCGGGATATCACCAGATTAGGGTGTGGGATGAAGATATCCAGAAGACAACGTTCAGGACTCGTTATGGGCATTACGAGTTTGTGGTGACGCCATCCGGGCTCACCAATGCACCAGCAGCGTTCATGGATCTCATGAACAGGGTGTATCGGCCGATGTTGGATCGTTCGATGATCGTATTTATCGATGATATCTTGGAATATTCGAGATCTAGAGAGCAACATGAGGAGCATTTGAGGGAGATCCTCGGAGTTCTGAGATCAGAGAGGCTTTACGCCAAATTCTCCAAGTGTGATTTTTGGTTACGGGAGGTCCAGTTCCTAGGGCACCTCGTTAACCAAAAAGAGATATTGGTCGATCCGGCCAAGATCGAGGCAGTGATGAGTTGGGAGGTGACGAGGTCGCCTACCGAGATCAGGAGTTTCTTAGGGTTGGCTGGATATTATCGAAGATTTAGCAGGGATTTCTCCAAGATCGTCGTGCCACTTACCAAGTTGACCCGGAAGGGTGTTACTTTTTCGTGGGGTCCGGAGCAGCAGACCTCGTTTGAGATACTTCGCCAGAGATTGTGCGAAGCTCCGGTGCTCACACTACCGGAAAGGATGGAAGATTTTGTGGTGTACTGTGATGCATCGATATCAGGATTGGGAGCGGTGCTTATACAGAGGGGGCATGTGATAGCATACGCATCGAGGCAGCTGAAACCTCATGAGTCGAGGTATCCCACCCACGATCTGGAGTTGGGGGCAGTGGTGTTCGCCCTCAAGATCTGGCGTCACTATATGTATGGGGTCCGGTGTACCATATACACAGACCACAAGAGCTTAAAGTACCTGATGGATCACCCAATCTGAATATGCGCCAGAGGAGATGGTTGGATGTGGTAAAGGATTACGACTGCGAGATCCTGTACCACCCGGGCAAGGCTAATGTTGTAGCCGATGCCCTGATCCATAGGACGGAGGGCGCCCCAATACGAGATGTTTGTATGAGAATGACAGTGATGACTCCGGTGTGGGACACCATTCGAGGGGCCCGGGCGGAGGCCGTGAGACCGGAGAACCGCAAAAGGGAACGAGTAATTGGGCAGAGTGAGCGGACGATTCAAACGCTCGAGGACATGCTCCGAGCATGTGTGTTGGTTTTCGGCGGGAGTTGGGACACGTATTTTCCCTTGGCTGAGTTTTCCTATAACAACAGCCATCACTCGAGCATTGGTATGCCACCATTTGAGCTGTTGTATGGGAGGAGGTGTCAGACCCCCATTTTGCTGGGGTGAGGTAGGCCAACGCGTGATGGGTAGTACGGAGATAGTGCTTCATACGACAGAGCAGATACGGCAGGTCAGACAGAGGTTGTTGACCGCTCAGAATCACCAGAAGAGTTATGCGGATAGGCAACGATCTGAGCTTGAGTTCCAAGTTGGTGATTTCGTGCTTCTGAAGGCATCTCCTTGGAAAGGAGTGATCTGATTCAGGAAGAGGGGCAAGCTGGGACCCCGGTATATTGGGCCGTTTAGAGTGATCGCGAGGGTGGGCAAGGTAGCATATCGCTTAGAGCTACCTGTGGAGTTGGACCAGAATCATGATACCTTCCATGTGTCGCAGTTGAGGGAGTGTATAGCCGATGAGTCGGCAGTGGTACCACTGAAGGACATCCAGGTAGATGCGAGTCTGAATTATGCTGAGAGGTCGATCGTTATCTTGGATTGGAAAATCAAAGTTCTGAGAAACAAGGAGGTGCGTTTAGTTCAGGTTCAGTGGCAACATTGGAAAGGGTCCGAGCTGACTTGGGAGCCGGAGTCGGAGATGCGGGAGCAACATCCGGAGTTGTTTTCAACATGAGACTTCGAGGGCGAAGTCTGGTTCTAGTGGGGGAGAATTGTAACAGCCCAAAATCCAGGTAAGCTTTATGACCCATCTATTTTGTGAGTTGGAAAATTGAGTCCCTTAAAGTTGTATGTTGGATTTGTGAGTACGCTGGGCATAATGAGGTGTACGCCGCGCGTACTCACGCGCTTAATTTGGACGCGGACTCGCCCGGGTACGCTGGGCGTACCCATGGATTACGCTGGGTGTAGTGAGCCCATATGCAAACCCTAATTTCTGGCTTGTGCACTATAAAAGGAACATGTAGTCCTTTGCCATTAGCCACCATACCCCTTGAGTGAGTCCTTAGAGAGCAGAAATCTGTGCTTTAGCTTGTGTGTGTGTTTTTGAGCTTGAAGATATCTTTTCAAGGTGAAGAAGGAGCCATTGTGGGAGCTAGAAGTTGAAGAACAAGTGTAGATCCGAGTTCTACAGTGGTTGGAGATCCCTTTTGAGGTAAAAAGCTCAAAGCTTTCCTTGTTCTTCATTAGTTTTGCTTTTTGGACCATTTTTAGGGTTTTTGGTTCAAAGTTGGAGACTTTGTGCGCAAAAAGTCTCCAAGAGCTTGGATATGGCCTTTTCTAGTGTATATTGTGTTGAGGATTCATAAAAATCCAGTCTTGGTCGTGGATCTTATGTCATGCATGAGTTATAGTCTCATTATGGAAAGAGGAAAGGTGTTTTGAGCACAAAGTGACCTTTACAGCCATGCAAAGGCTTAAAGGTTTCAACTTTATGGATTAAGTCGTATTAAAGGAGTCAGATCTGGAGTTTGGACGCAGTTCTTAACCGATTAAGACCTGAATGAAAAGGATAAGAAAGTTGGGTGTTACGCTGGGCATAATCCCAGTACACACGGCGTAAGGGGCCGCGTACCCCGATTCTGTGAAGGCTCCGAGTACGCCCAGCGTACATGTTTGGTACGCGCAGCGTAACCCGGAGGGTTGACTTTTGGGGTTTGGTCAACTTTAGTGTATTTGAGCCAAGTAAGGGGTAAAATGGTCTTTTACCCTCCTAAGAGTGATATGAGAGGGAATGGTCTGGCCTTGGGAAATATGTTGATGACGAGTGTTTATTTTTTATGATTAGGCGGAAGCTAGATACTGTTTTCACAGAGTCCGGGATTCCGAGTTACCGAGTTACACGAGATGAGTCTTCTCACTATACGTTACCTAGAGTGGTATTATGAGTTGACCGGAGGGTCTTATGTGCTATGTATGAGATTACGTGCTATGAATGAGTTTATGTGCTATGTGATATATGTATGTTATATGATTGTATAGACCGGGCCGGAGGGTCCAACGATACAGACCGGACCGGAGGGTCCAACGATATAGACCGGACCGGAGGGTCCAACGATTTAGACCGGGCCAAAGGGCCCAACAAGCTATGACCGGACCAGAGGGTCCAACGAGCTACGGGACTGGAGGGTCCCGCTGAGACACATCGACCGGAGGGTCGTACTGTAGTCTCGAGTGGCGTATATGTTGTATGCGGTATTTTGGGGAACTCACTAAGCATTTATGTTTACAGTTGTTGTGTTATGTGTTTCAGGTACTAGCGAGGACCGTGGGAAGGCGCCGGCGTGAACCGTACACACAGAGTGGATATTTGTCTATGATCTTGGGAAAATGTTTTGAGTAATAACAATTGTGAAATACTCTTTTGAGAATGTTTTTAAATGTAATTTTGGTTGTTGAAAAATGAAAATTTTGTTTTGAAAAATACGTTGTTACACACCGGAATCAGATGACATATCTTCTTTGTCCACTTAGTCTAAAATATGATGATATTCCAGTATACATTATGGAATAGCTTGTATGTATCTGGAACCTAATCGAAATGGAGCGGACCGAATAACATCAAATCCGAAATGGAGTATGAAATATTTCATTCCGTAAAAAATTGTTATTTTTCAAAAAAAATGTTAAAATGACAATGGAATGGTTATATAGTGGGAAATTGACTTAACAAATTCGTTTTTCTAGATAACGAATTTGTTGAAAGTGTTCACATATGATCATTATGACCGCCTGTAGCAAGTTACAATCGGTCATAATAGTCATATGTGAACACTTCCAACAAGTTCATTACACAGATATGTACAAAAAAAATACTCAAATATGAACAAAACAAAAAAGTAATTACCATGATAATTCAACTTTCCTTATTTTTATTTTACCTTCTATTTTTGATTTGATATAAAATTTAACCTAAATGGTAAATATTTTTAAAACCACATCATTTTTGTAATATCTTTTTTAAATACACTACTTTGTAAAAAAATTAAAAATTTTAAAAATAAATAAATAAATAAAAACTCCATAATTGACAAGGAAAAAAAACATCATCATTTTATAGAATTTTATTGTTTAATATGTTAAATATAAAAATTAAAATTATTAGAGACTAAAAATACTAGAGATAAAGACCAGTAACATGAATTAGAACACAATCTTCAATGAAATTTGCTCCACGTATTACAAGAATTTAAAATATGAAAAATAGGAGTAACTTTGATCGACACCAATAGTATTGCTCTTGTCTCGTATACATAGAATTGTTTGATAATTATGCTACCAAAACGGCTCTTAACATGTTAGTGGTCAATTTAAATGCTTATAATGGTTATAAATATTGCTTTAAGGAAATTTAACTGAATCTATTAATATATACCATGATTGATGGACTTAATAAAAACGGAATTTGACTTATTATGTTAATGATTTTGTTGGGTAACCTCGTTTTTTTGTATATATATCTAGATAACGAATTTGTTGGAAATGTTCACATATCTAGATAACTTGTTACAGACGGTCGGTCATAGTAGTCATATATGAATACTTTCAAAAAGTTTGTTATCTAAATATGTAAAAAAAAAAAAATTAAAAAAACGAACACAATTCCCTAGATATAAACAAAATGGAAAGACCTTGATAAATCACCTAAATTATTTTGGGAAAATGACTTATACGGGTAACTATATTTCAAAATTGTTCAAAAAATATCATTCAAGTTTGGTGTGTCTAAAAAACATCATCCAAGTAAAGCATTTGTACAAAAAACACCAACGAAGTATATTCTTTGTTCAAATTTGACCTTGTGGTAACCGGCAATTATCGGTAAAAAATAAGTAAAGGAAAAAAAAACAAGAGAAAATGACTCAAATGGGTAATTATGTTTTAAAATCGTTCAAAAACACCATCGAAGTTTGGTATGTTCAAAAAATACCATTCAAGCAAACATTTTGTACAAAAAACACCAACAAACTATATGTTTTATTCAAATATTACCCATCCGTAACTGACTCTTACATGTTAAATGATGACTTAGCTTAACTATTATGACATGGCATAATAATTATTGACAAAACAACAAATGATATTTTCCTCCTTTAAAAATCTATTTAGGGTTTCTTCATGAACGAATGACTTCTTCTTCTCCTATGATTGCTCTTCTTCTTCTAAAATGATGATCTCAAACTCAAGTCCAGAACCCTAATTCTTGACTTAAGGTAAAAAGGGCTTCATTACCCCTGCCTCAATGGGCCTCCCTCCCCCTAAGGCCCAAATTCATAAAAAGCCCAAAAAGGCATCCAAGCCCAACTACAAGGACTCTAAGGCCCAATATGGCCCAAGAACCCCCAACATGGCGTTAAGCCCAAAAATGGCATGCTACAATAAGGTGGGCCCGAGGCCTAACTTAAACAAGTGTAACATCTAGTTCCTGTTATGTATTTTAAATCAAAATTATTCACTTTTGTATTGGAACTTGACGAGTTAGAGGCCCAAACTCGTCGAGTTGGAATGGATTTTGGGCGCGGGATGTAAAGTCTACTCGACAATTTGAGGCCTTAACTCGACGAGTAGGACTGCCATAGTGAAACCCTAATTTTCAAGGTTTAGCACCTTATTTAAACACCTTAACCTCCAAAGGTTGGCCTCATTTCTAACCTCCAAGTCCCAAACCCTAAGTCACGAAACCCTAATGCATTTGTGAGCTTGTGAGCCATTTTTAAGTGAGTTTTTATTTCTGTTGAAGCTTGAGAAGGAAGGAGAAGCTTGAGGATTCAAGAGGAAGCTAGTAGATCCAGAAACACCATTTCATTCTCTTCATTTTCTGGTAAGCAAGCCTCAAACTTGCTTGGTAGCTTCTTAGATCGCTTTGTCATCATTTTATGGGGTTTTTGGTCCAAGAAACATGATCTTTGGGACATGGACGTCCCAAGTGGGTATACCTTCAAATCTAGGGCCTTGAGGGACTCTCATGGCATAAAAGGTGCAAACTTTATGACCATTGAAGCCCCCATGCAAGCTTTAGGATGTCATTTTGGCCTTTTTAAGCTCCAAAAGGTCATGCATGGAGAGAAAGTCAGAAGCTTTACGTGTTATGTCATAATAGTTGTCATAATAGTTATGTTATGTCATAATAGTTAAGTCAAGTCATCATTTAACATGTAAAATCCAGTTACCGGTGGGTAATATTTGAACAAAACATATAGTTTGTTGGTGTTTTTTGTACAAAAAGTTTACTTGGATGGTGTTTTTTGAACATACCAAACTTGGATGGTGTTTTTTGAACGATTTTGAAACATGGTTACCCCTTTGAGTCATTTCCTCTTGTTTTTTCCTTTACTTATTTTTTACTGACAATTATCGGTTACCACAAGGTCAAATTTGAACAAAGAATGTACTTCATTGGTATTTTTTGTACAAATACTTTATTTAGATGGTGTTTTTTGGACACACCAAACTTAAATGGTATTTTTTGAACAATTTTGAAACATACTTACCCATACAAGTCATTTTCCCAATTATTTTCTTAAAAAACTTTGTTGATCGATTAAAAAAAAGATTTATTTAAGCTCTCTAATGATAAATGACAATTTTCTTGAAAAGGTAAAATTTGAGGAACAACTTTTTATATGCAATTTGTTTCTCTGCTCCATTGATTCCCGTGGTGGATTCTTTCTCAAGAACGAATCGCAGATGACGACGCCCTCAACAACCACACCATCACCACCACCACCACCACCATCCACGACCATCACCGCCGCCCAAATCCGCCACGCGATCCGTCCATGGTTCAGCGACTTCCTCTCCGTCTCTTCCCTCTCTCTCCCAATCTCCTTCCAGGAACTCTCTCTCCGTATCCAGAAAAACCTATACGCCTTCCGAGCCAACTACCTCCTCATCTCATTACTTATCTTCATGCTAACCCTAATTACCCGCCCAATTACCTTAATCTCCTTCCTTGTTATCATTGTCGCTTGGATTTTCCTCGTTAGGGAGGAGCCTTTGGTTGTTTTCGATTTTGAAATCGGCCAACGATTGCTTGTGATTTCGTTGCTCGCGGTTACTGCTTTTGCCCTAGCTGTAACTAGGGTTTGGTGGAACGTTTTTCTGTCGTTCTTGATCTCGATACTTGTTGTTTGCTTGCACGCGATTTTGAGGACCCCTGATGACGCTGATGACATGGAATCGCCATATGGGGCATTGCTATCAGTTGTTGATGACGATGGGCCTGGAAGAGGACCATATACTCTGGTGTGATCTGTTGCCAATCAGGTTAGTGATCTTAGAGATTGGATTTTCAGAAACAATGTACTTGCATTATGTAGATTGATTGCCATTGATATTCGTTAGATACTTACATTTGAATTAGGCAATTAGCAAACCTTTTGGTGTAATTTGTGCCCTGTTTGTCTATCATTTTGCTCTATAAGATTTCATTGACTGCTTGATTTTGGGTGCTTTATTGTATCTTTAGGGTTTTTGATTGTAGAAATTATTACTGTGTTAAGTATGCCTATGAGCCTATCCCACAAAGAAAAACCAAAGACAATATCAAATGCAGCCTTCTTTTTACCAGAATTAGTTTCTTTCTTTCTCTGATTTTTCTTTTTCATTGAGTTGCAATGATTGACCATATCAATACTTCTTCCATCAAAAAATGAACACAACAAGAGTAACATTGAATTTCCTTTTGGATGAGACCAAGTAATGAATTGTATATTTTTGTAGATTAAGATGGATGATTAATACTATCCTTTCGACTTCGAACAAAAAGTCCACTTTTGAAATAGGAAATTTATGATATGTGTGAGTTTCAACTGCTGAATATAGAAAATAAATAGTAATGGTATTCTTTCAATTATATTTTTTATCTTTTTCAAAGCTCATATGAGCTTTGAGTATATCAACGGTCGCTTTTTACAATATATATATATATATATATATATATATATATATATATATATATATATATATATATATATATATATATATATATATGTGTGTGTGTGTGTGTCTAGATAATTTTTTTCATTAGAAAAAGAGTTTTTTTAAAGTTCGATCCAACCATTTATGTGTCTTGTAGATTATGTCCATGTTGGCATTTACATTTTATGACATTTCATTTTACACCATACTTAGATACTAAAGGGGTGTTTGGCTTAGCTTTTTAGAGGGCAAAAGTCATTTTAATAAAAGTTGTAAAAAGTCATGTTTACCTGACTTTTCCAAAAAATTCATTTTCCTTATATCAAAAAGTAGCTTCCAAAAAGTTCATTTTCCTTATATCAAAAAGTAGCTTTTACAAGATCTGTTGTTTTTACCAAAAATCTTTTAGCTTTTTATTTTTTTCCTAAAAGCTAAAAGATGTTTTAAAAGATAAAAGAAACACCTCCTAAATTGTTGTTGTTATATTATTATTATTATTATTATTATTATTATTATTATTATTATGTTGTGAATTGATTTAATTAAATATACAAGATAAGCATAAATATATTTTATAAAAATTTATATCATTAAAAAGTCATTATCAAAAATATTTCAAAATGACACAGTATCAAAGTTTAAAAAGCATTGTAGTTATATAATATTTTATTGTTTTTTATTTATTTAAAATATTAAAAGAAATTAGTTGCTTTTATATGATATTTTATTGCTTTTTTTATTTACTTGGATATCAATGGAAATTAATGTTATTTTTAGAGTAAATTACACGAATGGTCCCTACAGTTTGGGGTAATTTGCACGTTTGGTTCCTAAGTTATTTTTTTAACTCGGAAGGTCCTTATAGTTTATTTTGCTTATGTTTGGTTCATATCTTACCTAAGAAGACTATTTTGTCCTTGATTTTTTAATTTATTTAAATAAGGTGTGGTAGGTAAGATAATGTAAGGTGAGGTGGAAGTGGGGTTGAGGTCCCTGTCTTACCTAAATAGTTTTTTTTTTTAGGTAAAACAGGACCAAGCGCGCAACAAAAACAAACAGTAAGAACCTTCCGACTTAAAAAAAAAATAAGTTAAGGACTAAACGTGCAAATTACCTCAAACTATAGAGACCATTCATGTAATTTACTCTTATTTATAAAAAATATGACTAATGCTTAAAAATGATATATCATTAGCAAAAGTGGTTTAAAATGTCAATGACATTCTTTAATCTCCTTCACAGTATACAAGTATCTGAATTAATGTTTGTTAAAATCGCGATCCTATATATGAAAAACGATTCGAATCGAATACGGATCGTAATTAGGGTAGGATCGGGATCCGATCCAACCTTCCTTATTTTTATTTTTTTTTTAATGAACAAAATAAATTCACCATTTTATGTCTTTTACCCTTTATCAGTTTATCATGTTTATCATTTTGTGTTGTGACTATTGTTTTGAAGTTTTTATAATTTTTTAACGGAAAAATGAGTGTTTGAGATGTTCTAAAATTATTAATTAAAATTATGTTTTATTTTATGGGATCTTAACTCGATCCCGATCTTGCAAATCTAAAAATGATCTTATGTTGAGACATTTGGAACGTCATAAAATAGACATTTGGTCTTTTTAAAAAACACTTCAAAATACTAAACTATTAGTTGAGACGTAAAAAATGTTTATTTTGCATGCATTTTATGCATTGCATAATTATTACATAAGGATGGAGGTACATATGGTGATGAAAGTCTTCAAATATCTCAAAGAATGTTTGAACATGGTGCAAGAGGATTTTCCTTCGGATATACTAATCAACATGAAATGCTTCAAGTTGGAGATTCAACTGTTAATAATATCTTACGGGAAAACTGTATCGTCAAAGGCGTTTGCAAACTTGATGTCATTAGAATAGTAAAACTTATCTTATTATAAATGTTTCGTTCTATGTTTACTTTTTACATAGACTGATATGTTGAATTTGATTTTGATTAAAAGATGGTAAAAAGTCTATGTTTACTTTTTGTATAGACTGATACATTGAATTTTATTTTGATTAAAAGATGGTTAAAACTAACATGACACGTGAAGCCAAAATGAAATAAACAGATTTGATTAAGAGTTTCGACCCGTTTAATCAAACGGGTGTATTTAGTTTGTTTCTCAGTTCACTCTTTGCGGGTTTTTAGTTATTGCGGATCCAATATAGTTTAGGACCCGTTTACATTCCTAATTTGAGGGGGGTGATTGCATAGCCGGGTTGGTGTGTGTTTTGGGGTAGGACTTAAGAGGGTTTGCAGTTCGAAATAGTTTAAAATTGAAAAAACATGTAAAACATTTATTATCAATTTTTCATGTTATACGTAATTTAAGAACTTAAAGGAGACTTCTGTTTTCTAACAAAATATTTATAAAAAGATAGAGCCAAACATGTTTTATAACATTCTACTTTAGTTAGAAAATGTTTTTTAAATATTAAAAAGTCTTCCACAATCAAAACAAACCCTTGATTTCTCATTTTTAACCATGCACCTTATTTAATAATTTTCCACCAATTTAATTCCTTTAACACATGCACAACTCCCTTTTACATCCCTAGCATAATTGAACCTATGTTTAGTTTAAGCATATCAAGATTTTAGTTGTTCTCATTTTTTGAGGAGTATTTTCATACAATAGAGTTTAAAATTTATTTATCTTCTACATCAATTTCGATTTTACATCAACCTAATGGAATTTTTGTTATATCATGCCATCTTGTTCAGTAAGCTCAGGACTTAACTTCACTAAGCAAATAATAAATTTAAACCTTGTTTGAAAAGATAAATTATATTTATTTGAAAAAATAAAATTAACGAATATGGTCTTAAAGAACATTAAAGGCATTGTCATAGGCTCATAGCACACTCTATATAGGACCAACAAAACCACAAAATGAAATCTATAATAACCTATAAAATAGCACAATCAAAATCAACGAAGCATTCAAACTTAAATGTAAACATCATAGCAAGTAAAACTCAAACAATGATACCTCAAATTCATTCAAAAAGTAGATAATGATGATGATCCTAGATGCAACATTTGGTTTAAAAGGTCTAAATACACCATAACAAAAATCAAATTACTAAGGTGATGTAAAGAAACCAACTTACTGCTTCATTTCAATGGAATAAACCTGGAAGAGTGGGTAGCACCAATACCGGGTCTTCCATGCTTAACTGGCTTGTATGAAATTGAAAACTCAGCCAGGTAATGGCCAATCATCTCCGGCTTAATTTCAATCTGATTGAATGTCTTCCCGTTGTAAACTCCGACAACGCTTCCGATCATCTCTGGCACAATGATCATGTTCCTCAGGTGAGTCTTCACCAACTCAGGCTTCTCACCAGCTGGCGCCTCCCGTTTCTGTTCACAATTCAGATTCGAATGTTCGCCATTAACATCTATTAACAAAAGCCCTAAAAATTGATGTCAAGGAACAGAACTTACAGCCTTGCGAAGCTTCTTGATCAAAGCCATCGGCTTCCTCTTCAAACCTCTCTGAAACCTATCAGAACGCGAAAATAATAAACAAAATGGATCGAAATTGGAGTAGAAAGGAAGATTGTGGATTAAAATATGAAGAATGGATATGCACCTTCTGCGAGCACGAGCAGTGAAGAGCTTGACAAGCTCATCGGTAGACATGTCAAGGAGAGCGTCGAGATCAACTCCCCTGAAACTGAACTTCTTGAACGTCCTCTTCTTGGGCACTCCGGCAGCCGCGACATCAACCTCCACTTCCGCCTACAAACAGCAAAATATTTCATTACAGAATTGTAGAAAAGCATTAGTAAATCTAACGAGATGATCAGAACATGGAATACCATTGTTGATTGCTGCTGAAAACACTAATCTGCAAGGCGCGGCTAGGGTTTGCGAGAGGGATGATCTGAATTGATGCTTTGTATATAAGGGTAAGGGTTGAGGCCTATTTTTGTTACGAAATGTAGACAAGCTTCGGTGTATTTGGGCTTCTGTCCACTATCATTGGCCCATCTTTTGTACAACATAATAACATTTATCCTTCGAAATTTCTAAAAAGGTTATATGCTTCGTTTAGAAAAAAATAAAAACAAAATAAAAAAAATAAAAAAACAAAACAATACAAAAAAAAACCTAAAAAAATAAATAAATTGTCTTTTGTAAACAGTTATCATATACACTTTTCTTAAACTACAAATATTATATTTGTCTAGTTTAATTTGTTCCGATTCATAAACCTTCAAAATATCATATTTATCAAAATCTTTTTTTACAATGTTTTTAATAGTTTATAATAGAATTGGTGATTGTGTTGAGATTTTCAACCTATTTAAGTTAAATGGATCAACCCATCTAAATCATTTAATTAAATAGGTTGGATTGGGTAAAAAATATATACTCATTTAACTTTAATATATAATTAATTTAATAATTATTTCAATATTATCATGTATTAATCAAAGTATTAATTTCGAAATTATAATATTATATTAATATTTATGTTTTATAAAAATTCAATCTTAATTTTCATCATTTTTTAACGGCGATAATATCACTCACTTTCCAAAATCACTTTGAAATTAAATATTTTTAATATTATTTAAACAATTTGTTTGTATTTATGAACTGACATTGTGATTTTGTTATACTTATGAAGTTTTATTTACGCTAATAAAAAACATCGGGCTTCGCCCCGAATCTTTTTTTTTTTTTTGTTAATTGTGGAAACCGATGGGTTTTATGCAAAACAAATAAAAATCTTAAATGTGCATGCAACTCTAGTTTTGATCTATGGTTTCTCTAATTGAACATACAACTATGACCATCAAATAAGAAGCCTAAGGATACCTAGGTATTTTCGATATTAAGCAACAATGAAAGAAAAGTAGAAAACATACATTTTGATCATTTGGAAGCAGACGCCACAAATGTCGTGCCTCTGGTGGTTCAAACCCAAGCTAGCAATAAAGATGAGGAGGAGAGAGGGGGAATGAAACTTCGAATTTCTCTTGAGGAAGGAGTGGCCAAAATTATGAGGGTTAAGGCTCTATATATAGGTGAGATAGCTTAGAGTCAACGCTAGGGTTTAAGGAGGAAACCTTAATCCCTTTGCTTGGTGACCAAGCAACTCATCAGCCTCCATCCAAAAGCCCTTGGACGAAAAATCTAGACCCTTCCAAGAAGTTTGTGCCCAACCTCTTACAAGGAAGTTCTAGAGCTTTTTCCTTCAACTATCAATAGATTGCCAAACAGCCCATACACTTTTAATTAATTCTAATTAATTTTCTGTTAATTATTAATTCAATAATATGATTTTTATTAATATATTATTTTCATAATACATTAAAAATTCAATTATTTCAATTTATTAATCAAATAATAAATTAACCTCTCTCTCTCTCTCCAAAAATCATCATGTCCAATTGCTAGGTTTGAGGGCAACCCAAAAGGACTATGTTACTATCAATTCAAGTATATACCAATTATAGTTATGTGTTTAGACACCTAATCTAACAGTCTCCCACTTTTATAAGTATGATAACTATAACTGCTAGTACAACTTTTAAACCGATCAACAAACTGTGGTTTCGAAAAGTTGTTGTCAAACTCTGACCTAGTCAAATACATGTCCTAAGATAAGTGATAGTATAATCCTCCGTTTTGCAAGATATCATTCGGATATGAGACATGGAATAAAATCAATCTATTTCCCCATTACTTTGTTTCCCAAATTCTGGTTTGTAATGACAAAGAACTACTAATCGAACACATCAATTTAGTCTTGGTCGGGTCTGGCACTATAAGTCAGCACCAAATCATCGAGGGGGGCAAAGATATCACTTTTTCCCATTAGAGAAAAAGGAACAAACAAACTTTGACTTATATGCTTGTAATATCTACTCACCAAATCATGCAAAACAACATGTTTATAACATCAAGTTACTGATGCGTTTATGTATTATCAATGCACAACTGATTTGTAAACCACAACTCATATATCTCCATTTTATGATTATAAGATATTATCGTCTCAAAAATATTTGTGATAAATTCCATGAAACAATTCTCTAAGAGTGGGTTAATCCAATACTTAAAACTCAATTTCAAAGTACTCATGAATATTGCAACAATCCTATTGATATGTCTAAAACCTTTTCAGTCAATCTACAATCCAATTCATGACAATAGTAATTCAATACTTACTCCCAAAAGTATGATCGACTGTGGATGTTTGAATAATCGAATTATTCGGGAAGTAAAACATGCAAAATGAAACACAATAATAAACAACTGACAAAAGGTAGTAAACAAACTCATAAATAATTATCTATTATTTAATCACCAAAAGTCAATTACATTTACTTGTTACAAGTTTCAAAACATTTATCTAACTACTAAAACTAATATCATCTTTCAGAACAATGATCCTTACATGTTGAACATGCTTGACCTTACTCATACCCTTTATGAGGGGATTTGCAGGATTTTCTTCAGATGACACCCTCTTTACAATGAGGTGGCCTTCTTTTACTCTATGTCTAATGAAATTGTATTTTCTATCGATATGTCTTGACCTGTCATGATCTCTTGGTTCCATTGTTAAGGTAACTGCTCCTTCATTATCACAGAAAATCCCCATTAGCTTCTTAATGGTTGGAACGACTCCAAGGTCTCCGATGAACTTCTTCAACCAAATCTCGTCCTTTGATACTTCGCTTACCGCTATGTATTCTGATTCATAGGTAGAATCAGTCATCGTCTCCTGTTTGGAACTTTTCCAGGTTACCGCTCCTCCATTTAAGGTAATGTAACACCCAAAATTTTCAAATAATTTTTCACATTTTAAAAACACACTTCCATTCATAATTATTATAAAAATATCATTGCATCACATAATAATCCACAACATCACACCCTAATATCAAAATACATAAAACTTTTCGTGTGTGTACTGATCAAGCCGGCGCCTTCCCGCGATCCTCACTGGTACCTAAAACACATAACACAACACTATAAGCATAAATGCTTAGCGAGTTCCCCAAAATACCACACACAACACATATTAGCCACTCGAGGCTATAACTCTGTTTAACCCTCTGGTCAATGTGTCTCAGTGGGACCTTCCGGTCCCAAAACTTTGTGGGCTGTCTGGCCCTAACTCTGTGGACCTTACGGTCCTAAATCTGTAAACTTTGTAACATACATAGCATAAATCACATAGAAATCTCATCATGCAAAAGCATACAAATACTCTGTCACATACTCTAATTACCACTCTAGGTAAAGTGTAGTGAGAAGACTCAGCTCGGGTAACTCGGTAATCTTGAACTTTGTAATAATCTGGTCTAGCCTCCGCCTAATCATACAAAATAAATACTCTTAATCAATACATCTCTCAATGCTAGACTAACTCTCTCTTAGTACTCTCAGAAGGGTAAAAAACCATTTTACCCCTCCTATGGCTCAAAGACCCTAAAGTTGACCAAACCTTAAAAGTCAACAAAAGTCAACTCCCCGGGCTACGCTGGGCGTACCTGGCGTCCTCACATAAACGGGGTACGCGACCCCTTACGTTGCGCGTACTGGGATTACGCCCAGCGTAACGCCCAATTTCAAACTCTAAGCACTTGAGGTCTTAAATAGTTAAGACCCACGTCCAACTTCTAGATCTGACCATTTCTAAGCCTCTTAATCCATAAAGTTGGTGACTTTAAGCCTTTGCATGGCTGGACAAGTCATCAACACCCATATCATTCCATTTCCAACCCTAGAAAGCTCATAACTCAAGCATGACCCCATAACAACGACCAAGATGGGATTTTTATGGATCTATAACACAAATATCACTGAAATGGGACATATCTAGATCCATGGAGTCCATTACACTCATAAAGTCTCCATCTTTGGGACTTTTAACCCTAGAAATGGTCCATGCAATAACAACCAAAATACAGAGGAAAGTTTTGAACTTTATACCTCTAAATGAAGCTCCCTCCTCCGAAGATCTTAGATCCAAACTTGCACTTCAAGCCCTAGCCTCCACAAGCTCTTCTCCTTCTTCTTCACTAACACACCAAGGCACTTTTAGCCCCAAGACACACACACACAAGCTAAGGACGATTGAAGGCTCTCTTAGGAATTCACTCTATGATATGGAGGTTGAGATATGAGCCTTAGCATCCTTTAAATAGTGCACAAGCCAAAATTTAGGGTTTGCATATGGACCCTTTACGCCCAGCGTAACCCTGGGTACGCCCAGCGTACCCAGGCGAGTCTGCGTCCAAATTAAGCGTATGAGTACGCGCAGCGTACTCCCCTGTACGCCCAGCGTACTCATTCGCTATAAGACTCACTCAAGGGACTACTCTTGGCAACTTGACAAAAGAAAGGGCTAAATAACCTTACCTGAATTTTGGGATGTTACAATTCTCCCCCACTAGAACCAAACTTCGCCCTCGAAGTCTCATGCCGAAAACTACTCCGGATGCTGCTCCCGCATCTCTAACTCCGTCTCCCAAGTTAGCTCGGACCCCTTCCGATGTTGCCACTGGACCTGAACTAGTGGCACCTCCTTGTTTCTCAGAACCTTGACCTTCCGGTCCAAGATCGTGATCGGTCTCTCAACATAATTCAGACCCGTGTCCACCTGGATATCCTCCAACGGCACCACTGAACCGGATCACACCTTTCCAAGGTGACACCTTCTGGAGGACGAAATCACCAATTTGGAACTCGAGCTCTGAGCGACGCCTATCCGCGTAACTCTTCTAACGACTTTGAGCCGTCAGCAACCTCTGCCTGACCTGCTGTATCTGCTCAGTCGTCTGAAGCACTATCTCAGTGTTGCCCATCACTCGCTTCCCTACCTCTCCCCAACAAATGGGAGTCCGATACCTCCTCCCATACAGCAACTAAAAGGGAGGCATGCCAATGCTCGAACGGTGGTTGTTGTTATAGGAAAACTCAGCCAAAGGAAAATATGTGTCCCAACTCCCTCCGAAATCCAATACACATGCCCGAAGCATGTCCTCGAGCGTCTGAATCGTCCACTCACTATGTCCGTCCGTCTGTGGGTGGTAAGTGGTACTGAAATGCAGCCGAGTACCCAACTCCTCATGGAACTTCTTCCAGAACCTGGAAGTGAAGCGCACATCTCGATCTGACAAAATCAAGATCGGTACACCATGTCACGATACCACCTCCCTCACATACACCTCTGCCAGCCTCTCTGCAGAAGAGCTCTCACTGATAGCAAGAAAGTGAGCGCTCTATGTCAGCCGATCAACGATCACCCAAATTGCATCGACTCCTCTCGTGTCCTCAGCAATTTGGTGATAAAATCCATGGAAATCTGTTCTCATTTCCACTCGGGAACCTCAAGCGGCTGCAACTTGCCATGCGGGCGCTGGTGCTTGGCCTTCACCCTACGACAGGTCAAGCACCTCTCTACGAACCACGCAATATCCCTTTTCATATAGGGCCACCAATAGTCTATTTTCATGGCCAAATACATCTTAGTGGCTCCGGGATGGATCGAAAACCTCGACCTGTGCGCCTCCTCCATCAAAATGGCACGTGCCCCGCCCTCATATGGCACCCAAATCTGGCCCTGGAAAGTCATAAGCCCACGGTTATCGGCAACGAACTCAGATATCTGACCGATCACCCGCTCTCTTTTGCGGTTCGTCGGACTCATGGCCACTACCTGGGCCTCCCGAATGGTGTCCAAAACCGGAGTCATCATTGTCATCCTCAAACAAACATCTCGCAATGGGGCACTCTCTGCCCTACGACTCAAGGCATCGGCTACCACGTTAGCCTTGCCCGGGTGGTACAGGATCTCACACTCATAATCCTTTACCACGTCCAACCATCTCCTTTGTCGCATGTTCAGGTTGGGCTGATCCATCAGATACTTCAAACTCTTATGGTCCGTGTATATGGTACACCGAACCCCATACAAATAGTGGCGCCAGATCTTGAGGTCGAACACTACAGCCCCCAACTCCAAATCGTGAGTAGGATACCTCATTTCATGAGGCTTCAGTTGCCTCGATGCGTATGCTATCACATGACCCCTCTACATCAACATCGCACCCAGTCCCGATATCGATGCATCACAGTATACCACAAAATCCTCCATTCCTTCCGGAAGGTCTAACACCGGTGCTTCGCACAACCTCAGGCGAAGTGTCTTGAATGAGGCCTGCTGCTTCAGGCCCCAACTGAAAGCCACGCCCTTTCGGGTCAGCCTAGTGAGAGGAACAACAATCCTGGAGAAATCCTGGATGAATCTCCGATAATAACCGGCCAACCCCAGGAAACTCCTGATCTCCGAAGGGGATCTCGGCACCTCCCAACTCATCACCGCCTCAATCTTGGTCGGATCGACCAATATCCCATTCTGGTTGACGAGGTGCCCAAGAAACTGGACCTCTCGTAACCAGATATCGCACTTGGAGAATTTGGCGTAGAGCCTCTCCGATCTAAGAACTCTGAGGATCTCTCTCAAATACTCCTCATGCTGCTCTTTGGATCTCGAATACACCAATATATCATCAATGAGCACGATCACCGAATGATCCAACACCGGTCTGCACACCCTGTTCATGAGACCCATGAACGCCTCCGGTGCATTGGTGAGCTCGAAAGGCATCACCACAAACTCGTAATGCCCGTAACGAGTCCTGAACGTTGTCTTCTGAATATCCTCATCACTCACCCTCATCTGATGATATCCAGACCTCAAATCAATCTTGGAGAACCAAGACGCTCCCTGCAACTGATCAAACAAATCGTCGATCCTCGGTAAGGGGTGACGGTTCTTGACCGTCAGCTTGTGTAAGATCTTCAGCCCTTCGTTTCATAGATGATGGAGACACCGGAGCTGGAATTTCCCGAACTGTGACCCCCTGATGAGAAAATTGCGTTTTCTTCACAAGCTGAGACTTTCGCTTGATTTTGATTTTTCGAAAAACACCCGTCTTCGAAGGAATTGTTTCTTTCGAAGGAAACGCTTCAATAACTGGTGTATCAACTACTAAGGTTAAAATTTGAGAAACCTCTTCGACTTTATCAGTTGTAGCCACTGGAATTTTCTTCTTCTTCTCTTCCTTCACCACTTTTTCCGAAGACCCACCATCTGCCTTCTTCGATTTCTTAGGCTTTTTCTTCTCTTCTTCATGTAATACCCCGGTAAAGACAGTTGTGTCAATGGATTGCAAATATGACACCAAAACTGCATTCGTCGGATCCACTTTCTTGAGCATCGCATCCGGAATGCGAGCTATTGATGTAAAGATGGCCGGATCATCATTGACTTCCTTCGGACTACTATACATATGAAATACCGCCTTTTCTTCGAATTCCGGAACTTCGATTTTCTCCTTGTGATAAACATATTGTATTATTAGACTCCAATAACGAGCACAAGAAATTCCCTGCTTGGCACTCGTCTTTGAAATGCTAGTTACGAACTCTGTCCACAACTATTCAGAGTAATCCACCTGCAAATCATAGTATAACCCAGCAACCATTGCATATACCTCCATCCTTCCTTTATCAAGACCCACGGTTCTTCCAGTAAGACATCGAAGGAAAATTCCAAATAAAAAATTCCATACCATAGGTAATCCGGATTTCTTGAAGTCACTAATACGCATCAAAGGAGGTTGATGGCCCATCTCGTTAAACATAAACACTACTTGAGAAGAAGACACTTCATCATATGGACCGGAATTTGGAATCCCCAAAATTTTGCAAAACAATCTCTTGGATACCCTAATACGCGTATCATTCACCATAGTGAATTCCACACAACTTGTCTCCTTGTTGTATGATGCAGAGGAACCCGCCTTTGATAACCAAGACATTGGAACAGCAAAAGAATCGAACATTGCTTTAGACAGAACTGAATTCTGTAAAGCAACCACCAGCATTTGGAGTTCCTCCGGATATTTTGACAAATCAGATTCCACTTGGTAGTTTGAACCTTGGATTTTCAGAATCGGAACGCTAACAACTTCGTCTGTGGTTGGTGATGATGTAGTCGCCATTGTTGAAGACAAGAACAGAAAAGGTATGAAGAAGATGACTTTTTGAAGAGATGAGTTACAAAGAGTATTTCGTATGACGGAATGTTTGATCGCATAAAGTGTTATTGACTCCTGCTTTCCCTTTTTATATGTAACCCTAGAATTTTGAATTTGAAGCGGGATGCATTAAATGTTTGCTGACATGGCACCTTGAAATACGGACTTCACTCATCAAAAAGTAACAAACGTAACTGTCAGCACGCCTTATACGCTTATCATATACCATACGTCACTAAGAGACAAGACTGTTTGATATTCCCCAAGAGAATTGTAACCGTCGGATTCCTTCGGAATAGAGGGCAGGCTCTTTCACTTTTGGGGTTTAAAAAGCGAAGTCATATGCCAGAGTTTCGAAATCATCAGTTTAAGTTGGTTTTACTCAAACCTCAAGGATTTCGTGTGTGTTGTGTTCCAAAAAACATTTAGGTGAGAAACAAATAATTTTTTTTTGGAAACTTGTGATGTCAAAAATGTATTTTGACACAAAAACATTTTAATCCCAGGCAAAGATTTCTTCGAAAATTATCAAGAGAGATAATTAACAGCTTGCTTGGTTTCCCGTGAATTACAATCGATAACTTGTAGAGAAGTTTCGAAGGGTTTTATTTTAAAAGGCAAATAGGTGGCTTCGAAATTTTTTTTACATATCAACCTTAACATAAGGTGATAAATTGTAAGCAAAATTAGTTGTATGACCAGTGTAGGCATTGACAACTTGGTGTCGAAAGATATTCAAAGTAACTAGGATTTTCGAAATATACTCACACATAAATCATATTCATACAAAAAAAATTTATATTGGATCTTGTTGGGAACAAACATCGTAGGTTTCGAATGTTTGATTAAGATCACTCAAAAGAAATGAATATGATTTTGAGTATAGAAGGTACTGAAACAAATGTTTCGTAAGTTCTGGAACATAGTTCCCCGTCAATTCCTTAAGGGTTATGATATTTGGGTTTCACCTCCATCACGGACTCATGATGTTAGATCATAAACACAGACTTGTGATTTGTCTAAGTTTTGATTGGTTTAATCAAAAACCTCAAGGACAAATATTTTCAAAATTTTTGATAAAAAGAGTTGTTTGGTATAAAAAGATTGGATAAGAATCGAAATGTACCTCTGTTATAATGGACAAAACAGAAAACTCTTAACTCATGTGAGAAGAGTAAGGTAGCTCTTGTTGACTTATGCGAATACAAGCCTTGTTGGGAAGAAATTTTCATGAGATAATTTCAGCAAGGCTTTCATTTCCCACACATAGAATCATATGAGGCTTGAGGCAACATGCAACAGCATGCTTCTAGGGACATCCTAACTAGTACACAATTTATTGAAATCATACCTTCCCATAAAAGATACTAATATGATCTCTTCGCATTTTAGTCCTGTACTAAATTCTCATCACACAAAGGTTAAAGAACAAAAAAAACAAAAATATGTTTGTGATTTTTGAATTTTTCAAAATAAAAAACATAACAAAATAAAATCTTTTTGGATTTTTAATTTTTCAAAATTAAGAACATAACAAACTAAAATCTTTTTGGATTTTTAATTTTTCAAAATTAAGAACATAACAAAATAAAATCTTTTTGGATTTTTAAAGTTTTTCGAAAGAAAAATTAAACAAACCAAAATTCTATCCTTAAACAAGATGTGTACTAAATGCGAACAATTGAATTAGAAATACCTTCAAAACATACGAACACGAAGCATTCGAACCATTGACTTGAACAGTAATCTCTTATTATGTACTTCAACAAGAAATAAATCTTACGGATGCGAAGCATTCGAAGCATTGACCATGAACAGTAACTTTCGGTACACCAAAACATCCGAACTCCTCATCCTTCACTTTTATCACATGTAAGTGAATTTCCATCAACCATACCCAATCCGTCCAAGATTCGAAGAAATGATTTTTCATCCAATGCCTTTGTGAAAATATCTGCCAATTGTTCCGTTGTTTTCACAAAATGAACTTCAATATTTCCTTCTTCGACATGATCTTTGATGAAATGATATCTAAGAGCAATGTGCTTAGTCATCGAATGTTGCACAGGATTATGACAAATTCTTATTGCACTTTGTGAATCACAATATAAAGGAATCTTTTTCATATTAATAGCATAATCTCGTAATTGACTTTGAATCCAAATTATTTGTGATGTACACGCAGATGCAGCAACATATTCAGCTTCAGCTGTAGATATCGAAACACATGTTTGCTTCTTCGATTGCCAACTGACCAACTTTTCATCTAGTAATTGACACCCACCAGTTGTGCTTTTACGATCACGACTGCATCCTCCAAGATCCGCATCCGAATAAGCTTGTACAAAGAACCCTGTTTTCGAAGGATACCACAAACCTAACGAAGTAGTGCCTTTCAAATATCGAAAAATATTCTTCACCGCTGTTAAATGTGGTTCACGTGGATTTGATTGATACCTTGCACAATTACAAACAGAAAACATAATATCAGGTTGAATTGCAGTTAAATACAATAAAGACCCAATCATGCTTTGATACAGAGTGAGATCAACAGCAGATTTATCTAACGAAGGAGTTAGCTTTATGCCCGTTGCCATTGGTACTCGTAACTTTGTGCTATTCGTCATGCCAAACTTTTCTAACAAATTCTTCGTATATTTCTCCTGATTAATGAAGATGCCTTCCCTATTTTGACGAATATTCAAACCCAAAAAGTTATTAATTTTACCCATCATACTCATTTCGAATTTGCTTTTCATCAAATCTTCGAATTCTTTGGATAAAGCAGGGTCAGTAGAGCCAAAAATTATGTCATCAACATAAATTTGAACAAGCATCAGGTGATTCCCAATTTTCTTTCGAAATAAAGTGGGATCAACTGATCCATGTTTAAACTTAGATTGTTTCAAAAATGATGTTAAAGTTGCATACCATGCTCTTGGTGCTTGTTTTAACCCATACACAGCTTTATCTAAAATATAAACATGATCAGGATGTTCAGTATTTATAAAACCTGGAGGTTGTTCAACATATACCGTTTCTTCGAGTTCGCCGTTTAGGAATGCACATTTTACATCCATTTGATAAACGTCGAAATTTTTATGAGCTGCATAAGCCAGAAAAATACGAACAGCCTCGAGTCTTGCGACAGGGGCAAATGTTTCTTCATAATCAATTCCTTCTTGTTGAGAATATCCTTTCACAACAAGTCTAGCCTTATTTCGAATAATGTTTCCATCTTTGTCAGTTTTGTTTTTATAAATCCATTTGAGTCCAACAATTGACACATCAACAGGTTTCGGAATTAATCTCCAAACCTTGTTTCTTTCGAATTCAGACAATTCAGCTTGCATAGCAACAACCCAATCAGAGTGTTCCATTGCAGCCTTAACTGTCTTTGGTTCAATTTTGGAAATAAAAACATTAAACATGCATAACTCTTGATGATTATTCAATACCTCATTTCTTGCATGAAGTTGTGCCCTTTTTATTACTCCTGCTTGTGGATCACCAAGAATTTGTTCTTTTGGATGATTTCTTGTCCATTTATCCAATGGTGGATAATCAGGATCAAAATCCAAAGGTGCATCTTCGAACATAACATCTGTTTCTGATCCATTTATGGAACATGCATCCTCAGCATCATCAAAATGTTCTGCTTCAAGAATTGGATCCTTCTCAAGTATGGGCTCCCCCTCGATGATTGACTCTGTTTCGATGTTTTGCTCCGCTTCGATGATTGGCTCTTCTTCAATAATTGGCTCCCCCTTAACATTAACATTGATTGACATGTTATCACCTTCGCTAGAATGCTCCCTTTCAACACAACTGTTCGAATCCAAGTGCTCCCCCTCCACTGGACCATCAGATTGTTCATTTGTGTTTCGATTTGAAAACAAAATTGAATCATTATCATGCTTCGAATTTTCTGATGTTTGATTATCGGTTGCATTTCTTTCTGCATCAATTGCTTGATCTGAAATACCAAAAATCGATTCATAATTAGCATCATCCATTTCAATTGAATCATTTTCATTCGAAGAATTTTGCAAAATAGGATAATTTGCAAATTGATGATTAGACTTTTTAATGTAATGATCATCAAATGTCAAATTAAAAGTTTCTTCCACTTTGCGAGTTCACTTATTTAACACTCTATAAGCAACATAATTGTGTGAATATCCCAAGAAAATTCCTTCATCAACTTTTGTTTGAAACTTCGAAAGATTATCCTTAAGATTCATTATGAAACACCTGCATCCACAAACATGGAAAATTTTGACATTAGGTTTTCGATTATTGATGATTTCATAAGAAGTAACATTAAACCGTCTATGAATGAATGATCAATTCTGAGTAAAGCAAGCAGTCGAAACAGCTTCGGCCCAAAAATATTGAGGTAAATTCGAATATGCCAACATTGTTCTTGCAGCTTCGCATAATGATCGATTTCTTCTCTCAACTACACCATTTTGTTGTGGTGTATAAGGAGATGAAAAATCATGCGAAATGCCTTTCTCCACCAGAAATGAATCAAAAACACGATTTTTGAATTCAGTTCCATGATCACTTTTAATTTTTCGAACTGACTTCTTTAACGACATCTCCATTTTCTTGATAAAATCAATCATCATTTGTGGAACTTCGGATTTTAACCTGAGAAAATAAACCCATGTAAACCTTGAAAAATCATCCACAATAACTAGAATGTACCTTTTCTTGTTAAGAGTAGCAACTGTCGAAGGACCACATAAATCAATATGCAAGAGTTCGAGGGGTTCAACAATCTTCGAATCTATTGTGATTGGATGACCTTTTTTGTGTTGTTTTCCTACTTCACATGCTGCACACAAACTGTCATTATCATATTTAAGAATGGGTAAACCTCTTACCATATCTTGTACAACAAGTTTGTTGATGTTTCGAAAATTGAGATGTGATAACCTCCTGTGCCATAACCAGCTTGTATTGGCAGCAGCCTTCGAAAGTAAACACAAAGCAGGTTTGCCAACAATTGGAACTATATCCAATGTAAACATATCACCTTTTTCGTTTCGACTTGAGTAAAACTTCTTTTGTCTCAACATTCGAAATGACACTTCCTTCTTCATTAAAAATAACTTGATTGCCAGTACCCACAACAAGTTGTGAAACACTTATCAAATTGTGTTGTAAACCTTCAACAAATGCAACTCGATTGATAGTGAAAGTGCCATTCGTTATCTTTCCATAACCCTTGACTTTGCATTTGTGATTATTGCCAAACTTTACCACTCCTCCATTTTCTAAGCTTCGAAAATCACGCAAGTTTTCCTTCTTCCCAGTCATGTGACGTGAGCAACCACTATCGATATACCACTTGTTATCATATTGCTCATCACAAAGTACCTGCGATTATTGAAAAATTTTAGGTACCCAAGCCTTGTTGGGTCCATTCATATTAGGTTTGTTTTTCAATTGCAAAGTACAACCATTAACCCAATCACAAACTTTTGTTTTGAAACTGTCAATAAATTTAACATTTTCATTCAAAGGATCAGATATATGAGTTTTTATTGTTTTTAAATTTTCACTGATTATACCCTTCGCATTTTGAGTTTGTGATGTTTCACTTTTCGCTTTCGTGACCGGCTGCCAAACTTTAACTGAAATGTTTGATTCTTTGGATGACAAACTACCATTCGTTGAAGGATTTACATACTTTTCATATGCCTCATGTATCTGTTCTTTCGAAAACTTACTTGATTGATACATTTTTCCTTTTCCTTCCAACCAATGATCAATATTTCTTTTAGTAGTTATACCTTTCGCATTTGAGATTTTGCCAGCTTGCTTCTTCGGAAGATTATAACATTTTGCTGAACTTGGAACATAATCCACTTTTGGTTTCGATAGATAAGACTCATGATAAGAAGTATACAGTTGTGATTTTGAAATCGGTTTTTCAACCTTTTTCTGAAAACTTTTTCTTGGAAGTGTTGTTTTTGTTTCATTTGAAACTTTTGTTTTAATATTTGAAAATGAAGCATTTTTCTTTTCAAAATTTTGAGTCTTGGATTTTCCTCTAAAAACTTTTCCTTCTTTTGAAAAATTTATTGATGTCATATTTAATGTCTCAATAGTTTGCCAAAAAATTGTTTTTCTTGCTTGACGTTTTGAAATATTATTTTCCTTTGAAAAATTTTCAACTTGAGCTTTAAACTCTTTTGAATTCAATTTTATTGCTTTGTTGACTGCTTTAACCTCTGTTTTAACACCTTCTTGCTTCGTGAAAACATTTGTAGTTGTGTTAACTATCTTCTTTTCAACTTTCGACTTTTCAACCCATATTCTTTTTGGTTTTTGATGTTGAAATATATATGAATTATTTGTGAGATTGTTTTCAACTGTGCTTCGATTCGAAAAGAAACCTTCATTTGAAGTTTGCTTATTGTCTTCTTCAACCAAACTTTTGAATTCAGACTTTATATTTTCAACATTGCCTGTTGTTACGAAGACTTGATTTGGGAACACAATATCATTAGTGCATTTGAAGATTGGATAAACGACAGTATTCGATTCAAGATAATGAGCATCTTTTTCACTAAGAATTTTCTCAAACTCTTGTGTATCCATATAAACTTGATCAACTACCACTCGAGGAATTTCAATTTCTTCCGAACTTTGAATTATCTTCGAATTTGTGTTTTCTTCCTCATTATCGCTATCATCGGTTTAACTATCATGTATTTCCACAAATTCCATATCACAAACTTTTGATGTTGAGGGTTCATTAGTATCAATTTTTACCAATAATTCCTCACATTTTTCTTTCCCTTTAAAAGAATTTGCTACATTTATTACAGACAATTGAGAACAATCTACATCCTCTAAATCACTAATTTCACTAATATTATCAGAATTATCTTCAATATCAGCAAAATTAGTTTGACAATTAGATGTAGAATTTTCAGTCTTTTTCAAAATTCGAAGTTGTTCTGATTTAGTTAAGGTTTCATTTACAATTTTTACTAAATCATTAGCATCAAGATAATCTTCGACTTTAGCAATTCCATATCTATACCTATCATCTGGAACTTTGTTAAAATCAGAAATTTCTTTTTCACAAATATATGAAACACTATCTACCTTAGCTCTATCATATGCTAAAAATGGTAGCAATTTTCTGTGTTGTTCCTTACTTATCTCACTCGAATGATGTAACTCAGTTAATTTTCCATACAATCTTCTCGCAGAATTACAGAAAATATTTCTTTGTGCTAACAACAAGTTTATTTCCTTTGCTAAACTCTCCCTATCCTCCATAATATTCGACACTTGCAATTCTAAATAATCAACCCTGGTGACTTTTGATTCTAACTTCTTTCTTGTCTCTAGTAATTGATCATTTAACTTTTTCGCTTCATTGCTAGCAGACACGACAATTGAATCAAAGTAAGTAACAGTTTCATCAAAAGATACTAACTCAGAATTATATGCAGAAATTGGAATATTAAAGGATTCAAGAAGTTTACGTACCTTGGTAGTCATGGGCGACCTGTCGGTAGACTTCGATACGAAGCATTGTCCACGTACTTCGTAATTCTCTTCTTCATTTGAATCTTCTTCAACTTTTGCATACATGGCCCCGTGTGTTGGATTCTTCATTTCTTCATCATCTGAACCTGAGGACCATATTTGATATGTGCCATCCGATTCAGTTTCTCCATGAGCCACTAACGACAAATTCTTTGCCTTCGACTTTACTTCCTCCTGTTTCTCAGTGTAATACGCTTCATCCTTTGTTTTATTTTTCTTGTCCTCCTTCTTTCTCAACAAGCAATCTACTGCTAAGTGATTTGCACCATAGCAATAATGGCAATTAATCCCTGTATCACCTTTCAACATCTTCATTTGCTCAATTTCACTCTTCGAATCCGTCTTCACTTCTTTCTTCTTTTCATCCACTCTATTTTTGTTTTCAAAACTACCCTTCGAATCTGATGACTTGTTCTTTGGATTAAAAGGTTTCTTAAAAAATTTCTTTACTCGATTGTTTGAGTAAAATGCAATAGCCTCATCATCATAATTCATCAGAAAACCTTCTTCTTCATCAGACTTCGATTTTTCATTCTCTCTTTCTGAAACCTTCGAAACGAATGCCAATGGTCCACCAAGACTTGCTATCACTTCCTCAGCTATTTCATTAACCTCATTTTCATGAGATTTCAACTGATTGTACAAGTCATTCAAAGTCGAAGTATCAAAACTTTGTTGATTTTTCACCATCATACTCACACTCCTCCATTCCTTTCGAAGTCCCATTACAAATATCAAGTTGTACTCCATTGATGACCTTGTAATACCATAACGATTACAACGATAGATTAACTCGTTGAACCGATCATAGTATACTTCAATGGATTCAGATTCTTTCTGTTTGAAATCCTTGAGTTCCACCAGACATTGTTTCACAGATGTGATCTTTGTCTTTTCACTTCCTTGAAATTTATCTTTGAGATTGTTCCAGATTTCTTTAGTTGTTGTACATGTTCTGACATAATTGTACACAACAGGAGGCAAGGCACCTCTTAATTCCCTCATGCATTTCTTCTCCAGTTGTTTTAAACGATTGGATTGATTGTCAACTTCCGAACTGCTTGAAGACACACCGATTGGCTGAACTGTTGCACGTTGATTGATTTCTCCTTAAATGCACTTCCATAATTCTTCATCCAATCCGTTCAAGTAATCTTGCATACGATCTGCCCACTGATCGTAATATTCTGGAATAAGCATCGGAATTTTTGTGGATGAACCAAGCAAATGAGAAAATGATGCCATGGAATTCAGATTGAATGACGCCATTGTTGTACGGACAAAAACTTTAAGATGATACGAATTGATGAGATTTGTAATCGAGTTTAAAACAGATTCAAGTACGAATTAAGGAAGAGTAATAACGATGAATACGAGAACTTTAATAATTTTGAAATCAAATTGTATATTTCAAATCAGAATCACACAACGAACACTCGATTCACAAATATGTTCGCAGAATCGAATCCTAGATTTAGATCAAGAAGAATTTTTCACACTCAAAAAGAACGGAAACTTTTTGAATCAAACAGTAGATTCAAAAATCTTTTTGAACGTATGAAAATCAGATCACAGAAAGGATTCCTGCTCTGATACCAATTGATGAGATTTGTAATCGAGTTTAAAACAGATTCAAGTACGAATTAAGGAAGAGTAATAACGATGAATACGAGAGTAAATAAAATATTTGTTCAGCTCGTATTATGCTTTTGAATTTACAGATTACGATGAATAAACTGTAAAGACTGAGTGAAAAGCTCTTTTTAATCACTTAGTACAGACCCCTATTTATAGGAGAACAAAAGCATAACAATACTAAGGACTAGACATTAAGACTACTCTTTATAATGCCTTAGTATAAATAACATTACATCCGAAGACTCCTTCTTACGAAGACAAAATAAACTTCGTAACAATCTAACTGACACTTCGACTATTACAACATTTAAGCCCTAACACAACCATGTGTCATGGGCTACCCCCATGGTCTTTCCTTGAAACGCCATGAGCTACCCCCATGGTCTGACATCCAAGTGCCATAGGCTACCCCAATGGTCTTTCATGCAATTGCCATGGGTTAACCCCATGGTTTTTCATACAAGTGAAACGGGCTACCCTTGGGGTCTTACAAGCAAGTATCATAAAGACAACTAACATTCTACATAATACAATCTGGTGGGTTGGCATTGATGCCTTCGACCCATGAGTACACCGAGAAGACTCACCTATCAGACGATAATCAACTGTTACTGCGCTCACTTCCACGAAAATAGATGTTATACACCACTTATACAGCCACACAAGGTAAACTCTTATCTTTCTATCCAAAACTATGAGTTTGGCCAAAAGCCAATGGTCAAAGTTAAGTTCAGTTGGCTTGTTATATTTTGTCCATCCTTGACCATGTCGTGGCCTACAAATGACAGTACAAACGCTAAATCCCTAGTCGTCATGCCGTGGTAGCTTATGGCCATGTCGTGGGGATTGGGTTCAAAACAACTTAATGGGTTTAGTTGTTTCCTTTGATTCCAAGAGCTCCAATGCTTAGATATGGTCTATATGGATAAAGTTTCCAAATTTATCCCTTAAGACTCTCAAAGAAATCAATACGAACAAGTATAATGTATAGGTAATGTATGCATCTTTTGAAATTTCACTATATGGATTCTGATAGAGTTATTACAATCAATTTAAATTTTATTGATGTATAAGTTGTTTTATTCAATATGAACGGGTATAATGTACAAGTAATGTATGTATCTTTTGAAATTTCACTTATATTTTCAAATTCATCTTCTTTGATGTAAAATGAATTGACACTAACATTAGATGGTGTAAACGATTGTATCTTTTAAATTTGTGCTTTGTATGAACGATTGCATCTTCATCTTCATCATGATACAATCTATGTGAAGCAAGGTTCATGGTTGATCCAATTATTAAGTTTGAAGGGAAAGTTGAAGGTTTTTTCAGCAATACGACACATACCAACCAGACACATTATTGGGATCCAAGATGAAGTTGGAAAACTCAACCAAATTTTGCATTAGTGGTGAAGATACATGTATGGTCTTCTTCGTCTTTGGAATGGTGTTGCTTTGATGATAAAACCTAATGTTTTTTTTTATTTTGAGGTAATTTTACTTGATATTGATCATAAAGTTCAAAGTTTTCTTCGATTGATGTCATTTATTATTATTATTATTATTATCTTTAACCTTATATTTTTTCCTGTATGTAGACAAATGGTGAAGATCAATACTTGTTTCTTGTATTTAATGTGGGAATCGTTTACCATGATAGCTTCCTTAAATTTATCTTCGTCGGCCTTCAAATTTACTTGTAACTGGTGACGATGGTCGGTGGAGGGCAACAAGATAATGGAGATGAAAGGGGTGGGTGTTAAAACAACATACCAATTGGTTGATATTTTTACAAAACCACTTGATGAAAAGTCTTTTATGATAATTTTAAATGGTTTGGGAATGATGGAAGTTTGTTAAGTTTCAACCTCTGACTAATATTTCTTGTTTTTTAATTAGGAAATTTTAACTAAAATTCGTTATTGATATGATTTCATTTGGAGGTTAATGTTCACATTCATAGATTCACAACCGTTCCTTTTCAACATTCTTTATGATTAATTCAACGTTTCCAAATAATGATTACGATTGCAACTGGGGAGCTATGATTACTCGTAATGTGTGAGTGGGGAGTAATAATGAGTGGTGAGTCTTGATGACTACTCGTAAGGCATTTGCGAGTGAGGAGTAATAACAAATGGCGATTCCTGATGACTACTCGTTACCAATTGCGATGGGATGGCGCTTGCGAGTATAGGCTGTTTGTTATCAATAACGACATACAACCAACGGTAATATCTTTTTTTTTTTTGTTTTAGAAAAATGTAAAACTACAAAAAGATTTTCTTTAATTTTTTATTTTCATTTTCTAAAATTTAAAAATAAAAAAAATCTTTATTTTTTTATGTGGTTTGTCTTTTCTTTCATAAAATCAAAAACACAAAAAGATTTTTTTTTTGTATTTTCTTTCACAAAATCAAAAACTCAACAATCATGTACTTTTTATTTCAAAAAAAAAATCTTTTTGTGATTTCGTAATCTCGATTGGGAAGTCCATTGTGATACATGTTGCTCGTAAGCATG
Source organism: Lactuca serriola (assembly GCF_051521515.1). Lineage (NCBI taxonomy): Eukaryota > Viridiplantae > Streptophyta > Magnoliopsida > Asterales > Asteraceae > Lactuca > Lactuca serriola. Next base: position 176,999,633 of record NC_136412.1, on the reverse strand, counting down.
TCAACGCAAATCTCACCAGGGATCAGGTAGAATTCGTAATTCGTAACTAGTTAAGAGTTTTTAGAAGCATGTTGCAGCATGTTGACTAAAGCCTCACTGACTCATTGTTTATGAAGCCTTAATGAAATTCTTTTTACAAAAAATTATTCTCAATAGTCTATATTCACAATGGTCCTCGAGTTACTTTTCTCTTCTCAATTTGAGTTAAGAGATGACCGCAAGGTCCTACTATTCACATAGGTACAATGGGTTTTTGTAATCAATCTTTTTCACCCAAAAGTTCTTACACTTACACACACAACGACGCATACCCAAAACATATCTGGTAAAAAAAAACTATGATATAGGTATGTCAAAATTTTGTGTTTATGATCTAAATCATATTTCCGTGATGAGGGTGAGACCCAACAAACTTCAACTTTATGAATTGACGGTTAACATTTATTGTTCAATATTTTAACAAAACCTTATGTTCCATTGTACCATTTTCGATGTTCAAAATCTCATATTCATTTCTTTTGTGTGATCTTAATGAAATGTACTAATCCTAAGTCATTTCTTCCCAGTGGATTCAACTCTTTATTTTTATGAAATGAGATTTCCATATGAACATTTGTCTTGATCTTTCGTCACTTCAATTTTTTCCAAAGCTTACTTGTTCTTGGCTACACTGTTCACATAAGTATTTTCTTACAACCATTTGTACTTATGTTAAGCTGCGAATTTGTATGAAAATAAAGCCACCCAAAAATCTTGATAAAAGATTCCCTTCATACTTATTTATAACCATTCGATTGTAATTCACGGAAAACCACACAAGCAATTCGACATCTCTCTTGGTGACGAATGAAGAATCTTTGCCTGGGATATTACTTCCTTTATATTAAAGATTCTTTGATACCGTAATATCCAAAATTTTCTTATTTTGATTCTATCTTTTCTCTTGGCACACATTTGCACTAAAATCATTGAGGTTATGGGTATTACCAACTCATACCTAGATTTAACAAAGTATGACAAATGATTTCACTTACAATTCCTATAAGTGAATGAGCCTAACCTCCATAACGACGATTGATCCTTGGTTCGTAATGAAAAGAGGTGACAATTTAGTTCTTTTGGGGATGTTGAATTAGCCATTGGATGGGACGTTACTGTTGCTTTATCGTGGCCCGAGAAAAGCGCTCATTACTTCTACACGTGGTAGCAGGGAGTGATGTCATTTCAACTGGTAACTTTACTCGTGGAAATTTGTGATTGGACCCTGATTTGAATTTGACACCAGTTAAAAAAGATCGGGTGATCATTCAATTAAATCTTTATGATTTCCAGAATTTACCCAAGAACCCTAACCCTTTTATGTGTTCAAAATCCATATTCCCTCGATCATCATGTCTACTGTTGGCACTGTTGATCAATTCAATACTACAGAAGACGAAATTTCGATGCCGACTATGAACATTGAATCAAACAATGTTAGTTTGATATGGTGATTGATAATTACCCTGGAGAATTCAAATGCTTGTTCAATGTATGAAGGATTATTGTCTTGCTCATGCTCTATCTACGTTATTTGCTATTCTGATGAAGTGGTTGTCACTTGTTGCTTCTACTACATTGTACAACAAAATGATTGTGATTATCATGTTCCAAATGGAACTGCAGAAGAACAAGCATCTAACGAAGAAATAATTTGCCCAAAATTCTTCAACTGCCATCAGAAGGGCAGTTCAAGACTCCTAGAACTGAACAGACACTCGAGATGTTCAATGATATGGGATATCAACCTCCTATCACACTTGTGAGAAGTTTCGGGAAAGTGATTCTTCTAGGTGTTTGTATTTCTTTCTTTGAGATTACACTTCGGTGTTTGACTGGTCGGAGTACTAGTATGGATAAGGTAAAGATTCAATTCCATTCAGTCATTGCAAAACTATACTATGGCATGCAGGTCGATTATGCATCGTTGCTTTGGGTTGAGTTTGTTGCCTCAGTTTCACACTCAAATATGACAACTAAGATCTCACATGCTTGGTTTTAAAGTCTAATTTTAGAACAAATCTATAGTCAAGCAGGTATTTAGAAAAGTTGGTGGTGTCTTTAAACGAATTAAGAAGATTAGAGATTTGAAATATGAGATCCATCTTCTAAAGCTCCAACACCATTACGAACGGTTGAAACAATTTGAGACAACGAAGCCACATAAGATATTTATTTGGGAATGATGATCAGGCCTTTCGTGTTTCACCTATAAATGATACCATTGTCGAATCGAATTTTAAGGAGATACATATTCCTTTATGTGACTGTGAACGCATCTGATGTGGATACAAACATCGATTATGGTGAACCTATTATAACTTCGATCCTTGAGAAGTCTATTATCACACCACCCGGAGTTGATATTTTCGAGTCCAGTATGGAGGAGGGTATAACTTCAAACATCATTAAGAACGTATCTAATACAAACTCAAATGTTAATATGGGTGAACGGATTTTAACACTGTCTCTCGATACTTCAACCATACCACCATCGCCACCTTCATCACCACCAACTTCAGTAACCATTCCTGCCTCAATTCATGTGATGTCACCTACTCTTCAAAGTGTGATGAATGAACCTATCACTTATTTATTCTCTTTGCAATCCACTGATCCAGGGGAAACAGTTAATGAAGAGCAAGATGACAATAACAAAATGGTTGGATTTACAATATTGGAATTCAATCCTGAAGAACATAATGTTGAAGATCATGCCATCATGTCTAGTAAATAGTTAAAGATCTTGAATTCTAAACTAAATTCCATCCTTCAATTCTTGAATGATAGTGTTGGGAAATCATTTGTAAGTGGGGTGGAGGTCGATTTTTTGTTCAGGCTACAAGAGTCACAAACTAGGACGTTAATTAAAGGTGTCTATAAGAGTGTTGATGAACAATTGGATACTCATTCTCATAATTTCAATCACAAAATTAAAAGATGTTGCTCATGAGCGACCTGAGTTATTTGAGAAGTTGGTGACTACTTAAAGAAACTCTATCGAGTTGAACTTTAAGGAGTTTAGTGACTTGTTTTCCAGATAGGTTCAGAAACTTGATAAGTTTTGTGATGGAATTACTGAAAAGGTTAATGTTTTGATTGAAGCTGCTAGTCGATTGGTGGAGGATCTTAATTCTTTCAACAAAGGTTACACTGCTAAAATGGAGCTTAAAAAAGAACCAGATGGGAAAGTATTTGCTAATATCGAGAAGTATCTTATTTACTTTAAAGATACTCTATTGAAGTTTTGATTTTACATCAACAAATTTGATTTTCCAAGATTCGCTTTCTACAATGGCTTCTTCTGTCGAATCGTGCTTCAAGTCTGAGTTGGCACCGATTGTTGATCTGGGTCTTCGACTCCCAACCAATGCTCCATGTTATGTAAATGTGTCGCAAGAGGGAGAAAGGGGAGTTGGTTCGTCAAAGATCAGTGGGGATGACAAAAGGAAAGTAGTGGGGAGAGTTATATCTACTCAAATTCCTACTACGATACAAATGAAACCAGTTCTGTCAACATCGACAACAATAACGACTGATCCAAATATTAACGTTGGCTTATCCAAGTTGCAACAAAAGAAAGGGATAAGTATTGGGAAAGGAGGATCAAGTTCCATTGTTATCAAAACTACTTCAACTGTTAATCCTCCTTTCCCAATACTTATCCTCCTTTCCAGAATATGTGGAACGATATTCTCTAACCAAAATCTTTCTAGTATTCTAATTCGCATCAACAACTATCATAGAAATGATAATGAAGACAAAGAAAAGGTCAGGAAGATCATCCTATGGTACATGGAGATTCCGAAGGTATTGGTACAGACTATTAAGATACTATCCTAAGTTTGATGTTTAGACAGTTTATTAGAAAGGGGGAGAATGTTGAGTCATGTTTTGTTGTGATATATCGAAACGGTAGTTATCTCAATATCTAATAGTCTATAAATAACGAGAGTCCACAAAACATTATTATGTAATGTATTTACTAGGCACTTTATTTATTTGCAATGTAGTGTTGAGTCCGTGTATTTTTTGGTTCTGTGAGTATCCTATAAATAGGGTGAGTACTATAGAGAGTCGTAACATCTTTTGCACACTTCTACGCATAAACTTTGTTTGTACTCATTCCAAAATATATTTGAGCTGATACCAAATTTTCATGTTCTATGCTCTGATTTACTGTTGATTGATTAAAACACAAATCAAAACATCATTTCAGTTTTGAAAAAAAATGTTGCAAATATGACTTATTAACATGTTACTTCCAAGATCCAATTAGATAGTCCCAAAAAATCATCAACGTTGGTACGACCAATACATTTAAGTATTAAGTGTTTTCAAATTTTAATATTTCGAAACCGATTCCAGCAGTTATCCGGCGGGTAACGGTTCCTAAAAAATGAAAATCGGAACCGAAATCAGTCCTTAGCCGTTCCCACTTTTAGGAACCGAAACCGGAACCAGTGACCTCAGGTTCGGTTCCAAAACCAACAGTTCCGAGGTGGTTTCGTTTCCAAAAGCGGGTACTTGCTATCCATGCTCATCCATACTTTCTAACACCCCAAACAAATATTCAAGTCGTAAAAAGCAAATTTTTAAGTTGGATACCAATTATTTATGTATAACTTATTAACTATACTTTTCAACTATTTTCTCACCTCATGGTCATGTTGTTAAGTTACAAGTTTTTTATACTCTCTCTGAATGATGCTTATTTTCTAGATACCACTTTCCACTTTACTTGGTACATTTCTTTCTTTTTGTTGTACTTGACTCCACGGTACCAAATTGATTAGCTTTAGCTCGTGGCTTTCTATGGAATATTTATAGATACTAGATATTTTCCTCTCAAATTCCACTAAAAGAATTCTATGATTTTCTATGGAAGATTTATATATTTTTTATGAGTTTTTTTTTCAACCCAAAAGGTTACAGATTGACTTCTCCTCTCGATCCCAACTATATATATATATATATATATATATATATATATATATATATATATATATATATATATATATTCATATTTCATATTTTTTACATTCGGAATTTTATATTACCTGGAAACCAATTCATCTTGTATTGGTTAATAAATTTTCTTGGGGTACATTACACTTTTTATGCAAAAATCTTAGGTATCTAACCTAACACGTGGCTAATTTTACAATTTGAAAGTTCATTTTAATCTCTAGGAAGAGCAAATACAATATCCAAAACGGCGGAACACAACTTAAACACTTTATTTATAACATACTTTCTAACATATTAACAATTAAGTACTATCTTCATTTTCTTTTTTATATTTGTCTATATATCTATATTATTCATCTAATATAAATGATATGTTAATTATTCATTATATCACAAGATCCCTTACCCCGAACTTAAATGATACATCATCCTCATTGTATATAGAATAAAATAAAAGAGATAGTACTTGGAATTCACTACCTATTATAGAATTGGTGAGATCGATTGCTCATTGTCAAGAAGTTTGTAGATGGTGAAAATTTTGGTGATCTTCGATCGAAGCTCCTTTTTGCATATTAATCATTTCTTTTAATGGTAGAACTTTTTATAGACATTTTGTCTTCTTAAAGAATAGTTACAATCATCATCGACACTTGGAACCAATAGTTTGAGTATGAAAGTCATGTGTTCCATCAGCAGTAGCAAATCACAACGTGATTTCATTATACACTACATGATTTTGCATAAAAGTACTTTTGTCGTCATTATGACTGATTTTCTTGACGAGAATATGGTAATTTCGTCGTCATTTTTGTACATTGCCTTTTTTTTCATCAAAATAATCTTATTCAGAGAGACCCGTGTCGATCAATCACATGACTATATGTCTTCTTTAGCTTCAATCCTTTTTCTTTTAAGTATGATGACACTTCACTTAATCTTTTTACCTTCACCTCACTGTATTTGAACAATTTGACCTCTTTTCACATTCATAGATGTTTGATTTAGCATATAAACTCCATCATATAAAAAATAAAAAGAAACTAAATGCATACATTAAAAGGAAAATTTGTTTTCATTAAACTTCATTTAAACACACTAAAATAACTTAGAAAAAGAAAAAAAAAACTAAACGTTGAATTTTAATTATTTCCCATACATCCTAACTCTCTAGTCCTCATCGTGAGTTAGCTCATAAATTTTCATTTGGTCCTCAAAACATTCCAATGGTTCCCCATCAGACATCTCCTATTTGAAATTCTCTACACTCTAATGGTCAATTTTGTCTTTATCGTTATCGCTCTCATCCTCTTTTGGCTCATAGTCACTATCTACTTTTTCATTTTATTTTTCTTTAACCTCTTCATCACTTTCTTCCTTGTCACTAATTCCATATTCATTATTCAACTTAGGTAGGGATCTATCATCTCTATATTTCAATTACACAATTTATGATATTGCCCAATTCATCATCTTTGTTATCCCATCTATTTGACTAGTCATGCGCTTCATTGTTTTCATTATCTATTTTATCATATCTTCGTAACTCTTAGATATAATGTTTGTTTTCTCCCTATCCTCTCTTATCCATGTCGTCTTCTTTTTCTCCTATCGCTTTCCTCTACTCCATTACTCTTCATCTTTATCTTGTTATTATCTTTTTCATCTCCACTTTTCACCTTAATCCTTTTAACCTCAATATGCCTTTTTTTTATTCAAATACATCAATGGTTTTTAGAAAACCCATGTCCATAATTGTTGGAATTATTCTTTTCTTTACTCTAATGACTTCGTTAGACAGGGTTTCGTAAGAATTTGCAAGCCTGGTAACAAAATGTCCTCCGACAATCACTTAATTATATGGTGGTCATCCATCATGAATTCCAAGATAGTTGGCTAAAACTGATGGGTTTGAGCTAAAAGAACATCCTATGTGCTCATGCAAACCTTAAAGCTTGGATCTAGGTTTATCTATTGTACATGCAATTCATCCAAAACTTATGAACCCTAGATCTAGCATACATATTTCGAAATTATCATAAGAAAACAGATATAGATAATTACCTCTTCAACAATGACTTGAATCTTCTTGTCTTGGATCTTAAATGTGACAACCCGAAAATTTCAATCTTTCATTCTTCATTTCTTGTCAAAGTTAAACTCGTTTTTACTATTTTGTAGCACTGTTTGGAGTCAAATAGAGTGTTTAAAACCTAGTATAAGCAGGGTAGGAGTTGTGGGATAAGTATTGTGGGTGTATCACCTTGAAATTGAGCCAATCACACCAACACAAGGTGTGTGCGGCCGCACACAAGGGTGTGCGGCCACACACCCACCCCAACCGCACACACTCCCCCTATATATTCAAGACTTAGGCATTTTTGAACACATTCTACACTTCTTCAAAGCTAGGACTCAAAATCCTCTCAAGTATCATCCAAATCTCCTTGAGGATCTTCATAAAAGGTAACATCTTTAACCAAGAACACCAAGAACACTAGGTGTACGGCCGCACACACCATATATGGCCGCACACCCAGCCACACACGCCATGTAGAGTCGCACACCTGGCCGCACACACACATAAAGTGTGTATTTTGGCCCTACACTCCTTTGTGAAGCCATATACCCCCTTCATACAATCATATATGGTTATAACACTTAGATATAAGTGTTTACTAGTCCCAAAGGTGGTCCCAATTCAATAGTCAGTTGTTTTAAACACTAATTGGATTCATATATGTGATATTATATGTTAACTAGGATCCGCGTGTGTGTTCAAGTCTCAGCTTAACACTTAGCAGCCTATCCGACACTTTCATCCAAAACACTCGCTACAGGTGAGTTCATACCCCTTAATAAATGTTTTAAATGTTTTTAAATGCTTTATGGGGGGATACAAGTAGAATCATGCTACTTATTATATCAATCGCATGTGATTAATAAGCAACATCCAAATGATTTACTATTCATTAGCCGTTTTACCAAACAGTTTCCTTCAAATGATTTTCATAAACACTTTATATGTTTAAAAATCCTTATTAAACTGTACATTTTACTCTGTATGTTTCATTTCAAACTCATTTACAATTGTGTTTCAAACAAATGTTTCTTTATACTTAAACTGTGTTATCAAACTCATGCTTTCAAACCGTTTTATAGATTGATATCAAGTCGATCTTTTCTTAGATAATAATTACGTTCAAAGGTTTTACAAAACTTATTTTATGATTTTATATTATCAATTGCATGCCTATATATGTATATTTATATAAGAAATGTTTAAAAGACTTAGAAAGGCTATCCACCCTATTTCCTTTTCGCGCTTGAGATGTGGTCTGGTGGGATATCGGGTACCCGTTCGAAGGTCGTTTAAATATTAGTTATATATCATGTGTACATATATAGTCATAAAGGTTCTTCTAGTCCATTCAGTACCCTTGGGCAGCAAGGGTATACTTCCATGTTCACACGTGCCAGTTACATTACTAGTAAGCTACCATATGGGTAGTTTAGGAAGTTATTAGAACTATTACTAAAACGCGATATCTTACAACGAGTCAGTTAATTCATGAGTCAATACTTGCTAGATAGATAGAGAACACACATTATAGCTAGTGCACACAGTACAATACATAGATGTATCTATTACATAGATACATCTACATGAGTACATTTACATGAATACGTTTACATATATACACTTACATGAGTACATATACATAGATACATTTACATGAGTACATTTACATGATTACCTTTACATGATTACACTTACATGGGTACATATACATAGATACATCTACATGAGTACATCTACATGAGCACATGAGTACATTTACATGATTACCTTTACATGACTACACTTACATGGGTACATGTACATAGATACATCTACATGAGTACATCTACATAAGCACATGAGTACATTTACATGATTACACTTACATGGGTACATATACATAGATACATCTACATGAGTACATGAGTACACTTACATAAGTACATTTACATAGATAACATATGACGAATTACTAGTACATTTTATATGTATAGATTCTGTTATAAAATCCTCATTCTTATCTTTACCCTGTGAATCAATCACATAATCGACGAGATAAATTGGATTTAATATCCTAGTACCAAAGGATACTTGTGGGATTGACCATCCCTAGAATCTCTGTTAGCTACAGAGGTAAAAGCACATCTACGGATGTCAACGGTTGATACCATTACATGTATACTTTAAGGGACTGACTATTCCTATACCCAGCTGTTAGCAACAGAAGTAAATGTACATCTACGGATGTCTTCAGTTGGCACTGTTATTTATCCTAGTACAACAGGATAACACTTAGGTTATTTATATTATTACCTCCATCTTGTGACCCATTCACATAACGGACGAGGTGAATTATTTGAGTATCCTAGTACCAAAGGATATAATTTCTTATAATAATAATAGTAGTAGCACAATTAAGTCTTGGTAGAAGACTACATTCAGAATAGTTAAGTCTTGGTAGAAGACTACATTCCGAACAGTTAAGTCTTGGTAGAAGATTACATTTAGAACAGTTAGGTCTTGGTAGAAAACTCCCTTATATAATAGTAGGAATCATAGGGATTTCTAAGGTTTTTCAAACGTTTACAGTTGTTTTACAAACATTTTTATACTTACACGAACTTCCTTTCAAAACCTTTTCAAGTCTTCCATTACATGTTCTTCAAATACTTACATACAAATTAAGACACTAAAATACTTATGATCTCACCAGCTTTAAAGTTGATACTCTCTTTCAAAATAACTTGTATCCTCAGGTCAACGATAGACAATTACAAATGCAAGGTTTAGAGAAGATGGAGCCCGTTCAAGACTCATCTTTCATTTTGATTTATACTTTAGTGTTTATTATAATTTGACAGAACACACTTGTATTAAAATTATATTATTAATGCAATGGATGATGTTGTTGCTTGTTTACTACTTTTCATTGTTGTGATACTGTACATGACGTCCTCCGCCCCAGAACGTTTCTGTCGTTCTTGGTTTTGGGGTGTGACATTAAAGCACAAATGTCACTCCTCCAATGGCTTACAAACACCACACGAGCAAAAGGATGATATTAGAGAGAGGGGAGAGGCATAATTTCGGCTATGAAGACTTCTAGGGTTTCAAGTGGCCGAAAATTGATGCCCTAATGGTTTTATTTATACTTGTGCTGCTAGGGTTTCAGTCAAAACCCTAATGGACAACTTAGGCCTTAAGCAGTCCAAGGAAGCTTCTGGAATAATGCCCTTATGGCCGAAATTAGGATGGACACATCCCTAATTTCGTCCATTCCTAGTCCATAAGGCTTCTCATCTCAAAATTCAACTATCACACATTTGACAATTTAAGTCCCCTTTATTTAATTAATGTCCTTTAGCCACATAATTAATTATTTTCTAATATTAATTAAACTATATGATTTCTCCTTTAATATATTATTCATATAATATATTAGTAAACCATAATAGCCTCTCTCTCTTCATAAATCACCCTGTCAAGTTGCTCTGGTGAAGGCAACCCTAAAGGACCATGCACAACCGGGTCAAGTACATACCAAATATAGTTACGGGCTTAGACACTAATCCAACAATCTCCCACTTGGATAAGTCTAGTAACTACAAATGTAAGTACAATCCGATTAGCAATCGTAGCTCTCAAAGACGTTGTTGAACTCTGATCTTATTAGTAACATGTCCTCTAGATAAGGGATCGTATTGTCCTCCATTCTATATATCGTGCGGACAATTACATGGAACAAAGTCATACTTGTTGTCCAACAATCTGTTTCTCGATCTATGATTCGTCTGACATAGAACTTGATTGAAAATATATCAATTCAGTCCTGACCGGGCCTGACACGTAACTCATAAGTCAAACCAAATCATCGAGGGGCCCAGATATCGCTTTTACCCTCTTAGGATAAAAGGAATAGATAAACTTCGACTTATATGCATTTACCATTTAATCATCAAATGATGCACAACAATGCATTTTATAACATCAAGTTACTGATGCGTGTACGCATTATCAATGCACAACCAACTTGCACATAATAAACCATATATCTAGGTTTTAAGACTATATGATATTATCGTCTTGCAGTCACTCAAGATAAATTCCATGAAGTGATGCCAGCAAGCGCAGGTTCAATCCAATGCTCAAATCAATTTCATAAGCACTCATGAACGTTGCAACAAACCTTTGTTATGTCTAATACACTTTAGACAATCAACAAACCAATTCATGACAATCTTCTTTCATACCTACTCCCAAAGTATGAGCAATTGTGGAACGTTCGAATAATCTTATTATTCAGGAAGTCAAAACATGCAAAGTGAAACAATAGGTAAATAATCAACATAAGACAGTAACTTTACCTATAAATAATACTAAATTATTTAATCATCAAATGTTAATGACATTTATCTATTACATGTTTCAAATCTATTTAATCTAAACTCATATCGTCCTTCAGCCCGATGCTCCAGGCGTGTTGCAAGTGCTTAACTCTACTCAATCCCTTCGTAAGGGGATCTGATGGGTTATCCTTCGACAATACCCTCTTCACTACGAGGAGTCCCTCCTCCACCTGATGTTGAATAAAACGATATTTCCTGTCGATATGATGAGATCTTCCATGATCATGAATTCCCGATGGGTTTTGTATACTACAACTTCCTATGGTGCACATACAACCCTAGAAGCTTTGGATTTACGTTTTCACTAATTATACATACAAATGGTTTCCAAATCTTTAAGCCTACAACCAGCATACAAATGATATAAACTACATAAAACACTAGTTAGAAGTTTACCTATTTGTGCAGTTTGTAGAACGTGATGAATGTGGCCTTAAAGAGCTTAGCCCCAATAGTGTGGAAGCCTCAAATGAAGTCACAACACATCATGGACAAAGGTGGAACTTGAGAGAGAATTCCATGCACCCAAAAACACCCATGAACTCCAAGAACAAACATGTAGGCGTTTTTTGGGTTAAGAGCAAGTATTTATATGTTAGATTTTAAGGGTCATGGGTATAACCCAAATCCATACCCATGGGTTTATCATCCATGGTTCATGTGGCCCAACTCTGTAACATCCGGATTTCCAGGTATCATAATTTAAGTATTTATTTTTGAGTTAAGAAGAGGGACTCAACGAGTTGACGCCTAAACTCGTCGAGTAGGAACGCGACTGATGACTCGGATTAATGAATGGACTCGACGAGTCGGCAAGTCAACTCGAAGAGTCCGGGTTGTGGACCGAAACCCTAAATCTTTGGGCTTGCTCCCTATTTAAGGGCTCTTATGGCCTTCATTTGCGGCCACACACCCTTGAGAAACCCTAAATGAACCAGAGAGCATAGAGAGTGAGGGAAGGAGCTAATTCCATTACCATTTTTGCATTCTTGCAAGAAGGAAGGAAGGGATTCAAGCTAGGCTAATTGGGGAGCTCAGATCCACTATCACCCCATCAAAGGTTGCTATTTGAGGTATGAATCCATGCCTATTTTCGTGTATATGGTGGATCTCATGAATCTAGGGTTTCCTTGCCCACTTTTTAGTGGAGTTATGGAGTATATGGTGTCCCTTTGCGACATAGACATTAGATATGGACCTTGAGAGGTCTAGAGAGTCCCAACAACCTAGCTTTATGCAGTCATATAAGAATATTGAGCCTAAGACACCATTATAAGGGTTATTTTATCAAATAGAACTAGATATGTGGTGCATGGACATAAATATTGAACCTTTATGTGACTTTTGGGTGCTAGAAGGTCAGATTTATAAGTTAGAGAAACAGATCTGACCTCAAAAGGTCAATCGAGTATTGCCATGGAGGAAACTCGCCGAGTTCATGAGAGGACTCGACGAGTCGGATCGGGTTGCTCCGCGATTCGTGATCGGTGGTAACTCGTCGAGTGAAAGGTTAACTCGACGAGTCGACTGAGGCCTTAGGATGATTCAGAGGACACGCATGGACTCGCCGAGTGCACTCGACGAGTCTGGTCAAAGTTGGACCGTTGACTAGAGTTGACTTCCGTTAACCTTAGGGTTCTGGTCAAACTGATTCAAGAGAGGTCAGGGAGGGGTAGAATGGTCTTCTACCCATTCTTGAGAGTTGAGAACATAAAGAGAGTATTGATAAGAGATATTATCATTTTGATAGCTGGAGGCTAAATCGGGGTTATGAAGAACGAGAGTATACTAGACATCATATGAGGTGAGTCTTCTCATTAAACTTTATCTAGAGTGGTAATTATGTGTGACCAGAAGGTCTTATGTGCTATGAAGAGTATGTGATATATGTTTCTTTGTGATGTGTATATGTTATGTATGTTATGAGTAGTATAGCATGGACCGGAAGGTCAACAGAGTACGGACCGGAAGGTCAGCATTGGATGGACCAGAAGGTTGATATGGTATGGACTGGAAGGTCGACAGAGTAGGACCGGAAGGTCTACTCAGATTGTGGGACCGGAAGGCCCCTGAGACACATTGACCGGAAGGTCTCGTAGAGCTATAACCTCGAGTGGATCATGTGTTGTATGTAGTATTTTGGGGAACTCACTAAGCATTTATGCTTACCGTGTTATGTGATATGTGTTTCAGGTACTAGCGAGGATCGTGGGAAGGCGCCGGCATGATTTGTACACATTGATAGAGGATTTTGTATTGAGATTCTGGGATATGTTTTACTGTGATATCATTGATACACTTGTATTACGAGATGATTTATGTGAGACATGTTTTGTTTGAAAAATGGAAAATTGTTTTAAATTTTCACGTCGTTACAAGTTGGTATCACAACCTTGGTTTGAGGGATTCGGATGCACCTTCGGGCGTATCTGAACTCAAACTGAGGATTTGAGAAAAAATTTCATAAAAGAGACAATTTTTCTAAGAAGAGTAAAAGATTTTGAGAAAAAAAGCAAAAAGGAGCAGTGTGTACGATCAGCCAGCGCCCGAACGATGATTTCCCAAAATACCGTTACATTATGTGTTATGAGATATTATGTGCTACGCATGCTAGAGTAGGCTAGGAAATAATATTTTAGGACTAGGGTGGCCTGATATGTGATGCCTTAGCCTAGGAGCTTATGCTGCCGTGAGTTGCTTTGAGTGCATGTATGTAGCAGTGAGTAGCTTGTGAGAAGTCTGCCTGAGAGTAGGCTGAATTCAGAGGGTATATAGTACTTGCGATTTGGGATCCTAGGTGGAGGACTTGGTGTGGATATGGATACGGTGTGGAAGGTAGTATTTGGCCCGTACTACTGAAAGCACCGGATTAGTAAACATCTAAAGTAAGAATCCTTAGGGTGCCAAGGAACAAGTAGGAACCGGTTGATCGAGTGTGAGTAATCTCGGTCGAGTCTCTGATTATTTTATGTCGTATTTCAGAGGCATCATGGTGGGAACGTGCCACAACCCAGGATGTAGTGGTACTAGTGATGAGGAGGTCTACAGGATGATTCACGAGGAGGTGGCAGCGGCCATTTAGGCTGAGATACCAGATATTTTTGGGTCTATCAAGACCACGTTGATTGAGACATTTGACGAGCGACACGCTACTCTGACCGAGGTTGTTGCTGCTGCAGCCACCGCAATTGTTTCCGCTGCTAGGCCGCAAGGGGTGACTCGTTGCTGTATCGAGAGTTCACCAACACGAAGCCACCAGAGTTTGATGGGACACAAGATCCGATAGCCACGATGAGGTGGATCTCTGACGTCGAAGGATGTTTCTACACTTGTTCCTGTCTAGAACATTTGAGAGTACGGTTCGCGCTGAACCAACTTCGCTTGGGAGCGAAGGACTGGTTGAAGTTTGTGACAGCGGATTTTACTCCTGCATAGCTTACCGCGGTGACCTGGGAGAGGTTCACCACTATGTTTAGAGACGAGTATGTTCCCCCGGTGGAGAGGGAACGTTTGGCCTAGGAGTTCTTGTCTCTCAAATAGGGGACAGAATCTGTGATGATGATCACGCAAATGTTTCACGAGAGGGCGTTGTTTTGCCCTAAGCATGTGTCTTCTGAGCAGACACGCATGAGTCGATATTTGAGTATACTGAGGCGAGACATTCGCGAGTTCGTGGCGAACTCATCGTACCAAACATTTTCCGAGCTCCAGGCAAATGCTCAAAAGAGAGAGATTGAGCTAGAGACTCAGGCCAGGGAGGAGGCAGAGTCTCAGAGGATGGATAGGCGGCTGGTGCAGTCTCAACCGGCAGCTAAGCGGGCAAAGCCCGCCGATACGAGATCTGGAGGCCATAAGGGCCGCACTTGTGGGAAGTGCGGTAAGGGACATGATGGAGTTTGGCAAGTAGGTGCTTGCTACAAATGTGGAAAGGAGGGGCATATAGCCAAGGATTGCCGCAAGGGGTTCATGGTTTGCTTTCTTTGCAACCAGACTGGCCATAGGAAGGCCGAATGCCCGCAGTTGATTTAGGGATCCGCGCAGGGATCTGTGCCTTCTACCACTCGAGCTACAGAGAGTCGGCCCGTGAAGGCCGAGGCGCCGAAGGCTCGCGACAGAGCCTTCCAGTTGACCGCGGAGGAGGTCCGTGCTGATGGGTTTTGAGCATTCTAACACTTCCTAAGTGTACATGCAACCCTAATAACCTTGGATATATGTTTGTCTAATTATCATGCAAAGTTGAATTCCAAGGTTATATTCCTATCTAGCATACATGGGGAACAATTTTTAACTTGAATGAAAGATAGAATAACTTACCTTGTTGTTGCTTGTGTTCCTTGAAACCTTGTGAGCCTAGCACCCCAAGTGTGATGCCTCAAATGCTTCACACAACACCAAATGCTCTTGGAAAGACTTTTGAGAGAACACACACTTCTTGAAATCGGCCTAGCCCTCTTGTTTCATATGTGTACCCGATTTTGGTGGAGAATGGGACTCTTATATAGTGTTGACACATCTAGGGTTACACCATGTAAATCCTAATGTGTCATGACTCTTCATTTCCATGACCCATGGGTTTGTAACTCCCATGGAGCATCCTATGGGTGGAACCCAACTTGATAATCCATGGAGCCTCTTAGCCCACTATACAAGATATGAATGATTTACAAAATCAACCCATATATTTAATTAGTTATCTTTTGATCACTTAATTAATTCTAAATTAATTCTTTGATCAAACTAATCAAATAATATTATTAATATATTAGAACTTATAATATATTAATAATCTCCAAGTTTTATTTCTCTCATTTAGTCTATCCAATTGCATGGTGCCATGCAACCCAAATGGACCATGCCGGGTCGGGTCAAGTACTGACCAGAAATAGTTATGGACTTAGACACCTTATCCAACACGTGCAACACCGGATGTTTTAGCTGGTATGCGATCTTTTGCTTATTCTTTTGTTTATATATATGGTGCTTATATGTGATATGTTTTTAGGTACTTTTCTTGTGTATTATGTACCTGCTTTGGTGTTATTTGACTCGGGTGCGAGTCGATCTTTCGTGTCATTGGCGTTTAGTCAGCACATCAGTACCCGACGAGAGGCGTTGAGTCGACCTCTGCGAGTTTCTATAGCTAACGAGCGAGCGGTTTTTGCTACTGATGAGATTCGAGGATGTGTGTTCGAGATCTTTGGTGTTGAGTTCCCGATATATCAGGTCCCGATTGCGATGGCGGCCGTTTGTGTCATTGTGGGAATAGATTGGTTGAGCCGATTTGGAGCTGTTATAGACTGCGAGCGTCAGATGGTGACGATTCGAGACCCTAGTGGGGGAGTGTTGACGGTATATGGAGAGGGTACCCGATGTGGGTCAACATTTTTCTCGGCTGCCAGAGCGAGGCAGAGTCTGCAGCGGGGCTGTAGAGGGTTTGTAGCCTATGTGATGGATACACGAGTTACCGCAGGGAGGCCGAGTTCTGTCGGTGAGGTTCCAATAGTACGAGAGTTTCCGGACGTTTTTTCCGAGGAGTTATCGGGTGTGCCTCCCGAGAGGCAGGTGGAGTTTCGCATCGATTTGGTTCCGGGGGTGGCGCCTATTGCCAAGGCACCTTATCGCCTTGTGCCACCAGAGATGCAGGAGTTATCCTCGCAGCTTCAAGAGCTGTTAGGGAAGGGATTCATCCGACCGAGTAGCTCGCCGTGGGGAGCGTCGATCCTTTTTGTCAAGAAAAATGATGGTTCACACCGGATGTGTATCGATTACCGGGAGTTGAACAAGTTGACGGGCAAGAACCGTTATCTGCTGCCGAAGATCGATGATTTGTTCGATCAGTTGCAGGGAACATCTTGGTTCTCCAAGATATACTTGAGGTATGGATATCACCAGATGAGAGTGAGGGATGAGGATATCCAGAAGACGGCATTTAGGACTCGTTATGGGCATTACGAGTTCGTGGTGATGCCTTTTGGGCTCACCAATGCACCAGCAACATTCATGGATCTCATGAACCGAGTATACAGGCCGGTGTTGGATCGATCGGTGATTGTGTTCATCGACGATATTCTAGTGTATTCGAGATCCAGAGAGCAGCATGAGGAGCATCCGAGGGATAAACATTAAGTTACCATTTGCCACTCTTACTAGTCCATGTTAGTGTGTCGGTTACCCACACACGTTCCACCAACGACTTGGTAAGGTACAAAGTGTAATTTCATGGGTTAGCACCAAATTCATATTTCCCTAAAGTAACTGAGATTGAGAATTTAATAAAGTTTAGTTACTTGAGGGCAAATTTTGTAATGCTTGAAAACTTTTGGATTCCATAACTTATGGAGTTAAATGTTTGTTTTATGATGAAACTTTTCATGTTCCATAACTTAAGAACAAGTTATGGAATTCTATAAAACACTAACACCAAGTTTTGTAACTCCATAAAAAACTTTGAATCAAACTTAAAAAAAAAACTTTCATATCCATAACTTATGGAGGTTTCAAAAAAACTCTTTGGATAAAACTTTTAAAACTAATAAAATAATCATATCATTTTATCTTTTTACTAAATTCGACCTAATCATATCGTTTATGAAATATATGTTAATCCATGAAAACACACATCGTTTATTTATGAGTTGTTAGTGGAGCATGTGTGGCTAACCGACACACTAATTTGGGACTATAAAGATGAAATGAAGGCAAAAATCGAAAATTACCATTGTTGATGGAGCATATGTGCTACACATCAAAACAATATATGTTAGTAGTCTATATACACTATACACTTGACAATGTCTATCCATGTTTAAACGATTTTGAATATATTCTTGCATTAAATCATGGTTTACTAACACAACAATGATGTGGACATAATTATAGGTATTCGACTTGACGTATTTGTGTAAAGAGGTCTTATAATGCTATAAATCAAGGGTTGTATGATTTATAATGAACTTGTATTATCTTTTATAAGGAAGTTCAATGCCACATTTCGTATAACAGATTTATTTTATTTTGTTCTCATTGACTGTTTAAAAGTATGAATGACAAAATGGATATATCTATATGCTCATACATTTGTATAAAAACATTTTTTTTGTAATAGTTTCACATTAAAATATACGTATATACGTAATACTCACATATGAAATTTGGATTTTATACTTCATAATGTATACCCTTAAAATCCAATATAAAAACACACTTCCATCTTTTTAACATTTCACAAACCATTAACCCATTTGGCAATCCGCGCGCAAGCTAAATCTTTCAAATTGACCGCTCATTCATTTTAATCCAAGGGTTTGAAATTGGCGGTTCATTTTTAAAATCGATCCGCGTGAGTACCTCTCCACCAATCAGAAATCGTCTTCTTCAACCCACACGCTATTTAAATACCCATTTCCTGCATTTCGAAAATATTCATATCTACAACGATTTCTCTCTCTCAAATTCAGAAGCATAAAGCAATGGCATCAACAAAAGCAGCAGTTGCAAAGAAGGCTCCGTCTTCAACAAAACCCAAGACCCACCCTACTTACGCAGAGGTAATTGAGATTTTCGCATAATCTGTTTCAACTTTTAATCCTTATGTTTCCAGCTATTTATACATGTGTTGTGATTTAATGGGTTTCTCTGATATTGTTCAGATGATCAAGGAAGCGATTGTGTCGTTGAAGGAGAGGACTGGGTCTAGCCAGTACGCCATCGCGAAACATATCGAGGACAACAACAAGGATTTGCCGGCGAATTTCAAAAAGCTTATGTCTGTTCAGTTGAAGAAACTTGCTGCATCTGGAAAGCTTACCAAGGTTAAGAGCTCATTTAAACTTGGAGCTGTTGAGAAGAAGCCTACCGTGAAGAAAGCTCCAGCCGCCGCTAAAAAGGTCGCTGTTAAGAAAGCTCCGGTGGCGAAGAAGGCTACCGCCCCTAAAGCGAAAACCGCCGCTTCAGTGAAACCGAAGCCAAAGGCAAAGGCGAAGACACCTGTTAAAGCTAAGAAGGCTGTCAAGAAAGCCACTCCAGCGAAGAAAGCGAAAAGTATCAAGTCACCGGTGAAGAAAGTTGCGGTAAAGAAAACCGCTGCAAAGAAGGCCAAGAAGTGAGATGGGGATTTGCGTGGGGGATTATGTAAATTTGTAGACTTCTTGGATTGTTAGGTTAGGACTAATACTGGTACTTCTGCTATTTTAATGGTTTTTGGTTTTGATGTTTCAAGAGAGTTGTAGGGTCTGTTTTTAAGATGTAGTTTGTGAGATGATGGTGATTATGTGGTTGTTGGAATTCAACTTTTGGTTGATGATCCTTCCTGTTTCATTTAATGAGAATTGTTTTCTATCAACATGTTACTTGCATCACCGGTTTTTGAATGGTTAATAACTTTTGATTTTAGGATTTGTGGTTTCTTATCGATTCATGAATAAGGATATGAATCAATGAAATTGTTACCGTTGAAGAATAACATTATTGGTTGAATGCTTAGTGTATGTTTCTTTATATAATTTACATCGTTATTTGTCAAAAATCAGAATCAATACGTTTTGTTTTTTTGATAATACGCAAGTTTGGTGGAGTCAGCGAAATACACGTATTCACCGAGATGCAATTTAGGTTGTAAGCTTATATTCAGTGCTACAACGTCTTGGTTCGTGTAAGGAACTGAACTATCCCACTGATGATAGTGTTTGGTGTCCACGAACGCAGATAAGCTCGGATAAAGACCAAGTCACAAAATTTGGTTCAAGATGAAACAAAGTGAAAAAGACAATTATAAACTAAAATACAAATACCCTCAACTCGAAAACTTTATTAATTTTTAATGTACACTCATCTTTAATTTTAACCCATATTGGGGGTTGGAAACCTTCACTAGTTTTGATGTGTTATGTATTCTCTTTTTGGGTGTTGTGGGGTTGGAAACCTTTGATATTTTTGATGTGTTATGTATTCTTTTTTTTGGGTGTAGTCAAATAATGGTGTTATGGTTGAAACTACTTTGACATGATCTTCGGTTTTCTGTCAAATGAAACTATTTTGCTATTTATGACTAGCCACAGATCAATCAAAGTACAATGCTATATCTGGTCTTACCGCTACTTGTAAAAAAATGTTAAATTTGTTTTAAGAAGAAGATTGTACAATGATAAAAAAACATAAATGGTTGATATTAATAATTCAGAATCACTTTACCATTAGGCACAAAATTTTAAATGAGTACGAATGTAAGTTCCACATGTTAAATTCTCTCTTACAGTTTTCTTAGTATTTCCAACCTCTAAAACAATCTAGATTACCGATTCCAGAAAAAGGGTTGATTTTAAATATTTAAGCAGTATTAATATGTGAATGTTGAAACTGATGGAGACCATACGCACCTTATCCCTATTGAACGTAGCTTTATATTATATCACATAAACGTTTTTTTTGAGAACCGTTTAGTTTAAAACCAAACTACTAGTTAAGAATATATATTTAAAAAAAAATACAAAAATTGTTTTTCGAAGAAAACTGGTTTTTGAACGCAACTACATTCATAAAAAAACCTAAAAAATATAACCGAAACCAACATTATTATTAAAAACTCCGATTAAAAATATAACGGTATTTGTGCACCTTTTTTTGAGTTGAGACTATCATTGGCTTTGCTTATACAAAATAAAACGGTGCTTCCTAAACACAATCACATTCTCAAATCTAAACCGAATTCACATATCTAATGTGAGTGCTTATGGCCCCATTTTAAAACTTTTATATATTTTGCCGGGGGGTGGGGGGTACGTCTGCTCACACATTTCGTTTATGCAAAAAAAAAAATAAATAAATCTTGAAAACATACTACGAAATGCTATGATTTTTATGTGAAAAATTTTGGTCCGTTCAAGACATGTTTTTTTCATCTTAAAGCCTATGGTTTGCAAAACTGTATTGAATGCAAGTAGTTCATATCAATACCATTTTAGAGACTACTCGCACACATTCATACGATCTTTATACAATTTATTATGATTTTTGCAATACTACATATCATTGCAGTCCTTTTCGGACCAGTCTATAAAAACGATCATTTTCACATTAGTTAGGGTTCAAATAATGTTAGGGAAAAAATTAGGAACAAAATAGACTCAACTTATAAACCTTGAGAGTTTACGTATCCTAATTCCAGATTTTAGCGTTCTTTATATGTACAGAATCCTTGTCAAATACATTATAAATTTTGTTAAGATTATTTTTCCTTAATAATATTCTATCAAAAATGCATTTTAGCGCTTATTACTTCTAAATTTACTAGCCTGAATCTGCGGGATTACACAACTTGATCACAATGGTAACAAACTCACTTGATCGGCGACGTGGCTTGCTTCTGCTGACGAAAATCCCTCGCATAGTGGCTCTCCTTGCGATATTTGTGACACCCCGTCGCAGAAAGACGTACACCATCATGCACCTTCATGCACTTGCCACAAGTGCGACCCTTATGGTCTCTAGATCGTGAATCGACAGGCTTTAATCGCTTTGCTACATGTTAAGTTTAAATTAGAGGTCTACTTCCTCTCCTTTGCCTGCATATCAATCTTAATCTCTTTCCTTCGTGTAAATGACTACAACCCAGTCAAGGTCCAATACTGCTCCATCGAAACAAACTCACGAATCTTTGTATTGAGTGCTCAAGTAAGACAACATCTAAACTTGCTCAGAAGAAGCATACTTCGGGCAAAAAAAGGGCTCTCTCTATGAACATCTTGGTGATCTATGTCACTGCATTTGTTATCTGCCAGTGCGAAAGATACTCCTGGGCTAACCTCTCCGTCTCTCACCGTCTCTCTCTCTCTACCAATGGAACATACTCGATCCAGAACATCTCTGAGAACTGCTCCCATGTCACCGTGGCCTTCTCCGCAGAGGAATAAGCATTGGTCACCAACTTCCACCAGTCCTTCACTCCCAAACGTAGAAGGCACAAGTATTAAATGTAAAATAAAATACACTTTTTCTATTTCCATTTAAAATTTTCCAGTATGTAATTTGTTTGTTTGTGTGGCTACAATCGTATAAGAAACAGAAAAGAATGAGAGTGTAATCAAAAGAAAGGGAGATCCATATATGAATCTCCATTAAAGGGAAAAGAAAAAAAACATATTCTCAGTTGTGTGTGTCGCAAATCAAAAGCAGGAAAAGGAAAATAAGAAGCATTCGATAGCCATTGTTTAGTGGTGGTGGTGCATTGTGGCTTCCAGCGACGAAAATGATGGATGAAGGTGGCCTAATGGTAGGCGAATCTTCACAAAAACTTATGATGTACCTTATATTGTTTGGTGGTGGTGTTACATTGTGAATCAAATAAGAGCCCACATAAAAAACACTACATTGCCCATATTGTCAAATCGAGTCGACAATGGGTTATCCAAGCATATGCTATACCTTATCTCGTTCGTTTGTGTAACTTACCTTATTCACACTCTTGAGTTTATCAAAACTCATAATTTTCCTTGTTGTAAACATGATTTGATATTTTCAACTTGTGATTCATCATAGAACGTTACATTTACATTAGATAAAATAGAGTTGAATAAAATGGTTTTCAGCATTGCTGTGTCGACATGGATTTGGGAGAAACGAAAGAATCTCACAAATTTGTGGCAGAAGAAAGATGAGAAAATAAGGGGGATTGTGTGGTTAGACTACCCGTTGAAAACCCAACCTGATGATACATCACATTTTGCTTATATGAACAAACTGGGTCACCTCCATGATTATTTTGGAGACACTACAATAACGATGGATAATGTTAGGTAGTTTGTAACATCGGACGACGAAACTATGTTTGTCATTGATAATCTTGTTAGGAATTTGAAAAATACAATCACAATCAATTTTATGTAACATCCATAAAATTCATGAAAATTTTAAACTTTAAAAACAAACCATAAATCATCATTGTTTACAAAATAGTTTTCAAACATGATCATTATCAGAGTTTTTCCCAAAATTATAAAACAAAACTTGAGGAGGTGCATAATCACGCCTTCACCTTCCCGCGATCCTCTAAAGTACCTGGAACATAATCAAAAACTGTAAGCCCGAAGCTTAGTGAGTTGCCCAAAATACCAATACACAAACAAATAGCACACATACAAATAACAACATGCAATGAGTCCACAACTAACAGACTGGATTACCCCTGACCCACAACATAAGTTTGGCTTGCCCTTGGCCCACAAGTCCACAACTTAAGTTTGGCTTGCTCCTCGGCCTGATCAGTCCTCAGAATGAATACCACCAAGCCCTCAATATGAGTATGGCATGCCCTTCCCGACCCTCAGCTCGTATCTGGAATGGTCATGATATCAGTTTGACATGCCCTCCCCGACTCTAAACTCATATCTGGTTTGATCTAGGGTTTGTTGGCTACAACACGGATCGGTACAACCTCAACCCAACCCACACAATATATCGACATATAACAAATAATAACATAACAGATAGACAGACAGTATTACGGGTAGTCCTATAGATCTACCAGACTAGCATATCAAAACTAGCATGCATATCTATTCCATACTCAACATATCAACGTATATCAGGTTATCAAACCAATGGGCCGAACTTGGTGCCTTCGACCCAAAAGTATAGTGTGGAAAACTCACTTCACAAGCTGAACATAACTGATAAGGCCCGACTCCGAATCTCAGCTCTCTACTCAATGCCTGCATTCACCAAGTGACCAATTCCATCAAAATCTCAAATACCCAAAATACCCTCAAAGTCAAACTTGGTCAAACTCAAAGTTAACTGGTCAAAGTCAATAAACCCACCGAGTCAACCCAATCGAGTTAACTCAACATGGCCTGACCCATGTAAGTATGCGGGGCGTACTTCTAAGGTACGCTAAGCGTACACGAAGCTTTGCAGAAACCACCATCGAGGTGGCTGACCGGGTACACAGGGAGTACACTAGGCTATGCGGGGCATACCCTCAGAGATCCCAAATTCTTCATTAAGTGCTTAATGGCTTTAACACTTAATGTTGGGGGTTAGATTAGACATCGACCAAGTCCTAGCATGATGGCCTGGAGTGCCACAATCGAATGCCTGGTCCTGAAGGGTGTAATACGCTATATGGGTAGGTTGCGCCCTTTCTAACACCAATTGGTTTTAGATCAACTTGTAACGTTGATGTCCAACAAGTGGTATCAGAGTCGGTGGTGAGGGTTCGATTCTCTCAGGGAGCAATTTATGAGGGGGGGGGATTGTTAGGGGTCAGAAATGGCGTTGACCAAGTCCTCGCATTATGGCCTGGAGTGCCACAATTGAATGCCTGGTTCTGGAGGGTTGATGTCCAATACATAAGCTCATACTGCAGATCCAAGGTCCAGAGGCATACTAGGGTCATAAAGTTTCCAAATTTATGACTTTACATGTCCATAAAGTCCTTAACACAAGGTCTTAATCCATTAAGACCTTATACAAGATGCATGGAGCCAAACTAGCTAAAAGGACCCCATTTTTATGGCTTAAGACCCTTCTTAGGGTCTGGAAGGACAACTCAAACATCTTAAAATCAAACATGCATAGAAATGGGACTTTGAGACAAGAAGAACAACATAAGGTTACCAAAATGAGATCCACGCAAACAAAGCATCATTGTTAAGACTTTTTACCTTCTGGAGCTTCTCAAGAACGTAATGATCGAAGATCCACAAGCTTGATTCCACTTCTAAGCTCCTTGATGCAACACCTTCTTCCTTAAGCACACCAAAGCACACTTTTTAGCTTAAACACACCCTTGAGGGACTAAGGTTTTGCAAGGGACAACTCAAAGCTTTGGAGGCTAAAAAGGTAGGGATAAATGATCCATAAAGATGCTTAAATACTCTAAAAAACCCTAAAAATTAGGGTTTCCTTTGGAAATGAGTACGCCCAATGTATATATGTGTACACCTAGTGTACTAGGGCGCGCCCTAGTACACTTAGTGTACCCACATGTACGCTTAGCGTACACCTCCTGCCCCAAAATTACAATCTTGCCACTAGGGCTTCTTATGGCTACTTCCTTCCAGTACAAGGACGAAAATGTCATAATTTAAAACCAAGGGATGAATTGAAAATACCTGAAAACCGGGGTGTTACAACTTTCCCCCAATTAAACTGGACTTTGTCCTCAAAGTCTGTTGTTGCGAACAAATCTGGATAATGCTCCCATATCTCATCCTCTGGATCCTAGGTCCATTTGGAGCCCCTTCGATGCTGCCATCATACCTTTACAAAAGGTACTTCCTTGCTACGAAAAACCTTTACCCTCCTCTCTAGAATAGCTACTGGTCTCTCAACATAGTTTAGGCTCTCATCAACCCGAATATCATCCAAGGAAACCACCACATCCTCATCCAACATGCACTTCACAGCTGCAAAACATGGAAAATGTTGTGAATATGACTGAGCTCCTTAGGAAGATCCTATCTGTGAGTAACCTTGCCAACCTTGGTGATCATTCAAAACAACCCAATATACCGGGGACCCGACTTCCCCCTCTTCCTGAAGCGAATCACACCTTTCCAAGGTGAGACCTTCAGTAACACCCTGTCGCCGACCTGAAACTCCAACTCAGACCAACGTTGGTCGGCGTAGATCTTCTGCCAACTCTGAGTAGTCTGTAATCTCTACCTGATCTGCTGAATCATCTCCAAGGTCTGAAGGACCACTTCGTTCTGCCCCATAACCCTATGGCCAACCTCGCTCTAGCAAACCGGGGTAAGAGATCTCCGCCCATACAAAAGCTGAAAAGGCGAAGCACCAATACTGGAGTGATAACTGTTGTTATAGGAGAACTCCGCAAGAGGTAGGTAGGAGTCCCAACTCCTTCCAAAATCGATGATACAAGCCCGCAACATATCCTCAAGGATCTGTATCGTCCGTTCACTCTGGTCGTCGGTCTGCGGATGATAAGTTATGCTGGAGTGAAACCTCGTGCCTAGTTCCTCATGGAATTTCTGCCACAAACAGGAGGTTAACCGACCATCACCATTTAAAAAATGTAGACCGGAACCCGATGGCAAGCAACAATATCACAAACATACACCTTGGTCAACTTCTCGGCCGAAGAACTCTCCCGAACCGCCAGGAAGTGGACACTCTTGGTCAATCGATCCACGATGAACCAAATAGCATCAAAACCCTTTGCCGTCTTTGTAACACCCAAAGTCAGGAAGGCCAAGAAAGGAAAGGAAACCCTAAGTTTAAGGGACGACTCGACGAGTCCAAGGAGGAACTCGGCGAGTCCGAGCGGGATCCGGGTCGAGGATTAAGTAACCGACTCGGCGAGTCGGCCAAGGAGACTCGACGAGTCTGGTCTGTACGAGGAAAACCCTAAATTCGGGACTTGGAGCCTATTTAAACGTCTCATTCTCTCCCCTAGGGTTCCTTTACTACCTCTCTCACCCAGAATACGAACCCTAAGTCTCCATTGTTGTGCGTTCAAGCTATTTTTGGGTGATTTGAAGGAAGAAGAAAGAGGGGAATCATTGAATCTTCAAGGGTTGACCTTAGATTTAGAGTTTGTGGAACCTTTATGAGTTATTGAAGGTATTAAGTCATTTCCTTCCTTTAGATCTTCTATGGTTGTGAGATTTGGGGCTTTTTAAGCCATGGTTAGTCATCCATTTGAGTTAGAAGTCGGATCTGGAGTTGCTACTTCAGATCTAAGCATATTTTGGTCTTGGGAAGCATAAAGTATCAGCCCTTGAGTTGATTATGGAGCCTCTTTGCCCTAAACCCTAGTTTATGGTGTATTTAGCCTAGATCTCCTTCTCTACACGTAAAGTTTGCAACTTTACGTGAGGAGTAGGCTTGGGAAGGGTAGATCTACAGTTTGGAGTCCATGCATG
Source organism: Lactuca serriola (assembly GCF_051521515.1). NCBI lineage: Eukaryota > Viridiplantae > Streptophyta > Magnoliopsida > Asterales > Asteraceae > Lactuca > Lactuca serriola. Next base: position 176,972,274 of record NC_136412.1, on the reverse strand, counting down.
ACTCAAAAGTCCTCTACATGTATGTTGATATGAATGGACTCGGCGAGTACTTTGAGTGGACTCGGCGAGTAGCATGAAGATGAGGAGGAACTCGACGAGTGGGATGAACAACTCGTCGAGTCGGATGAAGTTGGGCAGGAACTCGGCGAGTTTGAAGAACAACGCAGCGAGTCTGTTGAAGGTTGTCTTGGAATCGGCGAGTCTATTCTTGGACTCGGCGAGTCAGGTCGCAAAACCCCAAACCCTTCGAGTTGAGACTCGAATCTGTGAGTCGAGTGGAGAGTCGGTGAGTCGGACAGGTCAGGATTCGGAAATCGGTAGACTCGGCGAGTCATGGACTGACTCGGCAAGTTGAGTCGCGAATGGAAGGACTCTGAACTTATGAACTCGGCGAGTCAGTAGGTTGACTCGGTGAGTAGGGTTGACCTGGGATGTTGACTTTGACCAAGACTTTGACTTTGAATATAGTTGACTTGGTTGTCTTTCGGGGGTCAGTTAGACTAAGTGTTGCATTGATATTGATAGCTCGGGGAGCTAGTGGAGCAGGAGTTCAGAGAGTTGCCGGACAGCAGCTAGCGGGATCATCAGCGTGTTTAGCCACTGCAGGTGAGTTTCCCTTTTGCGTGAATGGGTCTACGACCACAATGTCGGCCCATGTAGTTATTAGTAGAAGACCCAGGGGTTATCCCTAGGCACAATATGCTAGTATGATATTCAGGACGAGGTCCAATGATAGCGGGCGGGTGCTCAAGGAATGGTTTATGTGATAGTTTATACTTGTTGTCTGTGTGATACTTGTATGTGCCTGGTAGGGAGGTGAGTGTGGGCGAGGTCCCGTATCTCACCAATAACAGAGTGTGGATGGTGTTCCACATCTCATTAGCAGCAGATCAAGGGCGAGGCCCAAGTTAGGAAAGAGTGAGTGTGGGCTGGGCCCGTATCTCATTATCAGTAGGAGCATGGACGGGGTTCTCTGACTCATCAGTAGAGTTCGGTTGTTAGGACCGGAGGGTAGTCAGACACCCCAGATACGTCTGACAGTATGTGATGTTATGTTTACATGCTAGCATGATCTGTTATATGAGTTAGAGGTAGTAGGAGGGGAGCAGTCCCCAAGTTCGGTTGTTAGGACCGAAGGGTAGTTCAGACACCCCAGATATGTCTGATAATCTGTTACGTTATGATATGTGATAGTAGTAGTAGTATGGGGTGAATTAGTCCCCAAGGTTCGGTCGTTAAGACCGAAGGGTAGTCAGCACCCTAGAATGGCTTGAAATGGGTAGTCAGCACTCCAGAATGGCTTGACACAGGTAGGTCGGCACTCCAGAATGGCCGTACCGGGTAGGTCGGGCACCCCAAAATTGCCCGACAGTATGTATGATATGTGATTGTATGGTATGATGGGGGAACTCACTAAGCTTCGTGCTTACGGTTTTCAGTTTTGGCTTTAGGTACTTCTGGTAGCGGAGGGAAGAGCTTGGGGTGATCGCATGGCACACACCACTGATTAGACAGCCTGGGAATGTTTTACTCTGATAACGAACATGTGTTTTGGAAACTAATACTCTGATTATGTTTGGTTCGATAATTTTGCTTTATGTAATGTTTTATTAAAGGAAATTTTTAGTCTTGAATTTTGGGACGTTACAAGTTGGTATCAGAGCCTTGGTTTGAGGGATTCAGACATGCTCTTGGGTGTGTCTGAACTCAAACTGAGGAATTGGTATAGAAGTTTTCAAAATGAAAAGATAGTTTTGTAAAAAGAGAGTTTTGAGAAAGAAAACAGTTTTAGAAAAGTAGAAAGAATTCAGAAAGAAAAAGAACTTTGAAAAGCGAAAAAGGGGTGTGGTGCATGCAATCAGCCGTGCTCAAGTAAGTACCCCAAAATACCCATACAAGTTTATGTTATGATTATCAGTTAGTAGAACAACATGCTAGATTAGGACTAAGGATCTAGGGAGGATGCCTTATGTGCCTATTATATGTGCTTTGAGCTGCATGATAGTGCTGATTAGACAGTAGTAGGATAGCCTGTTTGGGTTATGCCTGAGTTTATGAGTTGTGTTGCATGCTAGTTCAGATTCCTACTATGCGGATATGATTGCTTGTGTATGTCGTGGTTAGATTTTCCCCTTGTCTGAATGCTGCTTGCTTTGCGCAATATGGGATTCCGAGTGACGGGAGTTAGCCATTAGGTGGATAAGTCACGTCACATGTGATCAGGGTTGAATAATCCCAGAGTGCTGAATTTGGCCCTATTGCGCAGCTCTCGTTTGAGTCCAACCGTTGTAGCGACGAGTCTTTTACTTGAACGATTATCTGAGCCTCGTCACATGTGATGGTATCCAAGTAATGGCTAATTGGCATCACAAGGAGACCTTCAGCAGCTGAGGACTGGTTTGAGTTGAGTTAGAGGTTTCCCTAGGGAAGCCTAGGATGAGATAGTGCTGGGAGCAGTAGTAGTGGATAAGGGACCTGGTGGAGTCGAAGAAATTCCTGAGGAAAGTACGGATAAATGTGGAAGGTAGTATGGGCCCATACTACTAAAAGCAGAGGATCCGTACTCGATTCGGGAAAGGCCGAGACAAGACTGGGGACCTGGTAGGGTGTGTGTTTGGTCTCGCAGCAGTGATAAGTATTCAGATAGAGGATGTATTATATTTTCAGCATGGTGATGCTGCGAGAGAGACCAGCGGGCGGATCAGGCGCTGAGGAGGGATCAGGCTCGGGTTCAGGAGCCGAGCAGCTCGAGGAGCGAATGAGGGAGTTGATATCAGCTGAGGTTACGCGCAGTATTCTAGATCAGACTCCTGTGATCTTTGGCATGGTCAAGGAGGGTATATTGGAGATTTTGGATGAGAGGTTGGTAGCCTTCCGTACGGAGGTGATGGCTTTGATGGGAGTGTGTACCTTGACATTTCGAGAGTTCAGGGCTTGAGGGGCACCAGATTATCATGGGGCTAGGGACCCCATCGCTAGCAGCGGATGGTTGGTTGATGTTGCCAACACATTCCGTACGAGCCGGTGTCCTGAGGGGGACAAGGTCAGAATCGCTTCCTGTCTTCTGAAGGATAAAGCGAGGGATTGGTGGGAGGAGATTGGTCATGCCTTGGGGGGGGGGGATGATGCCGCGTTGGACGCGATGGCTTGGAGCGATTTCTCAGCCAGGTTCAGGGCGGAGTTTTCGCCGATTATTGAGGTGCAGTAGTTCGCACGGGAGTTTCAGGATTTGACGCAGACCACTGAGACTGTGGCGGAGATCACCGCCAAGTTCAGGGAGAGGGCCCTTCTTGTACCGCAGTATGTCGCGGATGAGGAGATGAAGAAGGCCCGATACCATGAGATGTCGAGGGATGACATCAGGGAGTTCGTGAGCAGATCCAGCTGTAAGACGCTGGAAGATATGATTTATCGGGCCAGGGAGAGAGAAATTGATTTGGAGCAGATCTGGAAGAGGAAGCCGGATGAGGTTCAGGTAGCCACAGGTTCGGGCAAAAGGCCCGAGGGATCGGATTCGAGATCGAGGGCTTATCAGGACCGCAGCCGATGCGGGAAGAGTGGCAGGGCGCACGGGGGCGCGTGCAGGAGTGGTAGTGGTGGTGAGTCTGGCTGCTTCAAGTGCGGTCGGACTGGTCATTTTAGCAGGGATTGTACTGTTACCACCACTCAAGGATCTGACTTGATATGTTTCACTGCAATCAGCGGGGCCACAAGAAGGTCCAGTGCCCTAGTTTTTTTTCAGCAGGACGGGTGATGGCACCTGCCCCTGCAACTTTGAGGATCACAGGCGGTCGTCAGGGCCGAGCAAAGGCGCCTGCGGTAGGAGGCAGGGCTTTTCAGATGACCACCATGGAGACGCGGGCAGTGCCGGACGTTGCTGGTATGCGACTTCTGTTTTCAATTCTTTTATTTATGCATGATTATATTGTTATGGTTCTGCATCAATTTTGGTATGAGTATTGTATCATGGTGTGGCTTGCTTGTGATTATGTTATATGCCATCTGCATACCTTGGATATTTGAATGGTAGTTAGGAGATGTGCTCTATTGGAGAAGGTTTCACAAGATGCAGTAAATGTAGCATGCTTGGGAGGGACTGGTACGTCTCGCTAGTTCGGAGTAGTATAGTTTTAGAGATGGATTGGTTAGATCCCTGGCTATAGTAAGCTTGGGTTCCTTAGCAGATTGATTATGGAATGGTAGCAAGGATTGGGATTTCTTTTTGAGTATTGAGCAGCAAGGGTTAAGCAGGATCGAAGTGGGGGAGAATCCTCCGAGTGTGCAAGGGTAAGAGCACGCAGATCTAGGATGAGTGCACAATCTCTGAGAAGGAAAGGAGGTAGTACAACGTTTGATGGATTGAGGATTTCAGGGTTGGGAGTTTGAGAAACTCCCCATCAGCTAGTGCGTGTGATGGTGATGGTTAGTACGTGGTTGGGAATTCAGGTTGTGGATCGCCTGTAGGACTCGAGGGAGTCAGAATGAGGATCTTGAGAGCTAATGGCACATGGGTGCCTTCGTATTAGCAGTCAGTGGTAGAAAGTGATGTAAGACTACGGGGCAGCCGTAGCATTCACTAGCAGTCAGTGGTAGAAAGTGATGTAAGACTACTGGGCAGCCGTAGCATTCACTAGCAGTCAGTGGTAGAAAGTGATGTAAGACTACGAGGCAACTGTAGCATTCACTAGCAGTCAGTGGTAGAAAGTGTTGTAAGACTACGGGGTAGCTGTAGCATTCACTAGCAGTTAGCGATGGATGGTGATGTAAGACTACGGGTAAGCCGTACCATTCCTTAGTAGCTTCGTTAGCGGAGTTGGGGCGAGGCCTGTATGAGATTACCAGTGTAGGTGAGACCTGAGAGCAGGGTTGCTCAGTAGTATGGTTGGGTGAGACCCGTGGGTGAGGCCCGAGCGAGAGTGGTTAGACTAGTGAGACTAGAAGGATAGAGGCGGGTGGGACCCGTGGGCGAGGCCCGTGAGTTTTAGCAGCATAGGTGGGACCTGGTAGGGACCTTAGTGTCAAGATAGGGGATCGGGGATCCCAGGATTGTAGTGATGGGTTTTGGCCATATGAACATTACTATGTGCACATACAAACCCTAATGCTTGGATCTAAGTTTCTCTAATTAAAAATGCATTGGATCCAAGACTTCTAATAGCTAATAGAGCATAAGAACAATACAAAATCAGAGTTAGAAGCTTACCTTGAAACACTTGTTTGATCTTCTTGTTCTTGGAGCTTTAGAGTCATAAATGTCACTCCTCTAATGGCTTACAAACACCAACTAGCAAGAGGATGATTTGAGAGAGAGGAGAGGGAATAGAAATCGGCCAGGGTTTCTTTGCTTTAGCAGAGGTGCCGATTTCCCTTGCCCCAAGGGTCTATTTATACTTGTAAGGCTCCTAGGGTTTCACCCTTAAACCCTAATTGGATAACCTTTACTCAAAGCAATCCAAATCCTTTCCAAGATAAGCCCTTGGAAAATTTATGGCTTATCCCAAGCCCTAGAAATCGTCCAACCCTATCCATGAAGGATTTACAGCCCAAAGTGTAACTATCAAACAGTTGACAGTTTATACCCTCTTATTTAATTAATCTCTTTAAGTCACCAAATTAATTCTAATTAATTTATGACTTATGTTAATCAAATAACAATATTATTATTCCTTATATTATTCTCATAATATATCAATAACATTTATTCTCTCATAATAAATCATCCTGTCAAGTTGCTATGGTGAAGGCAACCCAAAAGGACCATGCACAATCGGGTCAAATACTTGCCTAATATAGTTGCAACCTTAGACACTATTCCAACAGTCTCCCACTTGGATAAGTCTAGTAACTATATGCACAAGTACAATTCGATTTGCAATCGTAGCTCTCAAAGACGCTGTCAAACTCTGATCTAATCAATCTTGTCCTTTAGATAAGGGATCGTACAGTCCTCTGTTAGATATCATGCTGACAGTTCTATGGAATAATTTGTCTAGCATTTGGTTTCTCGATCTCCGATTCATTTGACATAGAACTTAATCGAACACATCAATTCAGTTCTGACCGGGCCCGACACATAAGTCAAATCAAATCATCGAGTGGCCTAGATATCGCTTTTACCCTCTTGGGATATAAGTAACAAATAAACTTCGACTTATATGCATTTACTTATTCATTAATCAACTATACACAACAATGCGTTTTATAACACCGAGTTACTGATGCGTTTTCGTATTATCAATGTACAACCAATTAACAAATAACAAACCATATATCTAGGTTTTAAGACTATATGATATTATTGTCTTGCGATCACCCTTTTATATCACATTCCATAAGGTGATTCCAGCAAGCGCGGGTTTGTTCCAATGCTCAAAACTAGTTCATAAGCACTCATGAACGTTGCAACAACCTTTTGCTATGTCTAAAACCATTTAGACAATCTACACACCGATTCATGACAATATTCATCCATATCTACTTCCAACATATGAACGATTGTGGACAATTTTGAATAATTCGATTATTCTTAATAAACTCCATTATTCTGGAAGTCAAAACATGCAAAATGAAACAATAGTTAAAAAATTAACATAAGACAGTAACATTACTCATTAATAATACTCTTTTATTTAATCATCAAATGTTAATTATATTTATCTATTACACGTTTCTACTACTATCTAATCAATACTAATATCATCCTTCAGCCCAATACTCCTAGCATGCTGCAAGTGCTTAACCCTACTCAGTCCCTTCGTAAGCGGATCTGCTGGGTTATCTTCCGATGATATCCTCTTCACTACGAGTTGTCCTTCTTCTACACGATGTCTAATAAAGTGGTATTTTCTGTCGATGTGTCGTGATCTACCATGATCTCTCGGTTCCTTGGTCAAGGAAACCGCTCCTTCATTATCACAGAAAATCTCCATGGGCTCCTTTATGGCAGGTACAACTCCAAGATCACCGATGAAGTTCTTCAACCATATCGCCTCCTTCGACGCTTCGCTCGCTGCAATGTACTCTGATTCGCACGTTGAATCAGCTACGGTTTCCTGCTTGGAACTTTTCCAAGTTACTGCTCCTCCATTCAGGGTAAAGACCTAGCCCGACTGCGAACGGTAGTTGTCCCTGTCGGTCTGAAAGTTGGCGTCACTATAGCTTCGCACCTTCAAGTCATCACTCCCTCCGAGGACTAAGAACCATTCCTTTGTCCTCCGAAGGTACTTAAGGATATTCTTCACCGCAATCCAATGGGCTCTACCAGGGTTCCCTTGATATCTGCTAACCATGCTCAAAGCAAAGGCTACATCAGGGCGAGTACAAGTCATAGCATACATGATTGAGCCAACTGCGGAAGCGTATGGTACTCGGCTCATTTCTGCTATTTCAGCTTCGATACTCGGACTTTGAGTCTTACTCAACTTGGCATTACTTTGTATCGGTAATTCTCCCTTCTTTGAGTTTTCCATACTAAAACGTTTCAGTACCTTATCTAAGTAAGTGTTCTGACTAAGTCCTATTAGTCTCTTACTTCTTTCTCTCACTATCCTTATTCCCAAAATATAAGAAGCCTCTCCGAGGTCCTTCATAGAGAAGCACTTCCCGAGCCAGGACTTAACCTCCTACAAAGTCGGGACGTCGTTTCCTATGAGTAATATGTCATCAACATATAGAACGAGGAAGCTTACTATACTCCCACTGGCTTTGACATATACACACGATTCATCTTCGCTTCGTACAAATCCAAACTCTTTGACTTTCTCATCGAAGCAAATATTCCATCTGCGAGATGCTTGATTAAGTCCATAAATGGACTTCTCAAGCTTGCACACTCTATTCGGATGCTTCGGATTGACAAACCCCTCTGGCTGAGCCATGTAAACATCCTCAGCCAACTTTCCATTAAGGAAAGCGGTTTTGACATCCATTTGCCAAATCTCATAATCATGAAATGCGGCAATTGCTAGCATCACTCTAATAGATTTTATCTTCGCAACTGGTGAGAAAGTCTCATCATAGTCAACTCCGGGAGTTTGAGTAAATCCCTTCGCTACCAATCGTGCTTTATATGTGTGTACGTTTCCATCCACGTCGGTCTTCTTCTTGAAGATCCATTTGCATCCAACGGTCTTACGTCCGGGAACATTATCAACCAAATTCCAAACTCGGTTGTCATACATCGACTGGATCTCGCTATCCATCGCCTCTTTCCATTTTACAGACTCTGGGCATGCCATAGCTTCCTTAAAGTTATTAGGTTCATCTAAATTTATTAGTGTACCATAACTAATATACGTGTCCCCTTCTGTAGTAATATGAAAACCATAAAACTGGGGTTGAACTCTAACTCTTTCGGAACGTCTAAGAGGTAAGGACTCGTCAATTGGTTCAACCGGAGTTTCCTCCTCGGGTTGAGTGCCAGCGGTAGAGGTTCCTTCATCTATCGATTCTTGAATCTCTTCAAGCTCGATTTGCCTCCCACTGTCTCCTTGGCTTATGAGTTCTCGCTCTCGGAAAACTCCTCTCCTCGCAATGAAGACAACATTGTCCTTCGGTCTATAGAAGAGATATCCAAAGGACTTCTGCGGGTAGCCGATGAAAATACATCGCTCACTACGAGGTTCAAGCTTGTCGTGAGTATCTCGTCTTACGAAAGCCTCGCTACCCCAAACCTTGATATGTGACAACGAGGGAGCTTTCCTGTCCACATCTCGTGAGGTGTTTTGGCAACCATCTTAGTAGGGACTCGGTTAAGGATATGGGCGACAGTCTCTAAGCCATACCCCCAAAAAGAGATTGATAGTGAAGCACGACTCATCATAGAGCGAACCGTGTCCAACAAGGTTTGATTACGCCTTTCTGCCACACCATTCAATTGTGGTGTCCTAGGTGGCGTCAATTGTGAAACTATTCCACACTCTTTGAGATAATCGTGGAATTCAAGACTTAGGTACTCTCCTCCTCGATCGGATCGAAGCATCTTGATTTTCCTGCCCAATTGATTCTCCACTTCATTCTTGAACTCTTTGAACTTTTCAAAAGTTTCTGACTTTTGCTTGATTAAGTAGATATACCCATATCTACTATAGTCATCGGTAAAAGTCACATAGAAGCGGTTCCCATCCTTCGTGGTTGATCTAAACGGTCCACATACATCGGTATGTCCAATAGACCCTCACCCCTTTCACACGTACTTGTGAAGGGTGACTTAGTTATCTTTCCAAGTAAACAAGACTCGCATGTGTCATCTTTCCTAAGGTCGAATGACTCCAACACTCCATCCTTTTGGAGTTGGGCTATGCGCTTCTTGTTGACATGTCCAAGACGACAAATGCCATAAGGATGCTTTATCCATACTATTGGAAGAATCCATGCATAAAACATCATTTCCTAAGTTATCTACAATCATAACGGTTTCATAAATTCCATTACATGGTACAACTTCAAAATAAAAAACACCATTTAGATAAGCCAAAATAGAACCATTCTCATTATTAAAAGAAAATCTAAAACCTTGTCTAAACAAACCATGAAATGAAATGATGTTTCTAGCCATTTCTGGCGAATAGCAACAATTGTTCAAATCTAAAGATAAACCATTCCTAAGCATTAAAGAATATACTCCAATCTTGGTCACAAGCGACGATCTTCTGTTCCCCATGATTAGATTTATCCTTCCATGCTCCACATCCCTATTTCTTCTTAGTCCCTGCACATTAGAACAAATGTGGTAACCACAACCGGTATCAAGAACCCAAGAAATAGCATGAGATGAATCGTTAGATTTAATTGTGTATATACCTGCGAAAGACGGCTTGATCTTTCCTTCCTTGATGGCTTGGAGGTACTCTGGGCAGCTTCTCTTCCAATGTCCTATCTTGTGGCAGTGGTGGCACTCTGCCTCCTTTGGGTTAGGGCAGGGTTTAGCAGGATCAACTTTGGTACCACTAGAAGAGGCACCATCTCGGGACTTAACCTTGCGATGGTTTTTAGATGAAGCCTTCCTCTTCTTTCCCCTTCCTTGTCCAATAGCCAAAACAGGAGCAACAGGTGGATTGGGAGTTGTTGCAATAGACTTGTCCTTGAAGTTGATCTCAGCGACCCTCAAGAGACCTTGGAGCTTGCTTAGGGTGACCTCTTCTTTGTTCATGTGGTAGGTCATCCTAAATTGATTGTAACTTGGAGGAAAAGAGTGAAGCACCATGTTGATCGCCAAGTCTTCCCCAAAGTCAACATTCAACTTGCGAAGACAGTCGACATACCTTTGCATCTTTTGTAGGTGCACGGTAAGAGACTCTCCGTGACCCATTTTAGCGTAAATCATGTTAGTGAAAATCTCATAACGCTCTTGTCTTGCGTTTTGGTGGTATCTCTCCAACAAGTCTTGGTGCATCTCGTACGGGTACATGTCCTCATAGGACTTTTGGAATTCGGAGTTCATAGTGGCTATCATGATGCAATGTACCTTCGTTGCATCACGCTCGTGAGTTTCAAAAGCGGTCATTTCAGCCGGAGTACCGATTTCAGGGTTGATTTTCTCGAGCTTCTCATCGAGGACATACTCCTTGTCCTCATAGCGAGCAATAGTACGAATGTATCTTAGAATATTAATCCCTAATTATCACCCAATAAGAAAATTAGGGCTAGGATCCAACAACAATATTTACATGTTAGAAAAGGGATGCCGTAATCCAACATGGAAATAATATGAAGGTAAGTGAATGACGATTCACTAATTCTCCACCACAAAAACATAACATTAAGTTCTAAATGTATTTGAGAATTCCTAGGTTTAGATGAGATTCATTGAAACTTTTCAATGGCATGTTTAAATCTCGATATGCCCCTCTTGTTTGTGAATGGGATACCGAGGATCACAAAGCGGGTGTGAATTACCATGCAAATTCACATGGTGCCTTCATTGTAACGATCACCTATTCGATGTGCCGGTAAACCACACATGCTCCATCGAACTATGATAAACAATGACTCACCCTTTGCCACCTTTGCTTAGAACCAATTAGTGTGCCGGTAAACCACACACGCTCCACTAACTTCTTAGCAAGGGTGCAAAGTGTAATTTCATGGGATTGCATCAATTCACTTTTCCTAAAGTAACTAAGATTGAGAAATTTTTGAAAACATGTAGTTACTTTGTATGTCATATTATACTTTTAATGAGAGGATGAGGTTGCCCTATCCTACTCGTTCGGCTAACGACCCTCCACCGATCAAGCAAGCGGTGGGTGTGAGTGTACACTCATTAAGCGCCATTTTATAGGCAGCAACCTTATACCCACCTTATAGACCAGCTTCGTGAATGAGGCCTACTAACGGTAAGACTAACATTTTAGTTATACATATATATATATATATATATATATATATATATATATATATATATCTATATATATATATATATATATATATTAATCTTGTAATACTATATTAGTATAGGGTTGAATTTTTTAAACTTGTAAAATTCTAGGGTTTGAAATTTAAATTGTCTAAATTAAACTTTTAATCACAAAACATAAATTTCAAAACTTGAGGGCAAGTTTTAAACATTTAAAACATAAAGGATCAAATAACAAATAATCTTAATTAACAATTAATTCCATAATTATCCATATTTGATTTATTTAATGATTTCTTGCAAAATAATTTACCAATTTATTCAAAATAATTAATTAATTATCACATAAGGAAATTAAATATTTTATTAATTGATAAATATCTTTAATTAGATCAAGATTATAGTCATATATATCAAAAAATCGGATTAGGGTTGATCTAATATGATAAAGGCAAGTTTCCATAAGATAAATATCAAAAAATCCCGATTTTGGCCCTTCCTGACGCTCGGACTCGCCGAGTTCCCAACTGGACTCGCCGAGTCAGGCCAACTCGCCGAGTCCACCATGGGACTCGCCGAGTTCATGAACAGAACCACAAAATTCGAATTTTGCAAGCAAGAAACAAACAATCATGCATCAGTTTAATAGAAACCAATCTAGGCTCTGATACCACTGATGGGTTTTGGCCATATGAACATTCCTATGTGCACATACAAACCCTAATGCTTGGATCTAGGTTTCTCTAATTAAACATGCATTGGATCCAAGACTTCTAATAGCTAATAGAGCATAAGAACAATACAAAATCAGAGTTAGAAGCTTACATTGAAACACTTGTTTGATCTTCTTGTTCTTGGAGCTTTAGAGTCACAAATGTCACTCCTCTAATGGCTTACAAACACCAACTAGCAAGAGGATGATTTGAGAGAGAGGAGAGGGAATAGAAATCGGCCAGGGTTTCTTTGCTTTAGTAGAGGTGCCGATTTCCCTTGCCCCAAGGTTCTATTTATACTTGTAAGGCTCCTAGGGTTTCACCCTTAAACCCTAATTGGATAACCTTTACTCAAAGCAATCCAAATCCTTTCCAAGATAAGCCCTTGGACGATTTGTGGCTTATCCCAAGCCCTAGAAATCGTCCAACCCTATCCATGAAGGATTTACAGCCCAAAGTGTAACTATCAAACAATTGACAGTTTATACCCTCTTATTTAATTAATCTCTTTAAGTCACCAAATTAATTCTAATTAATTTATGACTTATGTTAATCAAATAACAATATTATTATTCCTTATATTATTCTCATAATATATCAATAACATTTATTCTCTCATAATAAATCATCCTGTCAGGTTGCTATGGTGAAGGCAACCCAAAAGGACCATGCACAATCGGGTCAAATACTTGCCTAATATAGTTGCATCCTTAGACACTATTCCAACATGTAGTGCCTGAATGGCAGAATAGATTGAGCAGTTATTGGTGGTCGAAGTTTCTTCGGAAGTCGTTGGGAGCGACTAGTGGTGGTGTTGGGACTAGCTACCGGTGGGAGCCGGTAATCCAGACATTGATAGGTTGGTAGGGACCAGGGTGGTCTCAGTTCATCTGGAAGGTAGATGAGAAATAGCAAAAATTTTCGGTCAGTAGTAGTGCGGGTAAGCGGTCTATGGTGGAATTCAGTTAGTTGAATCGAAGGGTGCTCGACACCAAGTTATGACAGAGAGTAGTGTCAGTGGTTGCTGGCGGTGATGACCCGTACTGGAAGTTGCGGGGGTGATGGAGTTGGTGAAGGATAGGACCTTTACAGTGACAGAGGAAATAGTTAGTTATGGAGCATTGCCTTGGGAAGGCAAGGAAATCGCGCAAGGAAAGAAGGGGGTGAACCCCTATGGGTTCAGTGCAGCACTCGGAGAGTACCAGAAGGATTGTCGGTTGAGTAAGTTGTGCTTTCAGGATGTTCTGGGTCAGGGTTGACCCAGGATTATTATCCGCAAGGATTAATGTTAGTCGGAATGACCGGGCGGAAGACCCGCGAAAGTAGGCAGCTGGTGTTGGAATAATTTGTAGAGTATGGGAAGTAGATCGTAGGCGGTTGGCCATAGCAAACTTCGAGGACAAAGTTTAGTTTAAGTGGGGGAGAGTTGTAACACCCAAAGTCAGGAAGGCCAAGAAAGGAAAGGAAACCCTAATTTTAAAGGAAAACCCGGCGAGTCCAAGGAGGAACTCGGCGAGTCCGAGCGGGATCCGGGTCGGGAGTAAGTGACCGACTCGGCGAGTCGGCCAAGGAGACTCAGCGAGTCTAGTCTGTACGAGGAAAACCCTAAATTCGGGACTTGGAGCCTATTTAAACGTCTCATTCTCTCCCCTAGGGTTCCTTTACTGCCTCTTTCACCCAGAATACGAACCCTAAGTCTCCATTGTTGTGCGTTCAAGCTTCCAAGCCATTTTTGGGTGATTTGAAGGAAGAAGAAAGAGGGGAATCATTGAAGCTTCAAGGGTTGGCCTTAGATCTAGAGTTTGTGGAACCTTTATGAGTTATTGAAGGTATTAAGTCGTTTCCTTCCTTTAGATCATCTATGGTTGTGAAATTTGGGGCTTTTTAAGCCATGGTTAGTCATCCATTTGAGTTAGAAGTTGGATCTGGAGTTGCTACTTCAGATCTAAGCATATTTTGGTCTTGGGAAGCATAAAGTATCAGCCCTTGAGTTGATTATGGAGCCTCTTTGCCCTAAACCCTAGTTTATGGTGTATTTAGCCTAGATCTCCTTCTCTACACGTAAAGTTTGCAACTTTACGTGAGGAGTAGGCTTGGGAAGGGTAGATCTACAGTTTGGAGTCCATGCATGACTCAAAAGTCCTCTGCATGTATGTAGATCTGAATGGACTCGGCGAGTCCTTTGAGTGGACTCGGCGAGTAGCATGAAGATGAGGAGGAACTCGACGAGTGGGATGAACAACTCGTCGAGTCGGATGAAGTTGGGTAGGAACTCGACGAGTTTGAAGAACAACTCGGCGAGTCTGTTGAAGGTTGTCTTGGACTCAGCGAGTCAGGTCGCGAAACCCTAAACCCTTCGAGTTGAGACTCGAATCAGTGAGTCGAGTGGAGACTCGGTGAGTCGGACAGGTCAGGACTCGAAAATCGGTAGACTCGGCGAGTCATGGATTGACTCGGCGAGTCGAGTCGCGAATGGAAGGACTCTGAACTTATGAACTCGGCGAGTCAGTAGGTTGACTCGGCGAGTAGGGTTGACCCGGGATGTTGACTTTGACCAGAGTTGACTTGGTTGTCTTTGAGGACCAGTTAGACTAAGTGTTGCATTGATATTGATAGCTCGGGGAGCTAGTGGATCAGGAGTTCAGAGAGTTGCCGGACAGCAGCTAGCGGGATCATCAGCGTGTTCAGCCACCGCAGGTGAGTTTCCCTTTTGTGTGAATGGGTCTAAGGCCACAATGTCGGCCCATGTAGTTATGAGTAGAAGACCTGGGGGTTAGCCCTAGGCACAGTATGCTAGTATGATATTCAGGACGAGGTCAAATGATAGCGGGCGGGTGCCCAAGGAATGGTTTATGTGATAGTTTATACTTGTTGTCTGTGTGATATTTGTATGTGCCTGGTAGGGAGGTGAGTGTGGGCGAGGTCCCGTATCTCACTAATAGCAGAGTGTGGATGGTGTTCCACATCTCATTAGCAGCAGATCAGGGGTGAGGCCCAAGTTAGGGAAAGAGTGAGTGTGGGCTGGGCCCATATCTCGTTATCAGTAGGAGCATGAACGGGGTTCCCTGACTCATCAGTAGAGTTCGGTTGTTAGGACCGGAGGGTAGTTAGACACCCCAGATACGTCTGACAGTATGTGATGTTATGTTTACATGTTAGCATGATCTGTTATATGAGTTAGAGGTAGTAGGAGGGGAGCAGTCCCCAAGTTCGGTTGTTAGGACCGAAGGGTAAGTTAGACACCCCGGATATGTCTGATAATCTGTTACGTTATGATATGTGATAGTAGTAGTAGTATGGGGTGAAATAGTCCTCGAGATTCGGTCGTTAGGACCGAAGGGTAGTCAACACCCCAGAATGGCTTGACATGGGTAGTCAGCACCCCAGAATGGCTTGACACGGGTAGTTCGGCACCCTAGAATGGTCGTACCGGGTAGGTCGGGCACCCCAGAATTGCCCGACAATATGTATGATATGTGATTGTATGGTATGATGGGGGAACTCACTAAGCTTTGTGCTTACGGTTTTTAGTTTTGGCTTCAGGTACTTCCGGTAGCGGAGGGAAGAGCTTGGGGTGTTCGCATGGCACACACCACAAATTAGACAGCCTGGGAATATTTTACTTTGATAACGAACATGTGTTTTGGAAACTAATACTTTGTTTCTGTTTGGATCGATAATTTTTCTTTATGTAATGTTTTATTAAAGGAAATTTTTAGTCTTGAATTTTGGGACGTTACAGTCTTCGGCAACTTGGTGATGAAATCCATCGAAATCTGCTCCTATTTCCACATGGGAACCTGCAGAGGCTGCAGGTTGCCATGCGGCCTTTGATGCTTATCCTTGACTATCCTGCAGGTCATGCACCTCTCCATGTACCAGGTGATCTCCCTCTTCATACACGACAACAATAGCTCAATCTCAGATCCCTATACATATTGGTGGCCCCTAGATGGATAGAAAAATGAGACTTATGAGCCTCCTCCAATACAATCTGTCTGACCCCCACCTGACATCGGAACCCAGACCCGACCACATCGGTCAACAACCCAAGACCATTCGACACAAATATGGAAATCTCACCCCTAATCCTCTCTTTCTTCTAATTCTTTCCTGAACACCCTTGGCCCGAGCCTCCCTAATCAATCCCAAAAGTGGAGGGTCCACTAATACCCTAATACACGATACCCCATCTTAAGACCCAACTGATTTGCAGATTAAGGAATCCGCCACCACATTTGCTTTACCCGGATGGTAAAGGATCTCTCAGTCATAGTCCTTGACTACGTCCAGCCACCTGCGCTACCTCATGTTTAGGTTTGGCTGATCCATAATATGTCTCAAACTCTTGTGATCCGTGTAGACAGTACAACGGTCCCCATACAGATAATGTCTCCAAATCTTGAGGGAAAAAACCACTGCTCCCAATGCCATATCATGTGTGGGATATCACGTCTCGTGTGGCTTCACCTTCTGCGAAGCATAAGCTATCACCCGTCCTCTCTACATGAGGACCGCCACCAAAACACTGATGGATGCATCGCAGAATACCCCAAAATCCTTAATTCCCTCTAGGAGGGTCAAAATCGGAGCCTCACATAATCTTTGCCGAAGGGTCTCAAATGTTGTTTGTTGCTTAGGGCCCCATCGGAAATCCGCCCCCTTCATCGTCAGACGAGTGAGGGGTACCACAATCTTGGAGAAATCCTAAATGAATTGCTGATAGTACCCTGCCAATCCCAAGAAACTCCTGATATCCGAGGGAGATTCCGGAACCTCCCACTGCATCGCAACCTCGATCTTGGCCGGATCGACCAATATCCCATCCTGCTTAACGAGGTGTCCAAGGAACTGAACCTATCGTAACCAAAATTTTCACTATGAGAACTTAGCATAAAGACATTCTTGCCTTAAAACCCCCCCAGAGCTCACGAATATGCTCCTCATGCCGCTCTCTGGTCTTGAAATATACCAAGATGTAATCACTGAACACAATAACCAAACGATCGAGCATCAGCCTGCATACTTGATTCATCAAATCCATAAATACTGCAGACACATTGGTGAGCCCAAATGGCATCACCAAGAATTTGTAATTCCAATAACGATTCCAAAACGCGGTCTTCTCCATGTCATCATCTCTCATCCTGACCTGATGATACCCGTAACTCAGATCTATCTTGGAGAACCAAGATGCACCCTGCAACTGATCAAAAAGTTCATCAATCTGCGGAAGGGGATTGTTGGGTTTTTATATGAAATATAAAATTTTTTTTCACAAAAATTGGCAACGGAAGACTTTAAAAATAACAAGTTTATTTTTAGTTCATAACAAAACCATACCATCATGTATCAATTTATAGAGGTTAGAATGAAATAAAAACAACCATAGGATATTTTAGAGATAACCATTGAAGCCTTTGAACCCACTTGGTTTTGGGGTGTTGATGAAGATAACAAAAGATCAAAGTGTATGATCTTCTCTACAAGTATCCACCATCAAGAGTAAGGAACTTGGAATGCTAGGTCCTTCTTGGATTCTTGAGTGTCTTAAACCTTTAAGTGATTAAATCAAATAAGCACTAAAAGAGACAACTCAATAGGTTTTCTAATCACCAAACTAACTTCAAAATAGAGATAGGAAGAAGAGAAGAACCCACAGTTTTAGAGAGAAAATGAGAGGAAGAAGAAGTGCTCCACTTAGCGAAAATGCAAGCCTCATGCATCTCTTATATAGTCCATGCAAAGTAAGACCTTTTTATTAAAATACTCTAAAGTATTTCTAGCCTTTAGAAGCATGAGAGACAAAGCATGGGAGTTGAAAAACAACCCCTAGATTTTAATATTTTTGGCCATACCTCTTTAAAATAGGAGGATTCTTTATTTTTCATAAACTCCAAGTTTATAAAATATAAACTTTGTCTTTAGGTAAAAGACAAAAGAATCCAACTAGTCCAAAATATTGTGCATGACTTATTAATTCATATCATATGAAAAAATAACTAGTTATACTCTCTTATAAATATTATTTTCACAAAACAATAATTATTCCCTAATTAAAATACAAGAATCGATATTATTTATTAATAATCACAGTAATAATAAATATACAAAATGTGCCAACTTGATAAATGTGTGACCCTATATGATCATATATTATTAGCAATATCACTCCATAACTATTCTTAGGCATATAGATTTAACAATCTCCCACTTGCACAAGATTCATTATATATTGACATAGACAGTAACTGACGTCTAGCAACGGGCTACAACCCCTAATAATATATGAAGGGTACCATCTCACCAACAACCAATTCTAGGAGCTCCAAGCTACAATTGTTATTAAAGGTGTGATATTAATTATTTATTTGTATCAGACATCATGTTGAACATGAGATATGAATCGCAATCAATCTTATTTAGTGTTTAAATTTTATTAAGGCCTTAGATGTCCAACTCTCAACGAATAAGAGGGACAAATACCATCTCGACTACATAACCCTATCTATTTAGTTCATGCCATACCCAACGATGGCCCTTATGACTGCCCTTTTATGGAACAACGTTAAATCATGTCAAAGCACAACAATTCCTACACTTCAAGTCCCAAATATGTATCTCATGTCTAAGAATATAAAGATACAACCTTGATCAAAACATCACTCTTAAATATGATCCATAAAGTGGTTTTGATGCGGGTCAAGTCCAATACTTATTTTTCTAATCAAGTATCTATGAAGTTGGTAGCAGCTCTTGCTATTCTCATCTCCATGAGGATCCACCAATCAACTCATATTAGTCTTACCTCATAGATGCTCCCACAACTACGAATGACTATTGACATTTAGAATAACCTAGTTATTCAATGATTTAAACATGCTAATATAGAGCACAACAATTATTCAATGAATGACTCATATCCAATATCTCAACCCATTACAATATATGTTGTGTTTATTGTTCCAATATCCAAATACTAAATTTCAATCAATACATCTACTTATATCGACAAGGCCCTATAGCACCAGCTTGACTTTCATGCTTTAGCTAATGATGGAGCTTTGTCAAGTAGATTTGGAAAACTTGATCTGTATAAACTTTGTGAATACCAACATTTTCAGTTTTATATATACAACTCATATAAAAAGAAAACTAATGAAAATGTATTAGAAGCTTAAATATGACTTAGATACCAATACTCGCGTAATGGGATTACTCATAGTCATAATGAACTATACATTAAACATCTTTGTACGTGGTTCTCCAAACCACGAGATACTCTAACTCTGATGTTTAACAATAATTAAAATCTTCAAGGAACCACTATTCATGTAACTATCTCTCCATTCATAATGAGGACACACCCGATTGTGACTGAGAGTCTTCTCAATCAATTTGAAAATTTAGCACATGTGTAACAACTTTAAACATAACTTTCTTTCAAATACTCTGTAGACTAGGAATATTTCCCTAGTTCTAGCAAGTACTTTATAATATTCCTATAAGTCACACAATGACTTGTTCTCAGATTATACTGGTATCATTCGACATGCTCTAAGCATACGACTTATTTGGCCTTTATGCATAATCATGACATATATGATTTCTCCAATTGCAGCAGTATATGGAATAAAATCATGTTATCTAGTTCAAAAACATTTGCACTAGAATTTTGCTCAAAATCATGTCATGTGGTTTTTGACAATATGACTCTCTCGGAGTCCTTTATCTTAAGCTCTTTAAGATCCTTGAAAATTAATGCAATTTTACTTAATCCCTTAAGTTGTCATGATCTATCTATATAGATATTTATTCCAAGAGTTCGTACATCGACTACATATAAGACTAGGAATGTTACTGTGCTCCCACTAGCTTTGTAGAAAACACAAGAGTCATCTGGATTCATAATTAAACCACACCAGGTAATTAACTTATACGAAAGAAGATTCTTACTTTGAGATGTTAGATTAAATCTTGGAAAGATTTTCATTCATGTATGTTTTTTCCTTTGAAAACTCACTTACTCTTTATATTCGCAATATATCGAGCAAGACTAAACAAGCCCATACTTGATAATCATACATGAATGCATCTCTATGTGTTTTATTAGTTTCTGATCAACCATTGAGCATATTCAACAATAATTGAAAACTTGCTAGTTCCAAACTATGATACATTTAGTTTATGGTTCTTAAGCTCTAAAAGTTTCATATAGTTCCCACTTAGAAAATGAACTTTCTAATCACATGTCTTATGGAATGAAAATTAGTGGGACTAGTAGAAACTTCACCCTAAACAATCATTTATGATATTCTACATGAATGCAATTAGTAGATGCTAGACTGGTTAAACTTATTGTCTAACATAAGCTCTTACTCTATACCTTTTAGACAAGGATAAACCATTTCATTCTCATTCTAATATAAGTATCTAAATCCACTTGTTTGGTTGGAAATATATATTCAATATATATTTGTTACACTGAGCATAATTCCAAAAATTTATAAAGTAAATAGTTCTTTTTAAAACATCATATAATAGACTGCAAGGTCTATGTTTTATCCTCTTTAAAAACTTGTACTATCGACATTCAACTAGTGGCCAGGTGACCTTATCCCACTAGAGAATATGAAGGCTACCTCGAATATCAAAAGATAGATTCAAGTGACCAGGTGATCTTGTGCCATAATATACATACTAATGACAAGTGAGTGTTTTTGTATGAATGAGTTGTGAATCAATTCCACAACTCCTAAGATGTTCCAAGAAGAATTGGTTTAAAAAAACCATTTTCTTTATCACAACGAAAGGTTAATGATGACCTCATTAAGTTGTATTTCAATCTTTACTATGAAACAATTTTAGCGAATCAGAGGTTTCAACAATAATGAATAAAAGTCGGTAGTGAAATTGAATAAACATCTATCACCAAATCTATTCATGGATTGAAAAAGATTACATACATCACTTATGTATAACTCTTTGTTAAGCCTTTTGTTCGTTAACTACTAATAGACAAAGACACTTGTGAATCATCTTCCTATATAAATAGGATTCACATATATCAAATGAATCAAACTCATTTGCCTTTAAAAATTTCAATTTCATCCTTTTGAAGTTGGTATATGTATTTATTATTTACATTGTCATGATGATTATGACATAGATAAGTTCCAATCAAATATCATTTGATTATATTGGTGTTATGATCAAAATTATTAATTTAATGAAAGATTATAGATTTACTTCATAAATAACATTATGAGAAAATATTCTTTAACACATTATACATCGTTTCAGAACATGAATGTGAATATTCATTAAACGATAAGTAAATCTAGATTTATTCATAAATTACAATTGTTACATGTCCCTATAAGGATAGGTACAATACATCTATTGTTTAAATAAAAACTATAACAACACTTATTATATCTTCAACACAAAATGCCATTCGTTTGTAATTAGATGATTATTTCTTCCAATCATCAACTCATAATATCAATCATTAGTTTCACTTTAAGTATAACATACTCAAGTATATGATGGAAAAAATAAATAGTTCTATTATATAAATATCTGAAGTCTTGTCCAAGTCAGACTTCTTCAACTCGATGAGATAAGAGGAGCAATTCCTCCTTTAGGGTCTATTTTCTTCCACAATAGAAACAACAATAATCATTTGGTCCTTTATTGATTTCTACGTTTATGTTGTATTTCCATTAACTGAACTATAAGTCTATGTGAGTGCACAATCTCTTAGACTTCCTTTTATTCAATGCTTGAACAGACTTGAAGTTATTTCTAGTGTTCTGATTGAATATCTGCTTTACTTGATGATACATCTGATATGTTTCATAATTATCCAAGACTTTCTGCAAGCCATGGTTAATTTCTTTAGTATGATGTGAGACACATCAATATCATTACAATAATACTTGCATCAAAGTATCATGATCAGACTAATTGGCTGCAGAAGCTATTCAGGTATGAGATATTTCAGTATATATAATTTGTATTTATCTTAAAGGTAGAACCTTAAGATATTATACCAGTTATAGAAATTATAACCATCAAATGTTACTGTCTCTTGAAACTCAACAAGAGAGAGGTTTTTCAGGGTGTAAAATTTATTAATAGTTATCAACAGAATTTAACAAAGTTTCATTTAGTGTTTTCAATATTTAGTCTTTAAAAATTAATACCTTTTATTGTTTCTTAAATCATTAATTTATTAAAGTCTAGGATCCAAGTAACGAAACAAGTAAATGGTTAGGCGACCTTTATCCCATACACTTAATCAAACTCGGTAGGTAGCGATTACCAATTTCACATGATATGTAACTCCTAGATTATGGTATCCTAAACAAATATTGCTTAGCTTGGCATATTTATCCCGACTATGCCTCAGATCTCTCATGCTTAGGTGAGCTTTATCACATAAGATTCCGATCAAGTCATCCAACTTGTAGCATTGTAAGTAACTGATGGGTTTTGAGCACTACATCATTCCTATGGTGTACATGCAAACCCTAAAGCTTTGGATCTAGTTTGTCTATTGAACATGCAACAATCATCCAAAGCCATAAACCATAGATCTAGCATACAATAATCAATATTATCATAATATAGGGTTTAGATCTTACCTTTGATTGTTATGTAGCAATAACAATCTATTCATTCTTGTAATTGGCTTCTGAAAGCTTAGTATCACAAGTGTCACACCTCTAATGGCTCACAAACACCAAGAGCAAGAGGATGACTTAGGAGAGGAGAAGGATGCACCAAAAACGACCAAGAAACTCCAAGGAATGCTTATCCATGTTTTTGGGTGCCCTAGGGGTCTTTATATAGTGATACTATTAGAGTTTTGAACTAGGAAACCCTAATCTGACTGCTTAGGCCCTAAGCAGCCCATGGACTCCCTTCTTAGAGGCCTTGGACGAATTCTCATGGGTTTCCCCCATATATTTTGTCCATTCCAACCTCTATGGAGTCCATTAGCCCAATATCCAACTATCACACAATTGACAGTTCTAGCCCCCTTTATTTAATTAATGTCTTTTAGCCACAAAATTAATTATTGACTAATATTAATTAAACAATATGATTTCTCTTTTAATATATTGTTCATATAATATATTAATAAATTATAATTAATCTCTTTCTCCACAAATCATCCTATCAAGTTGCTTTGGTGAAGGCAACCCAAAAGGACCGTGCTCACAATCGGGTCAAGTACATACCAAAATAGTTATGAACTTAGACACTAATCCAACACAAACCAGTAACAAGGTGACCCTTTAGAAACCAAGAACTACAAAACTACCCGAACATCAAAATCTAATCCTAGACCCAGGTGACCTTGTGACGTTAGAACCCTCAAATGACAATGAGTGTTCTTCAAAAGGACAACAATGACTTGCACTTTTAGAAAATGTTTTATATATGTTTTACAATTATAGTTTATAAAAACATGGTCTCATGAATATTGTATGCATCCAACAATTCATGTACCCTTTTGTAAAATTCATATCACTTGTTATGAGATTCTTGTGGTGCCAAATAAAACTTCATTTTATTTAACTGCGATCAATTATAAACTAAAATCCAGTGTTTTAAAGTTTTGTCGTAGATCGGCTTTAAGAACCGATAATGGTCTTAACAAAACTTTATTTTATACTTAAGACTTGTAGTTTTGGATTAGTTGTAAAATCACTATTTTAAATCTCCTTTTAACAATCAAAAAACTTATGACTTCATGAATTTGTAGAATAAACTCATTTTATTTTATAAGTTCAATGTTATGCATCTTATGATAAAAAATCATATTTTGATAAATCTAAACTTGGATGATGATACTTATGTTTTAAATCTTATTTGGTATGCATAAAACATAATATCAACATGTTGCGTTATGTTTAACACACCAATATCATATATTAAGTTTCAACGCAAAAAAAAATCACTAGTTTTATTATTTGGCGTTATAACGCTATAAACCGATTTTTGTATCTTTAATAAAAACTCCTTATTTATTATAAAGACGTGCAGTTTAAATAAAGTTTAAACATCTTTTAAACCATTTCAAATATTTTAAAGTTGGGTATTTATTATTTTTACAATAAAACTATTTTCAACAAAAATTGAGTTTTAACAGGTAATCGATAACCGGTAAAACGTTTTTATAAATATCCATTTATAAACATCTTATGTTAAATTTTAAATATTTTTTACTCAAACTCCAAGTGGTATTATCTTATGAAAAAAATGTTATTTGACATGTAAAAACCATTTTTATACGTAAAACATAACATACATTTAACATAGAATAAATATCACAAACATGCATTATAATGTGTATAAACTACGCCATGTCTAGTAATAATTTTTGTGAGTCATCACAATAATTATTAAGTCTTTCCTAAAGGACTTAAGGGAAACTTCAAAGAGTCTTCAAGCTTCCACTTGCCAAGTCAACTCTTGCTTGCAAAAGGACTTCAAATCTTCATGTTGTGAAAGTTGCAACAATTAAACCATTAAGACTATAATTAAGCCCAAAACCAAAAGTGAAGCTTGTGGTTGTGATTATGGTCTTAAATGGTTAAATCATCTTCAAGGAGGTCATTTCTTCATCTTGTTACATTTAAAAGGAATACAACTAGTCTATCTAATTTATTACAACAAATCAACAAATAAAAATTACCTATTTATCTATTACATCTTATGAATAAATAAATATCAACCAAACATAACACAAAGATCCAAATGGCTTGTTTATACACAACAATCTATCAAATATTATAACAAACAACTATTTTTTTTTCTAAGGCAACTTTTATATAACCAAAATGCATGAAAAAATGTTATATATAAAAATAAACAATTTTAACCAAGAAGTTGCCAAAGAAGACAAATATGGATTTTTCTTAACCAAAAGAAATCCATGCTTGTTTTCAAAAAAGAAAAATTACCAAACATAAAAAAAGCATTCTAACATATAAAAGATGGCTTTGATACCACTGTTAGGTTTTGATACAAAATATAAGTTTGTTTTTCACAAACACCGGCAACGGAAGATTTTAAAAGTAACAAATTCATTTTTAGCTCATAAAAACCATACCATCATGGATCCATTTATAAAGGTTATAATGAAATAAAAACAATCATATGATGTTTTAGAGATAATCTTTGAATCCTTTGAACTCACTTGGTTTTGGGGTGTTGATGAAGATAACAAAAGATCAAAGTGTATGATCTTCTCTACAAGTATCCACCATCAAGAGTAAGGAACTTGGAATGATAGTTCCTTATTGTATTATTGATTGTCTTAAACCTTTAAGTGCTTAACTCAAATAAGCACTAAAGGAGACAACTTAAGAGGGCTTCTTATCACCAAACTAACTTCAAAAGAGAGATAGGAAGAAGAGAAGAAGAACTAACGGTTTTAAAGAGAAAAAGAGAGGAAGAAGAAGTGATTCACTTAGCAAAAATGCAAGCCTCATGCATCTCTTATATATTTCATGCAAAGTAGGGCCTTTTTCTTAAAATACTCTAAAATATTTCTAGCCTTTAGAAACATGGGAGACAAAGCATGGGTTGTTGAAAACAACCCCCATATTTTAATATTTTTGGCCATACCTCTTGAAAAGAGGATGATTCTTTATTTTTTATAAACTCCAAGTTTATAAAATATAAACTTTGTCTTTAGGTAAAAGACAAAAGAATCCAACTAGTCCAAAATATTGTGCATGACTTATTAATTCATATCATATGAAATAATAACTAGTTATACTCTCTTATAATTATTATTTTCACAAAACAATAATTATTCTCTAATTAAAATACAAGAATCGATATTATTTATTAATAATCACATTAACAATAAATATACAAAATGTGCCAACTTGATAAACGCGTGACCCTATAGGATCATATATATTTAGTAATATCACTCCATAATGATTCTTGGGCATATAGATTCAACAGGGATAACGGTTCTTCATCGTTAACTTGTTCAACTCCCGGTAATCAATGCACATCCGATGTGAATCATCCTTATTCTTGACAAACAAAATCGGCGCTCCCCACGGAGAACTACTCGGTATGATGAACTACTTGCCTAGCAACTCCTGTAGATGAGATGATAATTCCTACATCGCGGGCGGTGCCAAGTGGTACGACACCTTGGCAATGGGGGTCGCACCTGGCACAAGATCAATCCAGAACTCGACCTGTCTCTCAGGAGGCATACCGGGTAACTCCTCCGGAAAAACATCTGCAAACTCCCTAACAACGGGGACCTTTGAAACTGAAACCTGATCCCTGACACACGTATCCACCACATAATCCAAATAATCGCACACTCATGATGAATATACTGTCGAGATCTGGCTGCAGAACAACCACATGTTAGTCTATCCTGGTGCCCTCTCCATAGATAATAAGTTCTCCCCCACTTGGGGTTCAAACTACCACATGTTGGGCCTCACAATCAATTATAGCACTGAAACGACTAAGCCAGTCCATACCCACAATCACGCAAACATCCCCCATAGGGATTGGGATCAAATTGATCGGATAAGGCACCCTAAAGATCTGCATAACACAACCCTGATATATTGATGATGCAGAAACCTCATGTTCGTTGGCGATAGAAACTCGCAACGGACACTCTAACTCCCCAATGGACATATCAAACTCGGTACTGAACAATCGATACACAAAAAGATCGACTCGCACCCGAGTCAAACAACACTAGAACTGGCAAAGAGTTCACTAGGAACGTACCTAACAGAAGCAAAGAGTTCACGTTACGAGATCATATCATTTTACCTGTTTACACATTTCAAAATTCAGGTCTAAAATGGGTATTTTGGACCAGATGGTTATTTTTCAAAATCAAAATTTAACTTACAAAAATGGTCCGTGTGATTTGTTTAAAACCGCAAGTATTGTTCAACCTTTAAAAAGTTGACAGATCACGTCCCTCTAGTCTAAAAAATTTAGTGCTCGTCCCTTCTTCATCTAAAAAAAGACTATTTTGCCCATTTTCTTATATTTTTCCTATTTCTTTTATCCATTTCTAAGTTTAATTAAAAAAAAATAAGAAAAAAGGACAACCTCGATCCTAACCCCCACCCTTCTTCCTCCCTTTATTCTTTCTACTTGTCTGCTTCTTCTCTGTATATGACCACCATCATCGGAGATCTCCACCTCAATTTGATCATATAAAACACCCAGCGATTGCAATTTTAAGTCGATTAACCATTAATGCCCCAAATCAAATATCAAGCTCAAGCTAAATAGTGTGTTCGACACGTAGCTTTTGGGAGCTTTTAGCATCTAACTTTTAAGAAAAAGCTCAGAAAATAAAAATAAAAACCTTCATTCGGCGGCATAAACTTTTAGCATTTAGGTTAAACAAAAAACACCAAATCCAAAAGCTACTTCAACCAACATTTAACTAAAAGCTGTTTTTTTTTTTTTTTTTTTTTTTTTTTTTTTTTTTTTTGCAAATTAACTTAAGTATACTTTAAAATAAATAAATTATATCCACACTTTTGGTAATCATGTTATATGATTAAATATAAATATACGTTAACAATTATGACATTTTATGTGAAACGAAATATACTTTATATATTTAAATACAAATATAGTTTAATAGTTATGATGTCTTTATTTGAAACAATCACATCAACGAAATTAAATTTTTTTAATCTTCATTTGAATATATATATATATATATATATATATATATATATATATATATATATATATATATATAATGAATTTATAAACTAAAATAAGATTATATTTGACATACTAGTTGCTAACTTATAAGGTTATATTTGGTGCGTCACAACTAGTTAACTAGCTGATAAATTAACTTGTTTTTTGAGTTTTTGTAATTTGTCATGTTTGGCACTTTAAAATTAGTTTATAAGCTAATATTTTTAAAAAACTACTTAGCCTGATTTTAGTTTCTGTAAGTTGTTATGTTTGGCAAACCAAAAAGTTGCTTTAAAGGCAACTATTAAAATAGCTACCTAGGTTGTGTTTGGTGCGCTACAACTAGGTGATAAGCTAACTTATTTTTTGATATTTTTTCAGTTGTTATGTTTGTCAAGCTAAAATGTAGCTTACAATCTAGCTTTTAAAAAACTTACTTAAGTTGTGTTTGGTGCGCCACAACAAACTTATTTTTCGAGTTTTTTAAGTTGTCATGTTTGGTATGCCAAAAAGTAATTTATAAACTAGCTTTTTAAAAATTACTTAGACTATGTTTGGAGCGCCTCTACTAGTTGATAAACTTTTTGAGTTTTTTAAGTTGACACGTTTGGTATGTCAAAAAGTAGCTTATAAAATAAGTTTTTCAACAACTAATTAGACAAACTTTTTAGAAGTTTTTTTTACAATATTTCATATATCCCCTTAATTAATAATAGAAAATTCATTATCCTAAATGTTAGTTTGGCAGCCTAGCTGAAAACTAGCTAATAGCTAAAAAACTATTTGTTAGTTGAAAAGCTAGCAGACAAAAAATGACGTTGATAAAAGCTAGATGATAAGCTGTAACGTCCCATTTTCAAAACAAAAAATTTTCATTTTATTAAAGTAAAGCTTCCCAATTATAAGTCCAGTATGAATAAAACAATTTATTCCAAATACATTTATTAAAAATCATAGTAATATTAAAGCATATAATCTTCATTGCTGCTGATGAATGTGTACAGTCACGCATTCGCCTTCCATAACGACTGATAATACCAAAAATAATAAACAACTTGGTAAGCTCAAAGTTTAGTGACTTTTCCCCAAACTACCCCATACACTAAACATACAATCATGCATAACGACCCACAATCATCGGATTGGAATGCCCAAGACCAATTTGTCCTCATACTGGAATGCCAACATGCAACGGGTCCAATCAGCCATTAGGCTGGAATACCGGGGGTTTGTTGGCCTACTGCCTTAACCCAACCACTCTTCCCGAGCCTCTGTTCCTACGGATTACAGTCGGCCGACACCAGGTATCTTGGCCTACAGTACAAAGTAGGACCGTCTGAACCCACCCACCATATGTCGACATATAAACAATCAAGGATCAAGCAGACACATAATACATACAAACATTAATCGTACATCTCACTACCGTCTACTATTCCTCTCACAACACACTGTCCCGCTACCAACTAACCTCTATGAAATGCATAACCATAAGTAACCAGAGGTGAGATAGCCACGAATAACATGCAAGAAAGCCTAGATTAAGAGTTATCAGGCTATCCTACGTGACTACATACAGTCCCTAAGAGGCTAAGACACTCCACTAGATGATAACCAACAAGTACATATAGACATACAAATCTACTGATCACTACCACATAACAACATCCTATATACCAGGAGACAGATCTAACAGATCACTAAAACATAGTAACATCCTATATACTAGGATACAGATGTAACAGATCACTACAAAATAAAAACATACTAAATACCAAAAATCCAAGAAATACATAACCGTATATAATTAGAGGTGAGATAGACACCCGAATAGGTGATCTAACTCTAGAGCCACAACTAAACAAAGAACTGACAAGAAAACCTAGATCAAGAGTACCGAGTCTATCCTACATGACTATATAGTCCCTATGACATCCCTTTACTAAAAGATAACCAAAACTAGTGGGCTGACATTGATGCCTTCGACCCATGGACGACCTAGTTTTTCTAGTTTTTATTTTTATTTATTTAATTTTTTTCTATTTTTTATTTTTATACATGCATAGCTGTTTAAGGCAATTTATATACTTTGTTATTATGTGTAATAACCTTGTATTTAAATTTTAAGATGGAATACAACTACTTTTTTGTTATTATTGTACTTGAACTATATATATCCAATTGCGTGTGATCCATAAACTAAGTCGTATAGTCCGACATGTTCCACCGCTTCGACCGAGGGTGTGACATATGTCCACAATGAGACTGGACCCTTCAACCTCAAGAAGGAAGGACAACATCGGATACCATTAGGCTAGAAGTAATGTAGTATTTTTATATGGACAAAATCACTAAGACTGTAATTTGTTAAAACTATAAGGATATAACTTGTCAATTTGTAACTTAGGGACAAAAAATATGAATTTGACCATACCACATCCACCAAAATCTTAATTTACTTTTTTTCAATTTTTACTTTTAATAACCACGAAAAAAGTGGTTAAATTATTTAATTTCCCTAAAAAATAAAGCATAAATCTATTTAAATTAATTTAATCAAAAGCTAGAATTTGGCGGTTCATTTTAAATAGAATCCGCGTGAATACCCTCTCCACCAATCAGAACTCGTCTTCTCCATTTGACACGCTATTAATAGCCCCCATTTCTCCATTCGCAGAGCGTATCCACAGTTATTTACAACGTCTCCTCTCTGTCACACAGAAACATACAACAATGGCGTCTATGAAAGCAACAGCTGCCAAGAAAGCTCCCTCTAAAACGAAACCCAAGTCTCACCCTACTTACGCAGAGGTAATTTAAGTTCTCTCATACTTTGTTCGAATAATTGAGTTTCTGTATTTCGCTGCAATTCAGACGATTGTTTAGAATTAATGGTTCGATCTGATTTTGACGATTTATAACCATAGATGATCAAAGAAGCAATTGTGACATTGAAGGAGAGGACTGGATCTAGCCAGTACGCCATTGCGAAACACATCGAGGATACCCAAAAGGATTTGCCGGCGAATTTCAAAAAGCTTTTGTTGGTTCAGTTGAAAAAACTCGTTGCAGCCGGAAAACTTACCAAGGTTAAGAACTCGTTTAAGCTTGGAGTTGTTGAGAAACCGACCACCGTGAAGAAAGCTCCGGCAGCAGCTAAAAAAGTTGTTGGTAAAGAAGATTTGGTGGCAAAGAAGGCCGCGGCCCCTAAACCTAAATCCGCTGCTCAAGTGAAATCAAAGGCGAAGGCGAAAGTGAAGACACCCATTAAGGCTAAAAAGGTTGTGAAGAAAGCAATTCCGGCGAAGAAACCAAAGAGTATTAAGTCGCCGGCGAAGAAGGTTGCAGTAAAGAAGACGAAGAAATGAGTTGGGTGGAATGAGTAATTGTGTAAATTTGTAGACAATTGTCTCGAGTTTTTAGGCTAGGATTAATAGTGACAGCATTTTGGCTATGGTTTTGATGTATTTCTTTGGAATTCAATTGTCGGTCGATGAACAATGTGGTTTATTTTTAATGAAAATTACTTTGATGAAATTAATTGTTATCATAACCATAAAACATGAATTAATATTAGCAAACATATTTTTAGCGGGCACGAACTAAAAATGATAATTTAATTTGCTATTCTCATATTACTTAACTTTATAACTCTGTTTATATTTATATTGTGGAATTGAACCTTAGACTTAACCCTTGTTAAAAATGATTTGTTAGCACATCTCATGTGTCCTTCATACGAGGTTAAAACGATATTTTCATGTTTGCCTTAACTATCTTTCTTATTATTTTCTCCTTTAAGGTTAGACAAACTTCAATCATCACCATGACTTTATGCTTTTGTGGTAGGATCAAACCGTTTGATTTGAATTCAAATTTGGTCAAAACCAGATTTTGACTAAATCTGATCAGAATAAGATCTAGATCCAAATCATGTGGTAAAAAATCAGATTTGACATCGAATTGTAAGCCGGATTTGCTAAAATTTAGATCAATATCCACTATAAAATCTGGTCCAATCAACCAAAATCGGATCAAACCAGTTGAAATCAGATTATGATTGAATTCATATTAGCCTTAAAATCCACCCAAGCAAGATCAAATTTTTATGCATGATCATGATCAAATTTTGACTAGATCGGATTCATTGTGTCGTCATTCAAACCAGATCATATCAGATTAAATTTCCCATTGTGCACCTTTAAACATCATGGATATTGCTTAACCTTCGTCATCGAGTTATCTATACCCTAAATTGGTAAGTAGATTGTGAATTTCTTGAAGCTTTTCTTATACTAAATATCTGATCCTAAAGCTTTTTTATTTATGAAATTAAAGGTTCAAGGTGCAACTTTATTTGATGGGTTGACTCACCTATGTGTGCAAGGTCAATGGTGATAATCCCTCGTATTCTTAGGAACATTAGTAAGTTGGATAAGTCCATCCAATCTAGGTGGTGGTGGTGGTGATGTGTGTGTGTGTGGTGGTGGTGGGGGGGGGGGGGGTTATTTTGCGGATATGACGAAATATGAATTTTATGAATATGAGCTATGTTCATATGTAGGTATAATGTAAGGAATGTACTTCTTTTGGTAATGGAAATGGAAAATGTATTTTGTGATAATGCTTTTTGTTAATGAATGAATTTTTAATAGTTTTGTTTGTGTTGGATATAACATTGAGTATAGCAATGTACATTATCAAACCTCATAATCAATTACTTATAATCAAACATCACATTTAAATTATAGATGAGAAAACCTCGAAATCAATGTGCATATTAAATAACATGTCATATAGCAATTCACATATATATGACACCACTTGTAAATATCAGATTCAACCGGTACACTTGATGGACCCACTTGTAAAGATCCCCTATATTCTCATTATTCTTCTTTATTTCACATAGAGTTTTTATTGCATGTTTATAAGGGATCCATATTAGTTCGCACATCATACAACTACAACACATGTGTAACGACCCAAATTTCACGCCCAAAAATTTCGTTTTTAAATCATTTCTTTGGAAAACATTTGTGAATAAAACATTGTCTGTTCAAACCATTTCATAACATACATAGTGTCTGAAAACCAAAATATGAAAAACAACCGAATATCAGAGTACAAATCCCAGAACAAGTTCGCAAGGCGGAAAAACAGTGTGTGTGTATGATGTGCCGCTACCGCGCCAGCTCCTTCCCCTTCGAGGAAGAGGTACCTGAAACCAAAACTGAAAACTATAAGCACGAAGCTTAGTGAGTTCCCCCACTATACCACATACCATAAAACCACATAACATACATATATTGTCAGGCATATCTGGGTGCCCGACCTACCCCTTCGGTCCTCTCGACTGGATACCGACTAGCATATCTAGGTGCTGGCCTCCCTTTCGGTCCTCTCGACCAAATACTGACTAGCATATCTGGGTGCTGGCCTCCCCTTCGGTCCTCTCGACCGGATACTGGGGACTATTCCACCCCTACTACTACCACATAACACATACCACATAATCTATCTAGCATGGCTGGGCATGACTACCCCTTCAGCCCTATCGACCGGTAATCTGGGGTCTATCTCCCCTACTGTCACTAGCACATAGCATCGTATCATACTAGCACATAAACATATCAGGTAGTAGTAAATCTAGATGAATATCACAGAGACGATCATCTAATCATACAACTCCTACTGATGGGCCGACATTGTGGCCTTAGACCCACCGCTACTGGAAGGTAACTCACCTCGAAGTAGCTGCTGATCCGCGTGGGAACTGTTTGTCTGCTGCTGCTCCGGAAATCCTCCGGCTGTAATTCCCACAAAACACTCAATCAGACACTGCTAACTACTCTTAGGGTAAATGACCATTTTACCCCTGACCAAGTCAAAGTCAAAGTCAACTACCAGTTGACCTGACTCGCCGAGTTGGCTCGCCAACTCGCCGAGTCCCTATCCTTCAATTTGTCCTCATACCCGCCTCTACTCTTCGAGTTAGGCGATGACTCGATGAGTTTTCCTTCTAAATGAACATCGACTGAATCTTCATCCGACTCGCCGAGTTGTATGAACAACTCGTTGAGTTCATCTTCAACGGATAAACATGTCCTGTCCTTGACTCGCCGAGTTGTATGAACAATTCATCGAGTTCATCTCCATCCATAAGGAGATTGACTTGGACTCGCCGAGTCTGTTCATGCACTCGTCGAGTCCCATGAATATCCAGAACAATGCCTTAGTCTAGAACGTTGGGTCACTTCCCGGGACTCCCTAAAACCTTTCCATACACAACTGGGTCCTTTCGACCCTAAACTGATTTGGGACTCAAGCTTGGACTCGCCGAGTACAACGATGGACTCGTCGAGTCTATCTTATGTTCTCACTAGATCTTCGATTTCTGATGTACAACTCTTGATCAAAGGGTAGATCTATACTCCTAGGACCGTTCTAGCACGTAAAGTTACAACCTTTACGTGCTTGCATGGGACATTAAGCTCAAAAGGTCCTAAAACAAGCCCTTGGATTGCATGGAGCCTTTCTTGGGTGGAAAAGCACCCCTTTTCTGCTTTGAGACCCCTCAAGGGTCCTAGATTCGCACCCTCCTCCCCAACCATGCTTGCATTCATGGTTGGCTAGCTAAAATGGCTCATAAAGCCCTAAAATTCCACCAAAATGGGATCTAACATTTGGAAGATCAAGGTACAGACTTTTTACCTTGAATGAGCTGCAAATGATGCACCAATTCGGATCCCCTTCAGTCCTTCCTTGTTCCTTCCAGCTTCTCTTCCCACCTTGGATCACAAGCACACCAAAAACTCTTCAACAAGGCTTAGATTGCTTCAAAAACGGCTAGGGTTTCAGTGAGGGGTGTTTGGGAGCATAAAGGAGTGATGGAGTCTGCATAAGGTCGTTTAAATAGGGTGCAAACCCCTGGATTAGGGTTTTTGTCCAGACAACGGCTACTCGCCGAGTCCGGGACCCGACTCGCCGAGTCCGGGACCCGACTCGCCGAGTCCACAACTTAAACTCCGCGTCTCATCCTGCTTCTACTCGGCGAGTCAGTCCTTCGACTCGCCGAGTCCAAGGCCAAAATTGCAAATCAATAAAAGAATCAAATACAAGAATACGTACCAAGAACCAGGTGCTACAACATGTTATTGCTGTCTACAACATGTTGATCCTACCATGAACCATTCATCTCGTACTTTCCACATCGTTCCATCGAGAATGATACTGGTTGGTTAATTTTTTTTGTTCCCTTCCAAAATACTTGTAACAGTTGGCGTCGGTGGCCATTTACACTTGTTTTGAACATTCATGACATTAAAATTCTCTTCACCAACTATTATCTTATATACTCTAAGCAACTTATTATAGGTAATGTCACTTCTATCTATCCATCAGCTTATTGTTTAAAACTTCACACATGTTATTTAGGAACATGTGAAGTGACTCCTAGCCCAATGATGAGATGGAATATGCTTAAGCCAGTCATAAGCTTCCATATCATAGTAGTCAAACTCTCTCTTGAAATGTTTAAACTCTAGAACATTGGTTGTTATGACACACTTCCAAAGGTGGTCCTTTTACCCTCTCAATTTCTATATCTTCATATTTCATGAATGTGTATGAGGCTAAAATTATGCTCAACACATATAAACATTTATGATATAGAAAGAACAAGACCCTAAACATATTGACATAGTATTTAGTTAGTATTTGAAAACAATTATTTTGATAACTAGAATATAAAAGTACTAATATTTTGTCTTTTGGTTACAACGGCGAAATTAAGTCAAAGGCACCACCTAGACATTCCAAGAATGACTTCTAATTCGATGTGTTTTTTAGTTTCAACAATGACATATACAATGGGATATGCATTGTTTGAGTCCATACCATAAACTATAAGAATCTGACCAGAGAATGATCATAAGAAAAAGGCACCATACAATCCTAACAAATCTCTCAATCATGCTTTCAATCCTTTCTTCAAAGGACAAAAACAAACATATATTCTTTTGGAATTTTAGTAGCAGATGATGGATTAGGCTCATTAAAAACATCTAACTTAATGTGTACCTTCATTTGTGGATTGAAACTCAAGGAAATAGTCCCTCAACAGGACCAAATTTGCCTTAAAAAAAATCTTGTGTAGAGATCCCTTATCTCATACTTCTTAAAAATTTGATCTTGTAGTGCACAAAGTATACACAAAGATTTGCTTCTACTTGATCCATGATTTGCTTTCGAAATGAAAGTTGTAGTACAATCTCCCACTTTCCTAGTTTACATACAAATGTGGTTGTGGTTAAATGTCTTAACAAATAGCCACTTTCTGTATTTGACCTAAAAGCATGGAGCACCCATGTATAATTTGGTTTTTTCTAATATGCCCTCTTTATTCTTATGTTTCCTGGTTTAATTAGATACACTTGCCTCATTAACATTCAATACATGAACAATACCTTTTCAAATAGCCCTTAGCCTTAGGTTATCATTTTTTAAAGCCTGAGTCCCTCATACTTTCGAAAGCATGGAGATCAATCTTGTCTTTCAACTAATTCCTTAACTTTTAAAAGATTTTCCTATGAAATTTGTAATGTCCCGGTTTTCAGAATAAAAATTTTATTTTTAAAATAGAACAAGAACCCATTTTCAAAAAGATATATTCAATGTAAGATCATTTGATCATAAATTGTAATTCAAAATCAGAGTAATAAAGAAAATCATCGCAAAATCTCATATCATAAAACTGTTGATGTGTGTGTACAGAGCCGCCTTCGCTTTTCGAAGATTTGATGAAGTACCTGAAAAATGTTTAATTCATAACTGTAAGCCAAAACTTAGTGAGTTCCCCGAAATACTATATACAACAATAAACATACTTTCATACAAGCAAGGATCGTGACGCTAAAACCGATCCACATGGACAACACTAAGTATCTAGGTTCACAACACTTTAGTTGATATTTTCATCAACTTGCCCCTTGTGACTGTCTAGACTCA
This sequence comes from Lactuca serriola, assembly GCF_051521515.1. Classification (NCBI taxonomy): domain Eukaryota; kingdom Viridiplantae; phylum Streptophyta; class Magnoliopsida; order Asterales; family Asteraceae; genus Lactuca; species Lactuca serriola. Next base: position 176,935,458 of record NC_136412.1, on the reverse strand, counting down.
TAACACTTAATGTTGACCTTGTCATCAATTTACCCTTTGCCCTTCAGCATAAAGTTGGTCTGCCTGCATCCTGGCCTTCCGGACAAAGCTGGAACGCCTTAACCCACCAAAAGAATATGTCGACAATTACACAATACTGATAAACACACAACTCAGCATCACATGTAATAATCTATAAGTCTACCTGCCTAATAGCATACTACAGTGTAACCACATCCTAACACATTAGGACACCTACTACAATATATACAATAGTGAGCAAACTCACATGAGCTAAACAACAAAAGCACACCAGCAACCCTATCACAGAAACAACTAACCCTATAACACTTTTGATGGTCAGGTTGGGTCGGGTCGTGTACCTTAAAAAAACCGAACCATTTCAATCGATTAAAACCGATCAGGCGCCACCGATTAAAATTTTTAAAAACCGATTGAAATATAATTGAAAAAACGCGTATGGTTTAACGAAAAACTAGTTGATTATTAGTCCATTGATAAAACGACGAATGGAGAATGAAAGTCTTTGGCATGTGGACTTTTTTTTATTAGAGAAATTTATTTATTTATTGATATTTTGAGAGTGCCGAGGTTAATTTTTTTTTATCAATCCCGTAATTTAAAATAACAAATTGCCCCTAGTAACTTATATCTGGCTCCTTCTAAAATGGTTTTTAAGACATTTTAAAAAAACAAACTTAAGGTAGGTCCTATATTTTTTCAAATAGAGATCCTAATTTTTCTAATATATATATATATATATATATATATATATATATATATATATATATATATATATATATATATATATATATGTAACATCCCAAAATTCACGGCCAAAAATTTCATTTTTAAATACATTATTATATAAAACCATCAGTATAAAAACATTCATATTAATATCTCATGTCAAAACCAAAGTGTCAATAATTAAAACATATTATCGTAAAACCATATCAGAGTGTAATCCCAAAGATCTCATGTGCGGAAAACATAGTGTGATGCGTTGCGATCAAGCCGACTCCTTTCCTTTGAAAACGAGTACCTGAAACCAAAACTGTAAATCGTAAGCACAAATCTTAGTGAGTTCCCCCATCATACCACATACCCTACAATCATATAACATACATATACTGTAAGGCATATCTGGGTGCCCGACCTACCCCTTCGGTCCTCTCGACCAGATACTGCCTAGCATATTTGGGTACTAGCCCCCCCTTCGGTCCTCTCGACCGGATACTGCCTAGCATACCTGGGTGCTGGGCTCCCCTTCGGTCCTCTCGACCGGATACTGCCTAGCATATCTGGGTGCTGGCCTCCCCTTCGGTATCTTTCAACTGGTAACCGAGGACTATTTCACCCCCTAACGCTACCACATAAAAGCATAGCATAAGCACATAAGTCATACACTGCCTAGCATATCTGGGTGCTGGCCTACCCCTTCGGTCCTATCGACCGGTAAGTGGGGACTATTTCACCCCCTACTACTACCATATAATATCATATCACATATATCATAATCTGTCTAGCATAGTTGGGTACTAATATACCCCTTCGGCCCTATCAACGGGTAACCGGGGACTATTTCACCCCTACTACCACTATCACATAACATCATATCATGCTAGCACATAAACATAATAGGTAGTAGCAAACATAGACAATTATCACAAAGACAATCATTTAACAACAACTCCTACTGGTGGGCCGGCATTGTGGCCGTAGACCCACCGCTACTGGAAGGTAACTCACCTCACATTGCTGAAGTCCTGTAGACACAATCCCACACTGCTAAAGTCCCGTAGACTCAACCCTAACTGCTGGCTGACAGATTCCCGAACTGTCAACACTAAAATAACACCCAATTAATAATTGGGTCCCACTACATAACCATAAGTACATTCTTTGGGTAATTACTACATTACCCCTAGCTTGGCTTATACAAGCCCAAGGCCCAATCCATAGGCCCAAAGTCAATTAGGAATCAAAGCCCAACACATGGCCCAATTTTCCAAATTGGGCCTAGGCCTATACATGGTCTCATTCTAAGGCCCAACATCATATAATCATTAAGGCCCAAACTATGGCCCATCTATGGCCTAATTTTCCAAATTGGGCCCAAGCCCCTTACATGGGCCTTATCCTAGGCCCATTAAATTACTCTAGACCATTTGCTTGATCTTGGATAGCCCATTTGTTTAATAACCCAATCATCAAGGCCCGATAGAAAGGCCCAACAATAAACCCAAGTGAAATTAGGGTTTCACATAAAATGATGATTAGGTTTAAGTTTCCTACTTAACCCCTTAAGGACTTAATCCATTAAGGACTTACTCCATTAAGTCCAATATTGTTGAAATTAATTTTCGCCAATGATTATTATTTAACACTCCAAGTTATTAATAAGTCTCGTGTGTCTCGATTAATTCCCCAAAATTAGGGTTTTGATGGCATTAGGGTTTTCCAAACCCTAATTAGGGTTTCCAACCCAATACTAGCCCATTTATTAATTTGTTGGGCTTGACCTATTAAGCCCACTAAAATATTATTAAGCCCATTAGGGTTTTATTAGGTCCATTAAAGTCCATTAAGCTTCATTGGGCCCATTAGGGTTTCAAGACCCATTAGGGTTTTAGTCCCTTGTCCAAACATCCCCAAACTAGCAATTCCAGCACAACTAAGCACACCACCACCCGACACGGCGGCCGGTGGCGGCAGCCACCACCCTACGGTGGTGGTTTTTAGTTTCTTTTCATTATTTTTCTTTCCGGTTACAATTACAATACTTTAGTCCAAAACTAAACACACACACACACACTAACTAATTAACACACACATAAACACAATGGTGTATGGTGGCAGCCACCACCTCACGGTGGTGGCGGTGGCCCTTTTCTCGCTTTTCCGGATACAAAAATCACACCCAACACACACACACTTCCACAGAAGCATACCCATGCATATGCCTTGCCCGGAACAAGAGCACCTCCACTCTCTTGGTGGCGTTTAGGGTGGTTTCTCGTCGGCAGCCTCCACCTCGTGGTGGTGGCGGTGGTTCCTTTGGGTTCCCAGTCGAATAGCCTCCCCCACACCTGAGTCTTGAAGCAGAATCACACCCACATGACTCACGAATAGATGTAGCAACAATTCACGGTAGTTCTTTCCCCAACTACGTGCGACTGACAGCGACGGAACGATGGCAACGAGAGGAAGAGAAGGGGAAGAACGGAGGAGGTTTGGAGGTCCTTGGCGGTGTACCAACAACGAATGATAGCCATGAAGTTCAGCTACTCCGACTTTAGTGGACCTCCCGGTGCTTTCTACTTCCTCGGAAGTGGTGTTGCTACGATGGCTAAATAACGGTGACCGATGCGGGGCTTTCATGGTGGCTACGACCGTAGGTGATAGGAGGCCTATGGAGGGTGGCGACTGTAGAGGATACGAGAAAGAGAGGTGACGGATGGAGGGTTTTGTATTAGGGTTAGGGTTTCATAACCCTTTAAATGCCCGCCTCCATCTACAAGTTTTCCATAATGACAATATTAGTCCCTCCCCATAACATATTCTTCAAACTCAATCCAATATTTACCATTTAAACCCCATCTTCTGAAATCCCTCACAAATAAGGTCGGAAATTTACCAATCAACCCTCTTTCTACAAAACCTCTTCAAAAGAAGTCCCATATGTTACCATTTAGTCCCTATCTTCGTAAATACTTACGAAATAAATCCGAAACTTCTACCTTTAACCCCTGACTTCTAAAATAATAGCAATTAACTCCTCGAGACCAACATATTGTCATAAAATTATTGATTTTAGGCTACCATTCATTCATTAATTTATTTATTTAACTAATAAATAAACGGGTGTTACAACTCTCCCCCACTTAAATTAGATTTCGTCCTCGAAATCACTCCTTACTATTTCTTATATGCCAAACCACTTATAGTAACATAATCTCCGTCCTGGGCACACCCTAGCCTTCCCAGGGTAGCTGTGACCAATCTTTGCAAAGCCCTAATATCCTCATGTAAGTCCCTAATTTTGCCTGTGTATCAATCAGATCCGTTTGATGGTGCGGAATCCCAATCAAACAAATGATGCCAGATCAAATAGAAGAGAAGGAGAAGAAGAATAATATGAATCTCTGTATGAATTGATTAGAATTAAAGTTCCAGATACAAAAGATTCATACACATACGCTCCTTATTCTCTTTGGCCTTAAACTCCTTCTAGTTCATCAATCTCTACTCCTCACCCTAACACCTATATTTATACTTGGAGAATATGGACTTGGTGAACATGGGTCGTAAATGGGTTTACGGTCGTAAGGTGTTTACGACCGTAAACTCAACCGTAAACATGACCGTAAACTCCAAAAATATTACAGAAAAATACAATTGCCTAGAAAAGCAAAGTATAAACCATATTTTGACCCAACAATCTCCCCCTTGGTTTATAGCTTTCTTTTCTTAATGACCCAACAAGCTCCCCCTAAAAAGTAGCTGGCTTTTCTTGTTAATCTTCATCGAGAGCTTCGCTTCAGCATTTATCTTCAATGAATGACTTCATCTTGAGCAGTTGGACTTTTCTTCAGAATTTGGCATTGAACGCACATTGGGTGAGGATGCTTGATGTACTGATTCTTGAAAGATGGCGCTTTCAGCTTGAGAATCTTCAGAGAGAACATTAGAGAGAACAAATCTTCTAGATCACTTCAGCATGTACAACGATAGCAGCAGACTGATTGAGGAGGCTTCAATGCAATCCGTCACATAATCTTTAATTTCTGCTTCACCTTGCTTCTGGGGTTGAAGGATTGAATGTTGAAAGAATAATCTTCATTTCTTGCTCCTTCGAATGTGAATTCTTCGATGCTCACGGACGAGGCTTTGGCTCAGAAATCTTCAACACAAACTCCATGAGTCTTATCTATACTTGAAATCACTTTTCAAGACAAAACAAAACTAAAAGAAAACTTAGCACACAAAACAAAAACAAAAATATTTTTGGATTTTTCATATTTTCTGAAAAAGAAATAAAATAGAAATAACACTATTTTTTTTTTAATTCTCCCCTAATATTTAAATTAGAAGAACACTATGAATAAACTTAACAAAAAATAATAGCTAACTTTAAGAGTGATTTGGGATCAAAGTTGTTGGACAGTCTTATTCTACTTGTCGGTACCCTTATCTTCACATCTTCGTCTGATCGATCGCCAGTATTGTTGTCCACTTAAACACGAAAAATTTGTGACAATTTTTGACAATTTACCAATGACATGATACATGCATATATCTATTTGTAACTTTACTATCATGATTGGCCCTAATTCTTAAATAAAATTTTCTTATGACCATTTAACTGACTACAACCAGGGATATTGTTGTCCACCTAAATCGAGCAGCAAGATCTACAGACAATCTGTATGTGTTCAATTTTAAGTGTACTAGAACGTGTTTCCCGCTTCCTGATATGCCCCAGCCATCAAGAACTTCCAGAGTACTCCATACACCAGGTGAGCAGACAACCATTCAGAGAGAGGATAGATTCAGAATTCTATTAATTATTACTTTAGAGGGGTTGAGAAATAGAAGGTTGCATATGCTGTGTACCAGGTTGGATTAGAAGTCACGCAAAGGAGACAACATATGGCTAACAGATAAGAAGTATTTCACATATATAACCTGCAGAGAAATAGAGTTGCATATATTGTGTACCAGGTCGGATTGGAAGTCACGCAAAGGAGACAACATATGACTAACAGACGGAAAGAAAGAAAATGATATTCTACAGACCTAATTTATCGGAATTTACCAGTCGCCCCATCCAACCGGAATTAAGGATAGAATCCGCACATCAAGGAAAAGTGAATCCACAGTTCTAGATACGGGTTATTTAATGTGACCGGTAGATTCCCATGTATATCTCCCTGCTCAACCTATCTGAGCGTCGTGAAATCAGGTTAAACGGATCTAACTAGGTCAAAGTTCGTCAAGTCCTTAAATTCATTAGGTTCAACTTTCCTAGTCAAGTCCATTTAAAATCTTTCGTGCCTACCAGCGCATTGAACACAGAGCGTAGACGATTCAACTTAGGTACGTTACGCCGATTCAGATTGCCCGTTATCACTTGGTACTTTTATTTCCTAAAACATCTCCTGCAAGCACATTCCATTAACACCATAATTTTTTTATTTTCTGATTTTCTAATGTTTTTGGATTTTTTTAAAATTAATTTTTTTTTGTTTTTATTTCTCCCATAAATTTGTGCATAGGAGAGAAACGAAGGTAAATGCGCAAATTTAAACTATCCTAAAACAAAAATTAGTCTTTAAAGCGAATCAGCTTAAGAAAAACTCAGGAGTATAGAGAAGAAAACGCAAACCGTAATTCACCGATTGAATCTGCATTCAGAAGGTCTGAGAACAACATGCGTAATCTCAGAACAGATCCGAAAATTCTTTACGTCATTAAGAACTAACCCCATGAGTGATCCCTTCCTTTCTTCCCTTCCCGCAAAGGACACATACTCTCAAATAATGTTCTGAGTGTTCTATAGTTAAGAGATGTCCCCAATCATATGCCAGGAGCAGCCACTACCAACAAACCGAAGTTTGATGATATGCCTCCATAGCTGCTCCGACACAGAGCGGGATCAGTTGGTCTTTGGAACCTAGTCCATTTTGAAACTGGGTCGACCTTTGTCATCAATGCAAGTTACTCTCTCCCATGACATATCATGCTTATCACAAACAGAAGACGATGAAATATTAGAGTCATTAGAAGAGTTGGGAATTTTCACCTTTGGAACCCATCTATATTCGAGTTTAACCCATTTCTTGTTCGATCTGATGGGGCCTCGACACTTGATTTGGAACTTGAAGCCGGCTGCCGAGGTGACTTTGACCTAACCGGTCTTTGTTTCACTGGAGCATATCTTGGATTGGGTTTCTTGGCCGACATTTCCTTCTTTCCCTTGGGATTCAGATTCTTTGCCTTGTGGGTTTGATTCTTGGCCTTGTGTGCGTTCCAGTCACCATTGTCTGAACGTGACCTGGAAGGGTTTCTTTTGAAGTATCTCCCACTTGGCACGTTTTTCCATCCTTGTGCGCAGTAGGGAACGTATGCACGGTTTGGACAGTTTCAAGCAATGTGTCCAGGTGTTCCACAATGAAAACAAGTCTTTTTCGTCACTGTGAAGTTATTTCTTCCTGCCCCTGGTGGCGTATCCTTGCCTTGTCTCTTATTGATCCCAAATGCACACTTACAATAGGCACTCTTTTGCGCTGGAATTGGAGGCCTATATTTCTCAACGACAGGTTTGTTAGGAGCAACAGAATTCGAAGCGACAAATTCTGAGTTCAAGGAGTCATTGGTTTGTTCAATAGTGCTCTCCTTGTTCTCATCTTCTGCTACTTTACCTGCACATGAAGTTGAAACATTAGTATTTTCAACATTAATAACTCCTCCTGACACAAATTCAGCTCGTTTGCCATATCGAAGATGTGGCTCCCTGTCAGTTTTGTCCTATGTCATAGGGATGGATGTGTAGTTATGATTATAAGGAGGAGGTACACTATCATACCCTAGACCCTGGTTTCGATTTTCTTTGAATTTTAATTGGGTTTCATATAAGGACTCGACTGTCTGACTTAACGCAGTATAATTTTTGAAACTGACATTTGTTTTTCCACACTTAATTTTTAAAGCATCAAGCTCTTCAGTTACAACAGCAAGTTGTCTCTTAATATAGTCATAATTTTCACACTTGTTGCTATACTCTTCCTGAAGCTTCCTAAAGTCCTTGGTTTTTGCTTCTAATTCAGCCTTCAGGGGTTTCTGTCCTTTCCTGAGTTGATATCCTTCATATCTCAGGTCCTCAACTTCTCTTTTAAATAAATCAATTTGTTCCCGAAGAAATTTAATCGTAGCTTCACAAGCTGGAGTACATGTAACTTCAGTGACCGGAATGTTTTCAGAACTCATTGTTTCTCTCTACACTTCAAAGCATCAAGTTCTTGAATTACATCAGCAAGACTAAGATGATTGAGATCTTTTTTCTTCTTGATGATGGCCACATTCATATCCCACGATTTTGGAAGTGAATTCAATAGCTTTTTGTTTATCTCAGATTTGGATAAGAAGATCCCAGCTATATTCATCTCAGTAATGAGTGTGGTAAATCGCTGCAACTGAGCTTCCAGGGTTTCTCCAGGGACATAATCGAACATGTTGAAATTTTGTCTTAACATCTCCTGACGACTCTCTTTCATGTTTTTAATTCCCTCGTAAACTTCAAAAGCTATTAAAAGCACAACTAGAACTTAAAAGTCAAACTTAAATTTAAAAATGCCCTTTGATTATAAACTTCAAAAATCAACCTTAAAAGTCAAATTTAAAAAGTAAAACTCAAAAGTCAAACTTGAAAAGTCAAACCGAAAAACTAAATTTGAAAATTTAAAAGTTAAACGAAAAAGTCAAAGTTTAAAATCAAAGATCAAACTTAGAAGTCAAAGTCAAAATCAAAAATAAAAAATAAAAGTCAATTTTTTTATTGTATTATTATTATTATTATTATTATTATTATTATTATTATTATTATTATTATTATTATTATTATTAATTTTGGATGAAAAAGGAATCTAAAAATAAAAGAAATTGAGTTTTTGGGTTAAAAGTCTCAAAATTTGAAACTTGTTGCGAAAAGTAGTCTTTATGAATTAAATTCGGAAGGGAAGTAACAAGGGATCATGTAGCCGAGTTGGATAAGGCGCGAGGTTCTTGATCTGGAGGTCACGAGTTTGAACCTTGGCACCTGAACCTTCGCTTCCTTTTTATTTGACGCTGCTGAGTGCGAGGCTGCTGAACGAGCTGCTGAGTGCGAGGCTGCTGAAGTGCGAGGATGCTGAGCAGTAAACTCCGAGCCGCAAGCTCGGGCCGTAACGTGCGAGGCCTCGGACCGTAACCTCTGACCGCGAACTCCTCGGACCGCAAACACCGACCGCAAACACTTCGGAAACCCTAGCTACTGGCCGCCACCCCCTCGCTGATTACGACCAAAAACACCGATTTTTCGACTTTGAAGCTCCAAAACTCGATCAAAAACCCTTTTTTATGAAAAACACGAAGAACAAACCCCTCTTATTTTTGCAAGATCTATCCAAAAACGCAAAAATATTTCGAAAATAAGATCAAATAATGCTCCAAATCTGACAAAATTGACTGATACAACCAAGCTCTGATACCAATTGTAAGTCCCTAATTTTGCATGTGTATCAATCAGATCCGTTTGATGGTGCGTAATCCAAATCAAACGGATGATGCCAGATCAAATAGAAGAGAAGGAGAAGAAGAATAATATGAATCTCTGTATCAATTGATTAGAATTAAAGTTCCAGATACAAAAGATTCACACACATACGCTCCTTATTCTCTCTGGCCGTAAACTCCTTCTAGTTCATCAATCTCTACTCCTCACCCTAACACCTATATTTATACTTAGAGAATATGGGTTTGGTGAACATGGGCCGTAAATGGGTTTACGGCCGTAAACTCAACCGTAAACATGACCGTAAACTCCAAAAATATTACAGAAAAATACAATTGCCCAGAAAAGCAAAGTATAAACCATATTTTGACCCAACACCTCATAGGAACGAATTCCTCGCAACAGGATCATATCTACTTCATCTGAATCTACTATCTCGAGATGGTCTGATTCCCCAACAGACCACTCATACTGAATCATCATCGGCGAATCTAGTATGTTTATTCCACAACTGACTACTTAACTTCTGATCACTCGCAACCCGAAGCACCAATGCTAACATTGCCCAAACACTGAAACTGCTTGAACACTGTTCTGCCTGAAGCAGTATGTTGCCACATGGCTGTTTTCCAAAATCTAACAAGACCTCTCTGGTCTCTATACGTTCACAAATCATCTGAAATACCGGGTTCCGGCCCGGCTGCGGAGCCAAAGGACTCCCACTTAGTCGCCTCACACGACTTCTGAACGAAATCCTTCTCTGGAACTAGTCGCCACTAGTTATCATGCCACTGTGACTCAAACATCCTTCCGATCTAACCGATCGCGTCCATGCGTCGAATCCTGTCATCATCAAATCCAAGGCTAAAAGTTATTGCTACCCGACCAATGGTAGCCATATCTCACACGTCCTTAAGCAGTCCATTGCTATCCCTGATCTCATAACTGTAGTGACGTCCCTACCGTCTCATTACTGGCTTAACTAGGTCTAATCCATTTGGATAAATCTGAAATCCGATTCGTGGATTTCCATATCCTCAATGTAGCACCCAAACTGGTGCGTACCACTGTTCATTCCGCGCCCTAACAACGCGCTTATGCTATCTACCAACCAAGCGAATGCTACGGCTACAGCCGCAGACTTACATCACTCAAGTACTATCCGCTAACCTTGTGAATGCTACGGCTACACCCGCAGTCTTACAACACTTCCCATGCTAACTGACCACTAGTGAATGCTACGGCTACCCCATAGTCTTACAACACTTTCCCTACTAACTGACTGCTAGTGAATGCTACGGCTACCCCCGTAGTCTTACAACACTTTCCAAACTGTCTGACTGCTAGTGAATGCTATGGCTACCCCCGTAGTCTTACAACACTTTCCAAACTGGGTCGAACACGCACTCGACCCAACACACCACTGAACCTGAGTTCTAACTAAAACGCTACCCTGGTTCCCGAAACCTGCTATCACGTGATCCCACTGTATCAGTACCACACCCATGCTCGTGATCCAAGCGTCGTAGTAAACCACGAATTCATCTACACCCTCTGGCAAGGTGAGAATCGGTGCCTTGCACAAACGCTGTCTGAGAGTCTCAAAGGCTGCCTGCTGCTCAGGCCCCCAACGAAAGGCCACCGACTTCTTGGTCAGTCGGGTCAAAGGAACCATAATCTTAGAGAAGTCTTGTATAAGTCTCCGTTAATAACCTGCTAGACCTGGGAAACTCTGAATCTTAGGTGGAGACCTCGGATTCTCCCACTGCATCACGACCTCTATCTTGGCCGGATCAACTAGAATACTCTTCTGGTTGACAAGGTGCCCAAGAGATTGCACCCCGTGTAACCAGAACTCACATGTGGAGAACTTTATAAAAAGTATCTCCCCCACTTAGATTCAACTAAGTCTTCACAACACGCAAGAATTGAAGGATTCCCAATCCTTCTCGCTTTCTAATAACCCACTGATGACAACCTGTGCTTACCAATCCTAGTGATTAGTCACCGGTTAAACCTTAAGATCGCCCATACTCGGAAATCTCGATGAGTACTCTTGAAATCTGGTCCAATCTGACACCTCAATCCACCTCCCGTGCTAACACTAGAGGCCTTAATCTTCACTCTGGCTGACGAGTCCTCGTTCCCACTTCCAATCTCACAGTACCACTGAACACTAACTTCACTGCAGAACTATCACTTTAACCCTGACCGAGGATCTTCCAAACAATACTCCTGCGCATATCTCGACAAAGATTCGGAATGATGACGGTATACGCGGAACCCACTCCGCAAGGTACGTCCTTTTGTGGGTTCATCAAGGACCTTTCGACATGCTGGATGTCATATATAATCCTTGATAACCCAAAAACTAGCAGAAAACCGACCAGAGACCCGAGATCTGACTTAACCCAAACTTTCTCACAATCCCAAAGCGATACATATTCCCATCATCCATTTATTAACAGTAGAAGACGACATACCCACAACATCTGAAGGAATACTGAACACCCTCAACTGTCACGATCAACCTCGCTACCCTGCAGTAGCCTAAACCCTTGGAGTGACAAACTCCCTTGTGCACTTTCCTGTACGTGTAACACCCAAAGTTTTGAAGGCCAAGAAAGGAAAGAAAACCCTAACTTTAAGGGGGGACTCGGCGAGTCCAAGGAGGAACTCGGCGAATCCGAGCGGGATCCGAGTCGAGGAGTAAGTGACCGAATCGGCGAGTCGGCCAAAGGGAATCGGCGAGTCTGGTCTGTGCGAGGAAAACCCTAAATTCAGGACTTGGAGCCTATTTAAACGTCTCATTCTCTCCTCTAGGGTTCCTTTACTGCCTCTTTCACCCAGAACATCGAACCCTAGACGCCATATCCATTGTTGAGCCAATTATTTCCTTGAAGAGTGCACTAAAGCTTGGGAAAGGAAGAAGGATCTTGAGGGTGCAAGAAAGGGGGCTATAGATCTGGGATTGGGAAGATATTTCTGTACATTTGAAGGTATTAAGTCGTTTCTCTCCCTATAGATCTATTTTGGTTATGAGTTTTGGGGCTTTTTAGCCATGATTAGGTTGTCCATTTGAGTTAGAAGCCGGATCTGGAGTTGCTACTTCAGATCTAAGCATATTTTGGTCTTGGAAAGCATAAAGTATCAGCCCTGGAGTTGATTACGAAGCCTCTTTTCCTTAAACCTTAGTGTATGGTGTGTTTTGCCTAGATCTCCTTCTCTACACGTAAAGTTTGCAACTTTACGTGAGGAATAGGCTTGGGAAGGGTAGATCTACAGTTTGGAGTCCATGCATGACTCAAAAGTCCTCTGCATGTATGGAGATATGAAAGGACTCGGCGAGTCCTTTTAGTGGACTCGACGAGTAGCATGAAGATTTGGAGGAACTCAACGAGTGGGATGAACAGCTCGTCGAGTCAGATGAAGTTGGGCAGGAACTCGGCGAGTTGGATGAACAACTCGGCGAGTCTGTTGAAGGTTGTCTTGGACTCGGCGAGTCTGTTCTTGGACTCGGCGAGTCAGGTCGCGAAACCCCAAACCCTTCGAGTTGAGACTCGAATCAGTGATTCGAATGGAGACTCGGTGAGTTGGACAGTTCAGGACTCGGAAATCGGTAGACTCGGCGAGTCATGGACTGACTCGGCGAGTCGAGTCGCGAATAGAAGGACTCTGAACATATGAACTCGGCGAGTCAATAGGGTGACTCGGTGAGTAGGGTTGACCTGGAAGGTTGACTTTTACCAGGACTCTGACTTTGACCAGGGTTGACTTGGTTGTCTTTCGGGGGTCAGTCAGACTCAGTGTTGCTTTGATATTGGTAGCTTGGGGAGAGAGTGGAGGAGGAGTTCAGAGAGTAGTCGGGCAGCAGCTAGTGGGTTCATCAGCCAGTGCAGGTGAGTTTCCCTTTGTATGAATGGGTCTACGTCCACAAAGCCGGCCCATGTAGTATTGATTAGAAGACCTGGGGCTTAGCCCTAGGCACAGTATGCTAGTATGATATTGGGGACGAGGTCCAATGATAGAGGGCAGGTGCCCAAGGAATGGTTTATGTGACAGTTTATACTTGTTGTCTGTGTGATACTTGTATGTGCCTGGTAGGGAGGTGAGTGTGGGCGAGGTCCCGTATCTCACCAATAGCAGAGTGTGGATGGTGTTCCACATCTCAGTAGCAGCAGATCAGGGGCGAGGCCCAAGTTAGGGAAGGAGTGAGGGTGGGCTGGGCCCGTACCTCACTATCAGCAGGAGTATGGACAGGGTTCCATGACTCATCAGTAGCAGGACAAGGGCGGGGCCCAGAGATAGGCGAGGCCTTAGGACAAGATCCGTTAGTATGTGTTTAGCTTATGTGATGTGATGTGATATGTTATGTGCTATTTTATGTTAGTGGGCGAGGCCCTGTGACAGGCGAGGCCTAAGTGAAACAGATCTGTATCCGAGCGGGGCTCGAAGCCAGGCGGGGCCTGGAGCGGCGTGGCCGTTGTAGCGTGCGAGGCCCGAGGTAGGGGGCGAGGCCCAGGTTAGCGGGCGTAGCCCAATATGTACAGTATGTGGTTATGCATGGTATGTGGTAGGGTGGGGAACTCACTAAGCTTCGTGCTTACGGTTTTCAGTTTTGGTTTCAGGTACTTCCAGTAGCGGAGGGAAGAGCTCGGGGTGATCGCATGGCACACACCATAGATTAGTCAGCCTGGGAATGTGTTACTCTGATAACGAACATGTGTTCTAGAAACTACTACTCTGATTACGTTTTGAATCGATGATTTTGCTTTAAGTGATGTTTATTTAAAAGAAATTTTTGTCTTGAATTTTGGATGTTACAAGTTGGTATTAGAGCCTTGGTTTGAGGGATTCAGACATGCTCTCGGGCGTGTCTGAACTCAAACCGAGGAATTGGTATGGAAGATTTCAAAATGAAAAGACAGATTTGTAAAAAGAGAGTTTTGAGAAAGAAAACAGTTTTAGAAAAGCAAAAATAATTCAGAAAGAAAAGAACTTTGAAAAGAGAAAAAGGGTGTGGTGCATGCAATCAACCGAGCTCAAGTAAGTACCCCAAAATACCCATACAAGCTTATGTTATGATTATCAGTTGATAGGATAGCATGCTAGAATAGGACTAAGGATCTAGGGATGATGCCTTATGTGCCTATTATATGTGTTTTGAGCTGCATGATAGTGTTGATTAGATAGTAGTAGGATAGCCTGTTTAGGTTATGCCTGAGTTTTATGAGTTTGTGTGGATCTATGAGTTTGTGTTGCATGCTAGTTCAGTTTCTTGCTATGTGGATCTGATTGCTTGAGTATGTTGTGGTTAGGTTTTCCCTTGTCTGAATGCTGCTTGCTTTGTGCATTGTGGGATTCCGAGTGATGAAAGTTAGCCATTAGGTGGATACGACACGTCACATGTGATCAGAGTTGAATAATCTCAGAGTGTTGGATTTGGTCCTATTGCGCAACTCTTGTTTGAGTCCAACCGTTGTAGGGACGAGTCTTTTACTTGAAGGATTATCTGAGCCTCGTCACATGTGATGGTATCTAGTTGATGGCTAATTGGCATCACAAGGAAACCTTCAGCAACTGAGGACCGGTTTGAGTTGAGTCAGAGGTTTCCCTAGGGCAAGCCTAGGATGAGATAGTGCTGGGAGCAGTAGTAGTGGGTAAGGGACCTGGTGGAGTCAAAGCAATTCCTGAGGAAAGTACGGATAGATGTGGAAGGTAGTATGGGACCGTACTACTGAAAGCAGAGGATCCATACTCGATTCGGGAAAGGCCGAGACAAGACCGGGAACCTAGTAGGGAGTGTGTTTGGTCTCGCAGCAGTGATGAGTATTCTGATAGTAGATGTATTATATTTTCAGTATGGTGACATTGCGAGAAAGACCAGCGGGCGGATCAGGTGCCAAAGAGGGATCAGGCTCGGGTTTAGGTGCCGAGCAGCTCGAGGAGCTAATGAGGGAGTTGATATACGCCGAGGTTACGCGCAGTATTCTAGATCAGACTCCTGTGATCTTTGGCACGGTCATGGAGGGTATATTGAAGATTTTGGATGAGAGGCTGGGAGCCTTCCGTACTGAGATGATGGCATTGATGGGAGCGCGTACCTTGACATTTTGAGAGTTCAGGGCTTGTGGGGCACCATATTATGATGGGGCTAGGGACCCCATCGCTAGTAGCAGATGGTTGGCTGATGTTGCCAACACATTCCGTACGAGCCGGTGTCCTGAGGGGGACAAGGTCAGACTCACTTCCTATCTTCTGAAGGAAAGAGAGAGGGATTGGTGGGAGGAGGTTGGTCATGCTTTAGGGGATGATTCCGCGTTGGACGCGATGACTTGGAGTGATTTCTCGGCCAGGTTCAGGGTGGAGTTTTCGCCGATTATTGAGGTGCAGCAGTTGGCACGGGAGTTTCAGGATTTGACGCAGACCACTGAGACTGTGGCGGAGATCACCGCCAAGTTCAGGGAACAGGCTCTTCTTGTACCGCAGTATGTCGCGGATGAGGAGATGAAGAAGGCCCGATACCATGAGATGTTGAGGGATGACATCAGGGAGTTCGTGACCAGATCCAGCTATAAGACGCTGGAAGATTTGATTTCTCGGGCTAGAGAAAGGGAAATTGATTTGGAGCAGATCCGGAAGAGGAAGCCGGATGAGGTTCAGGTAGCTACAGGTTCGGGCAAAAGCCCCAAGGGATCGGATTCGAGATCGAGGGATTATCAGGACCGCAGTCGGTGCGGGAAGTGTGGCAGGGCGCACGGGGGCGCGTGCAGGAGTGGTAGCGGTGGTGAGTCTGGCTGTTTCAAGTGCGGTCGGACTGGTCATTTCAGCAGGGATTATACTGTTACCACCTCACAGGGATCAGACCTGTTATGTTTTCACT
The DNA here is from genome assembly GCF_051521515.1 of Lactuca serriola. Taxonomy (NCBI): domain Eukaryota; kingdom Viridiplantae; phylum Streptophyta; class Magnoliopsida; order Asterales; family Asteraceae; genus Lactuca; species Lactuca serriola. Next base: position 176,919,301 of record NC_136412.1, on the reverse strand, counting down.
GCAACCAGCGGGGCCACAAGAAGACCCAGTGCCCCAGTTTGTTTTCAGCAGGACGGGTGATGGCACATGCCCCTACAACTTTGAGGATCACAGATGGCCGTCAGGGTCGTGCAGAGGCGCCTGCGGTAGGAGGCAGAGCTCTTCAGATGACTACCTTAGAGGCGCAATCAGCACCGGACGTTGCAGGTATGCGATTTCTGTTTTCAGTCCTTTTATTTGTGCATGATTATATTGTTATGGTTCTGCATCATTATCGGTATGAGTATTTTATTTTTTGAGCGGTTGATTGTGATCGAGTTATATGCCATCTGCATACCTTGGATATTCGATTGGTAGTGAGGGGATGCGCCCTATTGGAGAAGGTTACATAGGATGCAGTAATTGTAGCATGCTTGGGAGGGACTTGGTATATCTCGCTAGATCGGAGTTGTATAGTGTTAGAGATGGACTGGTTAGATCCCTAGCTATGGTAAGCTTGGGTTCCTCAGCAGATTGATTATGGAATGGTAGCAAGGATTGGGATTTCTTTTTGAGTATTGAGCATCAAGGGGTAAGCAGGATCGAAGTGGGGGAGAATCCTCCGAGTGTGCAAAAGTAGGAGCACGCAGACCCAGAATGAGTGCGCGACCTCCAAGAAGGAAAAGAAGTGGTTCAGCGTTTGATGGATTGAGGGTTTCAAGGTTGGGAGTTTGAGAAACTCCCCGTCAGCTAGTGCGTGTGATGGTAATGGTTAGTACGTGGTTGGGAATTCAGGTTGTGGATCGCCCATAGGACTCGAGGGAGTTGGAATGAGGATCTTGAGAGCTGATGGCACATGGGTGCCTTCATATTAGCAGTTAGTGGTAGAAAGTGATGTAAGACTACGGGGCAGCCGTAGCATTCACTAGCAGTCAGAGGTGGAAGTGTTATAAGACTACGGGTAAGCCGTAACATTCCTTAGTAGCTTCGTTAGCGGGGTTGGGGCGAGGCCCTTATCTCCTAGTGATCAAATAGGGATCAAGAATGGGAAGTGGATGAGAATGATAGGGAGTTTTCCTGTATAGCCCTAGAGAGGTGAGACCTTGGGAGAGGCCGCTCCAGGATATAGTTGGGTGAGACCTGTGGGCGAGGCCCGTATGAGATTAGCAGTGTAGGTGAGACCTGAGAGCAGGGTTGCTCAGTAGTATGGTTGGGTGAGACCCGTGGGCGAGGCCTGAGCGAGAGTGGTTAGACTAGTGGGACTAGAATGTTTGAGGCGGGTGGGACCCGTGGGCGAGACCCGTGAGTTTTAGCAGCGCAGGTGGGACCTGGTGGGGACCTTAGTGTCAAGTTGGGGGGATCGGGGATCCCAGGTTTGATGTGCCTGAATGGCAGAATAGATTGAGCAGTTATAGGTGGTCGAAGTTTCTTCGGAAGTCGCTGGGAGCGACTAGTGGTGGTGTTGGGACTAGCTACCGGTGGGAGCTGGTAATCTAGACATTGAAAGGTTGGTAGGGACCAGGGTGGTCTCAGTTCGTCCGGAGGGCAGACAAGGAATAGCAGAATTTTCAGTCAGTAGTACTGTGGGTAAGCAGTGTATGGTGGAATTCAGTTAGTTGAATCGAGGGGTGCTCGGCACCAAGTTTTGACAGAGAGGAGTGTCAGTGGTTACTGACGGTGATGACCCGCACTGGAAATAGCGGGGGTGATGGAGTTGGTGAAAGATAGGACCTTCACAGTGACTGAGGAAATAGTTGGTTATGGAGCTTTGCCTTAGGCAGACAAGGAATTTGTGCAAGGAAAGAAGGGGTGAACCCCTATAGGTTCAGTGCAATACTCGGTGAGTACCAGAAGGATTGTCAATGAGTAAGTTGTGTTTCTAGGATGTTCAGGGTCAGGGTGACCCGAGTCTATTATCCGCAAAGATTAGTGTTAGCCGGAATGACCGAGCGAAGGCCAGCGAAGGTAGGCAGCTGGTGTTGGAATAATTGGTGGGATTTTGGAGGCAGATCGCAGGCGGTGGGCCGTAGCAAATTTCAAGGACAAAGTTTACTTTAAGTGTGGGAGAGTTGTAACACCCAAAGTTTTGAAGGCAAAGAAAGGAAAGAAAACCCAAACTTTAAGAGGGGGACTCGGCGAGTCCAAGGAGGAACTCGGCGAGTCCGAGCGGGATCCGGGTCAAGGAGTAAGTCACCGACTCGACGAGTCGGCCAAGGGGACTCGGCGAGTCTGGTCTGTGCGAGGAAAACCCTAAAGTCGGGACTTGGAGCCTATTTAAACGTCTCATTCTCTCCCCTAGGGTTCCTTTACTGCCTCTTTCACCCAGAACATTGAACCCTAGCCGCCATATCCATTGTTGAGCCAATTATTGCCTTGAAGAGTGCACTAAAGCTTGGGAAAGGAAGAAGGATCTTGAGGGTGCAAGAAAGGGGGCTATAGATATGGGATTGGGAAGATATTTCTGTACATTTGAAGGTATTAAGTCGTTTCTCTCCCTATAGATCTATTTTGGTTGTGAGTTTTGGGGCTTTTTAGCCATGATTAGGTTGTCCATTTGAGTTAGAAGCCGGATCTGGAGTTGCTACTTCAGATCTAAGCATATTTTGGTCTTGGAAAGCATAAAGTATTAGCCCTGGAGTTGATTATGAAGCCTCTTTTCCTTAAACCCTAGTGTATGGTGTGTTTTGCCTAGATCTCCTTCTCTACACGTAAAGTTTGCAACTTTACGTGAGGAATAGGCTTGGGAAGGGTAGATCTACAGTTTGGAGTCCATGCATGACTCAAAATTCCTATGCATGTATGGACATCTAAAAGGACTCGGCGAGTACTTTGAGTGGACTCGACGAGTAGCATGAAGATTTGGAGGAACTCAACGAGTGGGATGAACAGCTCGTCGAGTCAGATGAAGTTGGGCAGGAACTCGGCGAGTTGGATGAACAACTCGGCGAGTCTGTTGAAGGTTGTCTTGGACTCGGCGAGTCTGTTCTTGGACTCGGCGAGTCAGGTCGCGAAACCCCAAACCCTTCGAGTTGAGACTCGAATCAGTGATTCGAATGGAGACTCGGTGAGTTGGACAGTTCAGGACTCGGAAATCGGTAGACTCGGCGAGTCATGGACTGACTCGGCGAGTCGAGTCGCGAATAGAAGGACTCTGAACATATGAACTCGGCGAGTCAATAGGGTGACTCGGCGAGTAGGGTTGACCTGGAAGGTTGACTTTTACCAGGACTCTGACTTTGACCAGGGTTGACTTGGTTGTCTTTCGGGGGTCAGTCAGACTCAGTGTTGCTTTGGTATTGGTAGCTCGGGGAGCGAGTGGAGCAGGAGTTCAGAGAGTTGTCGGGCAGCAGCTAGTGGGTTCATCAGCCAGTTCAGCCAGTGCAGGTGAGTTTCCATTTGTATGAATGGGTCTACGGCCACAATGTCGGCCCGTGTAGTACTGAGTAGAAGACCCCGGGGTTTGCCCTAGGCACAGTATGCTAGTATGATATTCGGGACGAGGTCCAATGATAGAGGGCGGGTGCCCAAGGAATGGTTTATGTGACAGTTTATACTTGTTGTCTGTGTGATAGTTGTATGTGCTTGGTAGGGAGGTGAGTGTGGGCGAGGTCCCGTATCTCACCAATAGCAGAGTGTGGATAGTGTTCCACATCTCAATAGCAGCAGATCAGGGGCAAGGCCCAAGTTAGAGAAGGAGTGAGGGTGGGCTGGGCCCGTACCTCACTATCAGCAGGAGTATGGACGGGGTTCCATGACTCATAAGTAGCAGGACAAGGGTGGGGCCCAGAGACAGGCGAGGCCTTAGGACACGATTTGTTAGTATGTGTTTAGCTTATGTGATGTGATGTGATGTGTTATGTGCTATTATATGTTAGTGGGCTAGGCCCTGTGACAGGCGAGGCCTAAGTGAAACAGATCTGTATCCGAGCGGGGCTCGAAGCCATGCGGGGCCTGGAGCGGCGGGGCCGTTGTAGCGGGCGAGGCCCAGGTTAGCGGGCGTGGCCCAATATGTACAGTATATGGTTATGCATGTTATGTGGTAGGGTGGGGAACTAACTAAGCTTCGTGCTTACGGTTTTCAGTTTTGGTTTCAGGTACTTCCGGTAGCGGAGGGAAGAGCTCGGGGTGATCGCATGGCACACACCATAGATTAGTCAGCCTGGGAATGTGTTACTTTGATAACGAACATGTGTTCTAGAAAATACTACTCTGATTACGTTTTGAATCGATGATTTTCCTTTAAGTGATATTTATTTAAAAGAAATTTTTAGTCTTGAATTTTGGATGTTACAGTACGTGATGCACTGACTCTGGCCCTGCTGGCCTTTCACCCAATGAACGGAAGTCATGGGTCTCTTCCTAGGACCCTCTACTAAACGCACCTGATACGGACCTCTCGTTCCAGGGTGCTCCCAATTCGATCCCGCATCTACAACTTCTTGGAAATCATATCCTTCAGGGCCTGACACTCTGTCATGCTCACTAGCTCACTCGCCAATGGCTAAGCTGCAACAAATGGAACGTCCTCTGCCCCCAAACTGGGTCACTCACTCTTCCCCAAAGCTTCTTAGATTCTCCAAGACTCTCACCGATTCATGTATGGATCCTGTGCTTTCAGTAGTACGGGCCCAATACTACCTTCCACACCTATCTATACTTTCCTCAGCAATCCTCCCGAATCCTCCAAGTCACTTCCTCAATTTTGTACACCCAAATCTCACTGAACCTCTCTACTAACCCACTGAACCATATCCTAGGCTTTCCTAGGCTCCCGTACTCACCCAGTCCTCAGCTGCTGAAAGATTCCAAGTAATGTCAACTAGCTACCTCATAAATATAGCCACACGCAACAGAGATCAGATAATCCTTCAAGTAACAAACTCATCCCTATAATGGTTAGATTCAAACGAGAGTTGCGCAATAGGGTCCAATCTATCACTCTGAGATTATCCAGCCTGTGCCACATGTGACTTAGCATATTCACTTAATAGCTAACTCACATTACTAAGAGTCCCACAAAGCACAAAGCAAGCAACATTCAGACAATGGAAAATATAACCATCATATTCTAATCAAATCATTCTATCCTCTAATCAGGAATCTGTACATGCAATTCAAAAGCTCATACAATCAGGCATAACCTAAACAGACAATCCTATTACTGACTGATCAGTACTAACACGCAAGTCTACAAGCACATACAATAGGCATATAAGGAATCCTCCCCAAATCCTTAACCCTAATCTAGCATGCAGTTCTCATAATCATATCATATCATAACATCTCATAACATGTATGGATATATTGGGGAAGACTTATTTGAGCTCAGCTGATTGCACGCATCACACACCTTGTTCTTTTCAAAGTTTTTTTTTCTCTTTTCAAACTTCTTTTATAAAATGATTTTATTTTTGAAAATTTTCATACCAAGTCCTTAGTTTGAGTTCAGACACACCCGAGAGTGTGCCCGAATCCCTCAAACCAAGGCTCTGATACCAACTTGTAACATCCCAAAATTCAAGGCCAAAAATTTCATTTTTAAATAAAATATTATATAAAACCATCAGTATAAAAACATTCATATTAATATCTCATGTCAAAACCAAAGTGTCAATAATCAAAACATATTATCATAAAACCATATCAGAGTGTAATCCCAAAGATCTCATGTGCGGAAAACATAGTATGATGCGTTGCGATCAAGCCGACTCCTTTCCTTTGAAAACGAGTACCTGAAACCAAAACTGTAAACCGTAAGCACAAAGCTTAGTGAGTTCCCCCATCATACCACATACCCTACAATCATATAACATACATATACTGTAAGGCATATCTGGGTGCCCGACCTACCCCTTCGGTCCTCTCGACCAGATACTGCCTAGCATATCTGGGTGCTAGCCCCCCCCCCCTTCGATCCTCTCGACCGGATACTGCCTAGCATACCTGGGTGCTGGGCTCCCCTTCGGTCCTCTCGACCGGATACTGCCTACCATATCTAGGTGCCAACCTCCCCTTCGGTATCTTTCAACCGGTAACTGGGGACTATTTCACCCCCTAACGCTACCACATAAAAGCATAGCATAAGCACATAAGTCATATACTGCCTAGCATATCTGGGTGCTGGCCTACCCCTTCGGTCATGTCGACCGGTAAGTGAGGACTATTTCACCCCCTACTACTACCATATAATATCATATCACATATATCATAATCTGTCTAGCATAGTTGGGTACTAATCTACCCCTTCAGCCCTATCGACCGGTAACCGAGGACTATTTCACCCCTACTACCACTATCCCATAACATCATATCATGCTAGCACATAAACATAACAGGTAGTAGCAAACATAGACAATTATCACAAAGACAATCATCTAACAACAACTCCTACTGGTGGGCCGACATTGTGCCCGCAGACCCACCACTACTGGAAGGTAACTCATCTCACATTGCTGAAGTCCCGTAGACACAATCCCACACTGCTGAAGTCCCGCAGACACAACCCTAACTGCTGGCTGACAGATTCCCGAACTGTCAACACTAAAATAACACCCAATTAATAATTGGGTCCCACTACATAACCATAAGTACATTCTTTGGGTAATTAGTACATTACCCCTAGCTTGGCTTATACAAGCCCAAGGCCCAATCCATAGGCCCAAAGTCAATTAGGAATCAAAGCCCAACACATGGCCCAATTTTCCAAATTAGGCCTAGGCCTATACATGGTCTCATTCTAAGGCCCACCATCATATAATCATTAAGACCAAAACTATGGCCCATCTATGGCCAAATTTTCCAAATTAGGCCCAAGCCCCTTACATGGGCCTTACCCTAGGCCCATTAAATTACTCTAGACCATTTGCTTGATCTTGGATAGCCCATTTAATAACCCAATCATCAAGGCCCAATATAAAGGCCCAACAATAAACCCAAGTGAAATTAAGGTTTCACATAAAATGATGATTAGGGTTAAGTTTCCTACTTGACCCATTAAGGAGTTAATCCATTAAGTCCGATATTGCTGAGTTTAATTTTCGCCAATGATTATTATTTAACACTCCAAGTTATTAATAAGTCCCGTGTGTCTCGATTAATTCCCCAAAATTAGGGTTTTGATGGCATTAGGGTTTTCCAAACCCTAATTAAGGTTTCCAACCCAATACTAGCCCATTTATTAATTTGTTGGGCTTGGCCTATTAAGCCCACTAAAATATTATTAAGCCCATTAGGGTATTATTGGGTCCATGAAAGTCCATTAAGCTTCATTGGGCCCATTAGGGTTTTAGTCCCTTGTCCAAACATCCCCAAACTAGCAATCCCAACACAACAAAGCACACCGCCACCCGACACGGCGGCCAGTGGCGGCAACCACCACCCTACGGTGGTGGTTTTTAGTTTCTTTTCATTATTTTTCTTTCCGGTTATAATTACAATACTTTAATCCAAAACTAAACACACACTAACTAACTAACTAACACACACATAAACACGATCGTGTATGGTGGCGGTGGCCCTTTTCTCGCTTTTCCGGATACACAAATCACACCCAACACACACACTTCCACAGAAGCATACCCATGCATATGCCTTGCCCGGAACAAGAGCACCTCCACTCTCTTGGTGGCGTTTGGCGGCGGAAAGGGTGGTTTCTCGTCGGCAGCCTCCACCTCGTGGTGGTGGCGGTGGTTCCTTTGGGTTCCCAGTCGAACAGCCTCCCCCACACCCGAGTCTTGAAGCAGAATCACACCCACATGACTCACGAACAGATGTAGCAGCGATTCATGGTGGTTCTTTCCCCAACTACGTGCGACTGACGGCGACGGAACGATGGCAACGAGAGGTAGAGAAGGGGAAGAACGGAGGAGGTTTGGAGGTCCTTGGCGGTGTACCAGCAATGAACGAAAACCGTGAAGTTCAGCTACTCCGACTTCAGTGGACCTCCTGGTGCTTGCTACTTCCCCGACAGTGGTGTTGCTACGATGGCTAAATAACGGCGACCGATGCGGGGCTTCCATGGTGGCTACGACCGGAGGTGATAGGAGGCCTAAGGAGGGTGGCGGCTGTAGAGGATATGAGAAGGAGAGGTGACGGCTGGAGCGTTTTGTATTTGGGTTAGGGTTTCATAACCCTTTAAATACCCGCCTCCATCTACAAGCTTTCCATAATGACAATATTAATCCCTCCCCATAACATTTTCTTCAAACTCAATCCAATACTTAGCATTTAAACCCCATCTTCTGAAATCCCTCACAAATAAGGTCGGAAATTTACCAATCAACCCTCTTTCTACAAAACCTCTTCAAAAGAAGTCCTATATGTTACCATTTAGTCCTTATCTTCGTAAATACTTACGAAATAAATCCAAACCTTCTACCTTTAACCCCTGACTTCTAAAATAATAGCAATTAACTCCTCGAGACCAACATATTGCCATGAAATTATTGATTTTAGGCTACCATTCGTTCATTAATTTATTTATTTAACTAATAAATAAACATGTGTTACAATATATATATATATATATATATATATATATATATATATATATATATATATATATATATAGTAAATAGAATTGAGTATTTAGGTAGGTCCTAGGACCTACCTATGCCCTTGGTAGATACACCCATGCAACCAGGACGATTCCTTAGACTAATAATGAATTCCACCAAAGTTTGACCAAAATTCAAATTGGTCAAAAACTCAACTCTCTTGTCAACAGGCGCACCTCGACCTTCACTGGGTTCCTCACGCTAACTACATGACAAAATAGTCAGGATCCAACTCAAAATCAGGCACGTCCAGAAAAACCCCAAAGGCGCGCCGTGTCTTACCCTGTCCAACGTATATATTTCGACTTAAACCATTAAGTCCAAGCCTTTAACTTTTAGATCTAGATCTCCTTTATGTCTAAATGGATAAGTTTTCCAACTTTATTCATTTAGACATACCAAAAAATTAGATCTAAAACCCTAATCTCTAAAATGTCCAAGATTACATTTTTCTTCAAGCATGGAATAAAGAGAGCTCTTGCATGCACTTTCTACTCACATAAACCTCACATCTTAAGCATATTATTGCACTTAGATCATAGAGTTTTCCAAACTCCATAGATCAAACCATCAAATGGACCAAATGTAAAGCCCCGTTTATTTATTAAATAAATAAATAAATTAATGAATGGCTCGTAGCCCTAAAACAAATAATTATATATGTAGGGTGTTTGTTTTGAGGAGTTAATTGACACAATTCAGAAGTTGGGGGTTAAAAGTATAAGTTTCAGACTCGATTTATAATTATTACGGAAAGCAGGGGCTAAAGAGGTAATTATGGACCTTATTTGAAAATAATTGTAGAGGAGGGGCTACATGGTAATTATGAGGACTTAAGTTGAAGGGTTTTTGGTTGGCTGGGGTCAAAAAGATAAAATTCGGACTTCATTTGTAAAGGATTTCAAGGGGTAGGGTTTAAGTGGTAAATTGTAGACTTCTTTTGGAAAAATTATGGATGGGAGGGGCTAGAAGTATCAAAGCTATATGTAAGTTGTATGGGATACGGGTTAGAACCCGTCACCCTACTTCGCAGCATCCATATATATACATCAAGTGTTCCTAACCCTAACCCTAGTAACAGATCAGCCTCCAACTCCACCTTATACCTTCCATCTCCGGCGCACCTCCTTCTACTTCTCCCCAGCCACTGCCGACGACCAGATGGAGTCCCGAATGACGCCGCCTGCTGCCTCACCATCGAGATGTCGTCATGGCTTGGCTACCAGCGAAGGCACATCTCGCTACTGTTTCATTGACGGCCCCTCGCACTCCCATAGTTGAAGATGGAGGCGCCGCTAGCCGGTGGTCAATGATGCTTCAGTCCAAGGTGGTCTCTGCTCATCCTCCTCACCCGTTCTCCAATTGCTATTTCCTATTCGTGACCGCTATCCACCACCGTTGGATGTCGTTGTGGCCGCCTTCCAGTGCCTTTGTCTTCTCCGTACACCACCACGAGGTGGGTGGTTGTGTTTATCTCCGAGCAAGGACGTGTGGGTGTGGGTGGTGTAGTCATTCTTTCGTTGGTGTGGCTGAGTTCGTAGTTCCCAAGCGGGTTCGGATGCTGCTGTATTGTGCTAATTTTCGTGTGTGTGTGGGTTCTGTTGAATGGGAGTTGTGAAGAACCACCATGGCAGCCGGTCATGGTGGTTGCCGCCTCAAGGACCGCCATAGCAATTGGGTTTGCTGATGTATGGGTTAATTTTCTGTGTGTGTTGATTTCATTAGTGTGTGTTTGGCCGAAGTTCTAAGTACAAGGCATCACCACCACCGTGGGGTGGTGGCTGCCGCCGTGTACCAAAACCGACCACCACAAAGGTGTGCTATGATGGTGTTTGGACTCGTTTGGATGATTGGACAAGGGACTAAAACCCTAATGGGCTTGTTAGCCTAATGGGCCTAATGAAGCCAAATGGGCTTAGTAAAAACCCTAATGAGTCTAATGGACTCTAATTGAACCAATAAAACCCTAATGGGCTCAATGATATTTTAGTGGGCTTAATAGGCCCAATAAAGCCCTAATTGATCTAAAAGCCCAACAAATTAATTAATGGACTAGTATAGGGTTGGTAACCCTAATTAGGGTTTGGAAAACCCTAATGCCATGAAACCCTAATTTTGCGGAATTAATCGAGACACACGAGAATTATTTAATAACTTGAGATATTAAATAATAAAGTTTGGCAAAGATTAATCTAAGCGATAATGGAATTAATGGATTAAGTCCTTAATGGGCTAAGTAGGAAACTTAACCCTAATCATCATTTTATGTGAAACCCTAATTTCACTTGGGTTTATTGTTGGGCCTTTCTTTTGGGCCTTGAGGGTTAGGTAATTAATAGGCCATCCAAAGTCAAGGAAATGAACTAGAATAATTTAATGGGCCTGGGGTAAGGCCCATGTAAGGGGCATGGGCCCAATTCGGAAAATTGGGCCATAGACGGGCCATAGTTTGGGCCTTAATGAGTATATGATGTTGGGCCTTAGAATGAGACCATGTATAGGCCTAGGCCCAATTTGGAAAATTGGGCCATGTGTTGGGCTTTGATTCCTAATTGACTTTGGGCCTATGGATTGGGCCTTGGGCTTGAATAAGCCAAGCTAGGGGTAATGTAGTAATTACCCAAAGAATGTACTTATGGTTATGTAGTGGGACCCAATTATTAATTGGGTGTTATTTTGGTGTTGACAGTTCGGGAATCTGTCAACCAGCAGCTGGGGTTGAGTCTGCGGGACTTCAGCAGGGTGGGATTGTGTCTACGGGACTTCAGCAGTGTGAGGTGAGTTACCTTCCAGTAGCGGTGGGTATACGACCACAATGCCGGCCCACCAGTACGAGTTGTTGTTAGATGATTGTCTTTGTGATAATTGTCTATGTTTGCTACTACCTGTTATGTTTATGTGCTAGCATGATATGATGTTATGTGATAGTGGTAGTAGGGGGTGAAATAGTCCCCGGTTACCGGTCGATAGGGCCGAAGGGGTAGATTAGTACCCAACTATGCTAGACAGATTATGATATATGTGATATGATATTATGTGGTAGTAGTAGGGGGTGAAATAGTCCCCACTTACCGGTCGACAGGACCGAAGGGGTAGGCCAGCACCCAGATATGCTAGGCAGTATATGACTTATCTGTTTATGCTATGCTATTATGTGGTAGTGTTAGGGGTGAAATAGTCCCCGGTTACCGGTTGAAAGATACCGAAGGGGAGGTTGGCACCCATATATGCTAGGCAGTATCCGGTCGAGAGGACCGCAGGGGAGGCCAGCACCCAGGTATGCTAGGCAGTATCCGGTCGAGAGGACCGAAGGGGAGGCTAGCACCCAGATATGTTAGGCAGTATCCGGTCGAGAGGACCGAAGGGTAGGTCGGACACCCAGATATGTCTTGCAGTATATGTATGTTATATGATTGTATGGTATGTGGTATGATGGGGGAACTCACTAAGCTTCGTGCTTACGGTTTTCAGTTTTGGTTTCAGGTACTTCGTGTTTAAAGGAAAGGAGCCGACTTGATCGCAGCGCATCACACTATGGTTTTCCGCACATGAGATCTTTGGGTTACACTCTGATATTGTTTCATGATAACATGTTTGATTATTTCTACTTTGGTTTTGACATGACATGATATTACAAATGTTTTATTACACTGTTGGTTTTATAATGACGTATTTAAAAATGAAATTTTCGGCCTGTATTTTTGGGACGTTACAAGTTGGTATCAGAGCCTTGGTTTGAGGGATTCGGGCACACTCCCGGGTGTGTCGAAACTCAAACTAAGGACTCGGTATGAAAATTTTCCAAAGTAAAACCCTTTTATAAAAAGAAGTGAAAATAATTTGAGAAAGGAACAAAACTTTGAACAGAACAAAGTGTGTGATTCGTGCAATCAGCCGAGCTCAAGTAAGTTTTCCCCAAGATGCCCATACATGTTATGTTATGATCTGATATGATTATGAGAATTTGCATGCTAGATTAGGGCTAAGGATCTAGGAGGATGCCTTATGTGCCTATTATATGTGCTTGTAGACTTGCATGCTAGTACTGATCAGTCAGTGGTAGGATAGCCTGTTTAGGTTATGCATGATTGTATGAGCCTTTTAATTGCATGTACAGATTCCTGACTAGAGGATAAAATGATTTGATTGGAATATGATGGTTAGATTTTCCATTGTCTGAATGCTGCTTGCTTTGTGCTTTGTGGGACTCTTAATAATGTGAGTTAGCTATTAAGTGAATATGCTAAGTCACATGTGGCACATGCTGGATAATCTCAGAGTGATAGATTTGACCCTATTGAGCAGCTCTCGTTTGAGTCTAACCGTTATAGGGATGAGTTTGTTACTTGAAGGATTATCTGATCTCTGCTGCATGTGGCTATATTCATGAGGTAGCTAGTTGACATTACTGGGAATCTTTCAGCAGCTGCAGACTGGGTGAGTTAGGGAACCTAGGGAAGCCTAGGATATATTTCAGTGAGTTAGTAGTGAGGCTCAGTTAGACTTGGGTGTACCAGTTGAGGGAGTGACTTGGAGGATTCGGGAGGATTGCTGAGGAAAGTATGGATAGGTGTGGAAGGTAGTATTAGGCCCGTACTACTGAAAGCACAAGATCCATACTTGAATCAATGAGAATCTTGGAGAATCTAAGAAGCTTCAGAGATGAGTTTGTGACCCAGTTTGGGGACAGAGGATGTAACGCCTGTGTTTCCGGGCTTGCCATTTTTAGCGATGTAATAGTCTAGGTTAACCTTTGTAACCCGTTTTGAAATAATAAGATTGTATTATTTGAGTATTATGTGTTTTGTGCTTAATTGCTTAATTATGTGGTTTAATTAATTAAGAATAAAATAAGCGTCAAAATTAAAGTGTAAAATTAACTTGATATCTTTGGTTAATGTTGTAGTAGTTGAAACGAGGTTTCTGAATATATATAGAATGCCCAAATCTGACTTCGTATGAGGAAGTTATGATTTATCGAAGTTTCGGCATAGCGGTATGCAACCCGAAATACTCGATTTGAGATCGAGCGGTTTTTAGTCGAATCGATCTAAACGAGAATTGAAGATCTCGTTGTTGGTATCGAAGCGATGAAGAGTTAGGTGAGAACGGACGTCAAACGAAGAAGTTATGAATTTATAACGAAGTTTTTTCTGTCCCGGCCTATTACAAATAAATAATAAAAATAAAGTTAAAATTAGCCGACGGAGTCTAAACGAAAGTTGTAGAGCGTAGTCTCATCTTCGCGTGGATATAAAGAACGTCGAAAACGGAGTTCGTATGAAGAAGATATGAATTTCCGAAGTTTATTAAATAATTTGTATTTAAATTTAATCTTTAATTCGGATGATTATCCGAAGGAGTCACCGATCTGATCCGAAGTACGCCCCGCGTACACCGAGGGATGTCGACACTCGCACTCGAGCACTTCGGATACGTAAGCAGTGACGATTTCAGACCTGTACGCCCCGTGTACTCCGAGGCTCCAGCCTCCTATAAATAGGATGCGAGGGCAGCCGAGTTCTTTTGCTATTTTCTCTCTTCTCTCTCCCATTTTGCATCGATTTGCGTGCCAGAAATACCCCGAAGCCCCGGTATTATTCTCGAGCCCCGAAGCAAGTCCCGAGATCCCGAGAAGTGCGGTTCCCGAGCCGAAGCTCTGCCCGCGAGAAGTTCGATTTTTGTGAAGATCTTCCAGATCTACTGAGGATTACTACTTCTGCAAGTCGTAGTGCTGTCTGATCATCTTCTGATCAAGTGAGTGTATACTACCTTTCATAAACACGATAATAATACAAGTATGGTTTGAGCGTATTAAGTATATTGTTGTTTATATGTGTGAATGTGTATTCACTTTCTTCTATCTCATAGATATGATTTATTCACTATGAAATACGTGTTATGTGTGTGTGTGCCTCATCTGTTATGTGAAATATGTATTGATTAAAGCATGCTATACATGTTTTCAAAACTATGTATAAAAATGTATATTTTATCTACTAATATGTTGGGTAGAACATGGGTAGATAGTTGGTGTGTAATAAACAGATGAGAGGCCTCGTTGTTGTTTGATTTAGTCATCTAGCGGAGTTTAGATGACGACCACGGACTTTTCTAGACAGTCTTGTGGAAACATTAGCAGGTTCGCCACCTGTAGGTGTTAATGAACTTGGGTGTTCATTCGCTGTACTCCATCCCCCTCATGGTTGCCTTATTTGACTTATATTGCTGAGGAACCCCCGAAGCATGTGTTGTCGCCCCGATGAAATATTCTTAGACTAGGTCCCTTATGTTAGTTGTTTTAGGGACATAAAGTGAGAATAACGGGAATGAGTAATTGGGTTATTGTTGGTTGGTGGAAATTAAATATGATTATTTATTGTGGGTTGAAAACCCTATATGCTCACCAGGCTCCCAAGCCTGACCCACTCAGTTTTAATTTGTATTATAGGAAGTGGCGCGAGGGCATGAGATGAATGAACCATCAAGTTGTTTTGTTTACAAGTCTGTATATGTATATATTTGTTGAATGACTTGTAATGTTATCGTTTATGCTTATTGGTCTGTATCGGAACATGACACCCCGAGTTTTGATTATATAATGAAAAAAATACATTTCTTTTATGAAATGCTTTGGTAAACATTGTTTTATCATGTTTTGTTTTTGGGAACAAATTCCGCAACTCTTTCAAATCAAAAGGATTTACACTGAAATTATTTTTAAAGCATAAATGAAAATCGGTCTTTTCTGGCTGAGATTTTGGGGATGTCACAGAGGATGTTCCAGTTGTTGCAGCTTAGCCACTGGCAAGCGAGCTAGTGAGCGTGACAGGGTGTCAAACCCTGGAGGATATGATTTCCAAGAGTTGCAGATGCGGGATCGATTTGGGAACACCCTGGAAAGAAAGTTGTGTGCAAGGTGTGTATAATAGGGGTCTCGGGAAGAGACCCATGATTTCTGATCATCAGGTGAAGGGCCAGCAGGGTCTGAGTCAGTGCAGCGCGTACGAGAAAGTACACAAGGGAGTTTGTCGCTCCAAGGGTTTAGGCTACTTCAAGGTAGCAGGGTTGATCATGTCAACAGAAGGTGATTAGTATTCCTCCAGATGTTGCAGGATGTCATCTTCTATTGCTATTAGATGGAGGTTAGGGATACGTATCGCGTTGGAATTGTGAGTGAGTTTGGATAAGTCAGACCTCGGGTCGGTTTTTCTGCTAGTGTTTGGGTTATCAAGGATCATATAGGCCATCCTGCATGCCAAAAGGTCCTTGATGAACCCAAAGAGAGACGCATCTTGAGAAGTGGGTTCCGCGCATACCGTTATCATTTCGGATCCTTGTCGGGATCTATGTAGGAGTATTATTTAAAGGATACTCGATCATGGTTGGAGTGATTGTTCTCCAATGAAGTTAGCGCTCAGAGGTTCTATCATTGTTCAGGTATGGTTGCAAATTGTTTATGGATGAACTTTGGAGTTCATGGCACTACCGTTGTTAGGACGGAACTGGTGACAGGAAGAGGGTAGTGTCAGTCGCGGATGTTAGATGCATAAGTGGTTAGTCACTGGATGATCAAGAGAATTGTATTTTCGCATGAGCTGTGTTCGGTTAGAGTTCAGTCGTACTACAAGATTGGGAGTGGGAACGAGAATTCGTCAGCTAGAGTGAGGATTAAGGTCTTCAATTGACAGCATGTTAGATGGATTGAGGTGTCAGACTAGATCAGATTTCAAGAGTACTCATCGAGATTTCCGAGGATGGGAGATCTCAAGGTTTAATCGGCGATTAAACGCTAGCATTGGCAGGCACAGGTTGTCATCAGTGGGATAGTAGAAAGCGAGAAGGATTGGGAGTCCTTCAATTTTCATGTAATGTGAAGACTTAGTTGAATCTAAGTGGGGGAGAGACTTTTTATAAAGTTCTCCAACTGTGAGTTCTGGTTGCGCAAGGTGCAATCTCTTGGCTGCCTTGTCAACCAGAAGGGTATTCTAGTTGATTCGGCCAAGATAAAGGTCGTAATGCAGTGGGAGATTCCGAGGTCTCCATCTGAGGTTCAAAATACCCTGGGTATAGCGGGTTATTACCGGAGATTTATGTAGGACTTCTCCGAGATTGTGGTTCCTTTGACCCGAATGACCAAGAAGTCGATGGCCTTTCATTGGGGTCCGAGCAGCAGGCAACCTTCGAGGCTCTCGGATAGCGGTTGTGCGAGGCACCGATTCTCACCCTGCCAGAGGGTGTAGATGATTTCGTGGTTTACGGCGATGCTTTGATCACAGGCATGGGTACGGTACTGATACAATGGGGTCACGTGATAGCAGGTTTCGGGAACCAGGTTAGAGTTCCGGTTAGGACTCGAGTTCAGTTGAGGGTTAGATCGAATGCATGTTCGACCCGGGTTGGAAAGTGTTGTAAGACTACGGGGGTAGCCGTAGCATTCACTAGACGTCAATTAGTATGGAAAGTGTTGTAAGACTACGGGGGTAGCCGTAGCATTTACTAGCAGTCAGTTATCATGGGAAGTGTTGTAAGACTACGGGGGTAGCCGTAGCATTCACTAGCAGTCAGTTATCATGGGAAGTGTTGTAAGACTACGGGGGTAGCCGTAGCATTCACTAGCGATCAGATAGTGTTAGAGTGTTGTAAGTCTGCGGGTGTAGCCATAGCATTCACTAGCAGCAGATAGTGTGAGGGGTGGTGTAAGTCTACGGGTGTAGCCGTAGCATTCACCAGGTTGGCAGATAGTGTTATAGTGTTGTAAGTCTGCGGGTGTAGCCGTAGCATTCACTAGCAGCTAGATAGTGATAGAGTGTTGTAAGTCTGCGGGTGTAGCCATTGCATTCACTAGGTTGGTAGATGGCATGAGCGTGTTGTTAGAACGCGGAAGGAACAATAGTACCCACCAGTTCGGATGTAGCAGTGAGGATATGGAAATCCACTGATTGGATTTCGGATTTACCCGAATGGATTAGATCTGGTTAAGCCTGTAATGAGACTGTAGGGACGTCACTACAGTTATGAGATCAGAGAAGCAATGGAATGCTTCAGGACGTGTGAGATAAGGCTACCATTGGTCAGGTAGCAATCACTTTTAGTCTTGGATTTGATGATGACAGGATTCGACGCATGGACCCGATCGGTTAGATCAGAAAGTAGTAGAGTCACACAAGCATGTTAACTAGTGGCAACTAGTTCCAGAGAAGGATTTCATTCAGAAGTCGTGTGAGGCGACTAAGTATGGAGTCCTTTGGCTCCGCAGTCGGATGGGAACCCGGTGTTTCAGAGGATTGGCAAGCGAATTGAGACCCAGGAGGTCTCGGTAGCATTTGGTAAGCAGCTATGTAACAATGTATACTGCTTCAGGGAGTTTCAAAGTTTGGTCAGTGATAGTATGTGTGTTTTAGTTGCATATGCGGACGGAATAGTTGGTTGGTTTGGGGAGTGACAAGTCACTCCCAACGGGGTTAGCTGAGCCTTGACCAAGAATAAGTGTTATTGAAGGATAATTGGGTCTATGACCCTGTTTTATAGTGGGAAACGCGAGTGATCAGAAGTTGAGTAGTCAGTTGTGAGATAAACGGATTGGATTCAACGATAATGATTCTGTATGAGTGGTCTATCAGGGAATTAGACTATCTCAAGGCAGCAGATTTCAGACGAAGTGGATGTGATCTTGTGGTGAGGAATTCGTTCACCTGTGGATTTTAGGGCTTAAAGAGGATTGGTCACGGCTACCCTGGGAAGGCTAGGGTGTGCCCAGGAAGATGACTATGTTACTAGAGGGGCTTGGAATGTAAGGATTGGTAAGGAATGATTTCGAGGACGAAATCTAATTTAAGTGGGGGAGAGTTGTAAAGCCCCGTTTATTTATTAAATAAATAAATAAATTAATGAATGGCTCGTAGCCCTAAAAAAATAATTATATATGCAGGGTGTTGGTTTCGAGGAGTTAATTGGCACAATTCAGAAGTTGGGGGTTAAAAGTATAAGTTCCGGACTCGATTTATAATTGTTACGGAAAACAGGGGCTAAAGTGGTAATTATGGACGTTATTTGAAAATAATTGTAGAGGAGGGGCTACATCGTAATTATGAGGACTTAAGTTGAAGGGTTTTTGGTTGGCTGGGGTTAAAAAGATAAAATTCGGACTTCATTTGTAAAGGATTTCAAGGGGTAGGGTTTAAGTGGTAAATTGTAGACTTCTTTTGGAAAAATTATGGATGGGAGGGGCTACAAGTGTCAAAGCTATATGTAAGTTGTATAGGATACGGGTTAGAACCCGTCACCCTACTTTGCAGCCTCCATATATATACATCAAGTGTTCCTAACCCTAACCCTAGTAACAGATCAGCCGCTAACTCCACCTTATACCTTCCATCTCCGGCGCACCAACTTCTACTTCGCCCCAGCCGCCGCCGACGACCAAATGGAGTCCCGAACGACGTCGCCTGCTGCCTCACGATCGAGATGTCGTCATGGCTTGGCTACCGACGAAGGCACATCTCGCTACTGTTTCATTGACGGCCCCTCGCACTCTTACAGTTAAAGACGGAGGCGCTGCTAGCCGGTGGTCAATGGTGCTTCAGTCCAAGGTGGTCTCTACTTATCCTCCTCACCCGTTATCCTGTTGCTATTTCCTATTCGTGACCACTCACCGCCGTTAGATGTCGTTGTAGCCGCCTTCCAGTGCCTTTGTCTTCTCCGTACACCACCGCGAGGTGGGTGGTTGTGTTTATCTCCAAGCAAGGACGTATGGGTGTGGGTGGTGTAGTCATTCCTTCGTTGGTGTGGCTGAGTTCGTAGTTCCCAAGCAGGTTTGGATGTTGCTGTATTGTGCTAATTTTCGTGTGTGTGTGGGTTCTGTCGAATGGGAGTTGTGAAGAACCACCATGGCAGCCGGCCACGGTGGTTGCCGCCTCAAGGACCGCCATAGCGGTTGGGTTTGCTGATGTATGGGTTAATTTTGTGTGTGTGTTGATTTCATTAGTGTGTGTTTGGCCGAAGTTCTAAGTACAAGGCATCACCACCACCGTGGGGTGGCTGCCGCCGTGTACCACCACCGACCACCACAAAGGTGGTTGTTTGTGTGTGTGTGTGTCTGTTTAGTATAGTGTGTGTGCTTAATTCGTGAGTTCATTGTAAATTGTAAAAATTGGAATAATGAAAGGAAAATCAAACCACCACCATAGGGTGGTGGCTGCCGCCTCCTGCCGCTACCGGCCGCCGTGTCGGGTGGCGGTGTGCTATGATGGTGTTTGGACTCGTTTTGGATGATTGGACAAGGGACTAAAACCTTAATGGGACTTGTTAACCTAATGGGCCCAATGAAGCCAAATGGGCTTAGTAAAAACCCTAATGAGTCTAATGGACTCTAATTGACCCAATAAAACCCTAATGGGATCAATGATATTTTAGTGGGCTTAATAGGCCCAATAAAGCCCTAATTGATCTAAAAGCCCAACAAATTAATAATGGACTAGTATTGGGTTGGTAACCCTAATTAGGGTTTGGAAAACCCTAATGCCATGAAACCCTAATTTTGCGGAATTAATCGAGACACACGAGAATTATTTAATAACTTGAGATATTAAATAATAAAGTTTGGCAAAGATTAATCTAAGCGATAATGGAATTAATGGATTAAGTCCTTAATGGGCTAAGTAGGAAACTTAACCCTAATCATCATTTTATGTGAAACCCTAATTTCACTTGGGTTTATTGTTGGGCCTTTCTTTTGGGCCTTGAGGGTTAGGTAATTAATGGGCCATCCAAAGTCAAGGAAATGAACTAGAATAATTTAATGGGCCTGGGGTAAGGCCCATGTAAGGGGCATGGGCCCAATTCGGAAAATTGGGCCATAGACGGGCCATAGTTTGGGCCTTAATGAGTATATGATGTTGGGCCTTAGAATGAGACCATGTATAGGCCTAGGCCCAATTTGGAAAATTGGGCCATGTGTTGGGCTTTGATTCCTAATTGACTTTGGGCCTATGGATTGGGCCTTGGGCTTGAATAAGCCAAGCTAGGGGTAATGTAGTAATTACCCAAAGAATGTACTTATGGTTATGTAATGGGACCCAATTATTAATTGGGTGTTATTTTGGTGTTGACAGTTCGGGAATCTGTCAGCCAGCAGCTGGGGTTGAGTCTGCGGGACTTCAGCAGGGTGGGATTATGTCTACGGAACTTCAGCAGTGTGAGGTGAGTTACCTTCCAGTAGCGGTGGGTCTACGACCACAATGCCGACCCACAAGTAGGAGTTGTTGTTAGATGATTGTCTTTGTGATAATTGTCTATGTTTGCTACTACCTGTTATGTTTATGTGCTAGCATGATATGATGTTATGTGATAGTGGTAGTAGGGGGTGAAATAGTCCCCGGTTACCGGTCGATAGGGCCGGAGGGGTAGATTAGTACCCAACTATGCTAGACAGATTATGATATATGTGATATGATATTATGTGGTAGTAGTAGGGGGTGAAATAGTCCCCACTTACCGGTCGACAGGACCGAAGGGGTAGGCCAGCACCCAGATATGCTAGGCAGTATATGACTTATGTGTTTATGCTATGCTATTATGTGGTAGTGTTAGGGGGTGAAATAGTCCCCGGTTACCGGTTGAAAGATACCGAAGGGGAGGTTGGCACCCAGATATGTTAGGCAGTATCCGGTCGAGAGGACCGCAGGGGAGGCCAGCACCCAGGTATGCTAGGCAGTATCCGGTCGAGAGGACCGAAGTGGAGGCTAGCACCCATATATGCTAGGCAGTATCCGGTCGAGAGGACCGAAGGGTAGGTCGGACACCCAGATATGTCTGACAGTATATGTATGTTATATGATTGTATGGTATGTGGTATGATGGGGGAACTCACTAATCTTCGTGCTTACGGTTTTTAGTTTTGGTTTCAGGTACTTCGTGTTTAAAGGAAAGGAGCCGGCTTGATCGCAGCGCATCACACTATGGTTTTCCGCACATGAGATCTTTGGGATTACACTTTGATATTGTTTCATGATAACATGTTTGATTATTTCTACTTTGGTTTTGACATGACATGATATTACAAATGTTTTATTACACTGTTGGTTTTATAATGATGTATTTAAAAATGAAATTTTCGGCTTGTATTTTTGGGACGTTACACCAAAACAACCTTTAAATCACTAAAACTCCAAATATTCAAAGATTAAAAGATGAAAACCAATAAAGCTTGAATCTTTATGACATACAAAGGTCTGGAAGATGGATGAGGGCTGGTTTCTTTAGTTGCAAAGCTTTAAATATCAATCTTGCAAGAATACATCACTCTAAATCCGCAAAAACACACCCAATTGGATGAGAGGAGAAATGATAAGCTCAAAACCTTCAAAGGGAGGCTAGGGTTTCTCAAGGATTGATTGGGGGTTGATGGAGGCTGAGAAATGACCAACCATAAGTCTAATCGCCTTCAAACACCTCCTCCCCCACCCCCCCCCCCCCCCCAAAAAAAAATCCTAAAAACATGATTAACCCATGGGTCAGAGGGCACCCCGCTTTTTAAAGGGCGCCCCATTTCCACGTCCCATGCGATAAAATTCCAAATTTTCAGATTTTCAGCAAATGCGATTAATGGCTTCCTGCTTCACCCTGTCCTTCTACCCTACTTTGGACTATAAAACCTCCAATTAAAGAATGGAAAAATACCATCAGAAATAGGGTGTTACAAAATTGACCTTAACTACACCTTTGATCTTTTTCTAGATGCTTCAATATGAACATTCTTTTCCTTATATGAGTCTTCCTCTAAAGAACCACATTCATTGTTATCAATAAACTCTAATTCTTTAAGTTCACCATATGCATAATCCATTCTTACAAGCACTTCATGCCATCATATGTACTCATTATACATATAAATGTTAATCTTAAACACTACCATGTCAACATCAACATTTTCTACATTGTTGTCCTCATCCACCATGTAGTCATTGTCTTCATGACTATCATTATCTTGATCATCATCTAAGTTGCTAGGACTTGCAAAATTTAATAGATCCCCAATAAAAGGCTCAAATTCTTCTAATGGTCGAACAAGGTCATTTTAAATATGTTTGTGTAACGACTCAAAATTTTAAAGAAAATTTTCATTTTTAATTAATAAAACATAATTGCATAAACCATGAAATCCCAACATAATTGTTTTCAAACCAACGATTCATTACAACTTATTCAAATCATCAGAGTGTCCCCAAACATATCAGTGAAAGAGAGAGATAGAGTGTACGTCGTGCCATCACGCCTTGCCCTTGCCCTTGGGCTTGGATATACCTGAAACAAATCAACAACCTGTAAGCGAAATGCTTAGTGAGTTCCCCAGAGCATACCACACAATTAGAGGTGGCAATCATGTCGTGTCGTGTCGGGTTCGTGTCGTGTCGAAACACTAAACGGGTTGAAAGTGCTTGACCCTAACCCGACCCATTTAATTAACGTGTCGTGTCGTGTCAACCTGTTTATTTTCGTGTCGAGTTCGTGTCGGGTTTCGGGTTAGGGCTATACCTTGAAATATGTCGTGTCATGTGAGGTTAAAAGATTGAGCATGTTGAAAGAGTAGGAGTTTGGTAGGCGGAAATGAAAAACTAATTGTTTTCAAGAAGAATAGATGAAGCCATAGCAAGTTTAGATGACAAAATTAAAAGAGTGGGAGTTGGGGAGGCGGATGACAAGGTCACGAGGATGTGAGAGTGGTGAAAGAGATTGGGTAGTTTGGGAGAGAATGGACAAACTGAAATGAAAATTTGATCTAGATGGCTAAGTCATTTCAACATTACAAAACAATTCAATTCGAAGGTTTTCTTTTACTTATGCTTTTGGTTTTGTATCTTTCTAGTTTATTTAAATAATTCAAAAAACTTACATATAAATAAACGGGTCATTTTCGAGTCATATTCGAGTTGAAATTCTCAACCCTAACCTTACCCATTTAATTTTTGTTTCGTGTCGTGTCAACCCGTTTATTTAAACGGGCTGAAATATCTTACCCAAACCCGTTTATTTCGTGTTGGGTTCGTGTCAGGTTTCGTGTCGTGTCAATTTTTTCCACCTCTACACACAATACACATACACATATACTGTTAGCTAGTTAAAGCTACACACATATCACATAAGCCATGCATACATAAAACCCGTAAGAGTGCCATGGGCTACCCCACATGGTCTTTACCTAGGACTGCCATGGGCTACCCTACATGGTCTTACATCCAATGTCATGGGCTACCCCACATGGTCTTTACCTAGGACTGCCATGGGCTACCCCACATGGTCTTACATCTAATACCTTGAGCTACCCCACATGGTCTTACATCCAATGCCACGGGCTCCCCCCGAGGTCTTCATGCAAAACACACAATCACATATCATATCAAATCACATAATGACTAACACATATATCATAATCACATAATGGGCCGGCCGTAGTGCCTTAGACCCATGGGTATGGTGAGAAGACTCACCTCTGACTGTTGTATACCAAAGCTGCTCCCCTAACAGTCTGAAACCTCCCGAGCTGAATAATAATATTAATCAATGTTAGGACCTTAGATTAGTCAAAGGAAAACCCAAACTCCAAACCCATCCATGAGGCCCAATTATCCTTCCCTTGCTAATGGGCCCAAAATCCAAGTCCAAAATTACTAATGGGCCTCTTGGCCCAATAAGGCCCAACCAATATATCCATGGACCATAACAGATGAAATAGCCCATAATTCACAGAATGCAACCAATTCCAATAACCAAAATGAGGCCCAAAGGCTCAAACGCCCAAAACAGATTCGGCCCAACTGTGATGCGTACGCTTGGCGTACCATCCTGGTACGCGCAGCGTACTGGGGTCTTGGGACTACGCGCGACGTACATTGGGTTACGCCCAACGTACAACCAGTTTAAGCACTTTCTCCATTAAGTGCTTAATACTCGTTTCCTTTATGTCCAAAAGCCAGATCTAAGTTTGATAAGACGTCCTAAGGCATAAAGTTGGCAACTTTATGCCTTTGCATGCCTCATATACACCCAACACCTCCATTAAGACCTTTCCAAGGTCTTTAACCCATGCATGAGGCCAAAACTCCCATCAAGACTCAATTTTTATGGTTCTAAAGGACCAAGGGACCTCAGATATGTCTTTTCCATCTTCTAGAGTTGCCTAACTCACAAATGGAGGTCCAAAATTAACCAGAAGGGACAATGTAGAAAACCCTAACTAAATCTAGAGATTTAAGATGAAAGATCCAAGCTTTTTACCTCTAGAAGCTTTGCAAGATGACTAAGATGCAGGTTCTTGAAGCACCAACTCGTTCCAAGCTTATTTAACCACCTCTTCTTCTTGGAATGAACACTAAAAGGGCCACAAATGCACTCTTTAAAGCTCAAAATGGTCTCACAAGTTCTCTAGAGTGTAAGGATATTCTAAATTTGTGGAGGCTCTCTAAGGTTAAGTCCAAGGGACTTAAGGTCGCTTAAATAGGCCTCATGTCCGAAAATTAGGGTTTTGAACCCTTGGCACGTACGCCCAACGTACTGCTGGTACGCCCAACGTATGTCTAGCTCCTCCGCGACCAGCCATGCATAGTACGCTAAGCGTACACTTAAGTACGCCCAACATACTTAATGGACCAATTATGTTAAAATGTAAATTCTTGAGGGTTTCAAGTCATACAAGATTTAGGGTGTTACAGTTTGTATGCTCCATGTAACTTCAACATTTGCTTAACATATAGCTCACCTGTATCCTCTATATGAATAACATCATATATTGGAGGTTGTTCTTCAACAAATTTTCTTTTCTCCATTTTTTGATCAGTGTATCCATGTTCTTGGTGAATGGTTCCCTCACCATCTAAGAACTTCAAGCATAGCTTTTTACCATAAGAACTCTCACCCGTAACTTACGTCCATCTATTACTAGGTTTTGGAGACATGAGATAGGTCATTAAATTTGTTGACTTATGATTAATATAGACCTTTGTAATCTTTTTATCCCTAATACATCGTGCAAGATTCAGGACATCAACATCATTACCTAAATCCCTTAGTCAAAAAATCCAATATACTATAGGGAATTCTGAAATGATATATAATAAATGACTAGAGGGACAATGTAACCTAGTTCCATCATTATCGAGTCTAATGTATGCACAAAAAACTCATTTATGCCTAACAAGTTTATGTACCTAAATTTTCCATACATATATCTAATTTCTGAAAATTTTATGAACTTTCCAACATGATGAAGCTTCATAGAAAACATTACTTTTTGTTCTGTTCAAGACAAAATAAATAAATAAGCAAGTTAGTAGCTTTTTACTACTATACTCATTTATTTTCATGGACAATTATCTCATTAATGAAGACTTAAGAACTTACCATATACGATCATGTATCAAAATGTTGGTTAATGGTCGAATTGTCCACATATAAAACACCATCTTCAAACAAATGTAGATGTAATGATAGAAATCATGTCTACTTCTAGTGTTTTCTGGGGTTTAAGGATGAGAATGGAGGAGAAAGAAAATGAAGAGCCAACCAAATTTAGGGAGCACAATTGTGAGTCTAGGTTGGAATCTATTTCCATAAAGACGAAAATGTTAAGACATGAATAAACCTTTTTACCTTATGCAAGGGGCACGCAGGGTGTGTTAACAGATCCTTTTTAACGAGGGTTAAGTCTAGGGATCAACTTCACAAAGAAATTAGGCCCAAAATACCAAATCCATAATTTGGACAGTCACTTAAATGTACCCAAATAAATTAAAAAAGGGAAAATGATCTGCGAAGGTAATTACATTTTCGTCTTCTTCACGTTTAGGTAACTTCATTTTTTTGTATACATTTGACCATTTAACTTGTTAAATATGTTCCCATATTACCATTGTCACCTGCTATACCAGGTGACAATTATAATATATGAACATATTTAACAATTTAAATGGTCAAATTTGTACAAAAAAAAAAGTTGTCTAAACGTGACCAATTTTTTTTTACAAATTTCTTAAAAAAAATATAATTTTTTACAACATTTTTAACATTTTTTTTACAAATTTCTTAAAATTTTTTATAATTTCGTACAACATTTTTATGACATTTTTTATTATAGGTTTTCTAATACAATGTTTTAAACTTTGTTTATAATTTTTTTTTCAACTTTTTTTATACTTTCATATAATTTTAATACACGTGATTTTAAACCAAATATTTTATAAATGTTTTAAAATTTTCTTACAAGTTTTTTTTACTTGTTTTCTTACATTTTCATACAATTTTTTTTATAACTTTCATACATTTATTTCTAAACTTTTTTTACAACATTTTTAAAGTGTTTGAGAGATTTTGTATGACAATTTAATATCTTTTATAATATTTTAAAATATTTTCGTTAAATACTAGTTTAAACGTTGTATTAAAAAATTAAAAGTTTAAAAACTTCGAATTAAAAAGTTGAAATAATTTTAAAATACATTATATAGATTTTTTGGTTTTTTTATTTGGTAAGTCATATTTTCTTTTTATTTTTTTCAAAGACACTCCATACTTATTGTTACATATTTAATTTATTTAATTTTACTATTAGATGTTATTTACTTTAAAAAAAAAAAAAAAAAAAAAAAAAGAGGCTATATAAAATATTTCACAAAACAAAAACATATTTATTAATTAAAAAGTAAAGTTTAAAATTGATAAATATTTAATTAATATTGAGGAAATTATGGATATTTTTAAAATAATGTTTGAAAAAAAAAATAATACAAACAAATATGAAAAATAAAATCGCTACTAAAAGTGGGGAAAATGACTTATCAGGATAATTAACTTTTCGTTTTGTTCACATTTAAGCAATTTTTTTTGTACATATTTAACTATTTATCTTGTTAATTTGTTCACATTACCATTGTCACCTGCTATAACCGGTGACAATGACAATATATGAGCACATATCACAAGTTAAATGGTCAAATACGTACAAAAAGAAAGAAATTACCTAAATGTAAACAAAGCAACAAAGATGATTACCCTTGTAAGTCATTTTCCTAATAAAAAATGTCATAATACGAAATAGCAAGCTGATACCGATACAATCATATCAATTTTTTAATATACAATGTCATAATAAGAAATAGTCTTTAACATACAATGCGACAAGAAAGAAAAAGAAAAAAATACAATGCAATAATGTATTCTCACAACCTTCATATATTTTATCATAGGGTACAAACTAAAATGTCCGATTTGTAACGAATAACATCCAACACATGCATGTGAATATTTCATGTGTTATCTCTTCCAAATATGCACACATACATACATATATACATATACTTTTCCCAAAACAAGATGGAAACTTTTGTCGTTTGTTTGTTAAAGCACCTATATGATCAAGAGCTTAAAACCTCACTATACTAATTATACAATTACCAATATCGTATATAAAAGGGAAAGCTTACAAGCCAAATAAAAGGAAAATCATTGCTTCAAAATTTTCTACAATTTGTTTCTTGCAATTAAAACCCTAACTTTTCTCTCTCCTCCAACTTGAAGGTCAACCGATCTTCCATTGGAACTTGTCCACTTGTCAACGTTCTTTGCCACCAAGCTATGAGTTCATCCTGGAAATCAAATATCACATTAAACATATTTTCATTTATTTTTATTACATTATCGTACTTTGAAAACTTTACCCAATTATAGCACTGTACTTTTTAGTTATTTTCTTTATAAGACATTATACTTTGAAAAATATACCTAGTTATAACATTGAAATTTGCTTTTTATTTGAATGGTAATATTGTAATTTGTAAGTGGTAGATTTTCAAAATAAGATGCTAAATAAAGATATCAATGAGAATACATTGTTATTTCTTGCATTTAACCCTATATACATCAAAAAGGGAAATTACAATAACTTTACCTCAAGAAAATCACAGTTGGAGATGTATCGACTTTCAACAAGGCATTCAACACCTCCAATGTTAACCCGTATAGGCTTCTTGGATCCTTTTGATGGATTTTCATCTTCATGGTCCCACACACATCATAGTAAAATAGTTAGTATCAACAATTTTAAGTATTCTATTCAAATATTTTTTGATGCTTCCTTTAAAATATGTAAAGAAAAGATAGTTTGACTTTCAAGGTCAACTTTCCAACGTTTCAAATCCAAAATTGACATGAAAATCACTACAAACTTAAAATTGGTACTTTGACTTTGAAAGGTCAAATTTTAAGTTATGAAGTATGAGGCAATACCTGTTATGCAAGCAACATAATACCCTGCTTCCCCTACTCCTTCTTCCCATTTTGCAAGACGCAAACGTAAGAAATATCCATCTAAATTTGTGAGGGGTAAATGGGAATTCATCCATCTGATATTACAAATCAATAATAGAAATCAATAAGAGAAAATACAATAAGAAATGGTAAAAAGAAAGCTAAAACTCTTACTTGAGAATATCTGTTCGAGACAATCTAAGGCTTCTTATGGTGTCGAACATTCCTTTAGGTATTCTGTGTATCTTCTCTTCATTAAACAACTTATTATTCCCAGAAGTTGAAGCAATTTCATTAATATTTGATACCTTCTTCTTAAAGAACACATTTCCATTCTCATTTATCTGTAAACAATCGCGTAATTCATGGCCCGTTTTCCCACAAAAGAAACATTTTGACTTTTCCACAGGTTTCTCGAACTGGTTCATCCCACAAGGAGCAGAAGCATCAATGATGGATGAATCTTTGGCTACTAAAGTATTTACGTTGGAGGATATTTTTGGAAAAAGACGAGTAATCCATAAGTTCCCAAATGCTTTTTGGTTCAAATTATCATACGGGTTATGATCGGATGCTGTTTTATCGAACAAAATGATTTCTTTAGACGCGTCAACAGATTTATCGTCGATATCGGTTTTTGTTTCGAGTCGTTTTGGATCTTGTGAATAAAGCGATTGAAAAACAGTTTGAAACCCTAATCTTTTGTTCTGATCATCGTCAAATGGACGAGGAGTTTCTTCTTGATAGGGTTTTACGCTTTTCACCATGGTTGAAATCCAATTCATGAAAGAACTATCTTGTTTGACCACAGGACTATATTCTTGACTTTGTTTCTTGATTCGTTTACTTCCGATAATCAACTGTTCTTCAAATCTCCACCCCTTGTTCTTTTTTGAAGATAAATTAGCACTGTTGCAACTTTCCATGCTTTTATGGCTCTCATCATCATCTTCTTTACAACCCTCTACTCTATCTTCACCTCCTTTTTGATCTTTCTCTGAATTTTCCAAATCTTTAACAATGACATCATTTTCAGCAGTTTCTTCCATTTTTTCAAGAAAAGGCGCACTCGAACTACCCTCTTCTTTTAATTCTTCACCCCTTTTGACATTTGTGTGTTCTTGTGTCATTTTCAAAGGCAATCCAACATCCATGGTGAATCTGTCACTGTTTTCAGTCTTGATTTCTAATTTTTCCGGTTCATTAGAAAGTAGTGGCAGAAGATCAGCAGTTCTTCGGTTTTGTCGACCTACAAAAAAACCAAATTTCAGGGGGTGTTTGGACTTGTCTTTTGAAAAAATTAATTAAACAGATGTAATAAATCATGTTCCCTTGAACTCATAACAATTTACAAATTTGCCCTTATTGTCATATTATGTGTACCTGTGTGAGCAAGAGGAAGAGTTGATCTGAAAAAAGAGGCATCGATGACACGTTCATCATCTTTTGTGTGAGCAAAACAGGGGCTGCAGCCAGTATACTTGATGGTTAGACCATTTTGAGTTGACCAAACCAACTCAGTCAAAGGATGAGGTCTCACAAATGGCTTTGTATTTGTATTTGTTGTGTCTATTCTTGACCCTAAATCTGCATTTACACCTGCACCTGAATCACTACAAGACTCCACACGTTGTTGGTTTGTAGCACCAAGAGAAAGCCCCAAATCAATCTCTTCATTCATATTCTCCATTACCCTACTTTTGATTCCAAATCCCAAAAAACAAAAATATATCATAAACAATGCAAGGTTAAGTTATTCGAGTCTTTTTCATGATGATGTATCTTTCATTCCACTACAAAGATGTTAAATTCGCTTGATAGGGTCAATTGGACATTGATAAACATTAAGACTTTCTATTTTTTAACTAAGTACTAACGAAATGATCATTTTTCTTTGAAAAAATTTTCAAATGTAAACTAGAAAATATCTCGTTTGACTTGAAAAAGTTAAAACATATTAAGGGAACATAGATACGAGTAAATCAAAACGCCGCTGACATAAAAAAATTAGTCGATTATTCCATAAAATTGAACAAATCATTAGTATTTTAGTAGGGAAACAATACAATCAACATGAATTCTCAAGATTTGACTTTATTGCATCTAAAAGAGACCAATCTTTGACCTTTGACATTCGAACTCTTAACTGGAAGTGGAGGGCTAAGGCGATCAGAGAACAAACCCTATTTGTCTAAAATGATTAGCATCAAATAATAAGGAAGTTAGCAAAAATCGATTACTTCACTAAACTATTGGTCAAAAACGACACTTAATTTGAGAACAATTAGGTTCGATTGTTTATTTTCAAATTTGATTTCAGATACAGAGGAAACTACTCAAATACTTAGCTCAAAATCTGGAGCCAATTTACATCAAGAAATTTGGGGGAGACTAAAATTATAAATTCCAAATTCAATTAAAGAAAACCCACTTACCTGAAAACCCCCAAAAGCCATGAATTCGATTCAACTCTTTCAAAACCCAATCTGTTTACCTTATTGTTTCTGTATTCAGGTGGACTCAGTTCATCCAATCAGTGAGGATACTAAATATGGACGAATGCATACGTTTGTCAAATACTAAAAAGAGAGAGAGAGAGAGAGAGAGAGAGAGAGAGAGAGAGAGAGAGATATGTATGGATATATGATTTCATGCATAGTAAGCTCTTTTCAAGTCCCCATTGTACATACAGCTGCTTTGGGCGTTGTGGTCGATGATCTGCCACGTGGAAACTTTTGTATGGAACCTGCTTTACGGACAGTTTTACAGAATCTTTCTATTTTGGTTTATTTTGGAATCCAGTCCCTCAAGTTTAGATTCGATTTCAAATTTGGACTATAATTAACTGTTCTTGTTACTTTGGTTATTTGTTTCATTAAGCGGTAAGACCCCGTTGGTTACCCATGATAATGATAAGATATACATATACAATCTTAGGGGTGGAATTGGTACGATATCAATTTTTTATTCTCTAAATTGTGTACCATAGCAACTATATTTGGTACCGTACCAAATATACTTGATACCAATATGTTTGGCTATCAAAAAGTTTGGTTGATACAAATTGGTAATAATTTATACCAACTTCTTTTAATTTTTTATTGTAAGATTTAGATTTAAACAAAAACATCGGGTAATTTTGACGCTTAGTAAAGAAATTAGTTATGTAATTCTTTTAATTTAAAAAATAATTCTATTGAATTAAAGTTAAAGTAATGTTTTAATTTTATGTTTTAACGTGGTGATAACTATCGACTAATTAATGCGACCATATGACTTACATAATATTCTTAAAACGATAAACAGTAAACACAATTGACAATTATATATATATATATATATATATATATATATATATATATATATATATATATATATATATAATGAATTGGTTGGTACGGTACTACCAACCAAACATGTTGGCTACCAACTTTCTTGTTTCGGTTGGTAACATGTTGGTTGGTTTTCCGTGGTATAATTGTCAGTCCTATACAGTCTTGTAGCATATTGTCATATAATGGATTTGGACTAGGATTGAGATTAAAATTAATGATCGATTAAAATAATATTTTGATTTATTGTGTCGACGCATGTTACCAATTAACTTGTTGAAGTGAGTGTATAAAGTTTTATCAATGATAGTACTAAAGTTCGATAATGTCTTTATATCCAACTTTATGATAGATAAACAAATACTAGTTTATAATTGTAGTCCTGCAAGCATAATCCACCATTTTAATCATTAAAATTTTATATTCTCTGTGGATAATGACATCTGCTGAAAAAGGATACTAACAAAGTTGACTTATAAAAAATTTCGGGCGTTTGGATTCCCGAAAAAGACCAGACAAAGCATAAACACGTATTGTACACACTAGAATCTAACTTCAAGAAAAGTTTTGGTAAATACTTTGAATTTTTTTTCATAGTATCATTTGTGTTTATAATTTCTTTAAGGTTGATTATTTGTTTTGAAGTTTCTAATTTTGAAAAGAATTTGATGGTCAAACTAATAATACAACAAGTAGAGATGGTGATAGAATGGGTATGCAACATGTACCAGTGATCTCAATCTCTTACTCGATTATAAAATTGTATCTCAAATACAGTCCTGTCTCATACACAGTTAGTAAATACTTACTGATGTGCAATTATACTTGTGGGTATTTGGTATCCAACTTATGGTCTTAATAAATTAAAATATAATCGATGGAATTTTTATTACATAAAGCTCAATCACAATCGCATCCAAAAATGACTTAAATGTAATAAATATTATTTCCACCAACATTAATAAATTTAAGACAAAACTGCACAAATGGTCATTTTGGTTAGTTGAAAATTATTATTTTGGTCCAAAAAGGTTTCGACCAAAACTATTATAAAAGAAAAAACTTCAAAATGGTCCATGTGGCTCCAAAAGAATTGAGTTTAGTACATACTTTTTATATTATTAAAAAACGTATGTTTAGTTTAAAAACTTTCAATAAATGATCATTAACCCTCATTCTATTAGTTTTTTTGCTAGTCAATTAAGGTTTAGGGCATAATAGTCTTTCCAAACTAATTTTGTAACCAAATTATTATGTATGGTATGATGTTGGAAATAAAATATTAAAAACTGAAGTACTTAAGATTTTAGAATATGGCGAAGATCTTGGCAGTACCCAAGATCCGAGGTGGAAAATAAGGGTAGTCGAAGTTCTATTAAATTATAGTGTAGTATTTTTTAGATGCAAATGAATATTTTTGGGAAAAAATAGTTTTAAAGTGACAAATAAATGAGTATGCGTAATGAAGCTTTAAAATACTCAAAAGGTACCAAGATACCATAAAATATCTTCATAAGTTGATATGAAAACATATTATCAATCAAGCAAACAATGAAATAAGTGTATGTCGATCACACAACAATAAGTAAATATAAATAAGTACAAGAACATACAGAATTACGAGGAAAGCCCTTAATCCTTTTGGATATTCGACACAAAACCTCGGGCAGTGATGAAATCACCTACCTTAGAACTTGTATTAAATTGAAACAAAATTACAAGTGCTAGCTGATCTTATAAAATTGTGAATGTGCTCAAGTGTCTAAAGAATTATAGAAGAAGTAGCAGTGGAAGTGTTTGTGTGTGCATCGATCAACTAGTCTTTATATACATAACAAGAAGAAAATTTCGACATTCTTGGGATTCACCTTGATCTTTTCTTGACTCGACTTTCTCGAAAGTCGTTAACGTTCATTAGGCATTGACCATGTGTAGTTGACTAAGTCTATTCTTTTTTCATTAAGACTTAAGTCTATTTACAAGATATCACAAGAAATAAGATGGCAGACCAAGATACTGAATGAATCCAAGATCTTGGGCTTTCCTGTGATGTTAGTTCAAGTTCAAGATAAAAACAGAAAGTCAAAATTTCTACCCACAACAATTGCCCCCATAAATCTTCATTTTAAGATCCTAAACGATTGGAGATTTCTAGATTCTTACCTGTTACATACTAAAGGATCAGGTTGGCTGTTTGATTTCCTAGGAAAATTGAATTCAAAGGATCCTACTTGTTCAGGCACTATAAATAGAACCTTGTACTCGTTCATTCTTCCTTACATGATCAATCGTTTAAGTAAATATTCTTTTCCATGTCATTCTTGTTCTGGATAAAGCTCTTGTTATATCAAATAATGATAATGAGGGTTTTATCCATGAAGACTTCATAAATGCAGGAATTCTTCGAAATATGAAGGAAGTCAATAATTTTACGAATACAAAAATTGAGTTTCTTCGGGCCGAAAGAAAATTTCCTTCTCAAACCATTTTTAGGTCACATGATATGAAATTGAGACCTGATATTTTATCTTCTTCGTGGATCTATTTTTATTATTTTTTGCTCTCAATTAGACTTTCTTTCCCTTTTCTAGCTATTGTTTCTCATTTTTTCGAGATGACACGGTTTCCTTATGCCCAAATCATGTCCATGGTTTGGCACATTGTATATTGGATAGATTATCTCAACAAGTCTAAAAACTTAGATCTTGGTCTTCCTGAGATTACTAGTGTCTACGATCTTCAGACCTTTGGTTCTTTTTGCGTTTTTTCAAAATTAAACCCGAAAAGCAACACTTAGTTTATTAATACATCTTGTCATAGTTGTTGTCACACCCCAAAACCAAGAACGACGGAAACGTTCTGGGGCGGAGGACGTCATGTACAATATCACAACACAGTATAATAGTAAGTAAGTAAACAACATCATCCATTGCATTAAATATATAATTTTAATACAAGTGTGTTCTGTAGTATATAAGACACCAAAACATAAATCAAAATATAAGATGAGTCTTGAAAGCGCTCCATCCTCTCAAAAGCTAGCATCGGTACCTGTCTACTGATGACCTGAGAATACAAGTTATTCTGAAAGAGTTTATCAGCATTAAAGTTGGTGAGTTCACAAGTATTTAGTGTCTATGTTTGTATCAAAATGATTGAAACGGTGTTTGATGTACGAATTTGTAAACGTTTGTAGTAAAAGTATGTGAATGTTTGTAAGTGTTTGTAAAAGTTTGTAACTCCTAGAAAATCCTATATTTTCTACTAAAAGTAGCCTTCTACCAAGGCACAACTGTTTTGTATGTTTGTTTCTTGTAAAAGTGTGTAATTTTCCCAAGTGTAACTACCATTATCAAAATATAGTTTGTACATTAATGTTTAAGTGAAGTAATCACCAAATAATTGTAAAGGGTAAATTAATGTAGTACTGTAGTGTTGTATTATAGGAACTACTGTTGTACTAACTACCTTAAACCGGATTTATATCAAGGTATTATGTGATTAATTGTACCATACTATAGACTATGAAACACGACAATGTAAGTCGTCAAAAGGTATGGCATTTGGCACCCGAATACCTATAGGTCCCGCTGTAGCTAGCAGCAAGGTGTAGGATAGTCAATCCAGTATAGATCTATACGCAAACTCACGCTCTCCCTCCAGGAGATTCTGGTCACAACTCGGGCCATGACAATGAAGGCATGCTCCGATACAGTGGATCACATTTATGTTATTATATACTTGTATATGTAATGTATGTACTCGTGTAATGAATGTATTGTTTCTCATCATAGTATTGTTGTATATGTTCTCATCTTAGTATAGTTGTACATGTTCTCGTAGTAGTATAGTTGTATAAGTTCTCATAGTAGTATAGTTGTATAAGTTCTCATAGTAGTATAGTTGTATAATTTCTCATAGTAGTATAGTTGTATAAGTTCTCATAGTAATAAGTAATGACTCATGAATGAACTGACTCTTGTATGTTTCATTGAACTGGAAATAGTAAGTAGTATAACCCTAAACTATACCTATTAAAGTTTATTAGAAGACTTGTTCGCATGACTGAATGTACTGAACTGAGATAAAAGTCTTTATATCTATACATATATACATAATATATAAGTAAGGATTCAACGACACTCGGACAAACAACCGGGTACTTTAATTCCACAACCAAACAAGGACAAGAAATAAAGTGGGCTATCTCTCCTAAGTCCTTCAAACCTTATTTATATAACTATATATGTAGTAGACATGGTTTTAACAATATATAAGTTGGAAAACTGTAAAAGAAAGGTTTAGTATACAAAAATGAATTTGATAAAGAGTTTGACATGTAAAATAGTTTGATAAATAGTTTGAAGTCATTTGATGGTAAAACAGTTTAAAGTATGGAAAATCCATTAGCATGCTAGTTATTAATCACATGTGATTGATCTGATAACTAACATGGTTTAACTTGTATCCCCTCCCCATAAAAGCCTTTAAAAACATTTAAAGACATTTAAAAGGTTAATTAAGGGGTATGAACTCACCTGTAGTGAGTGGTTTGGATGAACGGATGGTATAGGATGCTAAGTGTCAAGTGAAGACTTGGGCACACACATGTATCCTATTTATCATATAATAACACATATATGTAACCAATTAGTCATTTAACAACTAATTAACCAAGTTAAGACACCCCAGGACATGGAACACACTTTGATTCAAGTGCTAGAAGTACTAAGGGTTGCATCTAACGGTTGTATAGCCACTTAAGGGAGTTTTCGGTCCAAGTGGTATGTTCCTTGTGGTTTTCGATCCATATGGCTTTCGGTACAAGAGGTTTTCGGTCCAAAAGGTTGGCCGAAAACTCTTGTTCTTTGATACATAAGGTGATTTTCAAGGGCTTTCAATAAGTAAAGAAGTGTTCTAGACTCAATACTAAGCATTAGGAAGGCTTAAAGTCATTTTGCACCTTTCATAAGGGTTTTCGGTATAAGGAGATGCAATAGACCGAAAACACCTTTGTTCTTGGATAAATGGATGTTTTCAAGGCTCTAAATTAAGTATCCTTACTAGATAACAAGTATAAGAGATAAATACTTACAATATGGAAGCAAAGAAGGGTGTTTTCGGCCCAAAACACTAGTGTGTGTTCTTGGTGTTCTTGGTGTAACTAAGAACACTTGAAGATCTACATAAATGGAACGATTTCATGGATGAAATCATGTAAAAACACTTGAATATGGGAGGAATCAACTAGATAGGGTAAGAAACACTTACATTTTAAATATCTAGAAGGAAAACTCAGATGATACTTGAGAGGGTTTCGGTTCTTGTTCTTGAAAGAGTGAAAAAGTGAAATATGGCTAAGTGTCATATATATACTCATTGGGGTTTTCAGTCCAAACACTATTTGGGCCGAAAACTCCTAACTCTTGGAGTTTTTTCGAAAATGATGCACCATGAACCTAGGGCATCCTCTCTCCTGTTATTCTTTGAAGTACTAAGCTTTAAAACACTTAAACTGACTCCAAAATGCTTAACAGATAGCAGGAACAATTATGATTTCTATTGAAGTGAATGATTGTTTAGAATAGAAATTTCGGGTTGTCACATCATCCCCCCGTTAGAAGGAATTTTGTCCCGAAATTAGAGTTTAAGCAAATAAGTAGTTACAAATAACTAAGCAAATAGATGAGGATATTTCAGTTTCATCTGATCCTCTCGCTCCCAAGTGAGTTTAGGTCCTCGCTTGGCGTTCCAGCGAACCTTCACTATCGGGATGCGGCTTTGCTTCGTCTGCTTGACCTCACGGTCCATGATCTCTACAGGTTCTTCCATGAAGTTGAGGCTCTCGTTGATTTCGATCTCGTCAAGTGGAATTACAAGAGTCTCGTCAGACAAACACTTTTTCAAGTTTAAGACGTGGAATGTGGAATGTACGTTACTGAGTTCGTTGGGTAGATTGAGTTTGTAAGCTACCTGGCCGATTCTAGCAAGAATCTCGAAAGGCCCTATGTACCTTGGATTGAGCTTCCCATACTTACCGAAGCGTATCAAGCCCTTCCAGGGTGAGACTTTCAAAAGAATGCGGTCTCCTACCTGGAATTCCAAAGGTTTTCTTCGTTTGTCTGCGTAGCTTTTCTGTCGGTCTCTAAAGGCTTTCAATCGTTCACGAATCTGAACGATCTTCTCTGTCGTTTCCCGTATGATTTCCGAACATGTGAGAGTGCTGTCAGGAACTTGTCGTTTAGCTAACTGGGTGTCACCCACCTCAGCCCAACACAGAGGGGATCTGTACTTCCGGCCATAAAGGGCTTCAAATGGAGCAGCTTTGATGCTCGTGTGATAACTGTTATTGTAGGAAAATTTGACAAGGTGTAAGTGAGTATCCCATACCTTCCCAAAATCAATCACACAAGGCTCTCAGCATATCTTCTAGTGTTTGGATGGTCCTCTCATTTTGTCCGTCGGTCCGAGGGTGGTAGGTTGTGCTCATGTCCAGCCTCGTCCCCAGGGAACTTTGTAGCGACTGTCAGAACCTTGAAGTGAACCTACTATCTCTATCGGAGATAATGGATATAGGAACACCATGCAGTCGTACCATTTCCCTAATGTATGTTCTCGTGAGCTTCTCCATCTTGTCAGTTTCTTTGATAGGCAGGAAGTGTGCAGACTTGGTCAATCTATCGACGATGACCCATATGGTATCAAGTCCACCCGTTGTCCTGGGCAACTTGGTTATGAAATCCATAGTGATCCGCTCCCATTTCCATTCTGGAATCTCTGGTTGTTGCAGCAAACCGAAGGGTTTCTGGTACTCGACCTTAACCTTTGCGCAAGTAAGGCATTTACTCACGAAGGTAGCAATTTCTGCTTTCATGTTAGGCCACCAGTATAACTTTTTAAGATCCAGATACATCTTATCTGAACCTGGATGGACGGAATACCGAGTGTTGTGCGCCTCGGTCATGACCAAGTCTCGGAAGCCACCATGTCTCGGTGTCCAGATACGGTCCATGAAATATAAGGCTCCGCCACCCTTGGCTTCTAAGTTCTTATCCATTCCTCTAAGGGATTCACCCGCCATGTTTTCAGGTTTCAAGGCTTCAAGCTGAGCCTCCTGAATTTATGTAGACAAGTGTGAATGGATAGTCATTGTCAACGATTTGAACCTTCGACCAGAATATTCTTTCCGACTTAGGGCGTCTGCTACTACATTGGCTTTACCCGGATGATAACCAATTTCGCATTCGCAGTCATTGAGTAGCTCTACCCACCGTCGTTGTCTTATGTTAAGCTCCTTCTGATCGAATATGTGTTGTAAACTCTTGTGGTCAGTAAAAATGGTGCTTTTCGTGCCGTACAGGTAATGTCTCCAAATCTTCAGGGCAAACACAACTTCCCCCAGCTCCAGATCGTGTGTGGTGTAGTTGACTTCGTGTGTCTTCAGCTGCCTAGAGGCATAGGCAATGACCTTCCCTCGTTGCATCAGAACACAACCGAGCCCTTGGTTGGATGCATCGCAGTATACAACGAAGTCTTCTATCCCTTCGGGGAGGGATAGTATCGGTGCGGTGCATAAGGCTCTCTTTAGTGTTTGAAATGCTTTTTCTTGTTTCTCTTCCCAGTCAAAGGCCACTCCTTTCTGGGTCAGGGTAGTAAGAGGTTTCACAATCTGGGAGAAGTTTTGTATGAACCTGCGGTAGTAGCCAGCGAGACCTAGAAATTGACGAATTTTTGTAGGCGTCTTTGGTGCTGACCAATTCTCAATGGCCTTAATTTTGGATGGGTCCACGTGGATTCCCTCTTCGCTAACCACGTGTCCTAAGAATTCGACTCTTCAGATCCAAAATTCACATTTAGAGAACTTCGCATAGAGCTTCTCCGTTCGTAAAGTTCCTAGAACTTGTCGTAGGTGATCGCCATGCTCTTCCTTACTTCGAGAGTAGATCAGGATGTCATCAATGAAAACAATGATGAACTGATCCAAGTAAGGACGACATACTCTATTCATCAAGTCCATGAATACTGCGGGCGCATTGGTCAATCCGAATGGCATCACCACGAACTCGTAGTGACCGTAACGAGTTCGGAAGGTTGTCTTTGGAACATCCTCCTCTAGCACTTGTAACTGGTGATATCCGGATCTTAGATCAATTTTGGAAAAGTAATTCGCCCCTTGCAGTTGGTCAAATAAATCGTCTATGCGAGGCAGAGGGTAACGATTTTTGACCGTCAGTTTGTTGAGTTCTCTGTAGTCGATACACATACGGAATGATCCGTCTTTCTTCTTAACGAACAAGACCGATGCTCCCCAGGGTGAGAAGTTTGGTCTTATAAAGCCCTTGCTGAGCAGTTCGTTAAGTTGACCAAACAATTCTTGCATCTCAGTTGGTGCTAATCGGTAGGGCGATTTGCCTACTGGGGTAGCTCTTGGAACTAAGTCGATTCTGAACTCGACTTGTCATTGCGGAGGTAATCCTGGTAGTTCTTCTGGAAAGATGTCGGGAAAATCGCTCACTACCGGGCTGCTTAGGGCTTAAAGCAGTCAAATTAGGGTTTCCTTGTTAGATAACCCTAATTTCCTAAGTATATAAAGAGCCCCTGGGCACCAAAAACGTGGTGAACACTTGGATTAGGGTTTCCAACCGTTTTTGGTGCCTCCCCTCTCTTCTGTTTTTCATCTAGTTGCTTAATGGTGTTTGTGACTCCATTAGAGGTGCAACACTTGAGTCACTAAGATTTTTGAAGCCAATCCAAGCAAGGAATTGATTGTTATTGCAATATAACAATCAAAGGTAATTACTAAACCCTTATTTTAGTTCTTATATGGTAGATATAGAGTTTATAGCTTTGGATATTCAATTGCATGTTCAATAGACAAACTAGATCCAAAAGTTATTAGGGTTTGCATGTACACCATAAGATTGATGTATTGCTCAAAACCCATCAGTGGTATCAGAACCTAGGGTTGTTTGTCAGTGAATTTAATGCTTATTTGATCGAAATTTGACTAAAAATCGGATTTTTTGGGGTTTTTCGACTGGACTCGCCGAGTCTACTGGGTGACTCGTTGAGTCCATAGTGAACTCGACGAGTCCAAGCCTGACTCGACGAGTCAGCGAGTCTGACAGCTATAATTCGCGATTTTCTTCCTGTTTTGGCTGTGGATAATTACCTAAAACATTTTATATTAAAAAAATCCGATTTTTATCAATATTTTGAGTTTATCCTTGCCAAAATTGAAGATAATTGTCAAATTTAGATAATCTTTTGTTTTATTAGATAAATATTGATTATTTGTAATTTAGATTTGAATTATCTTATGAAAAAGTTTCAAATTACTCCCTTTAAGTTTTATAGATTAAATTTGAACTTAAAAGTTTTACTTTTGAAATTTAAATAAGTTAAACCCTAATGTTTTTAAAAGTTTCAAACTTGCCCTCAAGTTTTGGAATTTAAAAATTGATTAAAAGTTTGATTTTGAAATGTTAAATTCTAAAACCCTAGTAATTTGAAAAGTTCAAATCACACCCTTATGGTTTTATTAATTAATTAAAGTGTATAATTAAAAGATATTTAATAAACCCATAAAGTTTTGGTTTACATTTAATTAAATTAAAGTATAATTTACTAAATTGAACCACCTAGTATTTTAAAAGTGTAAAATACACCCTATACTATATATAACATTAAAAGTCTAATATTATATATATATATATGTATGAGTAAACAGTCAGTCTTACCGTTAGTAGGCCTCATTTACGAAGCTGGTCTATAAGGGGTGTTTAAGGAAATTGCCTATAAAATGGCGATTGAATGGGTATCCACTCTTACCCACCGCACTCTTGACTAGTGGAGGGTCGTTAGCCAAACGGATAGGATAAGACATAAACCTTCCATTATAAGTATAATGAAGTACAAAGTAGTTAAATGCTTTTACAAATTCCCAAATCATAGTTACTTTAGGCAAAATGTGAAATTGTATGCTAATCCATGGAATTACACTTCGTACCCTTGTCAAACGTTAGTAGAGCGTGTGTGGTTAACTGGCACACTAATTTGGGGATGACATTGGTAGCAAAGGGTGACTTGATGTTTGTCATAGATC
This sequence comes from Lactuca serriola, assembly GCF_051521515.1. NCBI lineage: Eukaryota > Viridiplantae > Streptophyta > Magnoliopsida > Asterales > Asteraceae > Lactuca > Lactuca serriola. The sequence goes on along the minus strand of NC_136412.1, from coordinate 176,877,053 downwards.
AATGGAGCGTGTATGGCTAACCGGCATATTGATTAGGTGATAGTAGCATTGGGTGCACCACATGATTCGTATGGTTATTCACACCTTATTTGTGATCCTCGGCATCCCAATCATAAATTGTAGGGCATAATCGAGATTAAACATGCCATTGAAAAGTTCAATGAATCTCAAAAGATCTAGGAGTTTCAATTCATTTAAAACTTAAACTTCCTTTTCGTTTTTCATGGTGGAAATTGGTAAATCGTCATTTACCTACCTTCAAATATTCTACGACTAGATTACGACATCCCTCTTCTAGGTTGTAGATTATTGTGTTGGATCCTAGCCTTGATGTTTCATTTGGGTGTTACATCAAGAATTCTAATCAACTTAACTTGAATTTTCTCCCGTTTTGTATATGTCTAGTTCTAACAATCATGGTCTTCCCAAATCACATGGAACAAGCTTTCCAAATGAAGATGATGTTCCACGATATGATCGAGAAACAAGAAATCATGCTTCAGTTCCTCCACCTCCTCCAATTGTTCTCCCTAACCCACAAGTTCAAAGGCTTGAAAAGTTCAAGCTCACTCAAGCCCTATTGGCAATTAAGCATGAAGATGGGAAACCTGTGTGTGCACACATCTTAGAGATGAAGTCACACATTTGATAGGTTAAGCATGTAGGGTGTCGAGATTTCAAGTGAGTTGGTTGTTGACTGGGTTCTTCAGTCACTTCCTAAATCATATAGTGAGTTCATTAGAGAGTACTATATGATGGACCACGACGTGACCCTCATTAGTCTCACCTATTTGCTTATAGCTGTTGAATCAGCAATGATTTGGCGTGTTGGTCAAGAAAATTTGTCTGGTGAATCAAACTCCCAAACTTCAATGGACATTGAAAATGGTGACATTGGAGATCCAGAAAAGGTAAATTCTGAGATAGTTCCTTGTGCCATTCCAAAGGAGTCAATTTGCTTTTATTTCCAAGAGAAGGGGCATTGGAGACGAAGCTGCCCAAACTACCTGAGAGATCTAAGAGATGAGAGAGTCAAGACGTATGACTCTACTTCAAGTAAAATCCACTAACAAACTCTTTTAAGTTCCTATTCTAGATTCTTAATACATGATGTGATAAGATTTCATTTTGATGTTTTGTAGAATCGAAGAAAATAAAGGAAGCTTAAGGGAAGAAGTGAGCTGAATCTATTCGTAAAGAAATGGATTTCGGTCGCATTGCTTGAAGATTGGATTCTTGAGCTACTACTTGGAGTTAGAATAGATTACTAAGAAATGTGTAATAACATAGTTTTTTAATTGAATTGCATTGTAAGGACAAATTTTTCCGCAATAAAATGAATTTTGATTTTATCTTATTTATTTATCCTTGCAATAGCATGTATGAAAAATTGATGTTTGAAGGTTTCTATTATTCACAATAATGGATTTGATTCTTAATTATTTTATTTGTGGAGATGTCAAGAATTTACCAAATAGGGAGAGTTTCTCATCGCCCAAGTTTCAATTGGACAGAAACTTGGAGTCACACAACTTGGTTGCGTGATGAATGAAAACTTTCATATTTGGAAATTAGACCAATTCTTTGACAAAGTGTCAAGTGAAGGACTAGGAGATCAAGTACACTAGGTTGTGCGTTGATCAAGTCCACCACAAAGAGTGATAAAGATATTCGTCATGATTTACTAAAGTTTAGTAAATATGATTATACTTATAAGATTAAGTGTAATTCTGAGTTGGTTGAAAGAGTTTCAATGAATAGCAGAACGAATAAAGATGAATCAAGTAGGCAGAAAGATAAAAGTTTATCCATTCTAAGAAGAAGGGAGAGTACCTTTTATTGTTTTTATGATAAGTCTTAATGATTAAGAACCATATCTCAATTGATACTCTAAGTGAGTCTTAGTGCATTTGTATGTCTAAGAAGAGGAATCGAGAATTGTGGAAATAGTAAATCAAGAAGTCAATCATACTTTATTCCAATATCAAGTCTTAGAGTTATACTCCAAGATTGTGAATTGAGTGACACGTCTTTAGTAGGTTTATAACACTCAAAAAATCTAGAATTTGGAAAAGTTTTCTTATTCTTGCACATTTGAAATTAGTAAGTTGTGCTATCTTGGATAAGACAAAGACCAACTAGGACCAATTATGTGAAGTGTTTTGTCTTGATAAGAACCGCACTAACTCTTGAATATTTGTTTGTCAAGAAATGTTTCTTGACATAGAGAATCATATATGTCAAGAGGTTAGTGGGAGTTTTAACTATCTTGAAAAAGATTTCAAGAACAAATCAAGAATAAACCTTATCAATCATCACTAGCACACGACTTGAGGTGTACAACCTATCGTGCTGACATTATTTTGTTTTTGTGCCATTCCAATTGAGTTAATTATGCATGTGAGTTCTATGAGTTCTCATTTGAATGCATAAAGACAAAGCACCTTGATCAATGGAAAGTACATTGATATGTAAGGATAAGTTGCTAAACTACTTGGAAGACATGGTGGGCACTTGTGTTACCATAAGGCTAGAAGTGAAGAAAGTTCAATCCATATGACTTTGGATTTGTCGCAAACTCGGTTTTGGCAAATTCACATGGATAGGAACTCATACACCATAAAATCTAAGTGTCATAAGATTCCCTTCTTCATGAAAATGACAGTGAGGAAATGCTTTCACTAAGAGAGATTTTAGGAAGATAGCAATTGTGAAAATTGTATTATCAAATTTGATTATGGTTACGGCATCCCTTTCCATAGTTCAAATTTTGATATTTGGCAATTAGTTTGAACATTTGGAACTTAGTAACATAAGTTCTGAATTGTTTAGACACACATATGAGCTATCTAAGGCAAAGGTGTATAAGTTTAAGAAGCTTAGATAAAGGCTTATCGAAGCATCTAGTATTAGAAATATGAACTTCATAGATTCAATAGGCATTGTTTTCTAGAAGTTCAGCTGTTTTCTGAATACATGTCAAAGCTAGTGAGAGCATAAGTGTTATGCTTAGATAATCATCATGATAGTGGGAGCATAAGTGTTATGTTTGTATGATTATTATGGCAAGTATTGCAAGTTAGCAATATTAATTATAGAAAAACAAAGATTTAATTTGCAAAGTTGCATGGTTTGAAAAGTTATTTTGCTCTAATTAAGGGAGAGAATATTATACTTCGTTTCAAAATCTAAAGCTCAGATTGAGAAATTTTAAATTTAGTCAAAGGATACATAGTGTGTTCTCAAATTTCGATTATGATTACGACATCCCTCTTCATAGTTCGAATTATGAGAACGTGACACATAAAATATTATGGCAGAAGATTGATAAAGTATCATATCTTTATGTAAGACATTATGCATCATGTCCTATACGCTTCGGGTATAGGATCGATTGCAAATGCTATAATATTTGACCATTATAAAATTTTCCAAATGTCTAGCACATTAAGAGGGAAAAAGGACTGGAATCGGTTTTGACTAAAATAATTAAACAACTATCAAAGGACGATCCAAAGTTCGCTGAGGATTGGTCGCTTGTGAGTAGTTGGAAGTATGGTATTGGATGGAGAATATCGACATTATTATGAATAGATAAGATTCTATTAAGAATGAGTTGTCATATGGCAAATATGGAAATGTTTCCATATTGGGAGTTGGATATTAAGAGTCTATGTCTAGATTAAAAAAATTATGCAAGAAGGATGTTCAAAGGAATGCACTTTGAATGTGAGACTTCGCGTCTATGGAATTGTCTTGTAACAATTTTTGATAGAGTGCTTTGTAATTTCATTGGCAAGGTCTTGGTGACTTTTGTGCTATGACTTTGCGAAAAGATTGTTGCATAAAATGTTAGAATCTAGCATATTCTAGTAGTGGCAAGAACCTTGTGTTCTTACACTAATGATAAGGATTAGGAATTGTGAAATGAGTTTCATTGAAAAAAGTTTTCAATTGATCTATTTCACAAAGTAATAAGTTGATTATCCGAAACAGTAAATAATGAATAATGAGTAGTCAATATGGTGTTTAAATAAAAGGTGTTTTATTTACACTCAAAAGTTTTGGGGCCATATAGGATTAAGTATTATCGTTGTGTTTCATTTTGCATGTTTTGGCTTCCAGAATAACTGGGTTATTCAAACCTCCACAGTCGGTCATACGTTGGAAGTAGGTATCAAGGAAGACTGTCATGAATCTGTCTGTAGATTGTCTAAAGTGTTTAGACATATCACAAGTTTGTTGCAGAGTTCATGAGTGCTTTGATAAGATTAGAGTATTGGATCAAACCCACGCTCACTTGGATCACTTCATGGATTTATCACGAGTGATTAGTGAGACGATAATATTGTATATTCTTGAAACCGAGACGTGTGAGTTGTTATTTGTTGGTCGGTTGCACATTGATAATGAGTAAACACACCAGTAACTTGGTGTTATAAAACTTATTATTGTGTGTGATTCGATCAGTGAATGCAAGCAAGCATATGAGTCAAAGTTTATCCATTGCTTTTACCCAAAGTGGGATAAAAGCGACATATGTGGGCCCCTCGATGATTTAGTGATGACACCTGAGCGCTTGGCCAAGCCGAGACTAAGTTGATGTGTTCAATTGTAGTCTGTTGTCTGTCGTCATAAATCGGAAGTCGGGAAAAATATAGAGAGAATGATTAAAATTCATGTCTTATGTCTATACGATATCTTGAGAATGGAGGAATATATAATCCCTTATCTAAAGGACACGCTGTCTGATAAGATCAGAGTTGACAGCGGCTTTTGAAAGCTACGATTGATGATCAGGTTCTGAAGTCATATGGGAAATAGTTATTAGACTTATCTAAGTCGGAGACTGTTGGATTAGTGTCTAAGTCCATAACTATTTTGGTATGTTCTTGACCCGATTATGAGCATGGTCCTTTTTGGTTGCCTTCATCATAACAATATGTAGGATGAATTAAGAAGAGAAAGGTTTAATTATGATTTATTAATATATTACAAGAATAATATATTAAAGGAGAAATCATATTGTTTAATTATTATTAGTCAAGAATTAATTGATAATTAATTTTGTGGAGAAAAGAGATTAATTAAACTTAAGGACTTATTGTGTAATTATAAGATAATTACATAGATGGGCTTATGGACTCCATAGAAGATGGAGTGGACGAATTCTATGGGGGAAACCCATTAGAAGTCGTCCAAGGCTTCTAAAGAAGGGGTCCATGGGTTGCTTAGGGCTTAAGCAGTCAAATTAGGGTTTCCTTGTTAGATAACCCTAATTTCCTAAGTATATAAGGAGCCCTTGGGCACCAAAAACGTGGTGAACACTTGGATTAGGGTTTCCAGCCGTTTTTTGGTGCCTCCCCTCTCTTCTGTTTTTCATCTAGTTGCTTAATGGTGTTTGTGACTCCATTAGAGGTGTAGCACTTGAGGCACTAAGCTTTTTGAAGCCAATCCAAGCAAGGAATTGATTGTTATTGCAATATAACAATCAAAGGTAATTACTAAACCCTTATTTTAGTTCTTATATGATAGATCTAGGGTTTATAGCTTTGGATATTCAATTGCATGTTCATTAGACAAACTAGATCCAAAAGCTATTAGGGTTTGCATGTACACCATAGGATTGATGTATTGCTCAAAACCCATCAATAACAAGTATAGGAGATAGATACTTACAATATGGAAGCAAAGAAGGGTGTTTTCGGCCCAAAACACTAGTGTGTGTTCTTGGTGTAACTAAGAACACTTGAAGATCTACATAAATGGAATGATTTCATGGATGAAATCATGTAAAAACACTTGAATATGGGAGGAATCAACTAGATAGGGCAAGAAACACTTACATTTTAAAGATCTAGAAGGAGAACTTGGATGATACTTGAGAGGGTTTCGGTTCTTGTGCTTGAAAGAGTGAAAAAGTAAAAAAAAAATATGGCTAAGTGTCATATATATACTCATGGGGGTTTTCGGTCCAAACACTATTTGGGCCGAAAACTCCTAACTCTTGGAGTTTTCGCGAAAATGATGCACCATGAACCTAGGGCATCCTCTCTCCTATTATTCTTTGAAGTACTAAGCTTTAAAACACTTAAACTGACTCCAAAATGCTTAACAGATAGCAGGAACAGTTCTGATTTCTATTGAAGTGAATGATTATTCAGAATAGAATTCCGGGTTGTCATAGTTATGACATCTCAATTTTCAGGTATTTACATTTTGACCCTTATGTATAAAAATCATTGCAAAATTGGTCCTATGATGGAGTATTAGAGGAACGCACCTTGCCTAGTACGATGGGCATACGTGAATGAAGGCCAAACCCTAATTTTTAGTATTTAGACCCTATTTAAATCTCATTAACTCCTCAAGACTCTTACCTTCATCAGCCTCCAGCCCCGTTTCGTCCATAGCAAACCCTAATCCATTTTGGTGCATCCTTAAGCCATTAGTGTGTGTTTTGGTGTTTACAGAGGAAGGACAAGGAAAGGAGAACATCTTGGAAGCTTGGAGCAAATTTGGATCTTGATGTTTTGCACCCTCCTCCATCTTCGGAAGGTATAAAGCTTATACATTGATGCTTATTATGTTAGATCTATTTTGTATGGTGCTATTATGTGCTTTTATCCCTAAGCTATGGTGTTCTGGAGTATGGCTTCCTCTAGACTAGATTGTTTTCCCTTTTGGACGTTTTGCAGTGTCTAAGGTCATAAAAATGCAATCTTGGTCATTAGTTTCCTTCCATGCATGGGTTATAATGTCTTAATGAGTAAAGAAGTTAGGGTTTTTAGTTTTGAGCACTTCCTAGCCATGCAAAGTCATAAAGTTGGAAACTTTATGGCTTAAGATGTTATTTTAGGACTAGATCTGCTTTTGGTCTAAGAGACTTAATGGAATAAGCCCTTAATCGGAAGGAGCACATTCAGCCAGGGTTGGGCATACACCACGTGTACGTGATGGGAGTCCCGATCTTGGATCTTGAGTACGCTAAGCGTACAAGCTGAGTACGCTGGGGCGTACTCAGCTGAGTCAACTCGGCTGACTTTTTGACTTTTGACGTTGACCAAATTTTGACCAAGTTTTAACCTAAGGGTAGTTTGGGTATTTTGAGTTGTATTTGATATTGGTCCCAATTTGATGTATAGGTGACTTGCAGAGCTTATTTTCAGAGCAGTGTCATGTTCAACTATCTTTCTGGACTGAGATGTGAGTTTTCCTCACCGTACTTATGGGTCGAAGGCACCAAGGCATGCCCACTAGAATTGATATCTTGGGATATGGATTGATGTTATACGAAGTATGTGGTAGCTTTGTATGAATACCTAATGATTTATGATATTAGTTAGTTGGTAAATCTGCATGATTACCTGTCATTGTATATGTTGACATGTTATGGTTGGTTGGGTTGAGACGGCCCGACTTTGTGCTAAAGGCCTAGATACCCAAGGCAGTCTGGATAGACTGAAGGCCTGAGAGGCGGCCCAGTCAGGTCGAATGCTCGAAGAGCAGTTAAGATAGGTTGTAGGCATGGTACGATAGTCCAGTCATGCTGAGTGGTCAAGATAGCCTGTAGGCCCGGTGTTGCGATCTAGTCATGTCGAAGGCTCATGTATGCATGTTGTTATTTGTATGGTTATGTGTGGTACTTTAGGGAACTCACTAAGTTCTGGCTTACAGTTAAGTTTAAGTTTAAGGTACTTCATATGACAGTGGGAAAGCAAAGGCGTGATCGTGCACATCTTCCTGGTTTTATGATATTTATTTGGGGCGCTTTGATATACGATTTCCAATTTTGAGAACGATGTATTGTAAATGATTATGGTTTTGCTTGATTGAAAAATGAAAAAGTTTTACCTTGATTTTTGGGTTGTTACAAGTTGGTATTAGAGCCCTGGTTTGAGAGAATTGGATTAGTATTCGAGTGAATCCAGAATCAAACTAAGGATCTATAAAAGTTTTCAAAATGATTTTCAAAATTGTTTTCAAAAGTAAACAAGGAAAAACAAGATGTGTATGATCAGCCGGAGCAAGAAAGTATACCCCAAGTTACCCTCACTGTTATTTGTAATTGATGATTATGATAGAACTACATGATAGTGGTAGGCTAGGGATCTTTGGGAATTGCATGATAGAATTGCCTGATATATGATGTCTGATAGCCTATGAGGACTTCTTATATGTTAGATGAAATTGACATTATTACTGTAGTTTTTTAGTGTGTGTGTGTGTCATATTTGTACATAACTAAGATTATATAGCTTGAGAATGTTTGATTAACTTTATTTCATGTTCTTGTCTGATAAAGGGCTTAAGGTAGAATCAAGTATTCGACCGTCTATAGAATCCAACATTATGTATGATTAGCATGCACGAGCGGCTATAGGGTTGTCGAAAGTTTGATGAGTGAGTAAGTGAGTGTAGCAGGCCATTTGAGGAATGATTAGCCATTCTCGAGAGATAGTGAGGATAGGATGTATGTGTAGTCTAGTTATGGGTTGTTTTCAGGCAGTTTGTGATGATCCATTGAGACAAATACGGGTAGGTGTGGAAGGTAGTATAGGCTTGTACTATTGCAAGCACAGGACCCATACGCGTAGCAAAGAAGTCACAAACTCTGAGGGTTAGTCTATATGTGATGGTATGAATTGTGGAATTTATGGTATACTTTGGTTTATTTTTAGTATGGTGTTCACAAGAGAATCTGGTTCTGGATGTGCAGCGGGTGGCCATGATAGGTCGGGGTTAACTGACGACCAAATTCGAGAGATGATTGCTACTAAGGTGGATATTGCTATTTGGGGATCTATTCCAGAGTTGTTTGGGTTTATCAAGACCGCTCAGATTGAGCTATTTGATGATCGATATAATGCACTCATTGAGGCTACTGCCGCTGCAGCTACCGTTGTTGTCGCTGCTACAAGAATTTAGGGGGGAAGAGCATTTAAGTATTGGGACTTCAACAACACAAAGCCCCTCGATTTTGATGGGTTCAAGGACCTGATTGTGGCGATGAGGTGGTTGTCTTATGTGGAGGGTTGTTTCTTCATATGTTCTTTCCCGGATGAGGTAGTTGTCTGATGTGGGTTTTTATCGTCAATAAACATAGGATTTATGCATCGATAATTTATTAGGGGTGTGTTTTAGATATCTCCGGGGTGTCTTACGCGAATGATCTGATCAAAATTAAAATAAATAATTAAACAATTAATTTTGGTGATTATCTAATTTTGACCAAGTCCAATTTCATGCAAGATAATTGACTAAATAATTCAAATAATTAACAATTATCATATAAGGAAATAATTATTCAATTAATTTGACATTATCTTTATTTTGGCAAGGATAATCATACAACATCAATAAAATTCATTTTTTATTAATCAAAAACAATTTGGAAATTATCCCACAGCAAAATAGGCATGAAATCCCGAAATACCCTCTGTTTGACAGCCCGACTCGCCGAGTCCCCTTATGGACTCGTCAAGTTCATCTGACTCGGCGAGCCCACTTTGGGACTCAACGAGTCTGTCAGGCAGAAGACCAAAAAACCAACTTTTCAAGCATGAATGACATTCAAAACATCAAATAAAATACAAACCAGTCAAGGCTTTGATACCACCGATGGGTTTAGAGCAAAAGAACAATCATATGTGCTCATGCAAAACCCTAAAGCTTGGATCTAGGTTTCTCTGTTGTACATGCAATTCATCCATGACTTGAATACCCTAATCTAACATACATTGAAATCGAGATCTACAATAAAACTAGTTTAGATAATACCTTTCAATGGTTGCAAAAATCTTTGATCTTTAAGAGGCTTAGTGTCACAAGTGTAACACCTCTAATGGCTCACAAACACCACAAGCAAGAGAATGATCTTGAAGAGAGAAGGATAAAGGCTAGATTTCGGCTATAGTAACCTTAGGGTTTCTCGGTGCAGCCAAAACTAAAGCCCTGGGGTCCTTTAAATAGCTGAGCAACTTGGGTTTCAGTCGAAACCATAATTGGATGACTTAGGCCCTAAGTAGCTTGAGAACCTTCTGGAATAAGGCTTCCTTGGCCGAAATTAGAGTGGGCTTCCACTCCTAATTTCGTCCCCCTCATATCTAGGAAGACCCACAGCCCAAAAGCAACTATCACACAATTGACAGTTCCAGTCCCCTTTATTTAATTAATCTCTTTTAGCCACAAAATTAATTCTTAATTAATTCTTGACTAATATTAATTAAACTATATGATTTCTCCTTTAATATATTATTCATATAATATATTAATAAACCATGATAACCTCTCTCTCTCTATATATATAAATCATCCTATCAAGTTGCTTTGGTGAAGGCAACGCACAACCGGGTCAAGTACATACCAAATATAGTTACGGGCTTAGACACTAATCCAACATACTCGACGAGTTGGAAGGCCCTAACTCGACGAGTAGGCACTGTAAAGGAAAACCCTAGTTTTCAGGGTTTTGTGCCCTATTTAAGGAACTTATGGGTCATTTGTGGCCTCCCTCATCGCCCTATCTGCCTAGAGAGAAACACTAGCCACACTTTAGTGCCTTCTTGAGTGTGTGTGTGTGTGTGTGTGAGATTTGGAGAGTGAATCTTGTGCTTTTTGGAAGGAAACTTGAAGATTGAAGAGATTGAAGTGGGGAGGGGGCTTTAGATCCGGCGTCTATCTGGTGTTAGCATCCATTTGGAGGTAAAAAGTGGCTACCTTGATCTCTATTTTCTTAGATCTCATCTTATGGAAGAATATGGTCACTTTTGGTGCAAAGTGATGTCATACTCGGATTTGGACTTATCACGAGGATATGGTTCCAGATCTGGACACCTCTTGGTCTTCATGGAGATAAAGTTATTCCCTTTACCTAGTCTAGACCCTTTTCCATGTCCTAAACATTGTATGAACCCTATCTTTAGTGTTTTAGCCATTTGAGGCCATGCATGCACGTAAAGTTTGCAACTTTACGTGGTATTTCGGTCTTAAGGGACTGGATCTGTAGTTTGGAGGTTTGGATTCGACTGGAAGTATTGATTATGTTGAGGAAAGGGAAAACTTGATGAGTTGCCCTGGCAACTCGACGAGTTGGAGCGGTTTTTCCCATTTTCGGTCTGCAGAGTAAACTCGGCGAGTTAATAAGATAACTCGATGAGTTGGATCGGGTTTTTCCCGTTTTCGGTCTGACGAGTAACTCGACAAGTTGATGAGACAACTAGGCGAGTTGGTTAGGGTTTTTCTTGGTTTTCTGAACACTAGAGGAAGTCGACGAGTTGCTATATGCAAGGGTGTAGAACTCGCTACTCGGTACCTGCTCGGCCGACTGGGGAGTAGCCAGTACTCGGGAGTACTCGAGGAGTACTCAGATTCGGTAATTCATGTAGAAATATTTTTTGGAAAATTATATATGTCAAAATCATAAGTTAAAATCACAATTTGATTTAAATATATAACCAAAATTAGATACATGTGAATACATAAAAACTGAAATACACATAATTGTCTCACTACGTGGATAATTACTGAAAATTTAAGATATATATATGTAACACCCCATTTCTGGTATGTAATTCAATAAAGTATTTTCATTTCTGAAGGGGGTACTCGACGAGTCTATATCCCAACTCGTCGAATAGAGGCGGAATGATCACGCGTTTTGAGATGGCTACTCGACGAGTCCATACGCTGGACTTGGCGAGTCCGCCTATATGGATGTAGCCCTAATTTTAAGGGTTTGCACCCTATTTAAACACACTTATGCACCCCCAACCTCGCCTCTATCACTCTCAGAACATTTCCCCTGTAAACCCTAGCCCCATTGTTAAGTTTAAGTGTATTTGTGGTAGCTTGGGAGCCTTGGGAAGGAAAGAAGGTCCTTAAAGGGAAAGAAGATTCAGGAGTTAGCTTACATCTGTTTTTCATTCAAGTAATGAAGTTATGACCTTGTGCATTCCCCCATTATAACCTCCTATATGCTTGTTATGCCCTCTTTGGAGCCCCTTATGGTTCAAACTTGAGATATGGACTTCCTGATTATGGAAACATCAGATCTGGACTCTCATTGCATTCTAGAAGAGTAAAGTTTCAGTTATGGTCGTGATTGAGGTCCCTCTTGATCTTGGAACCCCATTAAGAGCATAGGCTTGGCATTTGAAGCCTTTAAAGCCATTCATGCACGTAAAGTTTGCAACTTTACGTGATAAACATGCCCTAGAAGCTTGGATATGTGATTTGGAGCCGCTGCATGGCTCAAATCAGGTCTGTATGGAAAAAGGGACTGAATGGACTCGGCGAGTCATATGAAGATAGTCGTGGATTCGATGAGTTGGATGAGCAACTCGTCGAGTCCGATGAAGATTGCCTTAGATTCGACAAGTTGTTCATACAGCTCAGCGATTCAGATGAGTTTTCCCGAGAAAAGTAGGGTCTGAGTGAAATAGCTTCATTCCTTCTTAGTTACACGTAAAGTTAGCAGCTTTACGTGTTCAGATGGTTCCAGGGGCTCAGATCTACAAGTTAGATGCTCTGGAATGGTTTAGAATTCGATTGTTTGGAATCTGCACGGCTGGACTCGGCGAGTTGTTCTTCAGACTCGACGAGTTGAGTCGTGACTCCCCATTTTTCTTCGACCTGTGAGTTCAGGGTGAGTTAGTGAGTGGGAAAGGGACTCGGTGAGTTAAAGTCAGAGTTAGTAAAGGAGGGACTTGGCGAGTCTGCGCCCTGACTCGGCAAGTCCGGTCAACTGGAAGTCGACTTTGACTAGGGGCAAAATAGTCATCTTACCCTGAGGGTATATTCAAGTAACTAATCTAGTGTTTTTGGGATTTGTAGCCGGACAGTTCCGGAGCAACGGCCAGCCATTTTTAGAGTTATCATCTCAGCAGCCAGCTTTACGAGGTGAGTTTCCTTCCAGTAAGAACGGGTGTACGGCCATAATGTCGGCCCGTTTAGTTAGCAATAGTTCCGGACTTCGGTCCGATGCAGTAATTCAATGTGCTTGATGTCTTTTTGATTCAAGCATGTCTTTGTGTTATGTGTTCCGGACGCCGGTCCGATGCAGTATGCAGTATATGTATTTATGCTAGTACTTATGATTGTGCTATGCTATGTTCAGTTAGTTTCCGGACCTCGGTCTGATGCAGAGGGCAAGGCCCTGGTTAGTCCCGGACTTCGGTCCGATGCAGTTTCCAGACTTCGTTCCGATGTAGAGGGCAAGGCCCTGGTTAGTTCCGGACTTCGGTCCGATGCAGTTTCCTGATTTCGGTCTGATGCAGTGGGCAAGGCCCAGTATGCGCTTTTTATGCTATTGTATGGTATGTGGCAGTTTGGGGGAGCTCACTAAGCTTTGTGGTTACAGTTTTAGTTTTGGTTTCAGGTATTTCCGCAAGCAAAGGGAAGTGCCCGGGATGATGGCATTGAACACACCACAGTTTCAAATTTTGTCCTGGGAGTTTATTTCAGATACTATGTTATGTTGATACTGTTGGATTAGTGTCTAAGTCCATAACTATTTTGGTATGTACTTGACCCGATTATGAGCATGGTCCTTTTGGGTTGCCTTCACCATAGCAATATGTAGGATGAATTAAGGAGAGAAAGGTTTAAATATGATTTATTAATATGTTATCAGAATAATATATTAAAGGAGAAATCATATTGTTTAATTAATATTAGTTAAAGAATTAATTGATAATTAATTTTGTGGCTAAAAGAAATTAATTAAACTTAAGGGACTGGAGTTGTAATTATAAGATAATTATAATTAGGCTATGGATCACCTAATAATATATAGATTGGACGAATTCTATGGGAAGCCCATTAGAAATCGTCCAAGGGATATGTTAAAGGAGTCCATGGGCTGCTTAGGGCTTAAGCAACCAAATTAGGGTTTCCTAGTTGTAAACCCTAATAGCCTACATGTATATAAAGGGCCCCTATACCCCAAAAACGTGGAAAATAGATTCTCTAGGGTTTCTAGTCGTTTTAGGCAGCCTCCTTTCTTCTCCTCTTCATCCAAGTTGCATATGGTGTTTGTGACTCCATTAGAGGTGCAGCACTTGAGGCACTAAGCTTTTGAAGCCAATTCAAGCAAGGAATTGATTGTTATTGCTATATAACAATCAAAGATAATTCTCTAAATCCTAATTCAGTTTATAATATGTTAGATCTAAGTTTATTAGTCTTGGATTCATTGCATGTATAATAGAGAAACCTAGATCCAAGCACAAGGGTTTGTATGAGCACATAGGATTGTTCTTATGCTTAAAACTCATCAGTGATATCAAAGCCTTGATTGGTTTCAATTGTATGTGATGTTTAACTGTTTTGTTTGCTAAAAATCGAGTTTTTTGCCTCTGCCCGACACAATTCGGCGAGTCAGTATCTGGACTCGGCGAGTTGGCCCTACTCGACGAGTCCAGGTCTGACTCGGCGAGTTTGTGCGCCAGACAGAGGGTATTTCGGGATTTAGCTGCTGTTTTGACTTGGATTTGATGCTTAAATTCTTTTATGAAGTTAAAATTTGAATTTTATCTTAATTAAATGATTATCCTTGCCAAAACAATAGATAATTTCAAATCTTTTAAATATTGGTTGTTTATGTGATAAATATGGATTATTTAAAGTTATTTGGTAATTATCTAATGACTAAAATAAGATTAGGTCAAATATAGATAATTATGAAATTAATTGTTTAATTTATGTTATTTGTTATTTGATCCCTTATGTTTTGAAACGTTTCAAAACTTGCCTTCAAGTTTTGGAATTTAAATTTTGATTAAAAAGTTTAATTTTGAAACATTTAAATTTTGAACCCTAATGTTTTGAAATGTTTCAAAACTTGCCCTCGAGTTTTGGAATTTAAAACTTGATTAAAAGTTTAATTTTGTAATGTTAAATTCTACAACCCTAGTAATTTGAAAAGTTCAAAGCACACCCTTATGGTTTTGTTAATTAATTAAAGTGTATAATTAAAAGTGATTTAATAAACCCATAAGGTTTTGGTTTACATTTAATTAAATTAAAAGTATAATTTACTAAATTAAACCACCTAGTATTTTAAAAGTGTAAAATACACCCTATACTATATATATGTAACATTAAAGGTCTAATATTATATATATATATATATATATATATATATATATATATATATATATATATATATATATATATATATATATATGAGTAAAAGTCAGTCTTACCGTTAGTAGGCCTCATTTACGAAGCTGGTCTATAAGGGGTGTTTAAGGAAATTGCCTATAAAATGACGATTGAATGGGTATCCACTCTTACCCACCGCACTCTCGACTAGTGGAGGGTCGTTAGCCGAACGGGTAGGATAGGACAGAAACCTTCCATTATAAGTATAATGAAGTACAAAGTAACTAAATGCCTTTTCAAATTCCCAAATCATAGTTATTTTAGGAAAAATGTGAAATTGTATGCTAATCCATAGAATTACACTTCGTACCCTTGTCAAACGTTAGTGGAGCGTGTGTGGTTAACCGACACACTAATTTGGGGATGACATTGGTAGCGAAGGGTGACTCGATGTTTGTCATAGATCAATGGAGCGTGTGTGGGTAACCAGCACATTGATTAGGTGATAATAGCATTGAGTGCGCCACGTGATTCATATGGTTATTCACACCTTGTTTGTGATCCTCGGCATCACAGTCGCAAATGGTAGGGCATAATCGAGATTAAACATGTCATTGAAAAGTTCAATGAATCTCAAAAGATCTAGGAGTTTCAATTCATTTAAAACTTAATCTTCCTTTTCGTTTTTCATGGTGGAAATTGGTAAATTGTCATTTACCTACCTTCAAATATTCTGCAACTAGATTACGGCATCCCTCTTCTAGGTTGTAGAGTATTGTGTTGGATCCTAGCTTGATGTTTCATTTGGGTGTTGCATGAAGAATTCTAATCAACTTAACTTGAATTTTCTCCCGTTTTGTAGATGTATGCATCTTACAATGGTCTTTCTAAATCCTTTGGAACAAGCTTTCCAAATAAAGATGACGTTCCGAGATACGATCAAGGAAATGAGAGTCATGCTTCACTTCCTCCACCTCCTCCAATTGTTCTCCCTGACCCACAAGTTCAAAGGCTTGAAAAGTTCAAGCTCACTCAAGCCCTTTTGGAAAGTAAACACAAAGATGGGAAACCTATGTGTGCACACGTCTTAGAGATGAAGTCACACATTGATAGGTTAAGCATGTTAGGTGTTGAGATTTCAAGTGATTTGGCTGTTGAATGGGTTCTTCAGTCTCTTCCTGAATCATATAGTGAGTTCATTAGAAAGTACTATATGATGGATCACGACGTGACCCTCATTGATCTCACTTATTTGCTTATAGCTGCTGAATCAGCAATGATTTGACGTGCTGGTCAAGCAAATTTGTCTGGTGAATCAAACTCCCAAACTTCAAGGGACACTGGCAACATTGGAAGTCCAGAAAGAGCTGAGTCTATGATTGTCCGATGTGTTGTGCCAAAGGAGTCCATTTGCTTTTATTGCCAAGAGAAAGGGCATTGGAGACGAAGCTTCCCTAACTACCTGAGAGATATAATAGATGGGAGAGTCAAGACGTATGGCTCTACTTCAGGTAAAATCCATTAACTAACTCTTTTAAGTTCCTATTCTAGATTCTTAATACATGATGTGATAAGATTACATTTTGATGTTTTGCAGGATCGAAGAAAAGAAAGGAAGATTAATGAAGAAGCTGCTGAATCTGATCACGAAGAAATGGATTTCGATCGCATGGATTCAAAGATCAGATTTTTTGAGCTGCTACTTATGAGTTAGGATAGATTGCTAAGAAATATGTAATAGCATAGTTTTTCAGTTGAATTGCATTGTAAGGACAAGTTTTTCCGCAATAAAATAAATTTTGATTTTATCTTATTTATTTATCCTTGCAATGGCGTGTATGAAAATTTGATGTTTGAAGGTTTCTATTATTAGCAATAATGGATTTGATTCTTAATTATGTTATTTGTGAAGATGTCAAGAATTTACCAAATAGGGAGAGTTTCTCATCGCCCAAGTTTCGATTGGACAGAAACTTGGAATCATACTACTTGTTTGTGTGATGAATGAGAAACTTCATATTTGGAAATTAGACTAATTCTTTGACAAAGTGTCAATTGAAGGACAAGGAGATCAAGTACACAAGATTATATGTTGATCAAGTCCACCACAAGAGTGATAAAGATACTCGTCATGATTTACTAAAGTTTAGTAAATATGAATGTACTTATAAGATTAAGTGTAATTCTGAGTTGATTGAAAAATATTTCAATGAATAGCAGAATGAATAAGAAGAATCAAGTAGGCAGAAAGATAAAAGTTTCTCTATTTTAAGAAGAAGGGAGAGTACCTTTTATTGTGTTTATGATAGGTCTTAATGATTAAGAACCGTGTCTCAATTGATCCTCTAAGTGAGTCTTAGTGCATTTTTCATGTCTAAGAAGAGGAGCAAGAATTGTATAAATGGTTAAGTCAAGAAGTCAATCATACTTCGTTCCAATGTCAAGTCTTAGAGTTAAGATTGTGACTTGAGTGAAAAAGTCTTTAGTAGGTTTATAACACTTAACAAATGTGGAATTTGGAAAATTTTTCTTATTCTTGCACATTAGAAATTGGTAAGTTGTGATGTCTTGGATAAGACAAAGACCAACTAGGACCAATTTGTGAAGTGTTTTGTCTTGATAAATGCTACACCAACTCTTGAATATTTTTTGATCAAGAAATGTTTCTTGATAAGAGAATCTAATATGTCAAGGAGTCAGTGAGAGTTTTAATGTTTTTGAAAAGGTTTCGAAAACAAATCAAGAATAAACCTTATCGATCATCACTAGCACACGACTTGAGGTTTGCAACCTATCGTGTTGACATTATTTTGTTTCTATGCCATTCCAATTGAGTTAATTATGCATGTGAGTTCTATGAGTTCTCATTTGAATGCATAAAGACAAAGCACATTGATCAATGGAAAGTACATTGATTTGTAAGGATAAGTTGCTAAACTACTTGGAAGACATGGTGGGCACTCGTGTTACCATAAGGCAAGAAATCAAGATTAAGAAAGTTCGGTCCATATGAGTTTGGATTTGTCACAAACTTTGGTTTTGGCAAATTCGCATGGATAGGAACTCATACACCATAAAATCTAAGTGTCATAAGATTCCCTTCTTCATGAAAATGACAGTGAGGAAATGCTTTCACTAAGAGAGATTTTAGGAAGATAGCAATTGTGAAAATTGTATTATCAAATTTGATTATGGTTACGGCATCCCTTTCCATAGTTCAAATTTTGATATTTGGCAATTAGTTTGAACATTTGGAACTTAGTAACATAAGTTCTGAATTGTTTAGACACACATATGAGCTATCTAAGGCAAAGGTGTATAAGGTTAAGAAGCTTAGATAAAGGCTTATCGAAGCATCTAGTATTAGAAATATGAATTTCATAAATTCAATAGGCATTGTTTTCTGGAAGTTCATTTGTTTTCTGAATACATGTCAAAGCTAGTGGGAGCATAAGTGTTATGCTTATGTGATAATAATCATCATGATATTGGGAGCATAAGTGTTATGCTTGTATGATTATTATGGCAAGTATTGCAATTTAACAATATTAATTATAGAAAAACAAAGATTCAATTTGCAAAGTTGCATGGGTTGAAAAATTGTTTTGCTATAATTAAGGGAGAGAATATTATACTTCTTTTCAAAATCTAAAGCTTAGATTGAGAAATTTTGATATTTTTTAGTCAAATGATACATTGTGTGTTCTCAAATTTGGATTATGATTACGGCATCCCTCTTCATAGTTCGAATTGTGAGAACATGACACATAAAATATTATGGCAAAAGATCGGTAAAGTATCATATCTTTATGTAAGACATTATGCATCGTGTCCCATACGCTTCGGGTATAGGATCGATTGCAAATGCTATAATATTTTACCATTCTAAAATTTTCCAAATGTCTAGCGCATTAAGAGGGAAAAAGGACTAGAATTGGTTTTGACTAAAATAATTAAACAACTATCAAAGGACGATCCAAAGTTCGCTGAGGATTGGTCGCTTGTGAGTAGTTGGAAGTATGGTATTGGATGGACCATATCGACATTATTATGAATAGATAAGATTCTATTAAGAATGAGTTGCCATATGGCAAATGTGGAAATGTTTCCATATTGGGAGTTGGATATTGAGAGTCTATGCCTAGATTATAAACTTTTATGCAGGAAGGATGTTCAAATGAATGTACTTTGAATGTGAGACTTCATGTCTATGGAATTGTCTTGTAACAATTTTCGATAGAGTACTTCATAATTTCATTAGCCAAGTCTTGGTGACTTTTGTGCTATTTCTTTACGAAAGGATCGTTGCATAAGATGTTAGAATCTAGCATATTCTAATAGTAGCAAAGAACCTTGTGTTCTTACACTAATGATAAGGATTGGGAATTATGAAATGAGCATCATTAAAAAGGTTTTTCAATTGATCTATTTCACAAAGTAAGGACCATAGGAAACATAGTGTGCATGCTTTATGCATGGGACAGCTATTGTTGTAATTTGAGTAATAAGTTAATTTTCTGAAACAGTAAACGATAATAATGAGTAATCAATATGGTGGTTAAATAGAAGTGTTTTATTTACTCTCACAAGTTTGAGGCCATATAGGATTAAGTATTATTGTTATGTTTCAATTTTCATGTTTTGACTTCCAGAATAACTAGGTTATTCAAACATCCACAGTCGGTCATACATTGGAAGTAAGTATGAAGGAAGACTGTCATGAAGAGTCTGTAGATTGTCTGAAAGGTTTAGACATAGCACAAGTTTGCTGCAGAGTTCATGAGTGCTTTGATAAAGATTAGAGTATTGGATTAAACCCACGATCACTTGGATCACTTCATGGTTTTGTCACGAGTGATTAGTGAGACGATAATATTGTATATTCTTGAAACCGATACATGTGAGTTGTTATTCGTTGGTCGGTTACACATTGATAATAAGTAAACACACCAGTAACTTGGTGTTATAAAACTTATTGTTGTGTGTGATTCGATCAGTAAATGCAAGCGAGCATTTGAGTTGAAGTTTATCCATTCCTTTTACCCAAAGTGGGATAAAAGCGATATCTATGGGCCTCTCGATGATTTAGTGATGACACCTAAGCGCTTGGCCAAGCCGGGACTAAGTTGATGTGTTCAAGTGTAGTCTGTTATCAGTCGTCATAAATTGGAAGTCGGGAAACAGTATAGAGAGAATGATTGAAATTCGTGTCTTATGTCTATACGATATCTTGAGAATGGAGGAATATATGATCCCTTATCTAAAGGACACGCGTATCTGATAAGATCAGAGTTGACAGCGGCTTTTGAAAGCTACGATTGCTGATCAGGTTCTGAAGTCATACGGAAAATAGTTATTAGACTTATCCAAGTGGGAGACTGTTGGATTAGTGTCTAAGTCCATAACTATTTTGGTATGTACTTGACCCGATTATGAGCATGGTCCTTTTGGGTTGCCTTCACCATAGCAATATGAAGGATGAATTATGGAGAGAAAGGTTTAAATATGATTTATTAATATGTTATGAGAATAATATATTAAAGGAGAAATCATATTGTTTAATTAATATTAGTCAAAGAATTAATTGATAATTAATTTTGTGGCTAAAAGAGATTAATAAAACTTAGGGGACTGGAGTTGTAATTATAAGATAATTATAATTAGGCTATGGATCACCTAATCATATATAGGTTGGACGAATTCTATGGGAAGCCCATTAGAACTCGTCCAAGGGATATGTTAAAGGAGTCCATGGGTTGCTTAGGGCTTAAGCAACCAAATTAGGGTTTCCTAGTTGTAAACCCTAATAGCCTACATGTATATAAAGGGCCCCTATACCCCAAAAACGTGGACAACTGATTCTCTAGGGTTTCTAGTCGTTTTGGGCAGCCCTTGAGGCACTAAGCTTTTGAAGCCAATTCAAGCAAGGAATTGATTGTTATTGCTATATAACAATCAAAGTTAATTCTCTAAACCCTAATTCAGTTTATAATATGTTAGATCTAAGTTTATTAGTCTTGGATTCATTGCATGTACAATAGAGAAACCTAGATCCAAGCACAAGGGTTTGTATGAGCACATAGGATTGTTCTTATGCTTAAAACCCATCAGATACATCTCTTTTGTCATGACACATCTATTATAACTTTTTTGGGATTTATGACGTACGATTTCATGATATATTATGATCACTACTAGAAAACAGACCTTTAATGACGCGCAATTTATGACACGCAGGGATTTATGATACGCAAAAGTCTCTGCCCTAAAAATAATGTCAGCTCTCTAGAAATTTTAAGGATTTAGGACGCATACTTTTGCGTGCCGTACAATTACTGTTAGAAAAAAAACACGGAGGGCACTTATTATAAAATGTGTATCATCTAAACATGTCGCTTTATAATTTTTAATGAAACGCGCTCTTTAGTAACAAGCGGGAAAAAGAAAACCCAAAAAATTAGAAAAGCCCGCTTTCATTTCCCTCTTTACCCTAATCAGCGATACTTCTTTCCCCTCCCTACATCGACTGCTGACTACTCCCCACACACTCCGATCACCACTTTATGCTCTTTCCTGGTCGTCGACCCTCCTCCATCGTCGATCCTCCGCCAACGCCGCATCTTTTTCAGCGTCTTCCTTTGCTATCGACCTTCTTCAGCGCAATCTTAATCTTAGTTTTGGAAAGCTTTTATAAAATTTAATCCTTAGAAGTTGAAAGGGTTGGCTTAGTATTCCCGCTATTTAAACATTCTTCTTCTTCTTCAGGTATCCTGCTCCCTCATAGACCCCAAAACACCCCCAACAGACACATAACGATTCCAGTAGCTCCACCATCCTTCTCCGGAGATCTAAAAACTGATTGAAATCGAAACGGTTGCTTTCTTCAATCATTACGCTCTCAACAAATCTAATTAAAAGATTCAAAGACCCATGGCGATCTATATAATTCCACTGCACGAGACCAAAAAATCCCCAACCTTCGCAGTAGACTCTCATTCACCTGTCTAGTCCAAGAAATTATCAAGATCGATGTAAGTTTTCTCTAGGGTTTTTTTTGTGAATAAGTTATTTTAATTTTCTTGTAAAATTAAAATTGATGTTTGATTAAGAAAGAATCATAGGTTAATTGTTGTTTTTTATTCTAGTTGGGGTTTAGAAACCCTGCATTCCTCTTCATCTTTTCATTTACGTTTTTTTCTTTTTTGTGAACTCTGATTTTCAGTTTAACTAAATGCTTCAGATGAATTACAACGTAAAATAACTGCAGTTTGTTGATCTTTGGGGTTCTTGGTCTGCATCTTTTCATTGGGGTTTTTTCTTCTTCATCTTTTCATTCTTATAGTTTTTTATTCTTTACTTTAGTGTTTCTTCTGATATCGAGAGGTGGTTTTTGATTATTTTGAATCATTTTATGTTTGTTTATTAGTTAAGATTATAGAATTAATCTTGAAACTTTGAAGGGTGATATGTTGTGGTGAGAGAGCCTATATATTTTGCTCCTGATAGGAATTGACTAAAATAACCGGTCAATTGGGTTGACATTTGTTGCTATTGTGTTTTAAATCCTGGTAAGAGTTGACAAAATATATTTTGATTGTTAATTTATATTTTTCTTTTGAAGATCTTGAATATTTTTTGTTAACAGGTTGGAATCATTACAAGTAAATCCCTGCATGACGTCCAGTTTGAGTAGTGAGACTCCTAACAACCCAAAGGCATAAACAGAAATCATCAAATGTCAGATGATCAGGGGCATACATGTAATTTCATTTCTACTCTAATGGAAGGATGTTTGTACAGGGTACGGAGAAGAATCTTTTTCTCCAGCAAAGCAAAGAAAGACACAACCAAGAAAGAAAAGGTATTTTCACAGTTTATTATGGAAAGTCTTTCTGAAATGAAAAAACTATTTCCCACAAACAGCTTTTGATGGTGCTTTTACTATGTGCAGGTAGAAGTCTACTGAGGCTGTGATTCATTAGTTGTCAAACCTTGTGACACTGAAAGCAAAGGTCAAGTCTATCATTAAAGATAAAGTGTTTGATTTCATCATGTTTATGTTTGTATTATTGATCGGTCATCTGATGTGAATTTGGTTGTCATTTCATAATGTAGTAGGAGCTTAAATTTATGGAACTGAAACCTCAAGCAAAAGCATGTTCTACCCACCCTACTTACTATGTTGATTTTATCAGAAGTGCAAACTATCCTAATGGGAAGTCTAAGGTATGTTTTTTGTAGTTTCATTGTTTAAATTCTGGATATATAACAAACATAATGTATGCTGGAATCCATGTTAATTTGATCCTAAAAGCATTTGAATTCATTTTGATAGGTAGAAGATGTTCATTTGAATTCATGTGTCAAGGGAGTCCATAGCTCTCATTCCCCAAACAATGATAAACTAAGTTTGGATTCGTTCAAAACTCCAATCAGACCTGTAGATTGTAATGCAAATCCACTCGTAACTCCAGTGAGGCAACATACATGTTATAATCTTCAAGATTTCTCCACAAACAATGATAAACTAAGTTTGGAAGTGGTAAGGTTGTATTTATCAACTCTTTCACTATTTACCACTCACTTCCTCTTGTTTAAACCTTTCTTAATTATTGCATATTCTCTGATTCCTTTCTAATGTCAGACATCCACCATGGTTGGGCGAGTTTTAATGCTTCTTCACAAGGTACTAACTTTTTCCTTTGTGATTTTGTCATTGTGATTGATAGCTACAAGTTTTACATGTGTTTCTTTGCTCCAAAAAAAACAAATTCAGGGGTTTGAAGCATCCGACGTATTGGTTATGAAATTCACCACAACAGCTGCTTCAGAAATGAGGGACAGGATTGGAGCAGTGGCTGGAAAGATAACACCAAAAGAACTCATGATCAACACCTTCCATTCATTCTCATTGCAACTGTGTCGCTTACATGCTGACAAGCATGTAAAAGTAAATCTTTCTCATTGATTTTTCATATAACCATATTGACTATATTGCCCATGTTATAGGGTAGGTCGAACACCAGAGTTTTTGGTGTATGGACAGGGACAACAAAGAAAGGTAGTCACTGAAGCTGTTCGTCTCTCAGAGAGTGGAAATAAAATACAAATTTCAGATTCTGATGACAAACTTTGTGAGGAGTCTAGTATCACCAGATTGAGAAAGTGGTTACGGGGTTAAGAACTTTGGGTGCATTTTTAAATGGTGTGTTTAACAGGTTCTCTACATCTAATAATTTATCCATCTTCTAGAGTAGACTGATCACATTGTTATTGTTTCTAATATAATATAATATAATTCCAAAATTCAGGGAATTAGCCAAGCTTCCAGACTGTCGATTCCCTGATGTTTGGATTTATGTGGATGTATGTACGTTCTACTCCGTTCTAACTAACAGTTTGTTGAAATTCGTATTATAAAAATGCGAAATTGATATGAATTTTGTTGGTTCTTTATTTGATTTGATCTTAATACCTATATGTCTAATTGATGATGATGATGAATTTGTAAGTTTGATGACGAGTGAAATTGGAACTGGAATGTTTCAGAGGTGCCTGGGGTACCAGTGTGACATCCCCAAAATCACGGCCAGAAAAGACCGATTTCATTTATGCTTTTTAAAATAATTTCAGAGTAAATCCTTTTGATTTAAAAGTGTTGCGGAATTTGTTCCCAAAACAAAACATGATAAAATAATATTTATCAAAGCATTTCATCAAGAGATGCATTTTCATTATATAGTCAAAACTCGGGATGTCATGTTCCGATACAGACCATAAAGCATAAACGATAACATTACAAGTCATTCAACAAATATATACATATACAGACTTGTAAACAAAACAACTCGATGATTCATCCATCTTACGCCCTTGCGCCACTTCCTGTAATACAAATAAAACCGAGTGGGTCAGGCTTGGGAGCCTGGTGAGCATATAGGGTTTTCAACCCACAATAAATAAATTATATTTAATTTCACCAATCAATCACTATCCCGATTACCCATTCCCGTTATCCTCACTTTACGTCCCTAAAATAACATCTATCTCAAGGGACCTAATCTAGGATTTTCATCGGGACGGACATTACTGCTAAGGGGTTTCCTCAACAATAGATATCCTAAAGGCAACCATGAGGGGGATAGAGTACACCGGTGAACACATCGTTCACAACACCTACAGGTTATGAACCTGCTAGCGTTCCACAGGACTGTCTAGAAAGAGTCTGTGGTCGTTATCCATACTCCGCTGAATAACTAGATCAACAACAACAACAACATCGAGGCCTCTCATCTGTTTATTACACACCAACTATCTACCCATGTTCTACCCAACATATCAGTAGATAAAAATATATATTTTCATACATAGTTTAAAACCTGTATATCATTTTCATTCAATACATATTCCACATAACAGATGAGGCACACCCACATAACACGTATTTCATAGAAAGTAAATCAGATCTATGAGATAGAAGAGAATGAATATACATTCACACTTATAACAACAAAATCATACACATAAACAACAATATACTTAATACACTCAAACCATATTTGTATTATTATCGTGTTTATGAAAGGTAGTATAGACTCACATGATCAGAAGACGATCAGACAACACTATGGCTTGTAGAAGTAGTATTCTTCGGTAGATCTGGAAGATCTCCACAAAAATTGAACTTCTCGTGGGCAGAGCTTCGGCTCGGGAACCGCACTTCTCGGGATCTTCGGGATCTCGGGACTTGCCTCGGGGCTCGAGAATATTACCGGGGCTTCGAGGTATTTCTGGCACGCAAATCGATGCAAAACGGGAGAGAGAAGAGAGAATAATAGCAAAGGAGTCGGCTGCCCTCGCATCCTATTTATAGGAGGCTGGAGCCTCGGAGTACGCGGGGCGTACTGCCTCAGAATCGTCATTTCTTACGTATCCGAAGAACTCGAGTGTGAGGCGTGTCATGCTTCGCTGTACGCTGGGCGTACGCTAGTACGCTGGGCGTACTTCGGATGAGTCCGATGACTCCTCTTCGGATAATGCCGGATTTAATAATTAAATTTAATTATTAATTATTTAATAAACTTCGAAAATTCATATCTTCTTCATATGAACTCCGTTTTCGACGTTCTTTATATCCACGCATAGGTGAGACTACGCTCTACAACTTTCGTTTAGACTCCGTCGGCTAATTTTGACTTTATTTTTATTATTTATTTTTAATAGGCCGGGACAGAAAAACTTCGTTATAAATTCATAACTTCTTCAAACGAGACCTTCGATCCTCGTTTAGATTGCTTCGGCTAAAAACCGCTCGATCTCAAATCGAGTATTTCAGGCTGTATACCGCTAAGTCGAAACTTCAGAAAATCGTAACTTCCTCATACGAAGTCAGATTTGGGCGTTCTATATATATATTCAGAAACCTCGTTTCAACTACTACAACATTATCCAAAGATATCAAGTTTATTTTACACTTAAATTTTGACGCTTATTTTTATTCTTAATTAATCAAACCACATAATTAAGCAATTAAGCACAAAACACATAATACTCAAATAATACACTCTTATTATTTCAAAATGGGTTACAAAGGTTAACCTAGACTAATACATTGCTATAAATGGCAAGCCCAGAAACACAGGCGTTACAATTCTCTCCACCTTAGAATGATTCCGTCCCCGGAATCACACATCAACAAACAAATGCGGATAGCGACTCAACATGTCACTCTCCGTCTCCCAGGTGAGATTCGGCCCATTCGTGTGTTTCCATCGGACAAGCACTAACCCAACCATTTTGCGTCGCAACTTTTTAGTCTTTCGGTCAACAATTGCCTCTGGTTCTTCAATCAACCTTTTGTTTTCATTGATTCTCAACTCCGAAAGTGGAATCATGTCGGGAACTTCCCCCGTGAACTTCCTCAAATAACACACATGAAAAGTGTTGTGAATTCCATTCAGTTCTTCGGGTAATTCGAGCTTGTAAGCTTGGTTCCCAATCCTATGAAGAACTTTAAACGGTCCAATAAACCTTGGACTCAACTTTCCCCTTTTACCAAATCTTATAAGTCCCTTCCACGGCGAGACTTTAAGCAAAACCGAATCTCCAACTTCAAAAGTCATCGGTCTTCGCTTTTTGTCAGCATAGCTCTTTTGACGATCCTGAGCTGTTAACATTCTTTCCCTAATTATTTTCAACTTTTCAGCAGTTTGATGGACTATTTCCGGTCCCATAAACTGCTTTTCCCCAGCCTCAAGCCAACAAGACGGCGTACGACACTTCTGTCCATACAAAGCTTGGTAAGGTGCCATCTTAATGCTCGAGTGGAAACTATTATTGTAGGAAAATTCTACCAAAGGTAAATGTTCATCCCAATTACCTAGGAATTCCAAGGTACATGCTCTCAGCATATCTTCAAGTGTTTGTATCGTTCTTTCACTTTGACCATCAGTCTGCGGATGGTAAGTTGTACTTAAACACAACTTGGTACCCAATTCCTCTTGTAGACTTTTCCAAAACCTTGAGGTGAAACGGCTATCACGATCCGACACAATCGTTAATGGAACACCGTGAAGCCTCACAATTTCCTTCACGTAAGAATTTGCAAGCTTTTCCATAGACCATTTCTCCTTGGCTGCTATGAAATGCGCACTCTTAGTGAATCGATCAACGACCACCCAAATCATGTCGTGACCATTCTTTGTTCTGGGCAGTTTAGTGACAAAATCCATAGCAATGTCCTCCCACTTACCCATAGGCACAGGCAATGGTTCTAACTCCCATACAGTTTCTGATGTTGCGTCTTTACTTTCGCACAAGTCACACACTCAGCCACATACTTTGCAACATCAAACTTCATCGTCGGCCACCAGTAGTAGGGTTTTAGGTCCCTATACATTTTAGTGCTACCGGGATGAATTGAGTGCATGGTCTTGTGAGCTTCTTCCATCAAAAGATCTCTAATTCCTCCGGACTTAGGTACCCAAATCCGATCTTGGAACACCTTCAGTCCGTGACTGTTTATACCGAACACTAACGTTTTGCCCAAACG
Source organism: Lactuca serriola (assembly GCF_051521515.1). Taxonomy (NCBI): domain Eukaryota; kingdom Viridiplantae; phylum Streptophyta; class Magnoliopsida; order Asterales; family Asteraceae; genus Lactuca; species Lactuca serriola. Next base: position 176,848,897 of record NC_136412.1, on the reverse strand, counting down.
TTCCTCCTTTCGGTCATTCTTTTCAAAAGCTTCCTCTTGAGCTTTCTTTATACTTTCCACAATGGTCGAGACAACTTCAATTCTCAACGCTCTGGGCCTTTTCCTTTCAAGATTGACCTTCCGACTGAGAGCATCAGCAACAACATTAGCTTTACCGGGGTGGTAAAGTATCTCACAGTCGTAGTCTTTAAGTAATTCTAGCCAGCGTCGTTGCCTCATATTCAATTCCTTCTGATTAAAGAGATATTGGAGACTCTTATGATCAGTGAAAAGTTTGCACTTTGTGCCATAGAGGTAATGCCTCCATATCTTCAGAGCGAAAACTACCGCTGCCAACTCCAAATCATGAGTCGGGTAATTCTTTTCATGCTCTTTCAGCTGTCGAGACGCATATGCTATCACCTTTTCTCTTTGGGTCAAAACACAACCCAATCCAACCCCAGACGCATCGCTATAAACAGCGAAGTCTTCAACTCCATCGGGTAGAGAAAGTATCGGTGCCTCGCATAACTTCTTCTTTAGCTTATCGAATGCTTCTTTATGCTTCTCACTCCAAGCATAAGTAGATCCTTTGCGGGTCAAAGCTGTTAATGGAGTAGCGATCGAAGAAAAGCCTTGGATAAACCTTCGGTAATATCCGGCTAATCCCAAAAAGCTTCGGATCTCCGTGGGACTTTTCGGTTGTTCCCATTTCATCACAGCTTCGATCTTCGCTGGATCAACCAGTATCCCTTCTTGGTTGACCACGTGACCCAAGAATTGGACTTCACGAATCCAAAAGTCACATTTGGAGAACTTTGCATACAGCTTCTCCTGCCTCAAAACTTCTAACACTTCTTGCAAGTGTCTGCCATGCTCCTCTTGGCTTTTTGAGTAAATCAGAATGTCATCTATGAACACTATCACAGATTTATCAAGGAACGGATTACAAACCCTGTTCATTAAATCCATGAATGTCGCTGGAGCATTGGTTAGTCCAAACGACATAACCAAAAACTCGTAGTGTCCATATCGGGTTCTGAATGCAGTCTTCTCTATATCCTGCTCTCTTACTTTAAGCTGATGATATCCTGACCTTAGGTCGATCTTCGAGAAATAGCTCGAACCTTGCAATTGATCAAACAGGTCATCAATCCTTGGCAACGGATATCTATTCTTTATTGTTGCCTTGTTCAGCTCTCTGTAATCGATGCACATTCTCATACATCCATCTTTCTTCTTCACAAATAACACCGGAGCTCCCCAGGGCGATGAACTAGGTCTAATGAAACCTTTGTCCAATAACTCCTGAAGTTGCATCATCAGCTCCTTCATCTCCGTCGGTGCTAATCGATAATGTGTTTTTGCTATTGGCGTTGTCCCTGGCAACAAGTCTATTCTAAACTCCACTTGTCTATCAGGCGGTAATCCAGGAAGATCTTCGGGAAATACTTCCGGATAATCACACACAACAGGAATATTCTGCATCACCTTCTTTTCCTTCTTAGCATCGATCACGAATGCTAAGTATGATGTACACCCTTTGGTCAAACATTTTCTGGCTTTCATTAGGGAAATGATTCTAGAATTTACTCTGCGTTTGTCCCCATACACCATAAACGAATCTTTCCCAGGCGGGTTCACTTTAACTATCTTCTTCTTGCATAAAATTTCGGCATCATTGGCGCTAAGCCAATCCATTCCAAGCACGATGTCAAAACCATTAAGTTCGATAGGCAATAATTCCTCGTGGAACTTATTCCCATTCATATCAATTAAGATGTTTTTCATACGATGGCTAACAGGTACAAACTTGCCACTAGCAACTTCGACTAGCATTATCTAGTCTATCAACAGGCAAAGCTAATTTTCTACCAAATTCATGCGATATAAAGGAGTAGTTGGCTCCAGAATCAAATAAAATTTGGGCAGGCAATGTGTTTACGAGAAAGGTACCTGAAGCGACATCAGCTTCATCTTTAGCAGCTTCCAGTGTCATCTGGAATGCTCTCGCCTTTGGCTTTGGCGGAATGTTGGGTCTAGCTGCCTCCTTCTTCTTCGGGCGGTCCCTCGACATGTGTCCCTCCTCACCACAACCATAGCAAACCTTCTTAGAGAGGGTACATTCATTGGCATAGTGCCCTGGCTTTCCATACTTGTAGCACGTGGCCACTACCTCACATTTTCCATGATGCTTCTTCTTACATTTTTCGCACCATTTCGCTTCGCCTCCACTTCCCCTCGAACCAGACTTCAAGAACTTGTTTTTCTTGTTGGACCCCGAAGTTCCATCGAACTTCCTCTTTTCACCAACATCTATCCTTTCCAGACACTTTTCCTTCTGCTGGGCCTCCACATTCTTAGCTGCACGAACAGCCGTTTTCAGAGTAGTTGCCATCTTGACTGTCGGACCAAAGTCGGCAGGCAGTCCATTAGCAAACCTCTCAATCTTGGAGAGTTCCATTGGCACTAGGTACGGAAATAACTTCATTTTCTCAGTGAATGCAGTAGCATAATCATCTATGCTCATCCTCCCATTCTTTAAGTTTTGGAACTCATTGTTCAGATCAATCAGATCTATCTCTGAACAATACTGCACCCTTAGTTGTTCCAAGAACTCCTCCCATGACATTTTCAGGGCTTCTCCTCGTGGCATAGTATCTGCCAACAACTTCCACCAACTCAAGACTCCAGTCTTCAGTTGTCTAACTGCAAAGACGGTCTTCTGTTTGTTGCTACAGTCGCAACTTTCAAATACCATCTCCATTTCGGAGATCCAATCCATTATCTCAACAGGCTTTGGGCTCCCAGAAAGACTTGGCAGCTTGGCGCCCAAGAAGTTCTTGTACATTTGCCCATCCTTGTTGTTTCTCCTTTCCGGATCGTTCCTTCGTTCTCCTTGAGTCCCAACTTGACTCATGATGTGACTATTGTTCCCTTCCTCCGATTGCTCGGGAATTAATTCGGGTTCCTCAATAGGTAGGATAGGTTCATCCCTATTATCATGCAACATCTGTCGCATCTCATCCCTTTGTTCGGCTAACATAGCCTGAATCATGGCTTGCACCCCAGCCATTGTTATTGGTTCTGGTGCTGCTGCTACAACAGGTATTTGCTCAATCACTGGCGGTTGATTCCTGTTTTCATCTGCGTTTCCAACGCCACTCCTTGTTCTCACCATTTTTTTTGATCTACACACCGAATAAGGTGAAATTAGATCCTCATTCACGATAGATATTCAAATCATCCTTATTACTCCGAAACGTTTACATGCTAGTTCTAATAACGTAGGCATACGCTTAGAATCCTACACACATAAGGTTTCCAGATCCGGTCGGCAACAGACCATAGATCCGAACAATTAATATCATATATGGCAACATATAACATTTAGCACATAAAAGCATTTTAGGCAACTTTCCTAAAATAAACTAGTGCTCGTGTCTAAAATCCAACAGACACAAATATCAAAATTCCACTTAGCATTCTAAGTTTAAGTCTAGAAATCCTACAAATTCCTAGTTCGCTTAAACTAATGCTCCGATACCAACTGTGACATCCCCAAAATCACGGTCAGAAAAGACTGATTTCATTTATGCTTTTTAAAATAATTTCAGAGTAAATCCTTTTGATTTAAAAGTGTTGCGGAATTTGTTCCCAAAACAAAACATGATAAAATAATATTTATCAAAGCATTTCATCAAGAGATGCATTTTCATTATATAGTCAAAACTCGGGATGTCATGTTCCGATACAGACCATAAAGCATAAACGATAACATTACAAGTCATTCAACAAATATATACATATACAAACTTGTAAAAAAAACAACTCGATGATTCATCCATCTTACGCCCTTGCGCCACTTCCTATAATACAAATAAAACCGAGTGGGTCAGGCTTGGGAGCCTGGTGAGCATATAGGGTTTTCAACCCACAATAAATAAATTATATTTAATTTCACCAATCAATCACTATCCCGATTACCCATTCCCGTTATCCTCACTTTACGTCCCTAAAATAACATCTATCTCAAGGGACCTAATCTAGGATTTTCATCGGGACGGACATTACTGCTAAGGGGTTTCCTCAACAATAGATATCCTAAAGGCAACCATGAGGGGGATAGAGTACACCGGTGAACACATCGTTCACAACACCTACAGGTTATGAACCTGCTAGCGTTCCACATGACTGTCTAGAAAGAGTCCGTGGTCGTTATCCATACTCCGCTGAATAACTAGATCAACAACAACAACAACATCGAGGCCTCTCATCTGTTTATTACACACCAACTATCTACCCATGTTCTACCCAACATATCAGTAGATAAAAATATATATTTTCATACATAGTTTAAAACCTGTATATCATTTTCATTCAATACATATTCCACATAACAGATGAGGCACACCCACATAACACGTATTTCATAGAAAGTAAATCAGATCTATGAGATAGAAGAGAATGAATATACATTCACACTTATAACAACAAAATTATACACATAAACAACAATATACTTAATACACTCAAACCATACTTGTATTATTATCGTGTTTATGAAAGGTAGTATACACTCACATGATCAGAAGACGAGCAGACATCACTACGGCTTGTAGAAGTAGTATTCTTCGGTAGATCTGGAAGATCTCCACAAAAATCGAACTTCTCGCGGGCAGAGCTTCGGCTCGGGAACCGCACTTCTCGGGATCTCGGGACTTGCCTCGGGGCTCGAGAATATTACCGGGGCTTCGGGGTATTTCTGGCATGCAAATCGATGCAAAACGGGAGAGAGAAGAGAGAAAAATAGCAAAGGAGTCGGCTGCCCTCGCATCCTATTTATAGGAGGCTGGAGCCTCGGAGTACGTGGGACGTACTGCGTTACGCGGGGCGTACTGCCTCAGAATCGTCATTGCTTATGTATCCGAAGAACTCGAGTGCGAGGCGTGTCATGCTTCGCTGTACGCGGGGCGTACGCTAGTACGCTGGGCGTACTTCGGATGAGTCCGATGACTCCTCTTCGGATAATGCCGGATTTAATAATTAAATTTAATTATTAATTATTTAATAAACTTCGAAAATTCATATCTTCTTCATACGAACTCCGTTTTCGACGTTCTTTATATCCACGCGTAGGTGAGACTACGCTCTACAACTTTCGTTTAGACTCCGTCGGCTAATTTTGACTTTATTTTTATTATTTATTTTTAATAGGCCGGGACAGAAAAACTTCGTTATAAATTCATAACTTCTTCATTTGACGTCCGTTCTCGCCTAACTTTTTATCGCTTCGATATCAACAACGAGACCTTCGATCCTCGTTTAGATTGCTTCGGCTAAAAACCGCTCGATCTCAAATCGAGTATTTCAGGCTGCATACCGCTAAGTTGAAACTTCAGAAAATCGTAACTTCATCATACGAAGTCAGATTTGGGCGTTCTATATATATTCGGAAACCTCGTTTCAACTACTACATCCAAAGATATCAAGTTTATTTTACACTTAAATTTTGACGCTTATTTTTATTCTTAATTAATCAAACCACATAATTAAGCAATTAAACACAAAACACATAATACTCAAATAATACACTCTTATTATTTCAAAATGGGTTACAAAGGTTAACCTAGACTATTACATTGCTAAAAATGGCAAGCCCGGAAACACAGGCGTTACAACCAATGTTGGGGAATTTACTGCAGTTGAAGGAGAAGAAACCATACATGACTTTTACAAAATGGGCAGAGATGTATGAGCCTATTTACTCCATAAGAACTGGAGCCACTTCCATGGTGGTGGTTAGCTCCAATGAAATCGCCAAGGAGGTACTCTTCCCCTTCTCTCTGATGTTTTAATAAATTAAATAATTATTAGCATGAATTAGACTGTGAGAGCCAGGTTTAATTAATGAATTATTCGTAAGATGTGTAATACTTATTAATAAATAAATAGATAATTTTATATTTACTTATATTCATAGTTTATTCCTTGTTTTTTTTTTAAATGCTTTTTCGGTGTAAGAACAAATATACTATTTGTCTTTTATTGGATTTTGGGTCGTATTACATGTTTTACTTGTTAAAAAATCTATTTGTAAATTTATTTATTTATACATTAATAATTATTAATTTAAATGTTACCACAAATGTTTTTTTTTCTAGAATGAAGTTGTATACCACCGTTTATTTCACGAAGGTAAATTGGTAGATTTTTTAAAACACTAGTCCCAATAAGAAATAATATATTTTTTATGCCTTCAACTAGATAATGTTGTATTTGCTGACTTCCCACTGCCTTTTTGTATGTATAAAATATTGTTAACATTTCGAAGTAATGGATAATTGTTTTATATAACCATAAAATAAGTACAAATTTAGTAAAACAAAATTACTTTATATAATTTGTCGTTGTTGTGTGTTAATTAATATTATATTTCAAACGTGTATAACGTTTTACCAATTTAACCATGCATAAATCATTACTACAAATTATGGCAGGCCATGTGACTTTTATGATGCAAAGAGAGAGCTTCTGTGAACAGAACCTGTTACAATGGATGCTGGTGAAAGATAAAAATTATGATGCAAAGTACATGAAAGATACAAATTATGAGGTTAGTCCCATGTGACTTTTATGATGCAAAGTATATAAAAGATACAAATTATGGTAACTTGTTTCTGTCTTTTCAGGAGACTATGTTCCAATTAAACATCGGAGTCGTGTTGTACTTAGGATTAACGGGTATGCAATGTAATCTCTTCTTGCTTAGTTGCTTCTTTCCCTTTGATAAGTGGTATCTTACCCTAGCCTATGTTAACATTTTAAGGGAAGTCAGATATTGATATTGATTAGTTGTACAACTAACATGATTATTGATTAGTTGATATTGATTTGAATATGGTTGATTCCACTCTCATACATACCATGTGTATTATTAATTAGTTGATATTGATATTGTACAACTGACATGATTATGGTGTAGGATTTCTGTGTTGTTCTTGATCAAGAGTTGGGATTGATATCGAAGCTAAGAGACATGATGATTGGTTGAATACATGAAGGATTTTAGAGCTTCTTCAGAAAGCTTAATCATGAGTTACTGAAACAAGAAGGTGCCCCTTTATAGCAATGTAGTATTAGGTTATATAGTTAGGGAAAACCTTTTAATAACAATGTACAATCTGATCCCTTTAATATCAATGTATTACATTTTTTTGGCATGATGTTATTGGATGAAATTGGTTGTTTTGGGATATATGTGTTTCTATATTTTGTATTATGTGTAAAAGAGTATTGTAAAGGTACGTCGTATATGCATATCATAAATGGTTACTGAAGCTTATGACACGCATATGCGTGTCATCTTCATTTATGACAGGGGATTTAATGATACGCAATGCGTGTCCTAAAGGTTCGTCGTAAGGTTATGACACGCAAATACGTGTCGTCTTCCTTTATGACAGGGCCTTCCTTGATACGCATTGCGTGTCGTAAATGTGTGTCATAAATGCATGTCATAAATGCGCGTCGTAAATAGACAACGCGCAAAAGCGTGTCGTCTCTCGTTATGACAAGGTCTTCCTTGACACGCATTTGCGCATCGTCTGAGCGTTTTACGACACACATTGCGTGTCGTAAAAGGCTGTTTTCCTTGACACGCATTCTTTAGACGTTCTTTATATGCACGCTCTCGGATTTATGACTACTATGAGTTTCGTTTAGATTACTTAATCCATTAAGCGATCTATCTCCGATTCACTATTTACGATAATCAAAGTCATGTCAGTTTCATCGCGAAATTTCGAAGAAGCATAACTTCTTAATACGAAGTCGATTTCAGATTTCTTTATATGTACAAAATCTATCACATATACTGTAAATTTGGTTAAGATTGTTTATCCTAAATAATATTTTATCAAAAAGTCATTTTTAACGCTTATTATATCTTAATTGACTAGCCCGAATCTGCAGGTGTTACAGAAACACTAAAAATCGCAGGTGTTACAGAAACACTAAAAATTGATATCGGCATGACCATTCTTACATATTTTTCTTTTTAAGACTCGATATAAACATGTATGTTATGAATTTATGTTTTTAGTGTTCCGATGAAATTGATAAAGAAAATTGCAACAATAGTCCCTACGATTTGTGATTTTTGGTGGTTATCGTGTAAAATGTTTTTGACTTGCGCCAATAGTTTAAAATTAGATTTTTTTTTGATGTTTTGGTCTTCAACAAACTTTTAAAAAACTATTATATACCTTATTTTTTTTATTATTGTCTATTATTTATTTTAATACTTTTATACATATTTTTGAAAGATTTTATTATTATTAAATAAAATGAGGTTTACACCCTATCCCAACCCTTATCCCTTAAACCCAATGTAGTCTTTTCTATCTTTATTTATTGTACAAAAACTTTTCTTTCTCAAATACTAGAGATTCAATCGATCTGACAACTGCAATCTTTATCGACCACTTTTCTCTTTTAACCTTGTTTACAATAGATCCAATCACATCTGACACATTCACTAGTGTTCACTCTCTACTTCACGACCTGTTTTTTGTTACCGTTTCACCATCAACAACCTATCTATTCGTTGGAGAAAACCACCCTCCATCTCTTTTTGTTTTCCCATCATCCCTCTCATTTGTCATCATCATCGTATACCATAACCACCATCGTTTGTAACTCTGTTACCGAGATCTAATTTTAGTTTTTTTTTTATATCAATTCTTTATGTATTACATTTTTGTTGATCGATTTTAAGTTCCTTTAATTAATTACAGGTTGAATTATCTTTTTGATTAATTGTTTTCATAATTCATACTATGTCGTGACTAACTCAATTGAAAGAGACAAAGGACTAAAATTTTGGTTTTTGAATTATAATATTTATTTTTTGGTTGGTGCCAACTTGAACTAATAATAATTTTAAATCTAAAATCAGTAGAGTAATATTAAAAAGAGAAATTAATTGGAAAGAAAATTAAAGAAATAATTATTTAAAGGTAGATTAGTGATTTTAAGTTTGGCAATTTTTTTACTAAAAATTTTCAGGGACCAAAAAAATCCAATCGTTTTTTTTCTTTTTCTTTTGATTGAAAGCACTTCACAAACCACAAACATAAGGACTATTTTTGCAATTTTCTCTTGAAAATACAACGTTATAAAAATTTCATGAAAGTGTTCAAAGAAGAGGGGTAAAAACGTAAATTAACCCCAAACCACCGCCGTAGAATAAATCTTCAGTTCCTCCATGCCCAGAGATCAAATCTCACTCTCTTGACACTTTCGTCGACGATCTACTCTACCAACGGTCAAAGCTTGTGTCTTTCTCCGGCCATTCTCTTTCTCCGGTATGTCGCTATTACGATCTGTCCATAGTTGTTTATACCTCTAATCTTCTTATCGTTAATTTGCCCTAATCACATTTTAATATTCGCAAATTGCAATTCGAATCCTTTGATTTTGGTTCGAGATCATTTGATCGTTTACTTCATTTCTCAATTGATGAAATCAGTAACATTTATGATCCAATCGGTTAAAAATTAGCATGTAGCAGTGTAAATCAGCTTAGATGGAAATTGAAAACGGGAACTGCAATCCGGTTTCACTTTTTTCGATTATTTTCAGTTCAATCAGTTACTAAATGCTGTTTGAACTGAATCGAAACAGGAGATCATTAGCTATTTGATCAACAAGTTGCCTCTCCCTTCCTGATTATCGCAACATGACAGCCATTGATGCTGGTAAATCTCCTGTTTTCTCTCTCTGTTTACATACTTATAACTTAATCTATACTTCTAACACTCGATTGTTTTGTCTCACTTACCTCAAAACTTGACAAATCCGGCAAAATCTTCGTCGCCGGCCACCGCGGCCTAGTCGGATCTGCAATCGTACGCCGCCTGAGAACCGTCGGCTACAACAATCTCATCCTCCGGTCACACACCGAACTAGATCTCACCAACCAATCCGCAGTCAAAACCTTCTTCTCTCTCGAAGGAAAGAAGGTCCTTAGAAGGGAAGGAAGATCCAGAAGTTAGCTTACATCTGTTTTTCATCCAGGCAATGAAGTGATGACCTTGTGCATTCCCCCATTATAACCTCTTTTATGCTTGTTATGCCCTCTTTGGAGCCCCTTATGGTTCAAACTTGAGATATGGACTTCCCTTTTTATGGAAACATCAGATCTGGACTCTCATTGCATTCTAGAAGAGTAAAGTTTTAGTTATGGTCGTAATTGAGGTCCCTCTTGAGCTTAGAACCCCATTAAGAGCCTAGGGTTGGCATTTGAAGCCTTTAAAGCCATGCATGCACGTAAAGTTTGCAACTTTACGTGATAAACATGCCCTAGAAGCTTGGATATGTGATTTGGAGCCGCTGCATGGCTCAAATCAGGTCTGTATGGAAAAAGAGACTGAATGGACTCGGCGAGTCATATGAAGATAGTCGTGGACTCAACGAGTTGGATGAGCAACTCGGCGAGTCCGATGAAGATTGCCTTAGATTTGACGAGTTGTTCATACAACTCGGCGAGTCGGATGAGTTTTCCCGAGAAAAGTAGGGTATGAGTGAAATAGCTTCGTTTCCTTCTTAGTTACACGTAAAGTTAGCAACTTTACGTGTTCAGATGGTTCTAGGGGCTCAGATCTACAAGTTAGATGCTCTGGAATGGTTTAGAATTCGATTGTTTGGAATCTGAACGACTGGAATCGGCGAGTTGTTCTTCAGATTCGACGATTCGAGTCGTGAGTCCCCGTTTTTCTTCGACCTGTGAGTTCAGGGTGAGTCAGTGAGTGGGAAAGGGGCTCGGTGAGTTAAAGTCAGATTTAGTAAAGGAGGGACTCGGCGAGTCTGCGCCCTGCCTCGGCGAGTCCGGTCAACTGGAAGTCGACTTTGACTAGGGGAAAAATAGTCATCTTACCGTGAGGGTATATGCAAGTAACTAATCTAGTGATTTTGGGATTTGTAGCCGGACAGTTCCGGAGCAGCGGTCAGCCATTTTTAGAGTTAGCATCTCAGCAGCCAGCATTACAAGGTGAGTTTCCTTCCAGTAGGAACGGGTCTACGGCCACAATGTCGGCCCGTTTAGATAGCAGTAGTTCCGGACTTCGGTCCGATGCAGAAGTTCAGTGTGCTTGATGTCTTTGTGATTCAAGCATATCTTTGTGTTATGTTGTAACACCGAAATTTTTAAAACAAATTTTTCGTTTAAAATCATTTATCTCTTTAACACTTTTCATAAAAATCTATCTTTTTGTTTAAATTACAATACATGACTCTTTTGTTCAATCAATTAATAGACCAGGATCCTCAAAATCAACATTTCTTCTGGTGTGTACAATCGAGTCGGTGTCGTCCCGTGATCCTGAGAAAACCTAAAACACATAACACTAAATACTGTAAGCACGAAGCTTAGTGAGTTCCCCAAAATACCACTCTAACATATATTAGCTACTCAAGGCTATAACTCTACTGACCCTCTGGTCAGTGTGTCTCAATGGGACCCTCCAGTCCCAACTCTCTCTGTGGGCCCTCTAGCCCTAACTCTATGGACCCACTGGTCCTAACTCTGGAAACTCTAAATCATGCATATCACATATCACAATAACACATAAATAATTAACAAACAAATACACTGGCACATAACTCTAAACCTAACTTTGTGGACCCTCTAGTCCTGGCTCTGTGGACCTTTCGGTCCTAACTCTGATGTACACACAACATAAATCACATAGAAATAATGCAATGCCACACATTGCATAGATATCATACAATAACTCTGTCACATAACTCTGTTACCACTCTAGGTAAAGTAGAGTGAGAAGACTTGCCTCAGATGTCTCGATAAATCTCTGACTCGGTAGAAATATGGTCTAGCCTCCGCCTAATCACATAAGGTAATTACTTATAAATATAACTCTCGAGACTAGACGCAACCCTCACTTGGCATCCTCAGAAGGGTAAAAGACCATTTTACCCCTCAAAGACCCCATTGTTGACCAAACCCTCAAAGTCAACGGTCAAACTTTGACCCGACTCGCCGAGTGCACTTGGGTGACTTGGTGAGTCTACACGTGCCCACTATCCCTCTAGTCTCGCATGACACGTCGAGTCTTTCCCCTGCTCGACGGGTTACACCTGGCATGCATCGCGGGGCCACCCCGACTCAACTCAGCGAGTTCCACCTTGAACTCCAGTCCTCTATTTCCCTCTGACTCACCGAGTCATTCCCCCAACTCGGCAAGTTACTCACTGAGTGAACTATGGGAAACCCTAGCCCAACTCGTCGAGTCTGTTCTTGGGACTCGGCGAGTTCATGCCATGCTCAAGCTCAAATGACCTCCTGAGCTCAGATCCGTTCCTCTAACCCATAGATCTGGCCTCCTTTAGCAATATAAACACGTAAAGTCTGGATCTTGATGCCCATGCAAAGATCCAATGGCTCTATTTGAAGAAATGGCCTCAATATGTCACCCTAAGCTCATATTACCCAATGTCATCCCATAAAGATCAGGGAGTTAAGGTCTCTGGACCTCTTTGGATCCAGATCCGAAGCTTCAACACAAGAAGGGACCAATTGCACCATCATTCACACTCTAAATGGGCTAGAAATCCTAACCCTCAAGGATTAACACCCAAAAATGAAGAAGGATCGAATATATACCTCAAAGTGAAGTTCTTTGGATCTGAAATCCACATAATAGCGCCCTCTTCAGCTCCCTCTTGCCTTGGTCACCTTCTTCTTGCAAAAACACCCACACAAGGATCAAAAATGGCATCTCCTTTCTCACAAACTCTCTAGATCGCTTAGGGTTTCACTTGGGGTCTGGTAGCCGCAATTGGTGGCTATAAGCCCCTTTAAATAGGCCTCAAACCCCGGGGATTAGGGTTTCATTAAACAACGCGGACTCGCCGAGTCCACTAGTAGACTCGCCGAGTCCGGTCATTAACCCGGATGGAATTCGCGACTCTACTCGGCGAGTCTAAGCATCAACTCGCCGATTCCCTCCAAAATCTCCAAAATAAATGAATAAATAATGTACCTGGAAATCCGGATGTTACATATGTGTTCCGGACGCCGGTCCGATGCAGTATGCAGTATATGTATTTATGCTAGTAGTTATGATTGTGTTATGCTATGTTCATTTAGTTTCCGGACTTTGGTCTGATGCAGAGGGCAAGGCCCTGGTTAGTTCCGGACTTCGGTCTGATGCAGTTTCCGGACTTCGGTCCGATGCAGAGGGCAAGGCCCTGGTTAGTTCCAGACTTCGGTCCGATGTAGTGGGCAAGGCTCGTATGTGCTTTATATGCTATTGTATGGTATGTGGCAGTTTAGGGGAGCTCACTAAGCTTTGTGCTTACAGTTTCTGTTTTGGTTTAAGGTACTTCCGCTAGGAAGAGCCTGGGATGATGGTATTGCACACACCACAGTTTCAGCTTTTGTCCTGGGAGTTTATTTCAGATACTATGTTATGTTGATACAACTCTTTTGACATGACACATCTATTATAACTTTTTGGGGATTTACGACGTACGATTTCATGATATATTATGATGGTTGATATCTTTAGTATTATTTTAACAAAAAAATTTGGGTCGTAGTTTGGGTTGTTTCAATATATGTAGTAATAATCACATGTTTGTGTTAAATAATAAATCATTGAGTGCATTATACATATTAATCTTGAAATTCTTGATTTTTTTCTCTTTTTATGACAATTTTGACCCTTTGACCGAGTTTGACCGAGTTGCCCAAGTTTGACCGAGTAGGCCCGAGTAAGACCGAGTAGGCCCGAGTTTGACCGAGTTTGTCCGATTTTTGACCGATTTTTGGCCGATTTTGACTAAATCCGAGTTTCTTGGTCGAGTTGACATTACTTGCCTCGTTGGAGGGCCAATTCCGAGTAATCGGCCGAGTAGGACGAGTTTTGCAACACTGGCTAGATGCACTCAACGAGTTGGGTCAACATGGACTGTTGACCTTGATTTTGACCATGGTTGGTCAAGTTTGACCTTAAGGGTATTTCTGGTATTTCAGGATTTTGACAAGCTAGTCACATAATGATTGTAGGCAGTTGAGTTGGAGCTACATGTTGGGACTTATCTGATCTTATCTTATCAGTTCAACATTTTTGAGAGGTGAGTCTTCTCACCATACCAATGGGTCTAACTTCTAAGGCACCAAGGCCGACCCATTTTATGATATGTGGATTATTGATTGATGATGCTTTATGTGGGTATGACATTTGCATGAAAGACCCTTAGGAGTTCCCGTGACAATAAATTGAGACCATGTGGGGTTCCCATGACATTTGGTGTAAGACCTTGGATGGTTTCCATGACATCTTAGTATATGTGTATGTTTAGTTTGTATGATATTTCTTAGTTGGTGAAGACCATGTAGGGGTTCCCATGGCAGGAAGACCATGTGGGGGTTCCCATGGCAGGTAGTTAAGACCACGTGGGGGTTCCAGTGGCATTAGGTATAAGATCTTGGAGGGTTTCCATGGCATCGTTATTTGTTTTATGCATGGCTTATATGGTTTATGTAGCTTTTATAGCTAATATGGATTATGTGATTATGTGGGGTGTGCTCTGGGGAACTCACTAAGCATTAGCTTACAGTTTGTTGGTTTGTTTTAGGTACTTCTGAGCATAAGGGCAAGGGCAAGGCTTGATGACGCGACATGCACTCTCTCGGGCGTTTCATATGACACTCTGATATTTGAAATAAAATTGTTAATGTTATAAAATTGGAAAACAATTATTCTTGAGATTTGTGGTTTATTGGAAATGTTTTGATAATTTAAAAATGAAAATTTTATTTGAAAATTTGGGTCGTTACACATCATCCCCGTAAGTAGATCAACCAGTATAATGACTTTGTAATTACTGATAAATCTTAATTATAGGTTTATAATAATGACTATGACTATAATTAAATCTTACACTTAAATAAAATAAGTGTAACTTAACTTAAAGAGTTTTTAACGGAAAACCGATAATTATGCGGGCATAACTCTGATTCGGGAGCTTCTATTCACTGGTCATATAACACCACAGGGCTTCTAGGGATCTCAGGGTTTCGCCGAAGACTAAAACTAAAGGAAATCTAGAGCTAAAGCAGGGAGAACTCGAGAAAGAAACGTAAGGAAGGTGTGAAATTCGAATAAGACACTGCATGGTATTTATAGCCAAAACCTGAGCGCACGTCGTGCAAATGGTCAGTGCACGCCGCGCAAATGGTCGAACTGGGTGACATGGCTCCAATCGTTATGTTACACATGTCGCAATCTCGTGGCTTGTCATATGTGCACCATGGATGTTGTCGTTGCGTGCGAGTGCGCACAAGAAATTATATTTTCTTTAAAAATTCATATTTTTTCATACGAGCTTTGTTTTCGACGCGTTTTATATCCACACGTAGCTATCGACGAGATCTACAACTTTCATTTATACTATGTCGGCTATTTTTTACTTTATTTTTAAAGTTATATTTTTAACAGGCTTAGACTGTTAAAGTCCGTTAAAAATTCGTAACTCTCTCGTCCGACGTCCGCTCTCGACTGTCTTTATATTGACGGGCTATTAACAAGATTTTCGATTCTCGTTTATATTGTTTTTCCTAACAATCGACCGATTTTAGTTTCGGTTTCTGTGTCGCATACTGCTATGCTGAAACTTCTAAAAATCACAACTTCCTCTCATGAAGTCAGATTTAGACGTTCTTTATATGCACGCTCTCGGATTTATGACTACTATGAGTTTCGTTTAGATTACTTAGTCCATTAAGCGATCTATCTCCGATTCACTATTTACGATAATCAAAGTCATGTCAGTTTCATTGCGAAATTTCGAAGAAGCATAACTTCTTAATACGAAGTCGATTTCAGATTTCTTTATATGTACAAAATCTATCACATATACTGTAAATTTGGTTAAGATTGTTTATCCTAAATAATATTTTATCAAAAAGTCATTTTTAACGCTTATTATATCTTAATTGACTAGCCCGAATCTGCAGGTGTTACAGAAACACTAAAAATCGCAGGTGTTACAGAAACACTAAAAATTGATATCAGCATGACCATTCTTACATATTTTTCTTTTTAAGACTCGATATAAACATGTATGTTATGAATTTATGTTTTTAGTGTTCCGATGAAATTGATAAAGAAAATTGCAACAATAGTCCCTACGATTTGTGATTTTTGGTGGTTATCGTGTAAAATGTTTTTGACTTGCGCCAATAGTTTAAAATTAGATTTTTTTTTGATGTTTTGGTCTTCAACAAACTTTTAAAAAACTATTATATACCTTATTTTTTTTATTATTGTCTATTATTTATTTTAATACTTTTATACATATTTTTGAAAGATTTTATTATTATTAAATAAAATGAGGTTTACACCCTATCCCAACCCTTATCCCTTAAACCCAATGTAGTCTTTTCTATCTTTATTTATTGTACAAAAACTTTTCTTTCTCAAATACTAGAGATTCAATCGATCTGACAACTGCAATCTTTATCGACCACTTTTCTCTTTTAACCTTGTTTACAATAGATCCAATCACATCTGACACATTCACTAGTGTTCACTCTCTACTTCACGACCTGTTTTTTGTTACCGTTTCACCATCAACAACCTATCTATTCGTTGGAGAAAACCACCCTCCATCTCTTTTTGTTTTCCCATCATCCCTCTCATTTGTCATCATCATCGTATACCATAACCACCATCGTTTGTAACTCTGTTACCGAGATCTAATTTTAGTTTTTTTTTTATATATCAATTCTTTATGTATTACATTTTTGTTGATCGATTTTAAGTTCCTTTAATTAATTACAGGTTGAATTATCTTTTTGATTAATTGTTTTCATAATTCATACTATGTCGTGACTAACTCAATTGAAAGAGACAAAGGACTAAAATTTTGGTTTTTGAATTATAATATTTATTTTTTGGTTGGTGCCAACTTGAACTAATAATAATTTTAAATCTAAAATCAGTAGAGTAATATTAAAAAGAGAAATTAATTGGAAAGAAAATTAAAGAAATAATTATTTAAAGGTAGATTAGTGATTTTAAGTTTGGCAATTTTTTTACTAAAAATTTTCAGGGACCAAAAAAATCCAATCGTTTTTTTTCTTTTTCTTTTGATCGAAAGCACTTCACAAACCACAAACATAAGGACTATTTTTGCAATTTTCTCTTGAAAATACAACGTTATAAAAATTTCATGAAAGTGTTCAAAGAAGAGGGGTAAAAACGTAAATTAACCCCAAACCACCGCCGCAGAATAAATCTTCAGTTCCTCCATGCCCAGAGATCAAATCTCACTCTCTTGACACTTTCGTCGACGATCTACTCTACCAACGGTCAAAGCTTGTGTCTTTCTCCGGCCATTCTCTTTCTCCGGTATGTCGCTATTACGATCTGTCCATAGTTGTTTATACCTCTAATCTTCTTATCGTTAATTTGCCCTAATCACATTTTAATATTCGCAAATTGCAATTCGAATCCTTTGATTTTGGTTCGAGATCATTTGATCGTTTACTTCATTTCTCAATTGATGAAATCAGTAACATTTATGATCCAATCGGTTAAAAATTAGCATGTAGCAGTGTAAATCAGCTTAGATGGAAATTGAAAACGGGAACTGCAATCCGGTTTCACTTTTTTCGATTATTTTCAGTTCAATCAGTTACTAAATGCTGTTTGAACTGAATCGAAACAGGAGATCATTAGCTATTTGATCAACAAGTTGCCTCTCCCTTCCTGATTATCGCAACATGACAGCCATTGATGCTGGTAAATCTCCTGTTTTCTCTCTCTGTTTACATACTTATAACTTAATCTATACTTCTAACACTCGATTGTTTTGTCTCAGTTACCTCAAAACTTGACAAATCCGGCAAAATCTTCGTCGCCGGCCACCGCGGCCTAGTCGGATCTGCAATCGTACGCCGCCTGAGAGCCGTCGGCTACAACAATCTCATCCTCCGGTCACACACCGAACTAGATCTCACCAACCAATCCGCAGTCAAAACCTTCTTCTCTCTCGAAAAACCTCAATACGTGATCCTCGCAGCCGCCAAAGTCGGTGGAATCCACGCCAACAGCACCTACCCCGCCGATTTCATCACCATCAACCTCCAAATCCAAACAAACGTAATCGACTCCGCCTATCGTTATGGTACCAAAAAACTCCTCTTCTTAGGTTCTTCCTGCATCTACCCTAAACACGCTCCCCAACCCATCCCAGAATCTTCTCTTCTCACCGGACCTCTAGAACCCACCAACGAATGGTACGCCGTAGCCAAAATCGCCGGAATCAAGATGTGTCAAGCGTATAGGATTCAACACAACTGGGACGCGATCTCCGCCATGCCTACAAACTTATATGGTCCGAATGATAACTTCCACCCGGAAAACTCCCATGTGTTGCCGGCGTTGATGAGGAGGTTTCATGAGGCGAAGGTGGCGGGAGGGAAGGAGGTGGTGGTGTGGGGGAGTGGGGCGGCGTTACGTGAGTTTTTACATGTTGATGATTTGGCGGATTCAGTGGTGTTTCTGTTGGAGAATTATTCGGATTTAGGGCATGTGAATGTGGGAAGTGGGAAGGAGGTTTCAATTAAGGAACTTGCAGAAATGGTGAAAGAGGTTGTGGGATTTGAAGGGGAGATTGTTTGGGATAAATCTAAACCTGATGGGACTCCAAGGAAGCTTATGGATTGTTCTACGATTGCGAAGATGGGTTGGGAACCCAAGATTTCTTTACGTGATGGGCTTGTTGGGACTTATGAATGGTATGTTGGAAATGTGGTCAAACAATGACACAAAAAGTCAAAACTCTTGGTAAGTTAGTAATAAACTTGTTTTTGGCTTTTTGCTATCGTTATGATTATTGATATTGAGATTTTTATGTTGTATTATTGTGAAGAATGAGTTATTATGTTACTTGAAACAGTTTATAATGAAATACACTCAAGACTATGCTGCTGCTATTTCTTTTTCTGTGCATGTTCACTTGAATAAGGCATGAAATAGCAATGTACTTTTTTTAAGTGATTAAAGTATGTTGCTATTTTATTTATTTTTGCATTTAACTTGAAGTAATATATATCAATGTGCTTTGGTTTTTAATTCATGAAATTGCAATGTACTTTTGTTTATATATTTCATACAACTTGAAATAATGTCTGTGATGGTTAGTTTTTCAATCTTTATTGTTTGTGATGATAAATAGAGAATGGGCAAATGGAAAAGTAATTTCATGGAAATCATGAAATTACAAGGTACTTTTTTGGAATGTAAACTTGTCAAAAGAAAATTGGACACCATTTGAACACCTTCACAAACAAACACAATCACCCATAGCACCTTAGTCGCTATTTGGAATTGTATAACGAAATTCAGCTAAATATTGTAGCTGAATTTTGGATAGTTATTATCCATTGAGATCCATATGTAACCGTAAAATATGTAACGGGTAGGATTTAATCTGGCCATTGATCGGATGGATGTGGTTTCTTGAGCAGGTAGGAACCATCTCTAATACCTAAATATTATTAAAAGAGAACTTTTAATTCTAAACTAAAGAAATCAGGACCATTGATTGTATTTCAATTATATATTTTCCATCTTTAAATTATTTGATGACATCATCTTTGTCAACCCATTTATTTTTGTCAATAGATTTTATAAAACGTATATTACTTTTTAAATTAGAATTTCATTAATAACACTTAAATTTCACCATAAATAAAATGAATTAAATTAGGAATTCTATTAATGACAATTAAATATCACCAAAAATAAAATGAATTAAATTAGGAATTCTATTAATGACAATTAAATCTCTCAAAAAATAAAATACAAAAATATCCCGTCTCCCTCAATTCTTTACATAATATATCTAACATAAGTTTTGTAGTGGAGAAGAAAATGGAGGAAAACATGTTGTTTTAATTTTTACTTAATGATTTAGATTTATAGTCGAACGACTGGAATTATAAATACATCAGATAAAGGTAAGAAAACAAGTAACTCAAATTCCATTTGACAACTTTTTAGTCATCTCATATATGCTTATTTCTTGATAACTAATATTTGTACTATTTATCGATATTTATGCTAAAGTTGTGACAACATTAAAATGATTGTTACTCAAGTTGCTTGATTTTTTTAGATTTATTATAGGTCGAAATTGGAGTTAACAAACAACAGAAATGGTCGAATTCATCTGGGTTCTTGTGAACGTAAGTAAAATATATTTTGATTTTTATGTTATGAGGGTGTCAAATTTTGTGGTTTGAAAATTAATTGTCACAGTTGTGTTATTTAGAAATTTGAATCGGTTCTTTCTATGAGATTCCCCATTTTTTCATACTTTTGACGAATTGTTCAATAAGTTGAGCAATCAAATTATAAACGATAGACTCATACACAATGTATGTCATATCCTTTGCTTTTGGTTGTTAAAATCACAAATTTGTTTTTTTTTTTTTTTTATGTGTTAGGATTTGAGACCTTGATTTGGATATTTGGAAATTTTGTTTGGTCTACCTGTTTACTACCTGTTCGATGAAATTCTTAAGAGAACAATATTGGGATAATCTTGTGCCCCGGTTTAAATTACTTTAAAAATATATTGGTTTAAATTACTTAAAAAATATACTTGTCGATTTTTGTTATCCTTCACGGTTTAAATTTGTATGTTTCTCCTTAAAGTTTCATGTTTCATCCCTAATAGTTCTTTGTTTATGTTTTAGTTATAATGCCTTCTTTGACCCTTGATCACATTGGTTAGTTTCTCATACTAAGTTTTATTTGAAAATTATATTTAATTGCAAGTTATTACACTATCTAAAGCCCCAATAATCTCTAATATTTGTATAAGATGGTGACAATTATTATTTTTTATTGCAGCTTCTCTTCATATTGATTATCGGATGTGGTTTGAGTTATGGAATGCTGCGACTGAGGGGATTCCACATTGTGGGGGCGTTGGAATTCATTACAGAAGGAGGCATGATTTATATACCTTATTGGGTATTGATGGAAACGTTTAATTCTTGCTCATGTAGATCGATAAATATTTTACAATATGTTCTTTTAACCTTATATTAGGACCTTTTTTGGAAAAAAAAAATTGCTTTTAATATTAAACTTAAAAAAAAAGGTTCATATATAGCATCATACTCTTAAAAAATGACTTTTTTGGATTATTTTTAGTTGGCATGAAAAGTTATATTTTTTGTATATTGAAGCTCATTTAAACGATTGTTTTCTGGAAAAAAAATCATTAATAGCATTAAACTTTGCAAAAAAGTTCATTAGTAGCATCGTAGTTTCAAAAAATGACTTTTTCGTATTCTTTTTGGCTAATCTAGAAAAAAAATATTTTTTTTCTACATTAGAGCTAACTAATAGGATTTTTTTGAAAAGATTTTATTAATGAAAAATACATTTTCATTTTCTTTCGCGTAATAGACCATTTATGTAAGAAAAATATTTCAAATATGGACCATTTGTGTACTTTTGTTCACATGTGAACCATTTATGTAATATATAAATTTAAATGTTAATTAGTAGGTCCTTAATATGACAATTTTCTAGGAAAAATTTGTTTTTAGTATTGAAATTTGCAAAAAAAAAAAAATAGAATGATAACAATATATTAATTTATTTTGTATTTATCATATATATATATATATATATATATATATATATATAAAAGTTATATTATAATATAAGTTTTAAATAAGACATAACGAGATTATCACCTTATAAAAATAAAAATAAGATAGCAACCAATTAATTGATTCTTTATTTCAATATTTCATTATTATCTTTAAACGATTAATTATGTTCTAAAGTTTTGTTATACGAAAATTTTGTCAGATATATAAAAGTAATCATGTTTTAATTTTTCAAATTATAAAAGTAATCATGGTTTATGTTTTTCATATATGAAAATCATATTACGAAAAGGAGTGTTAGCATCTACCCGTTTTAAAATAAATTTCACATATTATTTTAGTTTTTAAAAAGATATTTTGACAAATAACTATTTTTTTTAGGATTAATGTATACTTATATATGAATAAGAGATGATACAAGAACAATATATTACGTGTTCTTTAAAGTATAACATGTTCCTGCTAAGAACATATGAAAATTTGCATTCATAAATAAGTCTCATTTTTAACCAATTTGCTAATATTTATTGCAACACACACTCCCTGTAAACCTTAAGCCCCTAAATAGTCGTCTAAAACTTATCATCAAAAGAAACTATTTGGTATCGTTGCATCGCTAATAGTCAAAATAAACTATCTAGAGATTTGGTCCAAGGTTTCCTCTATGTTCGCATGAAGATGACATGTTACCATTCAAGCTGATAAGAAAACAATTTCTAATCAAATTATGTTTCGCGATGGCAATCAATAAATCTTACGGAGAAACAATTCCAGATGTAGGTATTTATATCCCATAATCGGTTTCACGCATGGCCAACTTTATGTGGCATTGTCTAGAGGGATATCGCGTGCCAATACAAAAGTATTAGTGAACTCTGACAAACATTTTAACGATAATGAAGTTTATACATCAAATATGGTCAACAAAGAGGATATCATTGCTCTGTAGGTATTTATCTTTAAGAATCGTTTGGAGGAAAGATCATTTTATATGGAGATGGATTTAGACAAATTCTTCTAGCAATACAAAGAGACAATTGTTCGAATACTGTGCATGCATCATATTCGTCTAAATTACGACGTGATGTACAGTTTTACGTTTAACCGTAAACATGAGATTTATTTTGGTTGTATAACTAAGATTTGGATGAGACAAAAGCATTTGATGAGTGGATTGTTAAAATTGGCGATGGTAATATTGGCGGCCCCTAATGATGGTGAAGCTGAAATTGAATTTTCAGAAGACGTTGTTGTTCGCTCTATAGGTGACCATATTCATTCAATTGTATCCATCATTTATCTATCCTTTGAAAATCATCTTGACGATCAATCATATTTTCAAGATAGAACTATTTTGGTCCCTTCAAATGAAGAATTTGATGCTACCAATGACTACATTTTAGGATTGATTAAAGATGAATGGAAAACATATGAGTTCAAATTCTTTACATGATATAGAGTTACCAGGTTTTTTTGAGGAATCAATTTACCCTTCAGTTGTGTTGAATGATTTTAAGGCATCTAGAACTTTCAACCATAAACTTACACTAAAAATAGGTGTTCCGGTCATATTACTTTGTAATATCGACCAAACCAAAAAACTATGCAATTGTACTAGATTATAGATTGTTAGGCTTGGAAGAAACGTCATTGAGGCCTGAATCATATATGATAGATTCTTTATGGAGACTACTTATATACCTTGTATGAATTTAACTCCGTCTAATGAAAGAATCTCATTCTGTTTTCAGCGGAGACAATTCCCTATAGTAGTTTATTTTGTTATGACCACTAACAAAAGTCAATGACAATAATTATCAAATGTTGGATTATATTGCATAAGCTTGTCTTCACTCATTTTCAGTTATATATTTTTTGTTTCTCGCGTCACAAGTGAAAAGGGATTGAAGGTATTCATATATTACGAGGAAGGTTGCCCAACTAATAAAACAAAAAGTTATGTTTACAAAGAGGTCCTTCAACTATTATAGATATTCAAATGTTTCTTTGTTTTTTTTTCAAACATTTAAATGTTAGCAGTAATGCTAAGTCTGTTTATGTTACTTTATTTTTTTATAGTGCCAACTTTTTTATACATTTACATATACATTTTTATATGTTCTCAGCGTTTTACGCGGGGTCATAATCTAGTTATTATACTATAATTTCCAATTTTATTGATTTAGCTATTTACTAATTTATGTAATTATTAAATAGTTTTTTTCCAGAAAAAAAAGAATTAGACGTTATCATCATAATTTATAAACGCGGGGTCATAATCTAGTTATTATACTATAATTTCACAATTTTATTTATTTAGCTATTTACTAATTTATGTAATTATTAAATAGTTTTTTTCCAGAAAAAAAAGAATTAGACGTTATCATCATAATTTATAATGTACTTTTAATGTTTTATGATTTAGTTGTCTTTTATCAATTTAGCTATCAAAATGCCATCATTGTAAAACGAATAATTTGATGAACGGATACGTAAAACGATAGGATACATTTTGCTTTCATGTAAAACCATATAACCAGAAAATAGTATTTTTTAAATGATTAGAAAATATAATGGTTTAATTGTAGTGGAAAATATTTAAATGATCAAATTGGTAAAGTAATAAAAAGTACATTTGTGTTTTACTCGGTTAATTCAATTATTAGGATGGACGCGGGTTATTAATCTTATATTTTCAACATCATTTCTGTAATATAAAAATGTATAGGATCCATTTTTGTAAATCTTCTTTGAAACACGGGGATCATGTAGGGAAATCAGGAACCATTTTGTAATTTTGTGAAATATATGGACCATTATGTTATTTTGCTATTAGGTAGTACCTTTTTCTGTAAATTTGTGTAGCAAAGGGACCATTGCTGTAATTTTACTATTAAACAAGGACAAATTCTATAAATTTGTGAAACATAGGGATTATTTCTGTATCTTTGTGAAACAAATGGACAATTTCTATAAATTCGCTGTTGGGAAGGGACCGTTTTTGTAACTTTGTGGAAAACAGGGACCATTTCTCTAAATTTGGTATTAGAAAGAGACCATTTTTGTAATTTAATATAGCACAAAGACCAATTATGCAATATTTCATTAAGCAGGAGCCATGTGTAAATATGCACACATAAGACCACTTGTATAATATTTCCATTAAACATAGACCATTTATGTAAATATGCTTGTGTTCCTAAATTGGCCTGTTAAATAATTATATAATGGAATTTTAAGGTTGCACTAAATAAGTTGGAATTAAAGAAAAAAAGCTGTTTTAGTTTTATACACATGGTTTTCTTCATTCCATATTTTTTGATGAGAAAGAGAAATCAGTAAAACGACATCGTTGTACTCCAAGCATATGTATCAGTTGGAGGATAAGTTGGCAAGTGTGAGTGCCAATACCTTCACCCCATTTTCTATATCTCCAGGGGACGCATACTCCTCAGGTTTATGACTATACCCTGCAATATTAATAATAAAACTTCAAATTCTAACAATAACAACAATATTCCCATATTTCCTATATTACCCTTCCTTCTTTTAAATTTTATCCACCACCACCAATTCCACAATTTTTTCAACTGGCACTGGTCCAATGCATGTCAAACACAGTGTATAAAGATATCGACAAGGGAGTGTACCTTTATAACATGGAATGAATATCATGCCCATGGGTGCTTTTCTGCAATCAAAATATATAATTGTTTTTTTTTTTCTAAAATTTGAAAATTGAAAATATAAAAGAATAAGTTAAAAAGAGATACCTGGCCATAAAGAGTGAATCATGATAAGCTCTACTAATCATCTTCTTACTACTCAAATTCAAGACTTGAGTAGCTGATTCCATTGCTTTAATCACCAACTCATTTGAAAGAGCAGGTGGATCTTGGTTCACAATTTTAAACCCTAAAAGCTCAACACCTCTCCTTTTCGATATCATCGCAGCAGATTCATGGATTTTTTCAATCACATTATTTCTTCGCTTTTCATCAATGTCTCGTGTATCTGAACACAGATTATAAATTTATTTTACCAATACTTTAAGTTTCTTATTAGTTTTTGAATAATAATAAGTGCACCTATTTCCATGTGTGCTTTGCTAGGGATGCTGTTGATTGCTCCAGGATGCAACTCCAGTATACCTTCAAAGATAATACAAAAACATCATTTTAACTTTTAAGGATAAATGATAATGAAAGTGATTTTGAAAAAAAAAAGATTACCAACAGTTCCAACAGTGTCTATGGATCCAGATTCAAGAACATGTTTTTCCACAGCTAGTGCCAGCTCAGCAGCAGCCAAACCTGCGTCATTTCTTTTCCAAAATTGTGTATAAGACTCAAATATGTCATAATAATAATAAAAACAAAAGTTATAAAGAATTTATTTATTTTATTACCTTTGAGGCATTAAAGCAGCTCCAGCATGACCTCCATTTCCTCCAAAATCAACTTTAATACTTGCAGGAGCAGCAATAGCAGTCACAATACCAATAGAAATTCCTTCATTTTCCAAAATAGGTCCTTGTTCTATATGAAGTTCTACAAAAGCTGAATATCTTTTATCATCTAAAAACACAGTGGAAAAGTCATTGTTTTCTGCATATCCAGCAGATTTTGCAGCTTCCATGAAGGAAATATTCTGATTATCTACAGTCTGTTTAAGAGCTGTAGCAAGTGAGACACTTCCAGCTAATAATCGGCTGAAAAAAGAATTAGATAAGTATAAGAAAAATAGAAATTAATTGGTGAATTATCTTTTGTTCTATAATCAAACTTCCTGAAAAGTACAAACCTTCCTAAACAACTGATGCCATATCTTGTAGGCTCTTCTGAGGTAAACATGATTACTTCTAAAGACCTTTTAGGCTTAAATCCATATCTGTAAATTCCAAACATCAAGATAAAACAAGACTTTAGGTGACAAAAAAAACACAAAAAGTGCAATAAACTCAAAAGATTTAAACACCTCTTTAGTACATTAATGGCTTCAATGGCACCCAATACACCAACTACCCCATCATATTTCCCAGAATATGGAATAGCATCGATGTGAGATCCTGTTGAAACAGCAGATAGATCTGGTTCACTCCCTTCCCTGTAGTGTATAGAATCAAACAAGATCAAAAGTCAACTTTAAGAGGTTGACTTTAGTACAAAATATTTCTATATTATAAAGAGAGACATAGCAATTAGCATGATGTTAAAAGTAGTACAAGATATTGTTTAAGGCATACAAAGAAACTCACCACTGACCAAATATATTGCCAACAGCATCTTCTCTCACAGAAAGACCAGCTTCTTTCATCAACTTCTTGATGAACCTAAATGGAAATTGACAAAAAAGATTCAAGTAAAAACAAATAATTATAAACAGATTTGTGTTTCTTCAAAAGATTAACCACTCATTTGCTGTTAATATATAGATTGTTCATTATAGAATATAGAAGATGTTCCTTTTCAATCAAAACTATAACTAATTTCATAAGAAGATCATGAACAATTCCATAGGGCGATTATCGTTTTTAAGGCGTAATTCTAATGATCATAATCGATTACATACCTTCTAGCCAGTACATCATTTTCGCTGTACAAGATCCTTGTTACTGAAGGGGCTGGTGAATCCGAGAAACTCGAAAGTTCATCGATCTGTTTTCAATTTTAACAATATAAGTAACTCATTTGATCATCAAAACTCGAATTTGGAGTTTGCTGGGATGCGGAGTGCATTTGATGCTTGAAAAGAACGATTATCATTCCTACTGCTACTACTACTACGAATTCAGTTCGGCATAAGTAAAATATCTATGATGAATAGAAGCAGAAAACGACTGGATTATGAAACTGAATGATACACCACCTGTTTCTGAAGATTTACAGAATCCACCGCGAAGGAAGAGACGGAGTCAATTTCATGAAGTGGATAACCGGAGAATTCCTCCATTGTTTTGATTGTTGAGTCCATTTCATCAACATTTTGAGCTTGTACGCAAGCGATGAAGGTAACGAAAAGAACATAGAGCATGAGACGGAATCTGAAAACCATCATTATCCTTGTTCGATTGGGATTGTTGGGTTTAGAATTTTGATGAGTTTAGAGTGAATAATTTAGTCACGGAGTGGAGAGATGAATCCGACTCCATTAATCAAAGGGGTTTATCGCATGTGGAGCAGATGATGACAAAGGACAAACAACTTTGCCTCTAAAAGCTGGTATTTTCTTCAATAAAATATCTCCATTTAAATTTCCTAGGTGACCATGTGAACCAAAAGAAGTTAACATTCAAAGAAAAAAAAGAATTCTATTGAAACTGTGAGCCAAACGAAGTTAACATTCAAAGAAGAAAAAATAATTGTACTGAAAATTGATAGGGATGATGGGATTCTTTAATGTATTTGATATATTTGATGGAAGTGATATTTTTTTATTATTTTATTTTTATTATATTTTTTTTTCGATCTCTTCGTTTCCCTTCGAAAAATTTACAAGAAAACACTGAGGTTTATAAAGTTTTAGGGTTTCACACCGTTCTTTCTTTTTTGGTCGATTTTACCTCGTAATTTTCATGCAACATGTAATTTTTCCTTTTTCTGTTAACTTGGCATGTTATCTCAATGTCTTATAAAATGAAATAAAAAGATCCATGATGGGAGACTTGAACTTCTTTATGATTGTGTCATTTGTTGGTGTTTCTAACTCTGTTGTTGATAGCAATAAATGCTTGTCGGGTTTGTGGTGGTGGGCATGCCTCTAATGCAATAAATGTTTGCCGATTCTATGGTGGTGCTCATGTCTTTGATGCTAATGATGTTTGTGATGTTGGTGATGGGAGATTTATCTAGTGATCATATTGTAGTTGTTTATAAACATGTGGAAAATGTTTTGGTGATGGTCTGAAAGACGGTGATATGACAACCGGTAAATTAACCAAGTCAATCTAGGCCACGTTATGCGTCCAACACTTTATAAGTGTTCCTTCAAAGTGGGCTCTAACTTGGTATGGGCAATGGGTTGGACCTGGACCGAACCGACCTGAAGACCAAAAACCTGAAATTCTTGGATTACCTTGATCGATGGGTTTAGGTTGTACCGCTTCCGGTTTCAGGTATGTCGGTTCTGGGTCCCAAACCAAGCTTCGGTCCTTGTACTGAAATAGAGCATTTGTTGGGCTAAATATTTGTTGGGTTTCATATAACTTGTTGGACTATTCTATTATTTGTTGGACATCTTTTACCATACATCACATTCATGTTATAAAATGACTATTATTTTATCAAAAAAAATGAGTTAACTCTTTTTTATTATTTCTTTTACTTTCAATCATAAAACAGTCGTCACTTGCTAAAAAGAGGATGACAATAAATGTCATTGTACGAAAAATAATAATAATTAAAATATCATCATACCAAAATAATAATAATCAAATATCATTGTACAAAAATAATAATAACCATGTACCAAGCCAATTATCATTATAGCAAAACAAATAATCTATGAAAAAAAACAATTAAAATGTAATCGGCTTCTTTCCATTCATTTACCTTCTTTTTCATCCATGGATGCTTCAATCTCTATATAAAAAAAAGGTAAAATGGATGACATTTTATTAACACTTAGCGACAAATACAAACTTTGGAGTCATGACACGCTACGACGAGCTTTTTAGAATTTTAAAAAATCTTTTTAAATAATTATCAAGATGGAAATTTAAAAAAAATATCAAAATAAGTAATTTATGTATTAACTATAACGTTAAATGTAACACTGCATCAATGACATATTTACTTTTTATTCGCACGACATATAATT
This sequence comes from Lactuca serriola, assembly GCF_051521515.1. Lineage (NCBI taxonomy): Eukaryota > Viridiplantae > Streptophyta > Magnoliopsida > Asterales > Asteraceae > Lactuca > Lactuca serriola. The sequence continues at coordinate 176,819,376 of NC_136412.1, read as the reverse complement.
AAATGATATGATTATAATTAGATATCATAAATGCTTTAAAATATTCTGGATTTTATATATCAACTTTACTATAATAATAGTATTAATATAATTAAATTATTTTCAAACTATTTTAAAATCCTGTTCTAAACTGTTTTTTTGTAATGTTTCTCTTTCTTTCTTTTTTTTTTTTTTTGCGCTTTAATATAGTCCGCAGTTCAAAAAAAAAAAAAAAGTATTTAAAACATATTTCCTCAAATAAGAGTTTGAGTTCGGAAGGGACATTGCAAGGGGAACCTACGGATTCCGACGGTACGACCCCACTAACATAGCCGCTGCCTCCTCTCTGCGTCTCTGCTTCTGACAATCTCCTCGTGCAGTTCATCGCCTCACGACAGATCCTCCACCGCTGCTGCTCCGCTTCGCCGCCGACGATCAAGAATAACCATGAATTTTTGTCAGGTAAGTTGTGTTTGTTTATGTTTCACCATATGGATTGTGGTTACTTTATTCGCTTTTGCTAATTTTGATATGGCCTATTAAGTTTGATTTTGCTCAAAACTGATTTAGGAGCTATTTTTTAGGGTTTATAAACTCATAACCAAGCGTAGAACAAACTGATAGGATCTAGTGGTGGATTTTGTTTGAATTTGGGGAATTGTGATGCTATACCACGAGGACTAGTGATTTAACTACCAGATTTCGTATTAAAACACAGTTTTTCTTTATAGTTGTATCAGATAATCATTATGTTCAATTTGCTGTAATGCGAGGTTAGTTATGAAATAATAAACACAGGGATTGAATTTGATTAACAACATTCTATTTGGAACTGTGATATAGGGGGTGTATGGATGTGTGTTTAAGCCAATTATTGTGACTTGATTCGTAGTAGTCAGTTTTAGATGAACTTGGAAGTTGGAAATGACAAAATCATGTTTCTGCAGATTTTGGGACCTTTTAAGTGGGATGTGTCCTCAGATAACTCCTTAATGTGGTGCAGAGTATATTCATTAAGAGGATTGAGTTGAGAAATAATTTTGCTAATCTAATTGAATCATTGGGGATTAAGGCATGGGTTTTTAGTTTGAATGATTCTATTTTGAGTTTTCCAAAATTAAGAGAGTTGTTTTTGCATCTTTGTCCCAACATACCTGTGGATTAATGAACACAACAAACATCTCCACTAAAGTCTGATTAACAAGTCTCCCAGTTCATCATAATTTCCTTTTCGCTTTCAGTATTTTCTTGCATTTGTACTCTATTTCCAATATTATCTGTTATTTATAGGCCAATATGTTTTTACATCATCTATCTTTATGTTTCCATTTCCTGCAATAGACAGAGAAGTTCTGTTTCTTAAGCTACACAATCTTTTAGGGCAGACACTGAAATTGTTTTAGATTTTAGTGGACCTTGGCACCTTGTTAATGGAATCACATGGAAGTGTTTGATTACTGGACTTACAACATAATGCTCAATTGTTATTTGATTATATTTTTCAGGATATACTCAACTGCTGAATTAAATATTTGATCAAAATTGTGAAGAAGGAAAGGGAAAGATGCTTTCAGGTTTGAAATTCATACCACGGGATCAGATTGATGATAAAGTAAGCCTCATTCCTTTAGTCTTCCTTTCTTATAATTCATTTACTTCAGCTAATGATGTGATGCTATATAATAAAAACTATGTATTAAATGTGAATCCTAAACTTTTTTAGACACATGATGAGAAGGTGAATGATTCAGATACGAGGAAAATTCATAAGAAGAAAAAGAAGCATAATCAGAGTAGTTCAAGTGACGATGGATCTCAAAGAATAAAGAAAAAGTCTAAAAAGAAATGGTATTCCTCTGAAGAAGAAGATTCATCTTCATATTCTGATGCAAGTGAAAGTGCTAGTGATCAGGATACAAGGGCACATAGAAAAAGAAAAAAAGAAAAGAAGCACAAGAAGGGCAAGTCAAAGAAGTCAAGGAGAAAAGAACACTCTAGTGATAATGATAATGCTAGAGAAGATAAAGCAGTTGAGAAAATCCATAAAAATGATGAGAATATTATAAGAAAAGAAATGGGAATGGAGTGGATGCTTAGACCTAAAGATAACATGGAGCAGAAACCTGCATCAGTATCAACTTCTGATCTTCTAGAAGAACCTCCTGCCAAAGAGGTACTCTTTACATCTTTTCAAAATCATAGATTTCCTTTAATTCTCATTTTTTTTTCCTTTCCAGATTAAAAAGGCGAATCCAAGAGAACTGAATCCTTATTTCAACAATGATGGAAGTGGTTACCCTGAAGAGGAAGCAGAAGGAGCAAATTCTGGAGATTCTAATCTTCTATCAACTTCTGTAGTAGGTGATGGAGGTGCCAGCTGGCGACTTAAAGCTTTGAAACGCGCTCAAGAACAAGCAGCTCGTGAAGGAAAAAAACTTGATGAGGTTCATTTTACATTTATGATCCATACTTCATCATCATCATCATGATCATGATCATGTAAATATATTGACATTTGAGAATTTACAGGTGGTTGGAGAGAGATGGGGGTCTTTAGGTAAATTAGCAGTTTCTGTAGCATCAGGTTCTGCTGCTCCATCCCGTGCTCATCTTCATGCCATAAAGAACAGACAAAGACTGCAGACTAAGGATCAGAAAACACTACCAGAAAATCAAACTGTAAGGATTACTTCACTAAAATGACCATTTTAACCTCGCATCTTTGAAAAGAATTTTGTTTTGATATCAGGAGAACGAAAGGGATAGAGAGAAGGGGACGCCTAGTCAGCATGGTAATAAAATGAGAGTGCCTAGATCTGATAACTCTTTATCATGGGGGAAGAAGAAAAGTCAAAGCATGTCAATGAAAGATGCTGATGCTGATGTCATCTCTTCTGCATTAGCTAGCTTACAAAAGTTCTCCAATGATGGAAGTTTCTTGAATAAATTCAAATCTCAAAAAGATGATGATTTGAATTTGATTTCTTCTACAAATGTGTCAAAATCTGAAGAACAATCATCTCATAAACAAGATACAGATACACACATGAAACCTCCAATGAGTGCAAATCAGTTAGCTGCTAAAGTTATGCAGTTACGTATGAAAGGAAAGCATGATGAAGCTCAGAAACTTTTGGTATATAGAAATATAATTTTTTTTTTCAGGGTGATATGATATATTGATATATATCTTCTAAATTTGCAATTACTTTGTTACTTCAGAAAGAGGCAGAAGAGTATAAAGCGAAAAGCAAAGAAGCTGATGTCATCACAACAAACCCAGAAGGTGATGGAACCACAAGCAGGTAATTTTGCTCCCAAATTAAAAAAAAAAAAAAAATCTTTGCATTTATTTTAGTCAAAAAGAAATTTTGTAAAAACTAAAAAATCTTTATAATAATTATATTCATAGGTACATGATGCATGGGATAAAAGCACGAAAAGAGAAGAAAGAAGAAGATGCAGACATGCATGTAGCTCGATCCATAATGCAAAACAAACAGTACATTGGTATATCAGGTCAGGCAGATGATGAATACGAATATGATGATGGAGTGGGACCCAAGAGAAAGAAAAAGGGTAAAACCGTCAATGTTGCTCAAAATACGCGTTTTGAAAAACGCATTTTGACCCAACAAGAACGCTGCAACTTTTGCTTTGAAAACCCTAAAAGGCCACGTCATCTTGTTATTGCAATCGCTAATTTCACATATCTGATGTTGCCTCAGTGGCAGCCTGTTGTTCCTGGCCATTGTTACATTTTGCCCATGCAGGTTATTTACTTTGCTTTAGATGCAAGAAACATCATTTATTTGTTTATTTTTTTAGCATTTTGAAATTTGTTTGTTTATTTTGATGTAGCATGAGCTGGCAACAAGAAGTGTGGATGATAACGTGTGGGATGAAATACGCAATTTCAAGAAATGTCTTGTGATGATGTTTGCAAAGCAAGAAAGGGACGTTGTGTTTCTTGAAACAGTGATGGGATTGGCAAAACAGACCAGACATTGTTTAATAGAGGCCATCCCTTTGCCTCCAGATGCTGCGAAACAGGCTCCTCTCTATTTTAAAAAGGTGAAAAGACGTTTTTGTCCCTGTTTTTGTTAATCTGGCGTCAATTATTGTATTGCATTAACGTATTTTTGTGTAGGCAATTGATGAAGCTGAAGAAGAATGGAGTCAACACAATGCAAAGAAATTAATTGATACAAGCGAAAAGGGTTTGCGACACTCCATACCAAAAGACTTTCCGTATTTTCATGTGGAGTTTGGTTTGAAGAAAGGGTTTGTTCATGTGATTGATGATGAGTCACAATTCAAGAGCAATTTTGGTATTAATGTAATAAGGGGTATGCTTCAATTGCCTGCAGAAGACATGCATCGTCATCGACAGAAACATGAGTCTATGGAAACCCAAAAAGAAGCGGTTGTTAATTTTGGAAGAGATTGGGAGCCTTTTGATTGGACCAAGCAACTTGATTAGCACATGTTTAGTTTGATTTTTAATTTTAATTTCTAAGCATATGTGCTAAATACATGTAACAATTTTATCATCATTCTAGCAAAATCCCTAAATGGCCACCTACTTTTCGTAATCCTTACTCAATTTCCAAATTTCCATCTCTAGTTCTTTATATGTGTAAGCTCTTATTTATTTATTATTATTATCATGTTTTTGAAATATTTTGAAAGGTTATAAAGTTTGTAAGTACATTATTTGGGGGCCACAAGTGTTTTATAGGGCTTAAAAAGTCTATATACAAACAAAAATTTGAAATCTTTTATCGTCTTGTTTTATTCATGTATCCTAAAACGGAGTTTTGAAAATTTGTGATGTTCGGACTGCTTTCAAACTAATGTAAACAAGTTCAAAACTCATATGAAATGTTTGGATGTTGGTTTGAGGTGTTTTTTTTTCTTCGGTAATGTCTTCTTAAAGTTCTAGGTTGTTTGTGTTCGAATTAACATAAACCAAAAAGGAGGATACCGAAGCAATGATGAATTACAAGGTCTGGTCCTCGGTAATCAAAACCCTGAAAACACTAGAAGAGTTTGTTGTTAACTAAAAGCCCATTTGTTCCAACACCGTGTGTGTCAGAGACTAATCCATGAATCAGTGAATGTGAGTTGGAATTGAAAAGGAAACCACATCAGCTTCAAAAACTTATTTGACTTGTAAAACCTGTTATAATAGGAGTTATTTGTAAAAGTAGGTTGGTTTTCAAAAACTATTGTAGAAATAGGTTAGTTTTAGAATCTATTGTAGAAATAGGTTGGTTTGAATAAGGGCCCACCATTCCAATCAATTCTTTCGGAAAAATAAATGTATATTTTCATTTTTAACCCTTCGATTTTAATACTTTTCTTAATTATATTTTTTACAATTGAACAATCAATTTTTTACTCTTGTTAAATATTATACATAGATTACTTTATTCTATAATATATGATTATATCTTATGTATTATTATTTACGAATTATACATTTAAATAGAGTTTATAAAGACCTTCAAATAGATACTAATACTAAATATTTTACAACAGTACGAAATTACAAGAAAAATTAAAAACGACATTACAATACGAATTAAGCGTAAAATTACAATACAAGTTAAACGGTAACTTAAACATTAATTGAAAATGTTACAAAGTTCACGTCGCATTGAATCTTGGCTGGGAATTTGGACAATTTCTTCTATTATGACCAGTTTGGTGACATAGTCTACATTTGCGAGGTTCGTCGGGATGACGAATGTCCATCTCGTTATGAAATCGATTTGCACGCCTCCGGCCTCTATGCACAGAAAGTTTCGAGTTATCTGCTTTAATCTTCCAATCCGACTCTAACCAATAATCAACATGAGAAAGTGAGACAAAAGCCGATGTATATTGTTGTTTATACGTCATAGTAATGTACACAATATTAACAATAGAAATAGGGTTATCCCCTCTATAACCGCAAACTGCAATAGCATGCGAACATGGAAATCTTTCCATTTGCCACTTACCACATGTGCATGTTTGTTGAAAATAATGGACAGTGTATGTATTTCCCCCTTTGCCATTTATCTGTAACTTTGTGACAATTATGTAGACACCTTCACTGTAGTCAAACTCGGTTAATGTATGGCTTTGTGCACAAGTTTCTCGCTTTCGAAAGAGACGCCACATACATGATGGTAGAGGTGTATTGCAATTCATTGCAATATCACTGTACTTTCTAAAAAGTTGTACAGTTCTATTGAATGTAAGGTCAATACATACCCTGATTGGTAACTGTCTTGCTCCGCGAAGTGCATTGTTCAAACTCTAAGAGATATTTGTTGTCAAGAAACCCCATCGACGATTGCCATCATATAAAAAACACCATTGGCTTCTTTTAATTTCCTTTAAATACTGCCAAGCTTCAAGATTGATATTTTTTATTTCATTCATATAGATAACAAACTTTCTTCTTTGTGTGGTGCTACCAATAGACCAACAAAGCTTTTTAAGGCGCACATTCTTGTACCTTTGCATGAAATTACTTCTAATGTGTCGAAGACAAAAGCGATGGTATGCTAATGGCTCTTGCCATTCTGGTAGATTTTCCATTGCATGAATTATTCCTTTGTGTCTGTCTGAAACAACACATAATTGTCTGTTTTGAACAACAAAATGTCAAAGTTGGTAAAAAAACCAATCCCAACTATGTGAACTCTCTTCATCAACGATAGCATACGCAACAGGCAATATACTATTGTTTGCATCTTTTGTGACTGCAACAAGCATTTTTCCTCTATATGAACCCTTCAAATGGCAGCCATCTACTGAAATAACAGGTCGACATAGACGAAACGCATCAATAGCTGGTCCAAAAGCCCAAAAAACATATTTGAATGTCGCTACATGTGATGATGAGCTATTTGGACAATGAAACCACTTCACAACTGTATCAGGATTTGAAGTCTGCAATGCTACAATGTACTTGGGCAACTCATCAAAGTTACTCTCCCAAGTTCCATAAATACTCTCTATGGCTTTTCGCCTACCATGCCATGCCTTATCATAAGAAACATCAACATTCAGACTATTTTTAATATCTGATTGTATATGTTTCACTGGATAAGCAACGTCCTTTTCAGTTGAATGGAGGATATACAAGGCAATAGTTGCAGAGTTTAGGTTTTTGTTATTATTGCCAGTACATGATCCAAAACAATTGTATGCATCCACCCAACGTGTAATCTTCCATATGTTTTGATTTTTCTTCTTAACTACACGAACATACCATGCACAACGGGGCGTACAGTGCACACTACCAGAACTTTCTTCTTCATTTCCTATAGTCCTACACTTTGCTACCCACAAGTTAGGCTTACTATCATATACTTTGAACTCTCTATTTTGGTTGATAGACCAAAGTGTCACTGCCTTTTTTACTTGCAACTTACTTTCAAATTGCATTCCTAACCTTATTTTATTTTCTGACTCCTTCCAAACATCTATTTGAATGCGGTCTTCCAAACCGGCTATGTCACTGTCTCCTATATCTCCAACATCACTCATAAAGTTCATAACTGGAGTTTCACACACACAATCATCATCAGAATCTTCCCCAACACATAATGACTCGCTACTATTATCTTCACTATATAATGAGATGGCTTCATCACAATCTCCCTCAAATGTACCACAATCAGGCAAAGGAAATGGTACATTTGATGGATTGGGCTCCAACACCTCAAAATTTTGAAGGAGATCTACAAAACTAGTACTTTTAGGCGACATTATTTTTTCAACTTCAATTAAAACTTAACCCCAATAATTTGCAACATTTTCAGCCAAATAATACATTACGTCTAAACTTGAATCATTTATGACCCGTGAAATAGTGGATTGCCCTCCAAATTGATAGCATAATGAGATATTCAACTTATGTGATGCTTTTTCAACTCCAACATGTGCATAACATAAATCTTTAAATTCTTCATACCCCATTTTGTGCCTAACAATATTTGAAGTAGAAAAAGTTGAATGGTCTCCCTTTATGATACCATTCTCATATTTAATATTACCACCCCAGTATAAATTAATCATAAACGGACGATCTAGAGTCATAATGATATATAACAAAATATAACTGCAAAATAAATCAAAATTTAGAAAAGAGATTAATAAGTATGCTACATATGATAATTACTATTATTAAATATATGACATAAAGCCAATAATATGTACCTTGTTATGGATGAACGAATGTTGAAGAAAAAGAAGAAGGAAATATTTAAGTTCAAGAATTGTAAGAGAAATTCATTAGCTAGGTTGGAAGAGATGAAAAACTATTGATTATAAGAAAGAGAATTTATAATACAAAAAAATGAGATGATTTGACGATTCACTCAATTATTTCTACTGAGTTTTCATCAACAGTTACATTTGAGTGTGCATAAGAGTTTTGCTTTTGTAGTGGAGTAAAAACAAATAATATAATTATAGAGTTTTCACAAATAGTGACAACTCATGCTATACATTTTAGGTATTGTAGATTAAGATTTTCTCATATTTACAAATAAACGATAATAAAAATATCATTACGAATATTATGATTTAGTGTTTAATTTAAATTCTAACTTAATGTATATTTAATGTAATATCGTTTATAGTTGATCTTTTAATTTTCCGACGTAATATATTTAATATTAATATCTATTTGAAGATATTTGTATTATTCATTTAATGGTATAACTACTTAAGAATAATACATAAATTATAATTATATATTTTATAATAATTATTTATGTATAATATATAATGAATGTAAAAATTTGAATTAATCAATGAAAGATATAAATAATAGAAAAGCAATTAAAGTTAAGGAGGTTTACTTGAATATATATATATATATATATATATATATATATATATATATATATATATATATATATATATATATCATTGTCGTTATGAATGACAAATAGAGTGGGTCCAGCTAAAAAGAAGCCTATTTCTACAATATATTCTAAAACTAACTTATTTTTACAAAAAGCTCGTTATAATGGGTAGCAATGATTAAAAGAACAGGTTGACAACAATTTTATTTCCTCAAAAAACACGAAAATAAATTACGGGACCAAATGGGAAAATTCGAAATACATTGTTAAGTTAATGTGTCATCTTCCCTTTATTTAACCCTATGTGATGAAATGTGAAGAGGGTGATGTAACGACTATCAATTAATCATAATTTCCCATTTAGAGGATCCATAATGGGATACCATCTCTTAGGATGCAACTCCATAAATTTGTGTGGTTTATGGCAGTGTGGAAAATATAAGTATATAAAGGCTATCATCATGAGACAACAAGGTAAACAAAAGTATTTTCTACTTCCCATTCGTGCAAGTCCGTCCATTTATATCAACAATACCACTCTTCGGATAATTACCTATTTCAAAATTCAAGTCCGAAATGGGGTATAACTTCAATGTTGCACTTTTTTCCATTCTCTTTTCATTTTTCTTTTTCTTTTCCATCGAAGGGATTATTGGATGTTAAAGTGTGTTGCAAGGGATAAAATCAGTTGTCCTAAAAAAATATAAATGAAATTGTTCTACTTGTATATTTTTATATGTTATAATTCGATTTTCAACATTGAGAAGCGTGTCTCAATAATCACTTGTTGATTCATCAACCTAGTATGTAGCATCATCCTACCAACATATTTACCTTCTTGCAGAGGAACATACACAAAACCACTTATTTTATGTGTTTCATCAACAACATTGAAAACACAACTTGGTTGCTTCTGACACCTTACCCATTTCCACATGACTATTTTCTATATAATCAATTTCCAACATCCATTCAATTTACAAGAAACTTATTTCCAACTTCGACAACATAGTCGAAATAAACATTATTATCATATTTCGTAACAAAGCAAGAACATCTATCAAAGGGGTGTTACATTTCATTAATTAGTTCGATACCATATATAATTCAATATGTTAGAAAGATAAACAAATCTTATTATATGCTAAATGTAACTTTCTTGTCCCCCAATCAACTAACCCATAAAGATTTATACCCGAAACCAATATTCATCACTTGTAACATTGTATACTCCATGTTGTCCTTGATTTTCTCCCACGATCATCTAAAAAAGCACTCTAAATATCTCATTAGATAAATTCATTTTGATTGAGAAAAATGTGTTTGAAAACTTCAAGATGTACAATGTGTATAAATATGCCTCCACATTTAACAAACTACTCCATATATATAACACAATATGGATTATTTCGTAACGCAAAACACATTCCACAAAGGTCATTGTAAAACCTAACTATGCTAAATGACAAAATACCAGTCAAAATTTCTTGAAAAACAATTTAACAATACCAAGGAGTGTTGCAAGTTGCGACAAATGGATTACAAAATGTCAGTAGTCATAGTAGAAAAAACTCTTTCACGACATAATGATATTTTGCAATAATCGGTATTGCAAAATTGGTGATCTTGTGATATTAGTAAAAACTATTGTTCATCATGTTGGAAGGACCAATCTATTTTGGCCATTTTTGTGATTTTCTCTAAGATGATATATTGAAGTAGTAGTTTACTTTAGGTGTTGATTATAAACTTTTTTTCGGTGCATTATTTTTATGTATTTATTTATCAAAAATTTCTGGTTACTACTTACTACATTTACGAAATTGAAGTGGCCTTGTTATGAATTTTGCAAACACAAAAGTTATCATCACATAACTTACAAAACTATTAACAATTCAAAACAGTCGATAGCTAAAAATCAAACTACTTTGTAAAAAGTAAAAACACCAACAACTGCATGAATAAATTCAAGAGAAATAAGTTAATAACTAAGAATAAAAAAGACAGCCTACAGCGTCACTTTTTACAAGATGTTTTTTTTTCTTACAACCCTCCAAACCCTTTTGACTGACATCTTTTATTAGTAATCAGATATATTTTTCTTTTCATTTGCTTCAGACTATTATTATTCACTGTCCGTTAGAAGGACGGTGGTATACAGTATAACCATTCACACCCATCATCATGTTATTAGAGTAATCCAAATGATGATGATGATGATGATCATCATCATCATACATGTCATCATTATCATCCATGTTCCTCATGAAACTGCTGCTGCTGGGATACGATACATCAGAACCACTCATCTGCCACTGGCTCTGAATCAATCCGTTCATGTTCATGTTCATATAAGCTGCCGCCTGTAAGTTAGGTTGTTGGTGGGGCCCACCGGTATAATCATAATTATGATGGAGTAGTACATCATGATAGCTTTGGTCAATAGATCCACCAGGGTAAGTCAAGTGACGTGTCAGATGGTGGGGCCCATGAAACAAAGGGCTAACTTCATCATCTAGTAAATCATTTATGATATCAAGATGAGGGAATTCATCAGCCAACATTCGCCCACCAGGAACCTCGTCACAAAACGGATCCAAATACGGATCATTCACATTCACATTCATATTCACCCCCCCAAATGACAACATTCTAGAATCTTCTACCATTTCAAAACCATCATGTAAAAACATGGACGATGATGATGATGATGATGATGATGATGTCATCATAGGAACCGGTGAATACAAGTTAGATGGATTTATAGTCTGATTAAAACTAGTTGAAGTTGCAGTAGCACCACCACCACCCATCATAACATTCCGGTATGACTGAGCCGGTGACATGTCAGCACCTAACCGCCCGGCTGCACTCATTGACCGGGGCAGAAACGATGTTGCATGCACCGTTGCTGCAACCGGAAGAGTGGGTCCGGGTCCGGATCTGGACCCGGACCCTGGAACCAGCGGTGCACTCAATGGTCTGGACACCATAGGCACCGCTGGTTCCACCGGCTTATCAGCCGGTTTTAAGGTCCTGGTCCCATTTTTAGTGTTGACTGGGATTACATTTTTATCCGTATTCAGTGTTTTGACTGAAGATATGGTTTTCTGGAGGTTGGTTTTCGGGGGTTGACTTTTTTGACCTTTGTAAGATCGATTCGAGACAAGTGATGGGACTGAATCTGTTGAACAAGTGGATGAAGAATCGTCCATGATAGATGGAGGGCTAGTAGTCACGACGGTGAGACAGCTGGCACCGCCGCTACTGGCGGCTTCTGTAGGCGGCTGAGCTTCCGATGTGTCGGTGTCCCAGTTGACTTGAATTGAATCTCTTTCATCTGAATCAGGCTGAAGAACAAGTGGAACACATTCAACTGAATCTGAAACATCAGAAATGTCTGATTTTTCAAGCAATAACAAATCTTCTGCTTCATCAATTGATAGTTGAGGTTTGTCTTGTATTACTACAGTATTAGCTTTTTCTTCCTTTATTTTATCCTTCAGTTTCCGGTTGTTTCTTTTTTGTTTCCCCTGTAAACAAGTAGAATTTTGAAATTAATTTAAGTCAAATATGAGTTTTAGAATATAAGAATATAAGAAAAACCTGTTTTTTCTTTGATTTCTTTTCCTTTTCACGTTTTGCTTTCTGTTCAATTCCAGTCATCCATGCTTCCTCTTCTTCACGTATGAGCTCCTCTTGCCTTTTCAAAGCAACAGCCTCTTGGTATGCAACTTCTATTTTACTGATGTATTGTATTGTAACACATTTATTAATAATAATATTATTATTATTTTTTCTTTTAATAATAAAAAGATAAACTTAAATCTTAATACCTGAAGATATGTGCTAGGACAAATATTTCAATGGTTCTACGCCCCAATTCAGTAAGATGCCTTTCATCACGTTCAATAGAATCCTTGCTGAAATCCTCCCCTGAACCACCATCCTAAATTACCAAAATGCCACCATAACACGTGTCAAGGAATGGAATCAGTCATTACATTCCAGAGACACTGACACTTTACCTTAGTACGGTTTTGAGGGCCTTTTTCATCTTTAGGTGGTAAAGGTTCCAATGCTGCCCTCTCGAGCAATAATAACACATCATCAACAAGGATAAATGTCTCTTTTTCAACCCGAACTATAGGTACTGGTTGTGGTACTTCTTCTGCATCCAAACATTTTCCCTTTGTTTTGTTTTTTGTTTGACTTTGACCTTCAAGGGATTTTAGTCCACTGTATAAAGAATCCATCACTAAAGTAGATGTCACTTCTTTTTCTATAAAAAAATGTTTTACAGCAACTTTCAGTATCAAATCCGACTTCTCCCTTGACATCCTGCGCCTTGCATTTTGATCAATTCCTAACCAGAAAGTACAGAAGCTGAAAAACAGCAAAGTGGAATTCAGGATTCCGATGGATCATGAAAGGAATGGAATCAGTGAAAGGAATTGGAATTAGAATCATGAAGATTCAGTATGTATGTACCTTGACCACCTAACTTTATCTTCTATCAACTTTCCTAGCCTTCCTCTTCTTTCTTCAACAAAGCGGCGACATATTTGCTCCACATTTGACAAATATACCCTTACAAGTTCTCTCCTATACTGACAATCAAGGCATCTGAAAGGGCGATCGACTCTCTCCCTACAAAAGATTGAGGTTATAAGCAAAGAGAATCATGTGTCTTGAGAAAAAAGGAAATGAAAGATTTGTGAAGAATATGAATAAGGTAGAAACCTGATAACTTGAACTTGAGCTTTTATTTTAAGGGTGTCAGCATCAACAAATCCATCTAAAACTTTTGATAACTCCATGAACTTTTTCCATCCCCAATCATGCTCTTTCTTCCAGAAGCGATGCAACGTGTCTACAAACATGCATTTATTTTATATAAGTGATTAATAATAACTTTTCCTAATCAGAATCAGTAATTAGAACAAGAATAACATACCAGAATATTTTGATTTCTTAGGGTCCTTGTTCACAATAGCTATTGTGAATTGTGCAAAATGACTCCACCCTGATGAGAAAGAGAGGAAGAACTTATATAACTATCTTTATGGTAACTTAACATAACATAACAAAAAAAAGAAAAAAAAACCTGGAAGAAGCTTGTCATGATTGGCAACACAAAGAAATAAAGATAAGTGATTGCAAACATCACAACCTTGAGGGTAGATCAAAATATACCTGTAACCCATATCATATCAGGAAAAAAGCTTTAAATGAAAGATGAAGTATGAGAGTTATAAGTTATAACTGTTGTACCATTTGTAGCCTCCAACCTCAAATGCATTGCTACGAAGTTCTCTCTTGTTAATCTGTGAAAACTTATCTATCTTCCATGTATACTTCCCATATAACTCAGAAGGTTTTGCTCCTACATTTCATAATACTTCTAGTCAATATTCAATAATAACACTACACAAAACCTCAAACAAAAATTAATCACATTTCACATATATGCATTTGTTGTAAAAAGTAGGAAGTGTTTCAAGGCAATTATGTTTGGACTTTGGACACTATCTTAATTCTTAAACATTACATTACATCATGCGATATTGCAATCATATACAAATTCTACCTTATCTATAAATTGAAGGTAACAAAGAAGATACCACAATCATCATCATCATCATCATCGGTATCCCAATAAGGAGGTGATGTGGAAGCAATTCCATTCTCCACCTGCTCAGAAGATCTCCATTCCGCCAATGCTTCCCCTAAAAGCTGTTGACCGTTTGACATTCTGCCTACCCCAGACTCCTCACTTGAACTCCCTGCCATTTTGCAACTCTACAAACCCCTACAGAAACAAAAACATAAAATAAACTAATCATCAAAACTTGGAATCTAAGTTTAATCTCCACAACTCTATATTGCATTGAATTCACTCCTGAGGCTAACGAATCTTAATCCAACATTGTCATTATCATCGTCTTTTATGGAAAAACATAACAGTGAAACTGAAAAAGATGAACTAATTGAACACCTAGGCATATAACCAACAGGTAGACGCATGTATGTGTGTGAATTAGCAAAATCCTTCGAATTGACTAGTTATACAAGAATCAATATAAATAAATAAATAAACAGAATTTAATAGCTCTTACATGGAACCCATCACGAAATAAACAAAATCAAACCCTAATCATATCAAATCATGATGTATTGTAATTAAGCAGTAAAAAAGCAGATATAATAAGTGGCGGATCGAGTGACGTGATGAAAGTACCTGAGAGCAAAGAATTAGAGCTTGTCCAATGACGATTTTGGAAGCTGAATTTAGGTCTAAGAAAAGATGCGAAGAGAGAGAAAGATACGGAGAACAGAGAGAGAGGAGCAGCAAAGCAGAGGCGGAGATAAAAATATTTTACTTATTTCGTATTTATAACTTTTATCCATTTCTAAAAAGGAAATAAAAAGGTTTTTTTCTCTAGGAGGACTTTTTAGTCATTTTATTATAAAACATTTTCTTTGAAAAGGGATGTATAAGTCAGAAAAATAATTATAAAGAAACAACCGCCCTTACATATTATCATTCAAAAAGTTTAATAAAGATTAACTTTTTAATTATCTATTATTTTCGTATATATTTATATTTATTTTTATTATTATATATGATTTGTTATTAAATTCACTTGAGCTGTTTAAATTTATCATTTTGATTAGATATTACAAGTTAATGTATGTTTTCATGATTTACAATTAAATTATGAACCGATCAATTTATTCGGTCAGCATCATGCACTCCTACTATCACCGTCCACCTCTCAGAGCCATTATCCACCATCAACAACTAACCCCACCTTCCATTTACCACCTTTCACCACCAGAACCACCCATGTCCATAATCCATCACCTCCACCAACAAGTAACTAATCTAAAAATCATTTTCAACATGTAGCAAAATCGATTCAAACCAACGACAAATTTGTATCCTTGAATGAATGTGGTTATTAGTGGCACATGATTCAAGAAGAAAGGGACGAGAGAGAGATCTAATAGTATGTTGGTTTTCATAAAGTAGTGAGAATGAGAGAGAAACGGGGAAATGTGTGACTAATGGTTTACAAAATTTAAAAAATAAACAAGTGTTTTATTTCTTCTTTTGAGTAATGTTAGACAGAGAAATTAATTGGAAAATTGATGATGACAAATGAAAGTGACTAAATATGTACAAAACTTGGTTTAATGGTAAAGCATGTACAAACATGTAAGTGCAATGATGTTTCTTGAACAAAAAATATGAGTTTAAC
Organism: Lactuca serriola; assembly: GCF_051521515.1. Classification (NCBI taxonomy): domain Eukaryota; kingdom Viridiplantae; phylum Streptophyta; class Magnoliopsida; order Asterales; family Asteraceae; genus Lactuca; species Lactuca serriola. The sequence continues at coordinate 176,803,259 of NC_136412.1, read as the reverse complement.
GGTGTTCCTTGAACATGTAAGACGACTAGAAATGCAATAGCCGATCAAAATGGTATTTACAGAACAAAAATGTAAGTTTGATGGTAAATCGTGTACAAAAAGTGACTAAATGTGTAATAAATAATAGTTTATTATTGTTGGGTAGGAAGTTGTTGTGATGCTCTGAATCTTTGATGTGAATAACTGAAGTTAAGATTTTGCTTTTTGGTATTTAAAGTAGTTTATAGAGCATACTATTGTAACACCCGTTTTATAAAATGGTTCAATGGCGACCTGAAGGAGTCAAAAGTATGGTTTTTGAGGAAAATATTTGTCACGACGTGGTACATGGATGCTCACGATATGCCATGGCTTTTTATGATCGTGTATTTCTGGTGAGCACCACGACGAGGCAAGTAGTGTGCCACGGCGTGGTTGTTGTGGCAGTCCCAAGCCCATGATATTTTAGGGTTTCTCTGTATTTAAAGCCTCTAACTTCGAGATTAGGGCATCCTTTTCAGCCTCTATCACCTCCAAAAACCTTGAAGCAAACCCTAATCCCATTTCCTCCATTTTTGAGATTATTTTGGTGTTTTGGTACAATTGGAAAGAAGGAAGAAGAAGGCTCTAGTGCAAGAATCAAGCAATCAACTCCTCCCTACCTATAAGATCATCTTCTGGACCTTTGTAAGTCTTCTTTTTCAGACCTTGTTAGATAGATCTCTTTTGATCTAAGTTTTATTGGCTTTTCATGATGTTTATGGTGTTTGGAGTGGTTGGATTCAATAAAGTTTGCAACTTTATTGATCCTTGTAGTCCTAAGAGGGTTAGATGTTCTAGATCTAAAGAGTTATGTTACTTTGAGCTCATACATGGATTTTGACTCCCATTTATGCCACTTTTGACCTAGTTGAGCAAATGATATGCATTGGAAATGCATGTCATCAAAGCAAGGACTTTTATGGACCATTAGTGTCCCAACAAGCCTTCTAGAAAATATGAGCTTAGGGCTTAACGGATTGCGAGCTAATCCATTAAGTTATTCACTATGCAGTTGTCATGACGTGGTGGCATGATTACCATGACATGGCAATTTTACTGGCAGCGACTGTTTTGTCGAAAATGTGCCACAACGCGGAGATCAACTGGCATTGACTTTACCGTTGACTTTTGGTAATAATTCTTATTTTAGAAGGTATACTAAGGGTTTATCTTGTGTGATTCAGTAGGTAGTGTTTAGCACCCATTTATTGGCTGTGTGAGCTAGTTAGTTGTTGTCTATGCTGCAAGGTGAGTTCTCTCACTATACTCTGTGGGATGATAATTGTCTTTGTGATACTTGCATGGAAGACCAGGGTTTGACCACTGACATTTGTATAAAATACAAGGATTTAGCCCTTGGCATTTGCATGTAAGACTAGGGGTTTGGCCCCTGAAAATTGTATAGAAGACCATGATCTGGCCCTAGCACTTATACAAGTGAAGACCAAGATTTGGCCCATGGCATGGAGTAAGACTATGATTTGGCCCATAACATCTTCTTGGGTTTGCAATAGAACCGATATGTTATATATGGTATGTGGTATTTTGGGAAAAACACTAAGCTTTGTGTTTACGGTTTCTTGTTTAAAATGTTTCAGGGACTTTTGGTTCGAAAGGGAAGGGTCCGACTTGATCACATTGCACTCCTCAGATATTTATTCTGCATTATCTATTTGATACACTCTGATGTGATTTGAGAATACTTTATACTCTGATTATCTTTTGAACAAATGAATGAAGGGATTTGGTTGTTTAAAAATGAATTTTTTTTACTTAGTATTTTTAGGATGTTACAAATTGGTATCAGAGCCTTACTTTGAGGGATTCAGGTACACTGTATAATATGTCTGAACTTGTGACACCCAGACTCCCAGGTATAAATTTTAAAGTTTTTATATTCATTATTAGAGACCTACTCGACGAGTTGGCTGCCCCAACTCGTCGTGTAGAGACAGATATGGCCACATGGTTTATAGAACCTACTCGACAAGTTGGAGGACCCCAACTCGACAAGTAGGGGTTGTGCATGCAAACCCTAATTTTTAGGGGTTGCACCCTATTTAAAGGACCTTAAGTCCTTTTCCCCCAACCACCCTTGCCACTTTTCATGTCCAGAGAGGAACCCTAATCGATCTAACCCTATTTTGAGTGTGAGGCTAAAAGTGTGTGTTTGGTGAATTTATTGAAGTAGATTGAAGATTTAGAGGCTTGGAATGAGAAGAAGCTTGTAGATCTAGTATCTACATCGTGTTGGCATCCAGTTGAAGGTAAAAAGTCTTTACCTTGGCTTTCCATTTCTTAGATCTCTTCTTATGTTAGTATATGGTCATTTCTAGTGCAAAATGTAGTCACTTTCGGGTTTGAGCTTGTCACAAGGACATGGTTTCAGATCTGGACTCCTCTAGACCCTCTTTGACATAAAGCCTCAAGCTTTATGAACCTTTGGCCCTTCTCCTTGCCCTAAACCTCTTCCTAAGGCTATTTTTGAGTGTTTTAGCTTCTTGAAGCCTTGCATGCACGTAAAGTTAGCAACTTTACGTGATAACTACATCCTAGGAGCCTAGATCTACAGTTTGGAGCTTTGGTTTCGCTTAAAAGCATCTGAATGAGAAAAGGACTGAAGGAACTCGACGAGTTGCATAGCCAACTTAACGAGTTGGATGAGGGTTTCCCGCTTTATGGATTCTGCATGGACTCGGCGAGTTAACGAGATGAATCGACGAGTTTGTTAGGGTTTTTCCCGATATCCTGGATAATGCATGGACTCGACGAGTTACTTGGTAACTCGACGAGTTGATTGGGGTTTTTGCAACTTTTTGAGTTCTGAAGGATCTCAACGAGTTTGTAAGCTGCACTCGATGAGTTGGGTTAACATGGACTGTTGACCTTGACCGTTGACTTTGACTTTGACTTTGACTAAGGGTTGACCAATTTGACTTTTGAGGGTATTTTGGTAATTTGGGAATTTATAGAATTAGATCAATAGTGGTTGTAGGTGTTGGTGTTAGAGCCGTGTTTTGGGAGTTTGATATTTCAGTTCCGATCGACATTGTGAAGTGAGTTCTTCACACTATATCAACATGGTCGAAGGCACCAATGCCGACCCTTCTTTTTGGATTGTTATCCTGGTTAGCGCATGATGATATGCTTAGTGACCTATTAGGTCGGTATCCTGGTATATAGGATGGTGCTATGTTTAGTGACCTGTTAGGTCGGTATCCTGGTTTATAGGATAATGCTATGATTAGTGATTTGTTAGATCGGTCTGACTGTTTGTATATGCTAGCATTGTTATCTATGTGTTGATTATGGTTGGGGTGGGTTAAGGCGGACCTGCTTTGTGCTGTAGGCCAACATACCCAGGGTGGCCCGGATAGTCTGCAGGCCTGGTAGGGCATATCAGTCAGGCTGAAGGCCCGGAGAAAGGTCCAGACAGGCTGAAGGCCTGGGTGGACAGACCAGACATGCTGAAGGTTCTGAGAGTGGGCAAGATAGAATGCAGGCCTAGTGAGGGCAATCCACTATTTCTGTAGACTCTATATGCATGTTGTTTGTTTGTTATTGTAACGGCCATAAAATTTCAACCAAGTTTAACTTTTCAAAACAACCCATTTTCATAATGTTATTACAAAAAGGTTTTCAATACAATTATTATCAGAGTCTTCCCAGAACCACATCATAAAACATAATCATGAGGAGCGGTACGATCACGCCTTTGCCTTGCCACGGTCTCCTGAAGAACCTGAAAAACATTAAACCACAACTGTAAGCCCGAAAGCTTAGTGAGATACCCCCAAAATACCAACCACATATACCATACATGCATAACATTCCATATCATATCAGAACACAGAACAGCCATGCACTTCGGGTCTACTGTGTAACTGGTCCGCCGCACCGGCCTTCAGTCCACCTGGTCCACCCTCTGAGTCTAGCCATATACATCGAGTCTACAGTGTGATTGGTCCGCCCGCACCGGGCCTTCAATACACCTGGTCCACTCTTTGAGTCTACAGTGTACAGTATGACTGGTCCGCCCGCACTGGGCCTTCAGTCGGCCTGGTCCACTCACCGAGCCTCGGCACGTCTGGTCCGCCCTCTTGGGGCCTGCAGCCTATCCGGACCGCTCGCTGGGCCTTCGGGACAACCGGTCCTCCCTGGGTATGTTGGCCTACAGCACAAAGCAGGACCCGCCTCAACCCAACTCTAGTCCAACAACCATGTGCACATAAACATTCAATCATATAACAATTCACATTCAACCAAGTAGATCTAGCAGATCACATAACATATCATCATCCTAACCAGGATACCGACCTAACCGGTCACTAGCATAACATCATCCTATATACCAGGATACCGACCTTAACCAGGTCTCTAACATATATCATCCTAACTACCAAGATGCAAACATAGTAAAGCAATAACATAACAACGATACCCGGATCTCAATCCGATAAAATGGCCGACCTTGTTGCCTTAGACCCGGTTGATATAGTAAGGATAACTCACCTCGCAACTGCTGAAACTCTGAACTGAAGAAGCAGATTCCCGAATCACCGCCTCACCGAAAATCCCAAACTATCCGAAACAGCAAAATAACCATTAGACCCAACACAATATCCTTCCAAGGGTAAATTGACCAATTTACCCTTAACTCAATCTCGTCCATAACTAAGGCCCACAATCAAAATATGAAAGGCCCATCACTAGATAAGCTCTCAAGCCCACTAATGGCCCAAAGACCAAAAGTCCGAAGCAAAGCCCAATATTGACCCAATTTACTAAATTGGGCCCACCTCACCAAATGGGCCTAGATCCAAGGTCCATAATAATTAGTGAGTCCACAATACTCCATCCATAATGTCCAGTCACGACCCAAAATCCAATAGCCCAATAACAGCCCAATCTCCTAAGGCCCAAAATGAAAACCCAACAGAGGGAGTACGCTGGGCGTACAACGCTAATCGCGAAATGGAAACGGGACATAGACCCACTACGCTGGGCGTAACTCCTCTGAACTTCAACTCCTCATAAGATCTTAATGGCTTCAGCTCTTAAGTCCAAACTTCAGATCCGTAGACCAAATATGCCTAGGATTCATAAAGTCTCAAACTTTATTACTTGGGACGTCCATAAAGCTCTTAATCCATTAAGACCTATCTATGACACATGAGAGACAACCAAAGCCCTTGGGACCTCATTTTTCTTACTCAAGACCTCTCTTAGGGTCTAAAAGGACAGCTAATCTCAACCAACTCGAAACATGCATCACGATGAGGTTTTTGGGACAAGAATGATGTCAAAACTTCACAACACATAGATCTACACAATATGATTGTCAAGCTAGAGACTTTTTACCTCAAAAGAGCCTCAGAATATGATGTCTTTCCAGATCTACAAGCTCCAGCCACTCAACTCCTTCTTTGACAACTTCCTCTTTCTTCTTCTAGCCTCTCTTTTGCCAAACCAAGCTTTCCAAGGCCAAACACACCCAACAATGGAAGGGGACGGCTATCTAGGGTTTCTGAGGTTAAGAGAGTGCTTATGGAGGCTAGGGTAAGAACCATTATGTTCCTTATATAGTGGTTGACCCTAAATTTAGGGTTTCTGGATGATAGACGTACGCTGGGCGTATGCCGAGGGGCCTCCGCGTTCCTTTCCTCTGCTACGCTGGGCGTACGTCCAGCTTACGCTGGGCGTACCCAGCCAAACACAAACGCACATGCTTGGCATGCGTGGGACCCCTTTTGCTAATTTCCCCCCCTTTAGGGACCATTGCTGCCAATAACCATAATTTACAACATCCCCTCCATCAAGCCGTTCCCGCTAAACTCTATATCCACATCAAGGACTGAAACGCCCTTACTCTTGCTCTCGGGAACCCATACAAAGATATTTCAAGAACAGGGAGTTACAGTTATGATATGATTATGTTTTGTATGACGTTGGTATTTTGGGGGAACTCACTAAGCTTTGGGCTTACAGTTTTGGATTTTGTTTCAGGTACTTCAGATGATCGTGGAAAGGCGAAGGCGTGATCGTGCACCTCCTCACATTTTATGATTTTGATTTCTGGGATACTTTGACATGAAACTATTTTGAAAACACTTTGTAATAATTAATGATTTTTGAATGGTTGAAAAGTTTTAAATTGGCATGCATTTTATGGATGTTACAAGTTGGTACCAGAGACTTAGTTTGAGTGAATTAGAGGAACACTCGTGTGAATCCAATCTCAAACTAAGGAAAAAGATTTTCAAAATGATTTTCAAATGGTTTCAAAATACTAGAGGAGGATGCAGAGTGTATGATCAGCCGGAGCCAGTAAGTAGACCCCAAAATACGGTACAAATATTTGATATTATGATATGATAGAACATCATGCTAGTTTTAGGCTAGGGATCTTCCGGAATTGCATGATAGAATTGCCTGATTATTTGATGCCTGATAGCCTAGGGTTTTCCTTATATGAAATTGATATCATTACTGTAGTTGCTTAGTGTATGCATCATATTTGTACATAATTAGGATCTTATATCCTGATAATGTTTGGTTTGGCCGTATTTCCTTTTCTTGTTTGATGAAGGTCTTAAGGTAGGATCAGATATTCAAATGTCTATAGGTTCCAACATTATGTATGGCTAGCATACACGAGTGTTGCAGGGTTGGTGGAAGTTTCATGGGTGAGTTGTGCGAGGTCAGTCGGCCAGTTATGAGATATTTAGCCTTCCTCTAGGAGTGAGGATTAAGTGTTTTCCATGCTTATGTATATTGTTAGGGCGTTGTGATGATACTTGAGACAAATAAGGGTAGGTGTAGAGGGTAGTATGCACCCGTACTACTGAAATCACAGGACCCATACGCGTAGCAAGGAAGTCACAACCCCTAGAGTTTTATTGGGAGTTGGTTCCCCGTTATTATATGGAATGTTTGATATATTCCTGGTATATTTTCAGTATGGTGGTTACGAGGCGATTTGTGACTGGATCCGAGTCAGGATTAGGAGATGGCAGTCAGGATGGACCAGCAGTGCCCGAGGTCATTGGTCAGATGAGGTCAGATGAGTTGGACGCCAGGATTCAAGAGATCCTGCATGATGAGGTTGCTACTCTGTTCCAGGCGCAGTTGCCGGAGATGTTTGGTTTTATCAAGACTGCTATGCTGGAGTACTTTGATGAGCGCTATGAAACTCTTGCTGAGACGGCTACCGTTGCAGTCGTAGCAGTCGCTGGTGGTGGGACCAGCCGGACTTTTCAGTATCGGGACTTCGATAACACGAAGCCCCAGACTTTTGATGGGATTCAGGACCTGATTGTAGCCGTGAGGTAGCTATCTGACGTGGAGGGATGCTTCTGTAACAACCCGTTATTTCAAATCAATGTAAATCAAACATGTTCAATTAAAAGTTTAAACTACAACCGTGTACAAGTGAAGTATCACCATAACATTAATACAAATAGAACTTTAGATGCCAAGAATACAAACTTATATATGATAATATAAATTGAAATCCATGCTTATATGAGTTATATATATATGTTTACATATTGAAAACCATGAGGAAATAAGTAAATACAAACTAACAAAACTTAAGGGGCCAAAGTGGTCAATAAGAGAAAAAGGAATGACACTATTTTAAAGATTTCGACTTCTAGGCCCCATATCCTTGAGTTTTCGGTCACATAGGACCGAAAACAACTCCACGACACCTGTATAAGACCGAAAACAACTCCATGACACTTGTATAATACCGAAAACAACCCATAGAAGACTACCATGGCTGAAAATCCAACCATTATGGCCGAAAACCCAACTATTATGACCGAAATCACTTTTTTGTGATTGTACATGTGGGGTTTTGGTCATAGTTGGCAGCAAACACATCCCTTTGGCCGCAAAACACCCTCAACTTGGTAGTAAAATCTTCATTTTGGCTGCAAACCTCTTCAATTAGGCAGTAAACTCCTTAAATATCTTAATATCTTATCCTAATTCAGCTTCCCTAGGTGATAATTCCAATAACCAATGCAAACATCAAATCAACCTCTTATATTTTCCTTCATATATAAGATACATAATCGAGTCCATTCTTCATTTTCACTCCCAATAAACAAAAACCTTACCTCTTTTCTATCTCAAAGTATCAAACTCATTTCCTTTCATTTACAAGATCCAAATTACTCCAGGAGACCTTTGCTTCAAATTTGATTTAAGCTTTGGTAAGTTCCTATAGAATCCTAATGTTTTCACAACCATCTTATGATTATTATCAAATATTCACACATTAATATGTGTTTAAACATTAGGATACAACTATCGTTTCATGTTCTAAATCGAAGTCACCGTTTCTATCCCGTTATCTAAACCGCTATCACACTCGAGGTGAGTTCATACCCCTACATTTTCATAACTTTTTCTATGTTTTAAGGGGGAGAATACAAGTAAAACACAAAGAAACTTGTGTTAATATATACAAACCATTGTTTATGTTTTCTTACATTTTATATACCTATTACGTGGAAACGCAAAATATGCGAAACAACGCTACTATCAAATTGGAAAACATTTACATGCAAAACATGTTAAAATGAAACGGTTATCATTTTCGATGAAACATACATTTTAAACTATAATAGGTATAGTTTGGGAAATATTCACATTATTTTACCCTTTTCGAGGCAAGGAAATGATTATATAAAAATACGATTATTTTTATATATATTATAAACATAACAAAAGGAGTAACAATTTCATGTACGAACATTTTCATTTCAAAAAACGTATCTTGTTGGAAATTTGTGCGTCATTCGTCTTCATCGTACCTACCAAAGGTATACATGGAAGTCCTATTTTTTAACCAAAGTCTCCACCCAGAGAGAGTGATACTTGTGTATAGATCTATACGAGACTGATGATCCCACACCCTGACTACTAGCTACAGTCAGACCGACATGTTATGGGTAACAAATGTCATAACATTTCAACGACTAAAGAACGTAGAGGCAGACAATTCATTTCAGCATGGTTATGAAAACTCAAATGATAAACGACAATACATTACTTTACGTGAAATCGACAATACACTTATTTTTACATAAAAACATATCTCTTCAAATGGTTTTATTTACAAATAAAACTACATATTACTAAACTAAGTATGTCATATATACTTGTACTTTTCAGTCTTGGAACATTTAAGACTACAATTCAGTTTTATGGAAAATATAGGATTTTTCGAGATAAACACTCTTATTTTATAAGCAAATGACTTACAACTCATTTTGTAGAAAATATCGGATTTTTGGGAAACAAACGTGAAACAGGAAACCAGTAAAATAGGTTATCAATAGCTTTTGAAGATTTGACGCTAAGGCGATAAACAAAACTTTTGAACATCATATTGTGATTTAATTTATAAACATGTAACGCTTACAATGATGTAAAATTTTCAATTATGTATATGATGGTTGTATTTGCTTTCTTTACTATTCAATTGTTATGATACTGCACATGACGTCCTCTACCCCCGAATGTTTCCGCCGTTCAGGTTTGGTGGTGTGAAGAGGATCCTGAAGAAATAATGGAAGAGGAACCGGAAGGAGGAAGAACCAATGGAAGTCGAAGATGAAGAGGATTTGGAAAGCATCGAATCGGACCCTGAGGTCTTCAATCCACCTCATGTAGTCCGATACCCCGCAACCAGATAGAATTTTCAAGGACCGATACCAAGATGGGTCGTAGACTTACGAAGATGGAGCCAAGAATAAGTCCAACGTCCCCCTTACGGGATGGAAAGAGGTTTCTATAACCTCTCCAAAGGAGGTTCAGCAGACAGGGCTCTTCCTGTCATAGTACGCTGCATCGCTCGTAACGGGGAACAAGCACGAGCATCGGTCAACCAAATCATGGAAGTTAACGCTACCGCCCAAGTCACTGCAGTTAACTTTCGTCGCCTAGACGAAGACCATGACATACCAAGTGTTGGGTTTTGAGCATTCTAACACTCCTATGGTGTACGTGCAACCCTAAATACCCTGGATCTATGTTTTCTCTATTATACATACAAATATCAATTTCCAAGGTATTTATCCTAACTAGCATATTATGAAGTACAAATAATATAAAATCTAGTAGAATGAAATACCTCTTTGTTGGTGCTTGATTCCATGTAGCTTGAGAGCCTAGTGCCCCAAGTATGACACCTCAAATGGTTCACACAACATCAAATGCATTTGGAATAACTTAGAGAGAAATTAGAACACATCAAAAATCGGTTTGCCCTCACTTGTTTCCACTAGTGGCCAATTTCTTCAATAATAAGATCATTATATAGTTAGTCACAATTAGGGTAAACCCTAATTGTCATGGCTTTCCATTTCCTTGCATCCATGAGTTTAAATACACCATGGATCATCCATGGAGTATCCTATGGGTTTTAGCTCAACTTGATAATCCATGGAGCATTAGCCCACTATATAAGTATGGATGATTTACACAATCAACCCATATATTTTAATTAGTCTTCTTTTGATCACTTAATTAATTCTAGATTAATTCTTGATCAATACTAATTAAATAATCTTATTAATATATTATAACTTATAATATATTAATAAACCTTAAGTGTTATTTCTCTTATTTTAGTCTATCCAAATGCATGATGCCATGCAACCCAAATGGACCATGCCGGGTCGGGTCAAGTCTTACCAATTATAGTTATGGACTTAGACATTAATCCAACAGTCTCCCACTTGGATAAGTCTAAAACTATTATTGCAAGTACGACTTCATAACCCGACTAGCAATCGTAGCTCTCAAAAGCCGCTGTCGAACTTTGAACAAATCAAGGACACGTCCATTAGATAAGTGATCATATATTCCTCCATTCTAGATATCATATGGACTGAGACATGGATTATAATCATTCTCTCTGTCCATTTATTGTTTCCCGATTTCCGATTTATGACGACTGACTAGTTGAACAAATCAAATCAGTCTAGGCTCGGCCGAGCACTTACATTTTGTCATCACTAAATCATCGAGGGGCCCACAGATATCGCTTTTACCCTTTGAGGGTAAAAGGAATGGATAAAATTCGAATCATATGCTTGTACTGAGTACTTGTTGAATCATACACAAAGGCACATTTTATAACATCGAGTTACCAATGTTTTTTCGTGCAATCAATGTATAACCAACTCATAGTAAACAACTCATATCTCTAGATTTGAAGAATATAAGATATTATCGTCTCATGATTCACTCGTGATAAAATCCATGAAGTGATTCAAATGAGCGTGGGTTGAATCCAATACTCATAACTTATGAGCACTCATGAATGTTGTAGCAACCATTGCTATGTCTAATGCACCTTAGACAAATCTTACGAGCCAGATTCATGACAGTCTTGATTCATATCTACTTCCAACATATGACCGACTGTGGATGGTTTGAATAAAATAATTATTCTAGAAGTCAAAACATGCAAAGTGAAACACAAGAACAATACTTAATCCTATATGGTCCCAAACTCTTGAGTGTAAATAAAAACCATTTTATCTAGGCACCATATTGATTACTCATTGCTCATTGTTTTAATTTATCAACTTAATACTTGAATTGAAACAATAGTCATGCCATGCACCAAGCATGCATAATATGTTCGTCCAAACAATAGTTATGCCATACTTCAAGTATGCACAATATGTTTACATATGGTCTTTTCTTTTGTGAAATAGATCAATTGAACATGACTCCAATGATTCTCATTTCACAATCCCAATCCCTATTGTAAATGTAAGAATACCAAACTCTTGCCATTTACTGTAATCTGTTAGATTCTAAACTTATATGCAATGATTCCCTTGTAATGACTATGCACAGAAGTCATAACTACTTGGCAACAGACATTACACAGTATTCCAATGGAAAGTAATTCCATGGAAATGAAGTCTCACATTCAAAGTACATTCCTTTGAACATCCTACTTTGCATTAAGTTCTTTAATCTTACACGGATTCAAAGAGTAACTACCACCTATGGAAACAATTCCATATTCCCATTTTGACCATCACTTTTGAACAAGAGTTGCCTCTTTTCAAAATATGTCAATATGGTCCTTACTCTATACTTCCAATTGTCCATGAGTAGCCAATCTTTGTTAGACCTTAATTTGTCCTCGACAATTGCTTAATCATTTTAGTCATATCCAGTTCTAATCCCTTTTCCCCTCTTAATGCCCTAAGCATTAGGAAAATTTAGAATGGATAAATATTATAGCACATGCAATCGATCTTATATCCGAAGCATATGGGACACGATTCATACTATAAGTTTTTTTTGTTTGCCATGTTCTCATAATTCGAACTATGAAGAGGTATGCCGTAATCATAATCGAATTTTGAGAACGCAACATATATATAATTTCCTTATGTTGAACCATTCCAACATAACACTCATATATATATATATATATATATATATATATATATATATATATATATATATATATATATATATATATATATATATATATATATATATCTATCCTTGACTAAAGTTGATTAAAATCTCAATCTAAGCTTGTAGAATTGGAATGAAGTATAAAATCCTCTCCCTTAATTATAGCAAAACAACTTTTTCTAGGCGAATTGAAACTTTTGTTTTTCTATAATTAATATTGCTAACTTGCAACACTTAACATAATAATCATGCTCCCACTATCATAGTGATTATTATTTTACTAGCATAACACTTATGCTCCCACTAGCTTTGACATGTATCCAGAGATCAGCTGGACTTTTGGAAATCAATACTTTATTGACTTTCTTACCAAAGTTCAGATTTCTGATACGCAATTGCTTTGATAAGACTTTATCAAAATCATACACCTTTCCTTAGATAGCTCACTTGTGTGTCTAAACAATTATGAAGAGGGATGCCATAATCATAATGTTTAGACCTTTTGTCATTCTCACAATTGCTATCTACTTAAGATCTACTTAGTAAAAGAGTTTTCTCACCATCATTTTCATGAATCGAAGAGAAACCTTATGACACTTAGATTTTATGGTGTAAGTGTCCCTATCCATGTGAATTTGTCATAACCATAATCACAAGACAAGGTTAGTGGCAAATCCAAACACATATGGACTGAACTTGTTCAATCTTAATTTCTTGCCACCCGACAGCACAAGGGCCTACCATTGCTTCTAGTTTATTATACAAACAATTAAGAACTCACAGAACTCATAAGCATAGTCAGCTTTTTAACTGGAATAGACACATAAATAAGAATATGTCAACACGATAGGTTACAAACCTCAAGTCGTGGGCTAGTGATTAACAATCCTCATGATTAGTTCTTGAAACTATCTCAAGATCTTTAAGACTCCCACTGACATCTTGGCATATAAGATTCTCTTTGTTAAGAACCATTCCTTGAGAAAACAAATATTCAAGAGTTAGTGCGGATTCTTATCAAGTTAAACACTTCTCACAATTAGTCTTAGTTGGTCTTTGTCTTATCCAAAACATCACAACTTACCAATCTCAAATGTACAAGAATAGGAAACATCTTACTCTACATTTGACAAGTGTTAAAAACTTTGTAAAGACTATGTCACTCAAGTTACAATCTTGGAGTATAACTCCATGATTTGTTATTGGAACGAAGTACGATTTATCTTTTGATTTAACCATTTCAACAATTCATGATTCCTCTCCTTAGTCAAACATATGCACTAAGGTGTCCTTAGAGGATCAATTCTGATATGGTTCCATAATCACTAAGATAATCATAAAACAAGATACTCAAGTACTCTCCCATCTCTTCAGATTGGAGAAACTTTATCTTCCTGCCTTATTTGATTCTTCTTATCCGTTTTGTCATACATTGAAACCTTTATAATGTTTCAGAATTACACTTAAACCTGTAAGCATAACCATATTTACTAAACTTTAGTAAATCATGACGAATAGTCTTTGTGGTGGACCTGATCAATGCACACCCAAGTGTACCTGATACCTTTGTCCTTCACTTGACTCACATATACATGTGAACAAGGAATTAGTCTTAATTTCCCAAAAATGAAAAATTCTCATTCATCATACAATACAAGTTGCATGATTCCAAGTTTCTATCCAACTGAACCTTGGGTGATGAGAATCTTTCCTTATTTGGTAAATTATGACACTACCACAAATGAAAGAGTCAAATCCATTTACCAATATTGCTTATCAATGGGAACATAAAAACAACAATTTTTTCACAAATGCCATTGTAAGGATACTTAAAAAATAAATAAAAAACAAAATTTTCTTTTATTTTAAAACTTGCAGAAAAACTTATCCTTACAATGCAAATACATATGGCAACTTGTTTTTATCTATTCTTAAGCAATATTTCATAACTCTTATGCAGCGGATCAAAATTCTAGTCATCGAACCATACGATTAGAATCAGCACACTCTTTCTTTAAGCTTTCTTTGATTCTTCCAAAACATCAAAATGTAATTACATTACATCATGTATTAAAAATCTCAAAAGGAGACTTAATAGAGTTAGATAAAGGAGTTTACCTGAAGCAAAGTCAAACCTTTTGACTTTACCTTCCTTATAAAATTGCAGGTAAATTGGGCAGTTTCGCAACCAATGTCCCTTTTATTGGCAAAAGAAATATATGGACTCTTTGGAAATGGTGTACAGGACTATGACAAACTTAGCCTTTCTCTTTACCATTAGGTCAAACAACTTGTCCATGGTCGATCCCCTTTCAATTGGGAAGAGAAAGTCTTTCTAGACTTCAAACGTCACCATTGTCAATGTCCAAATAGGTTTGGGAAGTAGATCTTCCAATCTAATTTGCTTTACCAATGCTCCAAATCATTGTTGATTCAGCATCACTAAGCAAATAGGTAAGATCATTAAGGGTCATGTCATGATCTGTTATCGGGGAGTGACTGAAGAACCAAGTCAACAGCCAGCTACCTCGAGACTTCGACACCCGACTCTCCCGGCTTGTCAATATGTGACTTAACCTCTAAGATGTAAGCACATATAGACTTTGCTTGCCAATAGGGATTGAGTGACTTAGAACTTATCAAGTCTTGAAACTTGTGGGATAGGGAGATTTATTGGAGGAGGTGGAGGAAGTGAAGCATGATTTCCAGTCCCATTAATGCACAACAAAAGGGATTAATCTTTCACCTTGATTGCCATGTGGGATATCATCTTCAATAGGATAGCTTGTTCCTAAAGATTTGGGAAGAGCATAGTTGTCCTAACTAGACATCTATAATCGGACAAATTCAAGTTTAGTTGATTTAAAGTCCTTAATATAACACCCAATATGAAATATTAAGGCTAGGACCCAACAAACTATTTTATACCTTGGAAGAGGGATGTCGTAATCCAAGTTATAAAATATTTAAAGGTAGGTAAATGACGATTTACCAATTTCATCCATGAAAAATGAAATTGAATTAAGTTTTAATTGGATTTGAAACTCCTAGATCTTTTGAGATTCATTGAACTTTCAATGGCATGTTTAAATCTCGATTGTGCCCTCTCAAGTTTGTGACTGGGATGCCGAGGATCACAAACAAGGTGTGAATAACCACGCAAATTGACTTGGTACCCTTAATTTTATCACCCAATCGATGTGCCGGTTAAACACACGCGCTCCACCGATCTATGATAAAAATTAAGTCACCCTTTGCCACACATTGTCAGTCCCATGTTAGGGTGCCGGTTAACCACACACGCTCCACTAACGACTTAACAAAGGTGCAAAGTGTAATTTCATGGGTTAGAACCATTTCACATTTTCCTATGTAACTAAGATTGGGAATTTATAAGTGTTTAGTTACTTAGTATTTATCATTATACTTTTAATGAAGGGAGAATTATAGTCCTCTCCTACCCGTTTGGCTAACGACCCTCCACTAATCAAGGAAGCGGTGGGTGAGAGTGGACACCCATTAAACTACCATTTTATAGGCAGTAACCTTATACCCCCCTTATAAATCGGCTTCGTGAATGGGGCCTACTAATGGTAAGATTGACTTTATCTTATACATATCTATATAATTAAAATTATAATAATAGTATAAGGATGTATTTTAAACATTTAAAATACTTAGTGGTTTAATCTATTAATTAAACTATACTCTTAATTTAATTAAACTTAAACCATGTCTTTATGGAATTATTAACTCTTTTAATTATACACTTTAATTAATTTAATGAAGTCCATAAAGTTTTAATTTTAACTTTTAAAATTGTAGAGTTTGGAATTAAAGCATTAATGTGTGTGAGACTTTACAAATTCCAAAACTTGAGGGCAAGTTTTGAAACTATTCAAAACCTTTCATTTCATAACTTATGAGTTTAATGGTTCATTAAAATGAAGACTCTTCATTTTTATGTAACATTTTATTCTTTAATAACACTTTTAAAGAAATGACTCTTAAACATCCATAACTTGAGGACAAATTATGGAGTCATCAAAACAATTTAATGAAAAGACTCTTCATTTTTTTGTGTAACCTATGGAACTTTTATTAGCTTTAAATGTGACCTTTTATGTAACTTTGATGACAAGTTACAAAAACACCTTTTATGAACTTCTTTTAGATTAATATGGATTGAAAGCAACTAACAAATAATATTTTTCATCAATCTAAATTACTCATAAAACAATGCAACACAAAAAACTTTTGGTAATCCATAACTTGATGACAAGTTATGGAGTCCATACAATTTCATCAAGATCATGAATTATACTAACAAACAATTTACACATAATTTCTATGATCTAACAAAACTCATAAGCATGAACATTCATAATCAACAATTTTTCAAGAATTACATAAACACCTATAAAACTTGAAACTTTGGTTATAGCATTGAAATTGGTTTAGCATAATAATTACCACATTAAAAATAGGTTTTATAAGTCCAAAACAGTCAAAGGTAATGATTCTAGACCAATTCCAGCACCAAAACTCGAAGATATGTTGTTTGGGGATCCAACTCGTCGAGTGCATGAACAAAATCAGCGAGTTGGATGAGTTTTGCCTTGGACTCGCCGAGTCCCTTTATGGACTCGTCGAGTCCCCTGTCCAGACAGCACAAAACTTCGTTTTTCGAACCAATTTTGCAACTATAAGTGAAAACAAGTCTAGACTCTGATACCACTGTTGGGTTTTGAGCATTCTAACACTCCTATGGTGTACATGCAACCCTAAATACCTTGGATCTATGTTTTCTCTATTATACATGCAAATATCAATTTCCAAGGTATTTATCCTAACTAGCATATTATGAAGTACAAATAATATAAAATCTAGTAGAATGACACATATCTTTTTGTTGGTGCTTGATTCCATGTAGCTTGAGAGCCTAGTGCCCCAAGTGTGACTCCTCAAATGGTTCACACAACATCAAATGCATTTGGAATAACTTAGAGAGAGATTAGAACACATCAAAAATCGGTTTGCCCTCACTTGTTTCCACTAGTGGCCGATTTCTTCAATAATAAGATCATTATATAGTTAGTCACAATTAGAGTAAACCCTACTTGTCATGGCTTTCCATTTCCTTGGATCCATGGGTTCAAATACACCATGGAGCATCCTATGGGTTTTAGCTCAACTTGATAATCCATGGAGCATTAGCCCACTAAATAAGTATGGATGATTTACACAATCAACCCATATATTTTAATTAGTCTTCTTTTGATCATTTAATTAATTCTAGATTAATTCTTGATCAATACTAATTAAATAATATTATTAATATATTAGAACTTATAATATATTAATAAATCTTAAGTTTTATTTCTCTTATTTTAGTCTATCCAAATGCATGATGCCATGCAACCCAAATGGACCATGCCGGGTCGGGTCAGGTCTTACCAATTATTGTTATGGACTTAGACATTAATCCAACACCAAGAACCACACCGAGACTCTTTGAGAAGAGATGACTGCTGCCCGAGCCGAAACAAGAGCACTTCGGGAGCATCAAGCTACATTAAAGAGGTGTTTGATGGAAATAGAGCGCCATGTGGCAGAGTACAGTACTCAGGGTAATGCCCCCCATGAGTAGTGTTTGTACTACTCACATTTTTGATATAGACTAGGACTGTGGATATGCGTTAAATATTACTCTCATCTACATATAAACTTAACCCTATGACTAGGTATTTACACTATTCAGGGAATCGTAATGCTGTCAAGATTTTCCTTTAAACTTTGATCTATTATAGACCGACATCAAGGTCAAAATTTTCCAAAACATTATGTATCAAATATATCAAAGAAATTGACAAGCATTTTAGTTAACACCCATTTCATGACTTCGTTATTACAATTTATTTACTCATGGTAATCTATGATTACTTATTGTAATTTTAGAGAGACCTGGTATGGATCAAATCACGAAATTTCATTGAGAGTATTACTACTAGAATTCATAAGTTTATTTTTACATAAATTTACATTATGAATTGAATAAAAAACATATTACAAGTCAGAACATGATGCATCGAAGACTTATCGTCTTTTCACTTTTAACTCTATGGCAGAAAGATGCCGCCAAAGAAGTCAAACAGAAACAAAAACAACGTACCACCAACTCCACCACCGCCACCACCTCCACAATATGACCCCGCTATGTTCCAAGATACGGTAACTGTTGTCGTAGTAGCCGCCATAATGCAGATAAACGCAAGCGGCACCAGTGGAGAGTGAAATGGTACTAACCACTAGTCACACCCCAAAACCTAGAACGACGGAATACGTTCTGGGGTGGAGGACGTCATGTACAATATCATAACAGTGCATAATAGAAAAAACAAGCAACAACATCCATTGCATTAATATAGTGATTGTAATACAAGCGTGTTCTGTACAGTTTGTTAG
This sequence comes from Lactuca serriola, assembly GCF_051521515.1. Classification (NCBI taxonomy): domain Eukaryota; kingdom Viridiplantae; phylum Streptophyta; class Magnoliopsida; order Asterales; family Asteraceae; genus Lactuca; species Lactuca serriola. Next base: position 176,784,308 of record NC_136412.1, on the reverse strand, counting down.
ATACCAAAAAGTATAATAAAAAATAAAAAAGAGTCTTGTATGCGCTCCGTCTTCTCAAAAACTTCATCTGTACTTGTCTATTGCCGACCTGAGAATACAAGTTATTAAAAACGAGTATCAACATAAAGTTGGTGAGTTCATAAGAATTTAGTGTCATTGCTTGTATAAAAGTGTTTACAGTTGTATAACATGAAAGTTGTTATCAAGTTTGAAAATAGTGTGAATCTCTAGAAAATCCAATATTTTCCAGTAAAAGTAGTCTTCTGCCAAGACTTGGTTACTTGTAGGTTTGATCCGTTGAGTGTGTAAAAGTTTTCCCAATTAGACTCTTAATTATTATAAAAATATATTTTGGACTTCGTTTGAGCAAAGTAAATGGGAAAATAATGTATTATTCCAGCAGTGTTACTGCTGACTGGATAGTAATTAATCGCAGACTCTAGGTAGCGATGTGTATTTAATACACCTTGGGGAGTCCACTTTACCCTTAATTCATAATTTGTTAATTTAGGGTTCCGAATGTGAATCTGTATGTAACCAGGCGGATAGGCGATTGAATGTATCATGACCCTCTAGGTCATACGTAGTGTGGTAGCATGTTATCATCCCTGGGCCTAGTCGGCTCAGACTGTAGCTATCAGTCGGGACGTGTGAGTGTCCGCCCTGTATAGATCTATACACGTAGAGCCCGCTCTCCCTCCAGGAGACTAAGGTTACACGGTGAAGGCGCAGTAAAGTGCCGTATAGAGAGATAGTGTCTCACATTCTGTTTTAGTATGTTCTCTTGTATTAATGTATAGTGTGTTTCTCGGTATAATGTATTTAGTGTTCTTCTGTATAGCATATAGTATTCTTCCTATATAGTACTTAACATGTAGCAACTCATAATAGCACTAACTGTGGTAAGTATCATAATAATGGTAGTGAGGAGTGGTAAACCTTAACTATACCTATTATAGTTAACTGGCATGTTGCAGTCGTTCTTCGATACTCATAAATATTGAAATAAGTGAAGGTATTCATATCCAACACAAATACATAATATATAACTAAGAATTCAACGACAGTCGGACGGATAACAATATACCCCAAGACCCCATCAAACAAGAACATGAAATAAGGCGAGTTATCAGTCCTAAGTCCTTCAAAGCTTACTTATATAAATATATTAGTGTGGATATATTTTAGAAACATAAGAAGTTTAAAAGAGTTTGAAAATAGTTTTTATAACAAGTTAATATGAAAATGAGTTTGATAAACATTGAAAGCAGTTTTGATGGCAAAACGGTTAAAAGTATAGAAATCCTTTTTGATTGTAAGTTACAAATCACATGTGATTGATACTATAACTTGTTGTATTCAACTTGTATTCCCCCCCCCCCACATAAAAACATTTAAAAATATTTGAAAGGTTAATTAAGGGGGTATGAACTCACCTGCAGCAAGTGGATCGAATGGAAGTGTCGGTTGAGTGCTTGGGGTCAAGTGAAGACTTGAACACACTTAATGACCCTAATAACATATGAATACATATTTTTACATATAATTAGTGATTAAAACACTAATTAAACACGTATAGACGTCCTAATGCGAAGAAAAACGCTTTGGTCAAGTGCTAGGAGGCTATTGGGTTGAAATGAAGGAGTGTAAGGCCTCACTATGGAGTTTACTCCTCAAACACTCACCCTAGGTGAGTTTACGGTTGAGGGACCAATTCCCCCATGAGTTTACGGCCGTAAACTCATGGGAGGAGTGTATTTGTGTGCTTTAAGGTCTCTTGCATCACTAAGAAGGGTGCTAAGATCACATCCAAGGCTTGTGAAGTGATTAGGGTTGAAAAAGGGGTACTCCCTTGGAGTTTGCGGTCCTTGGACCACTCTTTGGGAGTTCACGGTCGTAAAAACTAGGGTTTATGGCCGTAAACCCTTGGGAACAACATTTCCTTTGTATTTTTTGGTCCTAGGCTCATTCATACAAGTTTTTAGTCCATTAAACATGCTAAGGAAGGAGTTAGGGACACCAAAACATCCTTTATGGTGTTTACGGTTTTGGTGTTTACGGTTCTTGAATGTTCATGGACTGTAAACTCATGTTTACTCCCCTAAAGGCACGATTTTGGGTTTCTACTTTCATTCATGCAAGTTTCTAAGTCAAAGATGAGCATTAGAAGGGTTTTGGAGGGATTTTGTGGCTTTAAAAACCCCCTTAAGGGAGTTCACGGTTTTGGGAGGTGTTCCCAAACCGTAAACTCTAGTTTTCAAGGTATGTGAGTGATTAAATCCCGAATTTTCATGGATACAAAGCTAAACAACAAGCTAGGAAGGATTACTTACGGTTTTGGAGCTTGAATGAGGTGTTTCTTGGCTAAACCCACTTGTAGAGAGAGAGAGAGAGAGAGAGAGAGAGAGAGAGAGAAAGAGAAAGAGAGAGAGTAGAGAGAGAAAGCTTCTAGGAGTGAGAAAAGGTTCAAGTGAAAGCCACTCAACCCTTATATAGGGCTTGAGTTGGCGGCCAGGTGGAAATCCACCCCATACCGACGTTAAACGGAATTTAAAATTTTACCTGATTAAATGGTCGTAACCTGGCTTAGTCGTAAACTAAAATTTTTCCCAAATAATTTTGAGGGTATTACACGTGTTTTTATTTATTTCATTTCGACACTAAAAATAAAATAAAACATTAATTGATTTGTCTAACCTATATGTTAACGGAAATTTTAATAACAATAATAATAAAAAATATATTCTATTAACGGAAATGGGTTACGGCGACGGAATAAATTTCAGGTTGTCACACCACTCAAATCATGGAGAAAGTCACGGACACCCCAGGGAGTGTTCATACAAAGATTTCACCAATGGAAAACCTAAAACCTTCAACGGAAGTCGAGGCGTAATCGCACTAATGTAATGGTTCAAGAAGATTGAATCAATCTTCGAAATATGTGCGTGTCCGAAAACAAGTAAAGTCAAATATACAACCTGCACTTTCTCTGACTGAGCTCTTACTTGGTGGAAGGGCCATGTCAAAGCATTAACCCTCCCAGTGGAAAATTCCATGAGCTGGGAAGACTTGAAGATCTTAATGCTAGAGGAGTATTGCGCAAGGGGTGAAGTGGAAAAATTGGAACATGAGTTGTGGAACCTTAAAATGACTAGATTGGACCTCGCCGCCTACACGGCCAGATTCAGTGATCTAGCAGTATTGTGTCCCGAGATGGTCACCCCAGAAGTGAAGAAAGTGGAAACATACACATGGGGATTGTCACCCTAGATCCAAGGGCATGTAATAGCTTCCAACCCTACTACCTTCGACAATGCAAAACGCTTGGCACAATGATTCATTGATCATGGAGTCCGCCAGGGAATAATAACAGACATTCCTGAACAACCGAAGGAAAGGGATAACAGAAAAAGACCCTGGAATAAAAGAAAGAGCAAAACAATAAAGGAAAACCCCAAAAGACAACAAATAGTGGCAGCTCATGCTGTCACTGTTCCGACCACCCCAACACCAGCAAAACAATATGCTGGGAATCTACCAAAATGCAATTAGTGTAACTACCACTCCATGGGTGCATGTTGGGAAATGTATTGCATGAAGTGCAACAAGAAAGGACACACGATCCATTTCTGCAAAGGGCCAGCTCAACAAACTGCCCCAACCACGAATATAGGAGTAAGGCGCACTTGTTACGGATGCAGAGAGATAGGGCACTGTTGGATTTAGTATCTAAGCCCATAACTATAATTGGTATGTACTTGACCCGAGAGTAGCATGGTCCATTTGGGTTGCATGGCACCAGAACAATTTGTTTGGATGGACTTTTGAGAAGAGGATATTCATGATTTATTAATATATTATACGTTCTAATATATTAATATAAAATCATATTATTTAATTAGTATTGTTCAAGAATTAATTTGGAATTAATTTTGTAATCAAAAGAGACTAATTAAATATAAGGGGTTGATTTGGTAAATCATTCATTCTTATGGTGTGGGCCAATGATCCATTATTCCGTATGTTGGGCTAAACCCATGTGACAACCCATGGATGATCCATGGAGGTTTAAACCCATGGAGCATGAGGAATATGGAAGGTCATGCACATTAGGGTTTACATGGTGTAACCCTAGTTTTTCCACACTATATATATAAGAAACCCATGAGTTCCTAAAATTGGAACCCTAGTGTTCTTGGAAGATCCATAGCCAATTTTTGAGTACAAGTATTCTCTCTTAAGTACTCCATTGTTGGTGGTGTTGTGTGAAGCATTTGAGGCATCACATTTGGGGTGCTAGGATCTTAAAGGTCCAAGGAATGAAGATACAAGAAAAGGTATGTGTTCTAACTAGTTTTTTGTTATATAAGTACCCATGTTTTTATGCTAGTTAGAGAAATGCTTTGGAAAATCATTTTACATGTATAATTAGAGAAAACATAGATCCAAAGAATTTAGGGTTGTATGTGCACCTTAAGGTTGTTAGGATGCTCAAAACCCTTTAGTGGTATCAGAGCCTTGGATTCTTTTCTATTATACTTGATGTTATATTGATTTTCAAAGTGTAAGTAATCGAATTTTTGCCTTCTGCCCAGTGAGATCGCCGAGTCCACTGGGTGACTCACCAATTCCCTTTGTTAAATGGCCAACTCGACGAGTCCAGTTCATGTACTTGCCGAGTTGGTGCTCCAGTGGGCAAATTTTCGAATTTTGGCCAGAAATTGGATTAGGATCATTACCCTAAACTGTTTTTTGAACCATGAAACATGTTTTTTCATAAGGTAATGATCATGCTTGTCCAATTAAAAGATAATTGTCAAAGTTTCAAGATTTATATTAGTTTATATGATTTCTTGAAAATTGTTGATGTGAATTATCTTTGCTTATGAGTTTGTCTAGATCATAGATATTATTTGACACTTCTTGTTAGTTTAATTGTTGATCTAAATGCCTTTTAATGGATTCCATAACTTGTCCTCAAGTTATGGAAAACCAAAGTCTTTTTCATAAAATTCATTAAACTCATACATTAAGACAATGAAAAGTTTTGAATAGTGTCAAAACTTGTCCTCAAGTTTTGGAATTTGTAAAGTCGCACTTAAGATACTTTAATTCCAAACCCTAGAATTTTAAAAGTTTAAAATTAAACCCTTATACTTTATAGTATTATAAGTTTAATAATATATATATATATATATATATATATATATATATATATATATATATATATATATATATATATAAGATCAAGTCAGTCTTACCGTTAGTAGGCCTCATTCACAAAGTCGGTCTATAAGGGAGGTATAAGGTTACTGCCTATAAAATGACAGTTTAATGGGTGTCCACTCTCGTTCACTGCTTCCTTGACTGGTGGAGGGTTGTTAGCGGAACAGGTAGGATAGGACATTAATTCTCATTAAGTATAATGATAATTATAAAGTAACTAAACCTTTTATAATTTCCCAATCTTAGTTACTTAAGGAAAATGTGAAATTGATGCTAATCCTTGAAAATTGCACTTTGCACCTTGCCAAGTCGTTAATGGAGCATGTGTGGTTAACCGATACATTAACTTGGACTAGTATGGGTGGTAAAGGGTGGCTTGATGTTTATCATAAGATCAATGGAGCGTGTGTGGTTAACCGACACATTGATTGGGTGATAAATGACATCGGGAGTACCAAGCACATTTTGCATGGTTATTCACACCTTGTTTGTGATCCTTGGTATCCCAGTCACAAACCTGAAGGGCATAATCGAGATTTAAACATGCCATTGAATTGTTCAATGAATCTCAAAGGATCTAGGAGTTTCAATCCAATTAAAACTAAATAATCAATTTCGTTTTTCATGGTGGAAATTGGTAAATTGTCATTTACCTACCTTCAAATATTTTGCAAGTTGGATTACGACATCCCTCTTCCAGTTTGTAAAATATTGTGTTGGGTCCTAGACTTAATATTTAATATTGGGTCCAACTTCAATGACTATATTAGGAACATCAGGATGGTCACTCGCTATAAGGATAAGGAATATGTCCTAGACAAGGAGCTTAAGGAAATCGATGAGTCTTCTGCTACTCTTGAGGAGATTGCTGAGTTTAGGGCACACGAGAAGGATGCCAGTAAGGTAGCTTGTATCATGCTTGCCACTATGTCAGCTGAACTCCAAAAGTCCTATGAGGACTCCTACCTTTTTGAGATGCACCAGAACCCAATGGAAAGATACCATCAGAGTGCTCGTCAATAGAGGTATGAGATCATCTCTTCCATGATAACAACTAGAATGAATGATGGTGAACCCATTACGCGCCACTTGTAGAAAAAGCAAAGGTTTGTGGATCGGTTTCTAAAGTTAAATGTGAACTTCCTTGAGGAGCTGGCTATAGATATCATTCTACACTCCTTACCTTCATGTTATGATCAGTTCCGTATGACCTATCATATGAACAAGGAGGAGGTCACACTTAGCAAACTTCAAGGGATTTTAAGGACTACTAAAACCGGTCTCAAAGGTAAAAATGTTGTTTCTACTCCTACCACAACTGCCCTTGTTCTGGAAATTGGACAAGGGAAAGGGAAGAAGAGGAAGACTCCCTCAAAGAGCCGCAAGGGAAAGTCTCTTGATGGATCCTCTTCAAGCGGGACCAAGGCTGGTTCTGTTGCTCCCTCTTCCATACTTGAGGAAGCAGAGTGCTTCTACTGTCACGAAAAAGGGCACTGGAAACGAAGCTGCCCCAAATACTTGATGGATGTCAAGGATGGGAAAGCTAAACCCACCTATGTAGCTATTTATACTATTCTATCAAAAAACTCATCACATTCTAACTCTTGGGTTCTTGACACAGGTTGTGGATTTCACATTTGTTCTGATGTGCAGGGCCTAAAAAGAAGTAAGGATGTGGAGCACGGGAAGATAAACTTGATCATGGGGAATAGGAAGGTTTCACATGTACCAAGATTGGAGTTTACTCTTTATTGCTTAGTAGTGGGTTAGAAATAGATTTGAATAATTGTTTCTACTCGTCTAATATGGCGAGAAATATTATTTCCTTTCATGGTTTGTACAAACAAGGTTATAGGTTTTCATTTGATAATGAAATTGGCTCTATAAATGCTTATTATAATGGTGTTTTTTTAAAGCATTACCTTGTAATGGTGTATATGAAACTATGAATGTTGTAGACAACTTGGGAAATAATGTGTTGCATATTGATTCTTCCAATGAAATGGATAAAGCATGCTTGTGACATTGTCGTCTTGGACATGTCAGCAAGAAGCGCATAGGCCAACTCCAAAAGGCTAGAGTTTTAGAGTCATTCGACTTAAGGTTGGATGACACTTGCGAATCTTGTTTATTTGGAAACATGACCAAGTCACCCTTCACTGGTACTTGTGAAAGGGGTGAAGGTTTGTTGGATCTCATACACACCGATGTGTGTGGGCCCTTCAGAACCGCCACAAGGGATGCTGACCGCTTCTATGTGACTTTTTCTGATGATTACAGTAGATATGGCTATGTCTACTTAATCAAGCATAAGTCAGAAACCTTTGAGAAATTCAAAGAGTTTAAACAAGAAGTGCAGAATCAGTTGGGCAGGAAGATAAAGATGCTCCGATCCAATCGGGGTGGTGAGTATCTTAGTATCGAGTTCCTTGACTATCTTAAGGAATGTGGAATTGTTTCACAGTTGACGCCACCTAGGACACCATAGCTTAATGGTGTGGCTGAGAGGCGCAATCGAACCTTGTTGGACATGGTTTGTTCCATGATGAGTCGAGCTTCGTTACCTATCTTATTCCGGGGGTATACCTTAGAGACTACCGCCCATATCCTTAATCTAGTCCTTACCAAGAAGGTTTCCAAAACACCTCACGAGATGTGGACTAGGTAGGTTCCCACATTATACCACATCAAGGTTTGCGGTTGCGAGGCTTTCGTAACACGCGAGACTCACGACAAGCTCGAAGCTCATAGTGAGCGGTGTATTTTCATCGGCTACCCACATAAATCCTTTGGTTATCTCTTCTACAAACCCAATGACAATGTTGTCTTTGTTGCGAGGAGAGGAGTCTTGTTGGATTAGATGTCTAAGTCCATAACTATTATTGGTATGTACTTGACCCGAGAGTAGCATGGTCCATTTGGGTTGCATATCATCAGGACAATTTGTTAGGATAGACTTTTGAGAGAACAGGTTATATATGATTTATTAATATGTTATAAGTTATAATATATTAATATGAAATCATATGTTTTAATTATTATTGATTAAGAATTAATTTGGAATTAATTTAGTGATCAAAAGAGACTAATTAAATATATGGGGACTAATTATGTTAATTAGTTATATTTATATGTGTTGGGCTTATGATCCATGTTGGACCAAGTTTATGTATGGATACATAAAGAGTTGGGCCACATGAACCATGGATCATAAAACCCATGGGTATGGGTTTGGGTTTTACCCATGTCTCTTAGAATTCAACACATATAATTACATATATGATAACCTAAAAACGACAAACCCTAGAGTGTGGGTGCATGTTCTTGGAGTTCATGAAGGTTTTAGAGTGCATGGATATTCTCTCTCAAGTCCTATCTTTGTCCTTGGTGTGTTGTGATTCCAATTGAGGCTTCCACACTATTGGGGCTAAGCTCTTAAGGCCAAATGCGTCAAGACTTCCAGCCATATGAAAAGGTATGTTACACTAACTAGTATCTTGTGTAGGTTACATCTTTGTATGCTAGTTATAGGCTTAATACCTTGGAAACACCTTTGTATGTATGATTAGTGAAAACATAGATCCAAGGTATTTAGGGTTGCATGAACACCTTAGGAGTGTTAGAATGCTCAAAACCCAACAGTGGTATCAGAGCCTAGGCCTGTTTTCGATTATACTTGATGCAACTTGTTTTTCAAAGCCACAAATCTGTCCAGACTAAAACTCGATGATTTTTTGCTATAAACTCGACGAGTTCATGGGTTGTAGCATGAACTCGACGAGTTGAAGTCCCTGACAGCTTACCTTCGAGTTTTTTGGATGGAATTGGACTAGGAGCATTACCACAAACTTTTTTGGACTTATAAAACCTGTTTTTGATGTGGTAATGATCATTCTAATCCAATTCAAAAGATAACTATCAACAATTTCATGTTTTGTATTAGTTTAATGATTAGGCTAATTACATGAAAATTGTTTGATTTGAATTGTCTTCTTCATATGAGTTTAATCAAGATTATGAATATTGCTAGACATGTTTGTGATAGTTGTCTTCAATCCAAATTAATCTAAAAGTTATTCATAATATGTGTTTTGTAACTTGTCCTAAAGTTATATGAAAAGTCTCATTAAAAAAGGTTATTAAAGCCATAGGTTACAAAAGAAGATTCTTTTTGTCATAAATAGTTTTATGAACTCCATAACTTGTCCTCAAGTTATGGATGTTCAAGAGTCTCTTCATTAAAGATTTTTAAAACCTTAATTAAACTCACAAGTTATGAAAATCTAAGAGTTGCTGTGACAACCGTCAAATTCTAGTCAAGTCAAAGTCAAAAAAGTCAACAAGTCAAACCGGTCAACTCAATTAGCCCTTATATACTAGGGTTCACGTTAGGTAATTACTGTACAAATCATTATTTTAATGAGGAATCATCATTTTGAAAGTTCGTGTATCTAGATTTCTTTAACCTAAAATTGTGGTAAGTAATGAACCAAAGCGATAAAACACTATTGCATACTCATCGGGAGTGTGTAAGATCCTTAAACATGGCGTAACGGGGTTTATGGACCTTGCTTTGTGACATCGAACACTCAAAAATGTCACAAATGAAGCCTCTCCCAATCTCTTTCACTCTATCTCTCTCTATTAAAAATATCTCCCAAATCTCTCTCAAAAGTTCCTATAACTTTTTGAAATCATTCGGGCCATCCCGACCCTTAACCGGGTCAAAAATCGCTTAAAACGGGGTAAAAATGGGTAAAACAGCCTAAAGGAACCAAAACCACCCTTTGGGGAGCAAACCCTCTTAGGGCCAACGGTCCCCTATAGGGACCGAACCTGCTAAGAACCGAAGTGCTTGAACCGAACCCGAAGCTGGAAGAGTTGAACCCGAACCTCGCATAGGACCGAACGTGAAGGTCCTCTCGGACCGAACCCTCTTTCCGCCTTCGCTCCATTTCGCCTAGTTTGCCTTCGGGCCCAGCAACATCAGGGACCGAACCTCGGCCCAGTACCGAGAAGCCTCGCAGGTTCGCCATTTTCACCCGGTTTTCGACTAGTTTTGCGTTTTAAGCGCGATTTTAATTATTTTAACATGGGATTTTCACCCAAACTCGTATTTTAACATAATAAACCCCAAATATCCATATTTTAATTATATTTAGGGGAAAATCCTTGCCTAAGAATAAAATCTAGTAGGTAAGATTTATCGGTGGAGTGTTGACTTACCCTTTGGGCAAAGACACAAGTTACCTCCCTTACCCACTCCAAGGCCATCCCCAGTTACTATTCCACCATACCTAGTCACTTCCATCATCCTTCCCATCATTTTCTTCCAGCCATACACTTGAACAAAAGGTAGAATCATTATCTCTCCTCTCTCATTCCTCTCATTTTCCACCAAAGTACAAACTTCATTTTCTCTCACTTTATCTCTCTAAAATTTTGAGATTCAAGGATATTATCCAAGCTTTTCTTCTACTTTGGTAAGTATTAACATCCTCCATATGATTATTTCACTTCTTTCTACTCAAATCATGGATACCTTACGCAAACATCATCACATTCATGTTAGATCTTCGAATCTTCAAGGCATCTTCTAAGTGTTCTTGAGTTGAACACTTCTTTTCTTCAACATCCATCCACTAAGAACACACAAAGTGAGTTCATACCCCTATCTTTTCATGTTTTTCTTAAGTTTTAAGGGGGGAATACAAGTTAAAACACCAAGAACACAAGTAAACTCACCCAACAACTTTCATCAGGAAAGTTTAACTCCATTCACGGACTATTTTGGTCAACTTAAATATTTTTTTTTTCAAAACTATATTAGGTGCAAATATTTCAGGTTCATACCTTTAAAATCACTATTTTCACATCACCATACGATTTTTCTACAATTTATGGCAATTTTTACAAAACAGCCTATCATTTCAAAAACCACTTCGGACCAGTCTGTGAAGTTGGACACATTTAAACGAGTTAAAGGTCACTAAAAATCATGGTAAAAATTATGAATAGAATAGACACATTTTCTAAGCTCTCAAAATTTACAGATTCTGATTTCGACTTCAAATGATTTTTCTATGATTGTTGTAAGAACATGAACAACAAGGTTTAAACTAGAAAATGGTTAACAATTTCATTTGCACCTTGTAGCTTGTTGAGCAAGGTGTGTGTTATTATATATATATATATATATATATATATATATATATATATATATATATATATATATATATATATATATATATAGGAATGAGTTCTATGGAGAACAAATAACTACGGCAACATCTACCGGAACCAATAATCAAATGACACGTGTCCATTTCTTTCTTTACAAGTAATGTATTGTGGAAGTGATGTGTTGTCATGTTTTCATTGGTTCAAATATGTGTTGCCCTAATCATTCATTTTCCATATAACTCTTCCCTATATATATATATATATACGTACATGTACGAATCATATACAAGGGGTTACTACCTCTACAAATAATATTAATAAATTATAATAGGCATAGTTAAGTCTATTATACACCACAAACAAATATGATAAACTATAGTAGGTATAGTTAGGTTGCATATGCATTACAAACATTATGATAAACTATAATAGGTATAGTTTATGTTACAATTACATTTCGAACTCATTACGAAAGGTTTTTATTTCATATAAAAGGGGTACAAATACAAAGTACCGAGTTATATAAAAAGGGTACAAATACAAAGTACCGGGTTTTCATATAGAATGGGTACAAATACAAAGTACCGGGTCTATATAAGGGGGTATAAATACAAAGTACCGGGTTTATACAAAGGGGTACAAATACAAAGTACCGAGTTTTCATAATGAAGGGGTACAAAAATACAAAGTACCAGGTCTATACAAAAAGGTACAAATACAAAGTACTGGGTTTTCATAAACTAAAGGGGTACATTACAAAGTACCGGATTTTCATAAACTAAAGGGGTACATTACAAAGTACCGGGTTTTCATAACTAAAGGGGTACATTACAAAGTACCGGGTTTACACAAAATGGTTTTATGATATTAGAACTACAATCCATCTAGAATTTGTTAGTTTCCGGTTATAATTGCTAAGTGTATATGTCAGAGTTATATAAGAATTTAGTTGCGATCGACTTAGAATTGGTGGGCCCGCCTTACTTCCTGTTCCTTGTTTGGTTGTGGACTTAGGGTAGACCCATTATATTCGACGGTTTATTTAACTAAAATTTTATATAACTTATATACGCTAAGTGATTATAGAGGAAATATATGGGTCTTTCTAGGGTACATTATTGCATAACATATGAGCTTTCCTTACACATTTTATAAAGAAAATATTGGATTTTCTGGAATCATACTCATTCGCTTTTATAAGGAAAATGACATCTTTATCAAATAAAACTCTTATGAACTCATCAACTTAATTGTTGACACTTTTTCAAAACTACTTGTATTCTCAGGGAACCAGTAAAACAGGAAATCAACGGCTTTTGAGGATGGAACACTAAGGTGTTAAACATTTTACTTTTGTCGACATAATGTAATTGATTTAGAAACATGTAAACTTATACTATGGTGTAACCTTTTCAATTATATTTATGTTGGTTGTTTTTACTTTGAGCACTATTATACCCGTTGTTGTGATACTATACATGAAGTCCTCCACCCCCGGGCGTTTCCGCCATCCTTGGTTTGGGGGTGTGACAGTTGCCCTCAAGTTTTGGAATTTGCAAAGTTACCTCCCCATGTATACTTTAATTCCAAATTAAACCTTAGAATTTTAAAAGTTTAAAATTCAACCTTATAATATTATAATATTAAAAGTTAATCATTATATATATATATATATATATATATATATATATATATATATGTGTGTGTGTGTGTGTGTGTGTGTGTATAAGAGTAAATTCAATCTTAACCTTAGTAGGCCTCATTCACGAAGCTAGTCTATAAGGAGGGTATAAGGTTACTGCCTATAAAATGGCAGTTTAATGGGTGTCCACTCTCACCCACCGTTTCCTTGACTGGTGGAGGGTCGTTAGCCGAACAGGTAGGATAGGACTCTAATTCTCCTTTCATTAAAAGTATAATGATGAATACTAAGTAACTAAACTATTATAAATTCCCAATCTTAGTTACTTAGGAAAATGTGAAATGGTGCTAACCCATGAAATTGCACTTTGCACCCTTGTTAAGTCGTTAGTGGAGCGTGTATGGTTAACCGACATACTAACGTGGGACTGACAATGTGTGGCAAAGGGTGAATTAAGTTTTATCATAGATCGTTGGAGCGCGTGTGGTTAACCAGCACATCGATTGGGAGATAAAATTAAGGGTACCAAGTCAATTTGCATGGTTATTCACACCTTGTTTGTGATGCTCGGCATCCCAGTCATAAATTTGAGAGGGCACAATCGAGATTTAAACATGCCATTGAATGTTCAATGAATCTCAAAAGATCTAGGAGTTTCAAATCCAATTAAAACTTAATAATTTATTTTGTTTTTCATGGTGTAAATTGGTAAATCATCATTTACTTACCTTCAAATATTTTGTAGCTTGGATTATGGCATCCCTCTTCCAATTTATAAATTAGTTAGTTGGGTCCTAGCCTTAATATTTCATATTGGGTGTTATGTTAAGGACTTAAATCAATTGAAACTTGAATTTCTCCCTCATAGACGTCTTAGTTCAGACAACTATGGTCTTCCTCCTCCTTTTGGATAGAGCTTTCCTGAAGAAGATGATACCCCAAATGACAGTCAAGGTGAAAGATCAATCCCTTTGTTGTGCATTAATAGGACTAGACATCTTACTTCATTTCCTCCTCCTCCTCCAATAATTCTCCCTGACCCACAAGTTCAAGGTCAATCAATCCCTATTTGTGACAACCGTCAATTTTCAGTCAAGTCAAAGTCAACTAAAGTCAACAAGTCAAACCGGTCAACTCAATTTGCCATGAGTATTAGAGTTTACGTTATGTAATTTCTAAACAACTCTCTATTCTATTGAGAAATCATAAATTGAAAAGTGCGTACATCTAGATCTCCTTAACCTAAAACTGTGGTACGTGGCGAGCCAAACCGATAAAACAACGTTGCATACTCATCGGGAGTATGCAAGATCCTTAAACAAGGCTTAACGGGGCTTACGGACCCTGCATTGCAAAGCCGAACACTCAAAAAGGTCACCAATGAAACCTCCCTCAATCGTTTTCACTTTATCTCTCTCTATGAGAGATCTCTCCCAAATCTCTCTAAGTATGTGAAATCTCTCCCAAATCTCTCTCTGAATGAGAAATCTCTCCAAGAATGTCAAATCTCTCCCAAATCTCTCTAAGTATGTGAAATCTCTCCCAAATCTCTCTTTGTATGAGAAATCTCTCCAAGTATGTCAAATCTCTCCCAAATCTCTCTAAGTATGTGAAATCTCTCCCAAATCTCTCTCTGAATGTGAAATCTCTCCAAGAATGTCAAATCTCTCCCAAATCTCTCTAAGTATGTGAAATCTCTCCCAAATATCTCTTTGTATGTGAAATCTCTCCAAGAATGTCAAATCTCTCCCTAATCTCTTTGAGTATGTGGAATCTCTCTCAAATCTCTCTCGAAATCTCTCCCAACTTTCTATAATCACTCGGGGCATCCCGACCCTCGAATTTGGCGAAAACAGCCCAAAAACGGAAGTCTACGCGAAAAACGGACCTTAGGAACCGAAACCCCTCTTAGGAACCGAACCCTCTTGATGAAGAAGGCTGCTGAACCGAACCCGAAGGTACTGTTCACTACTGTTCACTACAGTTCCTTCGGTTCTGCCATTCTCGCCTCTTATCTCCGAACCAAAGCTTCCCTTCTGACCTTCGCTTCTGACCTTCGCTTCTGACTTCGGACCGAGCCTTCGGACGGACCCTCGCCCTTCGCCTCTCGCTTCTGGCTCGCGCATTTCGTTTCCGACTCAGCATCAGCATGGACCGAGCCTCGGCCTAGGGACCGAACCTCGGCTTAGGACCGAGAGGTCTCGCTGGGAACTCATTTTCTCCCGGTTTTCGCATAGTTTTACGTTTAAGGCCCGTTTTTAATTATTTTAACGCGGGGTTTTCACCCAAAATCATATTTTAACATAATAAACCCTAAATATTCACAATTTAATCATATTTTCATAAAAATCTTTATTTAAATAATAAAAGCAAGTGGGTAAAGTACAAAGAGGTGGAGTGTTGACTTTGCTTTACTTTATGACACAAGCAACCACTCCCACACCCACTCTATGACCAGCCACACCTCCCCACCTTACCTAGGTCACATCAATGTACTTTCCACTCAATCATCACTCTTTCCCACGTTTTTGAGAGCTGAATATTCACCCTCTCTCCTCATTTCTCTCATTTCCTCTCTTTTCACCAAAAAGAGCAAACTCTTTTCTCTCTCTCATTTTCCCTCTCTAGAACTCGAGATTTGAGGGCTGATATTGGGATTTTCCTCCACATTTGGTAAGAATAATCCATTCTCTTTATGATTATCTCAATTATTTCCACTCGAATCATGGATATCTTACACAAACTCTCTCATAATTGTGTTAGATCTTCGAATCTTCAAGTGATTCTTCAAGTGTTCTTGGGTTGAACACTTCTCTTCTTCAACACTTACCTACTGAAATCACTTAAGGTGAGTTCATACCCCTACATTTTCATGTTTTTCTCAAGTTTTTAGGGGGGGAATACAAGTTAAAACACCAAGAACATAACTACACTTTTCTAACAGCCTTCATCAGAAAAGTTCAACTCCATTCACGGACTGTTTTGGACACCGTAAACATTTTTGTTTTCAAAACTGTTTTAGGTGCATGTAGTTCCACTTCTTAGCTTTAAAATGACTACTTGCACATCTCCATACGATTTTTCTACAATTTATGGTGATTTTTACAAAACTGCCTATCATTTCAAACATCAATCCGGACCAGTCTGTGATTATGGACTTTTTCACATAAGTAAGAAGTCATTAAAAATTATAATAAAAATTATGAACAAACTAGACTCATTTTCCAAACTCTCAGAAGTTACAGAACTTGATTTGGACATTTTATGATTTTTCTACAATTTTTCCAATAACAGTTACAGAAAATGTTATTAACAGAAAAACACTATAAATTTCATTTCACCTTGTAACATGTTGAGCAAGGTATACATCGTTATGTGATTATGTGTAGTTGCAATATATGACAATTTTGTATTATTATATAGACATACATCAGAAAACAAATGGATTTACACCTCCACAAGTATGGTAAATATATAAATGATATTACAAGGCTATATCCATTAAAATATAAACATTGGTAAATTATGACAAGTAAGGCCTATGCTCACTACCCACACAAATAATTGATAAACTATAATAGGTATAGTTTAGGGTTATTTATATAACAAACACATTATTAAAGGTTTTACACATACAAAAGAGTTATTGCCACTATGGACAATTATGATAAACTATAATAAGTATAGTTAAGCCATTATACCCCCACAAACGAACACGCTAGTTATAATCGGTATAGTTATGGTAAATATATATTACAAACAAAGTGATAAACTATAATAGGTATAGTTTATGTTTCATCTACCCTATGAACTTAATTACAAGAAAGGAATTCACCATCACCACCACTTTTGATAAGCTATAATATGCATAGTTCAGGTTCACTAATCACTATTACTCTCCGGTGAACTATGATATGTATAGGTTATATTCACCATCACCACCACTTTTGATAAGCTATAATATGCATAGTTCAGGTTCACTAATCATTATTACTCTCCGGTGAACTATGATATGTATAGGTTATATTCACCATCACCACCACTTTTGATAAGCTATAATATGCATAGTTCAGGTTCACTAATCACTATTACTCTCCGGTGAACTATGATATGTATAGGTTATATTCACCATCACCACCACTTTTGATAAGCTATAATATGCATAGTTCAGGTTCACTAATCACTATTACTCTCCGGTGAACTATGATATGTATAGGTTATATTCACCATCACCACCACTTTTGGTAAACTATAGTATGCATAGTTTAAGTTCACATTAAATTTTCGCATTGTTAGACTTCAACTATAATCGTTGAGCGTATATGCTTGAGTCATACAAGAATTTAGTCTGGATTGGCTTAGAATTGGTGGTGCCCGCCTCATCTCCTGTTCCTCGTTGGGTTGTGGACCTAGGGCAGACCCACTATATTCAACGTTTTATCTAACTTAAATCTTATATAACTTATATACGCTGGACGATTATAGGGGAAATCTACGGGTCAATCTAGGGTTCATCAACACATCATATAGGAATATTCTGTTTACACTTAACTAAGAAAATATTGGATTTTCTGGAGATCAAACTCTATCGATTTTAAAAGGGAAAACGGTTTCTACTCCAAACAAAACTCTTATGAACTCACCAACTTAATTGTTGACACTCTTTCAAAACTACTTGTATTCTCAGGAAATCAGTGAAACAGGAAAACTTCAGCGCTTTGAGGATGGGACGTTAAACCGTCAGCAATTTATTTTTGTCATCATAATGTAATTGATTTTGAAACATGTAAACATATACTTGGTGTAACTTTTTCAATTATATTTATGATGGTTGTATTTACTTTGTGCACTATTATACACGTTGTTGTGATACTGTACATGAAGTCCTCCACCCCTGGACGTTTCCGCCATCCTTGGTTTGGGGGTGTGACACTATTTGGCAAGCAAAGTCTATATGTGCTTACATCTTGGGGATTAAGTCACATATTGGCAAGCCGAGAGAGTGGGTGTCAAAGTCTCAAGGAAGTTGACTGTTGACTGGGTTCTTCAATCACTTTCTAAGTCACATAGTGAGTTCTTTAAGGACTACTATGTAACAGACTATGACATGACCCTTAATGATCTTACCTATTTGCTTGATGCTGCTGAATCAACAATGATCTGGAGCACTGGTAAAGCAAATTTGATTAGAAGATCAACTTCCCAAACTTCCATGGACATTAACAATGGTAACATTGGATATCCAGAAAAGCTTTCTCTTCCCAATGGAAAGGGTTCGTCCATAGTCAA
Organism: Lactuca serriola; assembly: GCF_051521515.1. NCBI lineage: Eukaryota > Viridiplantae > Streptophyta > Magnoliopsida > Asterales > Asteraceae > Lactuca > Lactuca serriola. The sequence goes on along the minus strand of NC_136412.1, from coordinate 176,765,965 downwards.
CTCGGTTGACCAAATTGTAAAGAGAAAGGCTAAGTCTGAGATAGTCCCATTACCAAAGAGTCCATATGTTTCCATTGCTAAGAGAAGGGGCATTGATTGCAAAGCTGCCCATTTTACCTGAAAGATCATAAGGATGGTAAAGTCAAAAAAGGTTTGACTCTACTTCAGGTAAAGTCCACTATCTAACTCTATTAAGTTATTATTTGGAGATTCTTAATACATGATGTAATGTAATTACATTTTGATGTTTTGTAGAATCAAAGAAAAGTAAGGAAGCTTAAAGAAAGAGTAAGCTGATTCTGATCGCGAATAGATGGATTTCGATCGCATGGTTCGATGATCAGAATTTTGAGCTGCTGCTTAAGAGTTATGATATATAGCTTAGGAATAGATAACAACATGTTTTCATATGTATTTGCGTTGTAAGGATAAGTTTTTTCCGCAAGTTTTAAAATAAAAGAAAAGTTTTGATTTTATTTATTTTAAGTATCCTTACAATGGCATTTGTGAAAAAATGTCGTTTATATGATTTCGTTGATAGCAATATTGGAAAATGGATTTGATTCTTTCATTTGTGGTAGTGGCATAATTTACCAAATAAGGAAAGATTCTCATCACCCAAGTTTCAGTTGGATAGAAACTTGGAATCATGCAACTTGTATTGTATGATGAATGAGAATTTTCATCTTTTGTAAATTAAGACTAATTCCTTGTTCATATCTTGTAACACCCAATTTTCAAATAATTTTTCACATTTTAAAAACACACTTTCATTCATAATTGTTATAAAAATATCATTGTCTCACATAATCAATTCATAACATCACATCCCAAGATCATAAAAATGTAAAAACTCCTCATGTGTGTACTGATCAAGCCGGCGCCTTCCCGCGATCTTCACTGGTACCCGAAACACATAACACAACACTGTAAGCATAAATGCTTAGTGAGTTCCCCAAAATACCACACACAACACATATTAGCCACTCGAGGCTATAACTCTGTTTGACCCTCTGGTCAATGTGTCTCAGTGGGACCCTCCAGTCCCATAACTCTGTGGGCCCTTTGGCCCTCACTCTGTGGACCTTCTGGTCCAAACTCTAAATAACTCTGTAACATACATAACATAAATCACATAGAAATCTTATCATGCACATGTTGGATTAATGTCTAAGTCCATAACTATAATCGGTAAGACTTGACCTGACCCGACATGGTCCATTTGGGTTGCATGGCATCATGCACTTGGATAGACTAAATGAGAGAAATAAGACACTTATGGTTATTAATATATTATAATTTCTAGTATATTAATAATAAGAATAATAATATTTAATTAGTATTGATCAAGAATTAATTTAGAATTAATTATGTGATCAAAAGAAGACTAATTAAATATATGGGTTGATTGTGCAAATCATCCATAACTTATATAGTGGGCCAAAGCTCCATGGATAATCAAGTTGGGTTAAACCCATAGGATGCTCCATGGAGGTTACATAACCCATGGGTCATGGAAATGAACGGTCATGACAATTAGGGTTTACATGGTGTAACCCTAATTGTAACACACTATATAAGCATCATATTATTCACCAAAATCAGCCACTAGTGTGTGTAATAGAAGGGCTAGCCGATTTCATGAAGTGTAGATTTCTCTCAAGTTATTCCAAGTGTATTTGTTGTTGTGTGAACCATTTGAGGTGTCACACTTGAGGCACTAGGCACTCAAGCTTCATGAAGACATTCAACATCAAAGAGGTATGTATTCTAGCTTGTTATATTCATTGTTTTGTATGCTAGATTAGGATAATACCTTGGATGTTCGTATTTGTATGTATAATAGAGAAAACATAGATCCAAGGTATTTAGGGTTGCATGTACACTTAGGAGTGTTAGAATGCTCAAAACCAAACAGTGGTATCAGAGCCTAGGCTTGTTTTCTTGTTATACTTGCAAAAGTAGCTGAAAAATCGAGTTTTGATGCTGTCTGCCCAGCAGACTCGCCGAGTCCAAGGCAAAATGCATCCAACTCGCCGAGTTGGTTCGTGCACTCGACGAGTTGGACCCCCTAACAACATATATTCGATTGTTTTGGCTGTAATTGGACTAGGAACATTACCCTAAGATTTTTTTGGACTTATAAACTTGTTTTTGATGTGGTAATGTTCATGCTAATCCAATTTTAAAGATAATTGTCAATAGATTCATGTTTTGTATTAGTTTAGGGTTTAGACTAATTACATGAAAAAGTTTGATTTGAATTATCTTGTTCTTATGAGTTGCTTAGATTAATAGAAAAGTTAATTGATTATGTGTTTCCAATCCAAATTAATCTAAGAGTTGATTCTAAAATGTGTTTTTGTAACTTGTCCTCAAGTTATATGAAAAGTCACATTTAAGTTTCATGAAACTCATAAAAGTTGGAAAAGGTTACAAAATGAAGAGTCTAGTTCTAATTAAATGGTTTTATGACTCCATAACTTGTCCTCAAGTTATGGAGGTCCAAGAGTCTCTTCATTAAATAATAAATAAAAAAAAGTGTAATCTTAATTAGTTCCATAAGTTACAATAAAAAAGTTATTTTTTTTATTAATTAGTTTAAAGTCTTCCATAACTTGTCCTCAAGTTATGAAACTTGAAGAGTTTTTTAATTAAAACTACTTTAAACACATAAGTTATGGAATTAATTAGTTTTGAATAGTTTCAAAACTTGCCCTAAAGTTTTGAAATTTGAAAAGTTTTCTCTTATGAATACTTTAATTCCAAGTTAGCCGTTAGAATTTTAAAAGTTAAAATTCAACCCTTATACTTTATAATATTATAAGTTAATATATATATATATATATATATATATATATATATATATATATATATATATATATATATATATATGTATGTATGTATAAGAGTAAAGTCAGTCTTACCGTTAGTAGGCCTCATTCACGAAGCCGGTCTATAAGGGGGGTATAAGGTTACTACCTATAAAATGGTAGTTTAATGGGTGTCCACTCTCACCCACCGCTTCTTTGACTGGTGGAGGGTCGTTAGCCGAACGGGTAGGACAAGGACTATAATTCTCCCTTCATTAAAAGTATTAATGATAAATACTAAGTAACTAAACCTTTTATAAATACCCAATCTTAGTTACTTAGGAAAAATTGAATAAGGTGCTAATCCATGAAATTACAATTTGCACTTTGTTTAAGTCGGTTAGTGGAGCGTGTGTGGTTAACCGGCACACTAACTCGTATTTAACAAGGTAGGCAAAGGGTAACTTAATGTTTATCATAGTATCGATGGAGCGTGTGTGGTTAACCGGCACATCGATTGAGGGGTAAACACTTAAGGGTACCAAGTAATTTGCATGGTTACTTCACACCTTGTTTTGTGATCCTCGGCATCCCAGTCACAAAACCTGAAGGGCACACTCGAGATTGAAACATGCCATTGAACAGTTCAATGAATCTCAAAAGATCTAGGAGTTTCAAATCCAAGTAAAAACCTAATTAAATTATTTCGTTTTCATGGTCGAAATTGGTGAATCGTCATTCATCTACCTTCAAATATTTTATAGCTTGGATTACGGCATCCCTCTTCTAAGTTATACAATAGTGTGTTGGGTCCTAGCCTTAATATTTCATATTGGGTGTTATATTAAGGACTTTAGATCAACTATCTTGAATATCTGCCAAAAGATGTCTAGTCCAGACATCTATGATCTTCCCAAATCTCTTGGAACTTCACTTTCTCCACCTCCTCCAATTATTCTCCCTAACCCACAAGTTCAAGGTAACTCAAGCCCTATTGGCAAGGCAAGGTCTAGTTGGGAGAGTTAGGAGTCAAAGTCTTGAGAAAGTTGGTGGCTCAATCACTTTCTAAGTCACATAGTGAGTTCCTTTGGGACACCTATGAAACAGACTATGACAAGACCCTTAATGATCTTATCTATTTGCTAAGATCAACTTCCTAAAACTTTATGGACATTGACAATAATGACATTGGATATCCAGTAAAGCTCTCTCTTCCCAATGGAAAGGGATCGGCCATAGTCAACTCGGTTGACCAAATGGTAAAGAGAGAGGCTAAGTCTGAGATAGTCCCATTATCAAGGGTCCATTGCCAAAGGAAGGGGCATTGGTTGCGAAGCTGCCAAATTTACCTGAAAGATCATAAGGCTGGTAAAGTCAATAAGTTTGACTCTACTTCAGGTAAAGTCCACTATTTAACTCTATTAAATTTCTATTCTGAGATTCTTGATACATGATGTGACTGGGTCACATGTTGATGTTTTAAGAATCAAAGAAAAGTGAAGAAACTTAAAGAAAGAATATGCTGAATCTGATCGCGTAGATGGATTTATATCACATAGTTTGAAGATTAGATTCTTGAGCTACTTCTTAGGAGTTATGATATATTGCTTAGGAATAGATAACAACAAAGTTTTCATGTGCTTTTGCACCGTAAGGATAGTTTTTCTGCAAAGTTTTTAAAATAAAAGGAAAAATTTTGATTTTATTTATTTTAAAATATCCTTACAATGGCATATGCGAAAAGTTTTGTTACTTATAAGATTCCATTAATAGCAAGAGTGGAAATATGAATTTGATTCTTTCATTTGTGGTAGTGTCTAAAATTACCAAATAAGGAAAGACTCTCATCACCCAAGTTTCAGTTGGATAGAAACTTGGAATCATGCAAGTTGTATAGCATGATGAATGAGAAGTTTCAAGCATTTGAAAATTAAGACTAACTACTTGTTCACATGGATGTGTGAATCAAGTGAAGGACTAAGGGATCAAGTACACTTTCTTGTGCACTTATCAAAGTCCACCACAAAATATGGATAAGACTATTCGTCATGATTTACTAAGGTTTAGTAAATATGGTTATACTTACAAGCTTAAGTATAATTTCTGAAACATTGGAAAAGATCCAATGTATGGCAGAGCGAATAAGAAGAATCAAATTAGGCAGAAAGATAAAAAGTTTCTCAAATCTGAAAAGATGGGAGAGTACTTTAGTATCAGTTTGTGTGATCATCTTAATGATTAAGAAGCCATATCACAATTAGTTCTCTAAGGAAATCTTAGTGCATTCTTATGACTAAGAAGAGGAATCTTGAATTGTTGGAATGGTTAAATCAAGAAGATGAGTCATACGTTCCAATACAAGTCTTAGAGTTATACTCCAAGATTGTAACTTGAGTGACATGTCTTAAAGAAGGTTTAAAACACTTGTCAAAGTAAGAGTAAAAGTATCCTACTCGTGTACATTTGAAATTGGTAAGTTGTGATGTTTTGGATAAAACAAAGACCAACTAAGGCAAATTGTGTGAAGTGTTTGTATTGATTAGAATCCACACCATCTCTTGAATATTTTTCAAGAGAGTCTTATATGTCAAGAGGACAGTGGGAGTCTTAAAGGTATTGAAAGTCTCAAGAACTAATCAAGAATAAAACCTGAAGTTCTTCACTAGCACACGACTTGAGGTTTATAACCTATCGTGTTGACATATTTTGTGCCCATTCCAATTAAAGTTGGCTTTGCATATGAGTTCTTAGAGTTCTCAATTGGTTGCATAACAACTTAGAAGCAATGGCAGGCCCTTGAGCTGTCAGATGGCAAGAAATTAAGACTGAGTTCAGTCTATATGAGTTTGGATTTGTCATTATCTTTGTCTTGTGATTATGGTTTTGACAAATTCATATGGGTAGGAACTCATACACCATAAAAATCTAAGTGTCATAAGGTTTCTCTCTGATTCATGAAAATGATGGTGAGGAAACACTTTCACTAAGTAGATTTTAGCTAGATAGCAATTGTGATATTTGCATTCTCCAAGTCGTTAGTGGAGCTGTGTGGTTAACCAGCACACTAACATGGACTTGTGAGAAGTGGAAAAAAGGTCTAAACAATTGAGACTATGATTAAGTCATCCCTTTTCATAGTTCTAAAATTTTTTAGACACACCTGTGATCTATCTAAAAAAGGTGTATGATTTTGATAAAGTTTTATCAAAACAATCTAGTATCATAAATCTGAACTTTGGTAAGAAAGTCAGCTGATTTCTGAGTACATGTCAAAGCTAGTGGGAGCATAAGTGTTATGCTAATAATCATCATGTTAGTGGGAGCATGATAATTATGATAAAGGTTACAAGTTACAATGTTAATTATAGAAAACAAAAGGTTTCAATTGGGGAAAAGTTGTTTTGCTATAATTAAGGGAGAGGAAATTATACTTCATGTCAAACCTAAAAGCTTAGATTGAGGTTTTAATCGTATTTAGTCAAGGATATATATATGAATTGCATGTTGGAATGGCTCAACATAAGGAAATTCATATATATGGGTCCATTATTTGCGTTCTAAAATTTGATTATGATTACGGTATCCCTTTTCATAATCTGAATTATGAGAACTTGGCAAATTGAAATGGAAATATTATAGCAAAATACTGGTTTAGTCTTTATGTGAGACATCATGAATCGTGTCCCATATGCTTCGGATATAGGATCGATTGCATGTGCTATATTCATCCTTTGTAAAATTTTCCAAATGCCTGGGGCATTAAGAAGGGAAAAGGTCTAGAATTGGATATGACTAAAAGGATTAAACAATTGTCGAGGACAATCTAAGATTTACCAAAGATTGGTTGCTCAAGGACAGTTGGAAGTATAGTGATAATTCTGGAAGGATCTTATTGACATAATCTATAAGGAGGCAACTCTTGTTCAGAAATGATAGTCAAAATGGAATATGGAAATGTTTCAAAGTTAGAAATTTCAATCTGTGTAAGATTAAGGAAACTTAATGCAAGAAGGATGTTTCCAAGGAGTTGATCTCCTTTGGAATACTTTGTAATGTTTGTTGTCAAGTCCTTGTGACTTTGTGCATAATCATTACAAGAGGATCAATGCATATAAGTTTAGAATCTAACATATTTTAGTAAATGGCATGAATTTGGAATTCTTGCATTTGCAGTAAGGATTTAGGACTGTGAAAAAAGAGGATCATTGGAGTTATGTTCAATTGATCTAATTCACAAAGTGAAGATCATAGACAAAAATAGTATGCATACTTGGTGTATGGCATGACTGGTGTTTAGAAAACATAGTACATGCTTGGAGCATGGGACAACTATTGTTTTAAATTCAAGAATAAAGTTGATAGCTGAAACAGTATACAATGAATAATATGTAATCATATGGTGATAAATAAAAGGTGTTTTATTTATATTCATAAGTTCTGAGACCATATTGGATTCGATTATTATTGTGTTTCACTTTGCATGTTTTGACTTCCAGAATAACTAGGTCATTGATCTGATTCACTAAGTTATTCAAACCATCCACAGTCGGTCGTATGTTGGAGTTAGATATGAATCAAGACTGTCATGGGTTGGCTTGTAGTGGTCTAAGATGTTGGACAAATGGATACAACACTCATGAGTGCTCATAAGTTTTGAGTATTGAATTCAACACGTGCTCATTGGAATCACTTCATGGATTTTATCACGAGTGATCATCAGACGATAATATCTTATATTCTTCAAAACTAGAGATATGAGTTGTTACTATGAGTTGGTTATACATTGATTGCACGAAAACGCATTGGTAACTCGATGTTAAAATGTGCCTTTGTGTATGATTCAACAAATAGTAGAACAAGCCATATGAGTCGAAGTTTATCCATTCCTTTTACCTTCGGGATAAAAGCGATATCTGTGGGCCCCTCGATAATTTAATGATGACACATGTGAGCGCTTGGCCAACCCAGGACTGATTTGATTTGTTCAATCAGTCAGTCGTCATGAATCGGAAATCGGGAAACAACAAATGGAAAGAGAGAATGATTATAATCCATGTCTCAGTCCATATGATATTTAGAATGGAGGAATATATGATCCCTTATCTAATGGACAAGTCATTGACAAAGGTCAGAGTTTATCTACAAGGTCAGAGTTCGACAGAAACTTTTGAGAGCTACGATTGCCAGTCGGTTCTTGAAGTCATACACAATAATAGTTTTAGACTTATCCAATTGGGAGACTGTTGGATTAATGTCTAAGTCCATAACTATAATCGGTAAGACTTGAACTAACCCGGCATGGTCCATTTGGGTTGCATGACATCATGCACTTGGATAGACTAAATGAGAGAAATAAGACACTTATGGTTATTAATATATTATAAGTTCTAGTATATTAATAATAAGAATAATAATATTTAATTAGTATTGATCAAGAATTAATTTAGAATTAATTATGTGATCAAAAGAAGACTAATTAAATATATGGGTTGATTGTGCAAATCATCCATAACTTATATAGTGGGCCAAAGCTCCATGGATAATCAAGTTAGGTTAAACCCATAGGATGCTCCATGGATGCTCCATGGAGGTTACATAACCCATGGGTCATGGAAATGAAAGGTCATGACAATTAGGGTTTACATGGTGTAACCCTAATTGTAACACACTATATAAGCATCATATTATTCACCAAAATCGTCCACTAGTGTGTGTAATAGAAGGGCTAGCTGATTTCATGAAGTGTAGATTTATCTCAAGTTATTCAAAGTGTATTTGATGTTGTGTGAACCATTTGAGGTGTCACACTTGAGGCACTAGGCACTCAAGCTTCATGAAGACATTCAACATCAAAGATGTATGTATTCTATCTTGTTATATTCATTGTTTTGTATGCTAGATTAGGATAATACCTTGGATGTTCATATTTGTATGTATAATAGAGAAAACATAGATCCAAGGTATTTAGGGTTGCATGTACACTTAGGAGTGTTAGAATGCTCAAAACCAAACAGCACAAGCATACAAAATACTCTGTCACATAACTCTAATCACCACTCTAGGTAAAGTATAGTGAGAAGACTCACCTTGGGTAACTCGGTAAATCTAGAACTTTGTAAAATCGGGTCTAGCCTCCGCCTGATTATATGAAATAAACACTCTAAATCAATACATCTCTCAAGGCTAGACTATTCCTTCTCTTAGTACTCTCAGAAGGGTAAAAGACCATTTTACCCCTCTCATGGCTCAAAGACCCTAAAGTTGACCAAACCCTAAAAGTCAACAAAAGCCAACTCTCTGGGTTACGCTGCGTGTACCAAACATGTACGCTGGGCGTACCCGACATTCTCACAGAAACGGAGTGCGTGACCTCTTACGCCGCGCGTATTGGGATTACGCCCTACGTAACTCCCAGTTTTAGACTCTAAGCTCTTGAGGTCTTAAATAGTTAAGACTCACGTCCAACTTCTAGATCTGACCATTTCTAAGCCTCTTAATCCATAAAGTTGGTGACTTTAAGCCTTTGCATGGCTGGATAAGTCACCAACACCCATAACATTCCATTTACCAACTCTAGAAAGCTCATAACTCAAGCATGACCTCATAACAACGACCAAGATGGAAACTTTATGGATCTATAACACAAATACCACCGAAATGGGACAAATCTAGGTCCATGGAGTATATTACACTCATAAAGTCTCCACCTTTGGGACTTTTAACCCTAGAAATGGTCCATGCAATCATCTAACCAAATAAAGAGGAAAGTTTTGAACTTTATACCTCTAGATGAAGCTCCTTTCTTTGTAGATCTCAGATCCAAACTTGCACTTCAAGCCCTAGCCTCTACAAGTTCTTCTCCTTCTTCTTCACTAACACACCAAGACACTTTTAGCTCCAAAACACACACACACAAGCTAAGGACGATGTAAGGATCTCTCTTAGGGTTTCACTCTCTGATATGGAGGCTGAGAAGTGAGCCTTAGCATCCTTTAAATAGTGCACAAGCCAAACATTTAGGGTTTGCATCTAGACCTGTTACGCCTAGCATAACACTGAGTACGCCCAGCGTACTCAGGCAAGTCCGCGTCCAAATTAAGTGCATGAGTACGCGCAACGTACTCCCCAGTATGCCCAGCGTACTCATTTGCTACAAGAACTCTCTCAAGGGACCAATCTTGACAACTTGATAAAATGGAAGGGTTAAATAGCTTACCTGAATTTCGGGATGTTACATATCTACATGTGAGTCAAGTGAAGGACTAAAGGATCGGGTACATTAGATTGTGCACTGGTCAGGTTCACCACAAAGGCTAATAAGATTATTCAGTATGATTTACTAAAGTTTAGGAAATATGGTTATGCTTACAAGTTTAAGTGTAATTCTGAAACATTGGAAAGGTTTCAATGATTGGCAGAATGAATAAGAAGAATCAAATTAGGCAGAAAGATAAAAGTTTCTCTAATCTGAAGATATGGGAGAGTACTTGATTATATTGTTTTATGATTATCTTAATGATTATAAAAACCGTATCACAATTGATCCTCTAAAGACACCTTAGTGCATTTGTTTGGCTAAGGAGAGGAATCATGAACTGTGGAAATGGTCATATCAAAAGATAAATCATACTTCGTTCCAAAAGAAGTCCTAGAGTCATACTCTAAGATTGTAACTTAAGTGACATAATTTTAAGAAAGGTTTATAACACTTATCAAATGTAGAGCAACATGTTTCTTACTCTTGTACATTTGAGATTGCTAAGTTGTGATGTTTTGGATAAGACAAAAACCAACTAAGACCAATTAGAAGAAGTGTTTATCTTGATAAGAATCCACACTAACTCTTGAGTAATTTGTTTTGTCAAGGAATGGTTCTTGACAAGAGAATCTTATATGTCAAGAGGTTAGTGGGAGTCTTAAAAGATCTTGAGATATTTTCAAGAACTAATCAAGAGTATTGTTAATTACTAGCCCATGACTTGAGGTTTGTAACCCATCATGTTGACATATTCTTATTTCTGTGTCTATTCAAGTTAAAAGCTGACTATGCTTGTGAGTTGTATGAGTTCTCAATTGTTTGCATAACAACCTGGAAGCAATGTTAGGCCTTGTGCTACCAGGTGGCAAGAAATTAAGATTAAACAAGTTCAGTTCATATGAGTTTGGTTTTGTCACGAACCTTGTCTTATGATTATGGTTATGACAAATTCGCATGGATAGGAACACTTACGCCATAGATGTAAGTGTCATAAGGTTTCTCTCCGATTCATGAAATGATGGTGAGGAAACTCTTTCACTAAGTAGATTTTCAGTAGATAGCGATCATGATATTTGCATTCTCAAAGTCATTAATGGAGCGCGTGTGGTTAACCGAAACACTAACATAGACTTGTGAGAAATGGCAAAGGTCTAAACAATCGAGACTATGATTACGACATCCCTTTTCATAGTTCTAAAATTGTTTAGACACACATGTGAGCTATCTAAGGAAAGGTGTATGATTTTGATAAAGTCTTATCAAAGCATCTCGTATCAGAAAACTGAACTTTGGTAAGAAAGTCAATAAAGTATTGATTTCTAGAAGTCCAACTGATTTCTGGGTACATGTCAAAGCTAGTGGGAGCATAAAGTGTTATGCTAGTTAAATTATAATTATCATGTTAGTGGGATCATGATTATTATGTTACGTGTTGCAAGTTAGCAATGTTAATTATAGAAAACAAAAGTTTCAATTCGCTTTGAAAAGTTGTTTTGCTATAATTAAGGGAGAGGATTTTATACTTCATTCCAATTCTAAAAGCTTAGATTGAGATTTTAATCAACTTTAGTCAAAGATATATATGAATGTTATGTTGGAATGGTTCAACATAAGGAAATTCTATATATGTTGTGCTCTCAAAATTCAATTATGATTACGACATCCCTCTTCATTGTTTGAATTGTGAGAACATGGCAAATAAAATTTTTATAGCATGAATCGTGTCCCATACGCTTCGGGTATAGGATCGATTACATCCATTCTAAATTTTCCAAATGCTTAGGGCATTAAGAGGGAAAAAGGAATAGAATTGGATATGACTAAAATGATTATACAATTGTCGAGGACAATCTAAGGTTTACCAAAGATTGGTTACTCGTGGACAATTGGAAGTGTAATGTAAACTTTGGAAAGGACCATATTGACATATTTTGAAAAGAGGTAACTCTTGTTCAGAAGTGATAGTCAAAATGGTAATATGGAATTGTTTTCATAGGTGGAAGTTATTCTCTGAATATGTGTAAGATTAGAATGCAAAAAAGGATGTTCAATGGAATGTACTTTGAATATGAGACTTCGTTTCCATGGAATTTATCTCCATTGGAATACTTTGTAATTTTTGTTGCCAAGTATTTGTGACTTTTGCGCATAGTCATTACAAGATAATCATTGCATATAAGTTTAGAATCTAACAGATTATAGTTAATGGCAAGAGTTTGGTATTCTTACATTTACAAAAGGGATTGGGATTGTGAAATGAGCACCATTGGATTCGTGTTCAATTGATCCATTTCACAAAAGAAAGGACCATAGGTAAACATAGTGTGCATGCTTGGAGCATGACATGACTATTGTTTTAATTCAAGTATTAAGTTGATAATTCGAAACATTACATGAATAATGAGTAATCAATATGGTGCTTAGATAAAAGGTGTGTTTTATTTACTCTCAAAGTGTTGGGTCCATATAGGATTAGTATTATTCTTGTGTTTCACTTTGCATGTTTTGACTTCCAGAATAATTATTTTATTCAAACTCTCCACAGTCGGTCATATGTTGGAAGTAGGTATTGAATTAAGACTGTCATGAATCTGGCTTGTAAGATTTTTCGAAGGTGCATTAGACATAGCAATGGTTGCTACAACATTCATGAGTGCTCATAAGTTCCGAGTATTGGATTAAACCCACACTCATTTGAATCACTTCATGGATTTTATCACGAGTGAATCATGAGATGATAATATCTTATATTCTTGAAACCTAGAGATATGAGTTGTTGACTATGAGTTGGTTATACATTGATTGTACGAAAATGCATTAGTAATTTGATGTTATAAAACATGCCTTTGTGTATGATTCAACAAGTAGTTAGTACAAGCATATGAGTCAAAGTTTATCCATTCCTTTTACCTCATAAGGATAAAAACGATATCTGTGGGCCCCTCGATGGTTTAATGATGACACCCCTAAGTGCTTGGCCAAGCCTGGACTGATTTGATTTGTTCAATTAGTCAGTTGTCATAAATCGAAAATCAGGAAACAACAAATAGACAGTGAGAATGATTATAATCCATGTCTCAGTCTATATGATATCTAGAATGGAGGAATATATGATCACTTATTTAATGAACGCGTCATTTGATTTGTTCAGAGTTCGACAACGGCTTTAAGAGCTACGATTGCTAGTCGGGTTATGAAGTCGTACTTGCAATAATAGTTTTAGACTTATCCAAGTGGGAGACTGTTGGATTAGATGTCTAAGCTCATAACTATTATTGGTATGTACTTGACCCGAGAGTAGCATGGTCCATTTGGGTTGCATATCATCAGGACAATTTGTTAGGATAGACTTTTGAGAGAAGAGGTTATATATGATTTATTAATATGTTATAAGTTAGAATATATTAATATGAAATCATATGTTTTGATTAGTGTTGATCAAGAATTAATTTGGAGTTAATTTAGTGATCAAAAGAGATTAATTAAATATATGGGGACTAATATGTTAATTATTATATTTATATGTGTTGGGCTTATGATCCGTGTTGGACCAAGTTTATGTGTGGATACATAAAGAGTTGGGCCACATGAACCATGGATCATAAAACCCATGGGTATGGGTTTGGGTTTTACCCATGACTCTTAGAATTCAACACATATAAATACATGTATGATAAACCCTAGAATGTGGGTGCATGTTCTTGGAGTTCATGAAGGTTTTAGAGTGCATGGAGATTCTCTCTCAAGTCCTATCTTAGTCCTTGATCTGTTGTGATTCTACTTGAGGCTTCCACACTATTGGGGCTAAGCTCTTAAGGCCAAATGCATCAAGACTTCCAGCCATATGAAAAGGTATATTACACTAACTAGTATCTTGTGTAGTTTACATCTTTGTATGCTAGTTATAGGCTTAATACCTTGGAAACACCTTGTAACACCCATAAAAATTCAAGCTAATTTAAACTTTTAAAATTTTTTTAAAACTATTAAACATTACAAACTTGTATTCAAAATGTATCATATCAGAGTATCCCAGAAACAAATTCATAGAAAGTGAGGAGCTGTACAATCACGCCTTAGCCTTGCCCCGATCCCCTGATGTACCTGAAACAATAAACTGAAACTGTAAGCCCGAAAGCTTAGTGAGTTCCCCCAAAATACCGATACACATACAGTCCACATAACCATGTCAGTAACATCATAACATAACAAACTGAACAGAATGCATCGGGTCCACAACTTATAGACTGGATTACCCCCTGGGCCTACATTGTGAGTCTGGATTGCCTTGCAGGCCCACAGCTCACATCTGGCTTGCCGTCGAGCCCACAGTACGAGTCTCCCTTAGCCCGTAACTGGAATGCTCCCGGGTTTGTGGGATTACCGCACAAAGCAGTCTCACCTCAACCCATCCCACATAACATATCAACATATAACATAACCACTAAGCATGAAAGTAATCATATAACACAGGTAGTCCTATAGATCTACCTAACTGGCATAACCATTGAGCATGCAAATAATCATATATCAACACAGGTATTCCTATCGATCTACCTAACTGGCATAACCACTGGGCATGCAACATTAACTTCATACACAACATACTAACACTGCTAGGATAACATATTAAATGGGCCGACCTTGGTGCCTTAGACCCCTTAGTATAGTGAGGATAACTCACCTCGCAATTGTCGTTTGAAACTAGAAAGCTCAACTCCCGGATCATCAACATGAACTCCACCACCTATAGTTACCATAAAACCCTTTTTCATAAATCTACAAATTACTAGATTACCCTCAGAAGTCAACTGGTCAACTCTTGGTCAAGGTCAAAGTCCTCAGTCAAAGTTAACAGTCCATGTTGACTCGACTCGTCGAGTGTAGTTTACCAACTCGTCGAGTCCTTCCTGAACTCGAGAAGTTGTGAAATCCGTGATTGGCTCGTCGGGTTCCCTTTTAACTCGCCGAGTTCATACGTGTCCAAGAATTAGGAGAAACCCTAGCCGACTCGCCGAGTCTTCAAATGACTTGTCGAGTTCAAGGCAATCTTCAACGGACTCTCCGAGTTTGTTCATCAACTCGACAAGTTCATGACCATCTTTATATGACTTACCGGGTTGGCTTAGCAACTCGCCGAGTCCTTGCAGACCTTCATCCATGCAGACACCTTTTAAGCCATGCCAAGGTTCCAGATTACAGATCCAAGATTATAAGGCATGTTTCTCATGTAAAGTTGCAAACTTTACACGTATGCAAGGCCCTAAAGCCTCTAAATGACCAATCTAAGCTTCTAATGGAACCTTACACCTTAGGAGAGTCTCATCCTTGCAAGAGCCGGAAAATTTAAGGACTTAGGACTCAAAAGAGGTTCAGATCTGAAGTTTCAACTTCAGATCTAGCTCCCATAGCAAAATCCCTTTATGAATAACTAAAGGAATCCCTAGTTTTCACATATGAATGATTATAGAAGGAAAGAGGTTAAGGTAACAACTTATTACCTTCAAGACGTGCCCCAAACTGAAGTAGACTCTGGATCCACACAAAATCCTTGATGCTAGCCTCTTGATCTACAAGTTTCCTTCACAAAAGTCACTTCTCAAAACTCCAAAACACTCTCCAAGCTCTTACTCACGGAAATTAGGGTTTCTGGCTCTCAAGGGGTGATAGAGGACAGTGGGAGGCGCTAATGGTCTAATATATAGGGTGCAAAAACCCTGAAACTTAGGGTTTCCACTGCCAGCTCCTACTCATCGAGTCCCCATGCCGACTTGACGAGTCATTTAGTTATTGACGTGTCCTGGCCCGCTGCTACTCGATGATTCAGAACATCAACTCGTCGAGTAGACCTTAAACATGAAATCTAAATGGAAAATTTAATGATACCTGACAGTTGGGATGTTACACACCTTTATATGTATAATTAGTGAAAACATAGATCCAAGGTATTTAGGGTTGCATGAACACCTTAGAAATGTTAGAATGCTCAAAACCCAACAAGTCTTTCATGAGAGAGAGAGAGAGCTCATAAGCCAGGGGGACAGGGGGAGGCAAATTGACCTTGAAGAACTTCAAGAGTCAAGCGGTGAAGGAACCTCGAACACTAGCGATCAACTTGAGGAGGAAACTCCTGTTGAGCTGATTGACAAGTCGATACCTTTGAGGTGTTCCGGTAGAGTTAGAGTTCCACCTGAGTTTTATGGTTTCCATATTACTATAGAAGGTGATACATTTATCAGTGATAGCACACTGGTAAATTTGGATGAACCTAACAACTACAAGGAAGCCATGGTAGGCCCCGAGTCTACTAAATGGAAAGAGGCAATGGACAACGAGATTCAGTCCATGTATGACAATCAAGTTTGGAACTTGGTTGACAATGTATCGGGTCGTAAGACAGTCGGGTGTAAATGGATCTTCAAGAAGAAGACCGACATGGATGGGAATGTACACACTTATAAAGCGTGACTAGCTGCGATGTGTTTTACTCAAACTTCAGTAGTTGATAATGATAAAACCTTCTCACCAGTAGTGAAGATTAAGTCTATTAGGGTTATGCTAGCCATTGCTGCATTTGAAGATTATGAAATATGGAAAATGGATGTCAAAACTGCTTTCCTTAATGGAAAGTTGGCTGAGGATGTTTACATGGGTCAGCCAGAGGGTTTTGTCGATGCAAAGTACCCTAATAAAGTGTGTAAGGTTAAGAAATCCATCTATGGATTAAAACATGCATCTTGCAGATGGAATCTTTGTTTCGATGAGAAAGTCAATGAGTTTGGATTTTCGAGAAGCGAGGATGATTCCTGTGTATATGTAAAAGCTAATGGGAGCATAGTTAGCTTTCTGGTATTGTATGTGGATGACATACTGCTCATTGGAAAAATGACATCCCAACCTTGCAGGAGGTTAAGTCCTGGCTTGGGATGTGTTTCACTATGAAGGACCTCAGAGAAGTTGCCTATATTCTTGGGATAAGGGTATTGAGAGACAAGAGTAAGAGACTAATTTGACTTAGTCAAAGTACCTACATGAATAAGGTGTTGAAAATATTCAACATGCAGGATTCCAAGAAAGGTGACTTACCGATCCAAAGCAATGCCAAACTGAGTAAAACTTAGAGTCCGAGTACAGAGGCTGAGATAGCTGAGATGTGTCAAATACCATATGCTTCCGCAGTTGGCTTGATCATGTATGCTATGAATTGTAATCACCCTAATGTGGCATTCTCTTTGAGCATGGTCACCATGTATCAAGGGAATCCAGGCAAGGCTCACTGGACTGCGGTAAAGAACATTCGCAAGTACTTACGGAGGACTAAGGACTGGGTCCTTACCCTTGGTGGGAGTGATAACTTGAGGGTGGTGGGGTATAGTGACGCCAACTTTTAGATCGACAAAGATAATTTCCGCTCTCAGTCGGGCTGGGTCTTTACCCTGAATGGAGGAGCAATAACTTGGAAAAGTTCCAAGCAAGAGACAGTAGCTGATTTAACTTGTGAATCAGAGTACATAGCAGCAAGCAAGGCGACGAAGGAGGAAATATGGATAAAGAACTTCATCGGAGACCTTGGTGTTGTACCAGCTATAAAGGAGCCTATGGAGATTTTCTGTGATAGTGAGAGTGCAGTTACCTTAGCCAAGGAACCAAGGGATCATGGCAGATCCTGGCACATCAACAGAAAATACTTCATTAGACATCGAATGGAAGAAGGACTCTTCATGGAAAATAGGGTATCGTCTGAGGAGAACCCTGCAGATCTCCTCACGAAGGGACTGAGTAGGGTTAAGCACTTACAGCATGTGAAGCGCATCGGGCTGAAGGACGATATTAGTTTTAATGATTATATAGCTTTCGAAACTATCCACAGTCGATCATATGTTGGAAGTAGGTATTGAAGCAAGACTGTCATGAATTTGGCTTGTAGATTTATCTGAATTGTATTAGACATAGCAACGTTTGCTGCAACATTCATGAGTGCTCATAAGGTCTGAGTACTGGATTAAATCCACGCTCACTTGTATCACTTCATGGAATATATCTCGAGTGATCGTGAGACGATAATATCATATAAGTCTTCAAACCAAGCGATATGAGTTGTTGATTATAAGTTGGTTGTGCATTGATAGTACGAAACCACTTTAGTAACATGATGCTATAAAACGTGTTGTTGTGTACAATTTGATGAGTAGTTAGTACAAACATATGAGTCGATGTTTATCTGTTCCTTTTAGTCCTTGGAGGATTAAAAGCATTATCTTGGTCCCCTCTATGATTTTGTTTTGACCTATGTATCGGGCCCGGTCAGAACTTCGACTATAAGTTGGTTGTGCATTGATAGTACGAAACCGCTTTAGTAACTTGATGCTATAAAACGTGCTATTGTGTACAATTTGATGAGTAGTTAGTACAAACATATGAGTCGAAGTTTATCTGTTCCTTTTAGTCCTTGGAGGATTAAAAGCATTATCTTGGGCCCCTCGATGATTTTTTTTTGACCTATGTATCGGGCCCGATCGAAACTAAATTGATGTGTTCGATTAAGTTCTATGTCAAACAAATCGGAGATCGAGAAACAAACTGCTGGACAGTAAGTATGACGTTGTTCCATGTATTTGTCTACCTGATATCTTGAGAACAGAGGATTACATGATCACTTATCTAAAATGGAGCGTCTTAGTTCGACAGAGGCTTTAAGAGCTACGATTGCTAGTCGGTGTTTTAAGTCGTACTTGCAGTTATAGTTATTAGACTTATCCAAGTGGTATACTGTTAGATTTAGTGTCTAAGTCCATAACTATAACTGGTATGTACTTGACCTGAGAGTAGCATGGTCCATTTGGGTTGCATGGAACCAGAACAATTTGTAAGGATGAACTTTTGAGAAGAGGATATTCATGATTTATTAATATATTATAAGTTCTAATATATTAATATAAAATCATATTATTTAATTAGTATTGTTCAAGAATTAATTTGGAATTAATTTTGTAATCAAAAGAGACTAATTAAATATAAGGGGTTGATTTGGTAAATCATTCATTCTTATGGTGTGGGCCAATGATCCATTATTCCGTATGTTGGGCTAAACCCATGTGACAACCCATGGATGATCCATGGAGGTTTAAACCCAGGGATCATGAGGAATATGGAAGGTCATGCACATTAGGGTTTACATGGTGTAACCCTAGTTTTTCCACACTATATATATAAGAAACCCATGAGCTCCTAAAATTGGAACCCTAGTGTTCTTGGAAGATCCATAGCCAATTTTTGAGTACAAGTATTCTCTCTTAAGTACTCCATTGTTGGTGGTGTTGTGTGAAGCATTTGAGGCATCACATTTGGGGTGCTTGGCTCTTAAGGGTCCAAGGAATCAAGCTACAAGAAAAGGTATGTGTTCTAACTAGTTTTTTGTTATACAAGTACCCATGTTTGTATGCTAGTTAGAGAAATGCTTTGGAAAATCATTTTACATGTATAATAAGAGAAAACATAGATCCAAAGTATTTAGGGTTGTATGTGCACCTTAAGGTTGTTAGGATGCTTAAAACCCTTCAGACATATCAAGAGGGATTGCCCAAAAACAAGGAATGTTGGAGGAGTGGGAAGAGTAGTGGCAATGGGACAGGAAGAGGCAATAACAAATCTCACTGTGGTCATAGGTACGTTTCTCCTTAATGACTCTTATGCATGCATACTGTTTGATAGTGGTGCAGAGAGCAGTTTTGTGAGCCATAAGTTTAAGCAGTTACTCAAACAAACACGAAAATCATTAAACGAAACATTCACCGTCGAAATGGAAAATGGAAAGACTGAAAGCGCTAATGACATATACATAGACTGCACTCTCACACTAAACAACTATTCTTTTCAAGTCAATCTTATGTCAGTGTTAATAAAAAGTTTCGACGTTATCAATGGCATGGATTGGCTAAGTTCCCATCGTGCTGATATTCTATGTTATGAAAATGTCGTTCGCCTTAATCTGCCAAATGGCGAAATCCTCGTCATTTACGAAGATAAACCTGTTACAAACCTTCGCATCATCTCTTGTGTCAAAGCTCAAAAATATCTACGCAAGGAATACCATGTATTATTGGCAGATGTTGTGAATGAAAAGCAAGAAGTGAAATACCTCAAGAGCATTCTTGAAGTCTATAATTTTCCTGACATATTTCCTGAAGATCTTCCAGGGGTACCGCCTACGCGACAGGTCGAATTTCGAATCGACCTTATTCCTGGAGCTACCCCAGTAGCCAAATCCCCATATCGTCTAGCACCAGTTGAGATGCAGGAATCATCCAGCCAACTAAACCAACTACTTAGTAAGGGATTCATCAAATCGAGCTTCTTACCCTGGGGAGCACCAGTCTTGTTTCGTAAAGAAGAAGGATGGATCGTGTTGGGTTTTGAGCATTCTAACACTCCTATGGTGTACATGCAACCCTATAAACCTTGGATCTATGTTTTCTCTATTATACATGCATATAAGAACTTTCCAAGGCTTTAATCCTAACTAGCATATTATGAAGTTCTTATACTACAAAGTTCTAGTTAGATGACATACCTTTTGATGTAGCTTGATGTCTTCAAGCTTTAAGAGCTTAGCCCCAATAGTGTGGAAGCCTCAAGTGGAATCAAAAATCACCAAAACACCTTGGAAGACTTTAGAGAATATGGATACTTGGTTCTCTCTAGTGAAATCGGCTAGCCCTTCATAGTGTACCCATACTAGTCCCAATTTCACCAACCAAGGACATCTTTATATAGTATGGATACTAGGGTTAAACCCATGACCTTTCATTTCATATGATCCATGGGTTAAACACTCCATGGACTATCCATGAAAGCTTAGCCCAACCTACATGAACTTGGCGCATTCCATATATATAAGAGTCCATATTTAATTAGTTCATTTTGATCACTTAATTAATTATAAATTAATTCTTGATCAATACTAAATAAATAATATGATTATATATTAATATATTAGAACTTATAAAATATTAATATAAATCTTAAATATACTATTCTCAAAAGACTATCCATATAAATTGTGTCGGTGAAGTGCAACCCAAATGGACCATGCCGGGTCGGGTCAAGTACATACCAAATATATTTATGGACTTAGACATTAATCCAATAGTCTCCCACTTGGATAAGTCTAAAACTATTATTGAGTATGACTTCAAAACCTAACGGGCAATCGTAGCCCTTAAAGCCACTGTCGAACTCTGATCTTTGTCAACGAACTTGTCCATTAGATAAGGGATCATATATTCCTCCATTCTAGATATCATATGAACTGAGACATGGATTATAATCATTCTCTCTGTCCATTTGTTGTTTCCCGATTTCCGATTCATGACGACTGACTGATTGAACATATCAAATCAGTCCTGGCTTGGCTAAGCACTCATATGTGTCATCAATAAATTATCGAGGGCCCCACAGATATCGCTTTTATCCCGAAGGTAAAAGGAATGGATAAACTTCGACTCATATGGCTTGTTCTACTACTTGTTGAATCATACACAAAGGCACGCTTTATAACACCGAGTTACCGAATGCGTTTTCGTGCAATCAATGTACAACCAACTCATAGTAACAACTCATATCTCTAGGTTTGAAGAATATAAGATATTATTGTCTCATGATCACTCGTGATAAAATCCATGAAGTGATTCCAATGAGCGCGGGTTGAATCCAATACTCAAAACTTATGAGCACTCATGAGTGTTGTAGCCCTTTGTCCAACACCTTAGACATCTACAAGCCAACCCATGATAGTCTTGATTCATATCTACTTCCAACATATGACCGACTGTGGATGGTTTGAATAACTTAGTCATCCAGAACAATGGCCTAGTTATTCTGGAAGTTAAAACATGCAAAGTGAAACACAATAATAATTGAATCCAATATGGTATCAAAACCTATGAACATAAATAAAACACCTTTTATTTATCACCATATGATTACACATTATTCATTGTATATTGTTTCAACTATCAACTTTATTCTTGAATTTAAAACAATAGTTGTCACATGCTCCAAGCATGTACACTATGTTTTCTAAACACTAGTCAGTCCATACACAAAGTATGCATACTATGTTTGTCTATGATCTTTACTTTGTGAAATAGATCAATTGAGCATAACTCCAATGATCATCTTTTCACAGTCCCAAACCCTTACTGAAAATGCAAGAATTCCAAATTCATGCCATTTACTGAAATCTGTTAGATTCTAAACTTATATGCATTGATCCTCTTGTAATGATTATGCACAAATTCACAAAGACTTGGCAACAATCATTACAGAGTATTCCAAAGGAGATCAACTCCTTGGAAACATCCTTCTTGCATTAAGTTTCCTAGTCATACAGATTGAATACTTTCTAACTTTGAAACATTTCAATATTCCATTTTGACTATCACTTCTGAACAGGAGTTGCCTCCTTACAGATTATGTCAATATGGTCCTTCCAGAATTAATACTATACTTCTAACTGTCCTTGAGCAACCAATCTTTGGTAAACTTAGATTGTCCTCAACAATTTCTTAATCATTTTAGTCATATCCAATTCTAGACCTTTTCCCTTCTTAATGCCCCAGGCATTTGGAAAATTTTAGAAAGGATGAATATAGCACATGTAATCGATCCTATATCCGAAGCATATGGGACACATCCATGATGTCTCACATAAAGACTAAACCAGTCTTTTGCTATAATATTTCCATTTCTATTTGCCAAGTTCTCATAATTCAGATTATGAAAAGGGATGCCGTAATCATAATCGAATTTTAGAACGCAAATAATGAACCCATATATAGAATTTCCTTATGTTGAGCCATTCCAACATGAAATTCATATATATTCTTGACTAAATACGATTAAGACCTCAATCTAAGCTTTTAAATTTGAGATGAAGTATAATATCCTCTCCCTTAATTATAGCAAAACAACTTTTTTTTCCCAATTGAGACCTTTTGTTTTTCTATAATTAACATTGCTAACTTGCAACCTTTATCATAATTATCATGCTCCCACTAACATGATGATTAATAGCATAACACTTATGCTCCCACTAGCTTTGACATGTACCCAGAAATCAACTGGACTTCTAGAAATCAATACTCTATTGACTTTCTTACCAAAGTTCAGATTTTTGATACTAGATTGCCTTGATAAGACTTTATCAAAATCATACACCTCTCTTAGATAGCTCACAAGTGTGTCTAAACAATTTTAGATCTATGAAAAGGGATTTCGTAATCATAGTCTCAATTGTTTAGACCTTTTGCCATTTCTCATAAGTCAATGTTAGTGTGCCGGTTAACCACGCACGCTCCATTAACGACTTTGAAAACTGCAAAAGTCACAATTGCTATCTACTTAAAATCTACTTAGTGAAAGAGTTTCCTTACCATCATTTTCATGAATCGAAGAGAAACCTTATGACACTTAGATTTTATGGTGTAAGTGTTCCTATCCATGTGAATTTGTCAAAACCATAATCACAAGACTAGGTTAATGACAAATCCTAACTCATATGGATTGAACTTGTGCAATCTTAACTTCTTGCCACCTGGCAGCTCAAGGGCCTGCCATTGCTTCCAATTATCTATACAAACAATTAAGAACATGTAGAACTCAAATGTATAGCCAACTTAACTGGAATGGGCACAGAAATGTCAACACGATAGGTTATAAACCTCTAGTTGTGTGCTAGTGATGAAATACAAGTTTTTGTTCTTGATTACTTCTTGAAACCCTTTCAGGTCCTTTATGACTCCCACTGTCTCCTTGACCTATAAGACTTTCTTGCCAAATATTCAAGAGATAGTGTGGATTCTAATCAAGACAAACACTTCACATAATTGGTCTTAGTTGGTCTTTGTTTTATCCAAAACATCACAACTTACCAATTTCAAATGTACAAGAGTAGAAAACTTTTACTCTTACTTTTGACAAGTGTTTTAAACCTTCTTTAAGATATGTCACTCAAGTTACAATCTTAGAGTATAACTCTAAGAATTGTTTTGAACCGAAGTACGACTCATCTTCTTGATTTGACCACTTCAACAATTTATAGCTCCTCTTCTTAGCTATCAGAATGTACTTAGAGGATGAATTGTGATAAGGTCTCAAAATCATTAAGATTGTTTAGTGGTCATTTTTCGATCATTAAATGAACTAAAAGGCTTATTTTTGTCCCCAGATTTTACCATTTATATCATTTTTTGAGCTTAAAAAGATAAATGTATGTTAATGAGTGTAATCAACATAATATTTC
This sequence comes from Lactuca serriola, assembly GCF_051521515.1. Classification (NCBI taxonomy): domain Eukaryota; kingdom Viridiplantae; phylum Streptophyta; class Magnoliopsida; order Asterales; family Asteraceae; genus Lactuca; species Lactuca serriola. Next base: position 176,741,592 of record NC_136412.1, on the reverse strand, counting down.
CCGGTTGGTATTTTTGTGCCCATTCAGTTGGGTTTTTGACCTGTCTTGCATGTGTTCCTCATCTCTTATTCTATTGGATGATGGGAGTTGGGCTTCTTCTTATGAAGTCCAAAGTTTTTAAAGGAATTGACGACTCATTAACTTCTTTTTACAAGTTCACCTAAGATTTTTAGGTCCCCTCCTCCTATTCTACAGGTTGGTGGGAGATGGTTTTCTTGCACGAAATCCAAAATATAACACATCGTGCTTTGCATCGGAATTGACGGTATTCATTTTACTTATTAATGCAAGTGCAACCTGTGTTTCATGGGTTCCCCACCGCCTAGTCTACGGGTCATGGTGGGAGTTTGACTTCCTCTTATGAAGTTCAAAAATTTATAAGGAATTGATGGATTTTATCTTGTGTATACAAGATTGCCTAGGCTTCTTAGGCCCCCACCACTTATTCAACGAGTCTTGGTGGGAGTTGGACTCATATTATAATGTCCAAATGGTTTCAGCAAGGAATTGATGGATTCGAAAGAAGATAAATTCATCACGAGCAAATTAAGGCGAATAAAAGATGTTTGGTAGATTGACCATGTCTCAGTGTTTTCATCATACCTGGCTCATCCGGAATCTGATTTAGGCGATTCAAGATGTTTCGGAAAATAGACACAATTATATACAAGTTTCGTGTTTTGAGTTTTCACTAATTCAGTCGTTTTCCAGTTCAAAATCGACGTAGAAGTTGAGGTTAGTTTGCTGGAAGAGTTCCAATTCGAAAATCAGGTGCAATGTGGAGGACTAAAGCTGTACAATAGTAAAAGTGAAAGATCAAGGGCTAAAGTTGTTCCATGCGGAAAGTTAAAAGCTAGGGGCTAAAGCTGCACCATTCATGAAAATTGGAGGGGCAAGATTGTACTTATGCGATTGTACTTATCCTTATATATATATATATATATATATATATATATATATATATATATATATATATATATATATATATATATATATATATATATATATTTATATTTACGTGATCAAAAGGGGATACGGACGATACGACAAAAAAGAAAACCTACGCAAGAAACCACAGCCGCCATTCTTTCACACATTCTTCACCACCGTCCACCTTCGATTATTAGTTTGATGCGCATATCCATAAACACACAGATGGGCAATGAGGAGGAGATGGAGAAACAAAGGAAGCCAAACGAATAACTTGGTCAATTTCCTGACGTTGCTTTCACTTGTTTTATTATTATTATTATTATTATTATTATTATTATTATTATTATTATTTTTCAGTTAATTATGTTATGTTGCAATAACTTATGTTAATTTGCTTTGCGTTTTAGTTTCGTCAATTACACAGAGTTTAATTTGAGAATGATGTTTAGGTTTAAATTTTTCACAGTTTTTGAATTTTAATTTTATGGAGTAATAATCTTTAGGGTTTGGTTGACTAGGGTGAGATGATAATTTTAATGCAGTTGATTTTGTTTGAACCAATTTTATTGAAATCGAATAGCATATTCAAATGTGCTCTTATTTTAAAAATATAAATTTTGATGGGTGACTTTGATTTTGGCTAACACTTGATCAACGTTAGTTAGAGTTAATTTTCTTGGTTTAAATTTAATATTTACATGCTTATATTGACTTCGAGAGAAGCTTTATTTGTGACATCGTTTGAATATGAATGTGCGGTTTCGTTATCTCGCTTAAACTTAACATAGACGTGTGTTAGGGCATTTTTAACAAAATTATTGGACTTAATACTTTTTAAAATCATGAACTACATAGAGATATGAGTGAATGTTTTTTTTTTTTTTTTTTTTTTTTTTTTTTTTTTTTTTTTAAATCGAATCATGAGACCGAGAGGTAATTGATAACTTTTGTTGGTGTTAAGTTATTCGTTTCTATATAAATGGTTTGACAAATTAGTTTCATTAGAAGAACCATTGAATCCGTATAAGTCAATCGAATCCCGTTTTTCTCATAATTGTTAAATCGCTCAATTGTTTTCCTTGTTTGTTCGATTATTTTAGTTTTCGTTTTTACCTTGGTGAATTTAGTTTAATTTTATTTTAATTGTTTCCTTAGTTTAATAAAATCAATCACTTTTGCAATCAATTGCCTAGTTCACTCTTTCTTAGAATATGATAGTCCCTGTGGGTTCAATATCTGGTCTTACGACTATATTACTTGCACGACCTCGTATACTTGCGAGTACGCGTTTTCGTCAACAAGTTTTTGGCGCCGTTGCCGGGGATTATTTTTATTTTTAAGTTAGAACATTAGGTAGTTGTTAGACTCTTAAACATCTCGAAGATATTTTACTCTGGCCGGTCGAAGATTCAGACCACCTGAATTTGCGCTTGATTGGGAGATTGAAAGAACTTTGAGAGGGTTGAGGAGACTTCAGAATCAAGAAGAAATGGGAGATAACGGAAACGAAAACAATAAGAAAATAGAGGTTTCGAAGGAACAAACCCGCCAATTGTCAGCGCAACAATTAATGCTGACAATTTTGAATTCAAACCTGTGATGTTTCAGATGATCAATAACAATGGTCTCTTTGGAGGTATGCCTAGTGATGAGCCCTTGTCCCATCTGCGTTCCTTTAACCAGATGTGCGATAATTTCAAACAAAGAGGCATGACGTCTGATGCATTTAGGCTAAGATTATTTCCCTACACACTACAAGGGAAAGCTAGAGACTGGTTTGAGTCTTTGCCTTCTGATTCCATCACCACTTGGGAGGAATTAAGAGAAAAATTCCTAAAAAGATTTTTCCCACCCACGCGAAATGCAAATCTAAGAAATGTCATCACATCATTCCGACAAATGGATGGTGAATCGTTATGGGAAGTGTGGGAGAGATGGAACAATTTGCTGAGAAAATGTCTGACACATCGACTCCCTGATGATGTGAAACTTGAGACATTTTACCAAGGTTTGGATGCTCAAACACGCATGCTAGTAGATACATCAGCTGGAGGAGCTTTGCTCACAAAGAGCTATGAAGAGAGCGTGGAGATATTGGATAGAATCGCAACCAATAATTTCCAGTGGCCCACAGATAGGGTACATGCAAGTGGTTCGAAAGGAAGTACACCGGCTGAAGTTCGTCTTGCAGCTCAAAATGATGCATTAGCAGCCGAGTTGGCCACAGTCAAGAGCATGATGAAGAATATGATGTCAAGCAATGGGATGAAAGAGAAGAAGGTTGAATTTTATGCGGTTTGTCAAGGCGTCCATGATTATAGTGAGTGCCCACAGAATCCTGAATCTATATTTTTCATGGGAAGTCAAAATTTCCCACGACAAAACAATCCATACTCTGAAACATACAATCCAGGATGGAGAAATCATCCTAATTTCTCATGGGGTGGACAACAACAACAAATTCATCCTCAACAAGAGCAGTTTCAACAAAGGCCTCAAAACCCACTAGGGTTTTATTAAATGCCAAATCAGCAAGTGAGACCACAAGGAGGTGCATTCCACCAGGCATCAGGAAGTAATTCAAAACCAACAGCGCCTTCATCAAATCAAGAGATGTCACATTTCGAGAAAGAAATGATGGAGTTTATGATCAAACAAGATCAAAAGACCGAGGCACGTGAAAAGAATCAAGCAATTGCTATGAGAAATTTAGAAAACCAATTAGGGCAATTAGCACAAGCATTGAACTCACGAGAACCTGGAACGTTGCCAAGTAACACCCAAAATCCAGGTAATGTCAATGATAAGAGGGAATGTAATGCCATCACACTTAGATCGGGAAAGGATTTAGCTCCAAAGAATCATGACTTACCAGTCACCGATGATGAGCAGCACCCGATAAGTGTTGAGACTCATAAGAAGAAGCAAGAATTGAAAGATGATGAAAAAGAGTATGTCGAGATTGAGGACATAACTGATGAGGAGTACAGGAAGAATAAAGTGAACAAGGAAGGTCCAACAAGTTCAAGTCCAAGTGTTGGAAATGAAAAGAAAGCCCAAGAAAAAGATGCTCGAACTAGTGCGATAGTTACACCAACAACCTTACCTTTCCCACCTAGGAAAAGTAAATCCAAGGAAGATGATGGGCAATTTAAGAAGTTTCTAGAGATCCTTTCTCAACTTCATATCAACATCCCTTTTGTTGAAGCCTTAAAACAAATTCCCACATATGCAAAGTTCATGAAGGAAGTTCTTACAAGGAAAAGAGTTTGGAGAGAGTTTGAGACTGTTGCAATGACGAAAAGTTGCACATCAATAATCAAAAACAGATTACCTGTGAAGAAGGATGATCCATGTAGTTTCATTCTACCGTGCAAAATTGGAAAATTTGACAAGATTGGTTTGTGTGACCTTGGTGCAAGTATCAGTTTAATGCCTTTGTCAATTTTTCAAAAATTAGGACTTGGTGAAGCTAGACCGACCACAGTTTCACTCCAGCTAGCAGACCGATCTATGGTATATCCAGAAGGTAAAATAGAGGATATCATTATCAAGGTTGATAATCTTTTCATTCCAGCTGATTTTATCATTTTGGATTATGAAGCTGAAGATGATTGTGGAATAATTTTAGGGAGGCAATTTTTGGCAACTTTGAAGCTTTAATTGATGTAAAAAAGGGAGAGGTTACATTGAGAGTAAATGACGAGCAAAAGACTTTTAATATGTTTAAGGCTATCAAAAAACCTTCTAATGTGGAAGAATGCTCATTCATACGAGTTACAAATGGATTGGTAGATTTAAAGGAGACCCACTTGAACAAGGTGACTCGTAACATGGAGGAAAATAGAGAGTCCACAGTTAAAAGTGTAGTGAGTCGGGTCAAGGAGAAGCATGAATTGAATGATAGTGTGATTGAATCATCTTTGCCATCCCTTGAAAAAGTATATGATTTAGAGTTGAAGTGGCCTTCAGAACACTTGATGAAGGTTGGAAAGAAAAGGATGAAACATTTGTTGAGGCATGAGGAGTTTAAAATAGAAAATCATGAAAATATCAAAATTCAAATGTTTGGGGATGCGAAATGGCAAGGCAAAGAGATTTTGAAAAGAGACAACGAGAGAAAGGATTTGGGTGATCAAACAACAAGAAAAACACCATTTTGGAGAAGGAAAAGAGGAAGTGATTGTGCTTCATTTGAAGCGGGTTGAAGAGTAATTTGTTTGTTTTATTTATTTTTATTTTTATTTTTATTTTTTTAAATTTATTTTTATTAGTATTAGTATTATTATTTTTGTTTTATTTTTGCTTTTGTTTTATATTTTTTTTTTGTTTATTTCAATTATTTTCATTTTTGCATCATTGTTTTTTTTATTTCTTATTATTTGTTTTGTTCTAATAAATTTATCAAGTGTGCAGCCCTTGTTTGCTATCCGTGTAGTTAGTGGTGAAGTGAGAGTCGTGGTAAGGAAAATGTTCGGCCTATGCTTAAAGATCAGCCATCACGATATGCGTTCTTGGTTAATCATATCATGTGAGATGACATGCCATCAGGGAGTATTTTTTTATTCTATTTTTATTGCTCGGGACGAGCAATGTTTAAAGTTTGGGGATGTGTTTAGTGGTCATTCTTCGATCATTAAATGAACTAAAAAGCTTATTTTTGTCCCCGGATTTTACAATTTATATCATTTTTTGAGCTTAAAAAGATAAATGTATGTTAATGAGTGTAATCAACATAATATTTCCCGGTTGGTATTTTTGTGCCCATTCAGTTGGGTTTTTGACCTGTCTTGCATGTGTTCCTCATCTCTTATTCTATTGGACGATGGGAGTTGGGCTTCTTCTTATGAAGTCCAAAGTTTTTAAAGGAATTGACGGCTCATTAACTTCTTTTTACAAGTTCACCTAAGATTTTTAGGTCCCCTCGTCCTATTCTACAGGTTGGTGGGAGATGGTTTTCTTCCACGAAATCTAAAATATAGCACATCGTGCTTTGCATCGGAATTGATGGTATTCATTTTACTTGTTAATGCAAGTGCAACCTGTGTTTCATGGGTTCCCCACCGCCTAGTCTACGGGTCATGGTGGGAGTTTGACTTCCTCTTATGAAGTTCAAAAATTTATAAGGAATTGATGGATTTTATCTTGTGTATACAAGATTGCCTAGGCTTCTTAAGCCCCCACCACTTATTCAACGAGTCTTGGTGGGAGTTGGACTCATATTATAATGTCCAAATTGGTTTCAGCAAGGAATTGACGGATTCGAAAGAAGATAAATTCATCACGAGCAAATTAAGGCGAATAAAAGATGTTTGGCAGATTGACCATGTCTCAGTGTTTTCATCATATCTGGATCATCCGGAATCCGATTTAGGCGATTCAAGATGTTTCGAAAACTAGACACAATTATCTACAAGTTTCGTGTTTTGAGTTTTCACTAATTCAGTCGTTTTCCAGTTCAAAATCGACGTAGAAGTTGGGGTTAGTTTGCTGGAAGAGTTCCAATTCGAAAATAAGGTGCAATGTGGAGGACTAAAGCTGTACAATGGTAAAAGTGAAAGATTAAGGGCTAAAGTTGTTCCGTGCGGAAAGTTAAAAGCTAGGGGCTAAAGCTGCACCATTCATGAAAGTTGGAGGGGCAAGATTGTACTTATGCTTTATATATATATGGTTATTTTCGTGATCAAAGGGGGATACGGACGATACGACGAAAAAGAAAACCTACGCAAGAAACCACAGCCGCCATTCTTTCACACATTCTTCACCACCGTCCAACTTCGATTATTATTTTGATGCGCATATCCATAAACACACAGATGGGCAATGAGGAGGAGATGGAGAAACAAAGGAAACCAAACGAATAATCTTTAGGGTTTGGTTGACTAGGGTGAGATGGTAATTTTAATGCAGTTGATTTTCTTTGAACCAATTTTATTGAAATCGAATAGCATATTCAAATGTGCTCTTATTTTAAAAATATAAATTTTAATGGGTGACTTTGATTTTGGCTAACACTTGATCAACGTTAGTTAGGGTTAATTTTCTTGGTTTAAATTTAATATTTACATGCTTATATTGACTTCGAGAGAAACTTTATTTGTGACATCGTTTGAATATGAATGTGCGGTTTCGTTATCTCGCTGAAACTTAACATAGACGTGTGTTATGACATTTTTAACAAATTTATTGGACTTAATGCTTTTTAAAATCATGAACTACATAGAGATATGAGTGAATGTTTTTTTTTTTAAATCAAATCATGAGACCGAGAGGTAATTGATAACTTTTGTTGGTGTTAAGTTATTCGTTTCTATATAATTGGTTTGACAAATTAGTTTCATTAGAAGAACCATTGAACCCGTATAAGTCAACCGAATCCCGTTTTTCTCATAATTGTTAAATCGTTCAGTTGTTTTCCTTGTTTGTTCGATTATTTTAGTTTTCGTTTTTACCTTGGTGAATTTAGTTTAATTTTATTTTAATTGTTTCCTTAGTTTAATAAAATCAATCACTTTTGCAATCAATTGCCTAGTTCACTCTTTCTTAGAATAGGATAGTCCCCGTGGGTTCGATATTTGGTCTTACGACTATATTACTTGCACGACCTCGTATACTTGCGAGTACGCGTTTTCGTCAACAAAGATGATCTTAAAACATGACACTAAAGTACTCTACCATCTTTTCAGATTTGAGAAACTTTTATCCTTCTGCCTAATTTGATTCTTCTTATTCGTTCTGTCATAAATTGAAAATTTTTCAATGCTTTAGAATTATACTTAAGCTTGTAAGTATAATCATATTTACTAAACCTTAGTAAATCATGATGAATAGTCTTATCCATCTTTTGTGGTGGACTTTGACAAGTGCACAAGAAAGTGTACTTGATCCCTTAGTCCTTCTCTTGACTCACACATCCATGTGAAGAAGCAGTTAGTCTTAATTTTCCAATGCTCGAAAGTTCTCATTCATCATACTATACAACTTGCATGATTCCAAGTTTCTATCCAACTGAAATTTGGGTGATGAGAATCTTTCCTTATTTGGTAAATTTAGACACTACCACAAATGAAAGAATCAAATTCATATTTCCAATATTGCTATCAATGGAATCATATAAACAACATCTTTTTTTTTCCCAAATGCCATTGTAAGGATTTTTTAAAATAAATAAAATTAAAAACTTTTCTTTTATTTTAAAACTTTGCGGAAAAACTAATCCTTACAATGCAGATGTATATGAAAACTTGTTGTCATCTATTCCTAAGCAATCTATCATAACTCTTTAGCACATGCTCAAAATTCCGATCACCGACCATGCGATTGAAATCCATCTTCGCGATCAGAATCAGCATATACTTCCTTTAAGTTTCTTTACTTTTTCTTTGATTCTTAAAACATCAACATGTGACCCAGCCACATCATGTAATAAGAATCTCTAAGTAGGAACTTAATAGTGTTAGACAATGGACTTTACCTGAAATAAAGTCAAACTTATTGACTTTACCATCCTTAGGTAAGTTTGGCAGCTTCGTAACCAAAACCCCTTCCTTTGGCAATAGAAACATATGGACTCTTAGGTAATAGTAGATGGGACTATCTCAGACTTAGCCTTTCTCTTTACCATTTGGTCAACCAAGTTGACTATGGCCAATCCCTTTCCATTGGGAAGAGAATGCATTTCTGGATTTCCTGTGTCACTATTGTCCCTGTCCATAAAGTTTAGGGAAGTTGATCTCCTAATCAAATTTGCTTTACTAGTACACTAAATCATTTCTGATTTAGCAGCACCAAGCAAATAGATAAGATCATCAAGGGTCTTGTCATAGTCTGTTTCATAGGAGTTCTAAAGAAACTCTCTATGTGACTTAGAAAGTGATTAAGCCACCAACTTTCTCAAGACTTTGACACCCAGCTCTCCCGGCTTATCAATATGTGACTACATATCCAAGATGTGATCACATCTAGACCTTGCCTTGCCAATAGAGCTTGAGTGACCTTGAACTTGTGGGTTAGGGAGAATAATTGGAAGAGGTGGAGGAAGTGAAGTTCCAAGATATTTGGGAAGATCATAGATGTCTGAACTTGACATCTTTTGGGAGATATTCAAGATAGTTGATTTAAAGTCCTTAATATGACACCCAATATGAAATATTAAGGCTAGGACCCAACAAACTATTTTATAACTTGGAAGAGGGATGCCGTAATCCAAGCTATAGAATATTTGAAGGTAGGTGAATGACGATTCACCAATTTCCACCATGAAAAATGAAATAATGTATTAGGTTTTAATTGGATTTGAAACTCCTAGATCTTTGAGATTCATTGAACTGTTCAATGGCATGTTTCAATCTCGAGTGTGCCCTTCAGGTTTTGTGATTGGGATGCCGAGGATCACAAAATAAGGTGTGAAGTAACCATGCAAATTACTTGGCACCCTTAAGTGTTTACCCCTCAATCGATGTGTCGGTTAACCACACATGCTCCATCGATACTATGATAAACATTAAGTTACCCTTTGCCTACCTTGTTAAATACAAGTTAGTGTGCCGGTTAACCACACACGCTCCATTAACCGACTTAAACAAAGTGCAAAGTGTAATTTCATGGATTAGCACCTTATTCACATTTTCCTAAGTAACTAAGATTGGGTATTTATAAAAGGTTTAGTTACTTAGTATTTATCATTAATACTTTTAATGATGGGAGAATTATAGTCCTTGTCCTACCCGTTTGGCTAACGACCCTCCACCAGTCAAGGAAGCGGTGGGTGAGAGTGGACACCCATTAAACTGCCATTTTATAGGCAGTAACCTTATACCCCCCTTATAGACCGGCTTCGTGAATGAGGCCTACTAACGGTAAGACTGACTTGCTCTTATACATACATATATATATATATATATATATATATATATATATATATATATATTATTAACTTATAATATTATAAAGTATAAGGGTTGAATTTTAACTTTTAAAATTCTAAGGGCTAAACTTGGAATTAAATTATTCATAAGAGAAAACTTTTCAAATTCCAAAACTTGAGGGCAAGTTTTGAAACTATTCAAAACTAATTAATTCCATAACTTATGTGTTTAAAGTAGTTTTAATCCAAAAACTCTTCAAGTTCCATAACTTGAGGACAAGTTATGGAAGACTTTAAACTAATAAAAGAATTAACTTTTCTTTATTTTATAACTTATGGAATTAATTAAGGTTACACCTTTTTATTTATTTATTATTTAATAAAGAGACTCTTGGTCCTCCTTAACTTGAGGACAAGTTATGGAGTCATAAAACCATTTAATTAGAACTAGACTCTTCATTTTGTAACCTTTTCCAACTTTTATGAGTTTTATGAAACTTAAATGTGACTTTTCATATAACTTGAGGACAAGTTACAAAAACACATTTTAGAATCAACTCTTAGATTAATTTGGATTGAAAACAACTATTTCACTCAACTTTTCTATTAATCTAAGCAACTCATAAGAACAAGATAATTCAAATCAAACTTTTTCATGTAATTAGTCTAAACCTTAAACTAATACAAAACATGAAGCTATTGAGAATTATCTTTGAAATTGGATTAGCATGAACATTACCACATCAAAAACAAGTTTATAAGTCCAAAAACATCTTAGGGTAATGTTCCTAGTCTAATTCCAGCCAAAAAAGTCGAATTTATGCTGTCTGAGGGTCCAACTCGTCGAGTGCACGAACCAACTCGGCGAGTTGGATGCATTTTGTCTTGGACTCGTGAGTCTGCTGGGCAGACAACATCAAAACTCGATTTTTCAGCTACTTTTGCAAGTATAACAAGAAAATAAGCCTAGACTCTGATACCACTGTTGGGTTTTGAGCATTCTAACACTCCTATGGTGTACATGCAACCCTATAAACCTTGGATCTATGTTTTCTCTATTATACATGCATATAAGAACTTTCCAAGGCTTTAATCCTAACTAGCATATTATGAAGTTCTTATACTACAAAGTTCTAGTTAGATGACATACCTTTTGATGTAGCTTGATGTCTTCAAGCTTTAAGAGCTTAGCCCAAATAGTGTGGAAGCCTCAAGTGGAATCACAAATCACCAAAACACCTTGGAAGACTTTAGAGAATATGGATACTTGGTTCTCTCTAGTGAAATCGGCTAGCCCTTCATAGTGTACCCATACTAGTGCCAATTTCACCAACCAAGGACATCTTTATATAGTATGGATACTAGGGTTAAACCCATGACCTTTCATTTCATATGATCCATGGGTTAAACACTCCATGGACTATCCATGAAAGCTTAGCCCAACCTAAATGAACTTAGCCCATTCCATATATATAAGAGTCCATATTTAATTAGTTCATTTTGATCACTCAATTAATTATAAATTAATTCTTGATCAATACTAATTAAATAATATGATTATATATTAATATATTAGAACTTATAATATATTAATATAAATCATAAATATACTATTCTCAAAAGACTATCCATATAAATTGTGTCGGTGAAGTGCAACCCAAATGGACCATGTCGGGTCGGGTCAAGTACATACCAAATATAATTATGGACTTAGACATTAATCCAACAGATCGTTCCGAAAGTGCATCGACTTCCGCGAAGTAAACAAGCTCACCATTAAGAACCAATACCCACTACCGCAGAGAGACGATATGTTCGCCCAACTCCAGGGAGCAAGCTACGTTTATAAGATCGACCGGAGATCGGTGTATCACCAACTATCAGTCCAAGAGAGTGATGTTCCCAAGACAGCATTCCGAACTCAATATGGTCACTACGAGTTTGTAGCGATGCCCTTCAGACTAACCAATGCACCTACAATGTTCATGGACTTAATGAATGGGGTATGCCGTTCTTTCCTAGACAAATTCATGATCATATTCATAGATGATATACTCATATACTCACGAAGTAAGGAGGAACATAGTCAGCACCTTCGTCAGGTTTTGGAAACATTACGAGCAGAAAAGCTTTATGCGAAGTTCTCAAAGTGCGAATTTTGGATTCACAAAGTAGATTTGATCACGTGGTCAGCGAAGAAGGAATACACGTAGCCCCCCTCCAAAATTAAAGCAATCAAGAACTGGTCAGCACCAAAAACGCCAACTGAAATCCAACAATTTTTAGGCCTTGCTGGCTATTACTGCAGGTTCATACAGAACTTGTCAAAGATCGCTGAACCATTTAGTACCCTGACTCAGAAGGGTGTAACTTTCAGCTGGGGAGAGAAACAAGACGTTGCATTCCAAACTCTGAAGCAAGCCTTGTGCAGCGTGCCTATCTTGTCTCTCCCAGAAGGGACAAAAGATTTCGTAGTATACTACGATGCATCAAACCAAGTGTTGGGTTGTGTGCTGATGCAGCGAGGAAAGGTTATTGCTTATGCCTCACGACAACTAAAAACACACGAAGTCAACTACACTACTCATGACCTGGAGCTGGGAGCGGTAATGTTTGCTCTGAAGATTTGGAGGCACTATCTTTACGGTACAAAGGGCACTATCTTCACAGACCACAAAAGTCTTCAACACATATTCGACCAGAAGGAGCTTAATATGAGACAACGATGATGGGTAGAACTACTCAATGACTACGAATGCGAAATTCGTTATCATCCTGGCAAAGCCAATGTAGTGGCAAATGCCCTTAGTCGAAAGGAGCACTCAGGTCGCAAAATAAGAGCACTAACCATGACTATCCATTCACACCTGTCCGCACAAATCAAGGAAGCTCAATTAGAGGCCCTGAAACCAAAAAATGTGACTGGTGAAACCCTAAGAGGAATGGATAAAAACTTAGAAATCAAGGGTGACGGAGTTCGTTATCTAATGAATCGGATCTGGACACCGAAATTTGGTGGATTCAGAGAAGTTGTCATGAATGAAGCACACAAGAATCGATACTCTGTTCATCCAGGTTCATAAAAGATGTATATGGACCTCAAGAAATTGTATTGGTGGCCGAACCTGAAAGCAGGAATTGCTACCTACGTGGGCAAGTGTCTGACTTGTGCCAAGGTAAAGGTAGAATACCAAAAGCCCTCAGGTTTACTACAACAACCAGAGATACCTGAGTGGAATTGGGAGCATATTACAATGGATTTCATAACCAAGTTAACCATGACAACGGGTGGTCTCGATATAATCTGGGTGATCGTCGACCGGTTAACTAAGTCCGCACACTTCCTACCAATCAAAGAAACATACAAGATGGAAAAACTGACCAGAACATACATCAGGGAGATAGTATGATTACATGGAGTGCCAATATCTATTATCTTTGACAGAGATAGTCGATTCACCTCTCGGTTCTGGCAGTCACTTCAAAAATCCTTGGGAACTAAGTTGGACATGAGTACAACCTACCACCTACAAACAGACGGACAGAGTGAGAGAACGATACAAACACTAGAAGACATGTTGAGAGTGTGTGATCGACTTTGGTAAAGCATGTGATACCCATTTTTTTGGATTAGGTGTCTAAGTTCATAACTATTTCTGAAATGTACTTGACTCGATTGGTATAGTCTATTTGGGTTGCATGACATTGCAACACTTGGATATACTAAATGAGAGAAAGGAAACTTAAGGTTCATTAATATATTATAAGTTCTAATATATTAATAATATTATTTAATTAGTATTGATCAAATAGTTAATTTGGAATTAATTAAGTGATCAAAAAGAGACTAATTAAATATATGGGGTTGATTGTGTAAATCATCTATTCTTGTATAGTGGGCTAATGATCCATGGTTTGTATGAATTGGGATAAAACCCATAAGGTGATCCATGGATAGTCCATGGAGGTTAAAAACCCATGTATCATGGAATATGAAAAGCCATGCACATTAGAGTTTACATGGAGTAACCCTACTTGTGGCACACTATATAAGAAGCTCCAAGGCAAGCAAAATTGGCAACTAAGAAGAGAACTAGAGGGCTAGCAAATTTTGAGTGATACGTGAACTTCTCTCAAGGTTATTCCAAGTGTTGTGGTGTTATGTGAGACATTTAAGTCATCACACTTGAGGTTCTAGGCTCACAAGGTTCTCAAGGAATCCAAGCAACAAGAAAGGTGTGTTTTTCTTACTAGCTTTTATGATTCAAGTTCCCCATGCCATGCTAGATAGGTTAAGAACCTTGGAAATTAAATTTGCATGTATCTTAGTAAAACATAGATCCAAGGTTTCTAGGGTTGCATGTACACCTTAAGAGTGTTAGAACGATCAAAACCCTTCAGTGGTATCAGAGCCTAGGCTTGTTTTATTGATACTTGATGCAAATTGTTGAAAAAACTCAAGTTTTCTGAATTCTGCAGCATGAACTCGCCGAGTCCATGTGATAATTCATCCTAATCATTGAGTAGGTCCGTGCACTCGATGAGTAGGAGCCCCAAAATGCAGATTTTCAAGTTTTGCTGCTGGAAATGGACTAGAAACATTACCCTAAACTGTTTTGGTCTTATAAAACTTGTTTTAGTTGGTGTAATGGTTATACTAATCCATCTTCAATAGCTATTATCAAAATTTCAAGTCCTATATGTTTTTTTTATGATTCTTGAAATTGTTGATATGAATGTTTATACACTTATGAGTTTAGAAGATCATAGGAATTATTTTCAGCTTGCTTGTTAGTTAAATTTGTTGATCATTATGTGTTTTAATGGAATCCATAATTTGTCCTCAAGTAATGGATCACCAAAAGTCATTCTTTTAAAGTCAATTAAAGAAACACATAGGTTACATAAAATGAAAAGTCTCTCATTTTAATAAACCATTAACTCATAAGTTATAAAAGATGAAAAGTTTTGTAAGTTACAAAACTTGCCCTCAAGTTTTGGAACATGTAAAGTCATTTTAAAAACTTTAGTTCCAACCCCTAGAATTTTAAAAGTTAAAATTCAACCCTTATACTTTATAATATTATAAGATTAATAATAATTATATATGTATAAGAACAAGTCGTTTTACCGTTAGTAGGCCTCATCCACGAAGTCGGCCTATAAGAGGGGTATAAGGTTGCTGCCTATAAAATGGCAGCTTAATGGGTGTCTACTCTCACCCACCGCTTCCTTGACTGATGGAGGGTCATTAACTGAACGGGTAGGACAATGACTTTAATCCTCATTAAAAGTATGATGATTATAAAGTAACTAAATGTTTTTATAAATTCCCAATCTTATTTACTTTAGGAAAATGTGAATAAGGTGCTAACCTATGAAATTACACTTTGCACTTTGATTAAGTCGTTAGTGGAGCCTGTGTGGTTAACCGACACACTAACCTGGACTTAACTTGGTAGGCAAAGGGTGGCTTAAGGTTTATCATAGGTCAGTGGAGCGTGTGTGGTTAATCGGTACATCGATTGAGTGATAAACATTAAGGGTACCAAGTAATTTGCATGGTTACTTCACACCTTGTTTTGTGATCCTCGGCATCCCAATCACAAAACCTGAAGGGCACACTCGAGATTGAAACATGCCATTGAAAAGTTCAATGAATCTCAATGAATATAGGAGTTTCAAAACTAATAAAAAACCTAATAGTTTATTTTGTTTTTCATGGTGGAAATTGGTGAATTGTCATTCACCTACCTTCAAATATTTTATAGCTTGGATTACGGCATCCCTCTTTTAAGTTATAAAATATTGTGTTGGGTCCTAGCCTTAATATTACATTTGGGTGTCTTATTAAGGACTATCTTTATATATAATCTAAACTTGTCTTTCTTCTTTTCAGATGTCTTCCAACAATGCTGCTTATGGCTCAAACCCTACCGACTCCTTCTCTCTCATGAACCTTTATGGGAGTGTCATCTTTGATAGATCCGACTTTCTGGATTAGATTAGGAACATCAGGATGGTCACTCGATATGAGGACAAGGAACATGTCCTCGACAAGGAGCTTAAGGAACTTGAATCGTCTGCTACTCCTGAGGAGATCGCTGAATACCAGGCACATGAGAGAGATGCCACCAAAGTGGCATGTATCATGTTGGCCACAATGATAGCCGAGCTCCAAAAGTCCTATGACGACTATTACCCTTTTGAGATACACCAGGATTTGATGGACCGCTACCATCAGAGTGCTCGTCAAGAGCGATATGAAATCATCTCCTCCATGATTACAACCCGAATGAAGGATGGTGAACCCATCACGAGCCACATGCAGAAAATGAAAAGATATGTGGACCATTTGCTGAAACTGAATGTGAAATTCCCCGAGCAGGTAGCAATTGACATCATTTTGCACTCCTCACCTTTGTGTTATGATCAATTCCGAATGACATACCACACGAACAAGGAGGAAGTTACACTCAACAAATGTGACAATCCGAAATTTCCATTTTGTACGAACATTATCAAGTCAATAGAAGCTAGACCAGTTACAGTGAATTTCATACTTTTCCGAATAAGTTTGAGTATTTCAGGGTTTACATTAAGGATATACCATCCATTCACACTTGTCTAAGCAAATTCAGGCGGCCCAACTTGAAGCCATGAAACCTGAAAATGTGACGAGTGAAGCCCTTAGAGGAATGGATAAAAATTTAGAAGCCAAGGGTGACGGAGCCTTATACTTCATGAACCGGATCTGGACCATGAAGCACGGTGGTTTCTGAGACTTGGTCATGACCGAGGCGCACAACACTCGGTATTCCGTCCACCCGGGTTCAGATAAGATGTATCTGGATCTTAAAAATTTATACTAGTGGCTTAATATGAAAGCAGAAATTGCTACCTTCGTAAGTAAATGCCTTACTTGCGCAAAGGTTAAGGTCGAGTACTAGAAGCCCTCCGGTTTATTACAACCAGAGATTCCAGAATGGAAGTGGGAGCGGATCACTATGGATTTCATAACCAATTTGCCCAAGACAACGGGTGGACTTGATACCATATGGGTCATCGTCGATAGATTGACCAAGTCTGCACACTTCCTGCCTATCAAAGAAACTGACAAGATGGAGAAGCTTACGAGAACATACATTAGGGATAGTAGGTTCACCTCAAGATTTTGGCAATCGCTACAACACTCCCTGGGAACAAGGTTGGACATGAGCACAACCTACCATCCACAGAACGACAGGCAAAGTGAGAGGACCATCCAAACACTGGAAGATATGTTGAGAGCCTTTGTGATCGACTTTGGAAAGGCATGGGATACTCACTTACCCCTTGTCGAGTTTTCCTATAATAACAGTTATCACACGAGCATCAAGGCTGCTCCATTTGAAGCCTTCTACAGCCGAAAGTGCAGATCCCCTCTGTGCTGGGCTGAAGTGGGTGATACCCAATTAGCTAGGGGCAAGTTTCTGACAATACTCTCACCGGTACGGAGATCATTCGGGAAACGACAAAGAAGATCGTTCAGATCCGTGAACGATTGAAAGCCTCTAGAGACCGACAGAAGAGCTACGCTGATAAGCGAAGGAAACCTTTGGAATTCTAGGTGGGAGACCGAGTCCTTCTTAAAGTCTCACCCTGGAAGGGCTTGATACGCTTCGGTAAGTGTGGGAAGCTTAATCCAAGGTATATAGGACCCTTCGATATTCTCGCAAGAATCGGCCCCGTAGCTTACAAGCTCAACCTACCCGACGAACTTCGTAACGTACATTCTACATTCCACGTATCTAACTTGAAAAAGTGTATGTCCAACGAGACTCTTGTAATCCCACTCGACGAGATCGAGATCAACGGGAGCCTCAACTTCATGGAAGAACCGATAGAGAACATGGACCGTGAGGTCAAGTAGACGAAGCAAAGCCGTATCCCGATCGTGAAGGTTCGCTGCAACACCAAGCGAGGACCGAAATTCACTTGGGAGCGTGAGGATCAGATGAATCTGAAATATCCTCGTCTTTTTACTTAGTTATTTGTAACTACTTATTTGCTTAAATTCTAATTTCAGGACGAAATTCCCTCTAAGGAGGTGATGATGTGACAATCCGAAATTTCCATTTTGTACGAACATTATCAAGTCAATAGAAGCTAGACCAGTTACAGTAAATTTCAGACTTTTCCGAATAAGTTTGAGTATTTCAGGGTTTACATTAAGGATATATCAGGAGAGTGGACGCACATGGGTTTGTGAAACTCGAGTATTTCAAAACTTCATAATATTAGAGTTCATTTCCGGAATAATAATCATATTTTCGGCCAAAAATCCTAGGACTATAAATAGAATTCTTAACCAAATTATTTCATTTGTTACTTTTCCAACTAGAGAAAAGCCATTTTCTCTCTCACGGATCTTCGGGTTTTCATCCCAAATCGTGAGTACTCTTCCCTAGTTGTTATATAATGCTTATAAAGTGCTTATAACATAGATTTAACAACAATACGACTAGATTCGGGAGTTTAGCGCCCAAGAACATCTTGGGGAGTAAACTTCTATACAAGGCTTAAATGATGTCTAGTCCCATTCCTTTGTTAAGTAACTATCTTAGGCTTATATGTATGTGTATTTAAGACTACAAAACATTCAAGAACACCAAGATTTAGGTGTTCACGGCCCAAGAAGTTCATGGACCGTGAACTCCAAAATTAAGGGCCAAAGAGTGTTTTAATCACTCCTAAAGCCTTAGACAATAACCTCTATCTATTCCTAGTTAAATTAAGGACCTTAAAACATCAAAAACCCCTCCATAAGTGAGATTACGGCCCTAATCTCCACTTGAAATGGCTCTTGGGCCGTGAACATCAAGAAAGGGTGCCATAAGGTACCTAATGCCTTCATTAGCCTTAGAAAATTGTCTAGAACCTATCCTAAATAAGTATGGGACTTGAAAACATAGAAATACCCATTTCCATATGAGTTTATGGCAGTAAAATCAAAAGGAAATGGCCTTTGGGCCGAAAACTCCTAAAAGGAGTGTCTTAATGCCCTAAACTACTCCAAGGATTAAACCACCAAGTAGAACTTCTTCTAGAAATCAAGTAACACTTCAAATAAAATAATGTCATTATGTTTTAGAGCTTGCGGCCGTAAAATCAAGGGTTTACGACCGTAAACTCCTTGTTTGGAGTTTATTGAAGAGTAAACACTTATATAAGGTCCTTTGGGACTTTAAACCCCTTTAGCCTTGTCCCACAACAACTTAGATGCAACCTTTAGGACTTATAACACTTATACAAAGTGTTTACATGTTCTAGAGTGTCCCAACTTAATTTATTTAGTTATTATTTGGCTAATTAGTTATATATATGTTCATTATATGATAACTAGGCTCGTGCGTGTGTACAAGTCTCCGTTTGCCACCTAAAACAGTATCCAACACTTCAATCCAATCAACTCACCACAAGTGAGTTCATACCCCTTTAATTAACCTTTGAAATACTTTTAAATGTTTTAAATGCTTTTATGGGGTGGGGTGGGGGGAATACAAGTTGAATACTTATATTTATTACATCAATCACATGTGATTAATAATAACTACAAAACCAATGATTTTATTACTATTCAAACTGTTTATCAAACTGTTTTACTTCAAACTGCTTTAAAAACTCTTTTACTTATCAAATACTTTTACTTAAACTTTGTTATACTTATAATAAATTGCATGCCCGTATATGTATAGTTATAAAAGCAATGTTTAAAGACTTAGGAAGGCCGTCCGCCCTGTTTCCTTTTCCTCGATTTGGATGTGGTCTGGTGGGATATCGGGTAGTCGTCCGAATGTCATTTCAATATTGATTATATATCATGTGTACATATATAGACATAAAGGTGCTTCCATATTCATGCATACTAGTTACATCATTAGTAAGCTACTATCGGGGTAGCACAGGATTATACTTATACTATTGCTAGATCAATGAGTCAGTTCATTCATGAGTCAATACTTATTACTATGAGATCATATACATTACATTAATATGAGTACATATACAACTATACTAGAGGAAGAACATATACAACTATACTAGAGGAAGAACATATACAACTATACTAGAAAGAGAACATATACAACTATACTAGAAAGAGAACATATACAACGATACTAGAACGAGTAACAATACATTACATATACATATATACATTGACAGAATTGTGATCCACTGTATCGGAGCATGCCTTAAATGTCATGGCCCGAGTTGTAGCCAGAGTCTCTTGGAGGGAGAGCGTGAGTTTGCGTATAGATATACTGGATTGACTATCCTACACCTTGCTGATAGCTACAGCCGGACCTGCAGGTCTGCGGGTGCCAAACGTCATTTCTTTTTACGACCATACCTTTGTCGTTGTTTCCAGTCGATAGTATGGTACAATTAATCACATGATACCTTAATATAAATCTGGTTTAAGGTAGTTAGTACAACAGTAGTTCCTATAATACAACACTACAGTACTACAGTAATTTATCCTTTATATACATTTAGTGATCATTTCACTTAAACATAAATGTAAAAACTATATTTTGATAATGATAGTTAAAGTTGGGCAAATTACACACTTTTATGATAAACGAACGTACAAAACAGTTACGCCTTGGTAGAAGGCTACTTTTAATAGAAAATATAGGTTTTTCTGAGAGATTCAAACTTTTACAAACGCGTACAAACATTTACATACTTTTTGTTGGGTTTTGAGCAATCTAACACTTTCTAAGTGTGCATGCAACCCTAATAAACCTTGGATCTATGTTTGTCTAAATACATGCAAAATAATAATTTTTCCAAGGTTCATAACCTATCTAACATGGCACGGGGTACTTTTAAACATAAAAGAATTAGATGAGATTACATACCTTTTGATGATGAGTTCAATTCCTAAGGAGTTTGAGGGCCAAGCACCAATAGTGTAAATGCCTCAAATGGAATCACAAATCACCACAAACTCTTGGAAAAATTTGAGAGAGTGTATACACACTTATAAAGTCGGTCACACACAAACACACACACTAGTGCCACTAGTTCCCCTTAGGGGCCATTTCATGCAACATAAGCATGCTTATATAGTGTACATGATTGGGGTGAAACCCTAATAACCCATGACTTTTCCTTTCCAAGGATCCATCGGTTAAAAGCTCCATGGATCATCCATGGACTTCCATATAAGCCTAGCCCATTAACAAATGAGTGTTAGCCCACACCATATAAAACCAATAGCCCACAATCTAATTAGTCTTCCTTTTAATCTCTAAATTAATTCATAATTAATTTAAGACTAAGACTAATTAAATAACATAACTTCATATTAATATATTATAACTTATAATATATTAATAAACATATGTGTATAACTCTCATAAAATTATCCATAAATAGTTTGGATGTGATGCAACCCAAATGGACCATGCCGGGTCGGGTCAAGTATATACCAAATAAGTTATGGACTTAGACACCTTATCCAACAGACTCCCACTTGGATAAGTCTAATAACTATATTTGCGTATGTTACTTCAAGAACCAACCAGCAATCGTAGCTCTCGAAAACTCCGTTGAACTATGAAGCGCCATTTTAGATAAGTGATCGTATAATCCTCTGTTCTCATGATATCAGCCGGACAAATACATGGAGCAATGTCGTACTTATTGTCCAACAGTTTGTTTCCCGATTTCCGATTTGTTTGACAAAGAACTTAATCGAACACATCAATTTAGTTCTGACCGGCTGGTACATAGGTCACAACAAAATCATCGAGGGGCCCAAATATCACTTCTATTTCTAGAAGGAACAGATAAACTTCGACTCATATGCTTGTTCTACTACTTGTTGAATTGTACACAAAGGCACGTTTTATAACATCAAGTTACTGATGCGTTTACGTGCAATCAATGCACAACCAACTCATAGGTAACAACTCATATCTCTAGGTTTGAAGATTTATATGATATTACCGTCTCACGATCACTCGAGATAAATTCCATGAAGTGATACAAGTGAGCGTGGGTTTATTCCAAAACTCATAACTTATGAGCACTCATGAATGTTGTAGCAACCATTGCTATGACTAAACCCATTTAGCCATCTACAAACTCGATTCATGACAGTCTTGATTCATACCTACTTCCAACATATGAATGACTGTGGAGTGTTTAAATAACTTAGTCATTCGGAAAGAATAACCTAGCTATTTTGGAAGTCAAAACATGCAAAGTGAAACACAATAATAATCGAATCCAATATGGTCTCAGAACCCTTTTGAATATAAATAGAACCACCTTTTATTTATCACCATATTGATTACACATTATTCATTGTATAATGTTTCAAACAATCAACTTAAGACTTGAATAAAACAACAGTCGTCCCATGCTCCCAGCATGTACACTTTGTTTTTCTAAACAATAGTTATGCCATACTCCAAGTATGCACACTATGTTTGTCTATGATCCTTACATTGTGATGTAGATCAATTGAACATGATTCCAATGATACTCATTTCACAATCCCAAATCCTTATTGTAAATGTGAGAATCCCCGATTCCTATCATTTACCAAAAAAAAATATGTTAGATTTTAAACTTTTATGCAATGTTCCCCTTGTAATGATTATGCACAAAGTCACCAAAACCTTGTCACCAGTCATTACAGAGTATTCCAAAGAAGGTCAACTTCTATGGAACGGAAGTCTCATATTCAAAGTACATTTCTTTGAACATCCTTCTTGCATTAAGGTTTTCTAATCTTACATAGATTGAATAACTTCCACCTATGGAGACATTTCCATAGTCCCATTTTGACTATCACTTCCGAACAAGAGTTACTTCTTTTCAGAACATGTCAATACGGTCCTTTCCGACAACTTACATAATACTTCCAAATTTCCCTGAGCAACCAATCTTTGGCAAACCTCAGATTATCCTTGACAATTGCTTAATCACTTTAGTCATATCCAGTTCTAGACTTTTCCCTTCTCAATGCCTTAAGCATTTGGAAAATTTAGAAAAGATGAATATTATAGCACATGCAATCGATCCTATATCCGAAGCATATGGGACACGATTCATGATGTTTGACATAAAGACATGATACTAGACCAGTTTTTTGCTACAATATTTTTTTATTTTTTTATTTGCCATGTTTTCAAAATTTAACTATGAAGAGGGATGTCGTAATCATAATCGAATTTTGAAAACACAATATATATAGAATTTCTTCAAGTTGAACCATTCCAACATAAAATTCATATATATATATATATATATATATATATATATATATATATATATATATATATATATATATATTCTTGACTAAAGATGATTAAAATCTCAATCTAAGCTTCTAGAATTGAAATGAAGTATAATTTCCTCTCCCTTAATTATAGCAAAGCAACTTTTCAACCCCTGCAACTTCACGAATTGAAACTTTGTTTCTATAATTAACATTGCTAACTTGCAACACTAAACGTAATAATCATGCTCCCACTAACATGATGATTATTAGCAAAACAATTATGCTCCCACTAGCTCTGACATATTTCCAGAAATCTGCTGGACTTCTGAAATTCAGATTCATACACCCTTTCTTAGATAGGTCACATGTGTGTCTAAACAATATTCAGGACTATGAAAAGGGATGCCGTAATCATAGTCTCAATTGCTTAGGCATTTTCCATTTCTCACAAGTCCATGTTAGTGTGCCGGTTAACCACACACGCTCCACTAACGACTTTTGAAAATGCAAATAACACAATTGATATCTACGTAAAATCTACTTAGTGAAAGCGTTTCCTCACCATCATTTTCATGAATCGGAGAGAGACCTTATGACACTTAGATTTTATAGTATATGAGTTCCTATCCATGTGAATTTGTCAAAACCATAATCACAAGACAAGGTTAGTGACAAATTCAGCCTTACATGGATTAAACTTGTTCAATCTTAGTTTCTTGTCACCTTGGTAGCACAAGGCCCACCAATGCTTCCAAGTTGAACTCTGATAACTCACATGCAAATTCAACTTATTTGAAGTAGGTACAGAAATAAGAATTATGTCAACACGATAGGTTGCAAACCTTAATTTGTGTGCTAGTGATAAATTACAGGTTTTACTCTTGATTAAATCTTGAAACTCTTTCAGGATCTTTAAGGCTCCCGCTGTCCCCTTGACATATAAGTTTCCCCTAGTCAAGAACCATTCCTTGACAAAACAAATATTCAAGGGATAGCGCGGATTCTTATCAAGACTAACAGTTCACACAATTGGTCTTAGTTGGTCTTTGTCTCATCCAAGACATCACAACTTACCAATCTCAAATGTACAAGGGTAGAAAACATTTTACTCTTACATTTGACTAGTGTTAATAAATCTTCCTTTATGTCACTCCAGGTTACAATCTTGGAGTATGACTCTAAGAATTGTTTTGGAACGAAGTATGACTCATCTTCTTGATTTTAACCAATCCAACAATTCATGACCTCTCTTCTTAGCCATAACAATGCACTAAGACATCCTTAGAGTATGAATTTGTGATATGGTTTCATAATCATTAAGATGATCATGAAATACGATACTAAAGTACTCTCCCATCCTTTCAGATTTGAGAAACTTTTATCTTTCTGCCTAATTTGATTATTCTCATTTGTTTTGTCATACATTGTAACCTTTCCAATATTTACTAATATTTAGTAAATCATGACAAATCAATCTTCGTGGTGGACCTTGACCAGCGCACACCCAGTGTACCTAATTCCTTAGTCCTTCAATTGACTCACATATACATGTGATCAAGGAATTAGTCTTAATTTTCAAAGATGAAAATTCTCATTCATCATACAATACAACTTGTATGATTCCAAGTTTCTATCCAATTGAAACTTGGGTGATGAAAAACTTTCTTCATTTGGTAAATTCAAACACTACCACAAATGAAAGAATCAAATCCACTTTCCAATATTGCTATTACTGGAAACATATAAGCAACAATTTTCCACAGATGCCATTATAAGGATATTTTTAAAATAAACAAAATTAAAACCCTTTTTTTCTTTTATTTTAAAACTTTGCGGAAAAACTTATCCTTACAATCCACATGAAAACCTTGTTGTTATCTATTCATAAGCAATACATTTTAACTCTTAAGCAACAGCTCAAAATTCTGATTACCGAACCATGCGATCGAAACCCACCTTTGCAATCAGAATCAACATATACTTACTTTAAGCTTCCTATCTTTTCTTTGATTCTTAAAAACATCAACATGTGACCCATTCACATTATGTAATAAGAATCTCCAAATAGGAACTTAATAGAGTTAGACAGTGGACTTTACCCGAAGTAGAGTCAAACCTCTTGACTTGATCAACCTTATGATCTTTCAGGTGAATATGGCAGCTTCGCAACCAATGCCCCTTCCTTTGGCAACAAAACACATGGACCCTTTGGTAATGGCACATGAGACTATCTCATAATTTGCCTTTCTCTTTACTATTTGGTCAACTGAGTTGACTATAGCCGATCCCTTTCCATTGGGAAGAGAAATCCTTTTCTAGATATCCAATGCTACCATTGTCAATGTCCATGTAGACTTGGGAAGTTGTTCTTTTAATCAAATTTGCTTTACTGGTGTTCCAAATCATTGTTGATTCCACAACACCAAGCAAAAAGATAACATCATTAAAGGTCATGTCATAGTCTGTCTCATAGTAGTCCCAAAGAGACTCACTATGTTACTAAGAAAGTGATTGAACATCCAACTTTCACGAGACTTTGACACCCAACTCTCCCGGCTTGTCAATATGTGACTTTATCTCCAAGATGTGAGCACACATAGACTATGCTTGCCAATAGGGATTGAGTGACTTTAAACTTTTCAAGAACTTATGGGCGAGGGAGAATAATTGGAGGAGGTGGAGGAAGTGAAGCATGATGTTGAGGGACACCATCTTCAAGAGATTTGGGAAGATCATAGTTGTCTGAACCAGACATCTATAATGGGAGAAAATCAAGTTAGTTGATTCAGAATCCTTAATATAACACCCAATATGAAATATTAAGGCTACGACCCAACACAATATTTTATAATTTGGAAGAGGGGTGCCGTAATCCAAGCTATAAAATATTTGAAGGTAGGCGAATGACGATTCACCAATTTCCACCATGAAAAACGAAATAATTTATTAGGTTTTAATTGGATTTGAAATTCCTAGATCTTTTGAGATTCATTGAACTTTTCAATGGCATGTTTCAATCTCGAGTGTGCCCTCTCAAATTTTGTGACTGGGATGCCGAGGATCACAAAACAAGGTGTGAATAACCATACCAATTCACTTGGTACCCTTAATATTATCACCTAATCAATGTGCCGGTTAACCACACACGCTCCATTGATCTATGACAAACATTAAGTCACCCTTCGTGATCCTTACTAGTCCAAGTTAGTGTGCCGGTTAACCACACACGCTCCACCAACGACTTGGTAAGGTACAAAGTGTGAATTCCATGGGATAACACCAAATTCACATTTTTCCTAAAGTAACTAAGATTGGGAATTAAATAAAAAAAATATTTAGTTACTTTATAATAATAATTATACTTTTAATGAGAATTTAAAGTCATTGTCCTACCCGTTCGGCTAACGACCCTCCACCAGTCAAGCAAGCGGTGGGTGAGAGTGGACACCCATTAAGTTGCCATTTTATAGGCAACAACCTTATACCCACCTTATAGACCGGCTTCGTGAATGAGGCCTACTAACGGTAAAACGACTAGTTCTTATACATATATATAATAATTAACCATTAATGTTATAAATAGTATAAGGGTAGAATTTTAACTTTTAAAACTTCTAGGGGTTGGAATTAAAGTTTATTAAAGTGTGTGAAACTTTACAAATTCCAAAACTTGAGGGCAAGTTTTGAAACTATTCAAAACTAATTAATTCCATGATTTATGTGTTTAAAGTAGTTTTAATCCAAAAACTCTTCAAGTTCCATAACTTGAGGACAAGTTATGGAAGACTTTAAACTAATAAAAGAATTACTTTTCTTTATTTTATAACTTATGGAATTAATTAAGGTTACACTTTATTTATATATTTATTAATGAAGTGACTCTTGAACCTCCATAGCTTAAGGACAAAACTCTTCATCTTTTGTAACCATCCAAAACTTTTCATTTCATAACTTATGAATTAAATGTTCATAAAATGAAGACTCTTCATTTTATGTAACTTATGTGTTTTTAATGTGTGTTAAAGAAAAGTGACCTTTGGATATCCATAACTTGAGGACAAATTATGGACTCCATTAAAACACATAAATGATCAAAAATTAATCCTAAACAATTCAGCAAATAATTCCTATCATCTTCTAAATTCATAAGAACATGAACATGATTATCAAAATTTCAAGAATTATATGAACACATAAAATCATGGAATTTTGATATATGCTATTGTAAATGGATTAGAACAACCATTACACCAACTAAAACAAGTTTTAAAACACCAAAACAGTTTAGGGTAATGTTTCTAGTCCATTTCCAGCAGCAAAAGTCGAAATTCTGCATTCTGTCCATTCTACTCGCCGAGTGCATGAACCTACTCGCCGAGTAGGATGAATTTTTCCTTGAACTCGGCGAGCCCCCCCATGGACTCGGCGAGTCCATCAGCCAGACAGCAACAATTTCAACTTTTTTCACTATTTTGCATTAAGTATCAAACAAGCAAGCCTAGGCTCTGATACCACTGTTGGGTTTTGAGCAATCTAACACTTCCTAAGTGTGCATGCAACCCTAATAAACCTTGGATCTATGTTTGTCTAAATACATGCAAAATAATAATTTTTCCAAGGTTCATAACCTATCTAACATGGCACGGGGTACTTTTAAACATAAAAGAATTAGATGAGATTACATACCTTTTGATAAAGAGTTCAATTCCTAAGGAGTTTGAGGGCCAAGCACCAATAGTGTGAATGCCTCAAATGGAATCACAAATCACCACAAACTCTTGGAAAACTTTGAGAGAGTGTATACACACTTATAAAGTCGGTCACACACAAACACACACACTAGTGCCACTAGTTCCCCTTAGGGGCCATTTCATGCAACATAAGCATGCTTATATAGTGTACATGATTAGGGTGAAACCCTAATAACCCATGACTTTTCCTTTCCAAGGATCCATGGGTTAAAAGCTCCATGGATCATCCATGGACTTCCATATAAGCCTAGCCCATTAACAAATGAGTGTTAGTCCACACCATATAAAACCAATAGCCCATAATCTAATTAGTCTTCCTTTTAATCTCTAAATTAATTCATAATTAATTTAAGACTAAGACTAATTAAATAACATAACTTCATATTAATATATTATAACTTATAATATATTAATAAACATATGTGTATAACTCTCATAAAATTATCCATAAATAGTTTGGATGAGATGCAACCCAAATGGACCATGCCGGGTCGGGTCAAGTATATACCAAATAAGTTATGGACTTAGACACCTTATCCAACACTTTTATCACAAATGCTTACAAACTTATGTTTAAAACTATGTTCAAACGTTTTGATACAAACACCGACACTAAAATACTTATGAACTCACCAGCTTAATGCTGATAAACTCTTTCAAAATAACTTGTATTCTCAGGTCATCAGTAGACAGGTACCGAGGCCAACTTTTGAGAAGATGGAGCTCATCTTATTATTTTCATTTACATTAATTTGGTGTCTATGACTATACAGAACACGCTTGTATTAAAATTATATATTTAATGCAATGGATGATGTTGTCTGCTTGTTTACTTTTACTGTGTTATGATACTTTACATGACGTCCTCCGCCCCAGAACGTTTCCACCGTTCTTGGTTTTGGGGTGTGACGGCAAACTTCAAGGACTCTTGAAGACCATGGAAAGTTGTCTTAAAAGTAAGTCGATTGTTACTACTCCTACTCATACCGCAACCCCTGTCTTGGCAATCGGGCAAGGCAAAGGAAAGAAGAGGAAGAGCCCTTCGAAGGGTACCAAGGGAAAGTCCCTTGATGGCTCCTCTTCAAGTGGAACCAAGAAAGTTTTAGTCACTCATTCTGCCAACCCTAAAGAGGCTGAATGCTTCTATTGCCATGAAAAGTCGCACTAGAAGCAAAACTCCCCAAAGTACCTGTTGGATTAGTGTCTATGTCCATAACTATAATTGGTATGTACTTGACCTTTAGCATGGTCCATTTGGGTTGCATGGCATCGGAACAATTAGATAGACAAAATGAGAAAAAGGATACTAGTGATTTATATTAATATATTATAAGTTCTAATATATTAATATGGAATCATATTATTTAATTAGTATTGATCAAGAATTAATTTAGAATTAATTTAATGATCAAAAGGGACTAATTGAATATGGACTTTTATATATATGGTGGGCCAAGTTCATTTAGGTTGGGCTAAGCTTTCATGGATAGTCCATGGAGTGTTTAACCCATGGATCCTATGGAAATGAAAGGTCATGGGTATTAGGGTTTACATGAATGTAACCCTATCCTCCACACTATATAAAGAGGTTTATGGTTCATGAAATGGTGCTAGGTTCTAGACACTAGAGTGTGTGTACACAAAGAGGGAAACCGATTTATTGAGGGTGAACCTAAGTATCCTTATTCTTTAGTTATTCCAAGGGTTCTTGGTGTTGTGTGAACCATTTGAGGTGTAACACTTGAGGCACTAGGCTCTTAAAGGTTCAAGACTTCAAGCTCCATCAAAAGGTATGTCATTCTACCAGATTCTTGTAGTATAGTTACTTCATATTATGCTAGTTAGGATGAAACCTTGGAATATTGAATATTTGCATGTATAATAGAGAAAACATGGATCCAAGGTTTATAGGGTTGCATGTACACCATAGGAGTGTTAGAATGCTCAGAACCCATCAGTGGTATTAGAGCTTAGGCTTGTTTTCATTTATATTTGATGCAAATTGCTGAAAATCGAAGTTTGTATGCTGTCTGGACAACTGAATCGCCGAGTCCATGCCAAAATTCATCCAACTCGTCGAGTTGGTTCATGCACTCGACGAGTTGGACCTCCTGAGAGCATATCTTCGAGTTTTAAGGTTAGAATTGGTCTAGAATCATTACCTTAAACTGTTTTGGACTTATAAAACCTGTTTTTGATGTGGTAATGATTATGGTAAACCAATTTCAAGGTTATTATCAAAATTTCATGTTTTATATGTGTTTATGTAATTCTTGAAATTGTTGATATGATTGTTCATACACTTATGAGTTTTGGTAGATCATAGGGATTATTTGAAAATTGGTTGTTAGTTAATTCTTGATCTAAATGTATTTTAATGGAGTCCATAAGCTATCCTCAAGTTATGGATTACCAAAAGTCATTTCTTTTAAAGATTCATTAAAATGCATAGGTCACACAATTGAAGAGTCTTTTTTGTTTTATGAACTCCATAACTTGTCCTCAAGTTATGGCTGTTCAAGAGTCTCTTCATTAAAGTTTTAAAACCATAATTAAACTCATAAGTTATGAAAATCCAAAAGTTTTTGAATAGTTCAAAACTTTCCCTCAAGTTTTGAAATTTGTAAAGTTTCCCCTCATGAATACTTTAATTCCAAGTTAAACCCTTAGAATTTTAAAAGTTAAAATTCAACTCTTATACTTTATAGTATTATAAGTTAATTATATATATATATATATATATATATATATATATATATATATATATATATATATATATATATATATATATATATATATATATATATATATAAGAACAAAGTAAGTCTTACCGTTAGTAGGCCTCATTCATGAAGCCGGTCTATAAGGGGGTATAAGGTTACTGCCTATAAAATGGCAGTTTAATGGGTGTCCACTCTCACCCACTGCTTCCTTGACTGGTGGAGGGTCGTTAGCTGAACGAGTAGGACAAGGACTAGAATTCTCCATTCATTATAAGTATAATGATAAATTTCAAGTAACTAAACCTTTTATAAATTCCCAAACTTAGTTACTTTAGGAAAATGTGAATTTGGTGCTAACCCATGAAATTACACTTTGCACTTTGCATAAATCGTTAGTAAAGCGTGTGTGGTTAACCGGCACACTAACCTGGATTTAACAAGGTAGGTAAAGAGTAACTTAATGTTTATCATAGGATCGGTGGAGCGCGTGTGGTTTACCGACATATTGATTAAGTGATAAATATTAAGGGTAGCAAGTATATTTTCATGGTTATTCACACCTTGTTTTGTGATCCTTGGCATCCCAGTCACAAAACATGAGAGGGCACAATCGAGATTGAAACATGTCATTGAAAAGTTCAATATATCTCAAAAGATCTTGGAGTTTTAAATCCAATTAAAACCTGATTAAAACCTTCAAATATTTTATAGCTTAGATTACGACATCCCTCTTCCAAGTTATAAAATATTGTGTTGGGTCTTAGCCTTAATGTTTCATATTGGGTGTTATAGTAAGGACTTTAAATCAACCAACTTGAATTTCTCCCATTATAGATGTCTGGTTCAGACAACTATGATCTTCCCAAATCTCTTGGAACAAGCTTTCCTAATGAACATGATGTTCCATGGTTGGTTAATGGAAATCATACTTCTCTTCCTCCACCTCCTCCAATTATTCTCCCTAACCCACACGCTCAAGGTCACTCAAGCCCTATTAGTAATCAAGGTCTATGTGTGCTCACATCTTGGAGATGAAGTCACATATTGACAAGCCGGGAGAGTTGGGTGTCAAAGTCTTGAGGAAGTTGGTTGTTGACTAGGGTTCAATCACTTTCTAAGTCACATAGTGAGTTTCGTTTGGGACTACTATGTAACAGACTATGACATGACCCTTAATGATCTTATCTATTTGCTTGGTGCTGCTGAATCAACAATGATTTGGAGCACTGGTAAAGCAAATTTGATTAGAAGATCAACTTCCCAAACTTCCATGGACATTGACAATGATGACATTGGAAATCTAGAAAGCTTTCTCTTCCCAATGGAAAGGGATTGGCTATAGTCAACTCGGTTGACCAAATGGTACAGAGAAAGGCGAGTTTGAGATAGTACAATGTACCATTCCTAAAGGGTCCATTGCCAAAGGAAGGGGCATTGGTTGCGAAGCTGCCCTATTTACCTGAAATATCATGAGGATGGTAAAGTCAAAAAATTTGACTCTGTTTCAGGTAAGCCCACTAACTCTGTTAAGTTCCTAATTGATGATTCTTAATACAAAATGTGACTCGGTTACATTTTAATGTTTGGCAAGATCAAGCAAAGGGAAGGAAACTTAAAGGAAGAGTATGCTGAATCTAATCGCGAAGATGGATTTCAATTGCATGGTTCGAAGATCGGATTCTTGAGCTAGTACTTAGGAGTTATGATAGATCATAAGAAATATGTAACAACATAGTTTTCATTTAAAGTTTCATTGTAAGGAAAAAGTTTTTTCCACATTTATAAATAAATAAAATTTTGTGTTATTTTATTATATCTCCTTGCAATGACATTTATGAAAAATTGATGTTTGTATGTTTCTAGCAATATTGGAAATATGAATTTGATTCTTTCATTTGTGGTAGTGTCCAAATTTACCAAATAAGGAAAAATTCTCATCACCCAAGTTTTCAATTGGACCGAAACTTGGAATCATGCAAGTCGTGTGATGAATGCGAATTTTTATCTTTGGAAAATTAAGACTAATTCCTTGTTCACATGTATATGTGAGTCAAGTGAAGGACTAAGGGATCGAGTACACTTGGTTGTGCGCTGGTCAGGTCGACTACAAAAGATCGATAAGACTATTCATCATGATTTACTAAAGCTTAGTAAATATGGTTATACTTACAAGTTTAAGTATAATTATGAAACATTGGAAAAGTTTCGATGTATGACAGAACGCATGTGAAGAATCAAATTAGGCTGAAAGATAAAAGTTTCTCAAATCTGAAAAGATGGGAGAGTACTTTAGTATCATGTTTTGTGATCATCTTAATGATTAAGAAACCATATCACAATTGGTTCTCTAAGGACATCTTAGTGTATTCCCATGACTAAGAAGAGGAATCTTGAACCGTTGAAATGGTTAAATCAAGAAGAGGACTCATACTTCGTTCCAAAACAATTCTTAGAGTCATACTCCAAGACTGTAAATTGAGTGACATATCTTATAGATGGTTTATAACACTTGTCAAATGTAGAGTAAAATGTGTTCTACTCTTGTACATTTGAAATTGTTAAGTTGTGATGTTTTGGATAAAATAAAGACCAACTAAGGCTAATTATGTGAAGTGTTTGTCTTGATAAGAATCCGAACTATCTCTTGAATATTTGTTTTCCAAGGAATGGGTCTTGGCAAGAGAGTCTTATATGTCAAGAGGACAGTGGGAGTCTTAAAGATGCTAAAAGAGTTTCAAGAACTAATCAAGGATAAAACCTGTAGTTTATCACTAGCACACGACTTGAGGTTTATAACCTATCGTGTTGATATATTCGTATTTATGTGCCCATTCCAGTTAAAGTTGACTTTGCATATGAGTTCTGAAAGTTCTCAGTTGTTTGCATAACTACTTGGAAGCAATGGCAGGCCCTTGTGCTGCCAGCTGGCAAGAAATTAAGACTGCACAAGTTCCGTCCATATGAGTTTGGATTTGTCAATAACCTTGTCTTGTGATTATGGTTTTGACAAATTCACATGGATAGGAACACATACACCATAAAATCTAAGTGTCATAAGGTTTCTCACCGATTCATGAAAATGATGGTGAGGAAACGCTTTCACTAAGAAGATTTTAAGTAGATAGCAATTGTGTTATTTTCATTCTCAAAGTCGTTAGTGGAGCGTGTGTGGTTAAACGACACACTAACATGGACTTGTGAGAAATGAAAAAGGTCTAAACAATTGGGACTATGATTACGGCATCCCTTTTCATAGTTCTAAAAATTATTTAGACACACATGTGAGCTATCTAAGGAAAGGTGTATAATTTCGATAAAGTTTTTTCAAAGCATCACGTATCAAAAATCTAAAGTTTGGTAAGAAAGTCAATAAAGTATTGATTTCTAGAAGTCTAGCTGATTTCTGAGTACATGTCAAAGCTAGTGGGAGCATAAGTGTTATGCGAATAATCATCATGTTAGTGGGGGCATGATAATTATGATAAGTGTTGCAAGTTAGCAATGTTAATTATAGAAAACAAAAAGTTTCAATTGGGAAAAGTTGTTTTGCTATAATTAAGGGAGAGGAAATTATACTTCATTTCAATTCTAAAAGCTTACATTGGGATTTTAATCATCTTTAGTCAAGGATATATGTATGAATTTTATGTTGGAATGGCACAACTTAAGGAAATTCTATATATATTTCATTCTCAAAATTCGATTATGATTATGACATCCCTCTTCATAGTCGAATTATGAAAAGATGGCAAATAAAAAAATATTGTAGCAAAAGACTAATCAAGAATCATGTCTTTATGTGAGACATCATGAATCGTGTCCCATATGCTTCGAGTATATGATCGATTGCATGTGCTATAATATTTATCCTTTCTAAATTTTCCAAATGCCTGGGGACATTAAGAGGGAAAAGGTCTAGAATTGGATATGACTAAAATGATTAAGCAATTGTCGAGGACAATCTAAGGTTTACCAAAGATTGGTTGCTCTGGGACAGTTGGAAGTATAGTGTTAATTTTGGAAGGACCATATTGACATATTCTGAAAGGAGGCAACTCTTGTTCAGAAGTGATAGTCAAAATGGGAATATAGAAATGTCTCCATAGGTGGAAGTTATTCAATCTGTGTAAGATTAGAAAACTTAATGCAAGAAGGATGTTGAAAGCAATGTACATTGAATATGAGACTTTATTTCCATGGAGTTGATCTCCATTGGAATACTCTGTAATGACTATTGTCACGTCTTTGTGAATTTTGTGCATAATCATTACAAGAGGATCAGTGCATATAAGTTTAAAATCTAACAGATTTCGGTAAATGGTAGGAATTTGGAATTCTAACATTTACGGTAAGGATTTGGGTTTGTGAAATAAGCATCATTGGAATCATATTCAATTGGTCTATTTCACAAAGTAAGGATCATAGACAAACGTAGTGTGCATACTTGGTGTATGGCATAACTATTGTTTAGAAAACATAGTGTACATGTTTGGAGCATGGGAAAACTATTGTTTTAATTCAAGTATTAAGTTGATAAATTTGAAACATTATATAATGAATAATGAGTAATTAATATGGTGTTTAAATAAAAGGTGCTCTATTTACTCTCAAAGGTGCTTGGGGCCATATTGAATTAATATTATTCTTGTGTTTCACTTTGCATGTTTTAACTTCCAGAATAACTAGGTCATTCTTCCTGAATGGCTAAGTTATTCAAACCATCCTCAGTCGATAATACGTTGGAAGTAGGTATTAAGGCAAGACTGTCAAGAAGTTGGCTTGTAGATGTCTAAGGTGTTGGACATAGCAAGAGTTGCTACAACATTCATGAGTGCTCATAAGTTCTGAGTATTGGATTAAACCCATGCCCGTTTGACTCACTTCATGGATTTTATCACGAGTGATCATGAGACGATAATATCTTATATTCTTCAAACCTAGAGATATGAGTTGTCGACTATGAGTTGGTTATACATTGATTGTACCAAAACGCATTGGTAACTCGATGTTATAAAACATGCCTTTGTGTATGATTCAACAAGTAGTAGAACAAGCATATGAGTCGAAGTTAATCTATTCTTTTTACCCTTAAAGGGATAAAAGCGATATCTATAGGCCCCTCGATGATTTAGTGATGACATCCCGAAGTGCTTGACCAAGCCTGGACTGATTTGATTTGTTCAATTAGTGAGTCGTCATAAATCGGAAATCAGGAAACAACAAATGGACAAAGAGAATGATTATAATCCATGTCTCAGTTCATATGATATTTAGAATGGAGGAATATATGATCCCTTATCTAATGGACGCATCATTGATTTGTTCAGAGTTCGACAACAACTTTTAAGAGCTACGATTGCTAGTCGGGTTGCAGAGTCATACACAATAATGTTTTAGACTTATCCAAGTGGGAGACTGTTGGATTAGTGTCTAAGTCCATAACTATAATTGGTATGTACTTGGCCCGATTTGGCATGGTCCATTTGGGTTGCATGGCATCGGAACAATTAGATAGACAAAATAAGAAAAAGGATACTAATGATTTATATTAATATATTAATATGGAATCATATTATTTAATTAGTATTGATCAAGAATTCATTTAGAATTAATTTAATGATCAAAAGGGACTAATTGAATATATGGACTCTTATATATATGGTGGGCCAAGTTCATTTAGGTTGGGCTAAGCTTTCATGGATAGTCCATGGAGTGTCTAACCCATGGATCCTAAGGAAATGAAAGGTCATGGGTATTAGGGTTTACATGAATGTAACCCTAATCCTCCACACTATATAAAGAGGTCTATGGTTCATGAAATGGTGCTAGGTGCTAGACACTAGAGTGTGTGTACACAAAGAGGGCAAACCGATTTCTTGAGGGTGAACCTAAGTATCCTTATTCTTTAGTTATTCCAAGGGTTCTTGGTGTTGTGTGAACCATTTGAGGTGCAACACTTGAGGCACTAGGCTCTTAAAGGTTCAAGACTTTAAGCTCCATCAAAAGGTATGTCATTCTACTAGATTCTTGTAGTATAGTTACTTCATATTATGCTAGTTAGGATGAAACCTTGGAATATTGAATATTTGCACTTATAATAAATAAAGCATAGATCCAAGGTTTATAGGGTTGCATGCACACCATATGAGTGTTAGAAAGCTCAAAACCTATCAGTGCCTGGAAGATGTTAACGATGGGAAAGTAAAAGCCCACCATGTATGTATTTACACTATATTGTCTAATAACTCACCCCATTCTAATTCTTGGGTCCTTGATACAGGTTGAGGTATTCACATATGTACTGATTTGCAGGGACTAAGAAGAAGTGAGAATGTGGAGCATGGGAAGATAAACTTGATCATGGGGAATAGGAAAGCTTCACCTGTCACCAAGATTGGAGTTCATTCTTTGTTTCTAAGTAGTGGGTTAGTGTTAGATTTGAATAAGTGTTGTTACTCGTCCGAATGGGCGAAAAATATTATTTCCTTTCATGGTTTGTACAAACAAGGTTTTACCTTTTCATTTGATAATGAATGTGGTGGTATAAAATGATATCTTTAAAAATGTTCTTTATTTTAAAGCATTACCTTGTGATGGTGTGTATGAAACTGTGTCGGTTGTAGATCACCTAGGAAATAATGTGTTGTTTATCGACTCTTCCACTAGCTTGGATAAAGCATCATAATGGCATTGTCGTCTTGGGCATGTAAGCAAGAAACGCATATGCCAACTCCAAAAGGATGGAGTCTTGGAGTCATTTGACCTAAAGTCGGATGATAGTTGTGAATTTTGTTTGCTTGGGAAAATGACAAAGTCACCCTTCACTGGTTCTTGTGCTATGGGTGTGGGTTTGTTGGATCTCATACATACTGATGTGTG
The DNA here is from genome assembly GCF_051521515.1 of Lactuca serriola. Taxonomy (NCBI): domain Eukaryota; kingdom Viridiplantae; phylum Streptophyta; class Magnoliopsida; order Asterales; family Asteraceae; genus Lactuca; species Lactuca serriola. The sequence goes on along the minus strand of NC_136412.1, from coordinate 176,704,158 downwards.
TGGACCCATCAGAACCGCAACAAGGATGATAACCGCTTCTATGTGACTTTTATTGATGATTTTAGTAGATATAGCTATGTCTACTTAATAAAGCATAAGTCAGAAACCTTTGAAAAGTTCAAGGAGTTTAAACAGGACATGGAGAATCAGTTGGGTAGGAACATTAAGATGCTTCGATCCGATCAAGGTGGTGAGTATCTTAGTATAGAGTTCCTTGATTATCTTAAGGAATGTGGGATTATCTCACAATTGACACCTCCCATGACACCACAACTTAATGGTCCGTTCCATGATGAGTCAAGCTTCGCTACCAATCTCATTATGGGGGTATGCCTTAGAGACTGCCACCCATATTCTTAATCTAGTCCCTATAAAAAAGGTTGCCAAAACACCTCATGAGATGTGGACCAGAATAGTTCCCAATCTAGACCACGTCAAGATTTGGGGTTGCGAGGATTTAGTGAGGTGCGAGTCTCACGATACGCTTGAAACTCAAAGTGAGAGGTGTATTTTCATCAGCTACCCACATAGATCCTTTGGTTACCTCTTCTACAGACCTAGTGATAATGTGATCTTTGTAGCAAGGAGAGGAGTCTTTTGCGAGAGAGAGTTCATGAGCCAAGGAAACAGTGGGAGGCAAATTGACCTTGAAAAAACTCAAGAGTCAAGTGGTGAAGGAACCTCAAACCCTAGCAATCAACCTGCAGAGGAAAATCATGTTGATCCGACAGAAGAGTCTGTACCTCTGAGGCGTTCCACGAGATTTAGAAATGCACCTGAGCATTACAATGGTTTCCATATTACTGCGGAAGGTGATACACTTATCAGTGATAGCACACTACTAAGTCTCGATGAACCTAACATCTACATGGAAGCCATGGCAGGCCCTTAGGCTGCTAAATGGAAAGAGGCTATCGATAGCGAGATACAATCCATGTATGACAATTAAGTTTGGAACTTAGTTGACAATGTACCAGGTCGTAAGACAGTCGGGAGCAAATGGATCTTCAAGAAAAAGACCAACATGGATGGTGATGTACACACTTATAAGGCGCGACTGGTTGCAAAGGGCTTTTCTCAAACTCCGGGAGTTAATTATGATGATACCTTTTAACCAGTAGCAACTATTAAGTCTATTAGGGTTATGCTAGCCATTGCTGCATTTCATGACTATGAAATATGGCAAATGGATGTCAAAACCGCTTTCCTTAATGGAAAGTTGGCTAAGGATGTTTACATGACTCAGCAAGAGGGTTTTGTTAGTGCAGAATACCCTAATAGTGTGTGTAAGCTTGAGAAATCCATGTATGGATTGAAGTTAGCTTGTGTATATGTCAAGGCTAGTGGGAGTATAGTTAGCTTCTTGGTACTGTATGTGGATGACATACTACTCATAGGAAATGACATCCCAACCCTGCAGGATGTGAAGTCACGGCTTGGGAAGTGTTTCGGTATGAAGGACCTTGGAGAAGTTGCCTATATCCTATGGATAAAGATTTTGAGAGACAGGAGTAAAAGACTAATTGAACTTAGTCAGAGTACCTACTTGGAGAAGGTGCTGAAGAAGTTCAACATACAAAATTCCAAGAAAGGAAAGTTACCGGACTAATCCTGTCCCGGCCTGTTAATAATATAAAATTAAAAATCGAGCCAAAATTAGCCAACGGAATCTAAACGAAAGTTGTAGAGTACGTTCCCACCTTCGCGTGGATATAAAGAACGTCGAAAACGGAGGTCGTACGCGAAAGTTACGAATTTTTGAAGTTGTAACTCGAAATTGCAAAGTCTGTTGCTTGCTGAACACGGCCCTCGCTTCGGATGATGACACGTCGCCTCGCTTACGCCCCGCGTCCGAAGTCTGTACACCCCACGTACCTTCGCTCTTATCCCTTCCGAGTCCGAGTGCGAGCCAGCTGGTGCGAGCTGGCAACCATATCCGAGCTACGCCCAACGTAGACCGAGGCTTCGCGCCTATAAAAGGGGTCCGAAGGCAGCCTTCATTTTCACACCAAAACCCTCTCTCTCTCTCTCTAAAAACTTTCTCTCTCTAAGTGCTATAAACCCCCCTAAGCCCTAGATAAATCCCCTAGCTCCCTAAGGAAGCCCTGAGGCTCCCGGAGTCCCGAGAAAAATGAGTCTTTCGGTTTCGAAACGCTGCTCTAATTAAGTTCCGGTTTTCGATAAAATTCGCTATAAGTGTGCTACGCTTACGCAATTTTTAATATAGCTTTCAAATAATTATAGGAATATTATTCGGCACTTAAAATAATTATTTGGGCTATTATTATGAGTTATATTGAGTGTTATTAACACTTATATAATAATAATAATATTCAGACAATTAATTTGTCGCGGTTATCGTTAGACTAAACCCTAGTGGTATCGATACTAGGTTTTATCGAAGGAAAATCGTTTTGAGAGTATCGAAGCACTGTCCGAGTGTTGAGTCAACACCTTTCAGGTGAGTGCATAGTTACTTTCAGCTTACACATAGATATGAAGTATTTTATATAAATTACGTGCTATGTGTGCATATTATCTGAATACTTGCTATCTATGCTGGATGAACATTGTTATACACGTTTTCAATGATTTAAACTGTATATGTATTTTATATCTACGAAAATGTTGGGGTAAAACATGGGTAGATGTAATAGGTGATGTGTGATAAAATGATGAGAGGCCTCGATGTTGATGTTGTTGATTCTATCATCTAGCGGAGTATGGATGACGACCACAGACTCTTCTAGACAGTCCAGTGGAACACTAGCAGGCTCGCAACCTGTAGGTGTTTGTGAACGATGTGTTCACCCGTATACTCCATCCCCCACATGGTTGCCTTTAGGACATTTATTGCTAAGGAATCCCCTTAGCAGTAGTGTCTGTCCCGAAGATGATCCTTAGGCTAGGTCCCTTATGATAGGTGTTTAGGGACGTAAAGTGAGGATAACGGGAATGGGTAATCGGGTTATTGTTGATTGATGAAATTAATAAACTTATTTATTGTGGGTTGAAAACCCTATGTGCTCACCAGGCTCCCAAGCCTGACCCACTCAGTTTCTTGTATTACAGGTAGTGGCGCTTGAGCATATATATGATGTTTGGACGAGGGATTACGGATATAGGCCAGTAGATATGAAATAATGTAGTAAGGCTTATATTGTACTGTTTATGCTTTTGATCTGTACGAACATGACATCCCAAGTCTTTTAATGAAATACATTTCTATGGAAATGCTTTTGATAAATCTTTATCATATTTTGTTTTGGGACAAATTCCGCAACACTTTTATTTAAAATGTTACTCTGATTTTCAAATAAAGCATAAACAAAATCAGTCTTTTCTGGCCGTGATTTTGGGGATGTCACAGTTGGTATCAGAGCATTAGTTTAAGTGAACTAGGAATTTGTAGGATTTATAGACTTAAACTTAGAATGCTAAGCGATGATTGTGAGGTGTGAGCACTAGCTTATTTTAGGAACTCTGCCTAAAATGCTTTTATGTGCTAAAATCTTTGTGCATGATATGCTGTTATTTATTCGGATCTATGGTTTGTTGCCGACCGGATCTGGAAACCTTATGTGTTTAGGATTTAAACGTACGACTACGATATTATAACTAGCATGTAAACGTTTCTGAGTGATATGGACGATCTGAACGTCTATCCTAAATAAAGATCTAAATTCACCTTATTCGGTGTATAAATCAAGATGGCAAGGACCCGTAGTGGAAACGTAAACGCAAACGGAGACAGGAACCAACCCCCAGTGGTTCAGCAAATACCTGTTGTTGAAGAAGTTGCACCTGAGCCAGTTACCATGGCTGGAGTTCAAGCCATGATTCAGGCTATGCTAGCTGAACAAAGGGAAGAAATGAGACGGATGCTCCACGAGAATAGGGACGAACCTACCATACATGTTGAACCGACGGAGCCAGTTCCCGTGCAATCTGAGGAAGGGAACTACAGCCGCCAAGTGAGTCAAGTAGGGACTCAAGGTGAGCAAAGGGATGGCCCGAAAAGGAGAAACAACAAGGATGGGCGGATGTACAAAAATTTCTTGGGTGAAAAACCACCAAGTCTCTCAGGAAGCCCAAATCCTGTTGAGATTATGGACTGGATCTCCGAGATGGAGATGGTGTTTGAGACCTGCGACTGCAGCGAGAAGCAGAAGACTGTCTTCGCTGTAAGACAATTGAAAACTGGAGTCTTGAGCTGGTGGAAGCTATTGGCAGATACAATGCCACGAGGAGAAGCTCTGAAAATGTCATGGGATGAGTTCTTGGAACAACTGAAGGCGCAATACTGTTCAAAGATAGATCTGATTGATTTGAACAATGAGTTCCAAAATTTGAAGAAGGGGAGAATGAGCATCGATGACTATGATGCTGCATTTACGGAAAAGATGAAGTTATTTCCATACCTAGTGCCAACCGAAATTTCCAAAATTGAGAAATTCGCAAACGGACTGCCGGCTGACTTTGGCCCAACAGTCAAGATGGCAACCACTCTGAAATCAGCTGTTCGAGCAGCTAAGAACGTGGAGACCCAACAAAAGGAAAGAGGACTGGAAAGGGATGAGGTTGGTGAGAAACGGAAGTTCGATGGATCCTCGAAGTCCAACAAGAAGAGTAGATTCTCAAAGTCTGGTTCGAAAGGAGGAGGATCAGAAGCGAAGTGGTGTGACAAGTGCAAGAAGAAGCACTCTGGGAAGTGTGACGGAGGGGTCACTTGTTTCAAATGCAGAAAGCCTGGGCACTATGCCAATGAATGCACCCTCAACCAGAAGGCTTGTTATGGGTGTAATGAAGAAGGGCACATTTTAAAGGACTGCCCGAAGAAGAAGGAGGCAGGAAGACCCAACATACCACCAAAACCGAAGGCGAGAGCCTTCCAGATGACGCTCAAGGCTACGAAGGAGGCAGCAGACGTCGCTTCAGGTACCTTTCTTGTAAATGGTTTGCCTGCAAATATACTATTTGATTCTGGAGCCAACTACTCCTTTGTGTCGCATAAATTTGGTGGGAAATTAGCATTGCCTGTAGAAAAACTAGATAATGCCCTGATTGTAGAAGTTGTCAGTGGCAAATTCGTACCTGTTAGTAATCGTATTAGGAACATCATCATTGACCTAAACGGAAACAAATTCCACGAAGAGCTATTACCCATAGAGTTAAACGGTTTCGACATCGTTTTGGGTATGGATTGGCTTAGCGCCAACGATGCTGATATTCAATGCCAAAAGAAGATAGTAAGGGTGAACCCACCCGGAAAAGAATCATTTATGGTGTACGGGGACAAACGCAGAGTGAATTCTGGAATCATCTCCCTGATGAAAGCCAGGAAATGTTTGTCCAAAGGATGTGCATTGTACTTGGCATTCGTAATCGATGCTAAGAACGAGAAGAAAGAGGTGCTGAATATACCGGTTGTGTGTGATTATCTGGAAGTCTTTCCCGAAGATCTTCCCGGATTACCACCCGATAGGCAAGTGGAGTTTCGTATAGACTTGTTACCAGGAACGACACCGATAGCAAAAACACCTTACCGATTAGCACCAACGGAGATGAAGGAGCTTATGACGCAACTTCAGGAGCTGTTGGACAACGGTTTCATTCGACCTAGTTCATCACCCTGGGGAGCTCCGGTGTTATTCGTGAAGAAGGACAGAAGCATGAGAATGTGTATAGACTACCGAGAGCTGAACAAGGCAACGGTGAAGAACAAGTATACACTGCCAAGGGTTGATGACCTATTCGATCAGCTACAAGGTTCGAGCTACTTCTCAAAGATCGATCTTAGGTCAGGATATCATTAGCTGAAAGTGAGAGATCAGGATATCGAGAAGACTGCATTTAGAACGAGATATGGACACTACGAGTTCTTGGTTATGTCGTTTGGACTAACCAATGCTCCAGAAGCATTCATGGATTTGATGAATAGGGTTTGTAAACCATTCCTCGATAAATCCGTGATAGTGTTCATCGACGACATTCTCATCTACTCAAAAAGCCAGGAGGAGCATGGCAAGCATCTACGAGAAGTGTTGGAAGTATTAAAGAAGGAGAAGCTTTCCGCTAAGTTCTCCAAATGCGAACTTTGGATACGAGAGGTCCAGTTCTTGGGTCACGTGGTTAACCAGGAAGGGATAATGGTTGACCCTCCAAAAATCGAGGCTGTGATGAAGTGGGAACGTCCAAAGAGTCCCACAGAGATTCGAAGCTTTCTAGGATTAGCCGGATATTATCGACGATTTATCCAAGGCTTTTCTTCGATAGCTTCTCCATTAACAACTTTGATTCATAAAGGAGCTACGTATACATGGAGTGAGAAGCACGATGAGGCATTCAAGAAGCTAAAGAAGAAATTATGTGAAGCACCGATACTTTCTCTACCAGATGGAGTTGAAGACTTTGCGGTTTATAGTGATGCATCTGGAGTCGGGTTGGGTTGTGTTATGACCCAAAGAGAAAAGGTGATAGCATACGCATCTCGACAATTGAAAGAGCACGAAAAGAACTACCCCACTCATGATCTGGAGTTGGCAGCGGTAGTATTTGCCTTAAAAATATGGAGGCATTACCTCTACGAAACGAAGTGCAAACTCTTCACTGATCATAAGAGTCTCCAGTATCTCTTTAATCAGAAGGAGTTGAACATGAGGCAACGACACTGGCTAGAACTTCTCAAGGACTACGACTGTGAGATACTTTACCACCCAGGTAAAGCAAATATTGTTGCTGATGCTCTCAGTCGGAAAGTCAATCTTGAAAGGAAAAGATCAAGAGCGTTAAGAATTGAAGTCGTCTCGACGATTGTGGAAAGTATCAGGAAAGGTCAAGAAGAAGCTTTAGAGAAGAATGACCGAAAGGAAGAACGTTTGGGAAGAATGTTAGTGTTCGGTACAAACAGCCAAGGACTGAAGGTATTCCAAGATCGAATTTGGGTACCTAAGACAGGAGGAATAAGAGATCTTTTGATGGAAGAAGCACATAAGACCATGTACTCAATTCATCCCGGTAGCACTAAAATGTATAGGGACTTAAAACCCTACTACTGGTGGCCGACGATGAAGCTCGATGTTGCGAAGTATGTGGCCGAGTGCGTAACATGTGCGAGGGTTAAGGCACAACATCAAAAACCATATGGGAGTTTAGAACCTTTACCTGTACCCATGGGTAAATGGGAAGTCATCACCATGGATTTTGTGACTAAATTGCCCAGAACGAAGAACGGACACGACATGATTTGGGTAGTCGTGGATCGTTTCACCAAGAGTGCACACTTCATAGCAGCCAACGAGAAGTGGTCTATGGATAAGCTCGTAAATGCTTACATGAAGGAAATTGTAAGACTTCACGGTGTCCCTCTTACGATTGTATCAGATCATGATAGTCGTTTCACGTCGAGGTTTTGGAGGAGTCTGCAAGAGGAATTGGGTACGAAATTATGTTTGAGTGCGGCTTACCATCCGCAAACTGATGGTCAGAGCGAAAGAACGATCCAGACATTGGAAGATATGTTGAGAGCATGTACCCTCGAATTCCAAGGGAATTGGGACGAGCAGTTACCTCTGGTAGAATTCTCCTACAACAATAGTTTTCACTCGAGCATCAAGATGGCACCTTACCAAGCCTTGTATGGACAGAAGTGTCATACGCCGTCTTGTTGGCTTGAAGCCGGAGAGAAGCAGTTTATGGGCCCCGAGATAGTCCATTAGACTGCTGAGAAGTTGAAGGTGATTAGGGAAAGAATGTTAGCGGCCCAGGATCGTCAGAAGAGCTATGCTGACAAGAAAACACGACCGATAACTTTTGAAGTTGGGGATTCCGTTTTGCTTAAATTCTCACCGTGGAAGGGACTTATACGATTTGGGAAACATCCTAAGAGGGAGAGAATTGTAACGCTCGGGTTTCAGGGCTAAGCATTTTTGTCAATGTAATAGTCTAGTTCAACTCTTGTAACTCTTTTTGAAGTAATAAAGATGAAATATTTGAGTATTATGTGAATTATGTGTGTTTATGTGTTTATTATTTAATTATAAATGTATAATTAAGAAAGAATAAAAATAAGCGTCAAAATTAAAGTGTGAGATAAGCCCGATATCTTTATATAAAGTTGTAGTGGTCGAAACAAGGATTTCGGGGATATAAGGAACGCCGAAATCCGAGTTATAACGAAGAAGTTATGACCCGTCGAAGTTTCGCGACAGAACCGGCACGATACCGGAAAGCGTAAATAGTGAATTTATGATAGAGCGAGATTTAGCCTTAGCGATCTAAATGAAAGTCGTAGAATATGTTAAACTAAGACCATCGATAAAAAGAACGCCTAAATCTGACTTCGTATGAAGAAGTTATGATTTTTCGAAGTTTCGAGTTAGCAGTGTACAACCCGAAATTCGAATATTAGATCGAGTGATTTCTAGCCGACACGACCTAAACGAGTATCGAAGATCTCATTAAGAGTAGCGTAACGAGAAAAATATGGGCAAAAACGAATGTCGGATGAAGAAGTTATGAGGGTTTAACGGACCAATCCTGTCCTGGCCTGTTAATAATATAAAATTAAAAATCGAGCCGAAATTAGCCGACGGAGTCAAACGAAAGTTGTAGAGCACGTTTCCACCTTCGCGTGGATATAAAGAACGTCGAAAACGGAGGTTGTACGCGAAATTTACGAATTTTTGAAGTTGTAACTCGAAATTGCGAAGTCTGTTGCAAATCCGATGACGTGGCATAATCCTGACCGTCGCTTGCTGAACACGGCCCTCGCTTCGGATGATGACACGTCGCCTCGCTTACGCCCCGCGTCCGAAGTCTGTACGCCCCACGTACCTTCGCTCTTATCCCTTCCAAGTCCGAGTGCGAGCCAGCTGGTGCGAGCTGGCAACCATATCCGAGCTACGCCCAACGTAGTGCTGCTGGACGCCTAGCGTAGACCGAGGCTTCGCGCCTATAAAAGGAGTCCGAAGGCAGCCTTCATTTTCACACCAAAACCCTCTCTTTCTCTCTAAAAACTTTCTCTCTCTAAGTGCTATAAACCCCCCTAAGCCCTAGATAAATCCCCTAGCACCCTAAGGAAGCCCCGAGGCTCCCGGAGTCCCGAGATAAAGGAGTCTTTCGGTTTCGAAACGCTGCTCCAATTAAGTTCCGGTTTTCGATAAAATTCGCTGTAAGTGTGCTACGCTTACGCAATTTTTAATATAGCTTTCAAATAATTATAGGAATATTATTCGGCACTTAAAATAATTATTTGGGCTATTATTATGAGTTATATTGAGTGTTATTAACACTTATATAATAATAATAATAGTCAGACAATTAATTTGTCACGGTTATCGTTAGACTAAACCCTAGTGGTATCGATACTAGGTTTTATCGAAGGAAAATCGTTTTGAGAGTATCGAAGCGCTGTCCGAGTGCTGAGTCACCACCTTTCAGGTGAGTGCATAGTTACTTTCAGCTTACACATAGATATGAAGTATTTTATATAAATTACGTGCTATGTGTGCATATTATCTGAATACTTGCTATCTATGTTGGATGAACATTGTTATACACGTTTTCAATGATTTAAACTGTATATGTATTTTATATCTACGAAAATGTTGGGGTAAAACATGGGTAGATGTAATAGGTGATGTGTGATAAAATGATGAGAGGCCTCGATGTTGATGTTGTTGATTCTATCATCTAGCGGAGTATGGATGACGACCACAGACTCTTCTAGACAGTCCAGTGGAACACTAGCAGGCTCGCAACCTGTAGGTGTTTGTGAACGATGTGTTCACCCGTGTACTCCATCCCCCACATGGTTGCCTTTAGGACATTTATTGCTAAGGAATCCCCTTAGCAGTAGTGTCTGTCCCGAAGATGATCCTTAGGCTAGGTCCCTTATGATAGGTGTTTAGGGACGTAAAGTGAGGATAACGGGAATGGGTAATCGGGTTATTGTTGATTGATGAAATTAATAAACTTATTTATTGTGGGTTGAAAACCCTATGTGCTCACCAGGCTCCCAAGCCTGACCCACTCAGTTTCTTGTATTACAGGTAGTGGCGCTTGAGCATATATATGATGTTTGGACGAGGGATTACGGATATAGGCCAGTAGATATGAAATAATGTAGTAAGGCTTATATTGTACTGTTTATGCTTTTGATCTGTACGAACATGACATCCCAAGTATTTTAATGAAATACATTTCTATGGAAATGCTTTTGATAAATCTTTATCATATTTTGTTTTGGGACAAATTCCGCAACACTTTTATTTAAAATGTTACTCTGATTTTCAAATAAAGCATAAACAAAATCGGTCTTTTCTGGCCGTGATTTTGGGGATGTCACATTTCTCGTCCTAATGTGGCCTTTGCACTGAGCATGGTCAGCAGATATCAGGGGAATCCTGGCAAGGATCACTGGACTATGGTAAAGAATATTCTAAAGTACCTGCGGAGGACTAAGGACTGGGTCCTTACCCTCGGTGGGAGTGATGACTTGAGATTAGTAGGGTATAGTGATGCTAGCTTCCAGACTGATAGGGATAATTTCCGCTCTCAGTCAGGCTGGGTCTTTACCTTAAACGGAGGAGTAATAACTTGGAAAAGTTCCAAGCAGGAGATAGTGGCTGATTCAACTTGCAAATCAGAGTATATAGCGGCAAGCGAGGTAGCAAAGGAAGCTATATGGCTAAAGAAATTCATTGGAGACCTTGGAGTTGTACCAGCTATAAAGGTGCCTATAGAGATTTTCTGTGATAGTGAAAGAGTAGTTGCCTTAGCCAAGGAACCAAGGGATCACGGGAGATCCAGACACATCGACAGAAAATACGACTTCATCAGACATCGAATAGAAGGACTCCTCGTGGCAAAGAGGGTATCATCGGATGAGAACCCAGCAGATCCCCTCACGAAGGGACTGGGTAGGGTTAAGCATCTCCAGCATGCGATGCGCATAGGGCTGAATGATGATACTAGTTTTAGTAATTAGATAGTTTTGAAATGTGTAAAGTGTAATTGACATTTGATGATGAATAAAAGTTGTTGTTTGTGTATGAATAAAGTGTTGCTATCTTTTGTCAATCGTTTACTATCGTTTCATTTTGCATGTTATGACTTCCAGAATAATTATGTTATGGTATTTCATATTATTCAAATTCTCCACAGTCGGTCATATGTTGGAAGTATATATGAATCAAGGCTGCCATGAGTTGGCTTGTATATGTCTAAGATGTTGGACATAGCAAAGTGTTGCTACAACACTCATGGGTGCTCATAAGTTCTAAGTATTGGATTCAACCCCCGCTCACTTGTATCACTTCATGGAATTTATCTTGAATGATCGTGAGACGGTAATATCATATAAGTCTTCAAACCTAGAGATATGAGTTGTTGCATATGATTTGGTTATGCATTGATTGTATGAAAACGCATTGGTAACTCGATGTTATAAAACGACCCATTGTGTATGATTCAACAAGTAGTAGAAGTAGCATATGAGTCGAAGTTTATCTGTTCCTTCTTGGATTAGAAGCCATATCTGGGCCCCTCGATGATTTTGTTGTGACCTATGTACCGGGCCCGATCAAAACTAAATTGATGTGTTCGATTAAGTTCTATGTCAAACAAATCGGAAATCGGGAAACAAACTGCTGGACAATAAGTAAGACTATGTTCCATATATTTGTCCAGCTGATATCATCATCATATCAGTTCCGCGAGACCTTGAACGAGCTACGATTGATGATTGGTTCCTGAAGTCATTCTTGCAGTTATAGTTATTAGACTTATCCAAGTGGGAGACTGTTGGATTAGGTGTCTAAGTTCATACCTATTTCTGGAATGTACTTGACCCGGTTGGCATGGTCCATTTGGGTTGCATGACATTGCAACACTTGGATAAACTAAATGAGAGAAAGGACACTTAAGGTTTATTAATATATTATAAGTTCTAATATATTAATAATATTATTTAATTAGAAATTGATCAAAGAATTAATTTGGAATTAATTAAGTGATAAAAAAGAGACTAATTAAATATATGGGGTTGATTGTGTAAATCATCTATTCTTGTATAGTGAGCTAATGATCCATGGTTTGTATGAATTAGGCTAGAACCCATAAGGTGATCCATGGATAGTCCATGGAGGTTACAAACCCATGGATCATGGAATATGAAAAGCCATGCACATTAGGGTTTACATGGAGTAACCCTACTTGTGGCACACTATATAAGAAGCTCCAAGGCAAGCAAAATCGGCAACTAAGAAGCGAACTAGAGGGCTAGCCGATTTTGAGTGATAAGTGAACTTCTCTCAAGGTTATTCCAAGTGTTGTGATGTTGTGTGAGACATTTGAGGCATCACACTAGAGGTTCTAGGCTCACAAGGTTCTCAAGGAATCCAAGCAACAAGAAAGGTATGTTTTTCTTACTAGCTTTTATGATTCAAGTTCCCCATGCCATGCTAGATAGGTTAAGAACCTTGGAAATCAAATTTGCATGTATCTTAGTAAAACATAGATCCAAGGTTTCTAGGGTTGCATGTACACCTTAGGAGTGTTAGAATGCTCAAAACCCTTCACATTTACCACTGGTCGAGTTCTCATATAACAACAGTTATCATACTAACATTAAGGCCGCTCCATTTGAAGCCCTCTATGGCTGCAAGTGCAGTTCACCCCTGTGCAGGGCGGAAGTGGTTGATATACAGTTAGCTAAAGGACAAGTTCCTGATAGCACTCTCACTGGTCTAGAGATCATTAGAGAAACGATCGAGAAGATTGTTCAAATCCATCAACGACTGAAAGACTCTCGAGACAGACAAAAGAGCTATGCAGACAAACGAAGAAAACCCTTGGAGTTCCAGGTTGGGGACAGTGTTCTGCTAAAGGTCTCACCCTGGAAAGGAATGATACGTTTCGGTAAATGTGGAAAACTAAATCCAAGGTACATCGGATCGTTCGGGATTCTTGCTAGAATTGGTCCAATGACATATAAACTTAATCTACCGCATGAACTCCGTAACATTCAACCCAGTTTTCATGTATCTAATCTCAAGAAGTGTCTGTCTGACGAGGCTCTTGTAATTCCACTCGACAAAATCAAGTTAAGCGAGAGTCTACACTTCGTAGAGGAACCAGTGGAGGTCATGGACAAGGAAATCAAGAGAAGAAAACAAAGCCGTATACTAATAGTGAAGGTCGCTGAAATGCCAAGCGGGGACCTGAATTCACTTGGGAACAAGAGGATAAAATGAAACAAAAGTACCCACACCTTTTTCCCTAGTAAATGAGTACCACATTAGAAACAATTTTGCGTCGAAATTCCCTCTAACCAGGGGATAATGTAACAACCCGTTATTTCAAATCAATGTAAATCAAACATGTTCAAATAAAAGTTTAAACTACAACCGTGTACAAGTGAAGTATCACGATAACATTAATACAATAAGAACTTTGAATGCCAAGAATACAAACTTATATATGATAATATAAATTGAAATCCATGTTTATATGAGTTATATATACATGTTTACATATTGAAAACATGAGGAAATAAGTAAATACAAACTAACAAAACTTAAGGGGCCAAAGTGGTCAACAAGAGATAAAGGAATGACACTGTTTTAAAGATTTCGACTTCAAGGCCCCATATCCTTGAGTTTTCGGTCACATAGGACCGAAAACAAATCCATGACACTTGTTTAAGACCAAAAACAGCTCCATGATACTTGTATAAGACCGAAAACAGCCCATAACAGATTACCATAGCCGAAAACCCAACCATTATGGCCGAAAACCCAACCATTATGATCGAAATCACTTTTTTGTGAGTGTACATGTGGGATTTCGGTCATAGTTGGCAGCAAACACACCCCTTTGGCCGCAAACACCCTCAACTTGGCAGTAAATGAAGAGGCCTTTAGATCAATCGAAATATCAAACAATGACTACAAATAAGAACAAGAGAGATTCACGAAGAAAAACTTTCACTAAGAAAGATAATCTCACAAAGAGATTATCGTGTGCACAAAGTGACGATTAGGGTTTGTGAAAGGCGTAACCATACACAAACCTATACAAAACAATATATACTACTATTCTAGATAATCCCTACAATTCAGGGATACGCTAGCTAATAAATCAAGATAACTAAGGAAACAGGATAAATACAAGATTTGTTACAACGTACTGAATAGACTAAACTATTACAAACTAAACTGCTGACGTGCTGGTGCTGACGCTGAGACATATGCTGACGCTGAGTCTGTTTCAAACATTATCATATTTCAAGGCTTGACCTTACAATCTCCCCCAATATGATGATGTTCAAAACAAACTAAATTAAGACACCCCTGGAAAGGAATTCTTCATACTCAGCTTCAGCTTCAATTTTAACTGGCCAGTAAGGACTGTCTAGCAACTCATGTCTTCTGTTCAGCAGCTCCATGGCGATAAGAATGTGAAATTCTCCAGATAGATCTTGATGACTCATGCACATTTGCCTTAAGCCAACAAGGTGAGTGGTTGGAGCTTTTGGGATCTCAGTAGTGCGCTGAAAGCACATCCTCCTGTTTTTATCAAGGTAGTACATCTCGTGTTCAGGAGCTGAGATGAATTGATGCTGAACCGGATCAACACCGAGAGGAAGAGAATTATTAATCACACCAGCACCGAAGTCTAGAACCAATACATCTTCACCATCAACATGAAACTTGGTCCTTCGAGATCTAGGAACTGACGACCTTTGGCCTGGATGCTGAGGTCGTTCTTTAGGAACAAGATCCAGACGCTGAACCTTTTTGATCAGCAGATGAAGAGCACAAGTCAGTTCGGAAGAGTGAGTTGAGGTTTGCTTGGATGCTAGATCGAGCAGTTCCATCCATTCCGAATACCCATATCTGATCAGCTCATCCCTCTTGACAGCTTCAGTATAAGAATGCTGAGAACCTTGACGAGTGATCAGCAACGTAAGGATTTTCTCGCTTCGAGGTTTAGAAGCTTTGACTTTGATGATCTTGTCTCCACACATTCGTCGATTAAAAACATCTTCAAATCTCTTTCGATCAATCTGGTCAAGAACACTGTCAGCCTTAGGCTTACTAGAGCCAGTAGGAGGTTGAGAAGACTGAGCCTTGGACTGAAATTCCAGGAACTTCTGCATCTAAGCTTCAAACGATCCCTTGGCCTGAAGTTTGTGCTGAATAAGAGATTCATCAGCTTGAGCAATGTTCTTTAGAAGCTGAGCTCGATTGGCTTCATCAAGAATTTGCTTGACTTGGTCAGGGGACATGTTCCATTCAGTGGCAAGGTTTGAAATACTGACAATGGACTTGGGTTTCTTCACAGACAAAGAATTATCAGTTTGAGAATGATCCAAGTCAGTATCTGCTGCCTTCCGCTTTCGAGACAGCGGATGAGATTCTTCACTTGCAACGTCCGAATCCTCTCCTTGGACCGGAATGATAAAATAGGATGCGATTCTTCAAGGTCATCTGAGCTTTCTTGCTGAACTGGAATGAGAGGATCAATGAAGTTCATGTCAAGAATTTGACATTCATCATCAGCTTCATCATGCTCTTCATCATGCTCACTGTCTTCAAACAATTTTTCAGTAGCTGCTGGACTATTAGGCCCTGCAGAATCAGAGTCACGAATGACAGGTTCTGTGTCTTTCTCATTTGGTTCACCATCAGCATGAGTGCTTGGTTCATCATCAGCATGAGCATTTGGTTCACCATTAGCATGATCATCAGCGTCAGCATCATCATCAGTATCTCCCCTTTTTTGAGCATCATTAGATTTGGGACTAGAGGGAGGAGTAAGTAAGAGTACCTCCTTGATTTGTTGAACATCAGCCTCAATTCGAAGCAGACGCTAACTGATGTCCCGAGTCAGTGACATTAGTTCTGAAAATGCTGAAGCCGGAAGTTGAAAACATTGAGGTACCTGGGGCAACTAGAGAGCTAGGAGGCATCCTTGGAGAGAAGTGGTGAGCTGCTGGTGACGGATGCTCCCCCTGAGACTGATGCTCCCCTTGTGAGGGATGCTCCCCCTGAGATGGATGCTCCCCCTGAGGCATGGAATCCTGTGGTGCTGAGGAGACTTTGCCAGTGTCTGAGGCGATGTGATGAGAAAGTTGAGGGGAGAAATGTCCGCCATCATGATGGTCCACCTCTTGATCAGCATGATCCATATGATTACCATCAGCACCTCCTTCATCAGTGTCAACGGTGAGAGAGGGCACAGTGTATGGATTCGCAATCCATTCTCTCATCCTATCCGAGATTCCAATGTCAGTATCCAAAGGATCATCCTGATACATACGAACCGACATTCGAGGGCATTGAATTGGATTCCCAGAGTGAGAAAAGTATTCAGGAGCGAAGAATTTGTCGAACACCAGGGCAATCCAGCGTGGAAAGGGAACATGATCAGCACACACATTTGCACGTAGAAGCTGAACAAGTTGATCAAAGAAGAGTGCCCCATAATCCAGTCTTTTGTTGAGAAGAAGGGAGCAGACAACTTGTTGCTCATAATTGCTCAGTTGGTCACCACTGCGAGACTTGTGACCCACACACTTGCATAAAGCACCAGTGAAAAACTTCCAGCCTGGGGTCATGCACTGACGCAAAATAAGAGCTGATCGAGTGCCAGCTTTTGAATGATCATAGCCCAGTTGATCAAACATGCATTTACATCTTTCAATAGTAGGAGGTTCAGAGAAGGGTTCGAAAATTGGTAACCTTAAAGCAGCACTGAGAAGTTCTGCGGTGATGAAGACGGAGTGTCTGCCATGGCCAATGGTTCCGGTGATGGCATTGAAGTATAGTAGAACTCACATACTTGTTCAGGGAAGAACTCGGACGGTACATCACTGATTGCATATCGAAGGTGGCAAGAAGCCAAGAAATTTACAAAATCATCGAGTCCAAGACCTCGATGCACTTCTGGAAGGTCAGGGTTAAATACTACATTGGTGGCCTTGATGTGAATGGGAAGAGGAGGAGAGTTTGGGGCAGGAATGACACTTCGAGAGGTTGAGGAGTATGTGAACAGAGATGCCGCCATTTGAGAGTATTTTAGAATTCTAGGGTTTTGAGAGAGGTTCAAGGATTTTGGGAAGAAAAGATAAACCAAAGGAGAGAGAGGTTTAAATATGAAATGAAAAGGGTTTTAAAAAGGTAATGATTATCTTGATTAAAAAGATGATGATTATCTTCATTAATAAGAACGGCGCATCGTAACAACCTGTCAGAGTGTAAAGTAGCCGTTGGATAAAAGAGCCGTTGACTGAAGGTGAAACGTCAATCAGTGTTTGCGGAAGCGCTGAGCTCAGTGTCACAAATGTTACATGCTGAAAATATTTCTCCGTCAATTCAAAGTACAGCTTGCTTATTCAGGGCTAGCAAGGTGATTGGTGCGTGTGATAGATACTAGTTACATTATCTAACCATCGGCACAGAGTGTTGTGACTTCATCAGTGAGTGGTTTATCTTACTGAATCGTTAGACACTGAATAATAGGAGGGTAAAGAATGGATTGTTGCGTGTGATAAACCTTGGTGTTTTGGTCTAACCATCGGCAAAGATTTTTGATTCTCATCGGTGTGTGTTTTGGCACACTGAATCACAGAGTCAGTGTTAGATTGGTGAGAAGGGGTAGTTGCGTGTGATAAACCTTGGTGTTTTGATCTAACCATCGGCAAAGATTTTAGATTCTCATCAGTGTGTGTTTTGGCACACTGAATCACAGAGTCAGTGTTAGATTGGTGAGAAGGGGTAGTTGCGTGTGATAGATCTTGGTGTTTTGATCTAACCATCGGCAAAGAGTTTCAAGTCGTTATCAGTGTATGGTTTAATACAGTGAATCATTCAACTTTTATTTAGAGGAATTGAAGAAGAGATAAGGATAAGAAATCAAACCAAAGTGCTCAGTAGCAAATATCATCAGTATGTTATCATCAGCACAATGTACATCAGCTTATAAGACAAAATCAAACATTATCACAATTAAACATCAAAATTAATTACAAGGAAATCATTCCCAGCTCTCTAATAATGTAAGCAGTTGATTGAGAATCCAGTGCCTTTGTGAAGATATCAGCAAGTTGCTCCGAAGTCTTGACATGTTCAAGAACAACTTTTCCTTTTTCAACATTATCTCTGATGAAGTGATGTCTGATCTCGATATGCTTTGTCTTTGAGTGCTGAACAGGATTTTGTGTGATCTGAATGGCACTGGTGTTGTCACAATAGATGGGAGTCTTTGAGAACTTGAACCCATAGTCGAGAAGCTGATTTTGAATCCATAAGAGCTGAGCACAACATCTCCCAGCGGCAACATACTCAGCCTCTGCAGTTGAGATAGCAAATGATGTTTGCTTCTTGCTAGACCAGCTGATGAGACGGTTGCCAAGGAAGTGACATCCACCAGATGTACTCTTTTTGTCTAAATTGCATCCTGCATAATCTGAGTCAGTGTATCCATAAAGTTCAAATGCTGAGTCGCGAGGATACCACAGTGCAAGGTTTTGAGTTCCCTTTAAGTATCGAAAAATACGTTTGACAGCCATGAGGTGAGATTCTTTGGGATTAGCTTGGAATCGAGCACAGAGAATGGTTCCAAACATGATATCAGGACGACTTGCTGTGAGATACAAGAGGGATCCAATCATTCCTCGATACAGAGAGTGATTGACATCAGTTCCAGTTGGATCAGCGTGTATTTTATCAGTCTTAGATACCGGGGTAGATGCTGGTTTGCAGTCACTGAGAGAATACTTAACAAGCAGGTCAGAGATATATTTACTTTGGCAAATGGAAATACATGTCTTTTGTTGCTGAACCTCAAGACCTAAGAAGAAGGTCATCTTTCCCATCATGCTCATTTCGAACCTTTGAGACATGATCTCAGCAAATTCCTTGCTCAGAGTCTCATTTGGAGAGCCAAAAATAATGTCATCGACATAAATTTGAACAAGAACCATATCTGAGCCTTTGTTTTTGATGAAGAGAGTGTTGTCGATTGCTCCTCGTCTGTATCCATTTTCAAGCAGATACGATGTCAGCGTCTCATACCAAGCCCTAGGGGCTTGCTTCAGTCCATAAACAGCTTTGTCTAACCGGTACACGTAATCAGGATGATCTTTGTCTACAAAGCCTGGGGGCTGGTTTAGGAAAACTTCTTCTTCTAACACACCATGAAGGAATGTTGTTTTCACATCCATCTGATAGACAATGAAGTTCATGTAGGATACGTATGCGAGAAACAGTCTGATAGCTTCAATGCGAGCAACTGGGGCAAAAGTTTCCCCATAGTCGATGGATTCAATTTGAGTAAACCCTTGAGCTACAAGCCTTGCCTTGTTTCGAGTAATGATTCTATCTTTATCAACCTTGTTACGATAGACCCAGCGAGTTCCAGTGATAGTCTTTCCAGATGGTCTTGGGACAAGAGTCCAAACTTTGTGCCTTTCAAACTCATTCAGTTCTTCTTGCATGGATTTGATCCAATCAGCATCTTGAAGAGTTGTGTGTACCTTATCAGGTAAGATCATTGAAACAAAGTTAACATACATGCAAAAGTTATTAAGTACACTAGATATGGTTCGGACACCATCATGAATATTCCCTATAATTCAATCAACAGGATGATCCCGATGTACAATGACTGATGCTGATTCCGGAGGGATAGACACTGACACATTATCAGTTTCAGGAGAATCTTCAGCTTCAATGGTTTCATCAGCACCTAATGAATCATCTGCGGATGTGGCTGCAATATCTTGATTCAAGGAACATGGAACTGGAATGATAGGATCAGAGGAATCAATCTTATCTTCAGCAGAAGGAGCTTCATCGAATGGACAAGAGAGAAGCTCTTGAAAGATAGAAGGAGAATGAGTGACTTTTTCATCAGTGTATGATTCCTCATCAAACTTCACATGAATGGATTCTTCAACACATTGCCTGTTCACATGAAAAACACGAAAAGCCTTTGAAATAGATGAGTACCCAACAAAAATGCCTTTATCAGCTTTAGGTTCAAACTTGGATCTTGGGTCACGCTGATTTAGAATATAACAAATGCATCCGAACACATGAAAAAAGGATACATCTGGTTTTCAATCTTTCAGCATTTCATATGGAGTCTTCTTGTGAATCTTGTGAATTAGAGATCGATTCTGAGTAAAACATGCTGTATTGACAGCTTCAGCCCAAAACGACATGGGAAGACCAGCATGAATCATCAAGGTTCTTCCTGCCTCAATCAGTGTTCTATTTCTTCGTTTAGCAACACCATTTTGCTGAGGAGTACGAGGAGCTGAGAAGTTTTGTCCAATTCCTTTATGATCACAAAATTCTTCAAGAGTTGAGTTTCGGAACTCAGTACCATGATCACTTCTTAGTTGCTTGACTTTAAGACCTGTCAGTGTCTCATTTTTACGAATCAGTGAGATAATTTCCTGTGCAGCCTGACCTTTCTTCTTCAAGAAAATTACCCATGTAAATCGAGTGAACTCATCAACAACCACTAGAGTATACTTATTTCCACCTAGAGAACGAACAGGAATAGGTCCAAACAGGTCCATGTGGAGTAGATGAAGAGGGACTGATATACTGGAACATGACTTGGGTTTGAAAGAGGACTTGGTTTGTTTTCCTTGTTCACACGCTGAACACATCTTGTCTTTCACAACGCTGAATTTTGGGAGCCCTCTAACTAGGTCTTGATTGGATATCTTAGATAGATTCTTGAAGTTCAGATGAGAAAACCTTTTGTGCCAAATCCAGCTAAGATTCGTCTAAGACTTTGTAAAGAAACAATGCATCAGTGCCTTGTCACTCGAGAACATGTCAAGAACATATATATCATCTTTTCTACTTGCTGAGAGTACGATGTTCTTGTCAGTGTTTACAACTCTGCCTTCTTTCTTTGTAAAGTGAACTTCATAGTCAGCATCACACAATTGACTGATAGAAATAAGGTTGTGTTTGAGACCCTTAACATATGAAACGTTTTGTAAAATCACGTTATTGCATTTGATGTTTCCATATCCCTTACTGAACCCCTTTCCATTGTCTCCATAAGTAACTGCAGGACCAGTTTTCTTAACATAATCTTCCAGGAGAGACTTTGATCCTGTCATATGCCTTGAGCAACCACTGTCTAAGTACCAAAGATGCTCCTGACCCTGCAGTGCTGAGAAACTAGTTAGAACACACTGACCCATTCGAAGATGGGTCATTCACAAAGTTATTTGATAATAAATTTTAACATTCCTTAGGAAGACAATTTAGAGAGTTTGACTTAAGAGTCCATTTTTCATTCCTAACTTTAATATTTTCAGCTCTTGAGGATGATTTATCAAAAGAACATTCACTGATCTTGTGAGAGGAGTCACCACATCTGTAACAAACTTTAGTTCCAAAGTTCTTCTTGGTGAGCAAATTTTTTGATTTAACACATTTTGATATGTAAGATTCACCAATAGAGCTTTGAGTCCTTTTGTTTATCACTGAGTCACGACTGAGTTCAGTGTCAGAATGAATTTGATCAGTGTTAGAGGATGAAATATCAGTATCTGATTTTGACTCATTCACAGATGGATTGCAATCAGGGAAGTGATTGAGTTGTCCATGAACAGCATGAAACACTCCATTAGAGATAGGAAAAGCAATAATATTCTCAGTCAGAGGGGTTGGTCTAACAAGATGTGTAGGATAAGGGGTAGGATCAATTCCAGTAATTTCAACATTACATTCAGTGATACCATCAGAATTAATAGTACAATATTCATCAATTAAACTTTGATTAATAAAAGAGTTACTGACAAACTTATTTTTGAAATTATTTTTCATCTCTTTCATGGAATAGACCTCAGATTCCTTTTCTTGTGATTTAAAAACCTTTTCAGCTTCTGCAAAATTACCCCCAAGAATTTTTTCACAAGAATGAGGAATTTGAGCTGAGATAATATAATTGGCATTCTTATGAGATTTTGCCCAAGTGTGGAGCACAGTTTGTTCTTTAATCAAAAGATTTTTAACATCGTCAATTTCAGCAGACAAGGATGAATTTGACAAACTGGTAATTCTAAGATTTTCCTGAGTGGACTCAATAATGCTATTTTTTATGGATATATCAGTTTCAAGAAGATCAATTTGATTTTGCAAATTTTTTATGGTTTGATTCTTCTTAGAATTAATGACACCCAAATACTCAAACATTTTGATTTTTTCATTCATTGAATAGGAAACAAAGTTTTTAACTTGGTACATTGAAGAAGAGTCAATGTTGTGC
The DNA here is from genome assembly GCF_051521515.1 of Lactuca serriola. Lineage (NCBI taxonomy): Eukaryota > Viridiplantae > Streptophyta > Magnoliopsida > Asterales > Asteraceae > Lactuca > Lactuca serriola. Next base: position 176,681,850 of record NC_136412.1, on the reverse strand, counting down.
TTCCTGGAATTTTCAGCATCAGACATATCAGTGTCAAAAGTACTTTTGTCTTTATCGGGAATATCCGGGTCCTCTGTTTTGACCATGAGACACTTGACTTCATCATCTGATGAATCTTCATCAGTTTTCCATTTTTCTTCTTCAGCTACAAGCACTTTATGTTCCAAATTTTCAGCTTTCAGCTTCTCAATCAGCTTGTTGTACTTCGGCTTCCAGTATTCATCTGTGCCTTGTTTCTTTTGTTTACAATCCTTTGCAAAATGATCAGTGCTCCCACAGTTAAAGCACTGAGCCTTCTCTTTCTTATCAGCACCATGCCTTTTATCAGCTCCTGACCCTTTTGAGAACTTTCCACCAATCTTCTTTTGAAACTTTGAGAAGTTTCGACCTGATTTTTCAAAGGTCTTCACAATCAAGGCTGCACTAGCTACAACCTTTTCAATATCATCAGTGTCAGTTTTAGATGAATCAGTGTCTGAATCACTTTCAGTGTCTGAGTCTGCCACAAGCTTTTTGTTGGAGAACAAAGCTACAGAAGATTCACGCTGAGAATCCTTCATCAGTTCCTTTCTTTGAAGCTTGGATTCTTCATAGTATCGAAGATTTCCATAGAGACTTTGTAAGTCCATAGAGTTGATCTTCTCACTGTTTTTCAGCACATCAACATGATTCTCCCAACCTGCACCTAGAGAATCCAAAAACTTTTGCACTAGAACAGTTCTATGCTTCAATTGATCTAGTCTTCGAAGATCGTTAACAAGAGTATTGAATCTGTTAAAGGTTTGAGTCAAGGTTTCACCTTTCTTAGCAAAAAAATGTTCATACCTTCGGTTAAGATCATTTATTTGAGTAGCCTTGACTTCTTCAGTTCCTTCAAAAGATACAGTCAGCGTATCCATCATCTCTTTTGCTGAGATGCAATTTTGAACCAGCCCAAAGATGTTGTATGGCAATGAGTAGCTAATAGCGGCACGAGCACGAACATCCAAACCATGTTTTCTCTTGTCGTCTGCCGTCCAGTTTTCTTTTGGAGTTTTCTTCATAGTGCCATCAGGAACATTGTTTTTAAGAGGCTGATACATCGGAACATAAGGACCTTTTTCAACGATGTCCAGCATGTCTTCATCAACATATTCCAAAGCATATAGAGCCTTTATTTTCCACATAGCAAAGTTAGTTTCATCGAAAGGAGGGATTTTAGCAGAAGGATGATTTGACGAGTTTGATGAAGAAGAAGATGAAGCCATTTGTTTGATAAAAGAAGCCCGCTCTGATACCAATTGAAGAGGCCTTTAGATCAATCGAAATATCAAACAATGACTACAAATAAGAACAAGAGAGATTCACGAAGAAAAACTTTCACTAAGAAAGATAATCTCACAAAGAGATTATCGTGTGCACAAAGTGATTATTAGGGTTTGTGAAAGGCGTAACCATTCACAAACCTATACAAAACAATATATACTGCTATTCTAGATAATCCCTATAATTCAGGGATACGCTAGCTAATAAATCAAGATAACTAAGGAAACAGGATAAATACAAGATTTGTTACAACGTACTGAATAGACTAAACTATTACAAACTGAACTGCTGACGTGCTGGTGCTGACGCTGAGACATATGCTGACGTTGAGTCTGTTTCAAACATTATCATATTTCAAGGCTTGACCTAACAGTAAACTCTTCATTTTGGCCGCAAACCTCTTCAATTAGGCAGTAAACTCCTTAAATATCTTAATATCTTATCCTAATTCAGCTTCCCTATGTGATAATTCCAGTAACCAATGCAAAAATCAAATCAACCTCTTATCTTTTCCTTCATATATAAGATACATAATATAGTCCATTCTTCATTTTCACTCCCAGTAACAAAAACATTACCCCTTTTTCTCTCAAAGTATCAAACTCATTTCCTTTCATTTACAAGATCCAAATTACTCCAGGAGACCTTTGCTTCAAATTTGATTTAAGCTTTGGTAAGTTCCTATAGAATCCTAATGCTTTCACAACCATCTTATGATTATTATCAATCTTCACACATTAATATGTGTTTAAACATTAGGATACGGCTATCATTTCGTTTTCTAAATCGAAGTCACCGTTTCTATCCCGTTATCTAAACCACTATCACACTCGAGGTGAGTTCATACCCCTATAATTTTATAACCTTTTCTATGTTTTAAGGGGGAGAATACAAGTAAAACACAAAGAAACTTGTGTTAATATACAAACCATTGTTTATGTTTTCTTACATTTTATATACCTATTACATGAAAACACCAAATATGCGAAACAACGCTACTATCAAATTGGCAAACATTTACATGCAAAAGATGTTAAAATGAAACGGTTACCATTTTCGATGAATAATACATTTTAAACTATAATAGGTATAGCTTGGGAAGCATTCACATTATTTTACCCTTTTCGGGGCAAGGAAACGATTATATAAAATATGATTATTTTTATATATATTATAAACATAACGAAAGAAGTAACAATTTCATGTACAAACATTTTCATTTCAAAACACGTATCTCGTTGGAAATTTGTGAGTCATTCGTCTTCATCGTACCTACCAAAGGTATACATGGAAGTCCTGTTTTATAAGTAGAGTCTCCTCCTGGAGAGCGTGATACTTGTGTATAGATCTATACGCGACTGATGATCCCACACCCTGAATACTAACTACAGTCAGACCGGCAGGTTATGGGTGACAAATGTCATAACATTTCGATGCCTGAAGAACGTCGAGGAAGGCAATTCATTTCATCACGGTTATGAAAACTCACATGCTAAACGACAATACATTACTTTACGTGAAATCGACAATACACTTATTTTTACGTAAAAACATATCTCTTCAAACGGTTTTATTTACGAATAAAACTACATATTACTAAACTAAGTATGACATATATACTTGCACTTTTCAGTCTTGGACATTTAAGACTACAATTCAGTTTTATGGAAAATATAGGATTTTCTGAGATAAATACTCTTATTTTATAAGCAAACAGCTTACAATTCATTCTATAGAAAATATCGGATTTTCTGGGAACAAACGTGAGTTCATCTCAATGCATGGCATACATTTATTCATACAAATGCTTATGATCTCACCAACTTAAATGTTGACACTTTTTCAAATGACTTCTATTCTCAGGAAACTAGTAAAGCAGGTTATCAACAACTTTTGAAGATTTGATGCTAAGGCGTTAAACAAAACTTTTGAACATCATATTGTAATTGAATTTTGAAACATGTAACTCTTACAATGATGTAACTTTTTTCAATTATGTATATGATGGTTCTGTTTGCTTTCTTTGCTATTCAACTGTTATGATACTACACATGGCGTCCTCCGCCCCCGAACGTTTCTGTCGTTCAGGTTTAGGGGTGTGACAACTTCTCCACATGCTCATGTCCGGCTGACCAGAAGGTCAGGTGTGCTCTGAACCCGCTGATGTCTGGAGCTAAGGATTGGTGGAGGTTGATGACAGGGTCGTATACTAATGATAAGAGAGTTGAGGTTACTTGCGATCAGCTCAGGGATATGTTCTGCGCTCGCTACATTCCATGGGTTGGGCGCGATCGGCTGGCACATGAGTTCTTGGATTTGAGGCAGGTTACGGAGTTGGTGACGGAGATCACCCGTATGTTCACTGAGAGGGGGATGTTTTGCCCGAAGTTTGCTTCTGAGCAGGCTCAGATGACACGTTATCTGAGCATGCTGAAGACTGACATCTGTTAGTTTGTTGCTACCCAACGTTGTAATATATTGCTGGAGTTACAGGAGGCTGCTAGGCGGCGTGAGCTTGAGATCGATTTAAACTTGCAGGAGCAGAGGCAGGCCCCGACGTAGTCAAAGCCTGTGCCGAAACGGCCCAAGACCGTTGATTCTAGGTCTGGGGGACAACATGGCCGCATTTGTGGGAAGTGCGGGAAGGGCCATTCGGGAGTTTGCAGATCTAGTAGTGTGTGCTGCAAATGAGGCAAGGAGGGGCACTTTGCAAGGGATTGCCACTAGTCAGTCCCAGTTTATGATATGAGGATCTGTTATCACTACGATCAGGTTGGTCACGTGAAGACCAACTGTTCATTGCTCGCTACCAAGTCGACGTAGGTTCCAGTGCCGGCTACATTGAGGGTTACTGATGGGGGTCAGTGTAGATTAGAGCCTTCGAAGGCTCGGGGACACGCCTTCTAGCTTACAGCTGAGGAGGCCAGGACAACACCAGATGTGGTTGTTGGTATGTTTCTATCCTTTATCTTATTGATTATATCTTTTTTATGCTTATATGTTTGTACCTATCGTTAGGTATGTTCTTAGTGAACTCCTTCCCTACATTGGTATTATTTGACTCCAGGGCGAGTTAGTCTTTTGTCTCTCAATCATTTAGTAGGGAGTTTGGTTTGCCAGTAGGAGAGCTAGAGTGTCCGTTGCGAGTCTCTATCACCAACGAACACGGGATTTCTGCTTCTTCAGTCTATCGGGGCTGCGTGCTGGAGATATTTGGGGGTATCTTTCCTGATATACCTGATTCTGATTCATATGGGGGATGTATGTGTGATTGTGGGTATGGACTGGCTTAGTCGCTTCGGTGCCATGATCGACTGTGAAGGTCAGCGGGTGGTAGTTCGAACCCCAAGTGGGGGAAAACTGATTATCTACGACGAGGGCACTAGTTTGGGATCAAGGTTTTGCTTAGCTGCCAGGGCTCGACAATACATTCAGCAAGAGTGTGTGGGTTATTTAGCATATGTGGTGGATATGTGGGTCAAGGATCAAGTTTCGTTTTTAGATGTTCCGGTTGTCAGAGAGTTCGTTGATGTGTTTCTGGAGGAGTTACCCAAAGTGCCTCTAGAGAGGCAGGTCGAGTTTAGGATAGACCTAGTGCCAGGTGTGACCCCTATCTCTAAGGCTCCGTACCAAATGGCACCACCAAAGATGCAAGAGATGTCATCATAGTTGTAGGAACTGTTGGGCAAACAGTTTATCCTTTCGAGTAGTTCTCCGTGGGGAGCACTGATTCTCTTCATGAAGAAGAAGGATAGTTCACATCAGATGTACATTGACTACCGGGAGTTGAACAAGTTGACGATGAAGAACTGTTATCCACTACCACGGATCGACGATCTCTTCGATCAGCTATAGGGAGTATTTTGGTTCTCCAAGATAGATTTGAGGTCTGGGTGCTATCAGGTCAGGGTATGGGAAGGGTGAAGAGTTTTGAGCATTCCAACACTCCTATGGTGTACATGCAACCCTAGAAACCTTGGATATATGTTTTACTATGATACATGCAAATTTGTTTTTCCAAGGTTCTTAACCTAACTAGCATGGCATGTGGAACTTTAAAACATAATAAGCTAGTAGAGTTACATACCATTTAGTGGTGGTTGATTGCTTGGAGTTTGCGAGCCTAACACCAATAATGTGGATGCCTCAAATGGAAGTCACAAATCACCACAAACCTTGGAAACTTGAGAGAATAGTAGAACTCTTCTTGAAATCAGCCCTCTTAGTTCTCACATAAAAACTAGTGCAATTTCAAGTGCCAAGGACTCCTTTATATAGTGTGGTGTATTGGGGTTACATCCATGTAAACCCTAATACCCATGACCTTTCATTTCCATGAGATCCATGGGTTAAAGCTCCATGGATTATCCATGGACTTACCATGCAATCCTAGCCCATTCTAAATAAGCATTAGCCCACACTATATAAATACAAAAGTCCATATTTAATTAGTCACACTTTTGATCATTAAATTAATTTTAGATCAATACTAATTAAATAATATGATTTCTTATTAATACATTAGAACTTATAATATATTAATAAATTATAACTTATACTATTCTCAAAAGTTTATCCATATAAGTTGTTCGGGTGAAGTGCAACCCAAATGGACCATGCCGTGTCGGGTCAAGTACATCTCAAATATAGTTATGGACTTAGACACCTTATTCAACAGTCTCCCACTTGGATAAGTCTAATAACTATAGTTGCAATTATGACTTCAGGAAGCGACCGACAATTGTAGCTCTTAAAACTTTGTTGAACTATGAAGTGCCATTTTAGATAAAGGATCATATAATCCTCTGTTCTAGATATCAACCAGACAAATACATGGAACAATGTCTTACTTATTGTCCAACAGTTTGTTTCTCGATTTACGATTTGTTTGACATAGAATTAATTGAACACATAACTTAGTTCTGACCGGGCCCAGTACATGGATTAACACAGAATCATCGAGGGGCCCAGATATCGCTTCTAATCCAAGAAGGAACAGATAAACTTCTACTCATATGCTTATGCTACTACTTGTTGAATTATACACAAAGGCACGTTTTATAACATCGAGTTACCAATGCGTTTTCATACAATCAATGCATAACCAACTCACAGGTAACAATTCATATCTCTAGGTTTGAAGACTTATATGATATTAGCGTCTCACGATCACTCGAGATAAATTCTATGAAGTGATACCAGTGAGCGTGGGTTGAATCCAATACTCAGAACTTATGAGCACTCATGAGTGTTGTAGCAACACTGTCACAACTGGAAATTTTGTGTCATGTAATCTATACACTCAAGTTAATGTGAATCAAAAACTTAAGAACATGTGTGACACCTACTATTATGACATCAAAAACTTAAATCCAATACATCATACAAGTACTACAAATAGTCATCAAACAATTGGAAACCCTAGAAGTTCTTATTTAGGTCCACCTTGGACTAGGACTTCCTTATTGGATCCAAATGGACCAATGAGCTTTCAATTTGACTATCAAGGGCTTAGAACCCTTAAATGGGCTCTAATTGGACCCACATTAATTTATTTCAGCATTTTGGGCCATGTTGAGCCTAGAATGAAATAAATTAAAAGTTTTGAACCATGATTAACCTAAACTAGCCCAACAAAGTGTGAAAATCATATTATATTTTCTTTTAGATTAAAACTCACCCAACTTAACTGACATATGGGCTTGTGGGCATTAAAGCCCAATACCTTTCTTCTTCCTTCCATATTTTCGGCCCAAAACAAGCCCAAGAGGAAGGGGTTGACTTTGTGAGTGACACCTCACTATTAACCAAAGGACTTCCATGCAAGAGACTCATACTTCCATGCACCATCCTTTTATGCATCTCTCTTCTTCTTCCTCTCTTGCTCTCGGCCAAACACAACACACACACACTCACAAAAATCTATTCTACTCTCTCTAAATCTTGAAGAACATCTCCTTCCCACAAAATCATCATCTAAGGTAAGTTGATGACTAATCCATGATCTAGCTACTTCATTCCATCAAAAATCTCTTCTAAATCTATTCCAACTTGTGATCATGCACCTTAGAAGTCACCAAACTCGAGATCTATCAAGGAAAGGTGCTAGGGCCGAAAATCACTTCATTTTTCTTCCATCTTCTCTCCAAAACCAAAACCACACCCAAGGTGAGCTTCATACCCCCTATTTTCTGTTTTTATGAGTTTTGTGGGGGGGGGGGGGGAATACAAGTGCAAGTGTAGATCTATATATGTTTTGTATGCCTTGTATGGTTTCTATGCTTATATGTGTGTTTTTGTGTGTTATAATGTTGGATCTAGCCATAAAACCCCTAAAAAAACCGAGATATACCTTATGTTAAATGATACTAGCATCAAGTATATTTCTACATACAAAGTGTTCCAAGAAAAATAGCTAAATGGCTTAGTAACATTTTCTTTGGGCTAAAAACTCAATTTTTGGACATAAAATGCTAAAAATATAAAGTTAAAGGGCCCAAATTGAAATATTTCGAAATCTGATGGGGTGGATGAGTCAAAACAGTTTCCATAATGTATTTTCTAGAAATATACTCATTTGGAGGATTAAAAATATAAATTTCAAGCTTAATGGGCTAAAAATGACATTTTCGGCCCAATAAGGCTCATTATGCGAAATTTTCTGTTTTGGAGGGCCAAAACTGTGTTTTTCTGTAAAACAGTGGACTATTAGTGTTCCAAGTCCTTTTCAAAGGTTTAAAATGCTTTTTAAATTTACAAAGGACCAAAGTTGCAAAAATTTTACAATTTGGGCCAAAACTGTCAAAACTGCGAAAAAGAGGGGTTATAACCAAGAAAACTGCATTTTCAGGGACTTAAACTGTTTTCTATGAAAAATATGCTGAAAAATATTCATTTCAATAATTTTTGGTGTTAAAATGTCAAGAAAAATGATTTAAGGACCAAACCGGAAAGTTATTTAATTAAAGGGTTGAAAAGGTAAATTTTACAAACAATGAGGGGCTGAAAATAGAAAACTTTCAAGGCTAATTGAATACACGCAATTTGATCAAATAATGGCACCGCGACTGTCGACGAAATACAATACACAACAATACCAAAAGTCGTTGTTAAACGAATTGGTTCGGTCTCGAACCAATAAAAACCCGAAATTACTAACGCGACGATACCTCGATTCATACAAGTAACATTTGGGAATTCAATATACACGTGAGAGTGCACAGACGTCTACGCACCATCTTTGGGCCCCAAAAGTGTAAAATCTTGTTTGTTGGGCCTAGCTAGCCCAATGACCTGATCTTAAGGCCCGAAGACTTCTACCTTACGAGGTGTTGGGTCTTACCGATCTAACACAGCGTAAAAGGACTTTCAATGGCTTGTATACTATCGGTCCCCAAGGGTCCTTTGGTATTGCTAGTAAAGTCGGTATTTCATGCGAGGCGGGTCAGGGACCCCTCGTACCTTTTTTTTTTTTAATCCCTAACCGGTTAATGGAGTCATCGAGGCCTTCGTGTCCTCTTTCTCTTTGGATGTGGGGAAGTCAGGGCGGTTGGATAACGTGATTAGTACGAACGACGCCTGCGGGATCGTTAGTATAGCTATAAACTGGTCGTTTGTGTAACGCGTGTTTGTAGCAATTAATCATGCTCAAAAATAATCCGACGTCGCCTGGAATTGATAACTTCACGCGTTACAATGGTTTCATTTTAACTTCATGGAATTCAAAGAATTAGGAAAACATCGGGTTTTCCTAGGGTTTTTCAATACATACGGATTCGAAATGTATACAAGTTTAATGAACAATTTTTACACGTATAGAAATAAACAAGCATACCTATGGATCTTCACAAACGTTTTCAAAAGCTTTTCTTTTCAGAAAATATCGGATTTTCTGGTGGTTTTCAAACGATACAAACATTGTTTTTTTTTTCAAATACCGCTTATGAAGTCACCAACATTTCACATGTTGACGTTTTTCAAAATACTTGTATTCTCAGGGAACCATTGAATCAAAGGAAAATGTACTCAGTGATGGCTTGCAGTTTACTTATTAGCGAATCGAACAATTTATTTTTGGGAATGTAATGTTTAAACAACGTACTTCATGTAAACTTTATTGGTTGTACTATATTAATGCATGGTGACGAATGTTGTTACGTTTCATATATATTCAATGTTATGGTATTCAATTGAGTCACGACAGCTCCCGAACGTTTCTGCCGTCTGGTTCGGGGGTGTGACAGGTTGGTATCAGAGCTTTGTTTATAGTGAACTAGCATGTCGAGCCACACATTGATATGCAACTATAAACCAAAAAGAGGGACTAACATAACTCTGAACAAAACAAGTAAATAAAACACGCTTGCTTGCATTAGGAATAAGAACATAACGCCGAATCAAACACAATAATGCTGGTATCTCGGTTAATTCGGGACTGTTCTTAGTGATACGAAGGAGTGAATGTAGCCTGATCAACTACATTCTCTCCAAAGTAAAACTAACACACGTCTTGATGAGATCGGGATAGCTAGGGAACCTAAAACTATACCCTTTATCACTAAAAAGAGAACGCTTGTTTAGTCCGTACAATAGTCATAGCATCCTAGGAATAATGTTAGCATATTTACATACTCGCGCAGACAGCATGGTTGGTTTTCATCACCCTGGAGACCCCTATTTCCCTAATCAGGGAAACAACGGATGGCTAGAGGAGGAGGAGCCTGAGGAAGAGCCTGAAGAGGAACCTGAGGAAGACCCCGAAGAGGAATCTGACGGGGAACCGGAGGCAGAAGTCGAGGGCGAACCTGCCGAACCCGAAGAAGACGAAGAGAATTTGGAAGAGGAGCTCGAAGACAGCGAAGGGGGTGATTCGGACGCAGAGTCCGAGGTCATCAACCCCCTTACCTGATCAGGGTGCCTGCTTATCGTGTGGGCCCCACTGGGCCTACCCCTCCTTGGGGCATTGATCTTTGGAGATGGAGCAGACATCAGGGACAGCGACCCCCGTTTGGCATGTCACGTGAGTTCTTTGACCTGAGGGACGGAGGACCGGCCGACCGAGCCCTACCGGTCATGGTGAGATGATTACGGGACACAGGCGACCTTGCTCAGTGCACTGCTGATCAAGTACGCCAGTTGTGGACTAGGGTCGAGCGTGCGGAACAGGAGACGCGTGACGTCCTTCGGGAGTTTCACATGAGGCAGGTAAGGTGGGAGTCTCGACTTCAGGACGCAGAAAGCTTGGTGGCTCGTCTTCAGGGAGCATCCACATCTTCGGCACCACCTCTTGACGCAGCTCATCACGGTTAGGGATAGACTTATCATAGTAGGTCATTAGGAACTATGCTATGTACTCCGGCTCTATGTTTAAGTGACTACACTACTCATGGAGCCGTTATGCTGTCAAATTAGTGTCACTCATGTATGCTCTTACGAGCAAAATTTTCTTGTATTAAATGCGGATAATATTAATGAACTTTTATGTGTTTTGCTATGATATTACAAGTTGTTATGTGTTGAAACGTTATGATTGTATGTCCGATGGTAGTAATGTCTAAGTTCGTACCATACACCTAGTTAGTAGGATCACAACCTCACATAAACCACATACACTCAACATCTTTCCGTTTCATGACAGAAAGATGCCTCGCCGAGCTACTCGCGGAAATCCCGAACCAACCCCGCCCGAAGTTGACTCCACTGCTTTCCAGGCAGCCATGTCTGCTGCGGTCACAGCAGCTATGGCACAACTTCACCGAGGGAACAACGGAGGAGGCAACGGGCAAGGGTCCGGAAGTTCGAACAACGGGACGAATCAAGGACCCACTAAAACGTGCACCTACAAGGACTTCACAAACGCTAAACCACGAACTTTCAACGACACTGGAGGGGTGATCACTCTGAAGCGATGGATCGAGAAGGTGGAGTCGGTATTCGAGATATGCCAATGCCCTGAGCAGATGAAGGTGAAGTTCGCAGCCTGCACTCTTGTCGATCAAGCGCTCACCTGGTGGAACGGACACATGGAAGCCATGACGCTCCCTGTAGCCAACTCTATGCCATGGACAGAAATGAAAGAAATGTTGATGGCTGAGTACTGCCCACGAGGCGAAATACAGAAGATGGAGCAAGAGCTATGGAACCTCACTGTGCAGAATGCGAATATCGATGCCTACATATCGAGATTTAGCGAACTATTTCTGCTGTGCCTGGGTATGATCACATCAGAAGGAAAGAAGATTGAGCGATTCATCTAGGGACTGACATCTCCCATTCAAGGGAATGTGATAGCTGCGAACCCTGAAACGTTTGACAGTGCGAAGAGATTGGCGAAGAGGTTGTATGATCATAACAACAAGAAGGGCGAGAAGCCAGTGGAGGCTGAGAAGAAAAAGGAGGGTGATGGCAAGAAAGGGAGGAACAACAAGAGAAAGGGACGTCACGGCCCCGAGACCTCTAAAAAGCAGCAGACAGTGGCAGTTAACACTGTCACCGCACCGGTTCCAGCCACACCACATGCTCCAGCCTCAGCTGCTTCAAATGCTTCAAGACCCTATTCCGGTAATCTTCCCAAATGCAATAAGTGCGGTCTCCATCATCACGGCGAATGCAGGGGATTCCATTGCACCAGTTGCAACCGAAGGGGACACACTGCAAGGTTCTGCAGGACTTATCCTCCTCAGAACCAAAGTCAGGGAAACAACCACAACAACAACAACAACAACAACCACCGCAATAACCACAACATCAATGCCGGCGGCAACAATGCAGGGCCTAGCCACACCTGCTTCGGGTGTGGAAGGACAGGGCATTTCCGCCGAGATTGCCCTAACAACAACTCAGGAAACAGAGGAGCAGGAAGGATGCTGACTATGGGTCAGGGTGAGGCAGTTCAGGACCCCGCAGTTGTGACCGGTACGTTTCTCCTAAACCACACTTATGCATGCATCTTATTTGACACCGGAGCGGAGTGAAGTTTCGTAAGCGAGAAGTTTAAACATTTATTAAAACAACAACCCCAGAAGCTAAATGAAACCTATATGGTGGAAATGGCCAATGGGAAAACCGAATCCACTGGGGAGATCTACATCGGATGTACCCTAACCCTTAACCAACACGTCTTTCGAATAAACCTAATGCCAGTGTCAATTAGGAGTTTCGATGTGATTATCGGCATGGATTGGTTAAGCCCTCACCATGCTGAGATTATGTGCCACGAGAAGGCCATTCGCCTTCGTCTCCTAAATCACGAAACCCTAGTAATTTACGGAGACAAACCCAGCACGAATCTTCGTCCCATCTCGTGCATCAAGGCACAAAAACATCTACGAAAGAACAACTTGGCGTTCTTGGCTCACATAGTGGACAAGACCAAAGAAGAAACTAACATCCAAGATATTCCGGTAGCGTGTGAATTTCCAGACGTGTTTCCTGAAGATCTTCCAGGAGTACCCCCAGAGAGACAGGTTGAGTTCCGAATCGACCTCGTTCCAGGAGCAATTCCTCTCGCTAAATCACCCTATCGGTTGGCTCCTGCTGAAATGCAGGAATTGTCCAGCCAACTCAGTGAGCTTCTGGACAAGGGATTTATCCGACCTAGCTACTCGCCATGGGGAGCTCCGGTGCTCTTTGTCAAAAAGAAGGACGGATCTTTCAGAATGTGCATCGACTACAGAGAGTTAAATAAACTCACTGTTAAAAACCGCTACCCACTCCCACGAATCGATGATCTATTCGACCAGCTCCAAGGAGCTAGTTATTTTTCTAAAATAGATCTACGGTCCGGATACCACCAACTCAAGGTTCGGGAAGAGGATATTCCTAAAACCGCTTTCCGAACCCGCTACGGACATTATGAATTCGTCGTAATGCCCTTCGGTCTAACAAATTCACCTGCCGCATTTATGGACCTAATGAATCGAATCTGTCGACCATTCCTTGACAACTTCGTCATTGTATTTATCGATGACATCCTCGTCTATTCTCGAAGCAAAGAGGAGCATGGCCAACATCTCCGACAAGTCCTAGAAACTCTGCGATCGGAAAAACTGTACGCCAAACTCTCCAAGTGTGAGTTCTGGCTCCGGAGTGTGAATTTCCTAGGCCACGTAGTTAGCCAAGACGGAATTCATGTGGATCCCTCTAAGGTCAAAGCTGTGGAAGGATGGGCAACTCCGACCACGCCCACAGAAATTCGTCAGTTCTTAGGGCTAGCAGGCTACTATAGGAGATTCATTCAAAACTTCTCTAAGATCGCCAAGCCGCTTACCTCGCATACGCAAAAGGGCGTGCCATTCAAATGGACAGACCGACAAGAGATTGCGTTTCGAACCTTGAAGCAAGCTCTCTATAGCGCTCCTGTACTATCTCTACCTGAAGGAACGGAAGATTTTGTGGTCTACTGTGACGCGTCGAATCAGGGCTTAGGTTGCGTTCTCATGTAACGTGGAAGAGTGATAGCATATGCGTCCCGCCAACTAAAGACGCACGAAGTAAATTACACAACCCATGACCTAGAACTGGGAGCCGTGGTCTTCGCTCTGAAAATTTGGAGGCACTACCTGTACGGTACAAAGTGCACCATCTTCACGGACCACAAGAGCCTCCAGCACATCTTGAATCAGAAGGAGCTGAACATGAGACAACGAAGATGGGTGGAATTGCTAAACGACTACGAATGTGAGATCAAGTACCACCCAGGCAAGGCCAACGTGGTAGCTGATGCATTAAGTCGGAAGGAGTACTCTAATCGCCGTACGAAAACTCTCTCGATAACCATTCAATCTCATCTGGCCACTCAAATTGCATCAGTCCAGTCGGAGGCTATGAAAACGGAAAATAGAGCTAGCGAGGCATTGCGCGGGATGCAGAAGAACCTAGAAGCAAGGGAGAATGGGGTATACTACTTCATGAACCGTATTTGGGTCCCAAAAATCGGAGGATTCAGGGAGGCCGTTATGAAGGAAGCCCACAAGACACGATACTCCATTCATCCCGATTCGGACAAGATGTATTTGGACATTAAACAACACTATTGGTTGCCTAACATGAAGGCGGAAATCGCGACCTATGTTAGTAAGTGCCTTACGTGCACCAAAGTAAAGGTGGAATACCAGAAACCTTCAGGATTGTTACAGCAACCGGCAATCCCTGAGTGGAAATGGGAGGGGATTTCTATGGATTTCGTGACCAAGCTACCCAAGACGTCGGACGGACTGGACACCATATGGGTAATAATCGACCGACTGATGAAATCTGCCCATTTCCTGCCAATCAAAGAATCCTACAAGATGGAGAGATTGACGCGTTTGTACCTACGAGAAATCGTGAGACTCCATGGAGTGCCAAAATCTATTATCTCGGATAGGGACAGTAGGTTCACATCGCGCTTTTGGCAATCACTCCACAAGGCAATGGGAACTCATCTCGACATGAGTACCGCGTATCACCCACAAACGGACGGTCAAAGTGAACGAACCATTCAAACGCTTGAATACATGCTTCGTGCATGTGTGATAAACTTTGGGAAGTCTTGGGATACCCACCTACCGTTGATCGAGTTCTCGTATAACAATAGTTATCATTCGAGCATCAAGGTGGCTCCTTTCGAAGCACTGTACGGGCGTAAATGTAGATCACCGTTATGTTGGGCTGAAGTAGGTGACACCCAGCTAGCAAGAACACATACGTCGAACAGGGCACTAACGGGACCGGAGATCATTCGCGAAACCACAGAAAAGATCGTCCAGATCAGAGCTTGATTACAAGCATCGCGTGACCGACAAAAGATTAACGCCGACAAACGGCGAAAGCCCTTAGAATTCCAGGTCGGTGATCGAGTACTGTTGAAAGTCTCACCCTGGAAAGGGGTTATACGTTTCGGAAGACGGGGAAAGCTGAACCCACGATACATTGGACCTTTCGAAATCGTCGCCCGAATAGGTCCGGTAGCCTACAAACTGCAACTACCCGCAGAGCTAAACGGTGTACACCCCGTGTTTCATGTCTCTAACCTGAAGAAGTGCCTATCAGATGAAACCCTTGTCATTCCTCTTGACGAAATCGAAATCAATGAGAATCTCCTGTTCGTCGAAGAACCAATCAAAATCATGGACAGGGAGGTGAAGCATACTAAGCAAAGTCGCATCCCAATCGTGAAGGTACGGTGGAACGCAAAGCGTGGGCCAGAATTCACGTGGGAACGCGAAGACCAAATGAAGCAAAAGTACCCTCACCTATTCTAGCATTCTCAAATCTAGCTTTCAAACAGAATTTCGGGACGAAATACCCTCTAACGGGGGGATGATGTCACAACTGGAAATTTTGTGTCATGTAATCTATACACTCAAGTTAATGTGAATCAAAAACTTAAGAACATGTGTGACACCTACTATTATGACATCAAAAACTTAAATCCAATACATCATATAAGTACTACAAATAGTCATCAAACAATTGGAAACCCTAGAAGTTCTTATTTAGGTCCACCTTGGACTAGGACTTCCTTATTGGATCCAAATGGACCAATGAGCTTTCAATTTGACTATCAAGGGTTTATAACCCTTAAATGGGCTCTAATTGGACCCACATTAATTTATTTCAACATTTTGGGCCATGTTGAGCCTAGAATGAAATAAATTAAAAGTTTTGAACCATGATTAACCTAAACTAGCCCAACAAAGTGTGAAAATCATATTATATTTTCTTTTAGATTAAAACTCACCCAAATTAACTGACATATGGGCTTGTGGGCATTAAAGCCCAATACCTTTCTTCTTCCTTCCATATTTTCGACCCAAAACAAGCCCAAGAGGAAGGGGTTGACTTTGTGAGTGACACCTCACTATTAACCAAAGGACTTCCATGCAAGAGACTCATACTTCCATGCACCATCCTTTCATGCATCTCTCTTCTTCTTCCTCTCTCTTGCTCTCGGCCAAACACAACACACACACACTCACAAAAATCTATTCTACTCTCTCTAAATCTTGAAGAACATCTCCTTCCCCCTTCTTCAAAAATTTCGAGAATCAAGAGCTTCTCAAGGAGGCTTTTCCCACAAAATCATCATCTAAGGTAAGTTGATGACTAATCCATGATCTAGCTACTTCATTCCATCAAAAATCTCTTCTAAATCTATTCCAACTTGTGATCATGCACCTTAGAAGTCACCAAACTCGAGATCTATCAAGGAAAGGTGCTAGGGCCGAAAATCACTTCATTTTTCTTCCATCTTCTCTCCAAAACCGAAACCACACCCAAGGTGAGCTTCATACCCCCTATTTTCTGTTTTTATGAGTTTTGTGGGGGGGGGGGGGAATACAAGTGCAAGTGTAGATCTATATATGTTTTGTATGCCTTGTATGGTTTCTATGCTTATATGTGTGTTTTTGTGTGTTATAATGTTGGATCTAGCCATAAAACCCCTAAAAAAAACCGAGATATACCTTATGTTAAATGATACTAGCATCAAGTGTATTTCTACATACAAAGTGTTCCAAGAAAAATAGCTAAATGGCTTAGTAACATTTTCTTTGGGCTAAAAACTCAATTTTTGGACATAAAATGCTAAAAATATAAAGTTAAAGGGCCCAAATTGAAATATTTCGAAATCTGATGCGGTGGATGAGTCAAAACAGTTTCCATAATGTATTTTCTGGAAATATACTCATTTGGAGGATTAAAAATATAAATTTCAAGCTTAATGGGCTAAAAATGACATTTTCGGCCCAATAAGGCCCATTATGCGAAATTTTCTGTTTTGGAGGGCCAAAACTGTGTTTTTCTGTAAAACAGTGGACTATTAGTGTTCCAAGTCCTTTTCAAAGGTTTAAAATGCTTTTTAAATTTACAAAGGACCAAAGTTGCAAAAATTTTACAATTTGGGCCAAAACTGTCAAAACTGCGAAAAAGAGGGGTTATAACCAAGAAAACTGCATTTTCAGGGACTTAAACTGTTTTCTATGAAAAATATGCTGAAAAATATTCATTTCAATAATTTTTGGTGTTAAAATGTCAAGAAAAATGATTTAAGGACCAAACCGGAAAGTTATTTAATTAAAGGGTTGAAAAGGTAAATTTTACAAACAATGAGGGGCTGAAAACAGAAAACTTTCAAGGCTAATTCAATACACGCAATTTGATCAAATAATGGCACCGCGACTGTCGATGAAATACAATACACAACAATACCAAAAGTCGTTGTTAAACGAATTGGTTCGGTCTCGAACCAATAAAAACCCGAAATTACTAACGCGACGATACCTCGATTCATACAAGTAACATTTGGGAATTCAATATACACGTGAGAGTGCACAGACGTCTACGCACCATCTTTGGGCCCCAAAAGTGTAAAATCTTGTTTGTTGGGCCTAGCTAGCCCAATGACCTGATCTTAAGGCCCGAAGACTTCTACCTTACGAGGTGTTGGGTCTTACCGATCTAACACAGCGTAAAAGGACTTTCAATGGCTTGTATACTATCGGTCCCCAAGGGTCCTTTGGTATTGCTAGTAAAGTCGGTATTTCATGCGAGGCGGGTCAGGGACCCCTCGTACCTTTTTTTTTTAATCCCTAACCGGTTAATGGAGTCATCGAGGCCTTCGTGTCCTCTTTCTCTTTGGATGTGGGGAAGTCAGGGCAGTTGGATAACGTGATTAGTACGAACGACGCCTGCAGGATCGTTAGTATAGCTATAAAGTGGTCGTTTGTGTAACGCGTGTTTGTAGCAATTAATCATGCTCAAAAATAATCCGACGTCGCCTGGAATTGATAACTTCACGCGTTACAATGGTTTCATTTTAACTTCATGGAATTCAAAGAATTAGGAAAACATCGGGTTTTCCTAGGGTTTTTCAATACATACGGATTCGAAATGTATACAAGTTTAATGAACAATTTTTACACGTATAGAAATAAACAAGCATACCTATGGATCTTCACAAACTTTTTCAAAAGCTTTTCTTTTCAGAAAATATCGGATTTTCTGGTGGTTTTCAAACGATACAAACATTATTTTTTTTTCAAATACCGCTTATGAACTCACCAACATTTCACATGTTGACGTTTTTCAAAATACTTGTATTCTCAGGGAACCAGTGAATCAAAGGAAAATGTACTCAGTGATGGCTTGCAGTTTACTTATTAGTGAATCGAACAATTTATTTTTGGGAATGTAATGTTTAAACAACGTACTTCATGTAAACTTTATTGGTTGTACTATATTAATGCATGGTGACGAATGTTGTTACGTTTCATATATATTCAATGTTATGGTATTCAATTGAGTCACGACAGCTCCCGAACGTTTCCGCCGTCTGGTTCGGGGGTGTGACAAACACTTTGCAATGTCCAACACCTTAGACATCTACAACCAACTACATGACAGTCTTGATTCATATCTACTTTCGACATATAATCCCGACTGTGGAGAATTTGAATAATATGATATACCATAACATAATTATTCTGGAAGTCAAAACATGCAAATTGAAATGATAGTAAATGATTGAAAAAAGATAGCAACACTTTACTCATAAATAAACACAACTTTTATTCATCATCAAATGTCAATTAGAATTTACACATTACAAAGCTATCAAACTACTAAAACTAATATCTTCCTTCAGCCATATGCGCCTCGCATGCTGGAGATGCTTAACCCTACCCCGTCCCTTCGTGAGGGGATCTACTGGGTTCTCATCCGATGATACCCTCTTTACCACGATGAGTCCTTCTTCTATTCGATGTCTGATGAAATGATATTTTCTGTCAATGTGTCTGGATCTGCCATGATCTCTTGGTTCCTTGGCTAAGGCAACCACACTATTGCTGTCACAGAAAATCTCCATAGGCTCCTTTATAGTTGGTACAACTCCAAGGTCTCCGATGAAGTTCTTTAGCCATATGGCCTCCTTTGCTGCCTCACTTGCCGCTATATACTCTGATTCGCAAGTTGAATCAGCCACTGTCTCCTGCTTGGAACTTTTCCAAGTTATTACTCATTCGTTTACGCATTCGCAAGTTGAATCAGCCACTGCCTCACTAGCATCACTATACCCTACTACTCTCAAGTCATCACTCCCACCGAGGGTAAGGAACCAGTCCTTAGTCCTCTGCAGGTACTTGAGAGTGTTCTTTACCGTAGTCCAGTGATCCTTGCCAGGATTCCCCTGATATCTGCTGACCATGATCAGTGCAAAGGCCACATCAGGATGAGTACAAGTCATAGAATACATGATCGATCCTACAACGGAAGCATACGGAACTCGACTCATCTTTTCTATCTCAGAGTCTGTACTCGGGCTCTAACTCTTACTCAGTCTGGCGTTACTTTGGATCGGTAACTTACCTTTTCTTGGAGTTCTGCATGTTGAATCTTTTCAACACTTTATCCACATATGTGCTCTAACTAAGTCCAATTAGTCTTTTACTCCGGTCTCTTAAAATCCTTATCCCTAGGATATAGGCAGCTTCTCCAAGGTTCTTCATAGCGAAACACTTCCGAAGCCAGGACTTTACTTCCTGCAATGTTGGGATGTCATTTCCTATGAGTATTATGTCATCCACATACAATACCAAAAAGCTGACTATACTCCCACTAGCCTTGACATATACACAAGATTCATACTCACTCCTCTAAAAGCCAAACTCTTTGACCTTCTCAACGAAGCAAAGATTCCATTTGCGAGGTGCTTGCTTTAATCCATAGATGGATTTCTCAAGCTTACACACTCTATTAGGGTACTCTGTACTGACAAAACCCTCTGCCTGACTCATGTAAACATCCTCAGCCAACTTTCCATTAAGGAAATCGGTTTTGACATCCATTTGCCATATTTCATAATCATGAAATGCAACAATGGCTAACATAACCCTAATAGACTTAATCTTTTCTACTGGTGAAAAGGTCTCATCATAATCAACTCGCAGAGTTTGAGAAACGCCATTTGCAACCAGTCGCGCCTTATAAGTGTGTACATTACCATCCATGTCGGTCTTCTTCTTGAAGATCCATTTGCACTTGACTGTTTTGTGACCTGGTACATTGTCAACCAAGTTCCAAAGTTGATTGTCATACATGGATTGTATCTTGATGTCCATAGGCTCTTCCCATTTGGTAGCCTTAGGGCCTGCCATGGCTTCCGTGTAGCTATTAGGTTCATCCAGACTCACCAGTATGCTATCACTGATAAGTGTATCACCTTCCCTAGTAATATGGAAACCATAGTAATGCTCATGTGCATTCCTAACTCTCGTGGAACGCCTCAGAAGTACATAATCTTCAACCGGATCAACAGGAGTTTCCTCCTCAGGTTGATTGCTAGGGTTTGAGGTTCCTTCAACACTTGAATCTTGAATTTCTTCAAGGTCAATTTTCCTCCCACTGTTTCCTTGGCTCATGAACTGTCTCTCACAAAAGACTCCTCTCCTTGCTACAAAGACCACATTATCACTAGGTCTGTAGAAGTGGTAACCAAAGGATCTCTATGGGTAGCTGATGAAAATACACCTCTCACTTCGAGGTTCGAGCGTATCGTGAGACTCGCGCCTCACGAAAGCCTCGCAACCCCAAATCTTGACGTGGTCTAGATTGGGAACTTTTCCGGTCCACATCTCATGAGGTGCTTTGGCAACCTTCTTTGTAGGGACTAGATTAAGAATATGGGCGGCAGTCTCTAAGGCATACCCCCAGAATGAGATTGGTAGCGAAGCTCGACTCATCATGGAACGAACCATATCCAAAAAGGTTCGATTGCGCCTGTTAGCCACACAATTAAGTTGTGGTGTCCTGGGAGGTGTCAATTGTGAGATAATCCCACATTCGTTAAGATAGTCAAGGAACTCTATACTAAGATAGTCACCACCTCGATCGGATCGAAGCATCTTAATGTTCCTGCCCAACTGATTCTCCACTTCCTGTTTGAACTCTTTGAATCTTTCAAAGGTCTCTGACTTATGCTTGATTAAGTATACATATCTATATCTTCTATAATCATCAGTAAAAGTCACATAGAAGCAGTTAGCATCTCTTGTGGCGGTTTTGAAGGTTCCACTACGAGGTCCAACAAACCCTCACCCCTAGCACAAGAACCAGTGAAGGGTGACTTTGTCATTTTCCCAAGCAAACAAGATTCACAACTATCATCTGAATTTAGTTCAAACGACTCCAAGACTCCATCCTTTTGGAGTTGGCCTATGCGTTTCTTGCTTACATGTCCAAGACGACAATGCCATAATGATGCTTTATCCAAACTAGTGGAAGAATCGATACACAATACATTATTTCCTAGGTTATAAAAAACCGACACAATTTCATACACACCATCACAAGGTAATGCTTTAAAATAAAAAAACATTATTAAAGAAAGCATTAATACCACCACTATCATTATCAAATGAAAAGGTAAAACCTTGTTTGTATAAACCTTGAAAGGAAATAATATTTCTCGCCATTTCAAACGAGTCACAACACTTATTCAAATCTAATACTAATTCAATACTTAGCAACAAAGAATAAACTCCAATCTTGGTGACAGGTGAAGCTTTCCTATTCCCCATGATCAAGTTTATCTTCCCATGCTCCACATTCTCACTTATTCTTAGTCCCTACAAATCAGTACATATGTGAATACCACATCCTGTATCAAGGACCCAAGAATTAGAATAGGGTGAATTATTAGACAATATAGTGTATGTACCTGCATGGTTGGGTTTCATTTTCCTATCCTTAACATCTTGCTAGTACTGTGGGCAATTTCGCTTCCAGTGCAACTTTTCATGGCAATAGAAGCATTCAGCCTCTTTAGGGTGAACAGAAGGAGTGACGAAACCTTTCTTGGTTCCACTTGAAGAGGAGCCATCAAGGGTCTTCCACTTGGTGCCCTTCAAATGGCTCTTCCTCTTCTTTCCTTTGCCTTGCCCGATTGCCAAGACAGGGGCCGCGGTAGGAGTAGGAGTGGTAACAACCGATTTACTCTTAAGACCACTTTCCAAGGTCTTCAAGAGTCCTTGAAGTTTGCTAAGTGTAACTTCCTCCTTGTTCATGTGGTATGTTATACGGAATTGATCATAACATGAAGGTAAGGAGTGATGGGTTCACCAACTCCTATGGGAAGTTCACATTCAGTTTTAACAAATGGTCCACATACCTTTGCATTTTCTGCATGTGGCCCGTGATGGGTTCACCATCCTTCATGCGGGTTGTTATCATGGAGGAGATGATTTCATATCGCTCTTGACGAGCACTCTAATGGTAGCGGTCCATCAAATCCTAGTGCATCGCAAAAGGATAGTAGTCCTCATAGGACTTTTGGAGCTCGACTGTCATAGTGTCCAACATGATACATGCCAGTTTGGTAGCATCTCTTTCATGTGCCTGATATTCAGCGATCTCCTCAGGAGTAGCAGACAACTCAAGTTCCTTAAGCTCCTTGTCAAGGACATATTCCTTGTCCTCATACCGAGTGACTGTCCTGTTGTTCCTGATCCAATCCATAAAGTTGGATCCATCAAAGATGACTCTCCCACAAAGGTTCATGAGAGAGGAGCCGGTAGGGTTTGAGCCAGAAGCAGCATTGTTGGAAGACATCTAAAAAGAAGAAAGACAAGTTTAGATTAGATATAAAGATAGTCCTTAATAAAACACCCAAATGTAATATTAAGGCTAGGACCCAACACAATATTTTATAACTTAGAAGAGGGATGTTGTAATCCAAGCTATAAAATATTTGAAGGTAGGTAATGACGATTCACCAATTTCCACCATGAAAAATGAAATAAATTATTAGGTTTTTTTATTGTTTTTGAAACTCCTAGATTCTTTGAGATTCATTGAACTTTTCAATGGCATGTTTCAATCTCGAGTGTGCCCTTCAGGTTTTGTGACTGGGATGCCGAGGATCACAAAACAAGGTGTGAAGTAACCATGCAAATTACTTGGTACCCTTAATCTTTATCACTCAATCGATGTGCCGATTAACCACACGCGCTCCACCGACCTATGATAAACCTTAAACCACCCTTTGCCTATCTTGTTAAGTCCAGGTTAGTGTGCCGGTTAACCACACACTCTCCACTAACGACTTAATCAAAGTGCAAAGTGTAATTTCATGGGTTAGCACCTTATTCACATTTTCCTAAAGTAACTAAGATTGGGAATTTAAAAAAACATTTAGTTACTTAATTCATCATAATTTTAAAGTAGATTTAAAGTCCTTGTCTTACCTGTTTGGCTAACGACCTTCCACCGATCAAGGAAGTAGTGGGTGAGAGTGGACACCCATTAAGCTGCCATTTTATAGGCGGCAACCTTATACCCCCCCTTATAGACCGACTTCGTGAATGAGGCCTACTAACGGTAACACGACTTGTTCTTATACATATATAATAATTATTAAACTTATAATATTATAAAGTATAAGGGTTGAATTTTAACTTTTAAAATTCTAGGGGTTGGAACTAAAGTTTTTAAAGTGACTTTACATGTTACAAAACTTGAGGGCAAATTTTGTAACTTTCAAAACTTTTCATCTTTCATAACTTATGAGTTAATGATTTAATAAAATGAGAGACTTTTCATTTTATGTAACCTATGTGTTTCTTTAATGGACTTTAAAAGTACGACTTTTGATAATCCATAACTTGAGGACAAATTACGAATTCCATTAAAACACATAATGATCAAGAATTAAACTAACAAGCAAGTTACAAATAATTCCTATGATCTTCTAAACTCATAGGTTTATGAACATGCATATCAACAATTTCAAGAATCATAAGTTAACCATATAAAACTTGAAATTTTGGTAATAGCTATTGAAAATGGATTAGCATAACCATTACACCATCTAAAACGAGTTTTATAAAACCAAAACAAATTAGGGTAATGTTTCTAGTCCATTTCCAGTAGCAAAACTCGAAAATCTGCATTCTGGGGCTCCTACTTGTCAAGTGCACGAACCTACTCGACGAGTAGGTTGAATTTACTCATGGACTTGTCGAGTCCCCCCAAGGATTCGGCGAGTTCATGCTACAGAATGCAGAAAACTTGAGTTTTTTTTCAACAATTTGCATCAAGTATCAAATAAACAAGCCTTGTCTCTGATACCACTGAAGGGTTTTGAGCATTCTAACACTCATATGGTGTACCTGCAACCTTAGAAACCTTGGATCTATGTTTTACTATGATACATGCAAAAAAAAATTTCCAAGGTTCTTTACCTAACTAGCATGGCATGTGGAACTTTAAAACATAATAAGCTAGTAGAGTTACATACCTTTTAGTAGTGGTTGATTGCTTGGAGTTTGAGAGCCTAGCACCAATAATGTGGATGCCTCAAATGGAAGTCATAGATCACCATAAACCTTGGAAACTTGAGAGAATAGTAGAACTGTTCTTGAAATAGGCCCTCTTAGTTCTCACACAAAACTAGTGCAATTTCAAGTGCCAAGGACTCCTTTATATAGTGTGGTGGATTAGGGTTACATCCATGTAAACCCTAATACCCATGACCTTTCATTTCCATGAGATCCATGGGTTAAATCTCCATGGATTATCTATGGACTTACCATGAAAGCCTAGCCCATTCTAAATAAGCATTAGCCCACACTATATAAATACAAGAGTCCATATTTAATTAGTCACACTTTTGATCACTAAATTAATTTTAGATCAATACTAATTAAATAATAT
The DNA here is from genome assembly GCF_051521515.1 of Lactuca serriola. Taxonomy (NCBI): domain Eukaryota; kingdom Viridiplantae; phylum Streptophyta; class Magnoliopsida; order Asterales; family Asteraceae; genus Lactuca; species Lactuca serriola. Next base: position 176,656,854 of record NC_136412.1, on the reverse strand, counting down.
GATTTCTTATTAATATATTAGAACTTATAATATATATATTAATAAATCATAACTTATACTATTCTCAAAAGTTTATCTATATAAATTGTTCGGTTGAAGTGCAACCCAAATGGACCATGCCGGGTCGGGTCAAGTACATCTCAAATATAGTTATGGACTTAGACACCTTATCCAACAAGGGGGACATGGAGAAGACCGCATTCCAGACTTGTTATGGACATTACGAGTTCGTGGTGATGCCGCTTGGGCTCACCAATGCGCCAACTATATTTATGTACCTGATGAATCGGATATGCAGATCAATGCTTGATCGCTCGGTCATTGTGTTTATAGATGACATATTGGTGTATTCCAAGACTAGAGAGCAGCACGAAGAGCATCGTAGGGAGCTATTAGGAGTCTTAAGGCGAGAACGACTTTATGCTAAGTTCTCGAAGTGCGAGTATTGGTTACGAGAGGTTCAATTCCTTGGACATCTTGTTAACCAGGAGGGGATTATGGTCGACCAGACCAAGATTGAGGCCGTAATGCAGTGGGAGATTCTAAAATCTCCTTCAGATATCAGGAGCTTCTTGGGATTGGTAGGGTACTACCGAAGATTCATACAAAATTTCTCCAAGATTGCAGTACCCCTCACTCATCTGACGAGGAGGGGGGTGGATTTCCGGTGGGGCCCTGAGCAACAGAGGGCATTTGAGACCCTCAAAAAACGACTTTGAGAGGCTCCAGTCTTGACTCTCCCAGAGGGAGTTTAGGAATTTGTAGTATTCGGTGATGCATCCATCATGGGACTGAGAGCAGTCCTCATGCAGAGAGGACGAGTGATAGCCTACGCGCCGCGGCAGTTGAAGCCGCATGAGACGAGATATCCCACACACGAGTTGGAGTTGGGAGCGGTAGTATTTGCTTTAAGATTTGGAGACATTATCTCTACGGGGTTCGCTGTATCATATACACGGACCACAAGAGTCTAAGGCACATCATGGATCAGCCAAACCTAAACATGAGACAGTGCAGGTGGCTTGACGTAGTCAAGGATTATGACTGCGAGATCCTTTACCATCTTGGTAAAGCGAATGTGATTGCGGAAGCCCTGAGCCGCAAGTCAGCTGGATCTTCTGCTCCAGCTGCATGTATGAGGATATTTGTGGATTCTTTACTCATGAGCTTGATTAGGGAAGCTCAGGCTAAGGGTATGCGACTGGAGAACTGGAAGACTGAGAGGATCAGGGGCGAGAACACCCGATTTGTGCAGGATAGCCAGGGATTTTTGACCTGTCGCGGTTGGGTCTGGGTTCCGACGTTTGGTGGGGTCAGACATATTTTTCTGGAGGAGGCTCATAAGTCTCGCTTATCTATTCACCCGAGGGCCACTAAGATATACCAGGATTTGCGATTGAGTTACTGGTGGCCATGCATGAAGAGGGAGATCGCAGGGTATGTTGAGAGGTGCTTGACTTGCCGGATGGTCAAGGCCGAGCATCAGAGGCCACATGGCCAGCTTCAGCCTATGGAGATTTCCATGTGGAAATGGGAGCATATCACGATGGATTTCATCACCAAGCTACCGAGGACGGCTAGAGGCTTCGACGCTATTTGGGTAATCGTGAATCGATTAACCAAGAGCGCCCATTTTCTAGCGATACGGGAGAGTTCGTCGGCCGAGAAGTTGGACGACATATATATCCGCGAGATTGTTGCTCGCCACGGGGTAGCGGTTTCTATTGTTCAGATCGTGATGTTCGATTTACCTCCCATTTCTGGAAGAAGTTCCACGAGGAACTGGGCACGCGACTGCATTTCAGTACAACCTATCATCCGCAGAAAGACAACCAGAGTGAGCGGACCATACAGACTCTCGACGATATGTTGAGAGCCTGCATCATTGGCTCCGGTGGGAGCTGGGACTCCTACCTACCCCTTTTAGAGTTCTCCTACAACAAAACCCTTCATTCCAGTGGTGGTGCTCCACATATGAGCTGTTGTATGGACGGAGATGTCGCACCCCGGTTTGTTGGGGTGAGATTGTTCACAGGGTGATGGGACGGACCGAGGTAGTTCTGCAGATTACTGAGAGGATTCGGCAGATCAGGAAGCACCTGCAGACCGCTCAGAGTCGGCAAAAGTGTGTTACGCCAACCCGCACCGATCTGAGTTGGAGTTTCAGGTTGGTGACATGGTACTACTGAAGGTCTCACCCTGGAAGGCGTGTGATTCGCTTCAGAAAGAAGGGGAAGCTAGGTCCTCGATACATTGGACCCTTTAGGGTTATTGCCAGGTTGGCAAGGTGGCGTATAGACTGGATCTTCCGGAGGAGCTCAGTTAGATGAGGAGGTAGTGGTGTCATTAGATGACATTTAGGTCGATGAGATGCAGGAGCATTACCCATACTTGTTTGCTGTAACAGACTTCTAGGACGAAGTCTAGTCCAAGTGGGGGAGAATTGTAACACTCCGACTCCCATGTATAGATTTTAAAGTTTTTGTATTCATTATTAGAGACCTACTTGATGAGTTGGCTGCCCCAACTCGTCATGTAGAGACGGATATGGCCACATGTTTTATGGAACGTACTCGACGAGTTGGAGGACCCCAACTCGACGAGTAGGGGTTGTGCATGAAAACCCTAATTTTTAGGGTTTGCACCCTATTTAAAGGACCTTAAGTCCTTTCCCCCTGACCGCCATGCCACTTTTCATGTCCAGAGAGGAACCATAATCGATCTAACCCTATTTTGAGTGTGTGTGTGAGGTCAAAAGTGTGTGTTTGGTGCATTTCTTGAAGAGGCTTGAAGATTTAGAGGCTCGGAACGAGAAGAAGCTTGTAGATCTAATATCTACATCATGTTGGCATCCAGTTGAAGGTAAAAAGTCTTTACCTTGGCTTTCCATTTCTTAGATCCCTTCTTACGTTAGTATATGGTCATTTCTAGTGCAAAATGGAGTTACTTTCGGGTTTGAGCTTGTCACAAGGACATGGTTTGCTTGGTTTTGACCCAAATATCATGGTCCTTGGGATTTGGACGTCCCAAATGGGTTAACACTTCAGATCTAGGGTCTTGAGGGGTTTTCATGGCATAAAGGTGCTAACTTTATGGCCATGGAAGTCCCATGCAACCTTTAGACCATCATTTTGATCTTGTAAGCTCCAAATGACCATGCATGTGTGATTAAAGTTTAAGACTTTACGTGATCTTTTGGTCCCTAGAGTCCAGATCTATGACCTCATGGTCTATCTTGTAGTTTTAGTGGTCTTTGGATGAAGACTTTGACCTTTTTGGGTTAGGGTTTGAGCTTAATCCCATTATTAAGGGTATTAATGGGTAGAGTTGGAAACTTTACCCTCCTAGAGGCATTTCTAGGCTAGATCTGGTGTATAGGGTGTAGATCTGAAGAATAATGGCTTAATGCATTAAGAAGGATTAACAGACTAAAGTACTTGATGAGTTCATAAAGGAACTCGACGAGTTGATTAGAAGTGTCCCGATTTTGTTGTAAAGGACAAACTCTGCAAGTTGGGGGAAAACTAGATGAGTCAACCCGAGAAATCGTGATTCTGTGAGTTATGAAAACTCACCGAGTTGGAAGATACCTCGACGAGTTGGATCGCAATAACATGATTCTGTGATTCATGAAAACTCAGCGAGTTAAAGGGAAAACTCAACGAGTTGGGTCAACTCGGAGCGTTGAATTTGACTTTGACTTGGACCAAAGCTGACCCTTAAGGGGTTATGGGTATGAAGGGGAATTAAGGAAATCTTTTATGTGTAGGGGATTGAGTTGGGTTGATGTTCGGAGTCGGGGACTGTTCAACTACTTCTAGTGTTCGAGGTGAGTTACCTTCTCGGTATTAGTGGGTCGAAGGCACCAGTGTCGGCCCATTACTAGTTGTTTTCAGTAGAGATGATTGTCTTTGTGATAATTGTCTAGTATGCCACTATTTGTTGAGATTTATGTGCTTGTAAGCTATGTTATTACGTGGTAGTGGTAAGGGTGAAGTAGACCCCGTAACCGGTCGAAAGAGAACGAGGGGGTAGGCCAACACCCTGATATGTTAGGCAGTATCTGATTTATGTGCATATATGCTAGGATATTATATGGTAGTGGTAGGGGTAAAATAGACGCTGTAACCGGTTGAAAGAGACCGAAGGAGTATGCCAACACCCAGATATGCTAGGTAGTTACCGGTTGAAAGAGACCAAAAGGGTAGGCCAGCACCCTGATATGCTAGGCAGTTACCGGTTGAAAGAGATCGAAGGGGTATGCCAACACCCGAATATGCTAGGCAATATGTTTATTTGTATGGTATGTGGTATGATGGGGGAACTCATAAAGTTTCGTGCTTATATTTTTCAGTTTTGGTTTCAGGTACTTCTACTTCGAAAGGAAAGAAGCCGGCATGATCGCAACGCATCACACTATGATTTTTCGCACACGAGATCTTTGGGAGTTATACTCTGATGATGTTTTCTTATGACATGTTTCAGATATTAATTTTGACTATGACATGTGATGACACTATGGATGTTTTTAGACTATTGGCTTTTATAATTACGTAATTAAAAATAAAATTTTTGGTCATGATTTTTGGGATGTTACAATATCTTACCCTTATAACCGGTTGGTCTAAGTTACGTTTAGCTAGTTTCGACGTTTTTTGCAGTTCTGACAGAATACTGGTCATCTTCTCCGGCGAGTCTCCGACCAATATGATTTTTCCAGCGAGTTCTCCGACCACCTCTTCAAAACCGTAAACCACCCCCTTTAGAACTCCTCTTTTTTCAATATTCATTCTCATTTATTGATTTATTTAGATATTATCTTTTCCCAATTTAATATTCATCCGCTTCAAGTTATTTGGTTGTTCATCAAACTCTATTTCACACACATATATCACTGAATATGTTCCTCACCTTTGAATCTGTATAATATCTAACTTGGTTCGACGATTGAGTTTGCTGATTGGTTCCAGATTGTTGTGCTCGTCGAGTGAAATATCTTTTGGTTGAATCACATTTATATCAATGATTTTAGGGCTTTCTCAATATCCGTGTTCTTTATACACACTCACTGCTGGAATGGGAGGATGTTGGTTCTTCTCTCGTTTTTCTATGATGTATAATTAAAGCGAGATTTTGATTGGAGTGGTTTCGATTCAATTGAGTTTTGTTGTTTTTGCTGGATTCGAAAGAAGATGAAGATAGATTAAATGATAAAGTTGTTTCGATCGATGGTATGGTTTTTGATTTCAAGTGGTGATTGACAGCTAATTGGGTCGATTTGAAGGATGGTGACGATGAACTGAGTCTCGATGATATATGTGGTTGATTGTTGTTTGTTGAATTCGATGAACAATGAATAAAATAGTAAAATCCGATGAAGTGAAGAAAAATACAAATTAAGACAAATTGTATATATGAATAATGGTTTTATAATGTTATGGTAAATTGACGCTGTTTGTGTGAAGAATCGATGTACAGAAGAATATGTTGAAATGAATGGAGCTCTACAAAGCCCAACCGAAGAAGATGACCTAAGAGTTCTGGGAGATGATAAATTTGTAGGAAACCTTCAATAGCACGTTGTAATGGTATTTTGTGCACAAGATAACAAAATTAATGAGCAAATATAGACAAAAAAATTAATAATTAAATATGTATAAAACGAAAAATACCCTGCATTTTTAAGTCATTTTCCGTTGGTTTAAATATGAATTAATGTTGATTCATTCTATATGTCCAATTTGCAACTCTTACAATGAGACATTATTGCCCATGACTTCTTCCTTTTGGTGTCAAATTGCTCATTGGTGGAATATCGTTATTCCTTTTTTTTTTTTTTTTTGGTTTACGGTTTCAAAGCCTGTGACTCTAAATACGGTTAAAAGAAAGTGCTTGGATGCGATCAATAGTCATAGCTTTTTGTCTCCTTTGGAACTTTTGAAAATTTCCGATTTTCCTTCTAACTGGGGTAAACCAAGCTAGAAAGCTGTTTTATTTGTTAAGATAGTCTCATAATCTTTCTTTTGGTTGCTCAATATAAGTACCAAGTTAAAAATTAACCGGGTTGGTTAGGTGTACAACTATTTTATTGCTATTTCTTCATACAAAAATATATGTTTGTTATAACGATATCTTTCTAGTTTAATAAAAAATTTAACCCGTTCATATAACCAATATATATTTTTAAACATGCAACGAGTATCATCGCATTAGTGAGCAAAACTTGAGATGATGCATGTACTTGGACTGAAAGACGCATTACTATCCTAATCAAATCATATTTCAATCTGAGATACTTTTGTGTGCTTCTTTTGAAGTGAGCGGATCTTGCTAGAAAGAAAAGTCACAAGTATTAATACCCAATTAGAAATAATACAAGTTTACTGACAACGAAAGCAAAAAACTTAAAAACTACAAGGGCCAAATAGTAAAATAATAAGACATAGTTAGCATTCGAAGTATTTGACTAATTTTTCAACGGAAGGAACTCGATGAACTGGCGAGGACTGAGGTTGACGTCATTCGTCGGAAGCAAACATTTATCCGGTTGTTCCCTGCCATGGCCGTTGCTGTTAACCGGAAACAGCTCTAAGGTCTGGAAAGATTCGACGTCATGCTGGAGGTGGTGATGTCTGTGACTATTTGGCGAAACGACAAGGTACGACGACGTTTTAGAAACAGGTGTAGCAGGTATGCAGGTAGTGGCGATGGTGGTGGAGTTATGGTTGGTGGAAGGAGTAGATGATGACAAACACTGCATCATGTGCTTCCACGTGGCATTCTTTTCAGGAAAGCTCTTCCTCCTACGGTGTAGCAACAGCAGCTGATCATTTCCTTCTTCATCTTGTTGTTCAACAGGTATCAGTCCCTGATCTGCTATGCTCGTCACCCTAGATTCTGCTTTTGACGTTCTTTCTCTTAACACTTTCTGCTGATTCAGCAAAAAAATATACATATATGTATATAAATATAAATAAATAATTTAACTTTTTTTTACTAAAAATAAATTATGGGTTTTTCAAATTACACATGTGATTATAATGCATTCATTGAAAAAAATTGTTACGATATATATATATATATTAGGTTATACTGTTTGTGAGGTCAATAAGATTTTGAAGAAAAATTTGAAGAAAAAAACAAAGAGAAAGAGGGGAAGCAAGGGGAGGGGACCCGACAGAAAGGAAGGAAGGAATGCAGGTTTTCATTTCCCAAGGAAAAAGAAACATGAAGACCTTTTTTCACATCTTTTCTATTTTACTTCACTTCATCAATCATATTCACATTATTACTATTTATAAACCCTAACTCCATTTTCATTAACAATAATTATCTAGTTATTTAGTGTGTCATTTATCGAGTGGTTATGCGCATATATGCAATTAATCTTTATAGTGAACAGAAAAGTAATATTATGAGCTTGCGATATATTTAATTAGTTATATACCTAAAGGTTGGGTTCTAAGGTTACGAAAAAAACCTTGACATCGATCATACTCACATTAGTATTGTTAGTATAAACCCTAATTTTCTTATAAAGTAAATTAATTATTTTTACGATATATTCGGTTGCCCAATAAAGCTCACCAACTAGATAAGAAGAGTTGTGCCTAGAAAACGTTAGTATGATCGAGCTTTTGTCAATTGTTATATAAAATTAAGTATAAATCAATTTATAAAAAAATATATATTCGATAATTGTTGTCTAACAAGATAGAGTTGTTGACTAATTCCCAAAAAAAGATGTACTCATCATGAAGATTATAACATGTGTACTGGCTAAAATGAAAATTTATGACAAAAAAAAAAGTTATATTTTATGTACAATGTTTTTTTTTTTTTGAAAAAGATATTTTATGTACAATGTTTATTCAAAAGGTAAATGATTTATGGTTGGGTTGATAAATATGATACAATGGTAATCAAAGTGTATTATTTTTCCATTCATACACATATCTTCATATTTAACTCCATAATATTTAGGGACTACTAATCGTATATGTAAACTATAATTATCCACTAAAATCTAGTGTTTTTATTTTAAAAATACAAGAAAAGAACGTATTAGATTATCCTTTTTGATATATATCTTTTGTGATGAGAGTAGAAAGAAGTGTTGTAAGTTAGATTTCGTGCACGTTTGGTGCTAAACAAGTATAAACATTAAATCACTTATAACCCTTTCTAATGAAAAAAATAAAAATCAATATTGTTTGTATAGAAATGTAGATTAAATATATTATATATTGTGTATGTATATATAATAATATATAATAGATAAATAAATTGAAAAAAGAGAAAGGAAATAAGCAGCAGACCTCTGAAAATGTAGGTATTGCCCAGTTTCTGGTCTCTTCAACTTCATAGCTTGTCCTATTAAGCTCTGCAACCAAACACAGGTACCAAGATCAGTCCCGATCATCCAATACAAAAACAAAAAGAAACACACAATTCCTATTTCTTCATTCTTTCTGCACCAAGATCCATAAATATATGACCCAACTTCTCAATTCTTGATTTAATGGAGAAAATGATGTCATGTTATATATGTTTTTCAATTCTTTATTTTCTTTATACTGAAAGGAAGAAGAAGCAAAAATGAGGTGTTTACTTAGTTTTTATATTTCATGTGCTTTCGTGTTCATGGTTTCTTTGACTTTTTTTATTTAGAATAATAACAATATGAAGAAGTAGATATAACCCTAAGCTTCTGCGAAATTTTTAAAAAAGATAATATTATATACAAGTCGCGGTGGATAAAACTTAAAGTTATACCTGGATCTTTGCGTTCTATAGATCGATCAATATTGATGTTGTTAATATCAGTGGTATAATATGGAGGTTGATGAAGATCAGTTGTAGGGTTATCAAGCTGACGGCGTCGTTTCTGGCGTTCTCGGGCCTTGTGATTCTGAAACCAGTAGAAAACATTCTTTCCTTCGATCTTTCCATACCGGCGGAGCTGGGCGGTGATGTGTTGGATTTCGTCGGCAGACGGTGTTCTTGTCCCTCGACGATATAACTCCTCCAGGGTTTGCAGCTGCTCCGGCGTAGGGTTCCACCGTGAGCTTACAACCACCATCTGTTGTGAATTAAACTCTCTCTTGTGTTGTTCAGCTGCGACTGTAAAAACCACAGTTGGTAAATCCATTAAAAGAAGAAAAAACAACTTTTAGTGTGGAACATACCAAGATGATGATTTATAGGAAGGAGATGATGATCATGGTGAGTGGAGTGGAAGCGGTGGGAGGAGGAGGCGGCGGCGCAACTGGGTCTTGGAACCAGTGGTCTTAACTTCCGACTACCATTGTTGGTGTAGGATTCAATCATGTTGATATTTAAGTCTTCGGCTTCATTGTAACCCATCATCCACATCCTATCTTTCTGTGGTCAAATATCCAAAAATGTAAGGAAGATGAGGAAAGGGGGTATTTGGGATGGTAATTATTTGGGGGGCAAAAGGGATCCTAATGAGAGTGATAGATATAGAGTGTGGCTCTCACTAACTTATGTAAAAAGTGTCCAATTTGGCATAGCATTCACTCAAACAAATGCTCTAATTGCATATATTTTTTTAGAAAAATTATAAACTGGTTAAAAGCGAATAAAATTATTAACATACTGATGAATTTCCTTACCTTCAAAATCATAAATTCAAATACTTTTATACACTCAAAGATAAAATTTTATGTCTTAATATGTACAAACATTTTTTAGCATACGTTAAACTGTGACCCATGCTAACATAACACATTTGATCATTTTACTAGTTAAAAATTACAAAATGATTTCTAAAGGTAATAAAATTTTAATATTGTTAAAAACGCATTATTAAACTTTTCACTTTGCGTATTATACCATTGAAGTTTTCAGTTTTCAAAATACACTATTGTAATCCGCAATAAAAGGTTTAGTAGGTAATTTTGAAAAAAGAAAAAAAATCAAATTGATACTAGGTCCTCTTATGTGGCTATAGAATTGTAATCCCTCCTCAACCGGTTATTAACACTTAGAGAAACATTATAATTGGTCACATAGGATTAGAGCTCATTTTTCTAATTTAATGTCAAACCATCTAACTCATAGTCAATCATCTTACAAGGAAGACGACAATAAGTAGTATGTCCAATACAAATTTAAGATGAATGAGTTTCAATGACTTCAACATTGCAAATTTCCATTAGGAGAATACAATACCAAGGATCAAACACTGCTAATTTACTTCAACCCTCTTAATTCTTCTATGAAAGATGTTTAAAAAAAACATGTTTTAAGGAGTTCATTTTATTTCTTAAAAACTGACTCATGAGAGGTGTGTTGATATGTATTACGACCTTGGGCAATGATCAATAGTAGATGGGACAAAAGTATTGATAGGTGATTGTGTTAGGTTTCTTGAGAGTGGTTATGCTAATAAGGGAAGGATTGATGTATACATTGATCACTTTAGTGAACCACTATGTGACTTTATTGAGTAAGAAAGTGTAAAAGATGGAGGTAATGAAAGTGATTATTCTGATGATGATCTAGACTCAATATTTTCTGATGACTTGTCAGTTGAGCATGAAGAGGAAGATGAGATTTTTGTATTGAGGAAATATGTTGATCCTTTTTGGAAGAGTAACTATTTTTATTCAAGAACAAATGTAGCAAGGTTACTAGTTGTAAGAGATAAGAGCATAATTAAGCCCCAAATGGCACAATCTTAACATATCCAAATAAGAAATGATATACCATGGTCCCGATTATTGGTATAATTTTTTTACCCAAAACACAATAATCCAATGTTAATTAATTATGTTGTTGCATATGGGTATAATATATGGTGTGAAATTATTGTCTAAACTTTACAAACATTTTTTTCATTTTTGTAGGAAATTCGGTCACCAGTACATGTGGTGTGCTACGTTGGAGTTGAAATTGTATTTTTGGATGGCATGACATGCTAGTTTCTATTTAAAAATAAATCCTTAGGGGAAGAAATAAGGTGATCAATCGCACCCCCGCCTCCCATACATAAAACACGCATCTTGCTACTAAAACTACAAGAAAAACACGATTTTGCTAAGGAATGGCACTATGAAACATATTTTCGTTGTTAATCTGCAATGAATCGTGCTATGTAATGTCGTTCCATAGCAAGGTTGCTACCAACTTGTTTACGAAATTTATTTCCGGTAGCGAGCAAAGGATTTGTTAGGGAAAATGCTACCGACTCCATATCCGTTAGTATTATGCTACCAATATTTTTATGGAAAAAACATTCATAGCAATTTTCCAACGAAATTTTTTACGAAATCATTTTATGTGTATTGCTGCTAGCCTGCTATGAAATTAATTATCATGGTTACTATACAACAAACTTTTTCAATAGAAACAAATTTCATAGTTGTTTTGCTATGGAAGTACCATTCGTAGGTATTAGCTAGGAAATTCTCCTATGAAATTTGATTTCCTTTACTTTTTTTGCTATGGAACAAAAGTCTAGCTAATTTGTGACGACATTTGTTACAGAATTATATTCCATAGCAACGTTGATACTAAGTAGTTCAAATTCATAGATATTTAGCTATGGAAATTTACAACGATAATAAAACTCGTGGAATTTTTTAGTATTGAACAATTATATGTTGCAACTTTTGCAACGAAAATAAAGCTCGTGGAAGTTTAATTATGGAGCGAATATCTGTTTCAACTTTTGTTACGAATTTTGTTAGAAATTAATATTTTATAGCTATTTTGCAATATATATTAGCTACGAAAATCAATTTCGTAGATTATTTGTTATGGAGTAAAAGGTTAAAAACGAAATTTTTTACGAAATCACTTTCCGTGGTACTACTGATATGAAATTAATTATCGTGGTTACTATGCAACAAGTTTTTTCAATAGAAACAAATTTCATAGTTGCTTTGCTATGGAAGCACCATTCGTAGGTATTAGGGGAATTCTGCTATGAAATTTGATTTCCTTTACTTGTTTTGCTATGGAACAAAAGCCTAGCTAATTTGTGACGACATTTGTTACGAAATTATATTTCATAGCAACGTTGATAATAAGTAGTTCAAATTCGTAGATATTTAGCTATAAAAATTTGCAACGACAATAAAACTTGTGGATTTTTTTCGTATTGAACAATTATATGTTGCAACTTTTGCAACAAAAATAAAGCTCGTGGAAGTTTAGGGATGGAGCCAATATCTGTTTCAACTCTTGTTATGAATTTTGTTAGAAATTAATATTTTATAGCTATTTAGCAGCATATATTAGCTACCAAAATCAATTTCATAGATGATTTGTTATGGAGTAAATGTCCATTGCTATTTTGCAAAAAAATTTTGTTACCAAATTATATTTCGTAGCAATATTTTGCTAAGGAATTATAGTTCATAGTTATGTTGCTATGGAAATTTGTTACCAAAATCAATTTCGTAGTTGTTTTACTATGAATTAAATTAACCGTTGTTACGAATATGGTTAAGGAATAAAATGTTGGTATTTTGACGAGTTCCATATGTTTTCGGTACATTTTTGTGCCTAGGGCTTTTTGGATTGAGGTCTAGGGGTTATAACTTACGACATATTGATTATAAACCTTAAATAATAAATTTTATTTGAGTACCTGCTAAGCTTATTAACAAATTTTAAATTGTAATTTTTAATAAAAGAATACATTTGTGTTTCCGTAAAAAGGGAAAATTTATAAAATTAAATGAAAGATAAAGGGACTGTTTTGGACTAATTATTAAGGAATTTATTTGCATAAATCAGGTTAAAAAAATATGATGCTATTATATCTTATAAATGAAAGTTGGATGCTATTGGGGGTTAAAGTTGAAAGTAAGAAGCCATTATGGGTTAAAAACGAAAATAAGATGCTATTATAGGTTAAAAATGAAATTAGGATGCTATTTTAGGTTATAAATGAAAGTTGGATGACATTATGGGTTAAAATTGAAAGTAGGATGCTATTAAGGAACCATGTATTTGTTTTCCCCATATGGAAGTTTGTACAAAATGTTTTGAAAAGGAAATAAAAAGACATGTCAAATTTTATTAAAAACTATTTCAATATCGATGAACAAAAATACTTCAAGAAAGTAGTATTTCCACATCATACATGTATCACACAATCTTTATAAGGAACTAATACGATTTATTACACTTATAATGGTACAAATGTTATTGATATCAAGTCTTCTCTTTTGTGATTCAAATGAAAACTTTAAGTTCCATATCCGTCTTAACTGTTACTTTTTTTTTCTATTTTTAGCTAGATAGTGGTCAGTCCTTGACTTGCGGCTCCATAAATCACAATCCCATATCAGATGATAACCTACACTTAAAAGAGTAATAGTTTGCACTTACTTGGATAGTAGGGAAATACTTCTTAGACATGTTAATGCAACTAAAGATGCCTTAACATGTATAAGAAAGCATTAAAGAGAAAAAAATTATGCATGTTGTTGTACTTCTACTCTTGTATTTGGAAGCAATTTACTTGCAACAACTTATCTTGATGTAATTTTCAGGAAGCATTAAAAGGTTAATCAAGTAGAACACCATAATGGAAAGGTTCTACATTTCAATAAATCAAAAGAGTTCTTGTGTTTCTATAGTTCTTTAATTCATTTCTTAAAATTGCTATCATAATAATAATTAAAAAAGCATGCTCAAAGATAACATTTGTTATACAGATAGATGAAGAAATAGTAAAAAGCTTAATCTAAAGGCAAGTTCTTTTTGTACAACTACCATCATGATAATATGCATGAAGATTGAAGAAATGAACCTTACATTTCGTCAATATTTATGCTCTGAACCCCCAAAATCAAAACATTGGACTTGGTCTAGAAACTAGGCAAAGTTCACCCGTTATTCAGAACATAGAGCTAAGATAGAGTCAATACCTTAGTTACATGTGCAGATACTTGTCCGAGTAATCAAAATAAAGTGATCACGTGTGGTCTAATTAGGTCAGACCAAATTAGGGCAGAATAAAAAGGGTGAAATCAAATGGAGAAGATAACTAAAGCATTAAGTTTGCAAATATTTGCATCAAATTAGCTTCCTAATAAATTAATGCTGTAATGAAGTGAGAAGGGGTCAAGAAATACCTGAGAGCCTCTATTCTTATCATAAACATCAAAGTGGAAAACTAAATGAGACCCCCAAAGTGGAAAATATTGATGGGTTTTGAGCATAACAAACAATCTTATGTGTGTATGCAACCCTAATTGAAGATCTACGTTTTCTCTAATTGAAGATACAATAATAAACAACAAAGTATAAACCCTAGATCTATGGAGAATAATCGAAAATCACAGAATAGGGATATGATACATACCTTTAAGATTGTTATTATAGACAATATTGAATCCTTGCTTGAAAGACCTTTGGTAGTAAGCACCACAAGTGTCGCGCCTCTAATGGTTCACAAACAAACTCAAGCAACCAATGAATACTATAGAGAGAGAGAGAGAGAGTATTGGAAGATAAATTTATGCCAAGGCACTTAGAATGAAGGGTTAGGCCAAAATTTAACCCTAAGGAGGGTTTATATAGGTATTAGGAAGGTATTAGATAAGGCATGTGTTTACAAGATAACCCTAATCCCTTAACTTCCTCCCTAAGGAATCCAAAGCACCCTTAGAGCCTAAGAAAACCCTAGGAGCATCTAGAATTCATTACCCCTGCTATAGGGAGGTTTTAGAATTGCCCAATGCTCAACTATTGTACATTGTCACCTTTAGTCCCTTCAGTTTTAATTAATTCCTTTAATCCAAAAATTAATTCCAAATTAATTTCTAATTAAATATTAATTAAACAATATGATTTCTCATTAATATATTATTTCCATAATACATTAATAAATCTTTATTTTGATTTCCAATTAATTTATTAACCAATAAATAAATTAATAAATCATTCCTCTATCTCTCTCTCTCTCTCTCAAAAGTTATCCTATTCAATTGCCAAGTTTGAAGGCAACCCAAAAGGACTTTGCTACTATCAATTCAAGTTTATATCAATTATAGTTATGGGATTAGACACCTAATCCAAAAAAAATATTCCACTACAAAAACACTTCTTAACACTTTACTATGATTCTTCTCACCAATAGCTTGTAGAGAAGCTTTCGAAGTGTGATCAACTTCATACTTGCATTTGATAGTGACAGAGACGACGTCGGATCGGTAAAATGCCTCCTCGACTATCTTTGTGAACCATGGGAAGGAGCTTACCTGACGGGGGCGACGACGGCTTTGGGGCTGAGTCTGACATAGGAAGGTGGCGTCGAGGCTGAAGGGATCTTCGGAGATGAAACGAGATTATCGAATAAGAAGGAAGGAATATCGTTGAAGCATAAGAGGGAGTGGGTTGTGCTTTGATATATGTTGGTCTCACTTACCACTGGGGTTCTAAAAAGGGATAAAAGGTGGGAAATACTAAAAATAAGGATTCAAAAAGAAAACAGGGTTTCGATAGGGGACAAAATTGGAAAATGGGTTAACGTGGCGGCAAATTTGGCTCCTTTTTTCATCTATTTGTTTTTTTTTAATTTGTGGAGTATCTAAAAAATTATAATTTCATATTCTTTGTTAATTTAAATCTTGATATATCATATTTTTTACAATGTTACATATATTTTAATGAATTTTTTATAAGATAAATTTTAGTAGTATTATTTTTTAATTAAATTTTCAATAGGTAGTATATTGGAAAAAATATCAATAGGGCTTAAGGCATATCACTTAGGGCTTAAGATTTTGGCTTAGGTCCTAGGGCCAATAGCTAATTGTATATGGATTAGTGTTCATGGTTTATGGCTTATGTCTTATGGATTATGGTTTATGGATTATAGCTTGTAGATTATAGTGTATGACTAATGGCTTAAGGTTTATAGTATAAGGCTTATGGTGTATAACTTAAGAGGCAAAAAGTTTAATGTTAAGGGATTGTGTCTTACACCTTATGCCATATGGCTTCTGGCATAAACCATTAGCCCTAAATTATAAGGCCTAAACCCGTATACCCTAAAGCATAAAGCCTTAACTCACAAAGCTTTAAGCTACAAGCCATAATCCATAAGTTATAAGCCATAATCCATAAGCCTTAAGCTTCAATCCTTAAGCCTTAAGCTACATACACATACATACTTATGACTTATGGTTTATGGCTTATGACTTAGGGTTTATGGATTATGATTTATGGTTCAAGACTTTAGGGATTATGTATTATGTATTAGGCTTAAGGATTATAGCTTGTGAATTATGCTTTAGTGCTTATTGCTTACAGATTAGGGTTTATGATTGAGGGTTTAAGGCTCATGGCTTATGACTTAGGGTTTAGGCATGCATATTGTGGATTTTGTCTTGTGGCTCATGACATTTGGCTTATGACTTATGATTTATGGCTTAATGCTTATGATGTATGACTTAAGGCTTTTGGCTTATAGCTTAGTAAAAAGTAAGGCTAAAGACTCAGGGCTTATGTATTAAGGCTTATTATGTATTATGGCTAGGGTTTTGTGGCTTATGGTTTATGGCTCATGACGTATGGCTTAAGGCTTATGGTTAATGTCTTAGGGCTTAAGGCTTATGGCTTGGGCCATATGGATTAATGCATATGGCTTATGGCTTAGGGTTTAGGTCATATATCATAGGGTTTTGACTTAATGTTTTTGGCCTTTGTCTTATAGCTTATGGTTTAATGATTATGGATTTAAGCTTATATCTTAAAGTTTGAGGCTTGAGGCTTATGGTTTAGGGATTAAATAGTTATGGGTTCAATGCTCATACTAGCAACTCATCCCTATACCCTACTCATACCACCAACCACCCCATTCCCACACCATTCACACCCACATCTCACACTCTCCCACCCTCACCCTATATAACCTAAACCATCCCTACCCATATGACCCATACCTTCATACTTACACTCATGCCCACACTTATACCCCCACCCACACAAATACATATACGCCTTATGTCATGAGAATACGATGACGCCTACCCCACCACATGCACCTTTTACAACTCTTAAACCCATACTTACCCAACTAACCAATCAACTCTACCCTACCCCTACCCATACCACTAACCACCCTATCCACACACCACCTCACCCTATATCCATTCCCAAACCCCACACCTACCCACGCCCACCCTATATAACCTACATCACCCACAAACACCCACCATGTCCCCTAACCTCATACCTACACACACACACACACACACACATATATATATATATATATATATATATATATATATATATATATACTAACCCAACCCCAACCCTAGGCACACCATATATTACCCTACCTTCACCCACCCCACCTTTACTCTTATATCCATACCCACATTCATTATTCTCTAAATAGGGTTTAAATTTCATTATCATATTTTTCCCTTCAATTTTGAGTTTATATATACTTTGAGTTTATTTTAATTTTGAGTTTATATATTACTAGTTTATTTAAGTATTGTAATAAGTTATAAGGCCTAAGTCTAAAACAATAACACTTAAAGTCATAAATGTTAAAACCTTAGCCTTAAATCATAAGGCTTAAACCTTATACCTAAAGGCATAAAGCGTCAAGCCATAAGCCATAAGCCCGAACCCTTACTTAAATCTCACACCTACATATTCACCCCAACCACACCCAACATAAACCTTACTGTCACCAACCACCACCACCCAACCCCACTATTATGCCTACACAAATACCTCTTAACCCATATATATACGACTATTCCCACAAGCCCACACCGACACCCGCCTCACCCCTAGTTACTAGATTTTTCTTTTTCACAACTCAAGCCACTAGTAGGAAAATAAAAATATTTATATTTTCATTCAAATTTTATAAATATTAAAAATAGATCTATATGTTTTAAAATTATGATTACATTAAAAAGTCATCAATTTTAATATAAAAAAATAATAATATAAAATAATATAAGTTAATAAAAAATAATTTATTAAAAAACTAAATATTTATCTTTCTAAATTCAAGATAGGTTACTTTTTATAGATTTTGATATTGCCTCTTATACTTTAAAATATTTTGGTGTTGCCTCTTATATTTCTCAAATATTTTGAATTTTCCTCAAACTCAAATATTAAATAACTTAATCTCTTGACTCGGTCTACCGCTTCCATCCATAAAACCCTATCTCACGAAGCCCTCTTCATCAAAATAGAACTGCAGACAACAAGAGGACCTCGTCTTCTCCACATGACCTCGTCTTCTCCAATTTCTTCCTCGTCTTGTTCCGCCACGTAAATGAATTGTTGTTGGTGTTGATCTCAATGTCGCTACCTCCCCTTATTTCCTGTGAAATCGATGGTTACATAAAGATGGTTAGATAAATAAATCGATGGTTAGATCGAGTCGTTGTTGCTGCCGGTCACAGCTTTATGCATTTTATATTCCAAAAAAATCGATTTATGTGAAAATCAAATTTGTGATGTTTATCAATTTATGTTAAACTCTTAAAATCGATGTTGTTGTCCATCTCAATCTATGATTTTTCAGAATCTGTGTTTACTAAAATCGAATTTATGGTAATCAATGTGATATGAATTGATTTTGATCTCATTTAAAATAAATATCAATTGCTCTATTTTTTCTTGCGCGCTCAGAAGAACATCAATTGTTCATCTCTTTTTTTTTTCACAGCAGTAAATGTGATCTTTTTTTCACAACAATAAATGTGATCTCTTTTTTTTTTCACAACGGGAAAATCTCATGTATGGTGTTATATGTGTACACATTACTCTATATAACCATAAGGAAGTATCTTGTTATGCTAGTTTTTATTTTCTTCCTACCTCACTTCAAAATTTCAGAGTCTTACCTGAGAAGATCTTGCAAACACGCGTGATCGTTCGAAAGAAAGGTTTCATCTATTTCCTTGAGTCTAATTGTTAATTTGTATGTCACTAACATGAATTCTTGTTTTTCATTCGGTTACACCAGTTGATGGAGAGTATAATCTGTAATGAGATGAAAGAAACAACATTTGTGGTAAGTAATTTTAAGTTTCTTCTCTTATGGTTTTACACTACTGATCTTTTTTCCTAACTGATGTAGGAAGTAAGAAAAACGGATGGGAGATGGTATATAAAATCAGGAACTGATCTAAAAAGAAGAAGAAACATCTACAACTCTCTTATCTCTGGAACCACTTGTGAGGTGACAATGCATTCATTGTTCATTGTTTTTAATATTTTGGTATGTACTGATTGTTATAATAATTGTTTTTCAGGTTACAAAGGTAAAACAATAATCTCTTGTTCCTTTTGATATATTCATTGCACAAAACACTAGAGTTCTTGTTATAATTGGCCCAAACACCGGAGGAAGATCATTTTCTTGAAGACAATAAGGTTGGCTGCCATGATGGTAAAAGAACTACAAAAGTAGAGCATATTAGAGTGTTGATTTGTTTCTCACAAAGTTTTTATTTTGAATTCGATTATTTTCATTTCCATGTAATGAATATTTATTGTTTTATTTTATAATATAAATGTTATTTGATTTTTTGTTATTTTTGTTTTTATATATTAGAACAAAATAATTTGGATTTAATTTGTAAATTAATAATCCATCCGTAGCTATCAAAATTTGTCTATGGATTGTGCTACGAAAATGTGGCAACGAACATTGTTATAGAATTAGCTAGAGAGTTATCACAACGGATTTAGCTATGAAACCAACACCACATATTTAGCTAGAGAGTCATCACAATAGATTTTGCTAAAGATTCAGTACAACGGAATTTGCTAGGGAATCACCACCACGGAATTTGCTAGAGATTTATCACCACAGAATTTGCTAGGGATTCACCACAATGAAATTTACTATGAAATCACCACCATAGAATTTACTAGGGATTCACCACAACGAAATTTGCTAGGGAATCATCATCATGGATTTTGCTATGTATTAACTACAACATAATTTGTGACGGAAGAACTACCACCAAATTTGTGATGGAATCCTACTACGGAATATACGACGAATGCCATTTACAACATATTTCATTTCGTTGTCACAATTGTGACGAAATGATTGTTTCCGTAGCAAACTCTCGCGCTGGGGTTTTTTGGGACGAAAATCGGTCATCATAAATTTCGTCGCTATTCGTCATTTGCAACGGAATTTCAGCTTTTAGCAACAGATTCCTTCCCTAGCAAAATCACATTTTTCTTATAGTATAAGTTAGAAACAAATTTTTGTTTTGTCTTTTTACTTGAACTCTAATATATAATGTATAATTTCGGAAGACATTAAATAACACTTTGATTATTATTATTATTATTATTATTATATAAATGTATACATACATTTTAAAATACAATTTTAAAAGTATATATATATATATATATATATATATATATATATATATATATATATATATATATATATATATATATATTTAAAGGTAAAATATATGTTTTAAAGATACAAATATATATTTAAAGACACAAAGTAACTCTTGTTACTTATATATTAAATATGTATTCATATATCTTTATACAAAGATATATATATATATATATATATATATATATATATATATATTCAAGTTACTTATGTATTAAAAATGTATATATCTTTGTACAAAAGTATATATATATATATATATATATATATATATATATATATATATATATATATATATATATATATATATATATATATATATATCTTTAAAACCATTTTTTTACATTTAAAACCATACATATTAATTAAAAAAATATTTATTTATATGTAATAGGTATACATATGTTTATAAATAGAAGAATATAATTTTTAGATTTTTGGAAGTATGGTTATTTAATTTTAAATTTCTTGAATTAATAAAAAATATAAATACATATTTTCACATATACATACACCTTTTGAGTATGATTTTAAAGATATAAATAAAATTCATTTTGTAAGATATAAATATGTATTTAAAGGAATAAAGACGTTTATATACATAATAAGCTTTTATATCTTTTAAAATAATGAAAAACAGAAAAAAAAAAAAAATACATCTTTATATTTCTAAAAATCATAAAGAAAATATACATATATTTAAAAACTTATTTATACCTATTATATATAAAAAAAATATATTTATGATATGTAAATATATTTTTATTTATAAAATAACGTTATAGATATATGCATATACTTTTAAATAGGTAAATTACACCAATCCTCCCTCGTGCATATGTCAGAAAACGTGTTTAGTCTTTATTTTCAAAAATTAACTCGGACAGTCCCTAGTTTGCTTAAAACTTGCACGCTTCATCCCTCAAAGGTGATTTTATTGCGAACTTAGTCGTTCCAGATTTGAAATGACGATAATGCCCTTGTGTTTTTATTTTATAAATAATTTAAAGTTTTTACCCTTATTATTATTATAACTTTTTTAATAAAGTCCCTTCACTTTCCCCATACTTTTGATCGGAAATAAACACAGATTCGATGAGAGGGAAAGTAGAGACCAAAATCGTCGGCCACTACCATCGTCTCCACCTCCGGCGAACCTTTCTCCATATGGACCAAGACTCTCGGCAGTCCCCTCTCCGACTCCATCACACATGTCACCTTTCTTTGAATCCAAACAATTGATGTAGATGTTGTCGAAAAAAAAAAAGAGTAAACTCCAGATCAATGGCATCGTAGAGGGGGATAGGTGGTTTCCGACGGGTTCTACATAGAGATGGAGACGTTGCCGCCGCTTAGGGTTTCGAAACACCACCTAGGGTTTCTGATCGAGCTCCATCACATGTTTGGGGATTAGTAACACAAGAAATAAAGTGTGAAAGACGAATAGGTGGTTGTCGGAGGTCCGATTCTCCACGTTTGTTGGTGGTCAGCATCATCGATCTGAGGTTCTTCGGTAACAGCGGGATTTGGGGTGACCACCAATGCGTTTGATTTTGAATCCTCTTTCTTATACTGCAACTCGTGGGTTCTATTTACAGGTTTATAGTTTGATTTTCAGGTTTAGGGTTTAGTTAAATTTGATTTCAGCTTATTATTTCTTAAATTTAGGGGGTCGCCAAAATTTTGAGAAGGAAAATGTGAGATGTGTTCAATGGTGATCGGACATAAGGCATATATTCCAAATAAGGTGGTGGGAGAGAAATAGGAGTCAAAAGTGGCAGTTTCTAGTGATGCTAGGTGGTGGTTGATGGTAGTCATAGGTGGTGGTAGCTAAAGTTGAGAAACAACTGGGAAGAAATTTCACATTTAATCAATAATTGCGATGGTGTTTATATTTAATTAACCATTTAAATAGATTAATAATTAATAATTAATAAACATATCAAAAAAGAAATAATTAAGGGCAAAAGGGGTTTTTTATGTCCGGAGGGACTAAACGTGCAAGTTTTAAGCAAACGAGGGACTGTCCGAGTTAATTTTTGAAAATAGGGGCTAAACACGCTTTCTGACATATGCATGAGGGACGATTGGATACTTGCATAACTCTTGGGGATACTTTCATAAAATTAGCCCATCATGGATCAGTAGCCCAAACACTATATATCACTGATTTACATAATCAGTCCCTGTTAATTTAGTTAGTCTCTTTTGATCACTAAATTAATTCCAAATTAATTTTTGATCAATACTAATTAAATATTATGATTTCTCAATTAATATAATATACTTATAATATATTAATAAATCACAAATAACCTCTTTCTCAAATATCCATCCTGTCAGATTGTTCTGGTGAAGGCAACCCAAATGGACCATGCTACTCTCGGGTCAAGTACATACCAATTATAGTTATGGGTTTAGACACCTAATCCAACAGTCTCCCACTTGGATAAGTCTAATAACTATTATTGCAAGTACGACTCCAAAATCCCGGCTAGCAATCGTAGCTCTCAAAAGCCGTTGTCGAACTCTGACCTAGCCAAATGATGCGTCCATTAGATAAGGGATCATATATTCCTTCATTTTAGATATCGTATGAACTGAGACATGGATTATAATCATTCTCTCTGTTCATGTATTGTATCCCAATTTCCGATTTATGACGACCGACTAATTGAACAAATGAAATCAGTCTAGGCTTGGCCAAGCACTTAGGATGTCAACACTAAATCATCGAGGGTCCCACATATATCACTTTTATCCCACATTGGATAAAAGGAATGGATAAACTTCGACTCAAATGCTTGCTTGTACTTAATCATCAAATCACACACAACAACATGTTTTATAACACCAAATTACTGGTGTGTTTACATATGTCAATGTGCAACCGACTTGTAAACTACAACTCACATGTCTTGTTTTCAAGAATATAAGATATTATCAGATGATCGTGGGTTTAATCCAATACTTGAATCTTATTCCAGAAGTACTCATGAACATTGACACAAACTTGTGCTATGTCTTAAACACTTTAGACAATCTACAGATGGATTTATGACAATTTTGTCTCAATACCTACTTCCAAAGTATGATCGACTGTGGATAGTTAAATAACCTAGTTACTAGGGAAGTCAAAACATGCAAAGTGAAACACAAGAATAATCGAATCCCATATGGTCTCAAAACTTTTGAATATAAATAAAACACATTTTATTTAATCACCATATTGATTACAGATTATTCATTGTCTAATGTTTCTATTTATCAACTTAATACTTGAATTAAAATAATAGTTATCTCATGCTCCAAGCATGCACACTATGTTTATCTATGGTCCCTACTATGTGAAATAGATCAATTATAAACATTTCTAATGACCATCATTTCACAATTCCAAATCCTTATCGTAAGTGTAAGAATACCATGTGCTTGCCACTTACTATAATATATTAGATTCTAATCTTATATGAAGTGCTCCTAGGAAATCTTTTACTACTTTTTGGTGTTTATAGAATTGTTGAAATGCTAGTATTTTTGGATCGATGATGCCCAGGAAATCTTTTATTTTTGATGAGGTGGTTCAGAGGTGTTTTTTTGGATTTCTAATAGATGTGGTAAAGCTAATATTGGGTGGACTAATTGGCTTCATAACCCGACTATTGCTTGTAAGTTGTTGTAATGTCTCTTTTTTTCTAGCTTCTTGCTAGTTTTTTAATAAAATTCCCACTGTTCAAAAAAAAGTCTTAGGCCTTAAGACCAATATATATATATATATATATATATATATATATATATATATATATATATATATATATATATATATGTTTCTTATGCTTAAAGAATATAATGTAACGCTTTGATTTCATAAAAGATATGTGACCCATATTGGTTCCTACTATGGTTCCTAACCTAAGAGTAAGTAATCGTATTTGTTTCCAGAAAGTTGAATTGTAAACTGTTTACTTGTAAAATAATGATGTTTATTCCTGGAAAATCCTATATTTTCCATAAAACTGAAAGGTAGTCTTAAACGTTCCAAGACCGAAAAGTATAAGTATAATTGGCATACTTAGTTTGATGATACGTAGTTTTATTCATAAGTAAAACTAGTTGAAGACGTGTTTGCACTGCAACCAGATGTGATGTTGATACCCTCCTATGATCACTTTGTACATACGAGTTATATAAAATCAAGGTCGAATAGGCAGTTGAATGGGTGAATCTGCCCTAAGCCCACAAGCAAACAAGTAACAGGAAGTAAGGCGAAAATCACACATTCGACTGTCTACCGGACATAAATTTTTATATAACCCTGACGTATACACTAAGTAGCCACAAATTGAATACCCCTTTAAGACTGTTTGAAAATATATCATTACGTAAATATTTAGTTAATGCTTATTGTGAGTGTTCATTATAACCATGCTAATATGACTAATGGCATACACGATGTTCTTCAAACATCAGAAAGTTATGACGTTTTTCACCCTAAACTTGTAGGTCTAACTGTAGCGAACAACTGAGGTGCGGGGTTGTTAATCCCGTATAGATCTATACACAAACTCACACTCTCCCTCCAGGAGACTCTGGTTATAATTCAGGATTTTAACGGGTACCATGTTTGGTACAACGAAGGAGTGGCTCACAATCCTGTATTAACTAGTTTACGTAAAGTGTGTTGAAGTTATCTTTTCCTTGTTATTGTTTGTATTATCCTTTCATAGTATTCACAATGTATAAAATAATAATATTTATATATAATTATTCCTTTAACCCTAAAGTGTAAAATAACGTGAATGTTCCCAAACTATACCTATTATAGTTTATCTTGTTTGTTTATTGAAAATACTTATATAATCATTTATATAAATACATAGTAAATATCTTTTCTAGATGTTTTTAAATGAATATGTCATAAAAACTTACATCTAACACAAGTATAAAAACATTTAGTACGATAAAAACAATTTCTAGTTTTTGACTTTTCTGTCCATGTTTTTAGAAAAATTATAGAAAAATCATCGTAAGTCGAAATTTGGATCCATAAACTCTGAGAGTTTAAAAAATGAGTCTAATTTGTTCAAAGTGTTTATTATAATTTTTAGTGGTCTCAAACCAGTGTGAAAATGTTCATCTTCACAGACTGGTTTGAAATCATTTCTGAAATGATAGAAAATTTTGTAAAAATCGTCATAAATTGTAGAAACATTGTATGAATGCGTGTGAGTAGTCTTTAGAAAGGTATAAACCTAAACTATTTTCATATTGAACAGTTTTGAAAAATATTAAGTTTAAAATGGTCAAAACAGTACGTGAATAGACCATAACTTTTCTGTTGACATCTGATGTTTAAGTTTAGATTATGTTTTGGTGTTGTAACTTGTATTCTCCCCCCCCCCCCCCCCCCCCCCCCCGCCCTTCATACATGGAAAAAGCTTGAAAATATAGGGTATGAACTCACCTTGGTTTTGTGTGGTAGGAAGAAGAAGAAGAAGTTGTTGGACCTAGTTTTGTGTAGCTTGAAGACCACTCGAAAATGGATGGTGTTCCAAGAGTCATATACACGAAAATGGTGGGTGATTGAAATGATCTTAGCACAAATATGTAACAAAACACTTTGAGTTTCATAAAGAACTTACCAAGGTGCCTAGAACCAAATTTTGGTGGTGATGAAGTTTGAGATTTTGAGAGAACCAAGGAGAGGAGTTTCTTGAGAGCAAAGTGAGATAATAGAAGTGTTTTGTGTGTGTGAATGGGGATTTTCGGACGAAAATAAGAGAGAGGGGGAAGAATAGAGTTGACTTTGTTGATGGTTGATGTGATACTTGCTTGGATGCATGATGGATATAAACACTTGCATGGATAAATGATGGACAGTTACTTTGAAATTTGTTGGGTAATTATGAGGAGACAAGCTTTTTGCCTTTTGTTTTTATCTTTTTTTTCTTTTTCTAAACCAACCAAAAATCCCTAGGGTTTTCTGCCATGGTGGCTACCAAGAGGGGTTTCCGGTTTTAGGGTGGCCGAAAACACCCTATTACCTTTTGTGGTTTTGATGTGCGAATGGTTTTTGGGCTTAATTTGGCTCCACAAAAGGGTTTTTGGTCCAATAAGGCCCAAAGGAATGGGTTTTCGGCCTATAGTGTTCAGGCCGAGAATTCTTGGGCCAATGCCCAAAATCGATTGGACTTAACTATTGGATCAAGTTTTGGGCTTGCATGAGCCTATTTCAACTTGATTCACAATGTACGCCTATAAGTATTCAAATAACATTGTAGTTCAAATTTTACTAACTTGATGTTGCAAGGTTACATAGGGGCAATTTTGTACAAGAGTTACCATCTCAACCCTAAATTTTCTAGTTGTGACAATAATAATAATAATAATAATAATAATAATAATAATAATAATAATAATAATAATAATAATAATAGAAGTTATTTTATGTCTTCCAATAGTATACATTATATATTAGAGATAAAAAAAATATTGTTCTAGTTCAACTAAAAATACTTTGTCAACGCCAATGTGGCATACCACAATAGTTGTTAGATCTACTAAAAATACCCATTCAACACCAACATTGTATACCATATGTAATGATGTGATTTACCTTCAAAAAAATAAAAATGAAAAAAGAAGTTTGTAAAATTCGACCGTTAATGAACATAAAATTGGATTTAAGGTAAAAAACCATTAATAATTTACAAACTTAAGGGTTTTTGTTTCAATACCATTGTAAAAATAAAATAATAAACCTTTAGAAAATGGGATTAAAGGAACCTTAATTCACATTATGAAAAACTAAGGAGTTATAGTCATGAAATTTTGAAGTCCAATATAGGTTCAATAGTAAAAATGTAGATGTAGGTATTATATATGATTCCACAATCTATTTAAAAAAATATGTTAGTCTAAAGGGTATAAAGGATGGATAGATTAGAGGACATTGAGACACCATTTATGTAGATGGTTATTTTTTAAAGAGAATTTGTAAGGGTGAGCTTTTTTCAACAGTGAAAAGGGATTTCAACAATTAGATGTACCCATTTTACTAGGATGTATTAGCAATTGTAAATAAGAAAACTTGGAAGTGGTTTATAGACCTCCTACTTCATGAAATTAAGATGATAAATTGAAGAGATTAACCTAATCTAAGGCCAACACAAGAATCAAAAATCTAATTCAGTTTTAGATAATTGGAGTAGGTTGAACCATGGAATAAGGTCCTAAGAAAAGGCCTAATGATAGATGGATACTTGGAGAAAAGAAAAAATTAATGAAACACTCAAAAATTATCAAAGGAAGCTGACATTCTTTTGGTAATGCCAATTAAATAATGCAAAATAGATGACAATATGTGACAAAAATTACAAAGAAGAAAATTCTTGAAGAGGCATTCCATGCTATGATGGTAGCATAATTGGACACATAGACGTGGAGCATTGATGACGAGAGACGTTATCGTCCTAATTTGTAAGGAGTAAAATGAAACATTTATACATTGGTATTATATGAGATGCTTAATCAAAGGCGAAAAATGAAGTTGTTCTAAAGAACACGGAGGAAACAAGGAACGAGAATAACAATGACGGTTATAGAACAATATTTTGTTAAAGTACATTGACATATACGCTAATTGGATAGGGTACCATATCGTTTGATTGGATCTTATAATTTATGAAAATTAAGATTTTACTATGAATCATATGTTATAAGTGTTAGGTCTCGCAGAATGTATAGATTGTATCAAGTATGTATGCGTAAGGTTTCACAAGTCATGTGATGCTCATTCTTTACTTTTCGTATGCGAATTGATTGTTTCCATTTCATATATTTGATTATTACTTAGGTTCACAAGTTAGGCTGTTGAGTTAAGTATCCTAACTGTTGGGTTTTAAGCACTATAACACTCCTATGGTGTACATGCAACCCTAGATGCTTTGGATCTATGTTTTCTCTAATTATACATGCAATTTCAAATTTTCAAAGCATACATCCTAAGTAGCATGCAATAGAGGATATAGAATACAAAAATCATAGTTAGTTGAATACCTCTTGATGTAGTTGTAGTTCTTGGCCTTAGAAAGCTTTAGCACCTCAAGTGTGATGACTCAAATGGTTCACAAACACCATGAACAAAGGAAGAGTTTTCCAATGGTTCAAAATTACACTTAATCTTGTAAGTATAATCATATTTACTAAACTTTATTAAATATTGACGAATAGTCGTATCGTTCTTTGTGGTGGACCTGACCAGTGCACAACCAAGTGTACCCGATCCCCTAGTCCTTCACTTGACTCACATATACATATGAACAAGGAATCAATCTTAATTTCCCAAAGACGAAGGTTCTCATCCATCAGAGAATACAAGTTGCACAATTCCAAGTTTCTAAACAATTTAAACTTGGGTGATGAGAATCTTTCCTTATTTGGTAAATTATGACACTAACACAAACGAAAGAATCAAATCCATATTGCTAAAAATAGAAACATACAAACATCAATTTTCACAAATGCCACTGCAAAGAAATATAAATAAGATAGGATCAAAATTCTTTCTTTATTCATAAAACATAGAAAATCTTGTCCTTACAACGCAAGTACATATGAAAACAATGTATCTAAATATTCCTAAGCAATCTATCACAACTCCTAGAATCAGCTCAAAAAATCCAATCATCGAACCATACGATCGAAATCCATCTCTTCACGATTAGACTCAGCATGCTTTTCCTTTAAGCTTCCTTTGATCCTACAAAACATCAAAATGTAATCTTATCACATCATGTATTAAAAATCTACAAATATGAACTTAATAGAGTTAGATAGTTGACTTACCTGAAGTAGAACCATACAATTTGATTCTACCATCTTTTAGATCTCTTAGGTAGTCAGGGTAGCTTCGCTTCCAATGTCCCTTTTCTTGGCAATAGAAACAAACAGACTCCTTTGGAATGGTACACGGGATAATCACATACTTAGCCTTTCTCTTTGATTCTTTCCCATTGGGATGAGAAGACTTTTCTGGACTTCCAATGTTGCCATTGTCAATGTCCATGGAAGTTTGGAAAGTAGATCTTCCATTCAAATTTGCATTACCATTGCGCCAAATCATTGCTGATTCGGCAGCAATTAACAAACAGGTAAGATCAATAAGGGACACGTCACGGTCTGTGATATAGTAGTCTTTAACAAAATGACTATACGACTCAGGAAGTGACTAAAGAACCAAGTCAACAACCAACTTCCTTGACACAATGACTCCTAACATTCCTAGCCTGTCAATGTGTGACTTCATCTCCAAGACATGTGAATACACAAACCTTCCATCTTGGTGTTGGCTTGCCAATAGGGTTTGAGTGACCTTGAACTTTTGAAGTCTTTGAACTTGTGGGTTAGGGAGAATTATTGGAGGAGGTGGAGGAAGTGAAGTTCCATTACAACGTGAAGAAGGGATTAATCTTTCACCTTGATTGTCTTGTGGAATATCATCTTCATGAGGAAAGCTTTTTCCATAAGATTCGGGAAAACCATAGTTGTCTGACCTAGACATCTATAATGGGAGAATATTCAAGTTAGTTGATTTAAGTCCTTAATATAACACCCAACATGAAATATTAAGGCTAGGACCCAACACAATATTATACAATTCGGAAGAGGGATGCCGTA
Organism: Lactuca serriola; assembly: GCF_051521515.1. Lineage (NCBI taxonomy): Eukaryota > Viridiplantae > Streptophyta > Magnoliopsida > Asterales > Asteraceae > Lactuca > Lactuca serriola. Next base: position 176,626,772 of record NC_136412.1, on the reverse strand, counting down.
ATCTAATTGTAAAATATTTGAAGGTAGGTATCTGACGATTTACCAATTTACACCATGAAAACGAAATTGATTATTAAGTTTTAAATGAATCGAAATTCCTAGATTCTTTTGTGATTTATTAAACTTTTCAATGACATGTTTAATCTCGGTTATGCCCTTCAATTTTGTGACTGGGATGCCGAGGATCACAAAAAGGTGTGAATAACCTTGCAAATTAACTTGGTACACTTAATGTTACAGGTCACCTAATCAATGTGCTGGTTAACCACATACGCTCCATTGATATATGATTAACATCAAGCTATCCTTTGCCACACACTTTCAGTCCCAAATTAGTGTGTTGGTTAACCATACACGCTCCACTAACGACTTAACAAGGTGCAAAGTGAAATTTCATGGGTTAGCAACAAATTCACATTTTTCCTAAGTAACTAAGATTGGGAATTTATAAGTGTTTAGTTACTTGGTATTTTCATTATACTTTTAATGGGAATTAATGTCCTATATTACCCGTTCGGCTAACGACCCTCCACTAGTCAAGGAAGCGATGGGTGAGAGTGATCACCCATTAAATCACCATTTTATAGGCAGTAGCCTTATACCCCCCTTATAGACCAGCTTCATGAATGAGGCCTACTAACAGTAAGACTGACTTTTTACTTATACATATAATATATTAAACTTTTTAATTTTATATAGTATACGGGTTTATTTTAAACATTTAAAATACCAGGTGGTTTAATATATTAATAAATTATACTCTTAATTTAATTAAACTTAAACCATGTCATTATTGATTTATTAAACTTCTCTTTTAATTAAACATTTTAATTAATTTTATAAAGTCCATAAGGTGTAGTTGAACTATTCAAGGCACCTAGGTTATTAAAATTTCAAAATTAAAACTATTTAATTAATTTTTTAAGTTATGAACCCAAGAGATGCATCTTTTCAAAACCTTTCAATTACTAGAGTTAATGTTTTCATAATTTGAGACTTTTCAAATACCAAAACTTGAGGGCAAGTTTTGTAACTTTCAAAACTTTTGGTTTTCATAACTTATGAAAACTTATGAGTTTTTAATGTTCATGCATGAGACTCTTCATATAACTTGAGTACAAGTTACAAAAACACATTTCAAGAACAACTTAGATCAATTTTAACTTATCACATTATCATATAATATACTATTGATCTAAACTAACTCATATAGCAAGGCAATTCATATCAAATAATACAAATAATTACTTTATTATCTTAAAATTTGACAATTGTCCTTTAACTGGATGAGGATCATCATTACCAAATCAGAAAACACATTTTTTATGATACAAAACATTTTATGGTAATGATCCTAAACCTATTCTGGCCAAAAACCCGAAATTCTGCAACCAGAGCCATCAACTCGACGAGTGCATGATCATCACTCGTCGAGTTGCCATTTTACCGAGTGGAGTCGTTGAGTCATCCAGTGGACTTGGCGAGTTCATCAGTCAGAGGCCAGAAAATCGAGTTTTTCAATTTTGAAAATTAACAAGCATCAAATATAACCGAAAACAATTCTAGGCTCTGATATCACTGTTGGTTTTTATACACTATAACACTCCTTTTGTTTACATGAAACCGTAGATTCTTTGGATCTATGTTTTCTCTAATTATACATGCAATTTCAAATTTTCAAAGCAAACATCCTAACTAGCATACAATATAGGATATACAATATAAAACTCATAGTTAGTTGAATACCTCTTGATGTAGTTGTAGTTCTTGGCCTTAGAAAGCTTTAGCACCTCAAGTGTGATGGCTCAAATGGTTCACAAACACCATGAACAAAGGAAGAATTTGTGGGTAACGTACACATTTTGAAATCGTGTTTCGTAAATGTTAAAAGTAAAAAATAGTAAGAAATATTATGTGATATTGAGTATTGAGTTCTAACACATAGTTTTTACTAGAAATGAAGTAAAACTACGTTTAGAATCACTCGGAAAATATTGGAAGTCTTAAGAGATTCCACTTAAAAGTCAAATATCGAAATTTAACGAAAATATAAAATTTGAAATAAGTAAAATTTTATTATTGAAGTTTGTAAAGAATCTCGTTAGAAACATTTAGGCGAAAACTTCATCGAAATCCGAGTTATAACAAAAAAGTTATGACCAATCGAAGATTTGCGACAAAACCGGCACGGCACCGAATGACGTAAAAAGTGAGTTTTCGATAAACTACTTATTAGCTTTATTGATCTAAACGAAACTCATAGTACTTGTTAAACTGAGAATTTTCATAAAAAGAACGTCCAAATCCGACTTCGTATGAGGAAGTTATGTTTTTTCTAAATTTCGGAATAGCAGTAGACAATTAAAAACTCGAAATAAAAATCGAGTGATTTTTAGCCGACACAACCTAAACGAGAATCGAAGGTCTCGTCAATAGTAGTACAGCGGTAAAAAAAAGAAGAAAACGGACGTCGGATGAAGAAGTTATGAATTTTTAACGAATCTTCCTTTCCCGGTCTGTTAAAAATAATAATATTAAAAATAAGTTCAAAAATAGCCAACAGAGTCTAACGAAATATGTAGACCATAATTTCACCTACGCGTGCATATAAAGAATGTCAAAAACAGAGCCCGTATGCGAAAGTTATGGATTTTAGAAATTTGGGACACAAAAATCGAGAAAAATGTGAAATCCAAGAAAATTCGCATGGCTCAGGTTTGGCCACGTCACCTCGAATGCGAGCTGCCCCGTGTCCGGTCTGATGATTCATTCGAAGCGGAGGTCCAACCGGAGTCAGACGCGTGTCGCAACCCCTCGCACCCGAACGCACGGTCCAGTCCGAGACCGACGCGTGTCCGCTACCTGCCTCGCCTTGCAGTTGCCACCTGTCTCGGTCTCGCATCCGACGCGTGGCTCCTTGCTTCTTCCCTCCGGATTCGAGCTTCACTCTATAAAAGGGAGGTGCGAACCCTCCCAGAAATATTTTAGAAAATTGCCCATTTTCACCCCAAAATCAATATTTCTTTCATTTCAACTTCCCCCGAAGCCCCGGGATCATACCAAACACCTAAAAAACATTCCGAAGTGCCCGAAGACCCTGAAAATTTTATCTTTTCGGTTTTAAAGCCCAACCCTCGCAAGGCCTGATTTTCAAGAAAGCTCCTAGTTTTCAACGAAGAAAGCTATTTATTATAACGAAGTGCTGCACAAATCACTATTTTAACCCCCGATTAATTTACGGTGAGTTAAATATATAGGAACCATTGTATGTTATGTGTTATATGTGCCATGTGCTTTTCTGTTGTTATTATTTATGCTATTTATGATAGCAAAGTTGTACCTTTGGCCTTGTGATCAGTGAAAGAACTTAGATTCACAGTGGTATTGGTATGTAGCCTCTGGCCGTGTAGAGCATGTCTCGCAAGAGATTGACTTTTACCCCTATGGCATTGGCAGAAGGTTGGATAGGGCTAAAAGCCTGAAATCTACCAAAATGTTTAATCAAAAATTGTATGTCTTCTATGACACTTGGGCTGAAGTCTTATTGATGTATATCAAGTATGGAAATTGTTGTTTCCCATTGATTTTATATCTTTGAATCAAATCATTGATTGATACGGAAAGCTTGTCACATGATTCACATATGCCTTTTTTGTTCCTTGGTCCTTTTTGCTTCTACCATATTAAAGTATATATATGGTATAACGTTATATTGTATCTATTATTGAACTCACTAAGCGTCACCGCTTACACCTCTCAATGTTTAACAAATTGCAGGAGATAAGTAACCAATATAGTCGTATACTGTTGGAAGGTTTAGAATAGTTATAATATTACTCTTGTAATTAGGGATCATGTATGTATAAAAGTATAGTATCCTGGGTAGTTGTGTAATATATAACACTTTGTAATAGTCGGTTTGTATCCAGTCGTTTTTAATCACTTTATCAATGTAATTTTTTTTATGAATATGCATGTAGCATGTTTTGGAGTAACAGTGGTTTAGTATGAAAGTGTGGGTCTTTCATTGTGAGAGAGGCTAGACACCACCAAAATCAGCTAGGGTTCTCTTAGAACTCATTAGGGTTCAAATTTTGGCTAAGGGGTAACATTTATATAGTGTAGGATTCCAAGAGTCATGGGTAAACCCTAATCCATACACTTGGGTTATGATCCATATCTCATGTCGGATAACTCTTATGGATACTTGCATAAAATTAGCCCATCATGGATCAATAGCCCAAACACTATATATCATTGATTTACATAATCAGTCCCCGTTAATTTAATTAGTCTCTTTTGATCACTAAATTAATTCCAAATTAATTCTTGATCAATACTAATCAAATATTATGATTTCTCAATTAATATATTATACTTATAATATATTAATAAATCACAAATAACCTCTTTCTCAAATATCCATCCTGTCAGATTGTTCTAGTGAAGGCAACCCAAATGGACCATGCTACTCTCAGGTCAAGTACATAGCAATTATACTTATCAGCTTAGACACCTAATCTAACACTAACCTCATTGGTCAACGCCTAACTTATTCTTTTCTGACGCAATATATATTGGAGAGTTAGTTAGATAGAGAGGGTATCTTTTTCAAACTAGTTCTTTCATCATTGTATCAAACTTTCTTTGATCTATAATGCAATCATCAATCTTAATTACTCTTGTGTGCTCATCTGATATGATCGTATCTTCCATGGCACTGATGGATTAGAATATATTTGTTCCTAATATTTTTACAAGTGGTATCAGAGCAAGATTTATGTTAGATGTTTTCAAATCCCAAATTTGTTCAAAGTTCTTCGAGTTTTCTTGGTTTTTACTTTGATTCTTTGATATTTGTTTATTTGTTCAAATCTTTTGTTCAAATCTTTTGTTTATTTGTTCAATTTGATATTTGTTTATTTGTTCAAATCTTTTGTTCTAATTTGAATTATGTTCTTTACTCATAAATGTGATTCGAATTTGACTTTTTTTTTTTGCAAATTCTTCTGAAAAACAAGTTAGAAGATGATTCTCACTTGATTTCTTTCAATCTTCCTAGTAGCATTGGTTCTACTTCTAGGATTCTGATTCTTTTTCTTAAAGATTATGAAGTTTGGGTTCTATATTTATAATATTACACACTTGGTATCGAAACTCATGGATCTAGAATCTGGCACGTAAACACAAAAGAATCTTACAAGTATTCAAAAACAAAGGAACTCGTCAAAAACTCAAGAGGAATTCGATAATATCGTTGCTGATAACAAAGACATTCCAAAAGTTGAAAAAGATTGATTGCAAAACAATGTAAGAGCTAAAAGAGACTTGTGTTTTCCCTTCCACGAGACACATTTCAGATTGGTGAGTTACCTTGAAACTACTAAGGAAGTATGGGATAGGCTAAAATAATTGTATTTTGGAGATGATGATCTCAAACATTCTATACAAACAACTCTTCTTTCTGAATTCGTTTCATTTAAGCAAAAATTTGATGAAACTCTTGATCAGGGAGTAAATCAATTTAATCATTTACTTAGTAGAATATTGAAACATGGTCTGAAAAGAGAACTAGTTGAACATAAAGTAACATTCATGAATGGTTTGAAATCTGAATGGAAGTCCATTGTGTCAACTGTTAAAGCTCATGAAGAATTTAATAACTACAATTTGGCTAAGATGATTGGAATTCTAAGATCTCATGAAACTGAAGTGTTAGATGATATGAAGTTTGTTCCAAATGTTGTTCCATTCTCATTTTTTTAAGAAAGACGATGGTTCAAAAGGCAAGAGGTCTAAAGTTGTTGAAAATGATTCATACTCAGATGGTACTGATGATGAATTTACTAGTGAGATAAAACCTCCCATGGTTAGCAATTCGAAGAAATTCTTCAAGAAAATTTTCTCCTGATTCATGAGTCACAACTCAAGTAGAGGTGAAAAAGGAGGAAGTAATTTGAAAAATGGATACTTAAACTCTGAGAAGGCTAAAGGAGAAGGATATAACGTGTATCAAAAAGTGGGGGAGAATGAGGATAATAAGTTAGTTGGTGACTGAGGGTTTGATTTCAATTATTGTAATGGTAAGAACCATTTAGCAAAAGAATACATGTTGAGAAAACAAAATGAAATGAAGGAGAAGGAAAAAGGTGAGGCATATTATGTGCAGAAGATTGAGGTTCATCACAAGATGAACCTTAATAGGATAACATTGTTTGTTGGTGAAGAATACAATGATGATGGAAACATTGAAGTATTGTCGACAAATTCTGAAGATGATATGGTACGCAAGCCAATACATAGATCATATTATGTTGCGAAAGAGACTAAGGATGTTAGTGGTGGCATGTGTTTTAAGGTAAGTAGTGTGAGTTAGGGAAGTCAAGGTTGCTTTATAATGGGTTTTTATAGGTTACAAAAATCTTATTTTGGCAGAAAAAATTTAAAGCCTAAGTTCACATGCAACCTAAAGGATCTATGTTCTTACTATGATTTTCAACAATCAATTGAATATAAAGAATACTAAAAGACAATTTCTATTTTCATAGTTAAGAAAGGGATATCATAAATTACATACATTTAGTTTATTATAGAAAATAAACTATTATTCATTCTTGATTGGTCTTTAGAAAGAAAGCACTAGAAGTCTCGTGTCTCTAATGGATCACACCCAAACCTTAGCAATTGGAAGCTAAAGAGGAGAGAGTACGAGAAGGAATAATTTCGACTCTAAGCTCTTACATGAGTGAATTTTGAAAATCTAATCCCTTAGGGGTTTATATAGGTGTTAAGAAGGTTGTATGTAAAGCAGGTTCCTTTTAGATAACCCTAAGGCATTCTAAGCTTCCTTAGAGCCTAAGATGTAACGCCCGCAAATCTGGGCTAGTCAAATTAGAGGCAATAGGGGTCGAAAACGACTTTTAGACAAAAGATTATTTAGAATAAATAATCTTAACCAAGTTGTAGAGTATGTTACAAGGTTTTCGTACATATAAAGAACGCCGAAAACCGAGTTATAACGAAAAAGTTATGACCCGTTGAAGTTTCGCGATGGAACCGGCACGATACCGGGAAGCGTAAATAGTGAATTTACGATAGAGCGAGATTTAGCCTTAGCGATCTAAATGAAAGTCATAGAATATGTTAAAATAAGAACATCGATAAATAGAATGCCCAAATCTGACTTCGTATGAGGAAGTTATGATTTTTCTAAGATTTAGCATAGCAGTGCACAGCCCGAAATCTGAATTTTAGATCGGTCGATTTTTAGCCGACGGGATCTAAATGAAAGTTGTAGTACTCGTAAATACCAACGCGTGGATATAAAGAACGTCGATAATAGAGCTCGTATGCGAAAGTTATGGACGAAGCTTAGTCCCTACTTTTCGAGCGCGGCGAATTCGATACAGTTTCGTAAATACGAGATAGAATGAGAATTAGCCAACGAGGTCTAAATGAGAGTTGAAGATCTCATTAATAGGAACTCAACGGTAAAAAGACAGACAAAAATGGAGCTCGTATGCGAAAGTTATGGACGAAGCTTAGTCCCTACTTTTCGAGCGCGGCGAATTCGATACAGTTTTGTAAATCCGAGATAGAATGAGAATTAGCCAACGAGGTCTAAATGAAAGTTGAAGATCTCATTAATAGGAACTCAACGGTAAAAAGACAGACAAAAACGGAGCTCGTATGCAAAAGTTACGGACGAAGCTTAGAGACTACTTTACTATAAAACTCTTATAAATACAAGGGTGAACTCCTCATATTTTCTTCACACCATAAGCCTCTCTTTCTCTCTCTAACTTCTCTCTAGCCTCCCTAAACCCCTCCCAAGTCTACGGAACCTCCCTAGCACAAGAAGAAAGCCCCGGAGCGCCCGACGGCTCCGAGAAGAAAAGCTTTCGGCTTGGAAACGCTACTCCAGCGAAGCCCGATTTTTAATAAAAACTCGCTGTAAGTGAGCTACGCCTATACTATATTTAATATAGATTTTATTTAATTATAGTAACATTATTAGGACCTTAAAATAATTATTTGGGCTATTATTATGAGTTATATTGAGTGTTATTTAACGCTTATATAATAGTAATAATAGCTAGACTATTAATTAGTCGTGGTTAACGTTAAAAACTAAACCCTAGTGGCATTGATACTAGGTTTTGTCGAGGAAAATTGTTTTGAGATAACGAAGTGCTGTCTGAGTTCGGAATTACCACCTGATCAGGTGAGTGCATGGTCTCTTTCATCTTACACATAGATATGAAGTATTTTAATATAAATTACGTGTTATGTGTGCATATTGTCTGAATACTTGTTGTCTATGCTGGTGAAAGATTTTTATACATGTTTTAAATGATGTAAACTGTATAAAGTATTTTATATCTACAAAATATGTTGGGTAAAACATGGGTAGATGAATGATGATGGATAAAAGCTGAAATAGAGGAACATTAGTAGTACGGACCTAGTGCCCTATAGGTATACATTGGCAGCAGTGGACCTAGTACCCTATAGATGAGCACTGGCAGCTGCGCCACAACCCGTAGATGATTTAGATCTACGGTAAACGTCCTAGCAGCTGCGCTCTAAGGATAGTATCGGCAGCTGCGCCTAATAGGGAGCCTTATGACCATGAAAGTAGTGTTTAAAGGTCAATACCGGCAGAAGCGCCTCATAGAAAATGTCCTAATTCTGGCAGCTGAGCCTAAGTGACAATATTAGCAGCTGCGCTTGACCAATGTGTCATTGGCAACAATGGACTTCATGTTGTTTCCTTAGGATGATCCTTAGGAATGAATGAATGAGAAATAGCTGATTCTTAGGGTAGATCCTTAAGAATAAAGAAGATAATGGGGATGGGTAATTGGGTTGATTGTTTGATTGTTTAAACATAATAATTATATTATTGTGGGTTGAAAACCCTATGTACTCACCAGGTTTCCCAACCTGACCCACTCAGTTTATTTATATCACAGGTGTTGATATGAAGTGACATTACACTGAGAGATTTAAAGAGATGTAGATCACTAGTGTAAATAATTGTAAGTTCTGTTTATGCTTATGTTTCTGTATTAACGATGACATCCCAAACGTTTTAAAATGAAATAAATACGTTTCTTCGAAAATGTTTTAATAACGTATTTACCATGTTTTTCTGGGAACAAATTCCGCAACATTTTTATAAAATGAAGTACTCTGATTTTTATAAAGCATAAACAACATCGGTTTTTTCTGGCCGTGAAAATGGGGATGTCACAGTTGGTATCAGAGCATTAGTTTAAGCGAACTAGGAATATGGATTTATTTCTAGACTTAAACTTAGAATGCTAAGCGATTATTGTGAGGTGTGAGCACTAGCTTATTTTAGGAATTGTGCCTAAAATGCTTTTATGTGCTAAATGCTTGTGCCTGATATGCTGTTATTTGTTCGGATCTATGGTCTGTTGCCGACCGGATCTGGAAACCTTATGTGTTTAGGATTCTAAGCGTTTAACTACGATATTAGAACTAGCATATAAACGTTTCGGAGTGATAAGAATGATTTAAACGTCAATCCTAAGTAAAGGTCTAGATTCACCTTATTCGGCGTATAGATCAAGATGGCAAGAACCCGTAGCGGAAACGTGAATGCAAATGGGAACCGAGATCAACCCCCAGCGATTGAGCAAATACCGGTTGTGGTAGCCGCTGCTGAGCCAATAACGATGGCAGGAGTGCAAGCGATGATCCAAGCAATGTTGGATCGTAAAATGGAGGAAACCAGACGTTTGCTCCAGCAAAATCGAGAGGAAGCGACTATTCAGATCGAACAGCCCAAGTTGAACGAAGGGCAGACTGAGGAAGGAAACTACAGTGGGACTGTTGGTCAAGTCAACCCACCGATAGTTCGACAAAACAACCAAGATGACGAAGTCGAGAGGAATGGATGCAAGTACAAGGATTTTATGACTTGCAAGCCATCGACTTTCACTGGAAAGGAGGATCCGATCGGGGTCATGATTCTATCTCGGAGATGGAATTAGCTTTCATGACGTGCGGTTGCAAGGGAAAACAACAGACCACGTTTGCAGTGCGTCAGTTTCGAGGAGGTGTTGTACGATGGTGGAATACCTTGGGAAAGATGTTGAGCCCCAATGAGCCCCTACAACTAACATGGGTAGAATTTCTGGTGCATTTCAAACGTAGGTACTGCTCAGCCCAAAATCTGCTCGAGCTAGAAAACCAATTCCTTACCTTAAAGAAAGGAAGCATGTCTATTGATGAATACACCAAAAACTTCACAGAGAAGATGGAGTTCGCCTTACGTCTTGTTCCGGATGAGCTGACAAAAATTGACAAGTACGCAAAAGGACTTCCATGGGAATATGCAGTGCCAGTGCGTCAGGCACCTACTTTGGAGGCAGCTATCTGGGCTGCCAAGTCGGTTGAGGAGATGATCAAGGGAAGAGCCGCCAACAAGACCGAGGTTGGCGAAAAGAGGAAGTTTGAGGGGTCTGCGAAGCCCGATGAGAGAAGCAAATCAAGTACCAGGAAGTTTAGAGGAGGAGGGAGTGAAGAAAGATGGTGCGAGAAGTGCAAAAAGAAACACTCTGGAAAATGCAGTGAGGAAGTAACTTGTTTCAAGTGTGGGAAGCATGGGCATTATGCCAACGAGTGTAAATTCAATAAAAGGGTGTGTTACGAATGTAATGAGGAAGGACACTTCAAGCAAGATTGCCCAAAGAGAGAGGGGGCTACAAAGCCAAATGTGTCGCCAAAGCCAAAGGCAAGAGCATTTCAAATGATCCTTGACGAAGCAGATGACAATGCGAGGATTCAGGAGTGACAACTTGACATCCAAAGATCGAGTTATGAAGTAGCCATAGAATCGTATGATGTAGCCTGTTAGAGGCATAGTCTAGGGTGAACTTGAACACCTATGTAATAGTTTCAAGGAATAATAAAAACCTTCGTTTTGATATCTGATGTGTTAAGCTGTTATATGATTTTCTTGTGTGGTGACTTGGAAAACTGTGGGACAATACCTGAGACGAGAATGAGTAGGTGTGAATGGTAGTAGAGGCCTATACTACCGGAAGCACAGGACTCACACTTGGATCAGGGAAAGTCACAAGGTTACCAAGAAGCTAGTAATTGATTTCGTTTTATTCAAGTGTGTTGTTACCATCGTTTCGGTAATGACTAAGAAGATTGTTGATATTCCGACCCTAGTGGTCATATCGAATCAAGTCCGACTACGATGAGTATGTTGGTGGCTAGAAATGCCTAATGTTAAAGTGTGATTATATCACATTAGAACATGAAGGAAGGCATAGTCTGTTTTAGAATTTAACTCTAAGAGACCTAAGTCTAAGTGTTGCAACATACGATGATAGGTCATTAGAATATGATACATCGATCTATATTAGTAATAAAAGAACTTATCTCAAGTCCCTATCCAGCAGGGATCGAGATTGTGACTTGAAGGTCATAATTTGGAGTCTAACCTGAGGTAGAGAGCAGGTGCACGATCGAGTACACTTACAGTCAATGAGTTTAAGAGATAGAATTGAAGGAATGTAGAAGTTATAATTATTACCTAGGATGAAGAGATGACGTATGGAGTCATTATACGACCCTGTTTTGTTGATGATTCCGGGACGTAATCATCCTAAGGGGGAGATAATTGTAACGCCTGCAAATCTGGGCTAGTCAAATTAGAGGCAATAGGGGTCGAAAACGACTTTTAGACAAAAGATTATTTAGAATAAATAATCTTAACCAAGTTGTAGAGTATGTTACAAGGTTTTCGTACATATAAAGAACGCCGAAAACCGAGTTATAACGAAAAAGTTATGACCCGTTGAAGTTTCGCGATGGAACCGGCACGATACCGGGAAGCGTAAATAGTGAATTTACGATAGAGCGAGATTTAGCCTTAGCGATCTAAACGAAAGTCGTAGAATATGTTAAACTAAGAACATCGATAAATAGAATGCCCAAATCTGACTTCGTATGAGGAAGTTATGATTTTTCTAAGATTTAGCATAGCAGTGCACAGCCCGAAATCTGAATTTTAGATCGGTCGATTTTTAGCCGACGGGATCTAAATGAAAGTTGTAGTACTCGTAAATACCAACGCGTGGATATAAAGAACGTCGATAATAGAGCTCGTATGCGAAAGTTATGGACGAAGCTTAGTCCCTACTTTTCGAGCGCGGCGAATTCGATACAGTTTCGTAAATACGAGATAGAATGAGAATTAGCCAACGAGGTCTAAATGAGAGTTGAAGATCTCATTAATAGGAACTCAACGGTAAAAAGACAGACAAAAATGGAGCTCGTATGCGAAAGTTATGGACGAAGCTTAGTCCCTACTTTTCGAGCGCGACGAATTCGATACAGTTTTGTAAATCCGAGATAGAATGAGAATTAGCCAACGAGGTCTAAATGAAAGTTGAAGATCTCATTAATAGGAACTCAACGGTAAAAAGACAGACAAAAATGGAGCTCGTATGCAAAAGTTACGGACGAAGCTTAGAGACTACTTTACTATAAAACTCCTATAAATACAAGGGTGAACTCCTCATATTTTCTTCACACCATAAGCCTCTCTTTCTCTCTCTAACTTCTCTCTAGCCTCCCTAAACCCCTCCCAAGTCTACGGAACCTCCCTAGCACAAGAAGAAAGCCCCGGAGCGCCCGACGGCTCCGAGAAGAAAAGCTTTCGGCTTGGAAACGCTACTCCAGCGAAGCCCGATTTTTAATAAAAACTCGCTGTAAGTGAGCTACGCCTATACTATATTTAATATAGATTTTATTTAATTATAGTAACATTATTAGGACCTTAAAATAATTATTTGGGCTATTATTATGAGTTATATTGAGTGTTATTTAACGCTTATATAATAGTAATAATAGCTAGACTATTAATTAGTCGTGGTTAACGTTAAAAACTAAACCCTAGTGGTATTGATACTAGGTTTTGTCGAGGAAAATTGTTTTGGGATAACGAAGTGCTGTCTGAGTTCGGAATCACCACCTAATCAGGTGAGTGCATGGTCTCTTTCATCTTACACATAGATATGAAGTATTTTAATATAAATTACGTGTTATGTGTGCATATTGTCTGAATACTTGTTGTCTATGCTGGTGAAAGATTTTTATACATGTTTTAAATGATGTAAACTGTATAAAGTATTTTATATCTACAAAATATGTTGGGTAAAACATGGGTAGATGAATGATGATGGATAAAAGCTGAAATAGAGGAACATTAGTAGTACGGACCTAGTGCCCTATAGGTATACATTGGCAGCAGTGGACCTAGTACCCTATAGATGAGCACTGGCAGCTGCGCCACAACCCGTAGATGATTTAGATCTACGGTAAACGTCCTAGCAGCTGCGCTCTAAGGATAGTATTGGCAGCTGCGCCTAATAGGGAGCCTTATGACCATGAAAGTAGTGTTTAAAGGTCAATACCGGCAGAAGCGCCTCATAGAAAATGTCCTAATTCTGGCAGCTGAGCCTAAGTGACAATATTAGCAGCTGCGCTTGACCAATGTGTCATTGGCAACAATGGACTTCATGTTGTTTCCTTAGGATGATCCTTAGGAATGAATGAATGAGAAATAGCTGATTCTTAGGGTAGATCCTTAAGAATAAAGAAGATAATGGGGATGGGTAATTGGGTTGATTGTTTGATTGTTTAAACATAATAATTATATTATTGTGGGTTGAAAACCCTATGTACTCACCAGGTTTCCCAACCTGACCCACTCAGTTTATTTATATCACAGGTGTTGATATGAAGTGACATTACACTGAGAGATTTAAAGAGATGTAGATCACTAGTGTAAATAATTGTAAGTTCTGTTTATGCTTATGTTTCTGTATTAACGATGACATCCCAAACGTTTTAAAATGAAATAAATACGTTTCTTCGAAAATGTTTTAATAACGTATTTACCATGTTTTTCTGGGAACAAATTCCGCAACATTTTTATAAAATGAAGTACTCTGATTTTTATAAAGCATAAACAACATCGGTCTTTTCTGGCCGTGAAAATGGGGATGTCACATAAGAATACCTTCATAAACCTCGTATAAAACTGTCCCCCTCTTGGGAGGCACTAGAATTGGTCAATGTTTAACTTTTGAACATTGTCACCTTTAGTCCTTCTACTTTTAATTAATCCTAAAATTAATTCCAATTAATTTATGATTAATTTTTTAATTAAACAATACTATTTATAATTATTATATTATTCTCTTAATATCTTACTAAATCATTTATTTTGATTTGTAATTAATTTAAAAATCATATAATAAATTAATAAATCAATCACTCTCTCCAAAAAGAATTCCAGTCAATTACTAGGTTTGAGGGCAACCTAAAAGGACTTTGTTAATAATTCAAGATTATACTAATTTAGTTATTGCCTTTGACACCTAATCCCATAGTATCCCACTTGGATAAGTCTAAAAACTAAATTACATGTATAACTTCTAAATCAAACAGGAAAGTGTGATTTCCAAAGCAACTACCGAACTCTGATCCGATCAGATATTGGTCCATAGATAAGTGATAAAATATTCCTCCGTTCTTCAAGATATCATATGGACATAAGATATAGATTAGAATCAATCTTATTGTCCAAAATTTGTTTCCAAATTTCCGATTTGTGATGATGTCATCAGACTTCTAATTGATCACATCAATTTAGTCCTGGTTGGACCCAACACTATAAGTCAACACCAAATCATTGGGGGGGGGGGGGGGGGGCAAAGATATCTCTTTTCCCATCAGGGAAAAAGGAACGAATAAACTTTGACTCATATGATTGTATCCTTTACTCACCAAATTGTAGATGACACAACGTTTTATAACATCAAGTTACTGATGCATTTTCACAATACCAATATACAACCGACTTGGAAATTACAACTCATATATCTCCATTTTAAGAATATAAGATATTATCGTCTCCGAATTACTCGTGATATAGTCCATGAAGTAATTCTATTAGCATGAGTTTATCCAATACTCAAATCTCCATTTTCTAAGTACTCATGAACATTTTAGCAACACAATTGCTATGCCTACACTCCTTAGACAATCACAATCTAGTTCATGAAAGTCATCATTCACTACTTCCTTCCTAAAGTATGAGCAATTGTGAAGATTAGAATAATCAAATTCTTCAGGAAGTAAAATGTTGGGTACAAAGTTCTTTATTAGATGACTAGTGAAAGCTTGTCTTGAGAAGACCCACATGTATATGGGATTGATGCCTTGTGACATGATATATATATATATATATATATATATATATATAGAGAGAGAGAGAGAGAGAGATGTTAGCACCTCTATATATAGTGGGTTGCATACCACTTGTAGAGTGTGCTTTAGAGATGTAGTTCATTATGAGTAGTGAGGGGGATATCTATGTAGAGCTAGATCTAGATCCTTTGTTGTACTCATTCTATGACCGAATACATCTTTTAGCACCCAAATCACCGTGTTCTCTGTGTTCTTACAGTTCCGCATGCCCAATCAATGCTCATAATTCACTAAATTTGGTATCAGAGCGGGTCTTCGAAGATCAAAGTGATTTTTGAAGAAACGATTGTCGGTTTGGCTACATTCAACACAATTGGAACGTTTATAGTGAATCTCTCAATTATCTCTCAAAATCTCTTTGATTCGTGCTTGCGTTATTGAATTTCTGATCATTTTGACTCATTGGATCAATTTTTTTTTGAAAAACCCATTTGCTATGATCCAATAAAAATTTTCATTGATCAAACCCGATCTGATCCTATTCTTTTTTTTATTCGATTCTCAATTTGCAACTGTTCGTTTTAATGAAAATGTAGCCAAAAGTGAATTGAATTTGTTATCTTGAGCCCAAAATTCATTTTGTCTAAGATCCAATCATGAACTATTATTGTTCATAGTCCATAGAGCCCATATGTTTTTTGATCTGATATCTTAAAATTGTACGCCCAAAAATTATTAAACCGAACATTTGTTACTAAATCACTGTTGTTCGATTCTGAATTCTCTATGGTTCGTCAATGCTACATGGTTGTACATTCTGATGTGCTTTTCTCATTTATCAATCAATTTGCTCTTGAGTTTCATTTTCGTTTCAACCTTCCTAATAATCGATTAGTGTTGTTTGTTAATCTGTACTTGTGAATCGATTGTGTATGATTTGCTTGATAACAAATCGATGATGATCAAGTTGAACTTGAGAAATTGTCAAATTGATTCTTTGATTTTGATGAAATTGACCAAAAACAGTTGAAGGTGATGAAGAACAGTTGAATAATCACTTTTTGATCTGAAAATCGATGTTAAGATCAACAATTTTGTCTTTGTTGACCATATAAATTGAAAAGTCAAACTTCAAAAAAAAGTCAACATCAGATTCTCAAGTGTTGATTCTATGAATTGGAGGTTGAAATTGGTTGATACAAGTCGAACTTGGGAAGTTTGATGTCGAAATACTGTTTAATTGGAGTTTAATTTCAAAATTGATTGGGTTTGGGTTCTTGGTGTCGAATACTGTGAATGGGTTCATGTTCACATCTTAAACTTGATTTGGAAATCGAACCTGTGATCAATATTGATGTCGAACCATGGATTCTTGGAAGTCAAAATGAGTTAATTTGGACATGAGTTGGTCTTGGTCATGTTCTGGAAATTGCACTAAGGAAGAAAATAGATGAAATTTGAAGCATATTGTTGGAGTTCGAAGTGCCACAACAATTTCAAAATTGTATTCGACATGAAGAAATCGATTTTTAATTGGGTTCGCATCTACAATCTCATTTTGGGTTTAGAGATCAAACAATTTTCGCAATTGGGTAGATTCGCTTTTGAGGTCAACTTTGAGTTCACATATGGATCATGTTTTTGTTTTTGAAATCACAATCAGTTTCGCACATAAGGTCGCGGTTTGGGTCTTCGCTTTGTAAATTGATTTGGTTTGACGGTAAAATAAGGATTTGCATCTAAGATCGACGATTGGTTTTGGAGGTAGAAATCAATTTTGCATATGAGGTCAAATGGTTCATTTACATCCATGGATCGTATGTTCAATGTGTGAAAGTCTTCACATGAAACTGGAATGCAAAGTGAAGAAGAAAGGGTTGTTTCATTTTGCATCCGTGAACTTTCAAAAAAGTGACGATTTTAACCCACTTTCACAATGGGGGTCATAAAATGTGACAAATGCTGAACTTCCATTTCACATACCTGCAGTTTTCGCAAGTTGGCCGAATTTACCCAGTTTGGACATTAGGCTAAAATTTATGTGAAAGGGGGGATTTTCCAAATCAAGTCCTTGCAGTTTATGTGAATTGTCACTTTACGCCCAGATTCGCATTTTGGGTAAAGTTTCGCATTTGAAAGCTGTTTTGGCGCAACGGGTCCCTGCATAATTTTGCAATTGACAGTTTCTACCCAGATTTTTGAAATTTAAGTAAAAGGCGGCCCGAGAAGTATCGCATTCAAAGATTGTGATATTTTTGGATTTTCCGGATTTATGCAAAACGTTTATGTCATGTGTTAAGGGGAGTTTTGTATGAAAAATTCTGAATTGAGCGCTTTCGAATTCCTTTTTGGTTTTTATAATCATTTTTCAATTATAAAAATGGTGAGAGAATTAAATATGAGAATTCGAGTTGTGAATTTTTCATATTACACGGGTTTCAAGACCCATGTGACCTTGAGAAATCAAAGTTTATGTAGTGATTCGATTTAAGATTCTGAAGTAATTTGCGTTTTCCCGGTTCATGATGGGTTTGGACATAATGAAGATTTTTGAGGTGTGCTTTTATGCTCAAATTTAGGTGATCTGTTGAGGAGGTTTGGATACTCCTAATTACCTTTTGATGCTCGGTTTATAAGGTCTCACACTCTTGCACCCGGATTAGAAAGTCATTGGTGAATTGAAGATTTGATGTTCATTTTTACATTTGTCACACTTGAGGCTTAGTTCGTGAAGTTGCTAATTTTCGGAAGATTGAAGTTGAGTCAGGTATTCCTAACTTTGAGGGGGAGAATATTGGGTACAAAGTCCTCCATTAGATGACTAGTGAATGCTTGGCTTGAGAAGACCTACTTCCATATAGGATTGATGCCTTATGACATGAGAGATTGATATATATATATATATATATATATATATATATATATACACACACACACACACATACACACACACACACACACATATATATATATATATATATATATATATATATATATATAGAGAGAGAGAGAGACATGTTAGCACCTCTATATATAGTGGGTTGCATAACACTTGTAGAGTGTACTTGAGAGATGTAGTTCATTGTGACTAGTAAGTGGGATATTTATGTAGAGCTACATCTAGATCCATTTTTTTACTCATTCCTATGATCGAATACATCTTTTAGCACCCAAATCACCGTGTTCTTTGTGTTCTTACAATTCCGCATGCCAAATCAATGCTCATAATTCACTACATAAAACATGCAAAATGCAAACACAAGAATAAATAATTGAAAAAGATAGTAAACATACTCATAAATAATCTGTATTAATAAGTCAACAAAATCAATTTCATTTATTTTGTTAAAAGTTTCAAACTAAACATCTAACTAGTAAAACTAATGTCATCTCTCAAACCACTGCTCCTAGCACATTGACTATATTTAACCCTACTTTGAGCCTTTGTGAGAGGATATGTAGGATTGTCTTTTGACGAAACTCTTTTTACTATAAGATGACCTTCTTCAACTCTATGTCAGATGTAATTGTATATTCCATCGATATGTCTTGATTTACCATGATCTCTTGGTTCTTTGGTCAAAGAAACTACTCCTTCCTTATCGTAGGAAAGTTCCACTAGCTCCTGAATTGTCGGAACTACTCCAATATCACTGATGCAATTCTTCCACCAAGTTGCTTCCTTTGATACTTCACTCGTTGCTATGTAGTCTGATTCATAAGTAGAATCATCCACCGTGTCCTACTTGGAAATTTTCCAAGTTACTGCTCCTCCATTTAATAAAAACACTCAACCAGATTGAGAACGAAGATTGTGTCTATCTCTTTGAAAGTTGGCGTCACTATAGCCTATTACTCTCAATGTATCACCGCCACCAAGGAATAGGATTAGACCCTTTGTCTTTCACAGATACTTGAGAATGTTCTTTATTTCTGTCCAATGAGCTCTGCCAGGATTTCCTTGAAAACGACTAACCAAGATTAAAGCAAATGACACATCAGGGCGAGTACATGTCATAGCGTACATGATCGATACTACAGCCAAAACATATGGGACTCAACTCATTTCCGCTATCTCTTCATCTATACTAGGGCTTTGAGTCTTACTAAACTTGGAATTACTCTGAATAGGTAGCTCTTATTTATTGGAATTTTCCATACAAAGACATTTTAGTACCTTATCCAAGTGTGTACATTGACTAAGACCAATTAGTCTTTTCTTTCTATCCCTTAAGGTTCTTATCCCAAAAATATAGATTGCTTCTCCTAGACCCTTCATGGCAAAACACTTTCCAATCGAAGACTTTATTTCTTGCAAAGTTGGAATGTTGTTTCTTATAAGGAGTATCTCATTAACATACAATACTAGAAAGGTTGTTATCCTCCAACTAGCCTTGATATACACAAAGAACTCATCTTCACTCCTAGAGAAACCAAATTCTTTGACTTTCTCAATGAAGCAAATATTCCATCTACGAGATGCTTGTTTCAATCCATAAATGGATTTCTCAAGCTTACACACTCTATTAGGAAACTATGCATCTACAAAACCCTCTGGCTGACTCATGTAAATATCTTTAGCCAACTTCCCGTTAAGGAATCGTTTTTGACATCCATCTACTATATTTCATAATCATGAAAGGCGGCTACGGAAAACATTATCCTAATAGACGTGAATGTGTGTACCTTTCCATCCATGTCGATCTTCTTCTTGAAGATCCATTTGTAACCAACTATATTTCAACCAGGTGCTTGATCAACCAAATTCCAAACTTGATTATCATACATGGACTTGATCTAAGTATCCATTGACTCTTTCCATTTGGCAGCTTCATGGCCTACCATTGCTTCCTTGTAGTTAGCTGGCTCATCCAAATTTACCACTATACCATCACTGACAGACGTGTCACCCTCTGTAGTTATATGGAAACCACAGAGCTCATGTGGCATGCTAACTCTACTAGATCAGTGAAGAGGTAATGAGTTGTCAATGGGTTCAACATGACTGCCATCCTCTAGTTGAGCGCTAGTATTTTCGAAGGTTCCTTCATTGGTTAAGTCATGAATCTCTTCAAGGTCAATGGTACTCCCACTTCCCTCTTAACATATGAGCTGTCTCTCGTGAAATACTCATCTTCGTGCTACAAAGACAACGTTCTCACTAGGTCCATAGAACAAATATCCCAATGACTTTTATGGGTATCCAATGAAAATACATTTCTCACTTCTAGGTTCTAGCTTGTCACGAGTCTCTCGTCTAACAAAAGCTTCACAACCTCAGACCTTGATATGTGCTAACGAGGGAACTTTCCATGTCCATATTCGTGAGGTGTTTTGGCAACCTTCTTGGTAGGGACAAAATTTAGGATATGGGCGGTTGTCTCTAAGGCATATCCCTATTAAAAAAATAAGAAAAGAAACTCAACTCATCATGGAACGAATCATGTTTAACAAGGTCCGATGACGCCTCTCATCAACACTATTAAGTTGTGGTGTCCTAGGAGGAGTCAATTGTGAAAAAAATTCCACATTCCTTAAGATATCTGTGGAACTCGATTCTAAGATACTCTCCACCTCTATCAGATCGGAACATCTTTATCTTCCTGTCTAATTGGTTCTCGAATTCATGTTTAAACTCTTTGAACTTTTCAAAAGTTTCTTATTTATGCTTGGTTAAGTATATATAACCACATCTGTTATAATCATCTGTAAATATCTCATAAAATCGATTAGCATCCCTTGTGCTGGATCTGGAGGATCCACACACATCTGTATATATGAGATCTAAAAATCACTCACCTCTTTCACAAGATCCAGTGAAAGGTTATTTTTCTCATATTCTCCAAAAGACAAGATTCACATTCATCATCTGTCCTTAAGTCAAATGACTCTAACACTCCATCCTTTTGAAATTGAGCGATGCATTTCTTGTTAATGTGCCAAAGAAGACAAGACCACAAGCATGCCTTATCTAAAACATTAGATGAATCAATATGAAATACACTATTACCTAAGCTATCAGCAGAAATCATAGTTTCATACACACCATTAGAAGGTAAGGCTTTAAACATTAAAATGCCATTTTAAAAAACTAAAATCGGTCCATTCATGTCATTAAACGAATATCAAAAACCATATCTAAAAAGTGCATGAAAAGAAATAATGTTTCATGTCATTTATGATGAATAACAATAATTAACGAAATCTAATATATCATCACTACTAAGCATAAGACTATAAGTTCCAATCTTGGTAATAGTAGAAGATAGCATACTGCCTATGATTAGATTCATCCTTCCATGCTCCACCTCTTCAATTTGTGTTAGTATCTGCAAATAAGAACAAATGTGAAAACCACATCGTGTATCAAGGACCCAACAACGATTAGGCTGTGAGTTATTAGTTTGAATAGTGAAAATACTCACCAACAATGGCTTCACTTTACGATCCTTGATGTCCTGCAAGTACTTGGGGAAGCTTCATTTCCAATGACCCTTTTCACTGCAATAGAAGCAAGTGATCTCTTTGGGATCACAAACAGAAAGAATATCAGCACTAGGATTTGCTTTTGGGCCATTGCTAGACGACCAAGCATGGGCCTTTCCCTTCCAGTTCTGCTTAGGAGCACCTTTCCTTTTTTTACTGCGAAGGTGGGCTTTATCTTCCCCTCCTTAATGTCCTGCAAGTATTTAGGGCAGCTTCGTTTCCAATGCCATTTTTCATGAAAATGGAAGCACTCTACTTCCTTTGGATTGGATGAGGGAGTAGCAGAACCACCTTTGGACCCACTAGAAGAGGATGCATCATGAGACTTTCCCTTGTGATTCACTGAGGAAGCTTTCCTCTTCTTTCCCTTCCGATGTCCAATTGCCAGGACTGGGGCAGCAGCAGTAGGAGTGGGTACAACATACTTGACTTTTAAACTACTTTCAACAGTTCTCAATAGGCCTTGAAGCTTGCTTAGAGTGACTTCCTCCTTATTCATATGATAAGTCATTTTAAACTGATCATAACAAGGAGGCAAAGAGTGTAGGATAATATCAATAGCCAACTCTTCGTCGAAATTGACATTCAACTTTAGCAAGCGGTCCACATATTTTTGCATCTTTTGCAAGTGGGCCGTGACAGACTCTCCATCCTTCATTTTTGTTGTTATCATGGAGGCAATGATTTCATACCTTTCTTGTCGAGCATTCTGATGGTACCTTTCGATCAAGTCTTGGTGCATCTCGAAAGGGCAAAAGTCCTCGTAGGACTTCTGAAGCTCAGAAGTCATAGTGGCTAGCATAATTCACGACACCTTTGTCGTGTCCTTCTCATGAGCCATATACTTAGCCAGTTGCTCAAGAGTAGCGGTTTCTTCATCAATATCCTTTAGCTCTTTGTTGAGGATGTATTCCTTTTCCTCATAGCGAATGGCCATGCGAATGTTTCTAATCCAGTCGTTGAAATTTGACCCATCGAAAATCACCCTCCCACACAAGTTCATGAGGGAGAAAGAGTCGGAAGAGTTTGAGTTTGAAGCGTTGTTTGAGGTATACATCTGAAAAAGAAAGACAAGTTTCATTAGATAGAAATTCCTTAATATAACACCCAAATGAAATATTAAGGCTAGGACCCAAACACAAAAATTCACAACATAGAAAAGGGATGTCGTAATCTAATTGCAAATTATTTGAATGGAGGTAAATGACGATTTACCAATTGACTTGTTAACACCTTCATCCGATTATATAGCATTCGCAATTACATCAAATCTACGAAACAAAAACGCTTTTAGGATAATTGGAAAATCAAGTTTTGAATTCAATGTGTTTTCTACATCGAACGAGGTGACCGGCTCTAACCAGTGAATGCTTGGGTTGTCAAGTGCTTCGGTTATAATTCTCTCCATAGACCAAGGAGGAAATAACATCTTCTTAGCTTCTAGAGTGATTTGAGCATCACGAAGTGCTTTCTCTTTTTCTTCATCTTCTCTAACAATGTGATTTCAATCTCAGCTTCACTCGTCGGATAGACACTTTATCAGGTTCAAAACATGGAAAGTAGGGTGTACGTTACTAAATTCTTGAGGTAGTTTGAGTTTGTAAGCTATAGGGCCGATTCTAGCGAGAATCTCAAAAGGACCTATGTACCTTGGATTTAGCTTCCCACGCTTTCCAAAGCATATCAAGCCCTTCCAGGGTGAGACCTTCAATAAAACATGGTCATCCACCTGGAATTCCATTGGTTTCCTTCTCTTGTCTACATAGCTTTTCTGTCGGTCTGTAGAGGCTTTCAATCGTTCACGAATTCGAATGATCTTCTCTGTCGTTTCCCGAATGAGTTTTGGACCTATGAGAGTGTTGTCACGAACTCATCCTTTAGCTAACTATGTATCACCCACTTCATCCCAACAAAGAGGGGATCTGCACTTCCGGCCATAGAGGGCTTCAAATGGAGCACCTTTATGCTTGTGTGATAACTGTTATTGTAGGAGAACTCGACAAGGGGTAAATGAGTATCCCATTCCTTTCCAAAGTCTATAACACAGGCTCGCAACATATCTTCCAAAGTTTGAATTGTCCTCTCACTTTGTCCATCAGTTTGCAGATGATAGGTTGTGCTCATATCCAGCCTAGTTCCTAGGGAACTTTGTAGCGACTGCCAGAATCTTGAAGTGAATCTACTATCTCTATCAGAGATAATGGATATGGGAACACCATGCAGTCGTACAATCT
Organism: Lactuca serriola; assembly: GCF_051521515.1. NCBI lineage: Eukaryota > Viridiplantae > Streptophyta > Magnoliopsida > Asterales > Asteraceae > Lactuca > Lactuca serriola. Next base: position 176,602,788 of record NC_136412.1, on the reverse strand, counting down.
CCCTAATGTAGGTTCTTGATAGTTTCTCCATCTTGTCAGCTTCTTTGATAGGTACGAAGTGTGTGGACTTGGTTAACTTGTCTACGATCACCCAAATGGTATCGAGACCACCTGTTGTCTTAGGAAACTTGGTTATGAAGTCCATTGTGATCCGCTCCCACTTCCACTCAGGTATCTCCGGTTGTTGTAGCAAACCTGAGGGTTTCTGGTATTCGACCTTAACCTTAGCGCAAGTAAGATACTTGCTCATGAAGGTAGCAATCTCTGCTTTCATGTTAGGACACCAGTATAACTTTTTGAGATCCAGATACATCTTATCTGAAACTGGGTGGATGGAATATCGAGTATTGTGCACTTCAGTCATGACCAAGTCTCTGAAACCACCGAGCTTCGGTGTCCAGATCCGATCCATGAGATACAAGGCTCCTCTACCTTTGACTTGATGTTTTTATCCATCCCTCTCAGGGATTCACCTGCCACATTTTCAGGCGTCAAGGCTTCTAACTAAGCCTCCTTAATTTGTGTGGACAGATGTGAATGGATAGTCATAGTCAATGATTTGACTCTATGACCAGAGTATTCTTTCCGACTTAGGGGGTCAGCTACTACATTGGCTTTACCGGGATGATAACGAATTTCGCATTCGTAGTCATTGAGTAGCTCGACACATCGTCGTTGTCTCATGTTGAGCTCCTTTCTGGTCGAATATATATTGAAGGCTTTTATTATCTGTAAAGATAGTGCTTTTTGTACCATACAGGTAGTGTCTCCAGATCTTCAGAGCAAATACCACCGCTCCTAACTCAAGATCATGTGTGGTGTAGTTGACTTCGTGTGTCTTTAGTTATCTTGAGGCATACGCAATGACCTTTCCCCGTTGCATAAGAACACACCCAAGCCCTTGATTAGATGCATCATAATAAACCACGAAGTCTTCTATCCCTTCTGGGAGGGATAGTATCGGTGTGCTGCATAAGCCTCGCTTTAGTGTTTGGAATGCATTCTCTTGTTTCTCTTCCCAGTCAATGGTCACACCTTTCTGGGTCAATGTAGTAAGTGGTTTCGCGATCCTAGAGAAGTTATGAATAAACCTACGATAGTAGCCAACGAGACCTACAAACTGATGAATTTTAGTAGGCGTCTTCAGGGCTGACCAGTTCTTAATGGCCTTTATTTTGGAAGGGTCGAAGTGAATTCCCTCTTCGCTAACCACGTGACCCAAGAATTTGACTCTTCGAATCCAAAATTCGCACTTAGAGAACTTATCGTAGAGCTTCTATGACCGTAGTGTTTCTAAGATCTATCGTAGATGTTGACTATGCTCCTCCTTACTACGAGAGTAGATAAGTATGTCATCGATGAACACAATAACGAACTGATCCAAGTAAGGACGGCACACCCTATTCATTAAGTCCATGAATACTGTGGGCGCATTAGTCAATCCGAATGGCATCACTACAAATTCGTAGTGTCCATAACGAGTTCGGAAGGCTGTCTTGGGAACATCTTACTCTACCACTCAAAACTAGTGATAGCCGAATCCTAGATCAATCTTTGAAAAGTAACTCGCCCCTTGCAGTTGGTCGAACAAGTCGTCTATGAGAGGTAGAGGGTATGGGTTCTTGACAGTAATCTTGTTTAGCTCTCTGTAGTCGATCCACATACGGAATGATCCGTCCTTCTTCTTCACGAACAAGACCGATGCTCCCTAGGGCGAGAAACTTGGTCTAATAAAGCCCTTGCTGAGCAGTTCGTTCAGTTGACCGGATAGCTCCTGCATCTCAGCTGGTGCTAGACGATAGGGCGATTTGGCTACTGGGGTAGCCCGTGGAACTAAGTTGATTCTAAACTCGACTTGACGCTGTGATGGTAATCCTGGTAGTTCTTCTGGAAAGATGTTGGGAAAGTCGCGTACTTCTGGGATGTTCTTTATGTCTTTTGTCTCTTGGCTTATATCGACTACATGAGCAAGGAATGCATGACATTCCTTTCATAAGTACTTCTGGGCTTGTATACTCGAGATGATACGAAGGTTCGTGCCGGGTTTGTCGTTATAGATAACTAGGGTTTCATTAGATGATAGATTAAGATGAATGGATTTCTCGTAATACATGATGTCAACACGATGAAGACTCAACCAATCCATGTCGATAATGACGTCGAAACTTTAATTGAGACAGGCATAAGGTTGATTTAAAATGAATGGCTATCTAGAGATAGGGTACATCCTATGTATATACTGCTAGTGCTCTCAGTTTTTCCGTTATCCATTTCTACAGTGAACGGTACTTTCAGTGCACATGATTTTTATTTAAGTAAGTGTGCAAATTTCTGGTTCTCGAAACTCCTCTCCGCTCCACTATTAAACAATATGCATGCATAAAAGTTATCTAGGAGAAACGTACCAGTGACCACTGTAGGGTCTGCTACCGCTTCCTCATGGCCTATCGCCAAAACTCTTCCCACTCCACCAGCGATCCCTGCCTTCAGGCAGTTCCTCTTGTAGTGACCCACCTCGCCACATCCGTAGAAAGCATGAACCACTCCAACGCCAGGGACTTGGGTGATTGGCCTAGCCGAAGACTTCTAGAAATGGGCAGTATTCCCCTTCCTATTGCAGTTAGCACACTGCTTTATCGGTGCAGTGGCAGTAGGTGCTATCACGGGATGAACAACCATGAACTGCTGCTTCTTGGCAGAGTTCTGCGTCATATTTCCTTTCTTCTTGTCCTAGAACTTCTACTTGTTGTCAGTGGCTTTTGATGGTTCTGGGATGGCAAGGGTTGTTGTTGTTGTCGGGGTGTGGACTCCATGATCGATGAGCCGCTTTGCCAATCGCTTGGCACGGTCAAAGGTAGTGGGGTTTGAAGCTAGAACATTCCCCTGAAATGGAGGCACCATCCCCCAAATATACCTCTCGACCTTCTTTCCTTTAGTAGGGACCATTCCTAGGCATAGAGCCACCAAATCACTGAACCTGGCGGTGTAAGCAACTATGTTGGAGCCCTTCATGGTTAGGCTTCAAATTTCCTGTTCAAGTTTCTGAACCTCGCCCCTCGGGCAGTACTCCTCAATCATAAGCTCCTACATATCTTCCCAGCCCATTGCATTAGCCACTATCAAGGTAAGTGACTTGACATGGCTATTCCACCATGTTAGGGCTCTGTCCGAGAAGGTGCATACAACAAATTTTACTTTGCTTCCTTCCGGACAGGAGCAGATCTCAAAGATCGACTCAGTCTTTTCGAACCATTACGATAGAGCAATGATCCCACCGCTGTCGTTGAAGGCTCTGGGTTTGCAGTTGGTGAAGTACTTATATGAACACTCTCTAGAGCGCACTGGATCATCACTTTGAGTAGAATGTACAGTTGCCCCACTCCCGCTAGTACCGCTAGCGTTGAATTGAGCTAAGGCTGACGTAACAGCCGCAACCACCGCAATTGGAGAGTTGCAAGATCATATTGTAGAGGAGGTGGTGGTTGAGTTGGAGTTATCGGGGGATTGATTATTGTTACTCTGTGTGGAGGCATCGCTCAACTAAAAGTTTATAAATATAAAGACGATAGTAAGCAGTCAATAGTGAGAATAATGAGAGTGATCCATGAACTAACTCGTCATAGTTCAACAAATAGATGAGAGTGTACTTGCAATAGAGATCTAACAATTGAAGGATGAAAGAATTTGGATAAAAATTTCCCATGAGATTAGATGTCTGTCAATATCATTGGCATTAAAGATGTAGCAAGTTCGGGAAAAATGACCTTGGAGTAGGTCTTACATCAAACCAAAAATGAGAAAATTCTGACAACAATAAGACTTAACAGTCTGAAAGTTCAAGGTCTTAACTTAAGCAGGAAATTAATACTAGAGTCTATACATAGACCTAATTATATCCAAAAGATAGAGTAGAGTAGACTCTACTCGGTAGGGGAGTTGTTCTGGTTGGTACTTGATTCAGCCCTGGCTTCAGCCTGCTGCTGTTTTGTTTCCCAAACACGTCTTTGCAGTATCACCTGGTTCTGAAAATGATCCCTAGTTTCAGATCGACAGGCATTCAGCTCCACCTGTAGGGCATCAGTACGAGACCTTTCAAAGTCCCGGTCATCGGTCAGATGACGAAGACGAACTGTGGTGACTCTGGAGTTAGCACAGATCTCCATGACTTGGCCGAAGTTTGCTCTTCCCTGCTCAGCATTGCAAGCAACATGACGAACAATAATAGGAAGGACTCTGTTTGCTGTGCCTCCCTCATTCAGGTTGTAGTAACTCCGGTATCCGTTGTAAGGAGGTGGTTGTCCCTGCTCGTGGTTCCACCTACCCAAGTTCATCGCCCACAAAGGCGTTGGGCCTTGGAAGGCCTGACGAGGGTTAGGACTTTCAGCAACTTGGGGTGGATTATAGACCTCGGGTTCTGAGTCTGAGTCTTCTTGTACTTCCTCCTCGTTCTCTTCATCAGAACTCTCCTCGGGGTCTTCTTCTGCTGGGACCATTAGGTTTTCATTCTCGGGTTCAGCTTCAAGCCATCCTCCGACTCCTTGATCGGTAAAGTACGGGTCGGTAGGGAGATGGAATCTAGCTATGTTATCTAAGCGAGAAAAGGGATGTAAGAAACATATAATAGAGGTACTACTTAAGATAATTATAGGATGATCCTTACCGGTTACTTCAATACTTGCGTAGTGCATACCAGTAATATGTAACCAAGATAGAATAGACCTTCGAATAAATGACCCTAACTCAAAGACCACAACCAAACAAGGAACAAGAAGTAAAGCAAAGACCACAAATTCTAAGTCTATGATACCCTAGTCACATATAACCTTAGCGTATGCACTCAACAACTATTGGCCTACTAATAAAGACCTTTTAGTTCTCAAATAAGTAATTATGGTATCACAAAATACTCCTATAGTATTTTTGAAGTTTATCTTATGCTCTAAAGTCTTCATTGTAGTAGAGTTGGTATGTTTTTAGACTTGCTACAACACCACAACCATTCCTAGGCACATGCTAATCACTTTTTGGAAAGATATAGTTGATCAGGCTATATCACTCCCATATCTGATCATATGTCCCCAAGCCTACTTGTGTTGTCCAACAACCACAATACTTTTGTTCTATTCTAGTAAGACACTGATCCTAGTATGAATGCATGTACATACACTTTAGTTAAATAATTTATTATTTAAAAAGTATAAACTCTTGGTCAGAGTATTTTAATCCCGATGTGTTTATAGTTGTATATCTTTTATGGGTTGATATACTCAATTTACTATAAACAAAGTTATGATACTAATTTGTCACACCCCCAAATCGAGAACGGCGGAAACGTTCGGGGGCGGAGGACGTCATGTTTAGTATCATAACAATGCACAATAGTAAAAATAAGCAATGACATCATCCATTGAATTAATAGTGTAATATATACATGTGTGTTCTGAATGTATTTGTAAGACACCAAAAGTATACATATCAAAATAAAAGATGAGTCTTGAAAGGACTCCGTCTTCTCAAAACCTGGCCATTTGTACCAGTCTACTGGTGACCTGAGAGTACAATTTATTTTGAAAGAGTAGATCAACATTTAAGTTGGTGAGTTCATAAGTATTTTAGTGTCAAATGTTTGCATTAGTTTGATGAAAATGCTTGTAAGTGTTTTGATGTAAACATTTGTATACTTCCTAGAAAATCCTATATTTTCTACTAAAAGTAGTCTTCTACCAAGACTCAACTGTTATGTATGCTTGTTCTTTTGTAAAAGTGAGTGTTTTTCCCAAGTATGACTATCATTACCAGAAAATAGTTTACATTACCTTTTATGTGAGAAGATCACTATATGAATGTAATGGGAAAATTAAGACGTACAGTAGTACTATATATAGTGACTACTGAAGTACTAACTACCTTAAAACCAATTGTTTAATTAAGGTAAAATGTGATGAGATTATAACCATGCTTGATTGACTAATATAAAACACAACATTCCAAAGACATCGAAATGGTATGACATTTGTCACTCGTAGACCTGCAGGTCCTACTGTAGCTAGCAGCAAGGTGTAGGATGGTCAATCCCGTATAGATCTATACACAAACTCACGCTCTCCCTTCATGAGACTCTGGTTACAAAACGTGACACAACAGTATATTGGCATGCCATGAAGTAGTGGCTCACATTAATGTGATCTTGTTCTTGTATTAGTGTGTATGTTCCTTCTGTTCTTGTTATAGTATGTTCCTTTTGTTCTTGTTATAGTATGTTTGAACTGACTCATGTATGAACTAACTCATGTAAGATTCATTGTTCCAGAAATAGTAAGTAGTAATCCACTAAACTATACCTATTATAGTTTACTAGTATAACTTTTTGACTGCTACTGATGTATAGAAAAGACTCAATTACTTACCAAGCAACTACGTTAAGTATAATCCTTAAAATGGGTTTAATATTCACTTATCTATTCAATAAGTATAACTATGATTTAACCGACATTCGGACTAGTGATCCTACCCTGATCTCACAACCAATCAAGGAACATAAGTCAAGGTATCTAGCAATAGTCCTAAGTCCAATAAAGCATACTTATGCGTAAATAGATTGACGAATATGATTTGATATAAAAGAAATTTATAAAAGCTTTAAAAGAGTTTTCAATAAGTTTGAGTATAAGAAATCTTTTTGGATGTTGTTTTCACATGTAAATGATTAACACAATTTCATTGTGTTATACTTGTATTCCACCCCTCCCCCCCCCCCCTAAAATCATCTAAAAGTATTTAAAGGCGTAGTTGTAGGGGTATGAACTCACCTGTAGTAATTGATTTGAATGAAAGATCGATATAGGATGCTAAGTATGCCCATTGAAGCCTCGAGCACAAACGGATCCTATTAAGCATATAATGACACATATATGTATTTGATTAGTGTATATAACAACTAATCATGTAAGGGAACAACCTCAGGGACTAGGAAACACTTGGAATGAAGTGTTTCAATCATATATGATTGAGTCAATGGAGTTTATGGCCATACAAGGATGTGTTCACGGCCAAGAATGCTTAAGTGTTTACGGCCAAAGCTTGGTCTAGGAAGAGTTTACGGCCAAGGAAGGAGGGTTCACGGCCATATCAAGATCTTATGAAGGGTTCACGGCCACATGAAAGGTGTTGGATTAAGTGTCAAGTTCATAACTATTTTTGGAATGTACTTGACCCGATTAGCATGCTCCATTTGGGTTGCATGGCATCATGCATTTGGATAGATTAAAATGAGAGAAATCACACTTACGGTTTATTAATATATTATAAGTTCTAATATATTAATAATGTTATTTAATTAGTATTGATCAAGAATTAATTTGAAATTAATTAAGTGATCAAAAGGAGACTAATTAAATTATTGGGTTGATTATGTAAATCATACATACTTATATAGTGGGCTAAAGCTTCATGGATTATCAAGTTGGGCTAAAACCCATAGGATGCTCCATGGTGTTTATAGAACCCATGGGTCATGGAAATGAAAACTCATGACAATTAGGGTTTACATGGTGTAACCCTAATTGTAACACACTATATAAGCTTCATGTTTTTCACCAAAATCAACCACTAAGACATACAAGTGAGGGCTAGCTGATTTCTAAGTGTTCTTCATTTCTCTCTAAGTTATTCCAAGTGAATTTGGTGTTGTGTGAGACATTTGAGGCATCACACTTGAGGTGCTAGGCTCACAAGGTTTTCAAGGAATCCAATATACTACAAGGTATGTTTTCTTGCTTGCTTTTATTTTTGAAAGTTCCTCATGTATGCTAGATAGGATATAAACCTTGGAAAAACAAATTTTGCATGTATCATAGATAAAACATAGATCCAAGGTTTCTAGGGTTGCATGTACACCATAGGAGTGTTAGAATGCTCAAAACCCTTCAGTGGTATCAGAGCCTAGGCTTGTTTGTTTGATACTTGATGGAAAATTATGAAAAAAAAACTCAGTTTTTCTGCACTCTGCAGCATGAACTCGCTGAGTCCATGGGGGGGGGGGGGGGGGGGCTCGACGAGCCCATGAGTACACTCATCCTACTCGTCGAGTAGGTTTGTGCACTCGACGAGTAGGAGCCATAGAATGCAGTTTTTCGAGTTTTGCTGCTGGAAATGGACTAGAAACATTATCCTAAACTGTTTTGGTGCTATAAAACTTGTTTTAGATGGTGTAATGGTTGTTCTAATCCATCTACAATGGCTAATATCAAAATTTCATGTTTTTATGTGTTTATATGTTCTTGAAATTTTGATAGGAATATTCATGTTCTTATGAGTTCTTGATAGATCATAAGAATTACTTGTTAAAATTGTTTAATGTTTAATTCATGATCACTATGTGTTTTAATGGAATCCATAATTTGTCCTCAAGTTATGGATTACCAAAAGTCACACTTTTAAAGACCATTAAAGAAACACAAAGGTTACATAAAATGAAAAGTCACTCATTTTATTAAACCATTAACTCATAATTTATGAAATGAAAAGTTTTGTAAAGTTAAAAAATTTTCCCTCAAGTTTTGGAACATGTAAAGTCACTTTTAAATGTTTAGTTCCAACCCCTAGAATTTTAAAAGTTAAAATCAACCCTTATAAGTTTAATAATAATTATATATGTATAAGAAAAAGACATTTTACCGTTAGTAGGCCTCATTCACGAAGTCGGTCTATAAGGGGGTATAAGGTTGTTGCCTACAAAATGGCAGCTTAATGGGTGTCCACTCTCACCCACCGCTTCCTTGATCGGTGGAGGGTCATTAGCTGAACGGGTAAGACAAGGACTTTAAATCTTCATTAAAATTATGATGAATATAAAGTAACTAAATGTTTTTATAAATTCCCAATCTTAGTTACTTTAGGAAAATCTGAATAATGTGCTAACCCATGAAATTACACTTTGCACTTTGATTAAGTCGTTAGTGGAGCGTGTGCGGTTAACCGGCACAATAACATGGACTTAACAAGGTAGGAAAAGGGTAAGTTAATATTTATCATAGTATCAGTGGAGCGCGTGTGGTTAACCGGTACATCGATTGAGGGGTAAATATTAAGGGTACCAAGTAATTTGCATGGTTACTTCACACCTTGTTTTGTGATCCTCGGTATCCTAGTCACAAAACCTAAAGGGCACACTTGAGATTGAAACATGCCATTCAAAAGTTCAATGAATCTCAAAGAATCTAGGAGTTTCGAAACCAATTAAAACCTAATAATTTATTTCGTTTTTCATGGTGGAAATTGGTGAATCGTCATTCACCTACCTTTAAATATTCTATAGCTTGGATTACGATATCTATCTTCTAAGTTATAAAATATTGTGTTGGGTCCTAGCCTTAATATTACATTTGGGTGTTTTATTAAGGACTATCCTTATATCTAATCTAAGCTTGTCTTTCTTCTTTTTCAAATGTCTTCCAACAATGCTGCTTCTGGCTCAAACCCTACCGACTCCTTCTCTCTTATGAACCTTTGTGGGAGAGTCATCTTTGATGGATCCAACTTTATGGATTGGATCAGGAACATCAGGATGGTCACACGGTATGAGGAAAAAGAATATGTCCTTGACAAGGAGCTTAAAGAACTCGAGCCGTCTGCTACTCCTAATGAGATCGCTGAATATCAGGCACATGAAAGAGATGCTACCAAGGTGGCATGCATCATGTTGGCCACTATGACAGCCGAGCTCCAAAAGTCCTATGAGGACTACTATCCTTTTGAGATGCACCATGATTTGATGGACCGCTAGCATCAGAGTGCTCGTCAAGAGAGATAAGAAATCATCTCCTCTATGATAACAAACCGAATGAAGGATGGTGAACCCATCACGGGACACATGCAGAAAAGGAAAAGGTATGTGGACCGTTTGCTAAAACTGAATGTGAACTTCCCTGAGGAGTTGGAAATAGACATCATTTTGCCTTCCTTACCTTCATGTTATGATCAATTCCGTATGAAATACCACATGAACAAGGAGGAAGTCACACTCAGCAAACTTTAAGGTCTTTTGAAGACCGCGGAAAGTGGTCTTAAAGGTAAGTCAGGTGTTACTACTCCTATTCCTACCGCGGCCCCTGTCTTGGCAATCGGGCAAGGCAAAGGTAAGAAGAGTAATTTCCCTTCGAAGGGAACCAAGGGGAAGACCCTTGATGGATCCTCTTCAAGTGGAACCAAGAAAGGTTTTGTCACTTTTTTTGCTAACCCTAAAGAGGCTGAATTCTTCTATTGCCATGAAAAGTCGCATTGCAAGCGAAACTGCCCAAAGTACGAGCAAAATATGAAGGATGGGAAAGTTAAACCCTACCATGCAGGTACATACACTATATTGTCTAATAATTCACCCTATTCTAATTCTTGGGTCCTTGATACAGGTTGTGGTATTCACATATGTACTGATTTGCAGGGACTAAGAAGAAGTGAGAATGTGGAGCATGGGAAGATAAAATTGATCATGGGGAATAGGAAAGCTTCACCTGTCACCAAGATTGGAGTTTATTCTTTGTTGCTAACTAGTTGATTAGTATTAGATTTGAATATGTGTTGTTACTCGTCTGAAATGGCGAGAAATATTATTTCCTTTCATGGTGTGTACAAACAAGGTTTTACCTTTTCATTTGATAATTATAGTGGTGGTATTAATGCTTTCTTTAATAATGTTTTTTATTTTAAAGCATTACCTTGTGATGGTGTATATGAAACTGTGTCGGTTGTTGATAACCTAGGAAATAATGTATTTTGTATCGATTCTTCCACTAGCTTGGATAAAGCGTCTTTATGGCTTTATCGTCTTGGACATGTAAGCAAGAAACGCATAGGCGAACTCCAAAAGGATGGAGTCTTGGAGTCGTTTGACCTAAAGTCAGATGATAGTTGTGAATCTTGTTTGCTTGGGAAAATGACAAAGTCACCATTCACTGGTACTTGTGCTAGGGGTGACGGTTTGTTGGACCTCATACACACTGATGTGATGGGCCCTTCAGAACCGCCACAAGAGATGCTAACCCCTTCTATGTGACTTTTACTGATGATTTTAGTAGATATGGATATGTCTACTTAATCAAGCATAAGTCAGAGACCTTTGAAAGATTCAAAGAGTTCAAGCAGGAAGTGGAGAATCAGTTGGGCAGGAACATTAAGATGCTTCGATCCGATCGAGGTGGTGAGTGTCTTAGTACAGAGTTCCTTGACTATCTTAAGGAATGCGGGGTTATCTCACAATTGACACCTCCCGGGACACTACATCTTAAGGGTATGGCTGAGGCGCAATCGAACCTTGTTGGATATGGTTCGTTCCATGATGAGTCGAGCTTCGCTACCAATCTCATTTTGGGGGTATGCCTTAGAGACTGTCGCCCATATTCTTAATCTAGTCCCTACAAAGAAGGTTGCCAAAACACCTCATGAGATGTGGACCGGAAAAGTTCCCAATCTGGACCACATCAAGATTTGGTGTTGCGAGGATTTTATGTGGCACGAGTCTCACGATAAGCTCGAACCTCGAAGTGAGAGGTGTATTTTCATCGGCTACCCACAAAGATCCTTTGGTTACCTCTTCTACAGACCTGGTGATAATGTCTTCTTTGTAGCAAGGAGAGGAGTCTTTCGCTAGAGAGAATTCATGAGCCAAGGAAACAGTGGGAGGCAAATTGACCTTGAATAAATTCAAGAGTCAAGCGGTGAAGGAACCTCAAACCCTAGCAATCAACCTGAGGAGGAAACTCCTATTGATCCGATAGAAGAATCTGCACCTCTGAGGCGTTCCACGAGAGTTAGGAATGCACCTGAGCATTAATATGGTTTCCATATTACTACGGAAGGTGATACACTTATCAGTAATAGCACACTGGTGAGTCTAGATGAACCTAACAGCTACACGGAAGCCATGGCAGGCCCTGAGGCTGCTAAATGGAAAGAGGCTATGGACAGCGAGATATAATCCATGTATGACAATCAAGTTTGGAACTTGGTTGACAATATACCAGGTCACAAGTCAGTTGGTTGCAAATGGATCTTCAAGAAGAAGACCAACATGGATGGTAATGTACACACTTATTAGGCACAACTGGTTGCTAAGTGCTTTTCTCAGACTCCGAGACTTGATTATGATGAGATCTTTTCACCAATAGCAAAGATTAAATCTATTAGGGTTATGTTAGCCATTGCTGCATTTCATGATTATGAAATATGGAAAACGGATGTCAAAACCGCTTTCCTTAATGGAAAGTTGGCTGAGGATGTTTACATGAGTCAGCCAGAGGGTTTTTTCAGTACAAAGTACCCTAATAGAGTGTGTAAGCTTGAGAAATCCATTTATGGATTAAAGCAAGCACCTCGCAGATGGAATCTTTGATTCGATGAGAAAGTCAAAGAGTTTGGCTTTTCGAGGAGTGAAGATGAATCTTGTGTACATGTCAAGGCTAGTGGGAGTATAGTAAGTTTTTTGGTACTGTATGTGGATGACATACTACTCATAGGAAATGACATCCCAACTCTGCAGGAAGTTAAGTCCTGGCTTGGGAAGTGTTTCACTATGAAGGACCTTGGAGAAGCTGCCTATATCCTAGGGATAAGGATTCTGAGAGACAGGAGTAAAGGACTAATTGGACTTAGTCAGAGTACCTACTTGGAGAAGGTGCTGAACAGATTCAGCATGCAGAATTCCAAGAAATGAGAGTTACCAATCCAGAGTAATGCCAGACTGAGTAAAACTAAGAGTCCGAGTACATAGGCTGAGATAGCAGAAATGAGTCGAGTATCATATGCTTCCGTTGTAGGCTCGATCATGTATGCTATGACTTGTACTCGTCCTGATGTGGCCTTTGCATTGAGAATGGTCATCAGATATCAGGGGATCCTTGGCAAGACTACTTGGACTGCGGTAAAGAACATTCTCAAATACCTGTGGAGGACTAAGGACTGGGTCCTTACCCTCGGTGGGAGTGATGACTTGACATTATACCCCGGTATAGTGATGCTAGCTTTCAGACTGATAGGGATAGTTTCCGCTCTCAGTCAGGCTGGGTCTTTACCTTAAATGGAGGAGCTATTTCTTGGAAAAGTTCCTAGCAGGAGACATTAGTTGATTCAAATTTCGAATCAGAGTATATAGCAGCAAGCAAGGCAGCGAAGGAGGCTATATGGCTAAAGAACTTCGTTGGAGACCTTGGAGTTGTACCAGCTATAAAGGTGCCTATAAAGATTTTCTGTGACAGTGAAAGTGCAGTTGCCTTAGCCAAGGAACCAAGGGATCACGGGAGATCCAGACACATCGACAGAAAATATCATTTCATCAGACACCGAATAGAAGAAGGACTCCTCATGGAAAAAAGGGTATCATCATATGAGAACCTACCAGATCCCCTCACGAAGGGACTGGGCAGGGTTAAGCATCTCCAGCATGCAAGGCGCATAAGGCTGAAGGATGATATTAGTTTTAGTAGTTAGATGGCTTTTAAATGTGTAAAGTGTAATTGACATTTGATGATGAATAAAAGTTGTATTTATTTATAAGTAAAGTGTTGCTATCCTTTTTCAATCGTTTATTATCATTTCATTTTGCATGTTTTGACTTCTAAAATAATTATGTTATGTTATTTCATATTATTCAAATTCTCCACAGTCGGTCATATGTTGGAAGTAGATATGAATTAAGACTATTATGGGTTCGCTTGTAGAGGTCTAAGATGTTGGACATAGCTACAACACTCATGAGTGCTCATAAGTTATGAGTATTGGATTCAACCCACGCTCACTTGTATCACTTCATGGAATTTATCTTGAGTGACCATGAGACGGTAATATCATATAAGTCTTCAAACCTAGAGATATGAATTGTTGCCTATGAATTGGTTATACATTGATTGTACGAAAACGCATTGGTAACTCGATGTTATCAAACGTGCCTTTGTGTATGATTCAACAAGTAGTAGAACAAGCATATGAGTCGAAGTTTATCTGTTCCTTCTTGGATTAGAAGCGATATCTGGGCCCCTCGATGATTTTGTGTTGACCCATGTATCGGGCCCGGTCAGAAATAAGTTGATGTGTTCAATTAAGTTCTATGTCAAACAAATCGGAAATCGGGAAACAAACTATTAGACAATAAGTAAGACATTGTTCCATGTATTTTTCCGGATGACATCTAGAACAGAGGATTATATGATCACTTATCTTAAACGGCGTATCATCATCATCTCATATCCGTGAGACCTTGAAAGAGCTACGATTGCTGATCGGTTCCAGAAGTCATTCTTGCAGTTATAGTTATTAGACTTATCCAAGTGAGAGACTATTGGATTAGGTATCTAAGTTCATAACTATTTATGGAATGTACTTGACTCGATTAACATGGTCTATTTGGGTTTCATGGCATCATGCATTTGGATAGACTAAAATGAGAGAAATAACACTTAAGGTTTATTAATATATTATAAGTTCTAATATATTAATAATGTTATTTAATTAGTATTGATCAGGAATTAATTTGGAATTAATTAAGTGATCAAAAGGAGACTAATTAAATTATTGGGTTAATTATGTAAATCATCCATACTTATATAGTGTAAGTCCCCAATCTGCTTGTGTATCAATCAGATCCGTTTGATGGTGCGGAATCCCAATCAAACGGATGATGTCAGATCAAATAAAAGAGAAGGAGAAGAAGAAGATGATGAATCTTGTATGTATTGATATGAATGAAGATCCGGATACAAGATTCACACACACTTACACACACTTTCTTTTCTCTCTCTCTAGAACACCTTCAAATGCACACACTTAAGCTCCTTGGTGTTCATCACTCTATTTCTCACACCCCTCAACCCTATATATACATGAGAATATGGGCTTGGTGGACATGGACCGTAAATGGGTTTACGGCCGTAAACACGTATACGACCGTAAACACCAAGCTGTTTATGGTCCAAAACACAAAAATATATTTTCCTATAAAAGTAAAGTATAAACCATATTTTTGACCCAACAATAGGATAGGAGGCATGTACGGTTTTACAACTGGAATCACTGGTTGGGTAGGACGCGTAGCATCCTCATCCTCGACGCGACGTATTCCATACCATGTGTGAATCTTCTTTTTGCTTTCTTTAGTTTTTTGCATATTAGAGGAATGATTAGTATTAATAAGAACTAAAGTTTCACTAACCTTACCAGCTCGTGTACTACCATCTTTCACATGCACCTTTGGGTTTGATTTCGTGTTTCTTGGCAATGTTCCTAGAAGATGCTCATGGATTAGTCGAGAAAATTCACCAACTTTGTTCTTGATATTCAAGATTGAAGCTTTTGGTTCCTCAAGGGATCTTTAGTATCATAATTTCTTTTCTCATATGCATTAGCATATCATGCAAAAATAACTTCGAAATTTTATTTTCTTCTCTTGCAAAATTTGCTCCTTTTGGTAAAATCCTTGACCTTATTGTCGTTATTTTTACAAATTTTCTTTCCTATATTCTTCATAAGGCTTCCACTCTTTCTTGGATCTCTAGTCTTCATACTTATCACTACACTTGAGCGTTTTTATTCTCATTCTCATCCAAGTCGCAATCTTTGGTTAAATGGAGACCGTTATAGTTATCGTAATCGACTTGTATGACATGTATTGTTTCGTTCATTTTTTTCATATCACGACATAAATTGTTGATTTTTACACTCAAATCGACTAAGCCATCATAATTTTTTTCGGTTATTCTTCCTCGTAAAGATGCTTCACGTGGTGAATGCCATTAATGCTAGTGTCTAGTAAGCTCTTCCAATATATCTTTTCCATTTGCAGAATTCTTCTTTGTAATGGGCGCTTGCGAATCAAGTAAGTGGCATGTACATACATCTACACCATTACAGAATGTTTGTACTACTTGGTGAGCGTTTAAATCATGTTGTGGGAAACTTTCAAGTAATTCATTGAATCGTTCCATGCCTCAAACAATGTCTCTCTATCTACTTATTAGAAGTTCTAAGGTGGGTTGAAGTGTTAGAGATAATTTGACTTGAGATTGTCCCACATGATAGTTAATGTAGAAGGTAACAATTTTACCCATCTCTTTGCCGCATCTTTGAATGTAATTGGGAAGACACGTAAAATAGTCGTATCTTTTTTCACTCCTATAATATTGAAGTAACCGGTGATCTTGATCACTTCTTCTATGTGTTTGGGAGCATTCGCGTCATCTTTTCCGAAAAATTGTGTTTCTTTTAAAAGTTGTAAGAATTGGTCTTTAAGCTCAAAATTTGTTCTGGATGGGATTTCCAATCAAACAAGGCCTGGTCTGGTCCATTCTCTTATTTAATTCGCGCACTCTTCTAGCGTAAGTTTTATGGTGTCAATCATGACTTTTTTCTCACTCTATTCTTCCTCACTTGTTTCTTCTTTTCCGCTTTTGTTTTTTCTTATGCAACTCATGCCCGCGATCCAGAAATCAGGGTACTACTTGAAATTTAGATGCTCGGTTCATTAACTAAATGAAACAAAACCGAAAATAGGCGTAAAAACGAACAAAAATGAAAAATAAAATAGATCTGGAAACCCAACAAACACGTCTCGTCCGGCTAGCGTAGGCGGAACATAACTTTATATGGGAAATTTACATAGAAAGGATCGAATAACTAATGGCTAAATGATCTAAAACAAAATTAAATTTTTCCCCAACACCGACGCCAAAAACTTGGTGCGTGATTTAGTATATAAAAACTATTGGTTGAAGTTTTAAATTATAACACTAATTCTATCGCAAGAATATTGTAAACACACACTAGTCAGTATATCTGATCATGTAATAATATAACTATGGTACGACCTCGGGGTTAGCACAATGGGAACAAGTACGATTGTGATTTGTAAAATAAAACTATTAATTAAACTAGAAAAATAATATAAAAATTAGGTGATTTTGTTTAAATCAAAATAAACACAAATTAAAACAAGCAAACGAGAAATAAATGATAGATTGAAAACAATATTTTAAAAGTGCTTTCATTTAAATTTCGAATCCTCCGTTCTATTATGGTTGATACTAAAAACATGCAATGAATTTATGTCAACTTTTATCGATTCTTATAATTGTTAGTTGTCTTGATGCGATTAACTAACCCTATTACTTATAAATATAATGAACATACTAATCTTGTAATTAACCATCTAAACCACTAGTCTTAAGTTCGAATTATGAAAGACTTGATATTTATTAATTAATCTCAATGGTCATGAAAATTAACTACATAATATGGTGATCTAATGGATGATTACACATTAAACTTTATCAATTCATCACCAAACCCTAGTATTTCATTGCCACAAATGTATTTGATTGTCAAAGACTTTTGATATACATAACACTGAAAATCATCTTTATGTCATTTGAATTTCCATTTTCAGTACAAGATATATATATATATATATATATATATATATATATATATATATATATATATATATATATAGAGAGAGAGAGAGAGAGAGAGATAGAAAGGGGGTTCAAATATCTTCACATCTATTGTATGCTAGAATGCATCAATAAGAATTCAGTAAAATTAAATAAAGATAACTATTAAATGATTTCCATAATTGTATGTATATTAAATGATATCTATAATTACAATTCTCTTTTTATGGAAACTAATTAAATTCGTCATTAATATCAACAATAACATTTTTTCAGAATGAATTCGCAAGTAGGTTTTTATGTATGAGTTCGTGTTTTGTTTTAGCACAAACTCACTTAAAGTACAATAAAGTTGCATTGAATATAAAGAACAAAAGTGTATTCTACAAGAACACACTCTTATTATGCTAGAATACACTCTCAATCTTCTAGACACAAATTCTTTATGAAAGAATACTATTGTTGACATTAATTACGAATTTAATTAGTTTCCATAAACAAAGAATTATAAGTATGGATATAATTTAATACACATATAATTATGGAAATCATTTAATATCTATCTTTATTTGATTAAATAATAATATTATTTTTACTAAATTCTTATTGGTAGATTCTAGCACATAATAAATATGGGAAACATTTGAACCTCTCTCTCTCTCTCTCTCTCTCTCTATATATATATATATATATATATATATATATATATATATATATATATAGGTAGGTACGTAGGCTCAAACAATACAATTAACGACTAAATGCTCTTATCTATCATTAAGTTTAAATGCAAATTAAATATTATCAGAAAATATATATTACGGGTAGGTAGTTTATCATGAGAAGGTTAACGGTCATGATGGTAGTAAAAATTATATATATATATATATATATATATATATATATATATATATATATATATATATATATATATATATATATATATATATATATGGTGTACAAAGAGAAACTTCAACATTTAAATCAACCAAATCTACCATTAAATTAGAAAAAATTAAAGTGGCATAGACAGTTAATTTATAAAATACTTTCATTGGTATCAGGAAAATGTAAGTAAATGATAATTTACACTACTATCAATTTTCTAAACATAGATGTGCCTAGTGCATTATACCAGCCCAACAATACCATTAACGAAGCTCAAAACAATTTTTTACGAAACTTCAAACATTGTATTGTTCTAATACAATAAAAATACCATAACAAAAGATGATACCAAACATATATTTGATGCGATTCATAAGTTTAAATCATTAAACATCTAACCCTTATACTTCAACGTTTTTTAAACCGTTTTCTGAAGGCCACAACATCATCAACTGTTGAATTCACATTTACCCTTGTCCCAAAAAAGCAATTAGCTACCACATTACGGCCTGTAAGGACCATGATCACACATACCCTGAGCAAGTCGTAAAATCTCTAAAGAACTTAATACGTCATTATTTTAATCAACCTAATGGTTGTTAAATAGAGAGTAATGTCCATTCCATTTTCTAATCCTACCAAGATGAATGATAACCACCATAGGTTCACCAAAAACAAAATTAGCAATCACAAGTTGCATAATCCTCTGCATATTCAACCCACAAAGTATAATGAATATGGTACAAACTAGACAACAAAAATAAATTAGTATAATGTGTCTTACTCAAGATCTTATAATTCAAATACACTCTCTTAGTAAATCAATGATCCTTCCCGCTAAACATCAAGCTGGTATACCGTGTTAATACACCAATGACATCAACAAAATGACAAAGCAAGTATTACAAAAATACCAAGACAGACCACATAAATATAAGACTAAGTTTTTTTTATACGTAAGCCTACTTACCCATAACGCAGTCCTCTCCAACCTGAAATGACATAATGTCTCCAACCGTGGAAACACAAAAAGAGATGACATCATGGTAGAATCCATATGTCATGGCCTTATCATATATTTTTTCTTTATGAAATTGTAATTTAAATATGTGATCTACCTTACTTTCTCATGCATTGATACCATATGAATATTATTCAATTAAGTCAGCTTCAAGTAAATATGTTGTTTCTATAAACGAACAACACATCTCTTGAACTTGAAATCATCTATATCAGTATTCAACTCACCAATAAACTAATATTGTGAACCCATATCAAACAATACTACATTTCAAACATCTATACCTCACAACAAGTATACCTATAACTGACACACCCCATGTGTCATTTATATAGATAGTAAATATCAGCATCAACTTATGAGCAGCCGAATAGCCTAACTGATTATAATACAGTTTAAAGATACAATAAATTGAAGACATATGAATAATTCAAAATGGCTCCCACAAGAACCTGTAACTGCCTTCTAGCAAAGTGTCTCTTCTAATCGATTGGAACGTTGGAAAATGTCACCTTACCACACTCAAGTTTTTGCAAATGGAATTGGATTAGACATTCCATGTGACCTACAAATATAGTGCTTTCAGCAACTTAGTAAATTTTTTGTAACTTATATAGGATAAAGATCTCATTTTATAATACTTAATATTTCTTTTATCCGTTTTTATCATCTTATCTAATTCTAATGATTTTTAGAATATTTTTATTTTCTAAATCAGAATACTTGTAAAAACATATGTATTCATTAACATCCATTGTATGCTCGTTAATCAGTAATCACATGTATTCATGAATATATTATGTTTAATGTTTGTTATTTTCTTTTTCTAAGGTCTCCTGATAACAAACATATTTTCTTTTTTTATCAGGAGATTTATATTACAATTGAATATACCCTTAAATGTATATAAGCTTAGGCACCCAAACCCACCATAATACGTCGTTTTATATAATATATGCATTATAATGTTCTTAAACTTCCAACTCTAGCTTGCTTTACTTTCAAGATTTTTGAAATTTCACTATTATCTTCCTCTTACATCTCATCTTTATGCCGAACACCTACAAAGCTATATATATATATATATATATATATATATATATATATATATATATATATATATATATATATATATATATATATTAATGTTTAGAACTTAGCCAAAAAAAAGACAAACCATAAGGATCATTTTTTTACAAAATTTTCTTTAATAATTATATCAGAACTACGAATGAAATACTCAGAGTATTACATGCATGGTCTCAGTGGTTTGTGGTAATTTACCTATATGGTCTTGATTTTTTTAAAACTAGGACCATGCTTGTATTTTATTTTTCTTTTGGTTTTGGACCCTAAAGAACTTAAAATTTTCTATTTTAGTCAGTGTTATTATTTGATATTTTTTAATTCTTCATTTATTACTTTAATTATTATATGAAGTAAATTTTTCACACCTACTTAAAGTCTGTGTCTTTTATTGTTAAGTCCCTCACTTCTCCTCTCTCTATCCATCTTCCCAAAATAGCATCATCAAAGAAGAAGACATATGGGCGTTGGTTGATTTCATCAAGCTCCAACCCCAATACTGATGGGTTTTGAGCACTATAACATCCATATGGTGCACATACAAACCTAATGCTTTAGATCTAAGTTTTCTCTAGTTATACATGTAATATTCTTTTTCCAAAGCATGAAGCCTAACTAGCATACAAATTTGATATTTGAATCATAAAAACAAGTTAGATGATTACCTTTTGTTGTAGCTTATAGAATTTGGGCTTTCAAGAGCTTAGCACCTCAAGTGTGATGCCTCAGATTTGTCATAAAACACCAAGAACAAATGGAGGACAATGTGAGGGAGAGTAGGAGGCACCAAAATCGGCTAGCTTCTTCTTGGAATGCACAAGTGCCGATTTTAGGGTTTAAGGGTTACATTTATAGTGTAGAATTCCAAGGGTCACTTGTAAACCCTAATTCTTACACTTAGGCTTATGATCCAAAAAAATTTCTTTTATAATTATATCAGAACTATGAATGAAATACTCAGAGTATTACATGAATGGTCTAAGTGGTTTGTGGTAATTTACCTATATGGTCTTGATTTTTTTAAAACTAGGACCATGCTTGTATTTTATTTTTCTTTTGGTTTTGGACCCTAAAGAACTTAAAATTTTCTATTTTAGTCAGTGTTATTATTTGATATTTTTTAATTCTTCATTTATTACTTTAATTATTATATGAAGTAAATTTATCACACCTACTTAAAGTCTGTGTCTTTTATTGTTAAGTCCCTCACTTCTCCTCTCTCTATCCATCTTCCCAAAATAGCATCATCAAAGAAGAAGACAGATGGGCGTTGGTTGATTTCATCAAGCTCCAACCCCAATACTGATGGGTTTTGAGCACTATAACATCCATATGGTGCACATACAACCCTAATGCTTTAGATCTAAGTTTTCTCTAGTTATACATGCAATATTCTTTTTCCAAAGCATGAAGCCTAACTAGCATACAAATTTGATATTTGAATCATAAAAACAAGTTAGATGATTACCTTTTGTTGTAGCTTATAGAATTTGGGCTTTCAAGAGCTTAGCACCTCAAGTGTGATGCCTCAGATTTGTCATAAAACACCAAGAACAAATGGAGGACAATGTGAGGGAGAGTAGGAGGCACCAAAATCGGCTAGCTTCTTCTTGGAATGCACAAGTGCCGATTTTAGGGTTTAAGGGTTACATTTATAGTGTAGAATTCCAAGGGTCACTTGTAAACCCTAATTCTTACACTTAGGCTTATGATCCAAAAAAATTTCTTTTATAATTATATCAGAACTATGAATGAAATACTCAGAGTATTACATGAATGGTCTAAGTGGTTTGTGGTAATTTACCTATATGGTCTTGATTTTTTTAAAACTAGGACCATGCTTGTATTTTATTTTTCTTTTGGTTTTGGACCTTAAAGAACTTAAAATTTTCTATTTTAGTCAGTGTTATTATTTGATATTTTTTTAATTCTTCATTTATTACTTTAATTATTATATGAAGTAAATTTTTCACACCTACTTAAAGTCTGTGTCTTTTATTGTTAAGTCCCTCACTTCTCCTCTCTCTATCCATCTTCCCAAAATAGCATCATCAAAGAAGAAGACAGATGGGCGTTGGTTGATTTCATCAAGCTCCAACCCCAATACTGATGGGTTTTGAGCACTATAACATCCATATGGTGCACATACAACCCTAATGCTTTAGATCTAAGTTTTCTCTAGTTATACATGCAATATTCTTTTTCCAAAGCATGAAGCCTAACTAGCATACAAATTTGATATTTGAATCATAAAAACAAGTTAGATGATTACCTTTTGTTGTAGCTTATAGAATTTGGGCTTTCAAGAGCTTAGCACCTCAAGTGTGATGCCTCAGATTTGTCATAAAACACCAAGAACAAATGGAGGACAATGTGAGGGAGAGTAGGAGGCACCAAAATCGGCTAGCTTCTTCTTGGAATGCACAAGTGCCGATTTTAGGGTTTAAGGGTTACATTTATAGTGTAGAATTCCAAGGGTCACTTGTAAACCCTAATTCTTACACTTAGGCTTATGATCCAAAAAAATTTCTTTTATAATTATATCAGAACTATGAATGAAATACTCAGAGTATTACATGAATGGTCTAAGTGGTTTGTGGTAATTTACCTATATGGTCTTGATTTTTTTAAAACTAGGACCATGCTTGTATTTTATTTTTCTTTTGGTTTTGGACCTTAAAGAACTTAAAATTTTCTATTTTAGTCAGTGTTATTATTTGATATTTTTTTAATTCTTCATTTATTACTTTAATTATTATATGAAGTAAATTTTTCACACCTACTTAAAGTCTGTGTCTTTTATTGTTAAGTCCCTCACTTCTCCTCTCTCTATCCATCTTCCCAAAATAGCATCATCAAAGAAGAAGACAGATGGGCGTTGGTTGATTTCATCAAGCTCCAACCCCAATACTGATGGGTTTTGAGCACTATAACATCCATATGGTGCACATACAACCCTAATGCTTTAGATCTAAGTTTTCTCTAGTTATACATGCAATATTCTTTTTCCAAAGCATGAAGCCTAACTAGCATACAAATTTGATATTTGAATCATAAAAACAAGTTAGATGATTACCTTTTGTTGTAGCTTATAGAATTTGGGCTTTCAAGAGCTTAGCACCTCAAGTGTGATGCCTCAGATTTGTCATAAAACACCAAGAACAAATGGAGGACAATGTGAGGGAGAGTAGGAGGCACCAAAATCGGCTAGCTTCTTCTTGGAATGCACAAGTGCCGATTTTAGGGTTTAAGGGTTACATTTATAGTGTAGAATTCCAAGGGTCACTTGTAAACCCTAATTCTTACACTTAGGCTTATGATCCAAAAAAATTTCTTTTATAATTATATCAGAACTATGAATAAAATACTCAGAGTATTACATGAATGGTCTAAGTGGTTTGTGGTAATTTACCTATATGGTCTTGATTTTTTTAAAACTAGGACCATGCTTGTATTTTATTTTTCTTTTGGTTTTGGACCCTAAAGAACTTAAAATTTTCTATTTTAGTCAGTGTTATTATTTGATATTTTTTTAATTCTTCATTTATTACTTTAATTATTATATGAAGTAAATTTTTCACACCTACTTAAAGTCTGTGTCTTTTATTGTTAAGTCCCTCACTTCTCCTCTCTCTATCCATCTTCCCAAAATAGCATCATCAAAGAAGAAGACAGATGGGCGTTGATTGATTTCATCAAGCTCCAACCCCAATACTGATGGGTTTTGAGCACTATAACATCCATATGGTGCACATACAACCCTAATGCTTTAGATCTAAGTTTTCTCTAGTTATACATGCAATATTCTTTTTCCAAAGCATGAAGCCTAACTAGCATACAAATTTGATATTTGAAACATAAAAACAAGTTAGATGATTACCTTTTGTTGTAGCTTATAGAATTTGGGCTTTCAAGAGCTTAGCACCTCAAGTGTGATGCCTCAGATTTGTCATAAAACACCAAGAACAAATGGAGGACAATGTGAGGGAGAGTAGGAGGCACCAAAATCGGCTAGCTTCTTCTTGGAATGCACAAGTGCCGATTTTAGGGTTTAAGGGTTACATTTATAGTGTAGAATTCCAAGGGTCACTTGTAAACCCTAATTCTTACACTTAGGCTTATGATCCAAAAAAATTTCTTTTATAATTATATCAGAACTATGAATGAAATACTCAGAGTATTACATGAATGGTCTAAGTGGTTTGTGGTAATTTACCTATATGGTCTTGATTTTTTTAAAACTAGGACCATGCTTGTATTTTATTTTTCTTTTGGTTTTGGACCCTAAAGAACTTAAAATTTTCTATTTTAGTCAGTGTTATTATTTGATATTTTTTAATTCTTCATTTATTACTTTAATTATTATATGAAGTAAATTTTTCACACCTACTTAAAGTCTGTGTCTTTTATTGTTAAGTCCCTCACTTCTCCTCTCTCTATCCATCTTCCCAAAATAGCATCATCAAAGAAGAAGACAGATGGGCGTTGGTTGATTTCATCAAGCTCCAACCCCAATACTGATGGGTTTTGAGCACTATAACATCCATATGGTGCACATACAACCCTAATGCTTTAGATCTAAGTTTTCTCTAGTTATACATGCAATATTCTTTTTCCAAAGCATGAAGCCTAACTAGCATACAAATTTGATATTTGAATCATAAAAACAAGTTAGATGATTACCTTTTGTTGTAGCTTATAGAATTTGGGCTTTCAAGAGCTTAGCACCTCAAGTGTGATGCCTCAGATTTGTCATAAAACACCAAGAACAAATGGAGGACAATGTGAGGGAGAGTAGGAGGCACCAAAATCGGCTAGCTTCTTCTTGGAATGTACAAGTGCCGATTTTAGGGTTTAAGGGTTACATTTATAGTGTAGAATTCCAAGGGTCACTTGTAAACCCTAATTCTTACACTTAGGCTTATGATCCAAAAAAATTTCTTTTATAATTATATCCGAACTATGAATGAAATACTCAGAGTATTACATGAATGGTCTAAGTGGTTTGTGGTAATTTACCTATATGGTCTTGATTTTTTTAAAACTAGGACCATGCTTGTATTTTATTTTTCTTTTGGTTTTGGACCCTAAAGAACTTAAAATTTTCTATTTTAGTCAGTGTTATTATTTGATATTTTTTAATTCTTCATTTATTACTTTAATTATTATATGAAGTAAATTTTTCACACCTACTTAAAGTCTGTGTCTTTTATTGTTAAGTCCCTCACTTCTCCTCTCTCTATCAATCTTCCCAAAATAGCATCATCAAAGAAGAAGACAGATGGGCGTTGGTTGATTTCATCAAGCTCCAACCCCAATACTGATGGGTTTTGAGCACTATAACATCCATATGGTGCACATACAACCCTAATGCTTTAGATCTAATTTTTCTCTAGTTATACATGTAATATTCTTTTTCCAAAGCATGAAGCCTAACTAGCATACAAATTTGATATTTGAATCATAAAAACAAATTAGATGATTACCTTTTGTTGTAGCTTATAGAATTTGGGCTTTCAAGAGCTTAGCACCTCAAGTGTGATGCCTCAGATTTGTCATAAAACACCAAGAACAAATGGAGGACAATGTGAGGGAGAGTAGGAGGCACCAAAATCGGCTAGCTTCTTCTTGGAATGCACAAGTGCCGATTTTAGGGTTTAAGGGTTACATTTATAGTGTAGAATTCCAAGGGTCACTTGTAAACCCTAATTCTTACACATAGGCTTATGATCCAAAAATTGATTTGGACTAACACTCCATGGACTTTCTCATAAACTTAGCCCCATCACAAATCAATCATGGATCATTAGCCCAAACCATATGTATCATTGATTTACATAATCAGTCTCTTTTGATCACTAAAATAATTCCAAATTAATTCTTGATCAATACTAATTAAATAATTTTATTTCTCAATTAATATATTATACTTATAATATATTAATAAATCACAAATAACCTCTTTCTCAAATCTCCATCCTGTCAAATTGTTCTGGTGAATGCAACCCAAAATGGATCATGCTACTATCGGGTCAAGTACATACAAATTATAGTTATGGGCTTAGACACCTAATCCAACAAACCAATCTTGATGGTAGATTTATCAGGGGTAAAGTTCATACGTCGGTTTCTCTTTTCCCCTAAATTGTGAGAAAGATTGCTCTCACTGGATGTGCTTTATTATATGAGTTAAGAAGTTAGGGATCTTATTGTGGAGGTGCTTTAACAGAATGATGTAAACTTTTTCCCATATTTTCTTATTGGCACGGAAATTCAAGATCTCTTTCGAGTAGGAATGTATGATTACATGGTGAGACAATTTCTTGACATTTTAAGATGGACACGAAAGATGGTTCTCAATGGAGAGTAGGTAGTATCTATTGTTATTGTTGGAAGGATAATGAAATAAGGAGTGGGGTTTGGGAATGATATTTAGGGTTTGTATATGTAATGTAAATGTAGATCAAATGATGCAAATTTACAACTAGCTTATTTTTTTTTATAACGTAACAGTTATGAGCTCAAATAATAAGATTTAGAACGACTACCATCTCTCTTGTCCTAGATGAAGAAATCAAGTAGTCATAATTCGAATAATAAAACTTGAATATGATGTGTAGACATTGGGCGATTGGTTTGGAGTTGTTACATGGTGGTTTATTGGCAGTCTCTTCTCGTCTCGTCTGCAATTCAAATTATGTGCAACTGATTTGCAGGTTGTGGATAAAAATTTAAAGGTTGTGATAGGGTAGTGTGTGGACGTCAATAGAGATGGTTTCAGATGCGATGAGATGCAGTGGAAAATTATCTAGTGAGGAGATGGTGTACCAATGATACTCCGACAAGACTATTAGGATATGCAATGAATACAAGAAGGTGGTGGTGGTAGTGGAAGGGGGGGGGGGGGGGGGGGATGGGGTAGGTTGCGCCTGGTTAATAATTTATTATATATATAATTATTAAAATAAGATTTAAATAATAATAAGACATAATAGTCATTTCAACTAGATTGGAGAACAAAGCTGAAATAAATACAAACCACAAGGACTATTCGTGTAATTTTACTCAAATTGTAATAGAAATAACAATAAAAACAAGAAAGGATATTGATAGGAAGGTGTATTTATATTCGAAAGGAACAGAGAAGGAAAGGGAATTCCACGTAAGGATGGGAAGGCATCAGAAAAGGAAATATCGACAGAAAAAGGTGTTGTTGCTTCAATTCCTTCAACACCACCCACCAAACCTTTGACGTTGACTCCCTTTCTCTCTCTCTCTATCATCTAGTAGAGAGAAAAAAATAAAGTATTTTTCAAATAATTATTTGATTAAAATTAACTAAATCTAATTAGTAAGTCTACATTTTACCTACATAATCAGCTTTCTAAGTGCAACTTTTTATCTAACTTTTTATATATATATGATCATCTTAGCCTTAAATAAAAATAAAATACTCAATATCAGAAATAATATCACATTAAAAGCTGGTTAAATTAAAGAACTAGTAACATAATTTTCATTTTCTAATTATAGCATCATATTTATTTTATTATAATATTACATTTTCAATTTTTATCAAAGATAATGAATTCTGAAACTTTCTCTCTATAATAAGTTATTAACTATAGCAACGAAGAAAAAAAAACTTGAGATAACAGGCTCTATTATTAGATAGCTTTTTATAAAATAAACTATTTTAATAAGTAACACAAAATAGAATGTTATAATAATATTTATAAATAAACGTATATTAGAAAATTATTAGGTTAACTTTATTAGTTTTACTATTGTTTTGCATTATGTATTATGGAAAGAAAAAAAAAGTAAAAAGTTTGAAAAGGTAAATAGAATAGAAAAAGAAAGGAAAAATGGGAATTAATTATAAGCGTGGAATTCTGGTGAGAGAGACGTTGGGATTCGAAATCCAACAACGACTAGACCTTCCATTCCATGCAGAAGAGATTTATTTTATTTATTGTTGTTTGTTGTTTATGTCCCGTGCCTTTCACACTTACCACTCAATCCAAACTGCCCCTCCCTCTTTATTTATTTAAAAAATATATAATTCCAATTATAATTCAATGGCTGCCATGACTGAGACTGGGCCTCTGCATATCACCCAACTGAATCATCAGCAATCTTTCACACTTTGATGATTCATGTTTTCACCTCTTTCTTTTTCACTCTACTTTACCCAAATCTATATAATACATGTTATGTTATGAGAAGTTTTGTTATAATTGTAAACGAAACAAATGTTTTACATTCGTTTAATTAAATGATGAATATCATTGCAGTCGTATACAATTGAGGAATGTTAAAATAGAAAAGAATCATCAAATAGAAAATAAAGTTTTTTTTTTTTTTTTTTTTTTTTAATAGTTGCTGAATTTGAAACTGCAACAATGGAGGAATGTTAAAATAGAAAAGAAAGATGAATAGAAAATAAAGGTTTTTTTATAGTTACTAAATGAGAAAGTGCAGACTAGAAAATATTTGTTTCGGTAATAAATTTCGACTGAGTAATAAATCAAACTATTTGACTGTACATCTGACTGAATGTACTGACTAATGAAAATTTATTATTTTACCATATTGCTCTATATAGTGATAGATGAAGTTGCTAAATAATTATAAAAACATACAAATTATCATACAAAATATAAATTACACTCAAATCAATTAAAAATCCAAATAAAAATTGGCATACAAAATGTAAATTAATATAAATCATTTAATAACCAAATAGAAACATAACGAAATTCAAAATAACATAATAAAATGTAAAGTAGATAAAAGTAGGTGATTTGCAATTTGGTCACGTAAAGTACACATATATGGAACAACTTTTGAACCTTATTCAATGTCTTGTATGTTTCCGCTATCAATTCCTCCACCTTACACGTCAAGAGTAACCATAGTGTTCTCTTCAAACTTTGTACGCAAGTTATCTTGAATATTTTATTTCCTTATAAAATTATGGAGCCATTTGTTTTAAGATTGGGAATCCCGACTTCAATACACTACAAGCATTCTCAATAACATTTATAAGTTGTACATGGGCATGATTGAACTTTTCTTCTCTAGTTAAAGGTCTGCTTCTTCGAAAATTGGCTAACCAACATGTAATATTACGGTACGGAGCCATAAACCCGCAAGTGTTTGTATATGCTGTTGGATTAGTGTCTAAGTCCATAACTATTTTGGTATGTACTTGACCTGATGGTGCATGGTCCTTTTGGGTTGCCTTCACCAAAGCAACTTGATTGGAGAAATAAATAGAGAGAGAGGTTATTATGATTTATTAATATGTTATAAGAATAATATATTAAAGGAGAAATCATATTTGTTTAATTAATATTGGTCAATAATTAATTAAGAATTAATTTTGTGATCAAATGTAATTAATTAAACTAGAGGGGCTGAATTGTAATTATGTGATAGTTACAAAATAAGGTAAGGATTATCTTAAGGATAGGTTGGACGAATTTGAGGTGATAAGGACCTTAGAATTCGACTATGATAAGGATTCAAGGCTTATCTTATGGGTTGCTTGGTAAGCAAGCAACTAGATAAGGATAAGGACTAAAACCCTATCTCTACACCTATATAAACCCCTTTTGGCTCTTGATTTCGTCCAGACCTTCCCAAGGCTTCTTAGGGACGAAATCTTATATCTCTCCTCTCTCTTTATACCTTCTCCATTTGCTCTTGGTGTTTGTAAGCCATTAGAGGAGTGACACTTGTGACTCTAAGCCTTCCAAAGTCAATTCAAGGAAGAATTGGGATTGTTATTGCAACATAACAATCAAGGTAACATCTTAAACCTAATTGTATGTTAATATCGATTCCCATATGCTAGAATTAGGGTTTATAGCCTTGGATAACTTGCATGTACAATAGAGAAACCTAGATCCAAGCATATTAGGGTTTGTATGAGCACATAGGATGTTCTTAGGACCAAAACCCATCATATGCGACGTCACAAAGTTAATATTTATCTGTAAATAAGTGTGACATATATTATATAAAGAATATAGATAATAAAAGGTATACAAAGCCTACAAACCAGGTGGAGGAAATGGAAATCCAGAAGTTGGATTGAATGCAACATCATTCAAAACTCTTGAATCATGTGTTGCGCCTTCCTATCCATCCCAAACAAAGGTTAATATTACATCAAAAGCACAAATTCCTATTATATTTTGAGATCATTCACCTTTTCCTCTTCCCCTATAACGAGTTTGTTGATCAAAAGGCATAACCGCATGTACAAAAGTTCCATCTAATGCAAGACGGCGGTTCACCTCGGAGGCTGCATCTCAATTGGCGATACCGGTGGTGTGGCTGACGACGCACAGAAAAGGAAGGAGAGGTTTATTACGGCGGGGATGCAGTGAGGGTAAACGACCGCAAACGCCCGCTGCGGCAGTCGGGGCGGTTCCTTGGCGTCTTTCTTCATCGGTAAGTTGAATCAACAACAATGCCGGATGATCTGGTGCTTCTTAGTGGCTGGTGACTTGCACTTCGACTTCAACAGACGAGGAACAACGACCAGCAATTGAGGTGTGGTGAGGTTTGCGGCCGCACACCGGAGAGACAAGGTGGGGGTTGGCGGCTAAACCTCTTAATGTTAGGGTTAGGGTTTGGAAACCCTTAAATACCCGCTCCATTTTAAAAAGTTTGCCATAATGGCAGAACTGGTCCCTCTGTCTCCATTCTCTTCAAACAAAGTCCAATAATTACCATTTAAACCCTGGCTCCTTAAAATCATTTCAACTTTAATCCAATATTTTACCAAATGGCCCCCATCTTCTAAAGTCTTTACAATCCGGCTCCATATGTTACCCCTTTTAGTCCCTAATATCTTAATCATGACATATTCAACCCTTCCACCACTTTTCCTTTCAAATCAAATCCAAATAATTACCACGGAGCCCCTGTCTTCATAAATATTTACAAACTAAGTCCAAAATTCACACTTTTAACCCACAACTTCTGAATTGTGCCAATTATGTAACACCTGATACCTGGTATGCCTATTATTCAAGCATTTCTTGTGTTTTTCTCTGGGACTCGATGAATTGGAGGCCCAACTCGTCGAGTAGAGTCGAGATTCGTGGATAGTTTAAGTGACCTACTCGACGAGTCGGAAGACTGACTTGGCGAGTAGGTGTTGTTTGGGTAAAACCCTAAATTAGGGGTTTGCACCATATATAAACACCTTTTCTCAGCCTCCATCGTCCCATATACTCCCAGAAGACATCTTATCGAAGCCCTAGCCATTTTTGTGTGTTCTAAGGCCATTTTGGTGCTTTTTGGTGGATTGTGAAGCTTAGGAATAAGAAAGGAGCTTAGGAGGCCAAGGGGAAACAAGAAGAGCCAGAGTTTGGAGCTCATTTTCAACTTATTGGAGGTATGAAGTTGAACCTTTGTCTATAGATCTTGATTTTGGGCCTTTTCCTTCATCTTTCTAAGCCCTAGAGAGGTTCCATTTGGGATTTAGTATTGGAAGTCAGTGTATACTTTAGATCTAGGTCTATTGGAGTATTAGGGGGGGGGGGGGTTATGGCACAAAGGTGCCCATTTTGTTGCCATGAACACCCCATGCACCGTAGAGGCCATCTTTTGTGGCTTTTTGGGAGAAAGACCCCTTGCATGCGTACCAAGTTTGGAACTCTATGTGTAAAATGGACATTAGGAGACCAGATCTATGGTTTTGGTGTGTTAAGCCCCACTAAAATCGACTGTATAGTTTTGGACAAGGAGGGACTCGGCGAGTCACTTGGGTGACTCGGCGAGTCGAGACGCTTTTTCCCCAAAAACGTCTTCTTGAATGGTTTTGGTTGAGTGAAAGGAACGCTTAGCCTGCTAGGGGTTTGCCTTGGACCTGGAAGTCATGTGACTCGACGAGTGATAGAACAGACTCAGTGAGTCCAAGGCAATCTCCTAACCTTTGAAGATGGACTCGACGAGTTGTTCATACAACTCGGCGAGTCGGATGAAGATGGTCCCGATGGTTTGAATGAAGGAGAACCCGTCGAGTACTTGTTAGACTCGACAAGTGAAGTCGGGGTTGGATCGGGTTAATGTGATATGGACTCGACGAGTTGGTAGACCAACTCGACGAGTCAAGTCAACTGAGTGTTGACTTTGACTGGTTTTGATATTGACCCGGGTTAGGGTTGTATGTTCTGTTTGATGACTTAGGGGTTGTCGTGTAGGGATTGAGGAGTCGAGGAGAGTCGACCTTCACGCCGAGGACAGTTCAGACACTACACGACATCAAGGTGAGTTACCTTCCAGTAGAAGCGGGTCTACGACACCAAGACTGGTCCACTAGTAATTGTTAGTTGGGATGATTATCTTTGTGATAATTGTCTGGTCTGTTATTGTTGGATATGTGAGTATGCTAGATTGCTTAGATATATGAGTATGCTAGTTTGCTAGTTGTTGTGTTATGTGAGATAGTATCAGTAGAAGGGGGACTAGTCCCAGATTCGGTCCCTAGGACCAATGGGTAGGTCGGACACCCCAGATAGGTCTGACATCATGATTATGATATGATATTATGTGTTAGTAGTAGGGGTGAAATAGTCCCCGTGTTCGGTTGAGATAGACCAGAGGGTAGGTCGGCACCCCAGAATGGCCTGACATGGGTAGGTCAACACCCCAGAATGGCATGACATGGGTAGGTCAGCACCCCAGAACGGCTTGACATGGGTCGGTCAGCATCCCAGAATGGCTTGACATGGGTAGGTCAGCACCCCAGAATGGATCGACATGGGTCGGACGGGCGCCCCAGAATTGCCCGACAGTATGTATGCTATGTGATTGTATGGTATGTGGTATGATGGGAGAACTCACTAAGCTTCGTGCTGACAGTTTTAGTTTTTGGTTTCAGGTACCTCTTCGTCTAAGGGGAAGGAGCCGGCGGTGTAGCAGCGCATCAGAAGCATGATTTCCGCTTAGAGTTTTCTGGGATTGTACTTTGATATTTTGTTACTTCAAGATGATTTGGTTTTGAGACATGATATTATGGTTTTATGTATTGGCATGATCTTGGCAATGTTTTGATAAACTAACTTATAAATCATTTAATTAAAAAAAAAAAATTGGCCTCAAATTTTGGGATGTTACAAGTTAGTATCAGAGCCCTGGTTTGAGGGATTCGGACACACCCTCGGGAGTGTCTGGACTCAAACTGAGGGACTAATAGATTTTTCACAATGAAAACAATTTCTAAAATTTTAAGTTAAAGAATTTTGAGAAAGGACAAGGTGTGTGATGCTTGCGACCGGCCGAGCTCAAGTAAGTTTTCCCCAAGATACCCATACTTGTTATGTTATGTGTATGATTTATGATTCTGAGAATTGTATGCTAGATTAGGTCTAAGGATCTAGGAGGATGCCTTGTATGCCTGATATATGATTCTGAGAATTGCATGCTAGAGTAGGGTTGAGGATCTAGGAGGATGCCTTGTATGCTTGATATATGATTCTGAGAATTGCGTGCTAGATTAGGGCTGAGGATCTAGGAGGATGCCTTGAATGCCTGTTGTATGAGTTGTATGCTAGGATTGTTTAGCCAGCGGTAGGATAACCTGATTAGGTTATGCCTGATGTGGTTACTCAACGCACGAATGCTGCTTGCCTTGTTCTAAGGGGGTCCCGACTAACTTTAACTAACTAGTGAGCGGATATGTAACAGTATTCGCGAGCTAGTTAGGGAAGGGAAGGAGGGACTCCTAGTGCAACTAATGGCGGAGAGTAGGTCGGAGGGTGCCCTAGGAAAGCCTAGGATGAGATTAGATGGAAAAAGGATATTGGTATGGGGACTTGGTGAAGTTGAGGAAATCCTTGAGGAGAGTACGGATAGATGTGGAAGGTAGTATGGGCCTGTACTACTAAAAGAAGAGGATCCGTACTCGAGTCAAGGAGGGTCGAGATGGAACCGGGAAACCGGGAGAGTGTGTGAGGCCTCTCGGGAGTATGTATGATCTTGACGTTTACGTTTTTATTTTGAGTATGGTGGTCACACGACATGGAGCAGGAGGCTCAGGATCTGGGTCAGGATCAGGATCAGGCTCGGGGGCAGAATTCGAGCAGGTTGATGACGGGCTACGTGAGTTCATCGCGTCCGAGATCACGAGAGGTATCCTTGAATTGACCCTGGTTATTTTTGGGTCGATCAAGGATGGGATTATCGAGCTGATGGAGGATCGCCTCCAAGCATTCAGGAGCGATTTGGCGTCTGGCCAGGCGGGTACGTGCACACTGTCCTTCAAGGACTTCAAAGGGAGTGGTGTGCCGGATTTTTACGGGTTGAAGGATCCCATTGCTGCCAGGAGATGGATTGCAGACATTGAGTCTGCGCACTTGACGAGCTTCTACCCGGAAGGGTCGAAGGTCCGCTTTGCTGTGGGATGTCTGAGGGATAGAGCTAGAGACTGGTGGGAGTCGGTTAGTGACTCGTTGGGAGCCCCAGCCGTCGAGGCTATGACGTGGTCAGATTTTGTGACTAGATTCAGGGTTGAGTTTGCACCGGCTGTGGAGCTTCAGCAGCTAGCCAGGGAGTTTTTGGATATGAGGCAGACGACTGAGACAGTGGCGGAGATCACCGCCAAGTTCAGGGAGAGGGCCCTGTTAGTACCCCAGTATGCGGGGGATGAGGAGATGCGGAAGACCCACTACCATGATATGTTGAGGGATGATATTCGAGAGCATGTCTGCTATTCAACCTGCCCGACCCTGGAGTCCATGATTGCCAGGGCGCGGGAGAAGGAGCTCGATTTGGAGCACGTCAGGAAGAGGAAAGTAGAGACTGAGCAGGTGACAGGGGTTTCGGGGAAGAAACCTAAGGGATCCGACGTTAGGTCGAAGGGCGATCTGGGCCAGAGCCGTTGCAGGAAATGCGGCAGACCGCATGATGGAGCTTGTAGAGCGGGATCGTCGGGCTGCTACAAGTGCTGCAGGACGGGGCACTTTGACAGGGATTGTACTACCCTCGCCCCCACAATGCAGATGTCATACCTGATTTTCTTCCATTGCAATCAGAGGTTCCATAAGAAGGCCAACTGCCCTAGATTGATAGCAGCGACAACAGTAGCGCCAGCGGCGGTGCCTGACCCCAGCGTCAGCATGGGTTACGGATGGCCGATGTGGTGACGGGTACGATTTCTTTCTTATGCTTTTATGTTATGTCGCTGTGATTCTGATATGTTATGTATGTGCTCCATTTAGAATCGTTCCATGTGAACGGTATCCCAGTTCAGGTATTGTTTGATTCGGGTGCTACCCAATCGTTTGTATCTCTTATGCTTAGCAAGAATTTTCCTGAGTGTTCGGGCATGTTGGGTTTCCCTCTAGAGGTCGAGATTGCAGACGACCGGTCCATGCGAGCATCAAAGGTCTACCGAGATTGTGTCTTGAGGTTGTTCGAGGAGCGTTACCTGGTAGATCTGGTTCCCATAACTTTGCGGGGGAACATGGTTATTATTGGTATGGATTGGCTAAGCCCCAATGGGATAGTGATTGACTGCGCGCAACAGTCGGTGGGGATCAGGACCCCAAGTGGGGGAGAGCTGGAGATTCAGGGTCAGAGGCCACAACAAGGACCAACTTTATGTTTAGCAGTGAGATCTAGGCGCTACCATCAGGAGGGTTGCACATGATTTTTTGCCTATGTTATGGATACCCAGGAGGCAGGTAAGGCGACGGTGGGCGATGTGCCCATGGTATGAGAGTTTGCGGATGTATTCCCCTAGGAGTTTCCTGGGATACCTTCGGAGAGGCAGGTAGACTTTAGGATCGACCTAGTCCCTGGTATGGCTCCTATAGCCAAGCCACCGTATCGGTTGGCTCCTCCTTAGATGCAGGAGCTGTTAGAAAAGGGATTCATTAGACCGAGCATTCACCCTGGGGATCCCCAATTCTGTTTGTGAAGAAGAAGGACGGGTCGCATCGGATGTGTATAGACTATCGGGAGCTGAATAAGGTAATAGTGAAGAATCGTTACCCACCCCTGAGGATTGATGACCTCTTTGACCAGCTACAGGGAGTGTATTGGTTCTACAACATTGACCTGCGTTCAAGATATCATCAGACGAGGGTCAGAGAGGAGGATGTGCAGAAGACTGTGTTTCGGACGCGTTATGGGCACTATGAGTTCGTGATGATGCCTTTCGGGCTCACCAATGCTCCTGCCGCATTCATGGATCTCATGAACCGCGTGTGCAGATCGATATTGGATCAGTCTGTGATAGTTTTCATCGATGACACCTTGGTTTATTCCAAGACGCAAGAGCAGCATGAGGAGCACTTGCAGAAGGTTCTGGATACTTTGAGGAGGGAGAGCTTGTATGCTAATTTCTCCAAGTGTGGGTTCTGGTTGCGCGAGGTGCAGTTTCTTGGGCACCTTGTCAACCAGGATGAGATTTCGGTTGATCCGACCAAAGCGGAGACCGTGATGAGGTGGGAGGTTCCGAGGAGCCAAAGTAAGACAATTAGAGTCGGGGCATCATCAGCTACTATTCAGACTGTAAGGTTAGTTTTCCTCACTATACTTATGGGTTAAAGGCACCAAGGTCGGACCATTGGATTGATATCCTGGTATAAATTGATATGCTGAGTATGGAATAGACCTACATGATTATATGCTAGTTGTCGATATGCTTAATCTGGTAGATCTGTAGGACTACCTGTGATTTTGTCTTCATGATTCTATGTATATGTTTGTTATCTCGTATATGTCGACATATTGTGGTGGGTAGAGGTTGTTGCTTTGTGTTGTAGCCAACAAACCCGGTAGCATTCCAGATATGAGTTGAAGGCCGGTTAGCATGCCAGACTCATACTAAGGGCTTGAGAGCATTCAAGATATGAGTTGAGGGCTGGTTGGCATGCCGAACTCGTTCTGAGGGCTTGAGGGTATTCCAATACGATGACTGAGTGGACCCACTGTATATTGGCATTCCAACTAGGGTAATCCATCCCAAGGATGGCTGGACCCGGATGATGACTGGGCCTGGGTATTGTAACCTGATGGTTGATTGGACCGGACATGTTTTTGTCTATGTTATTTGTTTGTGTGTTGGTACTTTGGGGGAACTCACTAAGCTTTGGCTTATGGTTTTTAGTTATTGTTTCCGGTACTTCTGATGATCGCGTGAAGTCGAAGGCGTGACCGTACACATCCTCTGTTTTATGTACTTTTGGATATGTAGGATAGTCTGATATGGAACAACACTTTGAAAACAATGATTTTGTAAACATTCTATGATTTGGGGTTGTTTTAAAAAGTTTAAATTTGTTGTGGCTTTTATGGATGTTACATAATCCTTGCCATTTTACACCTCTAATCCTTAGGAGTTAAGCTCCGATGATTCTAAGGAATGGAGGCGATTAAGAGGAAATTTTTGGTGTTTATGGATTGGATTGGAGGTGCAAAGTGCATGACATATTCATATTCTACTTAATTAAGCTAGTTACGGATTAATGGTGTTTTGATGAATTGATTAGATCGATTGACTTCATTAGTCTATATATTAAGTACAATGCTACTGATAGTGTCTAGAATAATTAATCAGTCTTAGTAAGTTATTTCCATGGTGGAATCCATGTATGAGAAGTTAGGGGTTGAAACCCTAACTAATGCGGTTATGAATTGATGTATTAGAGTATATTTTAGTTAATTAGGCATTATAGGATGCTTAATTCATCAATTATATGAGATTAGAGATAGAGAATGAAAAGATAGAAATTTGATATATTAACTGGTGATTTTGATCTTAAGATCCATTAAGCTCTTAATAGGCCAAGACAAGTATTAAGAACTTGTATGTATGTATGATTAGGTCCAAGAGCAAGAAGGATGGATCTAGATGCATCAATTGAAGAGAGGAGCCAAAGTAAGACAATTAGTCCTAACTAACTGATAAGGTGAGTTATTAATCACACACATACATTCTC
Organism: Lactuca serriola; assembly: GCF_051521515.1. Taxonomy (NCBI): domain Eukaryota; kingdom Viridiplantae; phylum Streptophyta; class Magnoliopsida; order Asterales; family Asteraceae; genus Lactuca; species Lactuca serriola. The sequence goes on along the minus strand of NC_136412.1, from coordinate 176,564,392 downwards.
TCTCTCTCTCTCTCTCTCTCTCTCTCTCTCTTTCTTTCTCTCTCTCTCTCTCTCTCTCTCTTAAGTGAATTTATACGTCATATGTATATATGTATGTACGTTTATGTATGATAGAGTCATATATCTTAGCAGGACAAACATGATGGAAAGATAAGGTTATATATATATATATATATATATATATATATATATATATATATATATATATATATATATATAACCAAAGTGTATATAAATAGGTAAAAATGAAAAAGGTTATTATGAGTAATACCCTTACAAGTATATAAAGAATGGATAAGATTATATGTACCTAAGAGAAAGTAGATAGATATAGAAGATCATTATATGTGATATAATCATAGAACATGTAAGTATATCTAGCTACCATTAGTATTATAAAATGCTATATTATACTAGACATAGATAAATATTAAGTACTTAATGAGTTAATAACTAGAAGAGAAATAGATAAAAGGTTCCTACGGGGACAAGAGTAAGGTTCATACGGGGACAAAAGATAGAAGATTCCTTCAATAAAAAGAGTTATGTTTCTACAAGGACAAAAGTAAGTTTCCTACGAGAATAAGAGTATGTGTGACATCCCCAATTTCTCGGCCAGAAAAGACCGATTTGTTTATGCTTTCTTTTATAAATCAGAGTGATCGTTTAAAGAAAACGGTTGCGGAATTTGTTCCCAAAACAAAATATGATAAGAGTTTATCAAAGCATTTCTTTAAAGAAATGTATTTTCATTATATAACAAAATCTCGGGATGTCATGTTCAATACAGACCAAAAGCCTAAACAGAACAAAATAGACCTTACAACAATTATTTATAACTACTGATCTATAATCCAAAATCTCTCGTCAAGTCCATCAACTTATACCCTTGTGTCATTACCTGTAATGCAAAGAAAACTGAGTGGGTCAGGCTTGGGAGTCTGGTGAGCATATAGGGTTTTCAACCCACAATAATACATTTATTATATTCAATTATCAAACAATCAACCCAATTACTCATCCCCATTATCCTCTTTATTTCTTAAGGTTTTACCCTAAGAATCAACTATCCTTTATCCATTCATTCCTAAGGATTTACCTAAGGAATCGGCACGAATTCCATTGCTGCCAAAATTTATCTATCAGGTACTAAATCCATAGCTATCAGGTGCTAACTCCATAGTCACCAAGGTTCACTTAACAGTAGGCACTGACTCCCTAGTCACCAAGTTTTATCTAACAGTAGGCGCTAACTCCATAGTCACCAAGGTTTATACAATAGGCGCTAACTCCATAGTCGCCAAGGTTTATACAATAGGCGCTAACTCCATAGTGACCAAGGCTTATACAATAGGTGCTAACTCCATAGTCGCCAAGGCTTATACAATAGGCGCTAACTCCATAGTCGCCAAGGCTTATACAACAGGTGCTAACTCCATAGTCACCAAGGTTTATCTAACAGTAGGCGCTAACTCTATAGTCACCAAGGTTTATACAATAGACGCTAACTCCATAGTCACCAACTATCCCATCTCCATAGTCATCGCAAGTTGCATCTGGGGGACTCCCGGAGGTGTCAGAAGACTGGCCACGTCGTGGCACTGCTTGCCACGTCGTGGTATCTGACAGATTTGGGGTTTCGCGCCCCGAACTTCAGAAATTCATAACTTTCGCATACGAACTCCATTTTCGACGTTCTTTATATCGATGCGAAGGTGAGATTATGCTCTACAACTCTCGTTTAGACTCCAATGGATAATTTTGACTTTATTTTTAATATATTATAATTATATTATTTATATATTATTTTTAGTAGGTCGGGACAAGAAAACTCTATTATAAACTCATAACTCCTTCGTCTGACGTCCGTTTTCGTCCATCTTTCCGTCGTTGCACTAATATCGATGAGATCTTAAATTCTCATTTAGATTGTTTTGGATAAATATCGCTCTAACGTAAATTCACTATTTACGTCGCGCTGTGTCGTGCCGATTCTGTCGCGAAACTTCGACAGGTCATAACTTCTTCATTATAACTTGGATTCCGACGCTCTTTATATGTACGGAATCCTTGTAACATATAATATAACTTAGTTAAGATCCTTCTAAATAATATTCCATCAAAAAGTCATTTTTGATGCTTATCGTCTCTAAATTGACTAGCCCGGATCTACGGGTGTTACAGTATAGTCTCTACGGGGACAAGATTAATATTTCATTGGGAATTAGAGTATAGTCTCCACGGGTAGAAGAGTAAGACTCTTATAGGAATAAGAGTATGGTTCCTATGGGAAAAGAGTAAGGTTCCTTCATGGACAAGAATATGGTTCCTTTGGGAACAAGTGATAGAAGATCCTTCGGAGCTAAGAGTAGGTTCCTATGGGGTCAAAGATTAAGATTCCTTCAGGAATAGAGTAAAGGTTCCTAAGGGGACAAAGATTATGATTCCTATGGGAATTAGAAGACAGGTTCCTGGGGGAAAATAGATAGAGGGTCCCTTTTGGGGATGTAGATAGATGATTCGAATGAGTATCTAGATAGTATATAGTTAAAGAAAATAGAGAAAGGTTCCTTGAGATGAACAAGATAAAGGAGTTCTTTATAAGAACTTAAAGATAACACGTAAAGGGTTAAGAGAAGAGATTCGTGGGGGGTTCAAGAGTAAGAAGAAAGAATAAGGATCCATGAGGGATCATAAAAGAGAGGGGTAAGACTAGGTGTGCATGCCCAGTAATGAAAATGGGATGTTGTTCCCTTAGAGCAGAGAATGAGATGAGATTGCTTGGTCTATATGAGAAGAGTCTGTTAAAAGGATACGATAAGAATAGAGAAGAGTCAAAGTATAATATATAAGAGTCTGTTAAGTTCCTAAGAGAAGAGATAGAGATGTGAAGCAATAGAGACAGAGAAAGAGATAGAGTATGTACAAAGTTTGAGAAGAGCATGTTAAGAGGCTAAGAGTAGAGTATGCGAAGAGAATGTTTAAGAGGCTAATGGAAGTGTATTTTGAAAGAGTATGTTAAGAAGCTTAAGAGAAAGAGTAGAAAGTAAGAATAGAGAAGAGAAAGAGACAGGTGGAAGAGAAAAATGATACCAGTGTACACTATGAAAGAAAGAGAACGATAGAGCATAGGAAAGAGAAGGAAAGAAAGAAGAATAAATCACCAGACCCGTTGTGTTTGATATTGCATAGATGTTTATGTTTTGCAGGTTCAGGTTGTAGCAGCCATTGTACCAGAAGGGACGACATGAGCACAAGGAAGAAAAAGATAGTACGTTGCAATTATTACATTCCTTGTTGTTCATTGTATGTATGTAAAGATTTTATTGTAAACTCAGTGATTTGTCATGGGATGTAAAGTGTTTTAATTAGAGTAGAATTCCACAATTTGTAAGAAAACTATGATAAATCTCTTAGATAAGATGTATAGAAGATCCGGTTCGGTACAATATTGGTTACTTTAGTTAATTTCCCTTATAATTATCTTCCAAATTCAAAATTCTGCTTAATTGCATATTAATTCCCTTTGTAATAGTTTCTAATTAAACCATCATATGTAAATGAATAGCAAACTAACCCTTTCATTTAATTTTTATCTCTTAAGCTTTTAGATTTTATATTGTATGTAGTCCAATACGTCTATGCATTTATTAGCAGTATCACCAACTTATTGTTTCAGTGGGCATATCATTAATATGGATTCTTAAGTGTTTTACTTGGTGTAATGTGTAAGGGAAAATTTCATACATATTAACTCTCGAATAGAAGGTATAATGTGACATTCTTACATATTTCATCTGTATAATCAACCAAGGAGTCAACAAACCATCTTTAAGTGACCTGCATTTTGCATTTACAATATGCCATTTAATTTGTAACTGATGTGGATTTGACATTTCGAATCTAGTCAATGTAACTGAAACTCTAAATGGAACAAAGCATATAGGGGAAAACTGAAGCGGAAAAGGAACTTATGCATGCCATATTTATCACATTATTCTGGTTACTCATGAAGGAAATACAAGAACGAAGAAGTATTCGAAAACATATGTTCTTCTGTGACTAATTTTGGAAGACTTAAAGGCGATATATACATATGGTTTAAATACTTGGCAAAACTCAACAATTTAGATTAGACAACTTACTGTTTTCCTCCACTTTAGCATTTACATTGTAATTCTATACGTAGTTTTTATCTTTGGGCATTTTTAGCATCTTGCTAGTAATTAATAAAATATTCACCCTTTAAAAATAATTATTCAATATAATATAACAAGTAAGCATATTGAATTAGAAGCTAAGATAAACATATGATAATGTATATATTTATAGGAAATGGGTAGAAACAAATTGTGTCGAAATTCTTTTTTAAACCAAACAAAATTCTAAAAACAAATAATAGTGTTGTTCAATAATAAACTAAATATAGTTATATTACGTTTTCATGGGAGACAGAAAGAATTTGATATATTATAAGAGAAGGGGACCAAAAGCTTTATGATTTTCTTTTTATTTTTCTATTTTGGTTCTATCACATCGTCTATTTTGTAGGTAGTGGGGCAGTATACAATTCCACACCAGGTTGACCCTGGGACTGGCCCCGCACCAGCTACTTATCATTAAGCAATAACGACAGGCCTTAAACCAGGGTACCCTCCAACCTATTCCTTCTTTCCTCTACCCCTCCCCCCACCCCACCCCACCCCAAGCCCACACTCTGCCTAGTATGTGAAGAAATTACATAAATGGTACTTGCGATTAACAAATTGTCATGAGTTTGGTCCTTATTCTCTTTTTCTATTATTATTGTCCTTATACTTTTTATCTGTCCTTGGCACATATAAATTGATTTTAATTTATTTTTCGACTTTATTTTGTATCTTTTAAACCAATTTTAGTAAAAAAAATAAAAAAAATTACCACGCCTGCACCTCTCTGTGTGTGTGAATAGTTTTAACAGTGCTTGCTCCGTTATCCTCCCCTCCTTATCATTGACTAACTTACTCCACCACTCGTGTCACCGCAAGTTTTCAAGTTCGTCTTTGTTTGCCTTCAAACCAGAAATCCGAAAATAAACACTAGAACTTTAAGTTTCCAATAGGTTTTGCTAAATATACCCTAAATGTTGGAAGAAACGTGTATAATGATATAATATAATAGACTAAAATGTCAAATAAATTGTATTTCATATGTATATATATATATATATATATATATATATATCAACAACGAACCATTTTAAACCTTAGAATAAATGAACCAATCTTTTTTCAACTTTTATAACAAATTTTTCATTAAAAAAAGAAAAAAAACCCTAAAAATATATGTATTTATAACTTTTTATCACCAATCCATTTACATCAAATTTGATTAAAATAAAATATTGATATGTTTAAATTCACATTGTGAATATATACAGATTTACCCTATAAAATATGTGCAGATTCACACTGTGAATTTATGCAAATTAATGATTTATAGTGCAAATTCACAATGTAAATCTGAACATATAAGAAAAATTATTAAATTTGATATCAATGGAAAGAAGAGATAAAAAGTTATCAATTTAAACAATTTTAGAATTTTTTTTTCGATAAATAATAAGATCTAAAACTTGAAAAATAATGGTTCATTGGTTCTATGAATTAAAATGATTCTTTGTTAAATTTTTTTCTCTCTCTCTCTCTTGTAGGTTCAGGTTCATTTAAAACAATGCTAATTTTGTGAGACCGTGAGACAAAATCTGAAAATAATTTTAAAATGCAAAATAAAAGGAAAAATCCAAAAAAAAAATTTTAATTATTATTTTCGGAATTTATTTACCTAAAAAAATTAAAACAAAATAATAAAAAAATTAATTTTTTATTTTTTAAAAATACGTGAAATATTCTAATAGAATATTACACTGTATATTTTTAATATGATTTTTAAAATGTTAAAAATATTCTACTAGATTTACCAGATATGTAGAATATTCTAAATATTCTACTAAAATATGTTAAAAATGTATTTTTTTGTATTTATTTTTTATTTTTTTCGTATTTCTTTATTTTTTTTGGATACTATATATTCCGAATATAATATGGAAAAAAAATTCAAAAATTTTCAATTAATTTTCATTTTAAAAATGTTTTTGTTTTATCTACTAAATGAGTGACTATGATTGCATCTCACGGTTTCACAAAATTAGGTCGTCTCACATTAACCTAACCTTATATATATATATATATATATATATATATATATATATATATATATATATATATATATATATATATATATATATATATATATATATCCGGTAAGAAATTTTTTTTGGTAAGAAGGTAAGAAGTTTTTTTTTTCTACATATTTTGTGACGAACAAAAGAAATGAATCACTAGATGAATCAAAAATAACATGATTCGCCAAAAAAAATCTCAAAAAACACACCGATGATTCATTTATACAATAATTTCGTTGTTATTTACTAAAATTGTAATAAAAGTGAATTTTTTCTTAATTTATTTAAAAATGAATCATGAAGATGTTTTTTTGGGAATTTTTTCTTGTGAATCATCTTACCTTTGAATCATCTAATGATTCATTTTGTATGTTTGCTAAAAAAAATATGTAGAAAAAAAACTTCTTACCTTTCTACCAAAATTTTCCTTCTTATTTGATCTTGACTCTCTCTCTCTCTCTCTCTCTCTATATATATATATATATATATATATATATATATATATATATATATATATATATATATTCCAAAAATATAACATAATATGAAGAATTATGTTTTATGTATCATTAGTACGAACTTGCCAAAATCATGTAGCGTACGGGTTTTTTTTATGTTGATATGGCTTTTTCAACCCAAATTCATTTGTTGGGATTTTTAAGTCTCGTATAATGACATTGATTTAATTTAAAAATATATTAAAAATGGTGTGTTACAACCTTTTAAAATAATTAATAAGAACTTTAAATAAAGGGTTTAGGTCATTTTTGATCACTTAACTTTTAGTTTTGTGCTCATTTGATCACTTAACTCTTTTTAAGTTTTAAAAGGTTATCAAACTTTTGATGTTGTGCTCATTTAGTCACTTAACCTTTGGTTTGGTCACTTAAATTTTAGATTTGTGCACATTTAGTCACCTAACTTTTAAAATTATGTTCATTTAGTCACTAAACTTTTGAAAAAATTTAAAAGTTTAGTGACTAAATGAGCACAATTTTAAAAGTTAGGTGATTAAATGTGACCAAACCAAAAGTTAAGTGACTAAATGAAAATAAAGCCAGAAGTTTGATGGCTTTTTAAAACTTAAAAACACTTAAGTGACCAAATGAACACAAAACCAAAAATTATATGACAAAAAATGACCTAAACCCTTAAATAAATTATCGTATCTACATACAAATACAAAACGGTCAATTATAATTGTTTACAAATAATAATGAAAATATAATACAATATAATATCTTCTCAACACTTTTGAGTTCAACATAATATAATGTACTTCTACAATTACATCATCATAAAAATGAACTTAAGATTGCAAACTTTTAAGGATATTTAACTTCATTGACCATACAAGCTACAACAAACGACACCATTTGGTCATCTCTTTTCTTTCTATAGTGTTAATAATAATAATAATAATAATAATAATAATAATAATAATAATAATAATAATAACATTATATTTTCAAATAGTTTTCGTATAACTTTTTTTAAACGGAAATATTTTTAAATGTTTTAAACTTTATTTGTGTAATATTTTTTTGGTACAGTTGTACAACTTTTGTTTACAAGAATCATACAATCCTTTTAAAGTTATTTTAGAACCTTTTTTTAAAAAAACCTATAACTTTTTATAAATTATTAACAAGTTTTCTTTAAACTTATTAATAAAAAAGTTATAAAATTATTTTATTATTATTTGAAAAAACTGCATAAATGGTCCGTTTGGTATAATGAAATCTAAAGTTTAGTTCCTAAGTTTAAAAAAAACTCACGGACCGTCCATATGGTTTCAAAACTTTTAGTGTTTAGTTATTATGGATCACTTCGTTAGTATTTGTCCGTTAAGTGAGCGACATTTCCATCATTTCATTACCACATAGACCATTTATGATATTTTCTCTTATTTATTTATTTTAAAAAGAAAAAATAAAATTTAATATGCAAGGGGTGCCCTCTCTCTCTCTCTCTCTCTCTCTCTCTCTCTCTCTCTCTCTCTCTCTCTCTCTCTCTCTCTCTCTCTCTCTCTCTCTCTCTCTCTCTCTCTCTCTCTCTCTCTCTCTCTCTCTCTCTCTCTCTCTCTCTCTCTCTCTCTTACTTTAATATTCTTCCTTACCATACACTTGCAACCCAAAAGGACAAAACTCATATATATTTCCTTATACACCTACAAATCAAAAAAAAAATTAATAATAAAAAAAAATTATCCATCTTGCTCTCATTCAAACGTACATCTCCCAATCAAACTTCCATCCTCAAACCTTCAATCCTCCGATGCCGACAAAAGCCCATCACATACTGTTAGAAAAGGGAGGAGTTAGTGTCGACTAACAATTTCAGCAGTAGAAGCACAAAATGTAATACACGATGTAACAGAGATTAAACTGTGTTTTTGTGATGGGTGGATTGCTTACCTTTTGGTTATGTTTTCTTATTATGTTCAGTTTATTTTTTCATATATTACATTTGGTTTTGATAGTAAAAGCAGTCTTTCAATCGATTTCAGAAGTAGAAGCACCAAATCATCATCGTTACAATGCTCATTTTTAAGGTGCTCAACAAACAATATGAAGTTGCTATAAATTTAAACATATGTATGTTCCTAATTTTCTTTGTCATTTGATTTCAAACACTATCTAATACTATTTGCACAACTTAATTTTCTGGCACTAAACTCTAAATTTATATGTACACGAAGTGTTCGATGAAATGCTTGAATCAAATATTTTCTTCAACGAGTTTGTATTCATTATACCTTCATGTATGGAATGAATGGGCTGATTTCTATTATAAGTAAACTTGGTTTTGTGAGCGTATACTAAGAGAAAAAATACATTTTGGAAAAAGGCCTTTGCTTTAGTCACGTTCAACCCATCTCCAAACACCCCAGATTCTTACACAGTTCACGATGATGGGTTGATGATGTTTGCACGTGATGGAGGCGTGAATATGATTTTTTTTTATAATGATACAGAAGGTGGAGGCAGTTGTTGGTGCTGGTATTGAGACTAAAAAAATAAGAAGATATGGGGGTGTACATGTGTTTTGTTGTACGTTTTAAAGAAGAATACAGAGAGAGAGGGATAGAGAGAGAGAGAGAGAGAGATTGGGTGGGACCCCTTGCATATTAAATTTTATTTTTCCCATTTAAAGAAAAAATAGAAAACCTCATAAATGATCAATGGGGTAGTAAAATGATGGAAATGTCTTTCACTTAACAGAAAAATATTGATGGAGTGAGCGATAAGGACTAAACATTAAAAGTTTTGAAAGCACATGGACCATCAATGATGTTTTTGAAACTTAGGGACTCAACATCAAATTTTAGGATACCATAGGGACCATTTATGAAGTTTTTGCTTATTATTTTAATACAATGTTTTAAACTGGCTTATAATTTTTAATATGTTTACACTTTTTTTTATAATATTTCATTATTATGACAAATCTCTAAAACTGGTCCATGTGGTTTCCAAAAAAATCAGGTTTGGTCCTTAATTTTTGTTGTCTTCAAGGATGATCCATGTGGGTTGAAAACTTTTAATGGATTGTCAAATGGCTAAATTCGTCACTTTTGGTCCGTTAAGTCTGAAACGTGTGCAAGGCATGTGAGAAAAAACCGTCTTTTACATACTACAAGGACCGTTCATGAAGTTTTTGTTGGAATAGGTGTCCAATGTCATAACTAAACTGATCAAGGTAAAAACTAAATTTATATAACTTTATGGAAGAAAAGTAAAGTCTTTTTGGGGTTACTCTTAATAAATCTTAATAGCTAGAATTGACTATAAGAGAGATAAAATTATTTGTTAATTTATTATATGATTAATAAATTAATTAAAATGGATGGAAGTAATTAATTATAAGTCAGAATTAATATGAAATTAACTTCGGATTAAATGAAATTAATTCAATATCCAAGGTTGAATTATAATTGTTCATAATTGAACAAGGAAAGACAATTCAAATAAGTGTTTATCATGGGGATCACCTAGCTATAAATAAAACATATTTACCTCTAAATTCATGGTTAACCATTCCATGAAGGAGAAATCTAAATTTCTCTTCTTAACTCTTCTCTCGTCTTAATTTCAAGTGTTCTAAGGTTTTAGGTGTAAACCATTACAGACTTCCATAGTATTGGTGTTTGCTTTCCAAAGGAGACTCAAATAGAGTTATTTTCATTATTCGATTTTTTCAAATGGTATCTGAGCTAACTTTGTATTTTTCTATTTACACAGTTTAGAAATTTGTATCATAAGTATGTTGCTATACCTTGAGAAAATTTCATAGACTTCTAGGTTGCTTGTACCGATAATATGATTATGATTCCAAGGCGTAAATATTCTTGTTTTTAACCTACAAACCCCATTAGTGGTATCATAGTATAAGATTTTATATTATTGTGCATATATGAAACTGGAAATTAGTACTTGAAAAAACAAAAAAAAAACATGTCAATTGCAGGGCGTAGCGCGCCTTTGGATGCAGTAGAGTTTTGAAATTTACTTGGCTTTTTTGAATTGTAGGATAATTATTAGATCGTAATTGTTATTTCATCTATTAAGATATTGATTAAAAGTTAATTTTATATATATATATATATATATATATATATATATATATATATATATATATATATATATATATATATATATATATATATATATAAGAGTTATAATACTATATGTATGAGATTAACAATTTGTTAGTCAATCCTCGAGTAAGCCTCATTCATGAAACTATGGTATAAGAGATATACAAGGAAACGACCTATTAAATGACAACTGAACATGTGTCATTCTCACCCACCGCTTGTTCGTGTGGTGGATTGTCATTAGACAAAAAGGATATGATATGACATTAATCACGATAACATATATGTACTTGAACTTACATTACAATCTCACTTTATTTAGTTTGGAAAAAAGTGATTGTATGCTAATCAATGAAAACGCACATTGCTTCTTTGTGTGTCGTTATTAGAGTGTGTGTGGTTAACTGACACACTCATTTGGGAATATAAATTTGAAATGATGAGATAACTCGAGTTTATGATTTTTAATGGAGCGTGTGTGATTAACTGGCACGTTAATGTGAGATCATAAAAGAGAACAAGGGTGTCTAGCAGGTTTGCATAGGTCTTAACATGTTGTTTGTGATCATCGATACCCCAATCACAAAATAAATAGCATAAATATGAGATTAACATGTCATTTCTTGTTTAATGAATCTCAAGAGATCTATAAATTTCAATGTGATTGAAATTGGTAAAACTATTTACCTACCTAAAATAGATTTGTGATATGATTATGACATCCATTTTTATATTACGAATCGAAAATATGGATCTTATCCTTAATTTAAAATTAGATTCATAATTAAAGATTAAATCGAATTATTTAACATTTTCTCTTAGGTTAGATCACTACAAGAAAAACGCGGTTTTGCTACGGAAGGAATCCGTTGCAAAAAGCTGAAATTCCATTGCAAAGATGATTTGCTATGGAATTTGCAACGGCTAATTTCTGTCCCTAAAAACGTTGTAGCGAGGGTTTGCAACGGAAAAGATACTTCCTTCACAAATGTGACAACGGAATGAAATCCGTGGTAGATGGTATTCCGTCGTGTATTCTGTAGTAGGATTCCATCACACAATTCGTGATAGTTATTCCATCACAAATTCTGTGGTGGTGATTCCCTAGCAATTTCCGTGGTGCTGAATCCCTAATAAATTTTGTGGTGTTCAGTCCCTAGTAAATTCCATGGTGGTGATTCCCAAGTAAATTTTGTGGTGGTCATTCCCTAGTAAATTCAATGGTGGTCATTTCGTAGCAAATTCTGTGGTGGTGATTCCGTAGCAAATTTCGTCGGTTGAATCCTTAGCAAATTCCGTTTGATGACTTACTAGCAAATTTCGTGGTCATGAATCCCTAACAATTTTCGTGGTGTATATTATATACTAGATTTCATATGGACCGATGGATAATTGATTTATAAATTATATCCAAATTATTTTGTAGTAATATACGAAAAACAAAAATAACAAAAACATCAAAATCATTATATCATAAAATAATACAATAATTATTTATTACATGAAAAAATGGAAAGTTGCTAATCTAAAATAAATACTCTACAATAAACATATATCAACCTACTACCGTTGTTGTTTTGTAAAGACATTAATAAGATCCAATGTCGTTTGAAGTTGTTTTTCAAGATGCCCGACCCTTGCGTTGTTTTCTTCTTGTTGGAAGTTCATCATTTCTGTAGGGCTTATAGTGTTGTGTCATGGGCTCGGTCCTTAGCCCAATTTTGGTTGCCGGTTTGGGCCTGTCCAACCATGCATGTTTTTCTTCTAGGGTTTTAGTATTTAAGGTGCATGCATGCATCCTTTGTTAGGAACGATTTTATTATTTTCTCTCACAAGTATTGTAAACCCTAGCTCGCCTCTATAGTGGAAGTTCTTCATCGAGCTCTGCTGAGGCCTGACTATAATTGAATCATAAGCATTACTTTGATTCTATTATGTGTTCTTAATCCTATTGTGTTTGTTATGTTTGTTCATCATCTTTACCTATGAAAGATCTAAACGATCTAAGTTTTATTCACATCAATTGGTATCAGAGCAAGAGGCTGTGTAATTAATACACATCTCTTCTATTGAAGAAGTAATTATGGTTTTTCCGCATTGTTTGATATTTATTGACCCGTCATTCCATATTAGCGATCTCATTAATTGTTGATCTTATTCTAACGATAAATTACAAGTATGATCTTAAATAGGTAATCAATCAAACGTCATCATAATGTCCATGGATGATTCTCAAACCAATCCAATCAACTGTTGGGTTTTGAGCATTCTAACACTCCTAAGTGTACATGCAACCCTAAATACCTTGGATCTATGTTTTCTCTATTATACATGCAATTATGAACATCTAAGGTATTATCCTAATCTGGCATACAAAATAATGAATATAACAAGATATAATACATACCTCTTTGATGTAGAATGTCTTCATGAAGCTTGAGTGCCTAGTGCCTCAAGTGTGACACCTCAAATGGTTCACACAACACCAAATACACTTGGAATAACTTGAGAGAAACTTGAACACTCCTAAAATCGGCTAGCCCTTTCTTATTATGCATAGTGGCCGATTTTTCCCAAAGAATATGATCTTATATAGTTGTTACAATTAGGGTAAACCCTAATTTTCATGGCCTTCCATTTCCTTGGATCCATAGGTTCAAATACACCATGGAGCATCCAAGGACCATCCTATGGGGTTTAGCCCAACTTGATTATCCATGGAGCATCAGCCCACTATACAAGTATGGATGATTTACACAATCAACCCATATATTTAATTAGTCATCTTTTGATCACTTAATTAATTCTAGATTAATTCTTGATCAATACTAATTAAATAATCCTATTAATATATTAGAACTTATAATATATTAATCAACCTTAAGTGTTACTTCTCTCATTATAGTCTATCTAAGTGCATGATGCCATGCAACCCAAATGGACCATGCCTCGGGTCAAGTCTTACCAATTATAGTTATGGACTTAGACATTAATCCAATAGTCTCCCACTTGGATAAGTCTAAAACTATTATTACGAATGACTTCAAGAACCGACCGACAATCGTAGCTCTCAAAAGCTTCTGTCGAACTCTGACCTTGCTGATGATCTCTGACCTTTGTCAATGACTTGTCCATTAGATAAGTGATCATACATTCCTCCATTCTAGATATCATAGGGACTGAGACATGGATTATAAATCATTCTCTCTGTCCATCTGTTGTTTCCTGATTTCCGATTCATGATGACTGACTGATTGAACAAATCAAATCAGTCCTGGCTTGGCCAAGCACTCACATGTATCATCATTAAATCATCGAGGGGCCCATAGATATCGATTTTATCCCGAAGGTAAAAGGAATGGATAAACTTCGACTCATATGGCTTGTTCTACTATTTGTTGAATCATACACAAAGGCACATTTTATAACATCGAGTTACCAATGCGTTTTCGTGCAATCAATGTACAACCAACTCATAGTAACAACTCATATCTCTATGTTTGAAGAATATAAGATATTATCGTCTCATGATCACTCGTGATAAAGTCCAACATCTCAGACCTCTACAATCCAACCCATGACAGTCTTGATTCATATCTACTTCCATCATATGACCGACTGTGGATGGTTTGAATAACTTAGTCAATCAGAACAATGACCTAGTTATTCTGGAAGTCGAAACATGCAAAGCGAAACACAATAATAATCGAATCCAATATGGTCTTAGAACTTATGAATACAAATAAAACACCTTTTATTTATCACCATATTATTACACATTATTCATTGTATACTGTTTCAGCTATCAACTTAATTCTTGAAATAAGACAACAGTTGTCCCATGCTCCAAGCATGTACACTATGTTTTGTAAACACTAGTCATGCCATACACCAAGTATGCACACTATGTTTGTCTATGATCTTTACTTCGTGAAATAGATCGATTGAACATAACTCCAATGATTCTCATTTCACAGTCCAAAATCCCTACCGCAAATGCAAGAATTCAAAATTCATTCCATTTACCGAAATCTGATAGATTCTAAACTTATATGCATTGATCCTCTTGTAATGATTATGCACAAAGTCACAAAGACTTGACAACAAACATTATAGAGCATTCCAATGGAGATCAACTCCATGGAAACATCCTTCTTGCATTAAGTTTCCTAATCTTACAGATTGAATACTTTCTAACTTTGAAACATTTCCATATTCCATTTTGACTACAACTTCTGAACAAGAGTTGCCTCTTTTCAGACTATGTCAATATGGTCCTTCCAATATTAACAGTATACTTCCAACTGTCCTTGAGCAACCAATATTTGGTAAACCGTAGATTGTCCTCGACAATTACTTAATCACTTTAGTCATATCCAATTCTAGACTTTTTCCTCCTTAATGCCCCAAGGCATTTTGAAAATTCAGAAAAGATAAATATTATAGCACATGTAATCGACCTTGTACCCAAAGTAAATGGGACACGATTCATGATGTTTCACATAAAGACATGGTTCAAGACCAGTCTTTTGCCATAATAATTTATGTTTTCCATATTCTCAAAATTTGACTATGAAAAGGGATGTCGTAATCATAATCGAATTTTGAGAACGCAATATATAGAATTTTCTTAAGTTGAACCAATCCAACATGAAATTCATATATATATATATATATATATATATATATATATATATATATATATATATATATATATATATATATATATATATATTCTTGACTAAAGGTGATTAAAACCTCAATATAAGCTCTTTAGAATGATTATAAACTCAATCTAAGCTTTTTAGAATTGAAATGAAGTATAATTTCCCCTCCCTTAATTATAGCAAAACAACTTTTTCAACCCCTGTAACCTCACGAATTGAAACTTTTGTTTTCTATAATTAACATTGCTAACTTGCAATTCTTATCATAATTATCATGCTCCTACTAACATGATGATTATTAGCATAGCACTTATGCTCCCACTAGCTTTGACATGTACCCAGAAATCAACTGGACTTCTAGAAATCAATACTTTATTAACTTTCTTGCCAAAGTTCAGATTTTTGATACTAGATTGCCTTGATAAGACTTTATCAAAAACATACACCTCTCTTAGATAGCTCACAGGTGTGTCTAAACAATTATGAAGAGGGTTGCCGTAATCATAATGTTTAGACCTTTTGTCATTCCCAAAATTGCTATCTACTCAAAATCTACTTAGTGAAAGAGTTTCCTTACCATCATTTTCATGAATCGAAGAGAAACCTTATGACACTTAGATTTTATGGTGTAAGTGTTCTTATCCATGTGAATTGTCAAAACCATAGTCACAAGACAAGGTTAATGACCAATCCAAACTTCTATGGACTGAACTCAATCTTAATTTCTTGCCATCTGGCAGCTCAAGGGCCTGCCATTGCTTCCAAGTTGTTATGCAACCAATTGAGAACTCTAAGAACTCAAATGCAAAGCCAACTTTAATTGGAATGGGCACATAATACGTCAACAAGATAGGTTATAAACCTCAAGTCGTGTGCTAGTGAAGAACTTTAGGTTTTATTCTTGATTAGTTCTTGAGAGTTTCAAGACCTTTAAGACTCCCACTGTCCTCTTGACATATACAACTTTCTTGTCAGATATTCAAGAGATAGTGTGGATTGTAATCAAGACAAACACTTCACACAATTGGCATTAGTTGGTCTTTGTTTTATCCAAAACATCACAACTTACCAATTGCAAATGTACAAGAGTAGAAAGCTTTTACTGTTACATTTGATAAGTGTTTTAAACCTTCTTTAAGACATGTCACTCAAGTTATAATCTTAGAGTATAACTCTAAGAATTGTTTTTTGGAACGAAGTATGAATCATCTTCTTGATTTGACTACTTCAACACTTCATATATCCTCTCCTTGCCTATCAGAGTGCACTTAGAGGATGAATTGTGATAAGATCTCTTAATCATTAAGATGATTATATAAGATGATACTAAAGTACTCTCCCATCTTTTCAGATTCAAGAGACTTTTATCTTTATGGATAAGTTGATTCTTCTTATTCGCTCTGCCATACATTGGACTTTCCAATGTTTCAGAATTATACTTTAGCCTATAAGTATAACCATATTTACTAAGCTTTAGTAAATTATGACGAATATTCTTATCGATCTTTTGTGGTGGACTTAACCAGTGCACAAGAATGTGTACTCGATCCCTTAGTCCTTTACTTGACTCACACATCCATGTGAACAAGTAGTTAGTCTTAATTTTTCCAATGCTTGAAAGTTCTCATCCATCATGCTATACAACTTGCATGATTCCAAGTTTCGGTCCAATTGAAACTTGGGTGATGAGAATCTTTCCTTATTTGGTAAATTTAGACACTACCACAAATGAAAGAATCAAATTCAAATTTCCACTCTTGCTATTAATGGGATCTTATAAGCAACAAAACTTTTAACAAAAGCCATTGTAAGGATATTTTAAAATAAATAAAATAAAAATTTTTCCTCTTATTTAAAAAACTTTGTGGAAAAACTATCCTTACAGTGCAATAGCACATGAAAACTTTGTTGTTATCTATTCCTGAGCAATATATCATAACTCCTAAGAAGTAGCTCAAGAATCCGATCTTCAAACTATGCGATAGAAATCCATCTACACGATCATATTCATCATATTCCTTCTTTAAGTTTCTTCACATTTCTTTGATTCTTAAAACATCAACATGTGACCCAGTCACATCATTTATCAAGAATCTCAGAATAGAAACTTAGCAGAGTTAGATAGTGGACTTTACCTAAAGTAGATTCAAACTTATTGACTTTAACATCCTTAGGTAAATTTAACAGCTTCGCAATCAATGCCCCATCCTTTGGCAATTTATCATATGGAATCTTTGATAATGGTACATGCGACTGTCACAGACTTAGCATTTCTCTTTATCATTTGATCAACCTAGTTGACTATGGTCAATCCCTTTCCTTGGGAAGAGAATGCTTTTTCTGGATTTCCAGTGTCACCATTGTCAATGTCCATAAAGTTTTTAGGAAGTTGATCTTAGCAAATAGATGAGATCATTAAGGGTCTTGTCATAGTATGTTTCATAGGAGTCCCAAAGGAACTCACTATTTGACTTAGAAAGTGATTGAACCACCAACTTTCTCAATACTTTGACACCTAACTCTCCTGACTTGTCAATATGTGACTACATCTCCAAGATGTGCGATCACACATAGACCTATGCTTGCCAATAGGGCTGGAGTGACCTTACACTTTTCAAGAACTTGTGGGTTAGGGAGAATAATTGGAGGAGGTGAAAGAAGTATGATTTCAATGGGACATCATCTTCATTTAGGAAAGCTTGTTTCAAGAGATTTGGGAAGATCATAAATGTCTAAACCAGACATGTTTTGGGAGATATTCAAGATAGTTGATCTAAATTCCTTAGTATAACATCCAATATGAAATATTAAGGCTAGGACCCAACAAACAATTTTATAACTTAGAAGAGGGATGCCGTAATCCAAGCTATAAAATATTTGAAGGTAGGTGAATGACGATTCACCAATTTCCACCAAGATAAACGAAATGTATTATTATTAGGTTTTAATTGGATTTGAAACTCCTAGATCTTTTGAGATTCATTGAACTTTTCAATGGCATGTTTCAATCTCGAGTGTGCCCTTCAGGTTTTGTGACTGGGATGCCGAGGATCACAAAACAAGGTGTGAATAACCATGCAAATATACTTGGTACCCTTAAGTGTTTACCCCTCAATCGATGTGCCGGTTAACCACACACGCTCCATCGATACTATGATAAACATTAAGTTACCCTTTGCCTACCTTGTTAAATATGAGTTAGTGTGCCGGTTAACCACACACGCTCCACTAACCGACTTAAACAAAGTGCAAAGTGTAATTTCATGGATTAGCACCTTATTCACATTTTCCTAAGTAACTAAGATTGGGTATTTATAAATGGTCTAGTTACTTAGTATTTATCATTAATACTTTGAATTAAGGGAGAATTCTAGTCCTTGTCCTACCCGTTCGGCTAACGACCCTCCACCGGTCAAGGAAGCGGTGGGTGAGAGTGGACACCCATTAAACTCCCATTTTATAGGCAGTAACCTTATACCCCCTTATAGACCAGCTTCGTGAATGAGGCCTACTAATGGTAAGACGACTTGCTCTTATACATATATATAAATATTATTAACTTATAATATTATAAAGTATAAGGGTTGAATTTTAACTTTTAAAATTCTAAGGGGTTAACTTGGAATTAAAGTATTCATAAGAGAAAACTTTTTCAAATTTCAAAACTTGAGGGCAAGTTTTGAAACTATTCAAAACTAATTAATTCCATAACTTATGAGTTTAAAGTAGTTTTAATTAAAAACTCTTCAAGTTCCATAACTTAAGGACAAGTTATGGAAGACTTTAAACTACTTAATAAAAAAAATAACTCTTTTTTTATTGTAACTTATGGAACTAATTAAGGTTACACTTTTTATTTATTTATTATTTAATGAAGAGACTCTTGAACCACCATAACTTGAGGACAAGTTATGGAGTCACAAAGCCATTTAATTAGAACTAGACTCTTCATTTTGTAACCTTTGTCAACTTTTATGAGTGTTATGATTCTTAAATGTGACTTTTTCATATAACTTGAGGACAAGTTACAAAAACACACTTTGGAATCAACTCTTAGATTAAAATGGATTGAAATCAACTATTTCACACAACTTTTCTATTAATCTAAGAACCTCATAAGAACAAGATAATTCAAATCATCAATCTTCAAGAAATTAGCATGAACATACAAACTAATACAAATCTTGAAATTATGACAATTGTCTTAGAAATTGGATTAGCATGAACATTACCACATCAAAAACAAGTTTATAAGTCCAAAAAACATCTTAGGGTAATGTTCCTAGTCCAATTCCAGCCAAAACAATCGAACATATGCTGTCAGGGGGTCCAACTCGTCGAGTGCACGAACCAACTCGGCGAGTTGGATGATTTTTTCCTTGGACTCGGCGAGTCCATTCATGGACTCGGCGAGTCTGCTGTGCAGACAGCATCAAAACTCGAGTTTTTCCGACTACTTTTGCAAGTATAACAAGAAAACAAGCCTAGGCTCTGATACCACTGTTGGGTTTTGAGCATTCTAACACTCCTAAGTGTACATGCAACCCTAAATACCTTGGATCTATGTTTTCTCTATTATACATTCAATTATGAACATCCAAGGTATTATCCTAATCTAGCATACAAAATAATGAATATAACAAGATAGAATACATACCTCTTTGATGTAGAATGTCTTCATGAAGCTTGAGTGCCTAGTGCCTCAAGTGTGACACCTCAAATGGTTCACACAACACCAAATACACTTGGAATAACTTGAGAGAAACTTGAACACTCCTAAAATCAGCTAGCCCTTTCTTATTATGCATGGTGGCCGATTTCCCCCAAAGAATATGATCTTATATAGTTGTTACAATTAGGGTAAACCCTAATTTTCATAGCCTTCCATTTCCTTGGATCCATGGGTTCAAATACACCATGGAGCATCTAAGGACCATCGTATGGGGTTTAGCCCAACTTGATTATCCATGGAGCATTAGCCCACTATACAAGTATGGATGATTTACACAATCAACCCATATATTTAATTAGTCTTCTTTTGATCACTTAATTAATTCTAGATTAATTCTTGATCAATACTAATTAAATAATCCTATTAATATATTAGAACTTATAATATATTAATCAACCTTAAGTGTTATTTCTCTCATTATAGTCTATCTATGTGCATGATGCCATTCAACCCAAATGGAGCATGTCAGGTCGGGTCTAGTCTTACCAATTGTAGTTATGGACTTAGACATTAATCCAACATCAACATCTCCAACAGAATTGGTTCAACAACAAGGATTCCAATCTTGTATACTCAAGACTATGAAGTTTGGACGCATCACTTTGAAGATTATGTGATCGGCTCAGAAGATAATGGGTACTTGATCTGGGAAGCTATCACTTTTGGCCCATTCGCTCACTCAAGCACCTCAAAGATTGTCAAAACTCAAAAGGAGTACAATCAGCTTGTGAATGATGTGAAAGATATTCCTCAAGACGAGAAAGAGAAGTTTCAATGCAACATCAAGGCCTTAGGAATGATTAGGTTTTCCTTGCAGTCAGATACGTTTCGTTTGGTGAGTTCTTGCGCTACAGCTAAAGAGATATGGGACAGGTTGAAAGAATTGTATTCCACTGATGAAGATCTGGAACATTGTATTCAGACCTTGCTGCTTTCTGAATTTGGTGATTTCAAACAAAAGCCCGAAGAGAAACTTGTTCAGGCTTTTGATCGGTTCAATCATCTTTTAAGTAAGATGATAAAACATGGGATCGAAAGGAAGGTTATAGAACAGAAAGTTACCTTCATGAACGGTCTAAGACCCAAATGGATGGCAGTCGTGTCCACTGTAAAGGCACATGAACAGTTTAAATCAATCTCTCTAGCAAAACTGGTGGGAATCCTGAAGTCTCATGAGAGTGCACTGTCAAAAGAAGCGAACGTGGTTTCTAGTTTAGGTTCATTAGCCTTTGCTTCAAAAGGGAAAAGTGCTGTCAAAGAAGAAGAAGAATTGGATCTTGCTGACTACGATCTAGCCAGTGAAGAAGATGCCCTAATGGTTTCTAACCCTAGAAAGTTCATCAAAAGAAAATTCCCAGCCAACAAGAATCGAAACTGGCACAGAAGTTACAGTTCTGAAAAGGTGAATGAGGAACCGAAGATAGGATCCAAGTCAGAGGAATCCAAGAAAGAGGCGAAGATCAGTGGTGACTCAGGATTTGATTGTCACTATTGTGGAGGCAAAAATCATTTTGCCAAGGATTGTATGTTGAAGAAAAAGGCAGAAAAGATAGACGAGGATGATGAGGAAGCGAGCCTCCTGAGACAGTTGGAGGAAATCAAGAAAAGAAAATCAGCAGCTAACAATAAAACCTTGAATGCTTTGATTGTACAGGATACACGTAACAGTGACGAATTCGGTGGAGTGGAAGTGTGGTCCACGGATTCAGAGGACGAAGAAGTAAGAAAACCAACTCATGGCAAGGCAATGCTAGTGAAAGAAGAATATGATGCAGGAAGGTGCTTGATGGTGACAGAAGGAGTATCTCAGATGACGGGATATGCAACAGATGGTGGGCTAGAAGAAGAGAAGGAGCGAGAGGACAGGTGTTTTGCTGTGAAACCTGTCAGTGCACAGATCAACGAATGTGATGAGTTGATCAAGAAGGTACAAAATATTCTCACTTCTCTGAAAATACCTATTACTAACTATGAAAAGGAACTGAATAGCTTAAAATCAAAATTTTCTAGTATAAGTAGTAGTCTCACCCAAACTCGTGTCACAAACTCTAACATGACTGATCAAATTAGCAGGATATCGTCGAAGAGTGAGCAAAGGAGGATGTGGATTGAGCAGAAGGAGGAGTTAATTAGATCTAAGGATGAATCTATCTATTTACAACGAGACAATCTTAAGCTCTTAAAACAGCGAAATGTTTTTTGTTTAATTGTTAAGAGACTTTATTTTAATATCACTCAATTGCATCTCGATTGTGAAATAGGAAAGAAGATACATCGCATGATTTTACCCTTCCTTGAGTTAAAGGAGGATGAAGTCGATGCCGAAGCTTACAAGTGTGAAAATGTTGTATCTTCTGATGAAGTCTCTCCTGCCTACAAAATTGGTCTTGACAAAATAGAGTCCTATATAAAGTCCAAAGACCATAAGGACATGCTTAAAAATCTATTAGACGAAAATGATAGATTGAAGTTAAGAACCGAAACTGTACAAAAGTTTGACTCATTGAATGCCAAACTAAGTTCAGAAAATAAAATTGATGTTGAATATGCATCTGAACTTAATGAGGATGATGATATGAGTGAAATCTATGTAGAGGATGTGGTGGACTGCTCTGAATTTTTCAAAAGCGAACCCGAAACTCACAAAAATCTGATTTCCGAAAACACTGTTGAGTTCGCTCATTCATCGACAGACAAGACCAAAATTCTCAAGGGAAAGGTTGTTGTGTATCAAAAGGTTAAAACCACTCCCAATCAGGTTTACACAATTCAAGGACTCACTCCTCAGCAAACAGCAGAACTGACAGCTATGGTTGAAGAAGATAACGCAGCTAGATGTGAAGAATTCTTCTGGTCAGCACCAATAGATAATGCTGATGAAACCAAAGGTCTATCTCAGAAAACCTCATGGAGAGTGAAGTGTAGGTACGTTCCAGAACCACTCAATGAACCTGAAAGGTACGATGTGCCGACCACAAGTGGAACTCAACCATCTGTAGGTGAACCAGTGAGCGAAACATCTTCATCAAGGAGCGAATGTCATGCTCAAGTTCCAAAGAAAAAGGCTAACATTCATAAGAATGCAAAACAGGTGGCCTTAACGAAAACGCCAAAGAAATCTGAGATACAAGAAGAATCTCTCAGAAAGAAAACAGTTTTGGAGATATCAAAATCCTCATTATGTCAGTAATGAAAGGATGCATAAGTCTCGAGGAGAATCAAGAAGCAACCAAAAAGAAGGTTTCGGTCCTTGGAATGAAAGGAACCGGAAGGAAGGTTTCGGTCCGACACAAACAAACAACCCAAAGGAGAGCTTCGGTCTTCAGCATAAAAGCAACCGAAAGGATGGGTTTAGTTCCAAAGTTCAATCAAACGAACAGAAGGGAAGAGTGTTCTCATTCTCAAATAAGAAAGAACAACAATCATCGATCCAATGTCACTCCTAAACCCAACTCTTCTCATTCTATTCTTATCCTTCAAAAGATTTAAAGGGGAAAGGAAAGCTCTTTCTAGAAGATAACAGATGCCCAAAAGAGATCCAAAAGAATGCAGACGTCAAAACGTCAAACCCTACGTCTAATGAATCTAAGCCAAACAAAATTAAAGTTTTCACAATAAAAAGAAAAGATGAAACAACTTTAATCAAAAGAACTTATTTGGTTGATATTTCTCTTACTATTCCCTATCCTGTAAAAGGCTCACAAGGACCCAAGAATGGTATATTAATAATGGCTGCTCGCGTCACATGATAAGACGAAAGGAAGAACTGCGGGAGTTTCGGTCTCTCAAGGATGGTGGAATTGTGAAGCACAGCAACAACTCGTTTGGGACTATCAAAGGCTATGGAATGATTACGAATGGTGATTTCTCAATTAGAAAGGTTGCATACGTCGAAGGATTGCAACACAACCTTATCAGTGTATCACAGCTGGTGGTTGGGACCAGATTGAAAGTCTCATTTGATGATGAAGGCTCAGAGATTATTGAGAAGAAGTCAAATAACATTTTGTTGAAATTGTAGCGAAATGGGGAAATGTACCCTTTAAACCTCAATCCAATTCGAGGGAAACCAACAGTCTGTCTGCTAATGAAGGCTCAGTCAGACGAAAGTTGGTTATGGCATCGAAGACTTTCTCATCTTAACTTCAAGGATATCAACAAGCTTGTTTTGGGAGATCATGTTTGAGGTCTTCCAGTTCTCAAATTCGACAGAGAACATCTATATGCAACCTGTAAAACGGGAAAGCAGAGTAGACAAAGTCATCCCTCTATTATCAATACAAAGGTGATAGGACCATTAGAGCCATTGCACATCGATATGTGTGGCCCCTCTTCTATTGAAAGCATTTGTGGGAACAAGTATATTCTGTTCATAATGGACGACTTCTCTCAGTTCACATGGGTGTTTTTCTTAAAGAAAAAATCAGAAGCTACTCCTCAGCTCAAGGTCTTCATAAAGTAAGTTGAGGTTCGACTGAGGAAAGTTGTTCGTAACGTAAGAAGTGACAATGGCTTGGAATTCAAACACAAGGATTTCGAAGATTTTCTTGCTGAGAAGGGAACGACTCAGAATTTCTCGGCTCCATATACTCCACACTAGAATGGTATCATTGAAAGGCGAAATCAATCTCTGTGTGAGGCAGCCCAAACGATGTTATGCTTCGCTTCCTTGCCTTTATATTTATGGGCTGATGCTATTGCTGCTACTTGTTATACTCAGAACAGATCATATCTAAACAAGCGATTCTCTATCACTCCTTAAGAGATCTTGAACAATTGCAAACTGAATGTGAAATTCTTTCATGTGTTCGGTTCAAGATGCTTCGTCTTCAACTCTAAAGAGAATCGAAACAAGTTTTATGCTAAAGCTGATGAAGGAATATTCTTAGGTTACTCCCTGCACTCTAAGGCATATAGAGTTCTAAACAAGCGCTCTAAGAAGATTGAAGAAACATACTATGTCACTTTTGATGATAGCTATGTCAAGAAGATGAAGACAACCGAAGGTGCAATGCAGGAAATCTTTCCAAAGACCAGTCAAGTTACAGCTTCTATCTCAAATCTTTTCTAGCACTATATGCTTCTTTTTGATGAGCCTCAAACGGCAATCGATTCTGAATCAAAGTCAAAAGACAACAAGGTTGATAGCCTATAGCAAATCATGGACGATGCTGCATAGAAGATGGCTATTGATCAACCTAAAGCAACCAAGAGGCCAGACTTAAACGGACCTTCAAATGACCGTCCTTCTGTCTAGGGGGAGGGTTCGTCTCTGCCAAAAGATCAAGGTGCTTCATTCCAGGGGGAGAATTCAACGTCATAATCATCCAGCTCAACTGAAAGTCAAAACGAAGGGGAACATTCTGATCCAGATACTGAACTGGTGTCATCATTCAAGGGGGAGAATACACATGTCAATGATGATGATACACTATCAGAATTGGAAGAAGAAATCAAAGCTGAACTAGATCCCTCTTGTGATCCAAACTACCCACCTCTTATTAAATGGACCAAAGATCATCCACAAAGTCAAATCATTGGGGAATCTTCAAAAAAGGTGTTAAATCGATCATAGATCAAAGCGAAACAAGATGCACTCTTCTCTCAAGTAGAGTTTTGCATGTTCAACTCCTTTGTGTCCAAGGTTGAACCAAAGACTGTGAATTCGGCTCTTGATCATTCTGACTGGGTTCAAGCCATGCAAGATGAGCTAAATGAGTTTGAAAGAAACAAGGTATGGCGCCTTATTCCAACACCAAAGGATGCTTCAATTGTCGGTCTCAAATGGGTATTCAGAAATAAGATGGATAAGGAGGGGAATATGATCCGTAACAAGGCTCGGTTGGTTGTAAAAGGCTACTGTCAAGAAGAAGGTATCGATTATGAAGAAACTTTCGCTCTTGTTGCAAGATTAGAGTCCGTTCGTATCTTTCTTTCTTATGCTGCACTCAATAACTTTGAAGTCTATCAGATGGACGTAAAGTGTGCCTTTCTCAACGGAGAACTTGAAGAAACTGTGTATGTTGATCAACCACCAGGCTTCGTGAACGAGAAGTACCCAGATCACTGTTACATACTTGACAAAGCGATATATGGCCTGAAGCAGGCTCCTAGAGCATGGTATGAAACTCTCATTCGATCCTTAAAAATGTCTAATTTTAAACAAGGTTCGGTTGACTTAACCTTCTTTCGTAAGAGAGAGGGTAACCACGTTATGATAGTCCAAATTTATGTTGATGACATCATCTTCGGCTCCACGAATCCCAGCTTAACAGCTGAATTCAGGAAGTTGATGGAAAATAATTTTGAGATGAGCTCAATGGGTCCAATTAGCTTTTTCCTTGGCTTAAACATTAGATAGGGACCCAAAGGAATTTTTATCAATCAGGAGGCATACACCAAAACACTGCTTGCTAAGTTTGGCATGATGGGAGACTCCAAAGTAAAAGTTCCAATGGCTTTTGGGACAAAGCTTACACCTTCTTTGGAGAAGTCAGCCGCTGACATAACGCTTTATTGACAAATGATTAGGTCGTTAATGTATCTAACGGCCAGCAGACCCGACATCATGTTCTTAGTCTGCTACTGTGCTAGATTCCAGGCTAACCCACGCGAACCTCACATGCTAGCCGTGAAGAATATTTTTCACTATCTGAAGCGAACCTCCTCTCTCGGTCTATGGTATCCAGAAAACTCAGGATTCATTGTCCAAGCCTTCTCAGATGCTGACTTAGGTGGTTGTGGATTGGATCAAAAAAGCACCACTGGAGGATGCCAATTTCTCGATGGCAAATTCTTCAGTTGGCAATCAAAGAAACAAACCTGTGTTTCTCTCTCCACAGCCGAAGCTGAATACATTGCTGCTGCTTCATGCACATCTCAGGTTGTATGGATACAAAGTCAACGTAGAGATTATGGGTTGAACATGAAGAAATCCCACTATATTGCGACTCTGAAAGTGCAATTAGAATTTTTCATAACCCAGTGCAACACTCGAAGACAAAGCACATAGCACTGAGGTATCACTTCATCAAAGATCATGTGGAAGATGGCAACGTAGAGATTCACTTCATGAGAACGACTGATCAACTGGCAGATGTATTCACTAAGGCTTTACCTGAAGCAAGTTTCAACAAAATTTTACAAGACCTAGGAATGATGGAAGCAGAATCAGTACCAAAATCGCCTTCGCTTCAATAAAGGTATGAAGCGAAATAGAGCGAACCGAAATGAACTGAACGTTCGATCTATTTTGGGTTCAGTTCAACCAAGAACCGAAATGAACCGAACGCTCGATCTATTTTGGGTTCGGTTGTTCTGCACTCGTTCGTTTCTTTTTCATCACAAGGCATTTTGCGTGTATTCTTTTGAACTTTTCTTTAAGTATTCTTTTTATGTTTCTTTTATTTTTTTTATTATTTTCATAAAATCCAAAACTATTTTTTCCTTTTGTTTTATTAAACGTTTTCACAAAATACAAAAATATATTTTATTTTATTTTCATCTAATGTTTTTCTTTGTATAAGTGTTATTCTCGATGGCGAAGCTAAAGCATGTATATTCTCTTTTTTATAAACTAGTTAGGTGTCCCTAGAAGCATGCTGCTGCATGTTGACTAAAGTCTCTACAGATTTTGAGTGAAGCCTTAATAACATGATATATACAAATCATGTTTTCCCAAACTAGGTTGTCATATTCACTCTAATCATGAGCTACCTTACTCTTCTCAAAATGAGTTTAGAGTTTACTGCTTGGTCCTTCTTTTATAGCAGAGGTACATTTGCTTCTTATACCATCTACAATATTGTTCTTCATCTCATTTCATCTCACTCATGTAACCCTTGAGACTCTTAGCATTTACCACTGAGGTTTATGGTTATACAAAATTCTGTGTTAATGATCTTAGTTTCGTGTCACTACGTACTAAGTGAAACCCACAATTCAACACCTTTAATGAATTGATGGTATACGATTACTATGATACAATTATTGAATGAAATTATTATTTTTAAGTGATACTTCTAAAAATGTCTATAACCAAGTCTTTTCTTCCCCAAGGATCCAATTAAGGTTTTTTTTTTTTTTTTTTTTTTTTTTTTTTTTTTTTTTTTTTTTTTTTGATTTCATAATTGTCAACAAGTCACTGGAAATTTTATCTACCTACTTGTTTAACAGTCCACATTGGTCTCACAAGTACTTCATTCAGGTTCGGTCTTATATCAAGTATTGAAATCATGAATTGAAGCAAAAAGCCACCCTTTATAGCTTTAATTCAAAAGATGCCTTTGAATACTTCTTAAAAAGTACTTGATCGTTATTTCATGGGAAGCCACACAAGCACTTTGAAGTGTCTCTTAACTTTGAAGGAAGAGATTTGTGCCCAGCATCAATTACTTTATGTCTTTCCAAGACATCACAAATTATCAGAAAAAGTTTGCTTTATTTCTTTATCATTCACACTCTATGCACGAAAATCTGGTTCTATTAACGATGACATAATTGTTACAGCTTCGTTTCTAAAGTATTCCACTAATCGATAAAGATAAAGGCGATGACGATTCATGTGAAATTTGTGGGTGACGTTTGGGATAAACTTAAGGCTGAGTCAGCAGTAATCCAATCGTTTTAACGATTTGAAAAAGATACTTTTTATGGAAAGGCATGTAAAAAAGAAACGTTCTTTCTCTTTCATGCGTCATCATCGGGCATGCCAAGTGTTCACTCCGTCACATCAGGCACGGTTTTCAAATTAATCCAAGATATCAACCGGATTTTTCTCTCTCCTACTTGTACGTATAAAAGGTTTTGGCACGCTCCATGTTACTCTTTTATCACTCACAAACTCTCTCAAAGAAAAGGGGCGATTTCTCTCACTGTGCATCTTCTTCCTCTCAAAGCTTCAACAATGGCAGAATCCTCTTCAGTTCACGACACATCTGTTCACTCCAGCCTTCTCACCATCAAACCTCAAAAAAACCTCATCATAGATCTTAATCCCTTCATCTATGAACCCTACATGCTGTATCTCATTGAATGTCTCAAGTACTCGCCTCTTTTCAACGCTCTGTCAAAGGTCGAAGTTGTTCCCATGTCCTGCCTCTCACACATCTACTCAACTGCTTACTACGACAAGGTTGCTGAGAGGAGTCACTTTGAAATCCACAATGAGAAGACCTCTATCTCCAAGAACCGCTTTTGTGCCCTAATGGGTCTCGCTCATGAACCTACTCTGGTAAACCCTGATTCGATCACTACTGGTCAACTGTTCTCTATGTTATACCAAATGAGGTACACTGAAACCCTAACCACCATCACCAAGTTCAAGAAGTTCTGCCTTCCTCCTCAATGAAACGACCTCTTCACTCTACTGTTTAAAGGACTCTTTGAGCGAAGCGCTGGATCAGATGGAGCAAGCAAGTCATTTATGACTGTGCTTTATGGATTGTATCATGGGATTACTTTGGACTATGGGACTGTCATCTGGCAACAACTGGTTCAAAGCTTGTACTCTTCATCTCGACATTCAAAGATTTCATGTGGAAGGTACTGGTCCATCATTACAAAGTGGGCAATGGATCGTCTTTACGTTCCAATCATGGCAGATTCTCTTCTTTCCTCTATCGCAACCTTTCACACCACCAAAATCATCGTCACAGATCCCACTAAATATTCCTTCATTGGATCAATCCCTGAAGCCATGTATGCCTGCGTGTATGACGCAAGCAGCGTTATTCAAGAGTACAAGAAACATCCTTCTTCGGGCCCAAGGGAACTCACTCCATCCATGGTTCGTTCAATAGAGGAGGCTGACAAGCCAGCCAAGAGGGGAAAGAAGTCAGATACACAGAAGGAGGCGAACGTTGCTAAATCAACCAAGGGTCAAACCCCTAAAAAGTGAAATTCTGACAATGCTGCTCCTTCACAGCCTAAACAGAAGAAGCAAAAGAAGCCAGCTCGGAGACTACTTCTTCAATCCTCTAGCGATTCAGACTCTGAGTATGTTCCTCCTCTTACCAAACCTTCTACTCATTCAGACTCAGAGAGCGAAAGCTCTGATGATGAGGCTTCGGGTCATGGTGGAACCCCCCCCCCCCTCACTCGCCTACCCCAGAAATACTTGTTCGCTCCCAACCCCCTTCTCCACCACCTGTTTCTGTACCTGTCTCTATCCCTCCAATTGTTGGGTTTTGAGCATTCTAACACTCCTTAGTGTACATGCAACCCTAAATACCTTGGATCTATGTTTTCTCTATTATACATACAAATATGAACATCCAAGATATTATCCTAATCTAGCATACAAAACAATGAATATAACAAGATAGAATACATACCTCTTTGGTGTAGAATGTCTTCATGAAGCTTGAGTGCCTAGTGCCTCAAGTGTGACACCTCAAATGGTTCACACAAAACCAAATACACTTGGAATGACTTGAGAGAAATCCACAACTCATGAAATCGGCTAGCCCTTCTTTTTCACACACTAGTGCCGATTTTGGTGAATAACATGATGCTTATATAGTGTGTTACAATTAGGGTTACACCATGTAAACCCTAATTGTCATGACCTTTCATTTCCATGAACCATGCGTTATGTAACCTCCATGGAGCATCCTATGAGTTTAACCCAATTTGATAATTCATGGAGCTTTGGCCCACTATATAAGTTATGGATTATTTGCACAATCGACCCATATATTTAATTAGTCTTCTTTTGATCACATAATTAATTCTAAATTAATTCTTGATCAGTACTAATTTAATATTATTATTCTTATTATTAATATACTAGAACTTATAATATATTAATAACTATAAGTGTCTTATTTCTCTTATTTAGTCTATCCAAGTGCATGATGCCATGCAACCCAAATGGACCATGCCGGGTCGGGTCAAGTCTCACCAATTATAGTTATGGACTTAGACATTAATCCAACAGTCTCCCACTTGGATAAGTCTAAAACTATTATTGCATATGACTTCAAGAACCGACTGGAAATCGTAGCTCTCAAAAGCTTCTGTCGAACTCTGACCTTGTCGATCAACTCTGACCTTTGTCAATGACTTGTCCATTAGATAAGGGATCATATATTCCTCCATTCTAGATATTATATGGACTGAGACATGGATTATAATCATTCTCTCTGTCCATTTATTGTTTCCCGATTTCTGATTTATGACGAATGACTAATTGAACAAATCAAATCAGTCCAGGCCCGGCCGAGCACTTCCATTTGTCATCATCAAATCATCGAGGGGCCCACAGATATGAATTTTATCCCAAATGTAAAAAGATGGATAAACTTCGACTCATATGGTTTGTTCTACTACTTGTTGAATCATACACAAAGGCACGTTTTATAACACCGAGTTACCGAATGCGTTTTTGTGCAATCAATGTACAACCAACTCATAGTAACAACTCATATCTCTAGGTTTGAAGAATATAAGATATTATCGTCTCATGATCACTCGTGATAAAATCCATGAAGTGATTCCAATGACTGGCGGTTGAATGCAATACTCAGAACATATGAGCAATCATGAGTGTTGTAGCCTTTTTTCCAACATCTTAGACCTCTACAAGCCAACCCATGACAGTCTTAATTCATATTTACTTCCAACATATGACCGACTGTGGATGGTTTGAATAACTTAGTCATTCCGGAAGAATAACCTTGTTTATTCTAGAAGTCAAAACATGCAAAATGAAACACAAGAATAATTGAATCCAATATGGTATCAAAACCTATGAACATAAATAAAACACCTTTTATTTATCACCATATGATTATACATTATTCATTGTATACTGTTTCAGCTATCAACTTTATTCTTGAATTTAAAACAATAGTTTTCCCATGCTCCAAGCATGTACACTATGTTTTCTAAACACTAGTCATGCCATACACCAAGTATACATACTATGTTTGTCTATGATCTTCACTTTGTGAAATAGATCAATTGAACATTACTCCAATGATCCTCTTTTCATAGTCCCAAATCCTTACTGCAAATGCAAGAATTCCAAATTCATGCCGTTTGCTGAAAACTGTTAGATTCTAAACTTATATGCATTGATCCTCTTGTAATGATTATGCACAAAGTCAGAAAGACTTGACAACAACCATTACGGATTATTCCAAAGGAGACCAGCTCCTTGGAAACATCATTCTTGCATTAAGTTTCCTAATTTGATACAGATTGCATAATTTCTAACTTTGAAACATTTCCAGATTCCATTTTTACTATCACTTCTGAACAAGAGTTGCCTCCTTACAGATTATGTCAATATGGTCCTTCCAGAATTATCACTATACTTCCAATTGTCCTTGAGCAACCAATCTTTGGTAAACCTTAGATTATCCATGACAACTTTTAATCCTTTTAGTCATATCCAATTCTAGACCTTTTCCCTTCTTAATGCCCCCGGCATTTGGAAAATTTTTAGAAAGGATGAATATAGCACATGTAATCGATCCTATATCCGAAGCATATGGGACACGATTCATGATGTCTCACATAAAGACTAAACCAATCTTTTGCTATAACATTTCCATTTCTATTTGCCAAGTTCTCATAATTCAGATTATGAAAAGGGATGTCGTAATCATAATCGAATTTTAGATCGCAAATAATGGACCCATATACAGAATTTCCTTATGTTGAGCCATTCCAACATGAAATTCATATATATATATATATATATATATATATATATATATATATATATATATATATATATATATATATATGTATATATCCTTGACTAAATGATTAAAACCTCAATCTAAGCTTTTAGATTTGAGATGAAGTAAAATTTCCTCTCCCTTAATTATAGCAAAACAACTCTTTCCCAATTGAAACCTTTTGTTTTCTATAATTAACATTGCTAACTTGCAATACTTATCATAATTATCATGCTCCCACTAACATGATGATTATTAGCATAACACTTATGCTCCCACTAGCTTTGACATGTATTCAGAAATTAGCTGACTTTCTTACCGAAGTTTAGATTTCTGATACTAGATTGTTTTGATAAAACCTTATCAATATCATACACCTTATCTTAGATAGCTCGCAGGTGTGTCTAAACAATTTTAAGAACTATGAAAAGGGATGCCGTAATCATAGTCTCGATTGTTTAGACCTTTGCCACTTCTCACAAGTCCATGTTAGTGTGTCGGTAAACCACACACGCTCCACTAATGACTTTGAGAATGCAAATATCACAATTGCTATCTAGCTAAAATCTACTTAGTGAAAGTGTTTCCTCACCATCATTTTCATGAATCGGAGAGAAACCTTATGACACTTAGATTTAATGGTGTATGTGTTCTTATCCATGTGAATTGTCAAAACCATAGTCACAAGACAAGGATGATGCCAAATCCAAACTCATATGGATTGAAGTCAATCTTAATTTCTTGTCATATGGCAGCTCAAGGGCCTGCCATTACTTCCAAGTTGTTATGCAACCAATTGAGAACTCTAAGAACTCATATGCAAAGCCAACCTTAACTGGAATGGGCACAGAATATGTCAACACGATAGGTTATAAACCTCAAGTCGTGTGCTAGTGAAGAACTTCAGGTTTTATTCTTGATTAGTTCTTGAGACTTTCAAGACCTTTAAGACTCCCACTTTCCTCTTGACATATAAGACTTTCTTGTCAGATATTCAAGAGATAGCGTGGATTCTAATCAAGACAAACCCTTCACACAATTGGCCTTAGTTGGTCTTTGTTTTATCCAAAACATCACAACTTACCAATTTCAAATGTACATGAGTAGAAAACTTTTACTCTTACATTTGAAAAGTGTTTTAAACCTTCTTTAAGACATGTCACTCAAGTTAAAATCTTGGAGTATGACTCTAAGACTTGTATTGGAACGAAGGATGACTCATCTTCTTGATTTAACCATTTCAACAATTCAAGTTCCTCTTCTTAGTTATAAGAATGAACTAAGATTTCCTTAGAGAACTAATTTTGATACGGTTTCTTAATCATTAAGATGATCACAAAACTGATACTAAAGTACACTCCCATCTTTTCAAATTTGAGAAACTTTTATCCTTCTTCCTAAGTTGATTCTTCTTATTCGCTCTGTCATACAATGGAACCTTTTCCAATGTCTCAGAATTACACTTAAGCTTGTAAGTATAACCATATTTACTGAACTTAAGTAAATTATGACGAATAATCATATCGATCTTTTGTGGTGGACTTAATAAGTGCACAAGACTATGTACTTGATCCCTTAGTCCTTTACTTGACTCACACATCCATGTGAACAAGTAATTAGTCTTAATTTTCCAATACTTGAAATTTCTCATTCATCATGCTATATGACTTGCATGATTCCAAGTTCTGGTCCAATTGAAACTTGGGTGATGAGAATGTTTCCTTATTTGGTAAATTTATACATTGCCACAAATGAAAGAATCGATTTCATATTTCCACTCTTGCTATTAATGGAATCTTATAAGCAACAAAAATTTTCATAGATGCCATTGTAAGGACATTTTAAAATAAATAAAATCAGAAATTTTCCTTTTATTTTAAAAACTTTGAGGAAGAACTTCTCCTTACAATCCATATGAAAACTTGTTGTTATCTATTCCTAAGCAATATCTCATAACTCCTAAGAAGTACCTCAAGCATCCAATCTTCAAACTATGCGATAGAAATCCATCTACGCGATCAGATTCAACATATTCTTTCTTTTAGTTTCTTCACTTTTCTTTGATTCTTAAAACATCACCATGTGACCCAGTCACATCATGTATCAAGAATCTCAGAGTAGAGACTTAGCAGAGTTAGATAGTGGACTTTACCTGAAGTAGAGTCAAACTTATTGACTTTAACATCCCTTGGTAAAATTGGCAGCTTCGCAACCAATTCCCCTTCTTTTTGCAACTTAACATATGGAAGCTTTGGTAATGGTACTATCTCAGACTTAGCTTTTCTCTTACCATTTGGTCAACCGAGTTGACTATGTCCGATCCCTTTCCATTGGGAAGAAAGAGCTTTACTGGATATCCAATGTCATCATTGTCAATGTCCATAAAGTTTTAGGAAGTTGATCTTAGCAAATAGATAAGACCATTAAGGGTCTTGTCATAGGAGTCTCAAAGGAACTCAATATGTGACTTAGAAAGTGATTGAACATCCAACTTTCTCAAGACTTTGACACCCAACTCTCCCGGTTTGTAAAAATGTGACTACATCTCCAAGATGTGATCACACCTAGACCTTGCCTTGCGAATAGGGCTTGAGTGACCTTGAACTTGTGGGTTAGGGAGAATAATTGGAGGAGGTGAAAGAAGTATGATTTCTATGGGACATCATCTTCATTTAGGAAAGTTTTTTTCAAGAGATTTGGGAAGATCATAAATGTCTAAACCAGACATGTTTTGGGAGATATTCAAGATAGTTGATCTAAATTCCTTAATATAACATCCAATATGAAATATTAAGGCTAGGACCCAACAAACTATTTTATAACTTAGAAGAGGGATGCCGTAATCCAAGCTAAAAAATATTTGAAGGTAGGTGAATGACGATTCACCAATTTCCACCAAGATAAACGAAATGTATTATTAGGTTTTAATTGGATTTGAAACTCCTAGATCTTTTGAGATTCATTGAACTTTTCAATGGCATGTTTCAATCTCGAGTGTGCCCTTCAGGTTTTGTGACTGGGATGCCGAGGATCACAAAACAAGGTGTGAAGTAACCATGCAAATATACTTGGTACCCTTAAGTGTTTACCCCTCAATCGCTGTGCCGGTTAACCACACACGCTCCATCGATACTATGATAAACATTAAGTTACCCTTTGCCTACCTAGTTAAATACAAGTTAGTGTGCCGGTTAACCACACACGCTCCACTAACCGACTTAAACAAAGTGCAAAGTGTAATTTCATGGATTAACACCTTATTCACATTTTCCTAAGTAACTAAGATTGGGTATTATTAGGAGTTTAGTTACTTAGTATTCATCATTAATACTTTTAATCAAGTGTGAATTATAGTCCTTGTCCTACCCGTTCGGCTAACGACCCTCCACCAGTCAAGGAAGTGGTGGGTGAGAGTGGACACCCATTAAACTGCCATTTTATAGGTAGTAACCTTATACCCCCTTATAGACCAGCTTCGTGAATGAGGCCTACTAACGGTAAGACTGACTTGCTCTTATACATATATATATATATATATATATATATATATATATATATATATATATATAAATATTATTAACTTATAATATTATAAAGTATAAGGGTTGAATTTTAACTTTTAAAATTCTAAGGGCTAACTTAGAATTAAAGTATTCATAAGTGAAAACTTTTTCAAATTCCAAAACTTGAGGGCAAGTTTTAAAACTATTCAAAACTAATTAATTCCATAACCTATGTGTTTAAAGTAGTGTTAATCCAAAAACTCTTCAAGTTCCATAACTTGAGGACAAGTTATGGAAGACTTTAAATTATTAAAGAATGTAACTTTTTCTTTATTTTGTAACTTATGGAATTAATTAAGGTTACATATTTTATTACTTAATGAAGAGACTCTTGAACCACCATAACTTGAGGACAAGACTCTTCATTTTTTTGTAACCATTGCCAACTTTTATGAGTTTTATGAAACTTAAATGTGACTTTTCATATAACTTGAGGACAAGTTACAAAAACACATTTTTGAATCAACTCTTAGATTAAAATGGATTGAAAACAACAATTTCACATAACTTCCTATTAATCTAAGCAACTCATAAGAACAAGATAATTCAAATCAAACCTTTTTCATGTAATTAGCCTAATCGCTAAACAAATTCAAAACATGAATCTATTGATAATTATCTTTGAAATTGGATTAGCATGAACATTACCACATCAAAAACAAGTTTATAAGTTCAAAAACAACTTAGGGTAATGTTCCTAGTCCATTTTTAGCCAAAAAAACTCGAAAATATGCTGTCTGGGGCTCCTACTCGTCGAGTGCATGAACCTACTTGACGAGTAGGATGATTTTACTCATGGACTCGGCGAGTTCATCAGTGGACTCGGCGAGTCCAATGCCTAGAAAGCCAAAAAATCGATTTTTCAGCATTTTTCAGCAATTTGCATCAAGTATAATTGAAAACAAGCCTAGGCTCTGATACCACTATTGGGTTTTGAGCATTCTAACACTCTTAAGTGTACATGCAACCCTAAATACCTTGGATCTATGTTTTCTCTATTATACATACAAATATGAACATCCAAGATATTATCCTAATCTAGCATACAAAACAATGAATATAACAAGATAGAATACATACCTCTTTGATGTAGAATGTCTTCATGAAGCTTGAGTGCCTAGTGCCTCAAGTGTGACACCTCAAATGGTTCACACAACACCAAATACACTTGCAATGACTTGAGAGAAATCCACAACTCATGAAATCGGCTAGCCCTTCTTTTTCACACACTAGTGCCTATGGGCTTAGACATTAATCCAACACCAATCACTACATCTCAACCAGCAACTACCATTCCCATCCCTTATCCAATCTTCACTGAAGCAACAACAACCACCACTACTGGAGTTCGAACCAACGTATCTGATACGGGGGCTCGTTCTTCAGCAACCGAACCACCAGTTACAACTAAACCTCCCTTCACTAAAAATCCTTTATCACCTACCCAATCCACTGACACCACCCTAGTTCTTGGAGGTGAGGACTTCGAGTTTGATTCCACTTACTTCAGTCCCTACCGTGTCCAGAATGACGATGACGAAGATGCTCCTGTCACCAAATTCCATCTAAAGGCTGTTAATGACAAGCTTGACCAGCTGCTTTCCTCCTCCTCCACTGGTGCCTATTTAGATGCTGCTCTCAAAGCTTTACTTTCCTCGGTTGTCCAAGAACATAATGCCTCTCTCACTACTGCAGCTAAGGCTATTGACACCTCTACATCCCAATGCCAGAAGGCCTCCCTTGCCGTTGAGGCTTCAACTAATGAATGTAAAGAAGCGACTGCAAAAGTCGATAAACTAATTTCTGAGGCTCACTTGTTTTTAGATTCTTTGCAGGCGGCTGCTCAAAAGAATTCTCAAACGGTGAATGCTTCGGTTGATAACCTTCAACGTTCTCTTCAAGCCGAAAGGTCCAATCTTGAAGCTACTCATCAAGCCATAGAAGCTGCCAATGCCACTCTACATGATATTGTTAATGATCGTTTGACTCAACTGGAGGCGGAGTTGGCTGTGGAAAAGCGTATCATGGATGAGCTGGACAAACGAACCTCTCAGCTAAAGATGCAAAACCTCAAGCTTCACACTACAACAACTGAGCTTAATGATCTGAAATCTGAATGGGAGGTTATTCGAAGCTCTGTTAGTGATGTTCATTCCATTTTGCTTCACCTACTCGATGCCCATGATCCTATTATGACCATCACCATCAGAAGACATTTGGCTGAAAAGCTACGACCATCATTTGACATCCTTAGTCACATTGAGGGTGTTCCGGTGACTGATGTCCAGCCGAAACAAGGGGGAGATAAGGCGAAGGCGAAAACTCAACCTCCTCCTGAACCGAAGTCATCCACTGAACCGAAGGTTAATGAAGCTTCGGTCGGTAAGAGAGATAAGAAGAAAAAGAAGATTGGTGAAGATGACACTGATGATGAAGATGATGTTTTTGAAGAAAATCCCGCTAAGCCTTTTCAGAAAACGAAATCTTCTGATTGAGAGCTTCAAGAAAAGTTCAAGAAACAAATGGCTGAGTTAGAGAAGCAGCAGAAAGAAAAGGAGCTCATGGAAAAGAAAAAGTCCATTTTTCCAGAGTGGACTATTGACTTGCTTCAAAGAAGCGCAATAGACAAACCAAGAACACATTGGCTCGAGCCTCTTATGTCGTTCGGGCTTGAGAACTCAAAGGATGAGCAGTTTGATATGCCAATCACACGAAAGGCATTCATCTTTCACTATTTCAACTCAACTGTTGCCATCCCATCTCCAGACCCAAAGGTGGATAGGGATCTGTTAGAGTTCTATCTGGAGTTCGCTCAACCCCAATACTTGACCTGGAGTTCACAGAAAATCACAATTGTCAAGGTACTGAAGCCCTATACAGCAGGGAAGTTCATTAATGTGAAATTTAAAGTGACTCGAGGCTCTGATGGCTTGGTTCACAATTTCTCTCTTGTTGATCTGCCGAACCTCAACCCCATGACTGGATACTCCTCAACAACATCTTACTGTCAAATCCTCAGGAGTATCAGCCTATAATTGATCATATCAAGCGAATGCTTGTCTGCTACATTCACGAAGTAGCGAAGATGGATCAAGAAATCTCCTCAGCAATTCACAAGCGAACCACGATCAAACCAATGGGAAGAGCTGGCGATATTAACTCGATGGTCAAAGGCAAGATTGACACAAAGCACCACACTGTGATGTTTATCAGAGGCGAAGGTCAAAAATGCCTGTTCGCTCTTGTTGATAAGCATCTTTTCTCAACCTCTTGCTTGGAGCACATTTTGGAAATCATTCAGAGGTGTAATCAGAACTCAGCGGCCAACAAGAAGATGTTTACTGACATGCTGAGATGGTACATTCAATTTCGGTAAACTCTTCTTGCAATCATCCCTCGGTTGTTCAAGGTGGTGAAGACTGTGAAGCCTACTCAAAGGAAATGATCTCTCGCCTCATTTAACGCAAAGGGGGAGATTGTAGGGCTTATAGTGTTGCGTCATGGGCTTGGTCCTTAGCCCAGTTTTGGTTGCCGGTTTGGACCTGTCCTACCATGCATGTTTTTCTTCTAGGGTTTTAGTATTTAAGGTGTGTGCATGCATCCTTTGTTAGTAACGCTTTTATTATTTTCTCTCACAAGTATTGTAAACCCTAGCTCGCCTCTATAGTGGAAGTTCTTCATCGAGCTCTGTTGAGGCGTGACTATATTTGAATCATAAGCATTACTTTGATTCTATTCTGTGTTCTTAATCCTATTGTGTTTGTTTTGTTTGTACTTCATCTTTACCTATGAAAGATCTAAATGATCTGAGTTTTATTCACATCAATTTTTTTTAAGCTCTTCATTTTGCTGTTTTTGTTTAGCAACAAGCTCCCTCATTTCTTCTATTTCATCATTTTTTTTTCAGAATGTAAGATACATCCATTTTATCGTTCCTATTGGGAACCGCCTTTGCAAAATAGCCTAATCCATAAAGTCTTCTTTTTTTTTTATCATGACCACCAACAACAACATAAAATAGCTTGTCCTCCTCAAATTCAACACATTCAGCTTCCAACGCTTCTTGTTTTTCTATATAGGCCGCCTACAAAATAAAAATAATATAAGTTAAAAGATATCAAATTTATGAATGATATTATGGACTAGCTACAATATAAAATGTTAACACTGAAATGAATATTACATGAATTTGTCTATCTTTTTCATTTGTGAAAGTGACTTCATCGTGATTCTTCATGTGTGTATACAGGAACAATTCACTATGGGTTGGATCATGTCCTAATTTCCTCTTCTGCATAAATACCATATAAGATGTCAAATATACAGATAAACATATATAAACATTGATATGATGTTCCATTTAAAAAATTACCAAATCAGAAGCTATCTTCAAATGACTTGCGGATCCAACATTATGTGTAGGTTTTGCTACTCCGTTAGCCACACCGTTACACCTATTTTTCTTGTTCTACTCATATTTTAGCTTGTATTCTTCTGTATTCCATTTTAATTGCAAGGAGTTCAAGACTTCATGTGGAATATGAGTTGGTTTAAAGCCATGTTTGTTTCTTTTTGGGCTCCGCATGTTGAAGAGATATTGACCATAACTTTCTACCGCTTTCCTTTCCCAAGCTTGCCTCACCAGCGAGTCTATTTTTTCATCCCAACAACATTTTTCTACACATTAACAATATAAACATAAGTTTAAGTGTAAATGTTTACCAAGCAACAATTTATCACATATAGTTAATTACCTGAAACTCCTCCAAATATAATTCGTGCAATTCTTTGCTTACTTTTCCCCAAACATACCCTTATAGATCTACTCTTTGTTTAAAGGACTAACCGATAAATGTGCAGAAGGGCCTAGTGGCATTAGCCTGCAATTAATCATGTGATGTGTTAAGTTATGAACTGATATGCACGTGCAAACCAAAATTTTAAACATAAAAAAAGTTGTAATTAAGATTTGATTGGTAACTCACGTTTTTTTTCCAAATATGAACAGTTAAACATCCATCTGGTCATTGGTCAACATGATGTAGTTGCTTATGGTGTCCATGGATGACATACGGGTCATTAGTCAACATGGTAGTTGTTTATGGTGTACATGGATGACATACAGGTCATTGGTCAACATGGTAGTTGCTTACGGTGTCCATAGATAACATACGGGTCCTTGGTCAACATGGTAGACACTTATGGTATCCATGGATGACATACGGGTCATCGGTCAACATGGTAGTTTCTTATGGTGTCCATGGATGACATACGGGTCATTGGTCAACATGGTGTAGGTGTTTATGGTCTCCGTGGATGACATGGGTCGTTGGTCAACATGGTAGCTGCTTATGGTGTCCATGGATGACATATGGGTCATTGTTCAACATGGTAGTTGCTTATGATGTGCATGGATGACATACGGGTCATTGGTCAACATGGTAGTTGCTTATGGTGTCCATAGACGACATACAAGTCATTGGTCAGCATGGTGTAGTTTCTTATGGTGTCCATGGATGACAAATGGGTCATTAGTTAACATGGTAGTTGCTTATGGTGTCCATGGATGACATACGGGTCATTGGTCAACTTGGTGTAGTTGTCTATGGTGTCCATGGATGACATATGGGTCATTGGTCAACCTTATGATGTGAATGGATGACATATATGTCATTGTTCAACATGTTAGTTGCTTATGGTGTCCATGGACGACATGTGGGTAATTGGTCAACATTGTGTAGTTGCTTATGCTGTCCATGGATGACATATGGGTCGTTGGTCAAAATGGTAGTTGCTTATGGTGTCCATGGATGACATATGGTTCATTGGTCAACATGGTAATTGCTTATGCTGTCCATGGATAACATACGGGTCGTTGGTCAACATGGTAGTTGCTTATGGTGTCCATGGATGACATATGATTCATTGGTCAAGATGGTAGTTGCTTATGGTGTCCATGGATGACATACGGGTCATTGGTCAACATGGTGTAGTTGCTTATAGTGTCCATGGATGACATACGGGTCATTGGTCAACATGGTGTAGTTGCTTATAGTGTCCATGGATGACATACGGGTCATTGGTCAACATGGTGTAGTTGCTTATGGTGTCCATGGATGACATACGGGTCATTGGTCAACATGATAGTTGCTTATGGTGTGCATGGATCACATATGGGTCATTGGTCAACATGGTAGTTGCTTATGGTGCCTATGGATGACATACCGGTCATTGGTTAACATGGTAGTTGCTTATGGTGTCTATGGATGACATACGGGTCATTGGTCAAGATGGTAGTTGCTTATGGTGTCCATGGATGACATACGGGTCATTGATTAACATGGTGTAGTTGCTTATGGTGTCCATGTATGACATATGGGTCATTGGTCAACATGGTAGTTGCTTATGGTGTCCATGGATGACATATAGGTCATTGGTCAACATGGTAGTTATTTATGGTGTCCATGGATGACATACATGTCATTGGTCAACATGGTAGTTGCTTATGGTGTCCATGGATGACATACAAGTCATTGATAAACATGGTGTAGTTGCTTATGGTGTCCATGGATGGCATATGGGTTATTAGTCAACATGGTAGTTGTTTATGGTGTCCATGGATGATATATGGGTCATTGGTCAACATGGTACTTTCTTATGGTGTGATGGTATTACCCATGGATGACATATAGGTCATCGATCAACATATATCATTTGTGCCGGTTTTGTATTAAAATAGAAATTGATTTTTCTTTTCATTATGACTTTTGACAAAACTACCCTTACTAATTAAATATGAGTCATTCTATGTGTTAGGACAATTTCGTCATTTTATAACGGAACATCTTTTATACGCCATAATGTTTTTCGACGAAACATGTTGTTTCAGTTCTTTACTCTTATTTCAGTCACTTGCAAACAACCCCAATTTCAAAATTCCGACAGTAAAAAAACCCTAATTTTTTTTTCGCATAATCGTTATCTTGGTGAAGGTTTATTATTATGGAAGTCGGTACTTCTTCGAAGATGCAATCAAGAAATCAAAGGAAATCACTAACAGACATGCCATTGTAAGTGATGAAGAAAATAATAGTCGACTTGGGAAAAATTTCAGCAGTTGAGGCTTTCAGGATGAAGAGTGTGTAAGTTTTGTCTTCGATCATTCTATTTCACAAGTGTATTTGAGTTGTCTATACATTTTGGAGTGAATGTTGTGTTTCGTTTGCAGTTGTAGATTCTTTATCGAGGCAGGAAAAACGGATGAAGTATATAAACATATGGAGATAGATGGATTACGATTTCATGGTTGGTCTGACCAGAAACATACAGTTGTCAACAAATGCATAGAGATTAGCAACCCAAATATTTTGTTTAGGAATGGATTGGTGGGTTGTTATATATATATATATATATATATATATATATATATATATATATATATATATATATATGTATATATATATATATATATATATATATATATATATGCATAGTATTAATTAATTTGTTTATTTTTTTGCATTACTTTAACTAGAAATTATGTGTTTAATGTTTTTTTTTCAGATGAAGTTATTTTTCTTAGAAGCTGATCATGAAGGGAAAATGATGCTTGAAGAAGCATCTGCATTGGGACATTTGGATTCAATATTTGTCCTAGGAATGATGGTGATGGCTGAAGGGAGACATAGGAAGCAGGAAGATTTGGAGATGTTGAACAATGCTTACCGCAGAGCAAAAGGTAAACGGAATTTTAGAGCAACTTGTTCTAAAGTTCATCTCAACTTGAATAGGGAGGGGAGGAAACATGTACACTTCCATGGCTTCCATATAACTTATGCAATGCATAAGTCTATAATTAGTGTGTCAGGCGCTTTTGTGAATGG
Source organism: Lactuca serriola (assembly GCF_051521515.1). Taxonomy (NCBI): domain Eukaryota; kingdom Viridiplantae; phylum Streptophyta; class Magnoliopsida; order Asterales; family Asteraceae; genus Lactuca; species Lactuca serriola. The sequence continues at coordinate 176,520,035 of NC_136412.1, read as the reverse complement.
ATACAAATGGGTGTTTAGGTGTGAAATTTGCTTGTGGGATGCTTGTTTCGTTATGTTTTCTTGGGAATTTGGTATAATTTATGAGTAGTTTGTTGATATGTACTATTATATTATGACAATTAGTGCTATGTACATTATTTTGGTTTAATATACGAATATATAGTCATTTACTTGATAAGTAATTACTTGATATTGTTACTTGATTAGTAAATATGTTGTGTTGTTAATAAGGGACTAAAAGAGTAAAAGTTTGGAATGATGTTTGAATAATGTGTTTTGGAATTTCAATATTAGTGTTTATATTGTATTGTGATTATAGTTGTATGTAGCAAATGTTTGTTCTTTCCTAGTATTAAATACATATAAAATATAACTGCAAAGGCATAAACATACATTTATTTTATTTTGGATTTGGTAATTTGGTTTAATATCAACTAGTGGAGAACTCATGCTTTGCGTGGGGTAAAATTGTAAAGGCATAAACATAGGGACTAAAAGTGGCAACAAAGAAAAAGTATTGTGGCTAAAACCAAAGTAAAAAAGGTTACTATAAACAAAGGGACTAAAAGTGGCAACAAAAGAAAACTATTGTGTCTAAAATCTAAAGTAAAAAGTTTACTGTTAAAATCTTGTTCCAGTTTATATATATATACTAGTAATTTGGTGAAATGTTAATATAAATGTATTACATTATGGATTATGATATATATGTTATTTTTTTATTTTTCATTTCAAAAATCAAAAGTCCACTGTTACCTAGCTATAAAAGTTTATAATATTTGAATAATGTGTTTTAACACAAATACCCTTAGTATTCACATATTTGGAATAATTTCAAGGGCAATTTGGTCTTTTTGCACTCTAAATCGTTAAGGCGCCATCATACCTCTGACGTCACGCCTGCGTTTCAGTTCTTCAACCATTCAAAGCATCTCAACTTTTCCGGACGATAAATCTGCATACAAACACTAAAACCCCCAAATTGTCAAAGGATAACCGTTCTTAAAAATGATTTTCTCCAATAATAGAGACTCCTGTACTCCTCACGTCCAGATTATCATAAAGTAAGTTTTTTTCCATACCCTGTTACACTATCTTTCATAGTTACGCTTAATTTAAAAAAAATTGAAATCAACTACTCCAATATGTATTTTGTCAGTAGAATGTCGAATACTGGAGGTCGTCGTTTGTTAGATTATCTCCCACTAGAGATTTTGAGTCATATACTTGTAGTGTTAGGGCAAAATCAATGAAAGACATCGTCTCTGCAAGACTTTGGTAATTCTTAATAAACATCAACTAATGAATGTACATTTGATGAAATACAACTTTATTTATTTGTTATTTATTGTGTATTTCAATTTTTGAAGTTCAAAGAAGATGTATGAAGCAGGGGGTGATTCTCAAGTGTACAAAACAGCATGCATTGACATGTTTGAAGGAATGAGTCCTAAAAATCTGAAAGCTGATTTATTTATATGCACATGTGCATTGCATAATAACATTGAAGCCAGGTTCAGACAATGAATTGTATGTGTAGTTTTAGTAATTATATGTAACCTATATAATTTATTATTATTTAGTGTCATTGACGTTATATATTGATATTGTTATTCTGTCAACAGGATGAGTGCTTTTATTATGGCAATTTCGATTTATGATTGACTTTGTTGAGACAAGCAGTAGATGAAGATCATCTTAAGGAAATTTATTTGCATGGAATGATCTACAATTCAAGAGGGCTTCATCAATGTGATGAAGGTATGCATATATGGTATATATGTAAATTAAATTATATATAGTTAACTAAGGCATGTTTGTACTTTGAAGTTATTATTTAGTTGTGTTGTGTTGTATAATATTTACTGTTGTATTGAAAAGGATACATTGGATTAATTAATGGATATTTTAATGTGTAGGTTTACAATTACTTGATGCCTATTTGGGCTAAGTAGTTCCGGATGATGGGGAGTACACGGGTGTTTTTGATAGTGCCAAAGAGTTGTTCCGGGCTGTTGACGTTATTCATAGACTTACAACGAATAACATCACATTCCAATGTGAAGACCCACAGTGTTAAGTAAAAAATAAAAGTGACCCTCTTGAACTTTTGCTACCGCAGCGCCCAAGCCATCGCAGTCGAGCAACTCCTTCATCAACTGTTATCTAAAGTCTTCTGCACCGCAATTTGTTCATTTTACTTAGTTAATTTTGTCCTTTCTGTAATACACTCTAATATCAAGTATGCCTTGCATGGTTGCTCTTAGAGTTGTAAACTTCTCTATAAATAGAGATCTTTTTTAATGTATTCAGTATGAATGTATGTGTGAATCTCTTACAAAATTCTAATACACATCTTTAGATTCTCATTCTTACTTACTTATCTAATCTTCTTACTTTCATTATCTCTCTTCATAGAGCAACTCACTTGTGACTTAATCACTAAGCTAAATCTCGCTTACTAACTTGGTTTGAATGTAATCCTTGTTATGAATCTGCTTTTGTGTATACTTGATATAACAATTGTTGTCATTTACATTTCTTTACTTTCCGCATCTAACTCACTAACTTCTAACTATTAATATTATTGTTGAGCTAATAGATCCTTCGAGATTAACTATTCCGCTATATACTTGTTCTAACCTTTGTTCAAGTGTGTCTCAAAGTTTTTCTCTCAACAATTGGTATCAGAGCCATAGTGGTTGCTTTTTGAAAATCGAAACTCTGATTTTTCTAAAAGCTTTCTATACCACTGAAGCTCATTTCTAAACAAAAAAAATCTTCAAAATGGCACAAGCGTTATCACTGAATGTCTCCAACAGTGTTGGTGGTTCCAATCGAGCTCCAATACTGGTTGCAAATGAGTATCATCACTGGTCTCAGAGGATGGAAAGATATCTCAGACGACTTCGTAGAGATGTCTGGAGATCCATAGAATAAGGACCCCATGTTCTAGTCCTTACACCAGTCCAAACTGATGGAGCCACGGCAAGGCTAGGAGGAGGTCAACCAGCTTTGAACCGTCCCATCAAAGATGATCTAGACAAGATGGAAAATGATGCTATTGCCTTTTATGAAATCTCTTGTGGAGTTGCTCCTGACAACTTCAACATCATCATAAATTGAAAATCAGCAAAGGAGATTTGGGATGTTCAAAAACTTGTACGAAGGTTCAGAGCAGGCTCAAGACAAGAAGCTCACTATAGCACTAAATGAATTCAACAACTTCAAAGCCCACTCCGATTAATGTTTGAAAGACTCATTTAAGATATTCAACTTGATTGTCACAAAACTGTCCAATGCGGGTACCATCCGCAGCAATCATGAAACAGATCTACAGTTCCTTAATGGCTTAGGAAGACACTGGACAACAGCCAAAATGATTGTACAAGGTGATAGGAAGATTCACTCGTTATCTCTCTATAAGCTCTATGGAGAGTTGCAAGCTCAAGAGTCCACCGTACTCAAGGACTGCTCAGACTTCGGAGGTCCACTTGCATTAGTAGCACAATCACCTCACACTCAAACCTATCCCACCTCGTATGACTCACCACCACAGTCATATGAAGCTGACTCAGAATATGACGATGAAGAAGAGTTTCAGAATGCCATCGCTCTCATCAGTCAGAAATTCAATTGCTTACCACCTTCATTTCGCAAAAACCAACAATACAATTGACCACCTTTCAACCGCAACTTTCAAAACAGTCACTTTCGTTCCACCAAGAATCGTCTCCCTCCACCGCAGTCTCAGCAAACACAGTCCAAAGAAGTACCACCGCACTCCCAATCAACTGACTCCGGTACCTCTTTAGAAGACAAAAGTGACATTATTATATGTCACAGATGCAACAAGGAAAACCATTTTGCCAAGGATTGCAAGGCAAACGTAGTGAAAGATAGAGCTTTCTATCTCAGAATGGCTCAAGAACTGAAAGATAAAGAAAAGGGAAAGACCTACGTTGCTCAAGTGAAAAGGAATCATCAATTGTGGTCATCAGGAGATGAAGATGAAGATGATATCAGTAAAGGAAATGGCAAGATTTGTATGGTAGCAACTGCTGATGAAGACGACTCAACCAATCTAAAGAAGAACCATTGCTATATGGCAAAAGATGGAACTCTCAGCATTGTGGAACGGGTAAAACTTATAATTCAAACTTTAAATTACAACATGCATGATTGTCAACCTTTCATAGACACACTTAATGACACTTGTGTTGCCGTCCTTATAGACTACAATAAAGCCCTAGATGAGAAGAACATCGTTTCGCAGGAGATGTTCCATGTTAGGGGGTGTTTGGACAATAAGAGACTCAAAATGGCAATGTTAGAGAAGGACTTAATGCTAGAAAAAGATGCTAGCATGTTAAGTGAAACATAATTAGAAATAGCCTTGAATCAGAGAGATTTAACACAGAATGAAATTGTAAACTTAAATCTTTTAATTGAAAAGTTGTTTAATGAAACAGAGGCCATTGAGAATCTTGTTAATAATGGGAATGTTGATAACACCTGTAATTGGGGTTGGTCCAGTGATTACCCAACCACAACGGACTCCTCACCTCGGTTCACACCAGAACATCCCTATGTCCCTCCAGACCGCAACTTCTTGTTTCCGTTCAATAACAAAACATTTCCTGAGGATATCCAAGCTCACTTTGGTAAACTTCATGATATGAGTAATAATTGTGTTATAGAAGAAATTCTCCCTGAATTTCCTACTCATGTTGATAACATAGATTCTCAGACATCATCCGTAGCCGATGAGGAAATTGTTATTGAAAGTCCTGAAGTCTCTTTAGACTTCCCATCCTTGCAGTCTAACCGTAGTGTTTCTAACCACAGTCATGACCTGCAATCCGTCCCATTACCCATTATCAAATGTCCCACTGAAGTGTCTAAGAAGACTTACTCTGCGGTAGTCCAGAGCACTACATCGCAGACCGTAGTCAAAACTTCTGTGATTATTGAACCAATTAATCATGAATTACCAATTGAAAATTTTGAATTTGGTCAATGTTCTCAAAGTGCTGACTTCTCCAGTTCGGATGAATTGAGTGACTGTTTTTTCAAAATCCTCAAAAGACTTAAGGAAACCGCAATTAAATGTCACTGACTGCGGTTCTCCTAAGACCGAAGCAAAAAGAGCTTTTAAAGAAGAATTTCGTTCTCATGGGAAGCAACGAGAAATTTGTTCGAAACAAAAGAAATCTGTGAAACGTCCAAAGTCAAAAAGTCCTGAAAAACTTGTTTTTTCAAATTATCATTTCAAGAAAACTGTTTCCAAGAAAACAAAAAGGAAGGAGTTCACTGTTTCTAACAATACTCAAAAAACATCCAACTCTAAGGATAAGTCTTTTCGATCAAATGGTTTTCAAATCTATTCACTCAATGATCCAAAATGGAAATGTATTCTACCTACTCCAACCCTTCCAATGTCACTTTCAAAATCTCAAAAATGGAAAGGAATTTTGCCAACTCCGGCACTCAAAAGGTCATCTCAAGTGTTTAAGAAATCACATCACAAAAGGTCTGCACGTGTCTACACACCTGCAAGACCTGCACAAAACACTTTTTCAAGACACACAAAGAAAAGGTCAAATCTCACAATCCTCGGACTGGAGAAAAGAAAACTTTCTCTTCAAAACCTCAGACTAAGTCAAATGTCATGGAAAATGACAAAAAGTTCACGTGTCAATGTCAATGTCAAAAAAATTCTCTCTCATGACACATCTCATCGTTCCCGAAAAAACTCGTAACTCTCCACAATCTCACAAAACTCCAAAGAACTTCAAACACCCAGGACTAGGCTTGAAAGTTAACTTAAAACTTGTCCCTGCCACCTCGCATCATGCATCAATTAACCCATTGTATGTGACTCCGGGCTCCAAACTCGCTTGGGTGCCTAAATTAACCACTTAATTTCCGCAGGCTTTGTGCAAGGAGGATCAGGAAGAAGAATGGTTGATCGACAGTGTCTGCTCCTTGCACATGACCGAAAGGTTAGAATACCTTCGGGATTTCAGGCCTATATGCAATAGTGGAAATGTCACATTCGGAAACAATGCGAATGGCATCATACTAGGCTATGTTGTACTCACTACCGGGAATTTCTCATTTCAGAAGGTCGCCTATGTAGAAAGCCTTAAGCACAATATCATTAGTGTTGGTCAACTATGTAAGGAAGGCCATCGAGTGGAGTTTGATGATCAAATCTGTTACATAATGAAAAGTGATAGAAGCACTTTCTTAATCAATTCACGATCCGAAGGCACTATGTATCCTTTGGATGTCTCTCTCAGCATTGGAAAACCGCAGCTGTGCTTTCTCTCTAAATCCGTATCTGAAGTTAGCTGGTTATGGCACCGCAAGCTCGCTCATCTCAACTTCAAATACATCAACACCTTAGTAACTGAAGAATTGGTCAGAGGCCTACCAATTCTCAAATAAAGCAATGACACTCTATGTCCTGCTTGTAAATGTGGTAAGCAGTCAAAAGCAAGTCACCCTATGGTAATTGACTCCTCCATATCCGAACCACTCGAACTTCTCCACATTGATCTCTGCGGTCATCAACCGTAGCCAGTCTTCATCATAAAAAATATTTACTGGTTGTAGTTGATGACTTGACTCGCTTCACTTGGGTATTCTTTCTCAGACTCAAATTAGAAACACCGCAGATTCTAATAAAATTCATCAATGAAATAGAACTTCAGATCAAGCTTCCCGTAATACGCATCCGCGGTGACAATGGTACTGAATTCACCAATCATCCACTCAACAACTTCTTGGTGTCAAAATTTACTTCACATAACTTTTCATCTCCGTATACACCTCAACAAAATGGTGTTGTTGAGCGAAGGAACCGCACCCTTGTTGAAGCAGCCAGATCCATGCTCAACTTCGCCTATCTTCCTCTTTACTTCTGGGTTGAAGCTGTAGCCACTGCATGCTTTGTTCAGAACCAAAGCATTGTATGCAAATGCCTCAACAAAACACCATATGAGGGCCTCAACAACCGAAAGCCAAATGTTCGTTTCTTTCACATCTTTGGGTGTAGATGTTTTGTGATCAACAACCGAGATCAACTTAACAAATTTGCACCGACGTCTGATGAAGGTATCTTTCTTGGTTACTCCACAAATAAGGTTGTGTATCGGGTTCTCATCAGACGTACAAGGTTAATCATTGAAAGTTTTGACGTAAAGTTCGATGACTCTTACATCCGCAACACCCCTCCATCTAAGGAAACCACTGCTATTATGGAAAGCGATATTCTTGTTTCTTCAGGACCTCTAAACCTAGTTGAAGTAAATTATGATGATCTCTTCGACCCTGTTGAAACGGAAAAACTATCTGAAGTTCGGGTATCACCAACTGCTCAACAACAACATGCTGATGTTTCTAGTCCATCTCTATCCGAAGTTGCATCTCTCAATACTTTCACCTCTCCTGTTGAGGGGGGAAAGCTCTACTCCAGTTCATACTACAACCATCGAGGTTCCAGTACTTCATGATGCTTAAGCTCCCACTCTCAGAAAATCAATTTCACCAAATGTATCTTCGCATTCAGATGAACATCCATCAGCAGTCCAGGGGGAACCTTCTCAGGTTCCAGATGAACACCCTTCAGCAATCCAGGGGGAACCTCTCCAAACTAAAGAAAATGCCTCTCTCACTCTAACAAGTCAAGATTATTCAGTAGGCTGTTCACAAATCCAGGGGGAACTTCCTTCCCCATCCGAAGCAACGTCTGATATTGAAAACATTCCTTCAACCACAGCTGTTGATCATCTAAAGCCTCGTCTACATGTATGGACGAAGGATCACCCACCAGGCCAAATTATTAGCAACCCATCCGCATGTATCCAAACTCGATCTGCCAAAGATTTATCTAATCATTGTCACTATGCAGCATTTATGTCCGTGGTCGAGCCTCAATCTATCAATGAAGCATTACTGGAACCAGATTGGATTTCTGCAATGCAAGAAGAACTGGAAGAATTTGAAAGAAACAAAGTATGGCAACTTGTTCCCATTCCACAAGGCCATACTATTGTTGGTACAAGATGGGTATTCAAGAACAAGCTAGATGAATCTGGTGCGGTTATCAGAAATAAGGCAAGACTAGTTGCTAAAGGCTATAGTCAACTGGAAGGTGTTGACTACGATGAAACATACGCTCCGGTGGCTAGAATGGAAGAAATCCGAATCTTCTTAACATATGCTTCTCACAAAAACATCAAAGTACACCAAATGGACATTAAGAGCGCTTTTCTCAATGAGGAATTGAAAGAAGAGGTTTATCTTCAACAACCTCCCGGCTTTGAAAGATCGAGTTCCCTGATCACTGCTACAAGATTCAGAAAGCATTCTACGGTCTGAAGCAAGCCCTAGAGTTTGGTATGAGACTCTTTATGAATTCTTAGTCTCTTCAGGCTACAAAAGAGGAGTGATTGATCCCACACTATTTAGAAAAGCAAATGGGTCTCACCTTATGCTTGTACAAATATATGTGGATGATATCAGCTTCGGACCGTATGATCAAGAAATGGTGGATGAATTTGCTAAGCTCGTGACAAAAAAATTTCAAATGAGCATGAATAGAGAGAGATTAACTTCTTTCTCGGCCTTCAAGTCAAACAAATTCAGCAAGGGATATTCATTCATCAGGAGAAATACACCATTGAACTTCTGAAAAAATACTTTATGGACAACTGTTCTTCGGCTAAGGTTCCTATGGCCTTCGGATATAAGATCTCTGCTGATCCCTCTGGCGAATCTGTGGATCACAAGACTTATAGAGGTATCATTGGCTCTTTAATGTATCTCACCGCAAGCCAATCGAACATTGTCTTTGCAACTGGTGTGTGTGAAAGGTATCAGGCTGACCCAAAAGTGTCACACATGACCGCAGCCAAAAAAATTCTTCGGTACCTAAACGAAAGCAAATCTCTTGGTCTATGGTACCCCGCAGGCAATGACTTCAGTCTTCAAGCGTTTACTGATGCGGATCATGTCGGATGCAAACTTGATCGAAAAAGTACATCTGGTGGATGTCAATTTTTAGAAGGTAGACTTGTCAGCTGGTCCTCAAGAAAACAAAGTTGTGTTTCATTATCTACCGCAGAAGCAGAATACGTGGCCGCAGCCAGCTGCTGTTCCCAAGTCCTTCAGATGAAGACGCAACTGTTAGACTACGGATACAGGATGTTGTGGATACCAATTTATTATGACTCTGAAAGTGCCATAGCGATTTCTCATATTCTGAAATGTAATATTGAACTCATCTTTCTTCCTACTCATGAAGAGATTGCTGATGTTTTTAGAAAAGCACTTGACTCTACAAAACTTAATGTGTTCCTACAAATGTTGGGAATGATGAATCCGGACCCAAAATTCTTCTTGAATTAACAGGCACCGCAGACCTTCCTAGTCTCCATTGCGGTTCTAACTGAAAGTTATTGATAATAGATGGTTTTGGAACATTCTCTGTACTGCAGTCAATAAACCGCAACCATATATTATATCTATCTTTCATGGGTCCTTCTTGTTTGTGATTACTAACTTGTATACAAGTGCTCTTCTCAGCTTCTTTCACTGCGGTCATCCGCAATATCAAAGAAATCATACGCAATGATATGTTCATCCGCAGTCACATTAATTACCTTCCAGACGGTTCATTCTTTTTGAAAAACAAAAAAATGGTGTGCTATTTAATGATTCTTCATTAAATAAAAACATTCCTTTGAGAAACTGTCACATTCTTCTCTCCCAAAACCTTGTGTTAGACATATTTTAGGTATGATGACAAAATAAAAGATTTTCCAAATCAAATCCTCTAAAATATCTCTTCATATTACCCAAACCATCCCATCCGTTACAACTTCTACTTTATCCAACGGATTTTTCTCACCCCGTCCACACGTTCTCAAGACGTGATCTGACATTTCATTAAACGTAGCGTTCTTTTGGTTAATCCCAATTTTAATCTTTATCCTCTTTTTGTCAACATGTGGTTAAGATTAAAGATACATTTTTCACAGATAAACCATTTTCTTTTTACCCAATTTCACCTAGGTCAAAATCTTAACGTTTCCCGCTCCTACAAATCACTATAAAACCCTTTTCCTCTCCACAAAGAAACCTTTACGCTCTCAAAACCCTCAATCTCTCTCTGAATTCTTTAAGCTCCTTCAAACTCTATAATGGTGAAATTGTTGGGTTTTGAGCATTCTAACACTCCTATGGTGTACATGCAATCCTATAAACCTTGGATCTATGTTTTCTCTATTATACATGCAAATAAGAACTTTCCAAGGCTTTAATCCGAACTAGCATATTATGAAGCACTTATACTCTAAAGTACTAGTTAGATGACATACCTTTTGATGTAGCTTGATGTCTTCAAGCTTTAAGAGCTTAGCCCCAATAGTGTGGAAGCCTCAAATGGAATCACAAATCACCAAAACACCTTGGAAGACTTTAGAGAATATGGATACTTGGTTCTCTCTAGTGAAATTGGCTAGCCCTTCTTAGTGTACCACACTAGTACCCATTTCACCAACCAAGGACATCTTTATATAGTGTGGAGGATTAGGGTTAAACCCTAATACCCATGACCTTTCATTTCCTAGGATCCATGGGTTAAACACTCCATGGACTATCCATGAAAGCTTAGCCCAACCTAAATGAACTTGGCCCATTCCATATATATAAGAGTCCATATTTAATTAGTTCCTTTTGATCACTTAATTAATTATAAATTAATTCTTGATCAATACTAATTAAATAATATGATTCCATAATAATATATTAGAACTTATAATATATTAATATTAATCATAAACATACTATTCTCAAAAGATTATCCACATAAATTGTGTCGGTGAAGTGCAACCCAAATGGACCATGCCGGGTTGGGTCAAGTACATACCAAATATAGTTATGGACTTAGACATTAATCCAACAGTCTCCCACTTGGATAAGTCTAAAACTATTATTGCATATGACTTCAAACCTAACTAGCAACCGTAGCTCTTAAAGCTGATGTCGAACTTTGATCTTGTCAACGAACTTGTCCATTAGATAAGGGATCATATATTCCTCCATTCTAGATATCATATGGACTGAGACATGGATTATAATCATTCTCTCTGTCCATTTGTTGTTTCCCGATTTCCGATTTATGACGACTGACTAATTGAACAAATCAAATCAGTCCTGGCCCGGCCGAGCACTTCCATTTGTCATCATCAAATCATCGAGGGGCCCACAGATATCGCTTTTATCCTAAAGGTAAAAGGAATGGATAAACTTCGACTCATATGGCTTTTTCTATTACTTGTTGAATCATACACAAAGGCACGTTTTATAGCACCGAGTTACCAAATGCGTTTTCGTGCAATCAATGTACAACCAACTCATAGTAACAACTCATATCTCTAGGTTTGAAGAATATAAGATATTATCGTCTCATGATCACTCGTGATAAAATCCATGAAGTGATTCCAATGAGCGCGGGTTGAATCCAATACTCAGAACTTATGAGCACTCATGAGTGTTGTAGCCCTTTGTCCAACACCTTAGACCTCTACAAGCCAACCCATGACAATCTTAATTCATATCTACTTCCAACATATGACCGACTGTGGATGGTTTGAATAACTTAGTCATTTCGGAAAAATAACCTAGTTTATTCGGGAAGTCAAAACATGCAAAGTGAAACACAATAATAATTGAATCCAATATGGTCTCAGAACTTATGAATATAAATAAAACACCTTTTATTTATCACCATCTGATTACACATTATTCATTGTATATTGTTTCAGCTATCAACTTTATTCTTGAATTTAAAACAATAGCTGTCCCATGCTCCAAGCATGTACACTATGTTTTCTAAACACTAGTCATGCCATACACCAAGTATGCATACTATGTTTGTCTATGATCTTTACTTTGTGAACTAGATCAATTGAACATAACTCCAATGATCCTCTTTTCACAGTCCCAAATCCTTACTGCAAATGCAAGAATTCCAAATTCATGCCATTTACTGAAATCTGTTAGATTCTAAACTTATATGCATTGATCTTCTTGTAATGATTATGCACAAGTTCACAAAGACTTGGCACTAATCATTACGGAGTATTCCAAAGGAGATCAACTCCTTGGAAACATCCTTCTAGCATTAAGTTTCCTAATCTTACACAGATTAAATAATTTCTAACTTTGAAACATTTCCAGACTCCATTTTGACTATCACTTCTGAACAAGAGTTGCCTCCTTACAGATTATGTCAATATGGTCCTACCAGAATTATCACTATACTTCTAACTATCCTTGAGCAACCAATCTTTGGTAAACCTTAGATTGTCCTCGACAATTGTTTAATCCTTTTAGTCATATCCAGTTCTAAACCTTTTCCCTTCTTAATGCCCTAGGCATTTGGAAAATTTTAGAAAGGATGAATATAGCACATGTAATCGATCCTATATCCGAAGCATATGGGACAATATTCATGATGTCTCACATAAAGACTAAACCAATCTTTTGCTATAACATTTCCATTTCAATTTGCCAAGTTCTCATAATTCAGATTATGAAAAGGGATGCCGTAATCATAATCGAATTTTAGAACGCAAATAATGGACACGATTCATGATGTCTCACATAAAGACTAAACCAGTCTTTTGCTATAACATTTCCATTTCAATTTGCCAAGTTCTCATAATTCAGATTATGAAAAGGGATGCCGTAATCATAATCGAATTTTAGAACGCAAATAATGGACCAATATACAGAATTTCCTTATGTTGAGCCATTCTAACATGAAATTCATATATATATATATATATATATATATATATATATATATATATATATATTTATCCTTGACTAAATGATTAAAGCCTCATGATCTAAGCTTATAGATTTGAGATGAAGTATAGTTTCCTCTCCCTTAATTATAGCAAAACAACTTTTCCCAATTGAAACCTTTTGTTTTCTATAATTAACATTGCTAACTTGCAATACTTATCATAATTATCATGCTCCCACTAACATGATGATTATTAGCATAACACTTATGCTCCCACTAGCTTTGAAATGTACTCAAAAATCAGCTGGACTTCTAGAAATCAATACTTCATTGACTTTCTTACCAAAGTTCAGATTTCTGATGCTAGATTGTTTTGATAAAACTTTATCAAAATCATACACCTTCCCTTAGATAGCACACTTGTGTATCTAAACAATTATGAAGAGGTATGCCGAAATCATAATAGTTAGACCTTTTTGCCAATTCTCACAAGTCCAGGTTAGTGTGCCGGTAAACCACACACGCTCCACTAACGACTTTGAGAATGCAAATATCACAATTGCTATCTAGCTAAAATCTACTTAGTGAAAGTGTTTCCTCACCATCATTTTCATGAATCGGAGAGAAACCTTATGACACTTAGATTTTTATGGTGTATGTGTTCTTATCCATGTGAATTGTCAAAACCATAGTCCCAAGACAAGGATAATGACGAATCCAAACTCATATGGATTGAACTCAATCTTAACTTCTTGCCACCTGGCAGCTCAAGGGCCTGTCATTGCTTCCAAGTTGTTGTGCAACAAATTGAGAACTCTAAGAACTCATATGCAAAACCAACTTTAACTGGAATGGGCACAGAATATCTCAACATGATAGGTTATAAACCGCAAGTCGTGTGCTAGTGAAGAACTTTAGGTTCTTTTCTTGATTAGTTATTGAGACTTTCAAGACCTTTAAGACTCCCACTGTCCTCTTGACCTATAAGACTCCCTTGTCAAACATTCAAGAGATAGTGAAGATTCTAATCAAGACAAACACTTCACACAATTGGCCTAAGTTGGTCTTTGTTTTATCCAAAACATCACAACTTACCAATTTCAGATGTACAAGAGTAGGAAACTTTTACTCTTACATTTGACAAGTGTTTTAAACCTTCTTTAAGACATGTCACTCAAATAACAATCTTGGAGTATGACTCTAAGACTTGTATTAGAACGAAGTATGACTCATCTTCTAGATTTAACCATTTCAACAATTCAAGATCCCTCTTCTTAGTCATAAGAATGCACTAAGATTTCCTTAGAGAACTAATTGTGCTATGGTTTCTAAATCATTAAGATGATCACAAAAAACTGATACTAAAGTACTCTCCCATCTTTTCAGATTTGAGAAACTTTTATCCTTCTGCCTAATTTAATTCTTCTTATTTGCTCTGTCATACATTGGAACCTTTTTCCAATGTCTCAGAGTTACACTTAAGCATGTAAGTATAATCATATTTACTGAGCTTTAGTAAACTATGACGAATAGTCTTATCAAACATTTGTGGTGGACTTAATCAGTGCACAAGAATGTGTAATCGATCCCTTAGTCCTTTACTTGACTCACACATCCATGTGAACAAGTAATTAGTCTTAATTTTCCAAAACTTGAAAGTTCTCATTCATCATGCTATACAACTTGCATGATTCCAAGTTCTGGTCCAATTGAAACTTGGGTGATGAGAATCTTTCCTTATTTGGTAAATTTAGACATTACCACAAATGAAAGAATCAATTTCATACTTCCACTCTTGCTATTAATGGAATCATATAAGCAACAATTTTTTTTTCTCAGATGCCATTGTAAGGATATTTTAAAATAAATAAAATCAAAAATTTTTCTTTTATTTTAAAACTATGCGGAAAAACTTATCCTTACAATCCATATGAAAACTTGTTGTTATCTATTCCTAAGCAATATCTCATAACTCCTAAGAAGTAGCTCAAGAATCCGATTTTCAAACTATGCGATAGAAATCCATCTACACCATCAGATTCAACATATTCTTTCTTTAAGTTTCTTCACTTTTCTTTGATTCTTAAAACATCACCACGTGACCCAGTCACATCATGTATCAAGAATCTCAGAATAGAAACTTAGCAGAGTTAGATAGTGGACTTTACCTGAAGTAGAGTCAAACTTATTGACTTTAACATCCTTAGGTAAATTTGGCAGCTTCGCAACCAATGCCCCTTCCTTTGGCAATATAAACATATGAACCCTTTGATAATGGTACACGGTACTATCACAGACTTAGCTTTTCTCTTTACCATTTGGTCAACCGAGTTGACTATGGCCGATCCCTTTCCACCGGGAAGAGAGAGCTTTACTAGATATCCAATGTCATCATTGTCAATGTCCATAAAGTTTTAGGAAGTTGATCTTAACAAATATATAAGATCATTAAGGGTCTTGTCATAGTCTGTTTCATAGGTGTTCCAAAAGAACTCACTATGTGACTTAGAAAGTAGTTGAACCACCAACTTTCTCAAGACTTTGACACCCAACTCTCATGGCCTGTCAATATGTGACTACATCTCCAAGATGTGACCACAGCTAGACCTTGCCTTGCCAATAGGGCTTGAGTGACCTTGAACTTGTGGGTTAGAGAGAATAATTGGAGGAGGTGAAATAAGTATGATTTCCATGGGACATCATCTTCATTTAGGAAAGTTTTTTTCAAGAGATTTGGGAAGATCATAAATGTCTAAACCAGACATCTTTTGGGAGATATTCAAGATAGTTGATCTTAAGTCCTTAGTATGACACCCAATATGAAATATTAAGGCTAGGACCCAACAAACTATTTTATAACTTAGAAGAGGGATGTCGTAATCCAAGCTATAAAATATTTGAAGGTAGGTGAATGACGATTCACCAATTTCCACCAAGATAAACGAAATGTATTATTAGGTTTTAATTGGATTTGAAACTCCTAGATCTTTTGAGATTCATTGAACTGTTCAATGGCATGTTTCAATCTCGAGTGTGCCCTTCAGGTTTTGTGACTGGGATGCCGAGGATCACAAAACAAGGTGTGAAGTAACCACGCAAATTACTTGGTACCCTTAAGTGTTTACCCCTCAATCGATGTGCCGGTTAACCACACACGCTCCATCGATACTATGATAAACATTAAGTTACCCTTTGCCTACCTAGTTAAATATGAGTTAGTGTGCCGGTTAACCACACACGCTCCACTAACCGACTTAAACAAAGTGCAAAGTGTAATTTCATGGATTAGCACCTTATTCACATTTTCCTAAGTAACTAAGATTGGGTATTATTAAGAGTTTAGTTACTTAGTATTTATCATTAATACTTTTAATGAAGGGAGAATTATAGTCCTGTCAAACCCGTTCGGCTAACGACCCTCCACCAGTCAAGCAAGCGGTGGGTGACAGTGGACACCCATTAAGTTGCCATTTTATAGGCAACAACCTTATACCCACCTTATAAACCGGCTTCGTGAATGAGGCCTACTAACGGTAAGACTGACTTTACTCATATATATATATATATATATATATATATATATATATATATATATATATATATATATATATATATATATATATATATATATATATATTATTAACTTATAATATTATAAAGTATAAGGGTTGAATTTTAACTCTTTAAAATTCTAAGGGCTAACTTGGAATTAAAGTATTCATAAGTGAAAACTTTTCAAATTCCAAAACTTGAGGGCAAGTTTTGAAACTATTCAAAACTAATTAGTTCCATAACTTATGTGTTTAAAGTAGTTTTAATTAAAGTATTAAAACTTTTAATGAAGAGACTCTTGGCATCCATAACTTGAGGACAAGTTATGAAGCCATAAAAACTATTTATAAGAAAAGACTCTTCATTTTTTTTATAACCTAAGGCATTTTTATGAGTTTTTAAGATTCATAAATGTGACTTTTCATATAACTTGAGGACAAGTTACAAAAACACATTTTATGAACAACTTTTAGATTAATTTGGATTGAAAACATCTAACACATATTTTTCATTAATCTAAAAAATAACTCATAAAACAAGGAAACATAAAACTTTTGGTAATCCATAACTTATGAAGTTAAATGTTTGTTTTATGATGAAACTTTTCATGTTCCATAACTTAAGAATAAGTTATGGAATTCTTTAAAACATTAACACCAAATTTTGTAACTCCATAAAAACTTTGAATCAATTTTTTTTTAAAACCTTTTCATATCCATAACTTATGGAGGTTTCAAAAAACTCTTTAGATCAAACTTTTAAAACTAATAAAATAATCATATCATTTTATTCTTTACTAAATTTGACCTAATTCAACTCATATAGCAAATGATTCAAATTTTACAAATAATTAGTTTTTCACAAAAAAATAATTATCTTAAAATTTGACAAACGTCATGTTTTTTTTTCCTTTTTTTTCAATTTTGAAAATAAAACATTTGCATCAATATAACAGAAAACAAACCAGACTCTGATACCACTGTTGGGTTTTGAGCATTCTAACACTCCTATGGTGTACATGCAACCCTATAAACCTTGGATCTATGTTTTCTCTATTATACATGCAAATAAGAACTTTCCAAGGCTTTAATCCTAACTAGCATATTATGAAGCACTTACACTCTAAAGTACTAGTTAGATGACATACCTTTTGATGTAGCTTGATGTCTTCAAGCTTTAAGAGCTTAGCCCCAATAGTGTGGAAGCCTCAAATGGAATCACAAATCACCAAAACACCTTGGAAGACTTTAGAGAATATGGATACTTGGTTCTCTCTAGTGAAATTGGCTAGCCCTTCTTAGTGTACCACACTAGTACCCATTTCACCAACCAAGGACATCTTTATATAGTGTGGAGGATTAGGGTTAAACCCTAATACCCATGACCTTTCATTTCCTAGGATCCATGGGTTAAACACTCCATGGACTATCCATGAAAGCTTAGCCCAACCTAAATGAACTTGGCCCATTCCATATATATAAGAGTCCATATTTAATTAGTTCCTTTTGATCACTTAATTAATTATAAATTAATTCTTGATCAATACTAATTAAATAATATGATTCCATAATAATATATTAGAACTTATAATATATTAATATTAATCATAAACATACTATTCTCAAAAGATTATCCACATAAATTGTGTCGGTGAAGTGCAACCCAAATGGACCATGCCGGGTTGGGTCAAGTACATACCAAATATAGTTATGGACTTAGACATTAATCCAACAGAAATTTGGTGCCTCAAAGAAACAAACCAAAGCTTCTGGATCAGCAAACCCAACTGGTTTAGACTCTCCCACTATTGCATCGAGCAATTTCACACCTGTGTTCGATGACCAACCCACTTATAATGCACCAACCAAACTGATGTTCAAGTTCTTGAAAAATCATCCCCTTTTGGGACCCTTTGATGCATTTACAGACATCCTGCCTCTATCTACTCTCTACAAGTGTGCCTTTTCTGCATATCGACTAGTCGATAATCCCCAAGAAGTTCATCTCAACCTGGTTAATGATGCTTTGGTTATCTTAACCAAAGAAAAGTTCCTTTCTGCAATCAATCTATTGATTCATCCATCCGTGAAGTTCTTTACTCCATCAATGGCGGATGTCACCACAACACTGTACCAGATGGGATATCAGAATAAGATAAAGGGTATCGGTGAGATCAAGAAGAATCAGTTGCCTACGGTATGGCAGTTTGTCTATCATTTTATCATCCGCAGTCTGTCCGGCAGAACCGGAGGCACGAACAACATGGGTTTAAAGATCCTTGAACTGGTTTGGAGCATCTTCACCGGCCATGATGTGAACTACGGACAGATCTTATGGGATGATTTTCTCCAGTACATTCCAAAGGAAAGTCTGAAGCAGAACCCATCCGAGCTAACATTTGCTTGATTTTGGTCCTTGTGCATATCAAATATGTATGCTGATGCCAAGACAGGCATGGGTGACGACATCAATTTCTTCGTCACCAAAGACTTGAAAAGGTACAATCCTTCCTTTGATCAAACTATTTTTGGTCACATCCGCAGACTCCCTGCCCACATCCTTAGTACTCTTGGTCTAGAGACTGCTGATGTCTTAGACCACGTTGAGGCTACGAAAGGTATTGAACCATACCTTTCTACCCCGCCTCTTCCATCCGCAACCTTGCATCCTGAAGGTACTGCAGTCCTTTCTTCTACAACTCTTTCTAACGTATCTTAGAGACGTAAACATAAGGTTTCATCCCTTCATGTCCTCGCACCACAAAGAAAGCCAGCACTCCCAAGAAGGATGCCACCAAACCATCTAAACCATCTAAGAAGAGAAAGTCACCACCAATTATCATAACTGCTGAACCGAGTCACCATGACTCCAGTAGTGCCTCTGAAGAAGAAAACCAACCCATCTCTATCCTTAAGAAAAGGAGAGCTAATACCACTAGCCAAATGCATGACCGGACTGTTACCCCAGCCTCTCCGCAGACTCCAGTAGTCCTTGGGATGCCTGCACATCCATTTGTTAACACCATCCTTTTCCTTCCAGACTCAGAAAGTGAGTCTGAATCACAACAGAGAGGAGACTCCCCTCCCGTACATTCCCAAAGGGATATTACTGGTTCTCGCCCTAAAGCCACCAGAGCTTCCCGACTGCACATTTTTTCATCCGAGGAGTTGAACTCCATCCTCTTGAACGTCACCCATACACTCCAAACACAGTCCCATCCGCAAGGCACCTCTTCATCTTTTTCCAGAACTGAGTCGAGGCCAGACTTGACCACGGGTCAAGGAGAGCAAGGAAGCTCAGGAAATCCTACTCTGCTTACATTACATTCAGGTGGTTTAGGCACAGTGAGCACAAATGTGCAAGGATCCGTGAACCCAACGGACACCTTGGTGCGTTTTTCAGGAATTGACGGAGAAGACTCAAATGATTCTTGGAGAAGATATCAACCATCTAACGAGGCTGAAGCCAAGAAGTATGCCGCCTTTCACAGAGCATTTCAAGCTTGGAAGGATCAACAGATCAAGCAACAACAACTAAAAGAACAACAGATTCAAGTTATGGTAAAATATTAGGCAGATGCCATCAACTACGCCAATACCGCAGCCAGTATTCTGAAGATTCAAGAATGGATGTCCGCAATGGCAGCCAACGTTCAACAAACTCAAAAAACTGCTTCTGATCAGCATGATCATCAAGCTCCACCTTCTCCAACTGCTGCAGGTTCTCAGGATGAAGAACCTGAAATCGAAGTGAGCTCTGCTCCAATCTTTGGCTTCGATGATGATGAACCACAAGAGGTAAACAAACCCTCTCCTTTAGATGACGACTTGATGATTTTTGATGAAGACGGAGAATCCAGTGGATCTCATCACTCCACAACTAAACCAAAAGATAAGAAGAAGAAGAAGAAGAAGAAGCAAGATGTCACGAGAAAAGAGTTTCTAAGTCTTCAAGCTAAAGTAGATCAAATTTTAGTTGCGGTTAATCCTAATCAACCGCAACCAGAGGCTAGCCTGGGATCGTAATCCCTGATGGGAAGAATTGAAAGACTTGAAACACGTGAACGATTGGCTGCGGAGCGTATCTCTTTAAAAGTTGAAATGGGGATCAGATCACTTGACAACAATCGTCAAGTTGATCATAAGGAGTTCATGGCTACTGTTGAACGCCTCATCTCGGAGGTTACTACCGTCAAAACTGATCTTCAAATAGCGATTACGGATCAAGCTTCCAACTCTGAGAAGTTGATTGCTGAAAGTCACACTGCTTATGAGTCAGCAATCTCCGTTCTCCAAACAACTATATCCAAAATGCAATGCTCACTCTCCACCAACTTTCATGGTCTGGAGATTCTTCAGCTCACAATGGAAATTCACCAACTACTCTTAATTCCCTCCATCCCAAATAACCAACAACTGGCTAAAGAGCTCAAAGCTCAATTTCAGACCGTATTTGACAAGGTTGATGGCCTTCATCAATGGCTTGAGGAGACTCCGAGTCTGAACTCCTCAAGAGGGGGAAGTGAAGAAGTCCATCAATCAAACCAATCTCTCTCACACCATCAAACTCCCCCAGCTTCTATTGGAAAAATCCCCACTTTGCAACCTTCACCGCAACCATCTCATCACACCCCTCCTCACAACTCTCCTCCTCAAATTGACATAACTACTGACAAACTAAAAACTCCCCTACACTTCAAAAATCTGGAAGAATATATGTCCTCTCCAAGATCTAACGACTCCCCTGCTACTACTCAGAGAAAAAGAGACTGGAAGGCAGTAAAGCTAGCTTAAGAAGTATGGAGGCTCTGCGGATTCGAAATAGTTAAGGATGAATCCTTGATAAATTCTTGGATCAATCCTCACAGAAGACTTCTTGATGATGAATATGTCCCTCATCTCACATATGCGGAACCCCCCTCAAATGGATACTGGGATGTCCCTATCTCACCGAATTTCAGATACTTCACAGTATTTGAGCAGTTCGACCGCAACCTTCCGGATGACAAAAGACTGTCTATGGAGTTCGAGAGACTTAGCCAATTCTATGCTAAGCATGCCTCTCCAACTGAACACATATGGTCCAATGATAAACCATCCTTAGTGAAGAACTAGAAGATCAGAAAATTCATGAAGGCTGAGTTCATCCAGTACACTCAGACCAGGAAGGAGCATGATTACATCCGCACCCAGGCTGATTTTTCGAGTATGAACCCGGAAGAAGTGTTTCTCATCGCCAAGGTTTTTCAGCACAAGTCTGAAAAGCATCCGAAGATGAAGATCGCTCTTGAAAGGGCAAGTACCTTTCTTAAGGAAACAGTCTGTGACTTCGCAAAAATAGATGCAGACATTCATCCCATCATCTCCAAGATTGCTGACCTGCCACCGCTTGACCCCGCACCCATGCCTACCGAAGGCTATGAAGAAAGGTCCTTAGGCGCAACCAACTATCCTAAGCTGGGAGTCATTTTCAAAAGGAAGATTGACAATGTCAAATATTTTATTCCTATGAGTGCCATGGATTGTCTCACCAGAAAATAACTTGCAATCTGTCGCAACGCAGTTGATAAATCAAGCATACAACCGCAGAGGTCAAGTTTGAAATACTAAGAAGAATCAACTGGTTAGAGAATGTTAGGAAGTTTTGGTGGATACTGATCAAGTTCCTTAAACTTGATAGCTGAGTCAAGTTAAAGAGGTCACTTAGGGGGAATTTGTTAAGTAAAAAATAAAAGTGACCCTCTTGAACTTTTGCTACCGCAGTCGAGCAACTTCTTCATCAACTGTTATCCGAAGTCTTCTGCACCGCAGTCTGTTCATTTTACTTAGTTAATTTTGTCTTTTCTATAATACACTCTAATATCAAGTATGCCTTGCATGGCTGCTCTTAGAGTTGTAAACTTCTCTATAAATAGAGATCTTTTCTAATGTATTCAGTATGAATGTATGTGTGAATCTCTTACAAAATTCTAATACACATCTTCAGATTCTCATTCTATCTTACTCATCTAATCTTCTTACTTTCATCATCTCTCTTCATAGAGCAACTCACTTGTGACTTAATCACTAAGCTAGATCTCGCTTACTAACTTGGTTTGAATGCAATCCTTGTTATGAATCTGATTTTGTGTATACTTGATATAACAGTTGTTGTCATTTACATTTCTTTACTTTCCGCATCTAACTCACTAACTTCTAACTATTAATATTATTGTTGAGCTAACAGATCCTTCGAGATTAACTATTCCGCTATATACTTGTTCTAACCTTTGTTCAAGTGTGTCTCAAAGTTTTTCTCTCAACACACGTCACTCTATTAAAGGTGCATTTGCAATATGCCATGAAGAGGATGAGGATCGACAAAGATATTGCATGGTTTGTTGTTGGTATGTAGAGTATGGTAGGTTTTGTATATTTCTTAAAAATATAAGTGGTTGATAATAGATTGGACATTGAATATTATGGTTCAAATTTTATTGTATATGAAGTTGTATACTACTATAATTTTATTTTGGTTTTATGTTTACATCATTCTGTTAAAAGGGCATTTTATTCATTTTTGCTTGCTATGTTGTTAAGTAGGATGAAATATACATAAAACCCATGTTATTTTTGTGATGAAGTATAGTTAATGGAATTAAAAATAAGTTTATAATGAATTCCTTATTAATGAAAATAATCTACATAGATTATATACTTTAACATGCCCAGTTTTAAGGGTATGCAAGAGGTGCAACCTCAAAAGCCCCAGAAAAAATAGGGCCCGAGTTCTAATAATATTATATGGTTAATTAGTCATTTTAAACTATGTTTTTTCAAGAAATTATACACAAATTGACTAGCACAACTGGCTTAACCGCGCCATTTTCTAGCATAAGCTTAAGTTCGAGTCCGCTTGCTAGCAATATCTACTTTTATAATTCATTTTTAAATTTTTAGCCATTAGTTTATGCCACATATTACCAATTCAAAGACGTATCATTCAAACCATATCTTACAAATTCCAATGATCATAATAATAATTTATCCATAGAATAAGAAAATTAATTAAGCATACAACATCCCAACAAATGTTGTAATAAGTTAGCTATGTGTTTTGTTCCATAGTAAAAGAAGCAAACGAAATTATATTCCATAGCAGAATTCCCTAGCAAAATACCTACGAATGATACTTACATAGCAAATCAAAAATGGAATTGGTTTCCATCACAAACTCCGTTGCATAGTAACCACGATAATTAATTGCATAACGGCAATACAACGGAAAGTGATTTCGTAAAAAAATGTCGCAGGAAAATTGCTACGGATTTTTTGTTCCATAGAACTATCGATAGCATAATACCAACGGATATGGAGTCGGTAGCATTTTCCCTAGCATGTCCCTTTCTCACTACCAGAAATAAAATCTGTAGACAATGTGGTAGCAACATTGCTACGGAACGACATTTTGTAGCACGATCCATTGCAGATTAACAACGAAAATACGTTCCATAGCGACCTTCCCTAGAAAAATCGCGTTTTTCTTGTAGTGGATGGAAATCCTCTTCCACCTCCTCATGCACTTTAACATTTTAGCTTCTCTCTGTTCTCCATCGGGAATAACCCATTTGCTATGGAATCCTTCTCGATTGGATAATTGGAAAGATGTCCTCGGTGAGCATGTCCCTTAATTCAATAATGCATCATGTTTTGGTTATTCCCATTAACATTTATATTTGTAAAATAAGGTCTCTTGCATCATTGTCTCTATGTCCTCAATGCTCCAAAAAGATCTTTTATTAGCATGTGAACATATGAAATAAATTTGCAATTCAGTGAAAAGTTTCACCAAAGGGCAAGGCAAGAATGTTTTGAAAATCATTAAAAGTTACTAATTTTATGCATGTGAAAGGAGAGAGTTTTGTATGTTCTCAATGAGAGCTACATAGATAAACCTGAGAATCTGAATGTTGATCTTAATAATTGTCTTGCAATAGATATTGTGCTTGGAACTCTCATTAATTCTTTTGATAATTTGAATATGATTTATCATATGAATAATATGGCGAAGACATTGATGGAATTCTTAAACCTTCTCCAAACTGAGGAAATGAGATTGAAAAAGAATTACTTTCCTAATCCAGTTCCAGTTATCACCATTTTGACTTGGCGGAAAGAAGAGGAAAATTTTAAATCCGGAATGGAAAGGTATGTTGATCACATTTGTGCGGTACTATAGGACCTATAAGAAAGATAGAAGTTTTAAGCATCGAGATTTAAACCTGGTCATTGGATTTACGATTGTCACATGTCTTAATGATTATGGACTCTGATCTTGTTCTTAGTAATGGAGTTAAGAAAGATCAAGTTATTTGTTATTACTCTTAGAAAATATCTAGAAACCTAATTTCATTTTATGTGTTGTATAAACATTAATTTAATTTTCATTTTGATAATGGAAAGGTAATATTCTAATTTATAAAGATGATGGTTTTTGTTTAGAACATCTTCTTGCATTTGGCATTCATGTGACTGTAATTCGTGTTTCTAATAATAGCAATGTTAACTTAAATATTGATTCATCTAATAGTTTAGATAAGATCATGCGTGTGGCATAATCACCTTGACCAAATAAGTAAGAATCACATCACCAAGCTCCTATTAAGCCAAATGGAATCACTTTGTTTGGATAGTGTATGCGAATCTTGGTTGTTGGAAAGATGACTTAATCACATTCACATGAACATGTATTGGATACAAGGGATTATTGGATCTTGTACACACTAATATTGGTGGACCCTTCAAATCCACCACAAGGGACGACAAATACTCCTACGTCATATTTTCTGATAAACTAGGTATGTGTGATTTTGTTTGTATTATTAAGCATAATCATGACACTTCGAATAGTTTAAAAGTATCATAAGAATGTAGGGAATAGATTGGGCAGCAAGATAAACGGGTTTCTAATTTGAAAAAGAAGAAAATTCCTTAGTATCGAGTTCAATGATCATCTTAGAGATTATGGAATGCTTTCCATAATTGGCTTCTCCAAGAACACCATAATGTAATGATGTTTCTACAAGGAGAATCGAATTCTTTATCGTTCGATTTATGATGAATCGTGTTTCGCTACCATTCTTTTTTGGAAATATACATTTGAAATAGTAGAGTATTTTTTAACCTTGTAACCAACTAAGTTGGTTTGAAGATGTGACAACCCGAAATTTCTATTATGTACAACCCTTCACTTCAATAGAAGTCAGAACAGTTTCTACTAATTTTCAAGCTTTTTGGAATAAGTTTGAGTATTTTAGGATTAGCACTTTAGGAGAAATCATGAGAGAGGATTCCCTAGGGTTTATTGTGCATCAATAAAGTTCCAAAAACTCCAAGAGTTTGGAGTTTACGGCCCAAATGGCTTTTAGACCGTAAACCCTAATGAATATATATATATATATATATATATATATATATATATATATATATATATATATATATATATATATATATATATATATATATATATGGCACTTAGCCATTTTTCACACTTTTCACTTTTCAAGAGCAAAACTCAGATCCTCTCAAGTAGCATCCGAATTTTCCTTCTTGATCTTCAACTTTTAAGTCTTCCTAGCCCTAATAAGTTGATATATACCTTAATCTAGTGATCTAACACACTTCCATCCGTGAAATCATTCCAAAAGTGTAGATCTTCAAGTTTCACCAAGAACACACACTAGTGTTCTTGGACTTTTAGTACCGTTTCAAGCTTCTATCTTGTAAGTACTGCTATCCTAGAGTATATTAAGGCTTGTTACACTTCCATATATCAAGAAATCACACAAGAAACACCAAGATCAAGGTGTTTACGGTCCAAGATGTTCTTGGATCGTAAACCCTAAAAAGGGTGCCAAAGTGTGCTCTTGTCCCTCCTAAGCCTTGGAAACTTGCTTAGATCCCTTCCTTGATGAGTTAAGGGCTTGAAAACATCGAAAGACCATAAACCATATGGGTTTACGGTCGTCAGCCCAAAGGAAAATGGTCTAAGGACCGTAAACTCCATTTAGGAGTGAAATGGTGCCTTAATCCCTTCCATAGGCTTATACTTCAAGTAGAAATGCTTCTAAGGACTTATGAGGCTTCAAATAACAAAGTGGTCATAGGAGCATGAGTTTATGTCCATAAACTCATGGGTTTACAACCCTAAACTCGATGGGTTATGGTCACAAAAAATGTAAACTCAAATGCAGGGTTCCCTTGAACCCTAGACTCAATAGCAATGTCCTACAACACCTAGATGCAATCCTTAGGACTTATAGCACCTATATAAGGTGTTTTGCATGTATTAGGATGCCTTAACTTTGTTAATTAGTTGTTTAAAGACTGATTGGATACATATATGTGTTATTATATGTTAACTAGGATCATTGTACGTGTTCGAGTCTTCACTTGACACTTAGCATCCTATACAGTCCGTTCAGCCAAACCACTCCCTACAGGTGAGTTAATACCCCCTTAATCAATATTTTAAATGTTTTTAAATGCTTTTATGGGGGGATACAAGTTGAATCATGCTAGTTATTATATCTATCACATGTGATTAATAAGTAGCATACAAATGGATTTACTACTCTTTTAGCTGTTTTACCAAGCAAATTACTTCAAATGGCTTTCCAAAACATTTTTACTTGTTTAAAAACTCTTTATCAAACTGTCTTACATACTGAATGTTTCTTTTCTAACTCTGTTACAATTGTGTTTCAAACAAGGTTTCTTATACTTAAAATTGTTCTAATCAAACAAACTGCTTTCAAATCGTTTTACAAACTGACATCAAGTCATCCTTTCTTAGTTACTAAACTTTTCAATGGTTTTACAAAACTTCTTTTATACTTTTATATTGTCAAATGCATGCCTATGTATGTATATTTATATAAGTAATGTTTAAAGGACTTAGGAAGGCTAGTTCGCTTTATCTCCTTTTCCTCGTTGGGATGTGGCTTTAGGGCATCGTTATCTGTCCGAAGGTCGTCTAAATATTAGTTATATATTATGTTTACATATATACACATAAAAGTTCTATCAGTCAATTCAATACCCTTGGGTAGCAAGGGTATACGTTCTTGTTCATACGTACATGTCATATTACTAGTAAACTACGATAGGTATAGTTTAGGAAGTTACTAATACTTGTTAGATAGAGAGAACACACCATATAGCTAGTACACATAGTACATTTCAATACTTGCTAGATCGAGAGAGAACACACAATACAGCTAGTACACGCAGATCATTACAATACATACAAGCTAGACAAAGGGAGAACATACATTACAGCTAGCACATTCATTACATATACATTCATGCAGTTATGTGAGCCACTAAATGGGGAGTGGCACTACCTGTCATGACCGTTTTTGTATCCAAAATCTCCTTAATTGGGGAGCGTATGAGTTTGCGTATAGATCTATACTGGATTGACTATCCTACACCTTGTTGCTCGCTACAGTGGGACTTGCAAATCTACGGGTGACAAATCTCATTTCTTACGGGATCTTACATCGTCGTTTTACTAGAGTCGGTAGCAGGATACAGGCCGATCACATGGTACTTTAAATTACAATTGCTTTAAGGTAGTTAGTACATAAGTAGTTACTTATTACAATACTACAGTACTATAATATTTTTCCTATTACATTCACTTCGTGAACATTCACACGATGCACGGTAATGTAAAAACTATGTTTTTGGTTAATGGTAGTCCGATTTAGGAAAATACACACTCTTACAAGAGACACACACAGATACTATATGCCTTGGTAGAAGGCTACTTTTAGTAGGAAACATAGGGTTTTCTAGGAGGTTCAAAACTCTTACATACTTACACTTCACATACTTACAAATACTTTCTTACAAATTTAGACACTAAAATACTTATGATCTCACCAGCTTTAAAGCTGGTACTTTCTTTTAAAATAACTTGTATCCTCAGGTCAACAGTAGACAGGTACCGATGCAAGGTTTAGAGAAGATGGAGCTCATTCAAGACTCATCTTTTGTTGGGTCAATATTATGGTTTATACTTTGATTTTCTAGGAAATTGTATTTTTATGTAATATCTTATATGTGTTTACGGCCAGGGAGGTGTTTACGGCCGTAAACCCTGTTTACGGCCCATGTTTCCCGTGTGTGTATATATAGGGGTGAGGGGTGTGAGGAAAAGGGTGATGAACACTAGAGGAGCTTAAGTGTGTGCATTCTAAGGTGTGAGAGAAACTAGAGAGAAGTTTAGTGTGTGTGAATCTTTTGTATCCGGATCTTCATTCTATTCATATCAATACATACAAGATTCATTATCTTCTTCTCCTTCTCTTCTATTTGATCTGACACCATCCGTTTGATTGGGATTCCGCACCATCAAACGGATCTGATTGATACACAGGCATTTTTGGGGACTTGCAATTGGTATCAGAGCTTGGTTGTATCAGTGAATTTTTTTCAGATCTGGAGCTTATTTAATCTTATTTTGAAGAGATTTTTGCGTTTTTTGATAGATCTCGCAAAAATAAGGGGGGTTTGTTCTTCGCGTTTTTCCTAAAAATGAGTTTTTGATCGAGTTTTGGAGCAAAAATGGTGAAAAAACGTTGTTTTTCGTCAAGAACAGCGATTTCTGAAGAGTTTACGGTTTCTGAAGGGTTTACGGTCCAGAGTTTACGACCAGAAACGAGCTTACGGCCGGAAACTGGTCGCCGGAGTTTGCGGCCTCGGCTCGGATTTCGGCTCGGCTCGGATTGCGGCCTCGGCTTAGAATTTGGCTCGGCGGCTTGCGGATCGAACTGGTGGAGTGCGGCTTGAAGAACGGCTCAGCTCAGCAGGATCTCTTGATCGTTCAGCAGCTTCAAATGAAAAAAGGGACGCGCAGTTCGGGGTGGCGGGGATCGAACCCATGACCTCCAGTTCTCAAACCAAGCGCCTTACCATCTCGGCTAGCCAAGCACTTGTGATTTCCTTCTGATATTTTAAACTTAACCACTTCCTGTCGCACCTAATTTCGAAATTTGACACTTTTAACCCCAAAAATCAATTTCTTTCAATTTTAAATTTCATTTTCAGCCAAAAATTTTAATTTTTATTTTATGACTTTTATTTTTGACTTTTTACTTAAAATTTTGACTTTGACTTTTAAAATTTCACCTTTGACCTTAAGCTTTGACTTTCTCATTTAACTTTTAAATTTTCAAATTTAGCTTTTCGGTTTGACTTTTAAGTTTGACTTTTTAAATTTGACTTTTAAGGTTGAATTTTGAGGTTTATAATCAAAGGACATTTTTTTAAGTTTGACTTTTAAGTTTGATTTTAAGTTCTAGTTGTGCTTTTAATAGTTTTTGAAGTTTACAAGGGAATTGAAGACATGAAAGAGAGTCGTCAAGAGATGTTAAGACAAAACTTCAACATGTTCGATTATATCCCTGGAGAAACCCTCGAAACTCAGCTGCAGCGATTTACTACACTCACTACTGAGATGAATATAGCTGGGATCTTCTTGTCCAAACCTGAGATAAACAAAAAGCTATTGAATGCACTTCCGAAATCATGGGATATGGACGTGGCTGACATCAAGAAGACAAAAGATATCAATCGTCTTAGTCTGGCTGATATAATTGAAGAACTTGACGCTTTGAATTGTTGAAAAACAATGAGTTCCACAAACCTCCCGGTCAATGATGTTTCATGTTCTCAATCATGTGAAGTTTCATGTACGTTATCTACTGAAGATACGATCAAATTTCTTCGGGAACAAATTGATTTATTAAAAAAGGAAGTCGAGGACCTGAGATATAAAGGATATCACCTAAGGAAAGGACAGAAACCCCTGAAGGCTGAATTAGAAGCAAAAACCAAAGACTTTAGGAAACTTCAGGAAGAGTATAGCTACAAGTGTGAAAATTATAACTATATTAAAAGCAACTTGCTGCTGTAACTGAAGAACTTGACGCTTTAAAATTTAAGTTTGGAAAAATGGACGTTAGTTTTAAAAATTATATTGCGTCAAGTCAGACAGTCGAGTCCTTATTTGAAACCCAATAAAAATTCAAAGATAATCAAAACAAGGGTCTAGGGTATGATAGTGTTCCTCCACCTTTCAATCATAACTACACATCTATCCCAATGACACAGGAAGAAATTGACAGGGAGGCACATCTTCGATATGGCAATCCAGTTGGATTTGTGTCAGGAGGTATTTAGGTTGAAAATACTAATGTTTCTGCTTCATGTGCAGGTAAAGTAGCAGAAGATGAGAACAAGGAGAAAACCATTGAACAAACCAACATCTCCTTGAACTCTGAATCTGTTCTTGTTGCAAGTGTGCATGTGGGAAGAACAAGAGAAAAGGCAAGGATACGCCACCAGGGGCAGGAAGAAACAACTTCACATTGAAGAAAAAGACATGTTTTCACTGTGGAACACCTGGACACATTGCCCGAAATTGTCCAAATCGAGCATACGTTCCCTACTATGCACAAGGCTGGCAGAACGTGCCAAAAGGGCGATACTTCAAAAGAAACCCCTCGAGATCACGATCAGACATTGACGACTGGAATGCCAAGAAGGCCAAGAATTCAACTCCCAAGGCCAAGAATCAAACCTTAAAGGACAAGAATAAAAATCCCAAGGGCAAGAAGGGAATGTCGGCCAAAAAGTCCAATCCAAGAGATGGTTCCGTGAAGCCAAAATCAAAGTCATCTCAATGGCCGACATCAAGTTCCAAAGCAAGTACTGAACCACCCATCATATCGAAAAAGAAATGGGTTAAACCCAACTACAAATGGGTTCCAAAGGCTTACTCTCCCAAATCAACTAATGACTCTAATATTTCTTCATCTTCTGTTTGTGATAAACAGGATATGTCATGGGAGAGAGTATTGTGCAAGGATAACAAAGGTCAACCCAATTTCAAAATGGGTTGGGTTCCAAAGACCAACTGATCCCGCTCTGTGTCGGAGCAGCTATGGAGGCATATCATCAGACTTCGGTTTGTTGGTAGTGGCTATTCCTGGCACTTGATAGGAGACATCTCTCAACTGTACAACACTCAAAACATTGTTTGAGAGTATGTGCCCTTTGCGGGAAAGGAAGAGATCACTCATGCGGTTAGTGATTAATGACTTGAAGAATTTTCGGATCTGTTCTGAGATTATGCGTGCTGTTCTCAGACCTTCTGGATGAAAATTCAATTGCTGACTTATGGTTTGCATTTTCTTCTCTATACTCCTGATTTTATCTTATTCTGATTCGCTTCAAAGACAAATTTTTGTTTTAGGATAGTTTAAATTTGCATATTTACTTTCGTTTCTCTCCTATGCACAAATTTAGGGGGAGAAATAAAAACAAAACAAAAATTAGAAATTTTAAAAAAAAAAAAAAAAAACATTAGAAAATCAAAAATATGTTGATTATGAAATGTGCTTGAGGGAGATGTTTTTGGAAGTGATATGATCATGTGATAACAGGCAACCTGAGTCTGCGTAACGTACCCAAATTTGAAGGGTCTTTGCTCTGGTTTGATGTGTCGGTTGGCACGAAAGATTCTAAATGGACTTGACTAGGCATAGTTGAACTTAAGAAATTCTTAGTCTTGACAAATCTTGACCTAGTTAGATCCGTTCAGCCTGACAATACGACGCTCGGATAGGTTGAGTAGGGAGATATATATGGGAATCCACTCGTCACATTAAATGAACCCGTACTTGGAACCGTGGTTTAACTTTTCTTCGATGTGCGGATTCTGTCCTTAATTCCAGTATTGATGGGGCGACTGGTAAATTCCGATAAATCAGGTCTGTAGAAAATCGTTTTCTTTCTTTCTGTCTGTTAGTCATATGTTGTCTCCTTTGCGTGACTTCCAATCCGACCTGGTACACAACATATGCAACTCTATTTCTCTGCATGTTATATATATGAAATTCCTCTTATCTGTTAGCCATATGTTGTCTCCTTTGCGTGATTAACAATCCGACCTGGTACACAGCATATGCAACCTTCTACTTCTCAATCCCTCTAAAACTATAAGTGATAATAATCTAAATCTATATTCTCTCCTAATGATTGTCTGCTCACCCGATGTAAGGAGTACTCTGGAATTCCTTGATTACTGGGGCATATCAGGAAGCGGAAAACACGTTCTAGTACAATTAAAATTGAACACATACAAATTGTCTATAGATCTCGCTGCTCAATTTAGGTGGACAACAATATCTCTGGTCGTCATTAGTTGAATGGTCCTTAAGATATAGTATCTAAGAACTTAGGATCAGATATAATATCTAGGAACTTAGGATCACTTTGTCTTACAATTATTAGTATGTCCTAAAATGGTCACAATTTTTCGTGTTTAAGTGGATCACAATACCGACGATCGACAAGACAAAGATGTGAATATGAAAGGTACCGACAAGTGGATTAAGGTTGTCTAACAACTTTGATCCCAAATCACTCTTAAAGTTAGATATCATTTTATTTTTGTTAAATTTGTCATAGTTTCTTCTAATTTAAATATTAGGGGAGAATTAAAAATTAAAAATAATGAAAATAAAAAAAATCAAAGAAAAATCAGAAAAATTAAAAATCCAAAAATAGTGTTATTTCTGTTTTATTTCTTGTTTAGAAAAATCAAAAAAAAAATCCAAAAATATTTTTGTTTCTGTTTTAATTTGTATGCTAAGTTTTCTTTTAGTTTTGTTTTGTCTTGAAAAGTGATTTCAGGTATAGATAAGACTCATGGAGTTTGTGTTGAAGATTTCTGAGCCAAGGCTTCATCTGTAAGCATCGAAGAATTCGCATTCGAAGGAGCAAGAAATGAAGATTATTCTTTCGACATTCAATCTTTCAACCCCAGAAGCAAGGTGAAGCTGCAATTGAAGATTATGTGACGGATTACATTGAAGCCTCCTCAATCAGTCTGCTGCTATCTTTGTACCTACTGAAGTGATCCAGAAGATTTGTTTACTCTGATGTTCTCTCTGAAGATTCTCAAGCTTAAAGCGCTATCTTTCAAGAATCAATACATCAAGCCTCCTCACCCGACGTACGTTCAAACCCAAATTCTGAAGAAAAGCCCAACCGCTCAATATGAAGTCATTCATTGAAGATTCATCAAGTTCATCTTGAAGCTGTGAAGAATTTGAAGATTAAAGTTGAAGCCAACGCTCCCAATAAAGATTAACAAGAAAAGCCAGCTACTTTTTAGGGGGAGCTTGTTGGGTCAGTTAAGAAAGGAAAAGAAAGCTATAAACCAAGGGGGATATTGTTGGGTCAATATTATGGTTTATACTTTGCTTTTCTAGGAAATTGTATTTTTATGTAATATCTTATATGTGTTTACGACCAGGGAGGTGTTTACGGCCGTAAACAGGTTTACGGCCGTAAACCCTGTTTACGGCCCATGTTTCCCGTGTGTATATATAGGGGTGAGGGGTGTGAGGAAAAGGGTGATGAACACTAGAGGAGCTTAAGTGTGTGCATTCTAAGGTGTGAGAGAAACTAGAGAGAAGTTTAGTGTGTGTGAACATTTTCTATCCGGATCTTCATTCTATTCATATCAATACATACAAGATTCATCATCTTCTTCTTCTCCTTCTCTTCTATTTGATCTGACATCATCCGTTTGATTGGGATTCCACACCATCAAACGGATCTGATTGATACACAGGCATTTTTGGGGACTTACATCTTTCATTTTAATTTATATTTTGGTGTCTATATAACTTGACAAAACACACTTGTATTAAAATTATATTATTAATGCAATGGATGATGTTGTTGCTTGTTTACTACTATTCATTGTTGTGATACTGTACATGACGTCCTCCGCCCCAGAACGTTTCCGTCGTTCCTGGTTTTGGGGTGTGACAGAAGACACCTAATGAAAGTTGGAAATGGAAAGCTCCCTCACATTTAGGTTTGGTGTTGTGAGTTCTTTCGTAAGGCGAGAAACCAATGACCAACTTGAATCAACATCCGAAAAGTGTTACATTGTTGGGTATTCACTAAAGACTTTTGATATTTGTTCTAAAGACCCATGAGAATGTGTTGCTTATAGCTCAAAAGGGGTGTTCTCTAAGATAAGAACATATACATATTAAGAAGTCAGTGGCTGTAATATTGACCTTGAAGAAATTTGAGATATGACCGACAATAAACCTATAGTTGGCTCTAGCTCTCAAATTGAGGTTGAAATACCAATTTAGTCAAATGACGTTGCCTTACCTCTTCACATATCCACTGGATTTAGATACAGAAGGTGACACGTTGTTCGTCAGTGATAAAACAATGATCGATTTGGATATACTAATAGCTACTAGGAACTAATTTCCAGCCATGAGGCTACCAATGAGAAAGGTCTAAGGATAGTGAAATTTAGTTCATGAAGGATAACCAAGGCTAAAATTGGTTGATCCGAAATCTAGTCTTATGACATGAGTTGCAATTAGATCTTTAATGTGAAAAGTATCATGGAGAGGAATGTATACACATTGAAAGCTAGTATGGTGGAAAATAGTTTTGTGTCGACTCCAAAAATTGATTATGAGGACACATTCTCACCAGTAGCTGAGAAAAGGTCTATTTTGTTATTTGTTACCATTGTTGCCCTCTTTAATTTCAAGATGTCATAAAGTGAATGTTTAAATGATTTTCCTCAACATGGAACTTTTGAAGGATGTATAACATATCCTAAAAGGATTTAAACATATTAAGTATCTAAACAACGTGTGTAGCTTGAGAAGTCTATTCTTAGATTTAGATAAGCATCGTGTAGAAGAAAGTTTTTTTCCATGAGAAGTCAAAGAGTGTGGTTTTCTAAAAGTCTAGATGCGTTCTGAATACTTGTGAAATCTATTGGAAGCATCATTGTCTTCCTAGTATTGCATGTTGATGACAATACTGCTCATATGAAACATTATCCCTAAGTTGCAAAGTGGAAAAGCTCAGGAATTGTTTCGCTATGATGGACATATGAGAAGCGACATTGATAGTTGGTCTTTGGAACTAAAATTATAGATCAAAATGTTCAATAGGATTCAGTCCAGGCACAAATGTGTTGAAGGATTTCAACATGGAAAACTCCAAGAAAGGAATTATTGATATGCATCATAGCAAGACTTGAGTGAATCTCAAGTTTTTTTTCTAGTCATGAAAATAATAGGATGAGTCGAGTCCCATATGCTTTGGATAGATAATCAATTGCATGTGTATGTTATGACTTGTGCTTATTCTTATGTCTCAGATGTTTTGAACATCATGAGATTATATCAGAAATTTGTTGGACTGAATCTCTAGATAATTGTCATGGATATTCTAAGGTATTTGAGAAATACCAAGGATTGGTTGCTTGTAGACAATATAGAACATGATCAAGAAAATCTATGTAACACATATTTTTAGGTATACCTCCGAGTCATAATCTGAATGGACATTTGCTTTGAATTATAGTGTGGTAACATAAAAGGTTTCATGTAGGAGATGATGGTAGACTCAATAATATGAGTTAGATTAAATTAGTGCAAGTGAAGTATCCAAGGAGGGTGCCTAGACTTGAAAACTTTATAGTTGACGTTGGATTTGTTTTGAGTAACAAATGCCATTAAAACTATTTTGTGAAGGAACAATCATGTTGGCTAATGATCCTTGAGACAACAAAAGGTCAATGCATAAAAGGATGAAATTCCACTATGGGCTGTGCTTTGGACTTATAGTCTTTGGGTGTTAAGGGACATTAGGATTCTGTGAATATGGGCCAGGTATATGTGTTGGGACGAGGGTAAGGCCCAATAAAGGGATTTGGGCCCAATTTAGAAAATTGGGTCATTAGTGGGCCTCTAGAGGGTCATTGACGGGCATAGAATAAATTAAGGGTTTGGGACCATGTTTGTAACCCACACCATATCAGGGGTAAAATGGTCATTATACCCTGAGATTAGTTATCAGTATTTGATTTAGTGTTTATGGAATTTGTAGTCGGGCAGTTCCGGAGCAGCAGTCAGACAGTTTCAGATTTAGCATCTCAACAACCAGCGTTACAAGGTGAGTCTTCCTTCCAGTAGGAACGGGTCTACGGCCATAATGTCGGCCCGTTTAGTCAGTAGTAGTTCCGGACTTCGGTCGGATGCAGTAGTTCACTGTGCTTGAGGCCTTTTTGATTCAAGCATGTCTTTGTGTTATGTGTTTCGGACTTCGGTTCGATGCAGTATGCAGTATATGTGTTTATGCTAGTAGTTATGATTATGCTATACTATGTTCAATCAGTTTCCGGACTTCGGTCCGATGTAAAGGGCAAGGCCCTAGTTAGTTTCCGGACTTCGATCCGATGCAGTTTCCGGACTCGGTCCGATACAGTTTCCAGACTTCGGTCCGATACAGAGGGCAAGGCCTTGGTTAGTTTTCGGACTTCGGTCCAATGTAGTTTCCAGACTTCGGTCCGATGCAGTTTCTGGACTTCGGTCTAAAGCAGTGGGCAAGGCCCAGTATGTGCTTTATATGTTATTGCATGGTATGTGGTAGGTTGGGGGAGCTCACTAAGCTTCGTGCTTATGGATTTCAGTTTTGGTTTCAGGTATTTCCGCTAGCAAGGGGAAGAGCTCGGGTTGATGGCATGACACACACCATAGTTACAGTTTTATCCTAGGAGTTTTATTCAGATGTTTCGATATGATGTTAACTTCAGTTTGATTGGATACATTTATTATGGCATTTTGAGACATACGATTCATGGTTTTATTATATAACATTCGATGTCGTGGTTTTTAATAATGTTAAAACAAAAAATTTTGGGTTGTATTTTTGGGATGTTTCAAGTTGGTATCAGAGCCTTGGTTTGAGGGATTTGGGCACACTCTCGGGTGTGTCAGAACTCAAACTAAGGAATTGGTATAAGGTTTTCAAAAGAAAAACATTTTCGAAAGAAACTTTTGAAAAAGAAACTTAAAATGAAAATAGTTTTTGGAAAAAGTAAAGAAAAAAGGTGTGGTGCATGCAATCCGCCGAGCTCAAGTAAGTACTCCCAAACTACCCATACAAGTTAATGTTATGATTATCAGTTTCAGTTTTAGTAGAATAGCATGCTAAAATAGGGCAAAGGATCTAGGAGGATGCTTTATGTGCCTGCTATATGTGTTCCAGCTTTATGAGAATTGCATGCTAGTATTAAGTAGACAGTAATAAGATAGCCTGTTTAGGTTATGTCGGATAGTATGAAGCTCAGCATTGTATGCTAGTATAGTTTCTCTTTATGAGGATAGATTTGCTTGAGTAGTTTCCTGTGTCTGAATGTTGCTTGCTTTGTGCCTTTTGGGATTCTGAGTGATGGGAGTTAGCCATTAGGTGAATACATCACGTCACATGTGATCAGGGTTGAATAATCTCAGAGTGTTGAGTTTGGCCCTATTGCGCAGCTCTCGTCTGAGTCTAACGGTTGTAGGGACGAGTCTTTTACTCGAAGGATTATCTGAGCCTTGTCACATGTGATGGTATTCATGTAATGGCTAATTGGCATTACAAGGAGGCCTTCAGCAGCTGAGGACTGGTTTGGGTGGATTCAGAGATTTCCATAGGGAAAGCCTAGGATGAGAGTAGCGGAGATCAGTAGCAGTAGAAGTGACTTGGTGGAAGTCAAGGCAGTTCTTGAGGAAAGTACGGATAGATGTGGAATGTAGTATTGATCCGTACTTGCATCAAGGAAGGCTGAGATGAGACCAGTTATATCAGTGTTTCTGACGTTTGTTATGATGTGTTTTCATAATAGTGGTTTTATGCCCTAGGCCAGCAGTCGACAGTTCAGGAGCCGACGAGGGATCAGGATCAGGATCGGGGGCAAGCATCTAGATGAGCAGACCAGAGAGTTCCTCACCTCAGAGGTTACTCGCACCATACTTGAGTAGACTCCTGTTATCTTCGGTTCGATCAAGGAGGGTATTCTAGAGCTGATGGACGAGAGGTTGAGCACATTCCGTGCTGAGGTGGCAGCCATGATGGGGTCGCGCACACTCACCTTCCGGGAGTTCCGGGCTTGTGGAGCTCCAGACGACCATGGGGCGTGGGACCCCATAGCGAGTACTAAGTGGTTGGCGGATGTCGCCAAAGCTTTCTGCACCAGCAAATGTCTCGAGGGGGACAAGGACAGACTAGCATCCTGTCTTCTGAAGGACAGGGCACGAGATTGGTGGGAGGAGATCGGGCATGTCATTGCGGATGACGAAGCACTTGATGCGATGACCTGGGATAATTTTACTACCAGGTTCAGAGCCGAGTTTTCATCGGTTATTGAGGTGCAATAGTTAGCCAGGGAGTTCCAGGATCTCACTCAGACTACAGAGACAGTGGCGCAGATTACCGCCAAGTTCAGGGAGAGGGCTCTTCTCGTTCCTCAGTACGCAGCTGATGAGGAAATGAAGAAGGCCCGTTATCATGAGATTTTGCGGAGTCATATCCGCCAGTTTGTGAGCCGGTCCAGCTGTAAAACGATAGATGATATGATTGCGAGGGCTTGTGAGAGAGAGAGATAGATTTGGAGATGGAGAAGAAGAGGAAGCCAGAGGCGGCATCTGGCACAGGGAGTTCGGGCAAAAAGCCCAAGGTATCGGATCACAGATCTAAAGGACAGCAGAGCCACGGTCGGTGTGGCAAGTGTGGGAGATTGCATGATGGGGCGTGCAAGGCAGGGAGTCCCGGTTTCTACAAGTGTGGATGGACCGGGCATATGATCAAAGATTGTACAGCTACTACCACTACCACCACAACATCTGATCTGATTTGTTTCCATTGCAATCAGAGGGGACATAAAAATTCCCAGTGTTCGATTTTGTCAGCAGCAGGGAAGGAGGCGGCACCTGCCCCTGCTACATTGAGGATTACAAACGACCATCAGGGCCGGGGTAAGGCGCCAGTGCTGAAAAGTAGAGCTTTTCAGATGACAGCAAAGGAGGCGCAAGCGACTCCGGATGTGGTGACGGGGTCGTTCTTAGTGAATGGCATTTCAGCTACAGTATTGTTTGACTCGGGGGCTACCCGATCTTTTGTTTCACTTGCGCTTAGCAAGAGGTTTAGCAGGGCTCCAGGGGAGCTGGATTGTCCACTTGAGGTTGAGATAACGGATGACAGGACCGTCAGGGTCGCGAGAGTACATAGAGGATGTTCGTTGCAGTTATTTGACGAGCAGTTTTCAGTGGACTTAGTTCCTATTCCCCTGCGAGGGAATAAGGTTATAGTGGGTATGGATTGGCTGAGCCCCAATGAGGCAGTGATTGATTGCAGTCTGCAGTTAG
Source organism: Lactuca serriola (assembly GCF_051521515.1). Lineage (NCBI taxonomy): Eukaryota > Viridiplantae > Streptophyta > Magnoliopsida > Asterales > Asteraceae > Lactuca > Lactuca serriola. Next base: position 176,480,358 of record NC_136412.1, on the reverse strand, counting down.
TGAGGGTTCGCACTCCGGGTGGGGGAGAGTTAGTGATTCAGGGCGAGAGGCCACAGCGTGGACCAGTCCTTTATTCAGCGGCGAGAGCTAGACGCTACGTTCAGCAGGGTTGTGCAGGGTACATCGCTTATGTTATAGATGCAAGGGAGAAGGGTAAGGCAACAGTTGACAATGTACCAGTAGTGCGAGAGTATCCAAACTTTTTCCCAGAGGACTTACCTAGGATACCTCCGGAAAGACAGGTCGAGTTTCGGATTAACCTGGTTGCTGGTACGGCTCCAATAGCCAAGGCACGGTATCGATTGGCTCCTCCAGAGATGCAGTATTTGTCTATGCAGCTACAGGAGCTGCTAGACAAGGGTTTCATCCGGCCGAGTAGTTCACCATGGGGAGCCCCAATCCTATTCGTAAGGAAGAAGGATGGATCGCACCGTATGTGCATAGATTACCAGGAGCTGAATAAGGTAACGATGAAGAACCGTTAACCACTCCCAAGGATAGATGACTTGTTTGACCAGCTTCAGGTAGCATCTTGGTTTTCCAAGATTGATCTATGGTCAGGTTATGACCAGATGCGAGTCAGGGATGAGGATATGCAGAAGACCGCTTTTAGGACCCGCTATGGTCATTATGAGTTTGTGGTGATGCCGTTCGGGCTCACCAATGCTCCAGCCGTGTTCATGGATCTCATGAACCGCGTATGCAGACCGATGTTGGATCGGTCTGTGATAGTGTTCATTGATGACATCTTGGTTTATTACAAGACTTAGGAGCAACACAATGAGCACCTGAGAGAGGTGCCAGAGACGCTGAGGAGGGAGAGACTTTTTGTGAAGTTCTCCAAGTGCGAGTTCTGGTTACGTGAGGTGCAGTTTCTTGGACACCTCGTCAACCAGAAGGGTATACTAGTAGATCCGGCCAAGATAGACGTCGTGATGCAGTGGGAGGTCCCGAGGTCTCCATCTGAGATTCGGAGCTTCCTAGGGCTGGCAGGGTACCACAGGAGATTCATCCAGGATTTCACCAAGATAGCAGTTCCACTCACCCGACTGGCCAAGAAGTCGGTGGTGTTCCGTTGGGGGCCTGAGCAGCAGGAAACATTTGAGACCCTCAGACAGAGATTGTGTGAGGCGCCGATGCTTACCTTGCTAGAGGGAGTGGAGGATTTTGTAGTCTACTGTGACGCTTCGATCACAGGTATGGGAGCGGTTTTGATGCAGCGAAGCCATGTGATAGCTTACGCCTCTAGACAGTTGAAGCCTCACGAGGCTAACAATCCGACGCACGATTTAGAGCTAGGAGAAATGGTGATCGCCATCAATATTTGGAGACATTACCTCTATGGGGTACGTTGTACCATTTACACGGACCACAAGAGTTTGAGGTACCTCATGGATCAGTCGAATCTGAACATGAGGCAGCGCCGATGGTTAGACGTGGTAAAGGATTATGACTGTGAGATCCTTTATCATCCGGTCAAGGCCAACATAGTGGCCGACGCCCTGAGCCGCAAGACGGTAGCAGCCCTGATTAGGGATATATGTCTGAGGATGACAGTGATTACTCCATTGTTGGAGCAGATTAGAGAGGCTCAGGTTGAGGGCCTGAAGGAGGAGAGGCAGAAGTGTGAGAGGATTGTGGGCCGAGTAGCTTCCTTTGAATATGACAGTCGAGGATTACTGATCCTTCATGGGCGAGTTTGGGTACCGTACTAGGGCGGAGTACGACAGGTGTTGATGGACGAGGCTCACAAGTCTCAGTTTTCCATCAACCCAGGGGCGTCGAAGATGTACAGAGACCTTCGACCCAACTATTTGAAGGGCCCAATTAGTGGTTTGGTCTAGGCTTTGCATTGTAATAATGTTTTTGGGTTGATATAGTATTTTGGTAGGTTTACTGTTTGTTTACGAGTCTGTAATGAGTTTATGGCCGTAAACACATTACGGCCGTAAACTGTTTCCGGTCGTGGTTCCCTATATATAGAGGGTTAGTCAGTCGTGTTTTAGTTGTTGATGCCTAGTAGTTCACGGTCGTATATTGAGTTGTATCAAATGTTTTCAGTAATAGAACGTGTGCAAGCTTGGTTTACTTTCTTCTCTACTCTTATTCTCTTTTATTCGATTGTGTTTGTTGTTGATCACTGGTAACATCCTTTCCCAGGACCTTACAATTGGTATCAGAGCTTAACCAGTGTCAAAGGCACTCTACAATCGATCTTGGAGCGAGTTTTCATTGGTTTGAGACTAAAGTTCGTGATTTCTGCAAAAAGGGTTTTTAGTTTCATCGGAAAAACTGCAAGATTCGAAGCTTTTGGCCTGAGCTTACGGCCGTAATCACCGTTTACGGACGCAAAATCGTTAAGGTTCTTGTACCGTAAATCGCATTCTTGAGTTGTGAACAAGGAATATTCATAAACCGAAAACTGATTGTTCTTGGACTGTGAACTTTAGACCGTGAACTCCTTTCGACCGTAAACTTGGAGTTTACGACCGTAAACTATTATCTGACAGTGACCTCTGTTTACGGCAGTAAATTGCATTTTGACTGTGTTTTGACTGTATTTGACTAGAAGCTTAATTTAATCATAAATAATTTAATTTCTGTCTTATATTAATCAAATAAAAATAATGGATTTTCATGGTCAATCAAATCATCACGAGTTGGATTCAGTTATGGGTACAACCACCCGAATTCCTGGACTTTTAACCGCTGAAGGCTTCCCAGAATGGAAGTATAGAATTGAGCAGTACATAAAATGAAGGACTTCAAAATCTGGAGAAGCATAATAAAAGATCCTGTCAGAATAACTACTACTGTTGCAGGCCAAGTGGTTGACAACAAGATGGAAAACCACACTGATGAAGACTTTGAGAAGGTTGAAGAGCAAGAAAAGGCTTTGGCCACCTTGACCATGGCATTATCTCCAGACATTGCTCAAGGTTTCAGGGAGTACACTTCTGCTAAGGCTTTGTGGGAAGCCCTAATTGAGGTCTATGAAGGGAATGAAGATATGAGGGAGAGTCGCCAAGATATGTTGCGACAACGTTTCAATATGTTTAACCACGTTCCTGGAGAAACTCTTGAAGCACTGCTACAGCGGTTCACATCACTCAACACTGAAATGACTGTAGCCGGGATTACTTACACAAAGTCTGAGATAAACAAGAAGCTACTGAATGCTCTCCCAAGGTCTTGGGACATGAATGTAGCTGTCATCAAGAAGACTAAGGATCTTAGTCAGCTCTCTCTTGCTGAAGGGATGGCTGTCATCAAGGCATGTAATATTGATGAGAAGCAGCGAGAGATCAACCATATGAACTCATACTCAGCTGCGAACCTTGGAATCTCTACTAACAATGCTCTTTCATCTTTTTCCTTCCCATCTGTAGATCAATCATTTGCTACTCAGGAAGCTTAGGTTCAGAACATCCCTACTCCATCAGCTTCCTCTGAATCATCCATGCCTCCTTCACAGAACCAATCGTTCGTAGCTACTCAAGCTGCTTCATCCTCCAATGTGGCTTCTTCTTCAAGAGGAAAGGAGGGTGATGAAAATCTCGCACTTGCTACAGGGCTTTTCAATTGCTACAATGCACTCGTATCCGGGAAACTTCCACCCCAACTATCATTTGCTGATCTTGATGAGATTCACCTTGAAGATGTTGAAGAAATGGACATTACATGGCAAATTGCCATGGCAGTTTTTAGGGCGAAACAGTTTGTCAAAAAGACAGGAAAGAACAACTGGGGAATGAGTGCTGACAAGAAAGTTGGGTTCAGCAAGGGAAAGTTGCGGTGTTTCAACTGCCACGAGCCAGGGCATTTTGCTCGTGATTGTCCACAGCCAGACAAAAGATTGAATAACGATAGGACAATAGTTGCAATTTTGAACAATCGAAGCGATGCTCAGGTAAACAATGAGAAGGCTATGGTTGCACAATCGTTCGACTGGGAGGATCAGATGCAGGCCCTGAACTTATCCAGACCTGAAAATGCCCACCTGGCACAGGTCAGTGATGACGCTCAAGCAGAGATTGTTGCAGCTGAAGATAAATTGACAGAGTTGTAGTTTGTGTTGATGCTATCTTCTTCTCATGAACCTAATACAACCGAGGTAAGTCAACCCTCATGTTCTCAAGTTTGTATTGATTATGTTAAAGCTCTGCATGACAAAATTGAGACATTAGGTAGTGAAGTAAAGAACCTTAAAATTCTCCGTGAACTTAATGATTCACTAAAAAGGGAAGTAGAAGACCTTAGATATGAAGGCTACCAACTCAGAAAAGGTCAAAAACCTCTTAAAGCCCAATTAGAATCTAAAATAAAGGACTTTAGGAGACTTCAAGAGGACTACAATAATAAATGCGAGAACTATGATTATATAATGAAACAGAACGCTGAACTAGTGGCTGAAATTGAATCTTTAAAGGGCAAATTTGAAACCGCTGATTTTGATTTTAGAGAATTTGATGTATCGAGTAAGGTAGTTGTAAATATGATAGACCACTGCATGAAATTTAAACGAAATCAGTCAAAGGGTCTAGGGTATAATCAAGTGCCTCCTCCATTCAATCATACATATCAGTTTCAACCTTTGTCCAAAGAAGAGATTGCCAATGAACCATTTATGGTTTATGGCAAGCTGTCTGGTTTTGTTTCGGGAGGATTTATTAATGTTGAAAATACTAACATTTCTACTTCTCCTGCAGATCAATCCTTGAATCAATCAAAGCACGAAGTTGAAGGATCTGTTTCTGAAAATAAAACTGAGTCCGAACCTGAAGTTTTAGTTTTTAATAAAGACAATAATTTTTCTGATGTTTTAAGTGACAATGGTTTTTGTGGTGTTTCTGTTTCCTATGATACTGTTTTGAATGGTTTTCAAGTATCTGATACAGTTTTAAATAATGTGGTTGGCAATTTTGATGTTTGTGATGAAAAAGTTGAAAAACCACCAGTTTCACAATCTTCTCCATCTAATGTACCCTCACTTGCCTCACAACCTAATTCTTATACATGTTCTTGTAAGAGAAGCAAGCGTGTTAGTATGGAAAACAAATCTGATCAATGTAGTACAAGTTATAACAATAACAAACATATTTGTTTCAATTGTGGTGTTGGTGGCCATATAGCTAGAAATTGTCAAAATCGTATGTTTGTACATTTCAAATTTCCAAGAGGAGAGAATGAATTCAGAGGAAGGTCTTTAACTAGAAAGTCCTCTAGAAATCGTTCCTAGAATGATGATTGGAAAGATGATCGGGCTAGAAAAATGCCATTTTTCAAAAACATAACATGGTTTTTCATCACAAAGTCCTTGGCAGTTTTCCAAAACCGAGCATGGCCAAGCCAAGGTCGGTTTCGTCAAGAAGCAGCGGTGGGTCTTCAACCAACTCTAGTATAAAACCCACATGCTTCAAGCAAACTGATAATTATTCAACTTCAAAACCACCCGGGACTGTTAGAAAACCTAATTATCAATGGTTGCCCAAACTAGCTTCCAAATTATCATCCGTGTCCATTGGAAAACCTTTAAATGATAATAAATCTGAGAAGGCATCAGGACCACCCAGGAAAATTATGGCCTGGGTTCCCAAATCTAATTAAACCCGCACATCTTGCAGGGACAGTTGGGGGGGAATGTCGGCAGACCCTGGTTCATCGACAGCGGCTGCTCCCGGCATATGATAGGAGATATCGCCCAACTGCACAACATTCAATCATTTAATGGGGGATACATCTCCTTTGCTGGTGGAGAAGGTGGCAAGATCACTCAAAGAGGAACTGTCACAAATGGGGTTTTAAGTTTCGATAATGTTAATTTCGCTCCCGAACTGAAGCATAGTTTGTTAAGTGTATCTCAAATCTGTGACAAGGGCTATTCTATGCATTTCTCTGATAAGGAATGCATGATTCTCAAGCCAGGCTTTGACATTCCAGAAGAGTGGATACTTGTAAAATCTAAAAGGGATGGGAATGATTATATCATTGATAGGAATAGAAATCTTCAAGAACAAGTTACGTGCCTTTTCTCCAACATCTCCGAACAAAGTGCAATGCTGTCGCACAAAAGACTTGGTCATGCTAACGCCAAGAACTTGAATCGTCTTGCGAAAAATGAAATGGTCCGTGGATTGCCTGTCAAATACTTCATCACGTTCGAAAAGTGTGTGTCATGTGCCCAAGGAAATCATCATAGAAAACCACACCTGCCAAAACAGGTCAACTCAATTAACCAGGTGCTTCAATTGCTACATATGGATTTGTTTGGACCAGTAAATGTTCTCAGCATCAACAGAAATTCTTATTGTCTGGTTGTGATTGATGATTTCTCTCGATTTACGTGGGTTTTCTTTCTATCCAACAAAGCTGGAGTTGCTGATTTCATTAAGAAATTCATTGTATTAATTAAGAACCAAACTAACAATAGGGTGAAGGCGCTTCGTACCAACAACGGAACAGAGTTCAAGATTTCTATACTCGATCACTTTTGCGTAGAAAAGGGTATCATGCGTCAATACAGCTCTGCTCACACACCCCCATCAAAATGGTGTTGCTGAAAGGAGAAACAGAACGTTAAAAGACGCCGCAAGGACGATGCTGTGTGATTCAAAACTGCCAGTTTTCTTTTCGGCCGAGGCAATAAACACTGCCTGCTATGTTCAGAATCGCGTGTTGATCAACAAAGCTCAGATGAAGACCCCGTATGAGATTTTATATGGTCACAAGCCATTTGTCAATCATTTCCATGTATTTGGCTGCCCTTGCACCCTTCTTCACTTAGAGACCAACCCGAAGTTTAATGCCAAGGTTGATGACTGTTACTTTGTGGGGTATGCAGCTCGCACCGCCTATAGGGTCTACAATAAGAAGACAAAGCAAATTGTGGAATCTTATGAGGTGCGTTGGTTGGAAGAAAATGAGACAGACGCTAGAGTGGTCCGGATTGGTTGTTTGATTACACATCGCTGTTCAAATCAATAAATGTGTCTTCGAGTGGCTCATATGGATCTGTTTCTGGTTTGAAGAATATTTCTGAAGATGAAGACGAAGTTGTCTACAGATCTCCATCTGCATCCTCTTCATTACCTGAGGAGGGGGAGTCCTCTGCTATACCTGAGGGGGAGTCATCTGTGCAATATGATAGTCCTAAATCTCTAGTCCCAAATGATACTCCTGATGCTGAAACTACGCCACTTACTCGTATAGAAAGAGAGTTCATGCCTAATGATGCTTCCGCTGCCTCTTCAACTTTTATGGAACTACTCTTTCCTAAACTTATCTCAAATGAGTTTGTAGCAGAGCCCTCTAGAGCGACTCAATCAGCAACTGAAGGAGGTATCAACATTCACACTCTTCCTATCTCTCTCAATGATATTAGCCAAGAGATACCTTCAAGGATTCAACGCGATCATCCGATCGATAACATCATTGGTCAGCTGTGCGACGGTGTTAAAACCAGAAGTCAGAGTGGAGACGTTAATACTTGTCTTTACTCTTGCTTTATCTCTCAAATATAGCCCAAGAATGTTGAAATGGCTCTGAATGAGCCCAGCTGGGTAGATGCAATGCATGAGGAACTGCATCAATTTGAAAAACTCGATGTTTGGAAGTTAGTTGAGTTACCAAAGGGCAAGAAGTCTCTTGACACACGATGGGTTTATCGCAATAAGCAGGACGATTCAGGGGTTGTTGTGCGAAATAAAGCTCGATTAGTGGTTCGCGGGTTTCGACAAGTCAAGGGTCTTGATTACATTGAAGTTTATGCTCCAGTAGCTCGCCTGGAGGCCATTCGTATCTTCCTAGCATATTCTTCTTACATGAACTTTACCGTGTACCAAATGGACGTCAAGACCACTTTCTTGTATGGCAAGGTGAAGGAAGAAATCTACATTGATCAACCTCCTTGGTTTGTTGACTCAAAATTTCCTAATCATGTCTACAAGTTGGACAAGGCATTGCATGGGTTACATCAAGCTCCTAGAGCGTGGTATGCAACTCTAACAAATAATTTGCTTGAGCATGGTTACTCTCGTGGAACTATCGATCAAACCCTGTTTATCAAGCATGTCGGAAATGATCAGATACTTGTGCAAATCTATGTTGACGACATTATCTTTGGGTCGACTAGTCCGCAGCTCTGCAAAGAATTCGAAGGTGTAATGAAGAAGCGATTCGAAATGAGTTCGTTGGGAGAAATGACCATGTTTTTGGGGCTTCAGGTTAAACAGAATTCAACCGGAATCCTGCTACATCAAGCCAAGTATGTGGAGGATATTCTTGAGAAGTTTGGGTTTCACGACGCTAAATCTGCTTCAACACTAATGGCTGAAAGACCTCTTCTGACTCCAGATCCTGACGGCGAATCCGTAGATCAGACCCACTATCGATCGATGATCGGATCGCTGATGTATCTTACTGCAAGCCGACGTGACATCATGTTTGCAGTTTGTCAATGCGCACGTTATCAGGCTAATCCTAAACTTTCACATCTTATTGTTGTCAAACGAATTTTTCAGTATATCAAAGGCTGCCCAAAATTAGGTCTTTGGTATCCGAAGAATTCTGAATTTGATCTATATGCTTTTGCTGACAGTAATTATGGAGACTGTGAGCTTGACAGGAAATCAACCTCAGGAGAGTGTCAATACCTAGGTGACAGGCTAGTTTCGTGGCAATGCAAGAAGCAACACATTATCTCAACTTCCACAGCGGAGGCGGAATACGTTGTTGTATCAGCATGTTGTTCTCAAGTTATATGGATCCAACATCAGCTGTTGGATTACGGTTTGATTTATTTAGAAACCCCCATTTACTGTGATAACAAGGCCGCCATTCAAATTGCCAAAAATCCAGTTCAACACTCTAACACCAAGCACATTGACATTAAAATTCACTTTATCAGAGACTGTTATGAGCGTTCACTAATCCGACTGGAACAGGTCCCTACTGCTAATAATGTGGCTGATTTGTTCACAAAGCCATTTAACAAAGCTCGTTTCGATGTGCTTGTGGGTTTTTTGAAAATGATTCGTTTTGAGGATTAAGTTTTTTTATTATTTTTCTTTTTCTTAATTCTTCATTTTTTATTTTTCTTGGTAGGATAGATTAAATTTGCCCATGTTATTTTTTATTTTATTTTATTCTATTTAATTCTCACCCATGCACAAATTTAGGGGGAGAAATAATCAAAAATCCAAAAATAATAAAAATAAATAAAAAAATCCAAAAACATTAAAAAATCCGGAAAATTAAAAATGTTGTTGTTAGTCTTGTTTGCAGGTGTTTGTGAAGGGAAATGAAATTCGCAAGTGATAACGGGCAATCTAAATCTATGTAACGTACCTAAGTTGAATTGTCTACGCTCTGTGCTCGCACGAAATATTTTTAAATGGACTTGACTAGGGAGAGTTGAACCAAATGAATTTAAGGACTTGACAAAATTTGACCTAGTTAGATCCATTTAGCCTGACAATACAACGCTCAGATAGGTTGAGCAGGGAGATATACATGAAAATCTACCGGTCACACTAAATAACCCGTATCTAGAACAGTGGATTCACTTTTCCTCGATGTGCGGATTCTGTCCTTAATTCCGGTTGGATGGGGTGACTGGGGAATTCCGATAAACTAGGTCTGTAGAAGGTTATTTTCTTTCTTTCTGCTTGTTAGTCATATGTTGCCTCCTCTGCGTGATCGAGAGATCCGACCTGGACTATAACATATACGATTCTATCTCTCTGCATCTTCTCTCTATGCAATTCTTTCTATCTGTTAGCCATATACTGTCTCCTCTGCGTGACTCAAAATCCAACCTGGTACACAGTATATGCACCATTCTCTTCTCAATCCCTTTGAAACTTCAGTTAGTCATATGTTTCATCCTTTGCGTGATTGGAAGAGATCTAACCTGGATGTACAACATATGCATTCTAAATATATCTTCTCTCTTAATAATTATCTACTCACCCGGTGTAATGAGTATTCTGGAAGTCCTTGATGGTTGGGGCATGCCAGGAAGCGGGAAACACGTTCTAGTACAATTAAAATTGAACACATACAGGTTGTCTGTGGATCTTGCTGCTCAATTTAGGTGGACAACAATATCCCTGGTTGTCGTCAGATAAATGGTCCCTAAGAAAAAATTCATTTAAGAATTAGGGTCAATCATGATAATAAAATTATAATTACATATATGTATGTGTCATGTCATTGGTAAACTGTCCAAAGTTATGTCACAAATGTTTCGTGTTTAAGTGGACCACAATACTAGCGATCGATCAGACGAAGATGTGAAGATAAGGGTACCGACAAGTGGAATAAGGTTGTCCAACAACTTTGATCCCAGCGTCACAAATACATTCTCAGTAATTAAATTTTAATATGTGCATTTTAGTTGGAGTTAAATTATTTTATTTTAATTTTACTTTTTTTCATTTTTATTTTTTATTTTTATTTTATTTTATTAACTGTTAAAGAATTTATAAGCTTTTTTATATTTTTGCAAAGTTAATTTTATTTTATTTTATTTTATTTTTAATTTTAGTTTTAATATTAATCCTCAAAAGAATTGCTTTTAAATTTAAAAAAAAAAAAATTTGGACTGTGTTGGACCCTGCTTTATCCTATGTGGCTATCAAGTAAATGTAAAATGGGTATAAATAAAAGCTTACCGCCGGAATCTTCATCAATTTCCTAATTTCGGCCGCAAACACCCTTCCACTCTCTCTCTCTCTTCGAAATTTTTTCTTCAAATCTTGAGAAATTAATCCAATAGTCTTGAAGGTAATGTGTTTTCGACCAAGAATATGTCTTTTGTTTCGTGATTCACCGCGTTTTTGAGGCTGAAATCGAAAAAAGAAGGTTGTCGGAGCTTGCGGCCCAAGCTTACGGCCGAAAGATGCTTGCGACCGTAAACTCCGCAGATGGTCATTGATACACTGGCAAGGGTTTACGGCAGTAAACCCCTGTTGACCGCAAACTCATGTGTTGACCGTAACCATTCCTGTTGACCGCAAACTCTGATGTTGACTGAAAAATTTGACTTTGACCTAATTTTAAAATTGTATTTCATTATTGGGATCAAAATTAAATCATTTAAAATTTTAATTGCTCGTCCGGCTCTCTTGTCTTTCTTGGCATGTTTAGTGTAGATCAAAGGCGAACCTCAAATTTGCGGACATGCATAATCTGACTATTGTTCTGGCGGATCCTCCAGTTGCACACTCCGACCTCAAGTCCATGATCCACAGACTCAGGGAATGTTGCCTGGCATCAGCCATCACTGTCAATCCGGTTGTTTACCAGAATTTGATCAGAGAGTTCTGGTCGACTGCTAAGATGGAAATGGATGATGCTGGTCTTGTTACTATTAAAGATGTCATAAAAGGACGCGAGATTGTGATCACAAAGAGTTTTATCAGAAATGCGTTGCTGATTGACGATCAACCAAACTTTCCCACGGAGATTAGGATTGAGGATGCTCAGAAAATTCTAAGGAGGATGGGGTATGAAGGCACTTCTCCTCCAACTTTGAAGAAGCTCTTACCTCCATACTGGAGATTTTTGACACATATGTTCGTTAGCGGCATTTCAGGAAGAAGATCAGGAGCTGATGAAATTTCTCTGAGGAATACTAGAGCGATCGTTTCTCTTGCTGCCGGAGTAAAGTTCAACTTTTCTAGATTTATCTTGGATGGGTTTACGGTAAACATCAGGGCCTCAACTCAGGATACTTTCTTATTGTATCCTAGATTCATTCAAGTGTTTATCAATACTCATTTTCCAGATATGGTGAAGGATGGCGATACTCTTGATATGAAATCTCTGGGTCCTCACACTGTAGGGCTCATCAAGCAGAACCGTAAAGGAAAAAGTATCTTTCAAGGAAAGTATCCTCTAGAGAAATTTGGAAAGTTTACTGAATTAAATAAGTCCTCGGAGTCTTATGAATCGTCTGACAAGGCATCTTTTGAGCCTGCATCTTCAGAGAAATCATCTCCAAATGACGATGTTATTACCGTATCTGATGATGAGAATAGAGAAGAAGAAGAGACTCCGACTCCTGAAGCTAATGTGGTGGAAGAACATGATTTAATACCTACTCATGTTCAAAGTGATTATGCAGAAAGGACTGTGGAAACTAAGACGGAAGCTGAAGGAGATAAAAATTATTCTTTTGACGATCTTGAGCTTACCGGAGTTGACAATGATGATATTGTTGCGTCTCATGCAAGTAGTTCTAATCTTGTGATAAATGAGAACCTTGACTCGATCTTCAGCAATGTCGATGAAGTCGTTCCTCCAACGACAGAGACAAGGAAGCCTGATGAAGTTCTTGAAACTACACCCCCTATCTCAAACCAAATGGCGACTACTTCCACTCCAATGGAGATGGTTATTGGATTTCCTCCTCCTGTTTCTGTTCCTCCTACTACAGAGCCATTTGTGAGTGATCTTACAACAACACAGACTTGTCAACCCCCGTTGAAGAGAAGAAGAAGGGATCCAAAGCAGAGTGATCTAATTGTGAATCTTGTTAGTGGCCTTCCAGTACCACATACCACTACTCCTAGTCTTACTACAACCAAGCTCTTTATTGTAGGACCAGACACCACTTTTGAAGTTGGTGGATCTTCTTTTCTACCAGTGTTTTCTCCTCCTCGACCTGATCACGATGCTACTTCCGCAAGATTAGCCATGCATTTGGCTGAGGAGCAATTTTTAATGCCTCCCCCTCGTGGTAAAGGTATTTCTATTGGGGATGGTAGTTATGGAGAAGACAATCTTACTATCCTTGGGTTGCAAAAGGAGATCTCAGTGCTCAGTCAGAAGAATATTGAGCTTGATATTCGTGTTTCAGATCTCCAAGTGGAAAATACAAAGCTAAAAGTTCAAGTCTCTGAACTTCAATCTGACAATTCAAAGCTCGGTGTGCAAGTAGCTGATCTTCTTGAAGAAAAAGCTTTAAAGTCAAAGCAGATTTCTGATCTTCAAGACCATTTCAATCTTTTGACTTCAAGTTATTTTGAGCTGAAGAAGAAGCTTGAAGAAGACCTTGGTGAAAAATATCAAACTTCTGCTAATGAATATAAAATTAATGTACATACTCAAGCCTTTCCGGTTACCATGCCGACTGCTCAGACATCAAGGGTTGTTAATCGCGTTGAGGGGGAGCCACCCCAAGCTCCTCATGTTTCAGCAATAATACGTGATGCGCAGGAAGAAACTGCTAAGAGGGGTCAACTGTTGTTTAAATGAAACCTTAACCAGAATGCTTCTTGGGATGAACCAACAATTACTGTTACTAATCTTGAGGTTGTTTGGTTTAGAGATACATTCGGTGATAGATCTGGAATTGTTTCCTGGGGATTTCATGATCCTCTTAAGATGTGGATTGTGCAAAGAAAGAGTGGCAACTCTGAGCTTTACAAAGATAGTCATGATTTCAACTCATGGACTAGGATAGATTTGACAGAATTGTCACGAGCTCCTTTCTCGAATCTGACAGATAATCCACAGGCGACCCAGTTCAAGCACTTCCTAGAGGATCAAGTTAAAAAGGGATTTCCTGCCATGAAAACTGTTGAGTCCATTATGTTGGAGTATCCTCATATTATTGATCCTAAGATTGAAAAACCTCTTCAAGTTGTTATGTGGCCTGCCACTAAACAGGTTAAACAATTCCCTATGCTTCAGAACTATCAACATGAGTCTCTAAGCTCAATGGAGTGTTGGATTTTCGATGAGATTACATCAGCTACTGTCATCAAGCTCAAGGATGGATGCATCTGTCTCTATGATCGTAAAGATTTGTTACAATTTCGAAAGTGGGACATTCATCACCTGAGCAATTTTCAGATATTGGTTACGGAGGATATTTTTGAGGATGCTGCGAAAGTATATACGACCATGGTTGCTGAGATTCTTAATAAGCTTATGTGGAATGGGGCGATGGGGCAGGCAGATGTTATGGTAGTCAATAAAGGTTAACTTCAAGCTAGCACCAAACCAAGGGGGAGATTGAAGGGCCCAATTAGTGGTTTGGTCTAGGCTTTGCATTGTAATAGTGTTTTTGGGTTGATAGAGTATTTTGGTAGGTTAACTGTTTGTTTACGAGTCTGCAATGAGTTTACGGCCGTAAACACCTTACGGCCGTAAACTGTTTCCGATCGTGGTTCCCTATATATAGAGGGTTAGTCAGTCGTGTTTTAGTTGTTGATGCCTAGTACTTCATGGTCGTATATTGAGTTGTATCAGACGTTTTCAGTAATAGAACATGTGCAAGCTTGATTTACTTTCTTTTCTACTCTAATTCTCTTTTATTCGATTGTGTTTGCTGTTGATCACTGGTAAGATCCTTTCCCATGACCTTACACTATTGTTGGCCCTGCATGAAGCGAGACGTAGCTTGGTATGTGGAGAGATGCCTGACCTGTAGGAAGGTCAAGGCGGAACATCAGAGACCCCATGGCAAGATGTAGCCGTTAGACATTCCTGTGTGGAAATTAGAGGATATCTTTATGGATTTCATCACTAAGCTTCCCAGGACTGCACGTGGAGTTGATTCGATTTGGGTCATAGTGGATCGGCTGACCAAGAGCGCACATTTCATACCGATTCAGGAGAGCATATCGGCCGAGAAGCTAGCCAATATTTATGTGCATGAGGTAGTGGCACGGCATGGAGTGCCTGTATCAGTAGTATCAGATCGAGATGTCAGGTTCACTTCCAGGTTTTGGAAGCGGTTTCATGACGAGATGGGGACTCATCTTCACTTCAGCACCGCTTTCCACCCACAGACGGATGGCAGTTGGGATATGTATCTTCCATTAGCAGAATTTTCGTATAACAACAGTTACCACACCAGCATTGACCGCACTCCTTTCAAGATGCTTTACGGGAGGAAGTGTAGGACCCCGATTTGTTAGGGTGAGGTCAGTCAGAGAGTCATCGTGAGTACGGAAGTGGTACTCAAGACCACAAAGTTGATCCAGCAGGTCCGTAGCAGACTGCAGACTGCGCAGAGTCGGTAGAAGAGTTACGCCGATAGGAGGCGTTCAGACTTGGAGTTTCAGGTGGGCGATATGGTCCACCTGATATCGCCCACCTGAAGGTATCACCCTGGAAGGGTGTCATCATGTCACAACTGGCCTTTTAGCTAGGAAATTTCATTCTTAAGTAAGCAAGGACTCTTGCGAGACTTGTGCTAACACACCTAAGTGTTGAATATGAGTTCCTAAGGAGCCATATAGTGTTAGAATGCAAATTTCTCCAAGTATAGTGAATCTCTCCCAAGTTTCTCCAAGTATAGTGAATCTCTCCCAAATATCTCCAAGAATAGTGAATCTCTCCCAAATATCTCCCAAATCTCTCTAAGTATGCGAAATCTATCCAAGAATAGTGAATCTCTCCCAAATCTCTCTAAGTATGCGAAATCTCTCCAAGAATAGTGAATCTCTCCCAAATCTCTCCAAGTATGTGAAATCTCTACCAAATCTCTCCACGGATCTCAAATCTCTCTCAAATCTCCCTAAGTACCTTCCTTAGTCGAAAACAGCTCAAAACCGAAAGAGGAAACCCCCAAAAGGACCCTCTTGGTCCGGACTCCTCTTGGTCCTGAACCTCTTGGTCCGGAACCTTCATAGTTCGGAATGCCTCTTAAGAAACCAAGAGGACTCACCACTTCGGAAGCCTCTCATCCGGACCACCCATTCCGAAATCTCGCAGCTCAGGAAGCCTCTTGCCTCGCCTCGCCTCGCTTCGGAAGTTGTAGCCGGCTTCGCACCTCGGTCCGGACTGTTGGCTCGCACGCGGCTTTGGATCCGAGAAGGTCACTCCAGATTTCGCCTGTGGACTCCGGAATCAGGAGAAGAGCTTCATAACTCACCCATCAGCTTCGGAAATGACCCAAATGACTCCGGAAATTAGAAGCTGACTCCGAAACTTCTCCTAAGCCCTTCGGACCTTCGCATGATCATGATCCCACTCTGGATTTTCATTATTGTCGGACTTTTTCACCATTTTAAGGCATTTTAACGCCGGAAATTACACCAAACTCGTATTTTTCCTATCCTAAACCCCTTACACCCCTATTTTATGCTAAAATTAATTATTTTAAGCATATTCTTCATAAAAATAAATGTTTGGGATTTAGGAAAACCTTATCCTAACTCAAGAAAAGGACAAAGGGATTGACCTTGTGATTTGATGAAATTCCTCATTTCCCATGCCAATCACAGTATTCCAAGCTTTACCCATCAAATACCCATGCATGGACCACCAGATACCCATGTACCAAAGACTCCTCCCTTTTCCTTATACTCCAAAGCAACGACGGTGAGGTAGTTTAGACTCCGCTTTCTCTCTCACTTTTCCCTATTTTCTCTCAAAAACTCGTCTTCAAGCAAAGAATAGAGGATCTTGCTGAAAGGAAATTTCTCAACTTCTTCCTGAGAAATTTTAAGGTAAATTCCTCCACTTATCTAATATTTTATTATATTTCAAGAAGAATCCATATTATTTTATTCATAATAATATGTGGCGATCATCCTTAGGAAAGCATCCCTCCCAGGGAAGTTCCTCATCTCAGCAAGAGTTTAAGCTTGAGATCTTCACTCCATAACTCCAAACAACTCCTCAACCAACTCAAGGTGAGCATCATAACCCACCTTTTCAATATTTTAATGTTTTTAGGAGGAGTACAAATCAAATCTTGCCTAAATACTTGAATAATTTCTTATATACGTATGATTGTATATGTGTGTGAAATATTATTAAATTAATATTTTAGTAATATACTCACGAACATAGGATTCCCCAATGTCATAAAGAACAGAGGATACTTTGTGCAAAATAGCCTCTCAACTATTGAGTGTGTCCAACTTAACCCCTTTATCTATGCTTTCTTGTCTAAAGATAAAAGCTATAAAAAGGAACCATACTAAGTGGACACCATTTCTAGTGATTTTCGAAAATAGAAACTTTGTGACTATTTTGCAAACTATCAGGGATATTTTATAAATATTCAACATAAAAGTTTGCGTCAAGAAAATATACAAATAAAGCCTTTATGACAGAAATATTTGCATGTCATCAGCTGCTGTCATAAAACCTCCAAATGTTCTATATGTCATAAAACAGAAAATGCGTATCATAACCGGCAGTTATAAATTTATATAAATTATAACTTGACACTTTTTCTCTTGACTAAAATGACTTATTTTTCAATAAACGAAAAGGAACGAACACGAGCACCTAGCAACGAGCATGGATCAACGATATGGAACGAGAACGATATTTCTATTCAATAAGTATGAGTTTCATTATTTATCTAACAAATAATGGATCTCTAACGATTGCTCAAAAGGTAGTTAATATTCTAGTCAGACAAATCTCAAAAGCACCTAAATATAAAAATATTAGTGTACGTCTAAGTCCTGTAAGGAGTTATAGCCAGAGTCTCCCGGAGGGAGAGCGGGAATTTGTGTATAGATCTATACGGGGTTGACACCCCGCACCTTCGTTGTTCGCTACAGCTAGACAGGCTAGTCTAGGGTGCAAATGTCTTTTCCAAATCGAGGGCGCCTGAGAAACGCCAAAACAGGCACTCTGTCATGATTAGTATGGTTATAACGACTCAATAGAATATGTTATATTAACTAGAAATTTATGTAAGGAAAACCTCATAAATAAATTTTGGCACGTTGTGTTGACTGTCCTACACATGATAGGTGATGGTCCTTATTTGTTGTGTTGGCTGTCCTTCTTCATCGCGTAGAATGTCCACAATAGCCATGTAGATATTTTCTCCTAACAAGTATAGAGTCGTAATACTGCTATTTTAAAAATTAAAAAGCGTAGGACTCTATAGAAAACGATTTTCTACGATTTCAATAACGATAAACTAGAACTTACGAATATTTTATAGCAGAAAATATAGGATTTTCTGGAGAAAACGATTTTCTATGATTTCGATAACGATAAACCAGAACTAACGAATATTTTATAGCAGAAAATATAGGATTTTTTTGAGAAAACGATTTTCTACGATTTCGATAACAATAAACCAGAACTTACGAATATTTTATAGCAGAAAATATAGGATTTTCTGGAGAAAAAGATTTTTCTACGATTTCGATAACGATCAACTAGAATGCACACACTCAATGTTACTCGATAAGAGGAACAGGATTTTCAACCATGTCTCCTTTTTGGAAAATAAGGGATTTTTCTTGAAACGGTTGATTGTTACTATTCAAAGAACTATTCTCAAACACAAACTGATTTTACAAATCACGCTACTTTTTAAAGATCACTCCTTATAAGGATGAACAAAACTAATGTCATGCACACATATATCCATGATTTTCAAGGCAAGACTTCGAACGATTTCATAGAAAATATCTGATTTTCTAAAAGTACAATGAGAATGATTCTAAACAAGTGTAAACGATTTTATACAAAAATGCTTATGAACTTACCAACTTTTTAGTTGACTCTTTTCAAAACGACTTGTATTCTCAGGGATCTAGTAAGCAGGTAACAAGGGACGCTGACGCAAGATCCTTTAGCTGCAGTTTGAAGTTTTTATACTTATGTATCTTTTGTGTAACTCAAAGAAACAAATACAATATGTAAAACAATGTAAGTTTGTTATCTCAGTGTATGATGTTTGGATTGCTCTGTTTCATTCACATTCAATTGTTATGATACTGCACAATGAAGTCACCCGCCTCCGGACGTTTATGCCGTCTGGTCCGGGGTGTGACACATCAGATTCCAGAAGCGGGGCAAGCTAGGCTGCAGATTCATTGGTCCGTTAAGGTTTTGGACCGGGTGGGCCGGGTTGCTTAGCGTTTGGATCTTCCAGCAGAGCTCAGCCAGATCCATAACACTTTTCATGTATCTCAGTTGCGAAAGTGTTTGGTGGACGAGTCAGCAGTTGTACCATTGGAGGATATTCAGGTTGATAGCAGCCTGAATTACATCGAGAGACCCATTGCGACCTTGGATCGAAAGACGAAGGCCTTGAGGAACAAGGTAGTTCAACTAGTAAAGGTGCAGTGGCAGCACTGGAAGGGTTCAGATTGGACGTGGGAGTCCGAGGAGGAGATGCGGGAGCACTATCCAGAGTTGTTTTCAGATTCAGTAGCAACAGACTTCGAGGACGACGTCTGATTCAAGTGGGGGTGAATTTTGACATCCGTCTCTTGAGTGAGGAAGAAGTTGTGAAGAATGAAAGGAAAGGTTGGAGAATAAGCTTGAGCTCAGAGATCTGGACTAGACTCACTCTTTGTCACCAAAAGAAGGTATAAAGCACTGAAATTTCTTCCTCATATGCTAGATCTAGATTTATTGAAGTTTTGGACATCTTTAGGTCCAAAGGTTGGACCTTGATCATGAAGATTCATTTTTGAGCTTGGGATTGCCATCCTTTAGGCTCAAAACACCTTCTTAGCAATAAAGTTTTGATCTTCGAGTTTTGCATGAGATCTAGCCATTTCTATGAAGTTAGGATATTGCTTTTTGAAGTTTGAGCCTCTTTGAGCCATCCAAGCCATCAAGTAAGCAAAATTATGGCTTGGGACATAGAATAAGACGAGGATCTGTAATTGTAGCTTCTAAATCGATGGATTAAGCACTTAATACGAAGTTAGCTTAACAGGACTGCATGTTGGGCGTACAAGGAGGTACGCACGCGTACAAGCCAGCAGCCGGTACGCTCAGCGTCCCTAGAGGTACGCCCCGCGTACGCTGCCAGATTGGGCTTTGAGCAATTGGGCCTCGGTGTGGGCTTTGCTTTGGACTTAGAGTCTTTGGGTCTTAAGGGCCATTAGGATTCTGTGAATATGGGCCATGTATATGTGTTGGGCTGAGGGTAAGGCCCAATAAAGGGATTTGAGCCCAATTTAGAAAATTGGGTCATTAGTGGGGGCATAGAAGAAATTAAGGGTTTGGGCCATGTTTGTAACCCACACCATATCAGGGGTAAAATGGTCATTTTACCCTGAGATTAGTTATCAGTATTTGATTTAGTGTTTATGGAATTTGTAGCCGGGGAGTTCCGAAGCAGCAGTCAGACAGTTTCAGATTGAGCATCTCAACAGCCATCATTACGAGGTGAGTCTTCCTTCCAGTAGGAACGGGTGTACGGCCACAAAGTCGGCCCGTTTCGTCAGCAGTAGTTCCGGACTTCGGTCGGATGCGGTAGTTCACTGTGCTTGAGGTCTTTTTGATTCAAGCATGTCTTTGTGTTATGTGTTCCGGACTTCGGTCCGATGCAATATGCAGTATATGTGTTTATGCTAGTAGTTATGATTATGCTATACTATGTTCAGTCAGTTTCCGGACTTCGGTCTGATGCAGAGGGCAAGGCCCTAGTTAGTTTCTGGACTTCGGTCCGATGCAGTTTCCGGACTCGGTCTGATACAGTTTCCAGACTTCGGTTCGATACAGAGGGCAAGGCCCTGGTTAGTTTCCGGACTTCGGTATGATGCAGTTTCCGGACTTCGGTCCGATGCAGTTTCCGGACTTCGGTCAGAAGCAGTGGGCCAGGCCCAGTATGTGCTTTATATCTTATTGCATGGTATGTGGTAGGTTGGGGGAGCTCACTAAGCTTCGTGCTTATGGTTTTCAGTTTTGGTTTCAGGTACTTCCGCTAGCAAGGGGAAGAGCTAGGGTTGATGGCATGACACACACCACAGTTACAATTTTATCCTGGGAGTTTTATTTAGATGTTTCGATATGATATTAACTTCAGTTTTATTGGATACATTTATTATGGCATTTTGATACATACGATGCATGGTTTTATTATATAGCATTCGATGTCGTGGTTTTAATAATGTTAAAACAAAAATTTTTGGGTTGTATTTTTGGGTTATATTTTTTTATTGTTTCATTAGGCTTGTGAAACTCATGATTCCTAGCCTTGATTCATCATCTAATGCATGAACACCAAGGGTGTACGGCCGTACACACCTCATATGGTCGTAAACCCTTGTATAGTGCATGATTAGGCCTCAAACTCACCTCATGTCCCAACATAGGATCATGAACACTTAGTGGAAGCTAAATAGGACCATAAAACACAATTTTATCATACCTCTTCCATGAGTGTATGGGCGTATAGTCCATGTCCGTACACCCATGTGGCCATACACACATTGGTCGTACACACCTTTGTGTGGCCTTAAACCCCTTTGATGCAATCACATGTGATTGTAACACTTAGTTCAAGTGTTTCCTTGCATGTTAGTTGTTTAAAACACTAATTACGTGTATATATATATATATATATATATATATATATATATATATATATACCATTATATGTCATTTAGGACTCGTTTGTGCCTCGGAAATTAATTCGTGGAACTTCTCATCCTTACGCGAATCTTCAATTGAATCGCCCACATAAGGTGAGTTCGTACCCCTTTAATCTACCTTTTCAAATGATTTTTTAATGCTTTTTAAGGGGGGTGGGGAATACAAGTTGAACACAATTGTTAAATTGTGTTAATAATTGTATATGATATCTATGACATAAAGGATTTTCTTATGCTTTTAATGATTTCCAGATACTTCCAAAATGACTTAAAGTCATGTAAACTCTTTTTGAAACATTGTTAAAACTCTTTTAATAACTGCTAAACTCTTTGAAAAAGGTTTTATAAACTATCTCATATTATAATTGACAAAATCGTGTTCATATATGTATAAGCATATAAATAAGACTTAAAGGGCTTAGGACTAATGAGTTACCTTATCTCTTTTTCCCTTGTTTGGATGTGACTTAAGGTGAGGATATTTGTCCGAAGGTCATTTTATTCTTAATTATATACATTATACATATGGGAATATAAAAGGTTACTTCATTCGGTATTATTACCTTTATATCATGTTGAGCAAAGGGTTACTTTTAGGATAGATCATGCTAATCAGATAGAACGTATAAATTATAATATGTATAATTTATGAAACAAATGAGAAATCTATTTTTCCTAGATAAGTATACAAGATCTCAACTACTTTATCAAGAAAAGGAAATAATTTGATCTTTATTCAAAGTAAAATGTGATGGTGCGTATTCAGGACATAGCAATACTTGTTATGTTATATTCTTGTAACCAGAGTCTCCTGGAGGGAGAGTGGGCATTGTGTGTATAGATTTATACGAGACTGACAATCCCACATCTCGACTGCTAGCTACAGTCAGGCCGACTAGCCATGGGGTGACAAATGTCACATATTCAGTTTCGACACCAGTAGGTCGCCGTGTTCATTCTAGTCCAACATGGTTACAACTTTATCACATTTTAAACCCTAATTAACCAGGATAATATTAGGGTAGTTATTCACCAGTAGTTTATTCTTTTTATGAAATACTATTGTAGCATTCACTTTTCATAATTCAAATGGAATTGTTTTATGGGATTAAACTACTTATCAGAACCGTTTTTATGGGATTTAAAACCACTTTTCATCAACAAGAAGGAAGACATCGTTCTTATATTTTTATAGATAGTTAAAATTACGTTAAACCTTAAGTATAATATTACTTATATGGAACAATTTTATGGAATTAAAACTACTTATTAGTTGTAAAGCAGAAAATATAGAATTTTCTGGAACATCATCACTCGTTCTCTTAAAATTAGTATAACATAAAGGACCTTAAATGGTTAACTTTATAATTCCTTAGTTTATACACCATAGTTATACATAATTAATATCCGACTGATAGTGAAATGTGTGACTTCCGCCTTACTTCCTGTTCCTTGTTTGGTTGTGGGCTTAGGGTAGATTCACCCATTTAACTGTCAGTTCGATATTATGTTATATATGATTAGTATAAACTAAGTAATTATAGAGAGAACTATTATGGTTATCATATTGTCATAATAGAAAATATAGGATTTTCTGGAGGAACCAGTTAACTTTTCCAAGAACTTAGAGTATACTTCATATAACTAAAATACTTATGAACTCAGCAGCTTAATTGCTGATCTACTCTTTCAAAATAACTTGTATTCTCAGGAATCCAATAGACAGGTACACTCCCGAAGATTTTGAGAAGACTGCCTAGTACCGATCTGCGACTCTTGTCTTATATTGTATCTACTTTGATGTTTGAATATGCAATGTCTAAGCACTTATATAAATCTTATACTTATTAATGCAATGGTTGTTTGTACTTTGATTACTATAATTCATGTGTTGTGATACTTACATGACGTCATCCACCCCCGAACGTTTCCGCCGTTCTGGTTTGGGGGTATGATAGATTGGTATCAGAGCATTGTTTATAGTGAACTCAGTATATCAGTCATAAAAGATAAACAACTATAAACACATTGGGATAAAAACACTCTGACCAAGAATTATAATTTAAAATATAACAAATTTTATAAAAGTATAAGTACATACAGAATGTATATACTAGAACGAGTATCACAAGAAGAACAAAACAAAGTATTTGGATGTTGGACATTGCAGTTAAACATGGACGGTTATGTAATCATATATGGGATCAATATTGCCTGATCAACTATATTCATTTGAGATATGAGCAACATGTGTGTGAGAGTGATTGTAGTGTTGCAACAAGTCCAAAACTTACCTAGGTACCAGAAGAATTGTAGAACCAAACATAAAGGTTAAATGTTGATCTACTCTTTCAAAATAACTTGTATTCTCAGGTCACCAGTAGACAGGTACACTGGACCAGGTTTTGAGAAGACGGAGCACATTCGAGACTCGTTTTTTTAATTTTGATTCATATTTTGGTGTCTTTCAAACTATACACAGAACACACTTGTATTAAATTATATTATTAATGCAATGGACGATGTTGTTGCTTGTTTACTATTGTGCATTGTTATGATATTGTACATGACATCCTCCGCCCCCGAACGTTTCCGCCATTCTGGTTTGGGGGTGTGAGATTGGTATCAGAGCTTTGTTTATAGTGAATTAAGTATATCAACCCATAAATGATATACAACTATAAACACGTCGGGATTAAAATATTCTGACCAAGAGTTTATACTTTTAAATAATAAAATATTTAACCAAAGTATACATACATGCATTCATACTAAAATCAGTGTCATACTAGAACATAACAAAAGTATCGCGGTTGTTGGACAGCACAAGTAGGCTTGGGGACATATAATCAGATATGGGAGTGATATAGCCTGATCAACTCTATCTTTTTGAGAAATGATTAGCATGTGCCTAAGAATGGTTATGGTGTTGCAGCGAGTCTAAAAACTTACCAACACTACTACAATGAAACTTTAGAATAGAACATAAACTTAAAATACTATAGGAGTATTTTGTGTTACTATAATTACTTATTTGAGAACTTTATTAGTAGATCAATAGTTGCTAGGTGGATACGCTAAGGTTATATGTGACTAGGGTGTCATAGACTTAGAATCTGTGATCTTTACTTTACTTCATGTTCCTTGTTTGGTTGTGGACTTAGAGTTAGTGTCACTTATTCAAAGGTCTATCCTATTTTGGTTACATATGATTGGTATGCACTACGCAAGTATTGAAGTAACTGCTAAGGATCATCCTATAATTATCTTAAGTAGTACGGCTATTAACTATCTCTTTTATCCCTATTCTCGCATAGATAACATGGTTGGATTCCATCTACCTAGCGACCCGTACCTTCCCAACCAAGGAAATGATGGATGGCTCGATGCAGAGCCAAAAGAGAACCATGAAATTCCTTTAGATGATGACTTCGCAGAAAACTTCCCGGAGGATTCTGACTTTGAGCCAG
Organism: Lactuca serriola; assembly: GCF_051521515.1. Classification (NCBI taxonomy): domain Eukaryota; kingdom Viridiplantae; phylum Streptophyta; class Magnoliopsida; order Asterales; family Asteraceae; genus Lactuca; species Lactuca serriola. The sequence continues at coordinate 176,455,559 of NC_136412.1, read as the reverse complement.
AAGTCAATGATCTACCCTTAGTGGCTCCAATCCCAAATCCTAACCCTCGTCCAGCTTTTCAAGGCCCGACGCCTCTGTGGGCTGAGAACTTAGGCAGATGGATTCAAGAGCAGAGTCAACCCTTACCCAACAACGGAGACCGAAGCTTCTACAACATGAGCGAGGGAGGATCTGCAGATAGAATTCTTCCCATCTTGGTTCGTCGAGTGGATCGAAATGTTGAGCTGCGAACGACGGTCATTCAACAGACCGTGGTGCTTGATGCGGACACGAACACCAATACTGATCGTATTCGCAATCTTGAATTTGCTCATGGGAGGACTATGAGAGACAATGAAGCTCTGTATCAAGAGCTAGCTGCAACTCGATTTGAATTCATAGAACTCCGAGCACGTCAGATAGTGTATGAAAGACACCTTCTTGATATGGAGCGTCAGCTGGCAGGTTTGAGGGTTCACCCAAGGGGTACCCGTCGCCTGTAGGAGATGCTCTACTCATCCTTTCTTTTAGTTTAAGGAATAGCCTTTTTATCTATGATCTATGTAGCACTTTTCCCTTTAAATATTCCTATCTTGCAATTACTGTTTCACTAAGTCTTTATGCTGTCAAAATTTTCTTTTTATGATTTGATGTAAGACCTACTTCTAGGTTATTTTCCCGAACATATTACATCATTAACGCCAATATCATTGACATTCATCTAATCTAATGGGAAATCTGTATCCAAATGCTTTCATCCTTCTATTGTTAGATCTCTATTTCAATCATACTCATTTATTTGTTGAACTATGGCAAGTTAGTTCATGGATCACTCTCATTATTCTTACTATCATCTTCATATTTGTAAAATTTTTGTTGAAAGATGCCTCCATTTCGTCCTCCAAGAAATAACCCTCCGATAACTCCAACTCAACCACCACCTCCTCCACAATACAATCCAAAAACTATCCAAGTTGCAGTGGCTGCAGTTGTTTCAGCAGCCTTAGCTCAATTTAGTGCTAGTGGCACTAGTGGTAGTGGAACAACTGTGCATTCCCCTCAAGGTGATGCTCCAGTGCGCTCTAGAGAGTGCTCGTATAAGGATTTCACCAACTGTAAGCCCATGTCCTTTAACGGAACTGGAGGAATCATTGCCCTCTTGCAATGGTCCGAGAAAATGGAGTCGATCTTTTGGATCTACTCCTGTTCGGAAGGAAGCAAATTTAAATTTGTTGTCTGCACCTTCGCGGACAGAGCCCTGACATGGTGGAATACCCATGTCAAGTCACTAACTCTGATAGTGGCTAATGCTATCAGCTAGGAAGCTCTGGAGGAGCTCATGATTGAAGAGTATTGCCCGGGGGCGGGGTTCAGAAACTTGAATAGGAACTCTGGATCTTAACCACTCTCTGCTGCTAGCGCCGACAGTTAGCGCCGCTACCGTCTTCTCGTCATTCCTTCAGACCGCCATCCTCCTCCGTCGGTGAGGTTGTTGTTTCAATTGGGTGTGTTTTTCCGGTGCATGGGTGCTTGTTTCTGTATATCTAGCGTGTGTTGTCGGCCGAAGAACAAGAAGACCACCATGGTGGCTACTGCCATTTCCACTTTATGCCACCATCAGCCACCATGTGTGGGTGGCTGTGTGTGTATATTGGTGTGTGAATGTGTGTTTTTATGAGGTCACATTGTGTGGACATTTTAGCCTGAAAAACCTAAGAAAACCCACCATCACCGTCGTGTGGTGGTGGCTACCGCCGTTGACCGTCAACGCCCGAGGTGGTAGTAGGTGGTGCCCGGCTATTAAGCGTTAATTAACCTAAGAGCCTAACCTGGAACCTAGTTGCCACGAATTTGGGTTGGAAACCCTAATTAGGGTTTAGAAAACCCTAATGTTAGGAAACCCTAGTTTTGGAGTTGGTCGGACCTGCGTTAAAGCCGTTAATTAAATTCTAATAATATTTAATAATGCCCCTACAATTAACTTAATGCAATTTTGGGCTTAATGGATTAAGTCCTTAATGGGTTAAGTGTTCTTACTTAACCCTAATCGTCATTTTATGTGAAAACCCTAATCGTGTTTGGGCGTCGAGTGGGGCCTTCCTTTTGGGCTTAGGTGTTTGGTTTTTGTTGGGCCATTTGAGAACAAGTGTGTGGACTAGGAAAATTAGATGGGCTTTTAGGGTAAGGCCCATGTAAGGGGTTTGTGGCCAATTTGGAAAACTGGGATATGGTTGATTATTTGGCTTTTGGGTCTCCAGAGTTTGAGTTTGGGCCTTTGTCTTCTAATTGTTGAATCAATTGGGCCTTGTAATAATTCTTAGCAGACAACAAGTAATTTTTTTTAAAAAATATTGTTTTTGTCTTGTACCAAGCTAGGTTAGGGGTAAAATAGTATTTTTACCCCAGGTATGGATTTATGGTTATGCTTTGGCACCCAATTTTTAATTAGGTGTTGTTTTGATGATTGATAGTTTGGGGATCTGTCAACCAGCAGCTGGGGTTCGTATGTGTGAGGTGAGTCTTCTCACAATATCCATGGGTCGAAGGCCCCAATGCCGACTCATTACGTGTTATGTGGTATGCTAGTTGTCTCAGTGATACTTGCATGGAAGACCACAGAAGGAGCCCGTGAAATTTGGATATCAAACCATTGGGGGAGCCCGTAGCATACTAGATAAAGACCATGCGGGGGGGGCATGGCAACTATATGTGTATTGCATGATAATTTGTGGTTGTATGTTGTATGGTATTTTGAGGAACTCACTAAGTTTTGTGCTTACGGTTTTCAGTTTATGGTTCAGGTACTCTAGTTTTCAAATGGAAGGACTCGAGATGATTGCAGAGCACACACCACATGTTTTCATTTTCTATGAATTACTCTGATTTGTCAATGAATTGTTAAAATCTGATTACTCTAATTAATGAAACATTGTGGGATCAAACTGCGGAGGTAGTGGTGGAGGTGGTGGTGGTGCTGCGCTGCTGGAAGGTCTGTACTTTTTCTTTGGCGGCATAGTCCTGTCATAAGTTTGTAGAGACGAACAGACGGTAAGTTTCAAATAGCAGTGACAACTCGGATGCTATCAAGCTAGACTTTTCTGTATTATGTTCCGACTTTAAAGTATTTTGTATGTAATTCATAACAAAGCCCCTATGAATGAATTTAGTGGTAGTGACTCAAATGTAACTTGTGATTTGTTTCGTGCCTGATCCCCTCCTAAGATCACTTGGTATATACCGGTCGTTTATAATTAAGGTCCAATAGGCCGTCGAACTTAATGAGTCTGCCCTAGGCCCATAACCAAACAAGGAACAGGACCCAAGGCGGACTCACCATTTCTAAGTCGATTATCTCTTAATTACACCCGACCTTGAGGTATACATTAAGAATTCGTGGAGTTACCATAAGTAAATTGTTTGTAATACTGAGTTATGAAATACGTGGAAAATTCCCAATGAATTTTAATACGAGCCAATTTCTTTAATATAATTTAGTGTATAGGGTTCGAGGAAAATAGGTCTACATCTCATTAATGTAAGGAAAAATTATTACAATGTCGCGATTCCCTTGAATAGTGTAGTCTCCGGATTCTGAAGGATTCGAATATCTCTATACATATATGGGGGTAGTCGTTAGATGCATGCTAGTAGACCAAGTCTATACTGATATGACAATGGTGTACACCCTACTTATGGTGGGTGATGCTCTGTGGGTCATAGAGTAAAGACATGAAAGTCCGCATTGCCCTAACCTCCACTCTGACTTTTGTTCTCCGATGGTCTGCTTTCATCCCGCATTTTCTCTAATGCTTATTTGACGTTCCCATTATTCTGTGATTTTTGGCTTAAGTTGTGGTCACTTCTATCTGAAACCCTTGATGCGGTTCCTGGCCTGTCATGTTATCTATCCAGGTGACAAAGGCGCATTGCGGTGATCTTGGTGATAGCGCTAACCTTCCTGATTCGGTTGACCGGTGCTCGTGTTTGTATCCTCTGGTGAGCGATGCGGTATACTATGGAAAGAGGGCCCTTTCTACTGATCTTTCCATGTTGAGGTTGTAGAAGCCTCTTTCTATACTCTAGAGGGGGTGTTTGATCTTGTTCCAAGTTCTATCTCTTTAAATCTACGGTTCATCGAGGTGTCTGACCATGGAAGTTTTGTCGGGGTGGGGGACACCGGAGGGTGTGTTGCAGACTTCGAGCTCTTCGTCAGAGTCTTCTCCTATTTCCCTTTGTCTTCGTCTTCATTCGGTTTTGCTTTCTCCGGATTCTCTTCCGGATCCTCTTTGGGCTCTTCGCCTATTACTTCTTTAGGATCCTCTTCAAGATTCTCTTTGTTCTAGCCACCATCGTCCCAATTAGGAGAATAGAGGTCTCTCGGTAGTTGGGCTCCCTCCACGTTGTTCGTGCGAGAACAGGGGTAGAAGAGATAGTTAATAAACGTCTACTCCTATAATTACTTATAGCGGTGATCCTCATTAGTCACTTCTATAATCACATAGTGCATACCAGTTATACATAATCTGAGATAAAATAGACCTTCGAATAAATGACTCTACTCTAAATCCACAACCAAACAAGGAACAGGAAGTAGAGCAATAGTCATAGATTCTGAGTCTATAATATCTTTGATTATGTATAACCTTAGCGTATGAACTTTGTCATTTTAGACCTACTAATAGGGGTCTTTAGTTTTCACATAAGTTAGTTATAGTACCTCAAAGTACTCCTATAGTACTTTAATATTTGTCTTATGTTCTTGATGTTTCTTTGTAGATAGAATTGGTAAGTTGTTAGACTTGTTGCAACACCTACGACCATTCCTGGGCATATGCTAATCACTTCTGGGTGAGACATAGTTGATCAGGCTATGTCATTCCCAGACCTGACTATACATCCCTAATCCTACTCGTACTGTTCAACAATCACCACTTTTGTCCCATCCCACCATGATACTGACCCTAGTGTGTATGCACGTGCTCATACTTTTTAACGAGAAACTATTTGTTTCTAAAAGTATAGTTATTTGGAAAATGTTAAATCAAAGACTTTCGGTCCCAATGTATTTATAGTTTGTATATCTTATATGGTTCGATATACTTAGTTCCCTATAAACAATGCTATGATACCAATCTGTCACACCCCCAAACCAGAACGGCGGAAACGTTCGGGGGTGGATGACTTCATGTATAGTATCATAACAACAAGTATAATAGTGAAGAAAGCAAACATAGCCATCATCAATATAATTGAAAGAGTTACATCATACAGTAAGTTTACATGTTTCAAATCAATTAAATCATGATGACAAAATAAGTTTTGAATTTATCGCCTTAGCATCCCGTCCTAGAAAGCAGTTGATTACCTGTTTAGTAATTTCCTGAGAATACAAGTTGTTTGAAAAAGTGTCAACACAAAGGTTGGTGAGTTCATAAGAGTTTTAATTGATAACTAAATTGTTTTCCTTGTAAAAGCAATTAAGTTGTTCCAGAAAATCCGATATTTTCCTTAAAATGTGAAATGTAAGTTTCTATGTTATGAAATAGTGCATCCTAGAATTCCCTATAGTTTCCTTCTATAATCTCCTTGTATATATAAGTTATATAAAATTAAAGTTAAATAAAACGTCGAATGCAATGGGTCTTCCCTAAGCCCACGACTAGATTCTATATAATTCTAGCATATACACTTAGAAATTATAGCTGAAAACTAACGATTCTAGATTGAATGTAGTCTTAAAACCAAAGACCGAAACCAAATCCTAGTGTAGTGTATGAAATAGCAGTAGTGGCTGTGAACATAAACTATACATATCATAGTTCATCAAATAGCGATAGTGGTAGTGAACATGAACTCAGCATATTATAGTTTATCAAATGTGATGGTGATGGTGAACATAAACTATACATATCATAGTTCTTCAAATAGTGATAGTGGTAGTGAACATGAACTATGCATATTATAGCTTATCAAAAGTGGTGGTGATGGTGAATCCCTTCTTATAATAAGTTTGTAGTGTAGATGAAACATGAAATATACCTATTATAGTTTATCACATTGTTTTTAATGTATATACGCCCTAACTGTACCGATTATAGCTAGTGTATTCGTTTGTGGGGGGTATAATAGACTTAACTATACTTATTATAGTTTATCATAATTATTCTTAGTGTTAGTAACCCTTTTGTATATGTAATACCTTTAGTAATGTGTTTGTTATGTAAATGAATCATCAACTATACCTATTATAGTTTATCAATTATTTGTTGGGGTAGTGAGCACACACTAAATTTGTCATAGTTTACCAATGTTTGTATTTAATGGATGTAGATTTGTTTATAACAATTTATCAATTACTATGCTTAATATAGCAAAAGTCCATTTGTTAACTGATGTATGTCTATATGACAAGACAAAACGACATATATGGTACTATGGTAGTAACATATCATCACATGAAGGTTACACACCTTGCTCAACAAGTTACAAGGTGTAAATGAAAGTGAAAGCATTTTTCTAGAATTACCATTTCTATTCTGTTCTTAGAAAATTCATAGAAAAATCATTAAAGGTCCAAATCAGAATCCGTAAATTCTGAGGGTTTGGAAAATGAGTCTAGTTTGTTCATAAATTTTATCATGATTTTTAGTAATCTCCAACTTGGGTGAAACAGACCATAATCACAAACTGGTCCGGATGTTTTCTTGAAATGATAGGCAGTTTTGTAAAAATCACAATAAATCATAGAAAAATTATATGGAGATGTGCAAGTAGTCATTTTAAAGGTATAATCCTGAACTATTTGCATCTAATACAGTTTTGAAAACTAAAATGTTTAAGTTGACCAAAACAGTCCGTGAATGGAGTTAAAATTTCTTGATGAAAGCTGTTGAAAAAGTTTAGTTGTGTTCTTGGTGTTTTAACTTGTATTCCCCCCCCCCCCCCCCCCCCCCCCCGCTAAAAACTTAAGAAAACATGAAAATGTAGGGGTATGAACTCACCTTATATGATTTCAGTGGGTGATTGTTGAAGAAGTGAAGTGTTCAACTCAAGAACACTTGAAGGATCACTTGAAGATTTGAGAATCTAACACAATAATGATGGAGTTTGTGTAAGGAATCAATGATTTGAGTGAAAGGAATGTAATAACCATAAGGAGGGTGATGATACTTACTAAATGAAGATGGAAAGCTTGAAAAATGACTTGGAAATCTCGAAATTGTATGAGAGAATTTGATAGAAAAGATGTGTTTGATCTTTGGTGGAAATGAAAGAAATGAGTGAGAGTGAGGAGAGAGGGTGGGTTTTCAGCCTTTGACTAAGAGTATGGTTGGTCAAATGGTGGGGAAAGTACCCTTGAATGACCAGGTATGGTGGGGAGAGGTGTGGGTTAGTCATGGAGTAGGTATGGGGGTGGTTGCTTGTGTCTAACACTAAGGTAAAGTCAACACTCCACCTCAAATATTCACCCACTAGATTTTATTCTTAAATAAATATTTCCATAAAAATATGTTTAAATTATGAATATTTAGGGTCTTATATGTTATAATATGATTTTTGGAGAAAATCCCACGTTAAAATAATTAAAAACGGGCTTAAAACGGAGTTGTGGTCGAAAACCGGGTAGAAAAGTGGCAAATCCGAAGTCAGGAGGGGGGTTGGGTCATCAGCAGCCTAAATCCGAAGTGGCTTGGTCGCAAGACTGCGGTCCGAAGGCGAGATCCGATGCGGTCTGATGCGGTCCGAAGCTAAAGTGGCTACAGTCGGTGGCTGCGGCTCGCTGGCTGCGGTCGGTGGCTGTGGCTCGCTGGCTGCGGCTAGCTTGCTGCGGCTAGACCAGAGGACTTCGGACTCGGTCCTTGGGGCTTCGGCTCAAGAAGGGCTTGGTCCTTATAGAGGGACTTCGGTCCAAAAGGCTAATTTTCCATGGAATCTTCCCGTTTCGAGTGGTTTTTCACCAAGTCAAGTGTCGGGATGCCCCAATTGACTAAAATAAATCAAAAGAGGTTTTGAGAGAGATTTGGGAGAGATTTCATATTCTTGGAGAGATTTGGGAGAGATTTAACATACTTGGAGAGATTTCACATATAGAGAGAGAGATTTGGGAGAGATTCCACATTCCTGGAGAGATTTCTCATACAAAGAGAGATTTGGGAGAGATTTCACATATGGAGAGAGATTTCACATATAGAGAGAGATTTGGGAGAGTTTCCACATTCCTGGAGAGATTTCTCATACAAAGAGAGATTTGGGAGAGATTTCATATATGGAGAGAGATTTGGGAGAGATTTCACATATGGAGAGAGATTTGAGAGAGATTTCACATATAGAGAGAGATTTGGGAGAGATGGAGTGAAAGAGATTGAGAGAGACTTCTTTTGAGACCTTTTTGAGTGTTTGGCTCTGTAATTCAAGGTTCACAAACCTCGTTAAGTCTTGTTATGACTGTCATATGCCCCCGTGGGTTAAGGAATTATGTTTTATCAAGTAGTTTCATCACTTGCCCTGATTAGGGTTTAGAGTTTCCGAACACATGAAAACTCTAAGTGATACTTTGCATTAATAGTGTAAGTTGTTAAAGAAGAAACAAAATGAAAACCCTAGTATACGAGGGTTAGATGAGTTGACCGACTTGACTTGTTGACTTTAGTTGACTTTGACTTGACTGGAAATTGACAGTTGTCACACTAGTTGCCACGAATTTGGGTTGGAAACCCTAATTAGGGTTTAGAAAACCCTAGTTTTGGAGTTGGTCGGACCCGTGTTAAAGTCGTTAATTAAATTCTAATAATACTTAATAATTCCCCTACAATTAACTTAATGCAATTTTGGGCTTAATGGATTAAGTCCTTAATGGGTTAAGTGTTCTTACTTAACCCTAATCGTCATTTTATGTGAAAACCCTAATCGTCAAAGCAAACGAACCATTCAAACGCTCGAAGACATGCTTCGTGCATTTGTGATAGACTTTAGGAAGTCTTGGGATACCCACTTACCTTTAGTCGAATTCTCGTATAACAACAGTTACCATTCGAGCATCAAGGTCGCTCCTTTCGAAGCACTGTATGAGCATAAGTGTAGATCACCATTATGTTGGGCTGAGGTGGGCAACACCCAGCTAGCAAAAGCACTCACATCGGACAAGGCGCTGATGGGACCGGAGATCATTCGTGAAACCACGGAAAAGATAGTTCAAATCAGAGCTCGATTACAAGCATCGCGCGACCGACAAAAGAGCTATGCCGATAAACGGCGAAAGCCCTTAGAATTTCAGGTCGGGGATCGAGAACTGTTAAAAATCTCACCTTGGAAAGGAGTCATTCGTTTCGGGAAACGGGGAAAACAGAACCCACGATACATTGGACCTTTCGAGATCGTCGCCCGAATAGGTCCAGTGGCGTATAAACTGCAACTACCCGCAGAGCTAAACAATGTGCACCCCATGTTCCATGTCTCTAATCTAAAGAAGTGTCTATCGGATGAAACACTCGTCATCCCCCTTGACGAGATTGAAATCAACAAGAATCTCCTGTTCGTTGAAGAACCGGTCGAAATTATGGACAGGGAGGTGAAGCGTACTAAGCAAAGTCGCATCCCGATCGTGAAAGTATGGTGGAACGCGAAGCGTGGGCCAGAATTCACGTGGGAACGTGAAGATCAAATGAAGCAAAAGTACCCTCACCTATTCTAGCATGCTCAAATCTAGCTTTCAAAAGAATTTCGGGACGAAATTCCCTCTAACGGGGGATGATGTCACAATTAGGAATTTTTGTGCCTTGTAACTACAATACTTAAGTCAAATTATGAATCCAAAAACATAAGAGCATGAATGATGCTTATTCTATGACAACAAAAATTGCAATCAAATACACCATACAAGAATTACAAATGGTCAACAAGCAATTGGAAACCCTAGAAGTTCTTGTTTAGGTCCATTTTGGACTAGGACTTCCTTATTGGGCCCAATGGACCAATAAGCTTCCAATTTGACCATCTTGGGCTTAGAACTCATAAATGGGCTCTAATTGGACCCACTTCCATTTATTTCAACATTTTGGGCCATATTGGGCCTAGAATGAAATAAATCAATTATATGAACCATTTTGGGCCATATTTAACCTAATGTAGCCCTAATAGGTCATAAGAATCATATTTATGGTTATTTGGACCAAGCACCACTTAACATAAACATGGAAAAGGCTTAAGCATGCAAGGCCCAAATTCTTTTCTCTCCCTCTCTAATTCTCGGCCCAAGCCCATGTAAAAAGGGAGAGTTGACTTTCATGGCCACCTCATTTTTATATGTTGGGTTTCCATGCATCTTATCTCATGTTTCCATGCACATATCACTTCAAGATCTATCTCTTTCTCTCTCTCTTGCTCTCGGCCGATTTCAAGCACACACACACACATTTCACTCATCTTTTTCTCTCAAGAAACTCTCTCATTTCTCCTCCAAAATTTCGAGATCTAAGGAGCTTTCAAGGAGATATCTCCACAAATTCTTCACCTAAGGTAAGATCAAGGTAGGATCTATGATTTTTGTACTTTGTTTTATCAAAATCTTCTTCTAATCCATGTAAAAACCTTGATCATTCTCCTAGAAACTCTCGAAGTTCGAGATCTTCCAAGGAGAGGTACTAAGGCCAAACTTTCTTCTCACTTCTTCTAAAGGCCGAAACCACACCCAAAGGTGAGCTTCATACCCCCTATTTTTCGGTTTTTATAAGTTTTGTGGGGGGGGGGAATACAAGCAAATGTGTAGATGTCACACCCCCGAACCAGACGGCGGAAACGTCCGGGGGCTGTCGTGACTCAATTGTATACCATAACATTGAATATATATGAAACATAACAACATTCGTCACCATTCATCAATACAGTACAACCAGTAGTGTTTACATGAAATTCATTGGTTAAACATTACATTCCCAAAAATTAAATTGTTCAATTCATACATAGATAAACTGCAACCGTCACTGAATATGATATCCCTTGATTCACTGGTTCCCTGAGAATACAAGTATTTTGAAAAACGTCAACATATGAAATGTTGGTGAGTTCATAAGTAATGTTTGAAATCCAATGTTTGTATTGTTTGAAAACCACCAGAAAATCCGATATTTTCTGAAATGAAAAACTTTCGAAAATGTTTGTGAAGATCCATAGGTATGCCTGTTTGTTTCTATACTTGTGAAAATTGTTTATTAAAAATTATATGCGTTTCGAATCCGATATGTTTGAAAAACCTAGGAAAACCCGATGTTTTCCTAATCCTTTGAAAACCGTTATGTTGCGTTGAAACCATTACAAAGATAAGAGTGTCATTCCCAGGCGACGTTGGATTATTTTTGAGCATGATTATTTACTACAAACCCGCGTTACACAAACGCCCAGTTCATAGTAGTACTAACGATCCCGAAGGCGTCGTTCGTACCAATCACGTTATCCAGCCGCCCTGACTATGTGTCATCCCACATCCGAAGAGTAAGAGGACACGAAGGCCTCGATAACTCTATTAACCGGTTGGGGATAATATGCGTGCGAGGGGTCCCCGACCCGCCTCGTAAAATATGCAGACTTTTCTAGCAATACCAAGGACCCTTGGGGACCAGTGGTATACAAGCCATTGAAAGTCCCTCTACGTTGTGCCGAGTCGGTGAAACTCAACACTTCGTAGAAAATATGCGTCTTCGGGCCTTAAGATCAGGTCATTGGGCTAGCTAGGCCCAACAAGCAAGATTTTACACTTTTGGGGCCCGAAGATGGTGCGTAGACGTCTGTGCACACTCGTATGTAAGCTAAGTTCCCAAACATTATTTATATGAATCGTAGTGTCGTAGAGTTAGTAGTTGTAGATTTCTATTGGCTCGAGACCGAGCCAATTCGTTTAACAACGACTTTTGGTATTGTAATGTGTTGTATTTCGTCGATAGTCGCGGTGCCATTATTTAATCAAATTGTGTATATTGAATTAGCCTTGAAATATTTCTGTTTTCAGCCCCTCATTATTTGTAAAATTTACATTTTCAACCCTTTTATTGAATATTTCCCGGTTTGGTCCTTAAATTAATTTTCTTGACATTTTAACACCAAAAATTATTGAAATTAATAATTTTCAGCATATTTTTCATAGAAAACAGTTTAGGTCCCTAAAAATGCAGTTTTCTCGGTTTTAATCCCTTCTTTTCGCAACTTTGACAATTTTGGCCCAAATTGGAAAATTTTTGCAACTTTGGTCCCTTTTAAATTTAAAAAGCATTTTAAACCTTTGAAAAGGGTTTGGAACACTTATAGTCCACTGTTTTACAGAAAATCACAGTTTTGGCCCTCCAAAACAGAAAAATTCGCATAATGGGCCTCATTGGGCCAAAAATGTCATTTTTAGCCCATTAAGCTTGGAATTTATGTTTTTAATCCCCTAAATGAGTATATTTCTAGAAATTGATTTATGGAAACTGTTTTGGCACACTTCATCCAGTAGAATTCGTGATATGCCAATTTGGACCCTAAATTTTGTGTTTTTCACATTTTAGGCCCAAAATTTGTGTTTTTAATCCAAAGAAAATTGTTACTAAACCATTTAACCATTTTTCTTTAAACACTTTGTATGTAGAAATATATTTGAAGCTAAAATCATTTTTCACAAGATATATCTCGGTTTTGAGGGGTATTTTGGCTAGATCCAACATTATAACACACAAAAGCATACATATAAGCATGGAAATCATACAAGGCATACAAAACACATATAGATCTACACTTTCACTTGTATTCCCCCCCCCCCCCCCCCACAAAACTCATAAAAACAGAAAATAGGGGGTATGAAGCTCACCTTGGGTGTTGATTCGGTTTTTGAAGAAAGAGGGAGATATAGACATGAAGTGATGTGCATGGATACATGGAATGGATTTGCATGGAGATCCACAAGACAATAAGGAGGTGGCACACTAAGGTCAACCCTCTTCTTGGGCTTGAGCTTTTGGGCTGAAAATAATGGAGGAAATGAGGGTGTTTGAGCCTTAAATACTTAAGCCCAATTTTCATGGTTAAGTTGAGTGATTTTTGGTCCAAATAAATTTAAATGTGATTTTTATGACTTGTTAGGGTCAAATTAGGTTAATTATGGTTCATAGTCATTAATTTATTTCATTCTAGGTCCAACATGGCTCACAATATTGAAATAAATAGATGTGGGTCCAGTTAGAGCCCAATTAGGGTTCTAAGCCCAGGATAGTCCAATTGGAAGCTTATTGGTCCATTTGGATCCAATAAGGAAGTTCTAGTCCAAAATAGACTTAGCAAGAACTTCTAGGGTTTTCCAATTGTTTGATGACTACTTGTAGTACTTGTATAATGTATTTGATTGAAGTTTTTGATTCACATCAACTTGAATGTATAGATTACATGGCTCAAAATTTCCAGTTGTGACATCATCCCCCTGTTAGAGGGAATTTCGTCCCGAAATTCTGTTTGAAAGCTAGATTTGAGAATGCTAGAATAGGTGAGGGTACTTCTGCTTCATTTGATCTTCGCGTTCCCATGTGAATTCTGGCCCACGCTTTGCGTTCCACCGTACCTTCACGATCGGGATGCGGCTCTGCTTAGTACGCTTCACCTCCCTGTCCATGATTTCGATTGGTTCTTCGACGAACAGGAGATTCTCATTGATTTCGATTTCGTCAAGAGGAATGACAAGGGTTTCATCTGATAGGCACTTTTTCAGATTAGAGACATGAAACACGGGGTGTACACCGTTTAGTTCCGCGGGTAGTTGTAGTCTGTAGGCTACCGGGCCTATTCGGGCAACGATTTCGAAAGGTCCAATGTATCGCGGGTTCAGCTTTCCCCGTTTTCCGAAACATATAACCCCTTTCCAGGGTGAGACTTTCAACAATACTCGATCACCGACCTGGAATTCTAAGGGTTTTCGCCGTTTATCAGCGTAGCTCTTTTGTCTGTCACGCGACGCTTGCAATCGAGCTCTGATCTGAACGATCTTCTCTGTGGTTTCACGAATAATCTCCGGTCCTGTTAGTGCCCTGTCCGACGTATGCGTTCTTGCTAGCTGGGTGTCACCTACTTCAGCCCAACATAACGGTGATCTACATTTACGCCCGTACAGTGCTTCGAAAGGGGCCACCTTGATGCTCGAATGATAACTATTGTTATATGAGAATTCGATCAACGGCAGGTGGGTATCCCAAGACTTTCCGAAGTCTATTACACATGCACGAAGCATGTCTTCAAGCGTCTGAATGGTTCGTTCGCTTTGACCGTCCGTTTGTGGGTGATACGCGGTGCTCATATCGAGATGAGTTCCCATTGCTTTGTGGAGTGATTGCCAGAATCGCGACGTGAACCTACTGTCCCTATCCGAGATGATAGATTTTGGCACTCCATGGAGTCTTACGATTTCTCGTAGGTACAACCGCGTCAGTCTCTCCATCTTGTAGGACTCTTTGATTGGTAGGAAATGGGCAGATTTCGTCAGTCGGTCGATTATTACCCATATGGTGTCCAGTCCGTCCGACGTCTTGGGCAGCTTGGTCACGAAGTCCATAGAAATCCCCTCCCATTTCCACTCAGGGATTGCCGGTTGCTGTAACAATCCGGAAGGTTTCTGGTACTCCACTTTTACTTTGGCGCACGTAAGGCACTTACCAACATAAGTCGCGATTTTCGCCTTCATGTTAGGCCACCAATAGTGTTGCTTGATGTCCAAATACATCTTGTCCGAACCGGGATGAATGGAGTATCGTGTCTTGTGGGCTTCCTTCATAACGGTCTCCCTAAATCCTCCGATTTTTGGAACCCAAATACGGTTCATGAAGTAGTATACCCCATGCTCCTTGACTTCTAGGTTCTTCTCCATTCCGCGTAATGCCTCGCTAGTTCTATTTTCCGCTTTCATAGCCTCTGCCTGGACTGATGCAATTTGAGTGGCCAGATGCGACTGAATGGTTATCGAGTGCGTTTTCGTACGGCGATTTGTGTACTCCTTCCGACTTAATGCGTCAGCTACCACGTTGGCCTTGCCTGGATGGTACTTGATCTCGCATTCGTAGTCGTTTAACAATTCCACCCATCTTCGTTGTCTCATGTTCAGCTCCTTCTGATTCAAGATGTGCTGGAGGCTCTTGTGGTCCGTAAAGACGGTGCACTTTGTGCCGTACAGGTAGTGCCTCCAAATTTTCAGAGCGAAGACCACGGCTCCCAGTTCTAGGTCATGGGTCGTGTAATTTACTTCGTGCGTCTTTAGTTGGCGGGACGCATATGCTACCACTCTTCCACGTTGCATGAGAACGCAACCTAGGCCTTGATTCGACGCGTCACAGTAGACTACAAAATCTTCCGTTCCTTCGGGTAGAGATAGCACAGGAGCGCTACAAAGAGCTTGCTTCAAAGTTCGAAACGCAATCTCTTGTCGGTCTGTCCACCTGAATGGCACGCTCTTTTGCGTAAGCAAGGTAAGCGGCTTGGCGATCTTAGAGAAGTTTTGGATGAATCTCCTATAGTAGCCTGCTAGGCCTAAGAACTGACAAATTTATGTGGGCGTAGTCGGAGTTGCCCATCCTTCCACAGCTTTGACCTTAGAGGGATCCACATGAATTCCGTCTTGGCTAACTATGTGACCTAGAAAATTCACGCTCCGTAGCCAAAACTCACACTTAG
Source organism: Lactuca serriola (assembly GCF_051521515.1). NCBI lineage: Eukaryota > Viridiplantae > Streptophyta > Magnoliopsida > Asterales > Asteraceae > Lactuca > Lactuca serriola. Next base: position 176,439,905 of record NC_136412.1, on the reverse strand, counting down.
AGAGTTTGGCGTAAAGCTTTTCCGATCGCAGCGTCTCTAGGACTTGTCGGAGATGTTGGCCATGCTCCTCTTTACTTCGAGAATAGACGAGGATGTCATCGATAAACACAATGACGAAGTTGTCCAAGAACGGTCGACAGATTCGGTTCATTAGGTCCATAAATGCGGCGGGTGCATTTGTTAGACCGAAGGGCATTACGACGAATTCATAATGTCCATAGCGGGTTCGGAAAGCGGTTTTAGGAATATCTTCTTCTCGGACCTTGAGTTGATGGTACCCGGACCGTAAATCTATTTTAGAAAAATAACTAGCTCCTTGGAGCTGGTCGAATAGATCATCGATTCGTGGGAGTGGGTAGCGGTTTTTGATAGTGAGTTTATTTAACTCTCTGTAATCGATGCACATTCTGAAAGATCCGTCCTTCTTTTTGACAAAGAGTACCGGAGCTCCCCATGGCGAGTAGCTAGGTCGGATAAATCCCTTGTCCAGAAGCTCACTGAGTTGGCTGGACAATTCCTGCATTTCAGCAGGTGCCAACCGATATGGCGATTTAGCGAGAGGAGTTGCTCCTGGAACTAGGTCGATTCGGAACTCAACCTGTCTCTCTGGGGGTACTCCTGGAAGATCTTCGGGAAACACGTCCGGAAATTCACACGCTACTGGAATGTCTTGGATGTTAGTTCCTTCTTTGGTCTTGTCCACTATGTGAGCCAAGAACGCCAAATTGTTCTTTCGCAAGTGTTTTTGTGCTTGGATGCACGAGATGAGACGAAGATTCGTACTGGGTTTATCTCCGTAAATTACTAGGGTTTCGTGATTTGGGAGACGAAGGCGAATGGCCTTCTCATGGCACATAATCTCAGCATGGTGGGGGCTTAACCAATCCATGCCGATAATCACATCGAAACTCCTAATTGATATTGGCATCAGATCTATTCGTAAGACGTGTTGGTTGAGGGTTAGGGTACATCCGATGTAGATCTCCCTAGTGGATTCGGTTTTCCCATTGGCCATTTCCACCGTATAGGTTTCATTTAGCTTCTGGGGTTGTTGTTTTAATAAATGTTTAAACTTCTCGCTTACGAAACTTCGCTCCGCTCCGGTATCAAATAAGATGCATGCATAAGTGTGGTTTAGGAGAAACGTACCGGTCACAACTGCGGGGTCTTGAACTGCATCACTCTGACCCATAGTCAGCATTCTTCCTGCTCCTCTGTTTCCTGAGTTGTTGTTGTTAGGGCAATCTCGACGGAAATGCCCCGTCCTTCCACACCCAAAACAGGTGTGGCTAGGCCCTGCGTTGTTGCCGCCGGTATTGGTGTTGATGTTATTGCGGGGGTTGTTGTTGTTCTGGTTGTTTCCCTGACTCTGGTTCTGAGAAGGATAAGTCCTGCAGAACCTTGCAGTGTGTCCCCTTCGGTTGCAACTGGTGCAATGGAACTCCTTGCATTCTCCATGGTGATGGAACCCGCACTTATTGCACTTGGGAGAATTACCGGAATAGGGTCTTGAAGCATTTGGAACAGCTGAGGCTGGAGCATGTGATGTGACTGGAACCGGCGCAGTGACAGCGTTAACTGCCATCGTTTGCTGCTTTTTAGAGGTCTCGGGGCCCTGACACCCCTTCCTCTTGTTGTTCCACCCTTTCTTACCATCACTCTCCTTCTTTTTCTCAGTCTCTACCGGTTTCTCGCCCTTTTTGTGGTTATGATCGTATAGCCTCTTTGCCAATCTCTTTGCACTGTCAAACGTTTCAGGGTTCGCAGCTATCACATTCCCTTGAATGGGGGATGTCAGTCCCCAGATGAATCGTTCGATCTTCTTTCCCTCTGATGTGATCATACCCGGGCACAACAGAGATAGTTCACTGAATCTCGATATGTAAGCATCGATATTCCCATTCTGCACTGTGAGATTCCATAGTTCCTGCTCCATCTTCTGTATTTCGCCTCGGGGGCAGTACTCAGCCGTCAACATCTCTTTCATTTCTGCCCAGGGAATAGAGTTGGCTACAGGGAGTGTCATAGCTTCTACGTGACCATTCCACCAAGTGAGTGCTTGGTCCATGAAAGTGCAGGCCGCGAACTTCACCTTCATCTGCTCGGGGCACTCGCATATCTCGAATACCGACTCTACCTTCTCGATCCATCGCTTTAGAGCGATCACTCCTCCAGTGCCGTTGAAAGTTCGGGGTTTAGCGTTCGCAAAATCCTTGTAGGTGCACGTTTTAGTGAGTCCTTGGTTCGTCCCGTTGTTCGAACTTCCGGATCCTTGCCCGTTACCTCCTCCGTTGTTCCCTCGGTGAAGTTGTGCCATAGCTGCTGTGACTGCAGCAGACACGGCTGCCTGGAAGGCAGTGGAGTCAACTTCGGGCGGGGTTGGTTCGGGATTTCCGTGAGTAGCTGGGCGAGGCATCTTTCTGTCATGAAACGGAAAGATGTTGAGTGTACGTGGTTTCTGTGAGGTGGCGACCCTACTAACTAGGTGTATGATACGAACCTAAACATTACTACCATCGAGCATATAATCATAACGTCTCAACACATAACAACTGAAAATATCATAGCAAAACACACAAAAGTTTATTAATATTATCCGTGTTTAGCACAAGAAAATTTGCTCGTAAGAGCATACATAAGTAACACTAATCCGGCAGCATATCGGCTCCATGAGTAGTGTAGTCACTTAAACATAGAGCCGGAGTACATAACATAGTTCCTAATATCCTACTATGATAAGTCTATCCCTAACCGCGATGAGCTGCGTCAGGAGGTGGTGCCGAAGTCATATGCCGAAATGTTGCGCCAATAGCTGCGCCATCTCTGCCATGTCTCCAATAACCTCATCCCTCTCATGCTCTGCTCGCACTGCCCGAGCTTCCATAGCATACAGCTGTTGTCGCAGTGCGGCGATCTCAGCTTCGAGGGAACGGTTCTCTCTTGGGAGGTTCGCTGGTGGAGTGGGGTGGTCTGGTTGTGCCTCGTCCTCGCATGACGGGATGGGGTCCTGGTCCCCAGCCTGTCCTTCCTCGTCGTCACTGTTAACTCCTCCAAACTCGTAGTCAGTGTCTACGTATTCGTCGGGTCCGACATCGTGTGCTTCACCTGGATTCTCTCCTGGCTCATCCACAAGCATCCCGTGAGCTACTAAGGCCTGATGATACTGGATACCCTGCTGCTCCTCCTCAGGCTCCTCCTCCTCCTCTAGCCACCCGTTGTTTCCCTGATTAGGGAAGTAGGGGTCTCCAGGGTGATGAAAACCAGCCATGCTGTCTGCGCGAGTACGCGAATATGCTAACATTATTCCTAGGGTACTATGACTATTATACAGACTAAGCAAACATTCTCTTTTTGGGTGATAAAGGGTATAGTTTCAGGTTCCCTGGCTATACCGATCTCATCAAGACGTGTGTTAGTTTTACCTTGGAGAGAATGTAGTTGATCAGGCTACATTCACTCCTTGGTATCACTAAGAACAGTCCCGAATTAACCGAGATACCAGTGTTATTGTTGTTTGATTCGGTGTTAGATTCTTATCCCTAATGCAAGCAAGTGTGTTTCATTTACTTGTTTTGTTCAGAGTTATGTTAGTCCCTCTTTTTGGTTTATAGTTGCATATCAATGTGTGGCTCGACATGCTAGTTCACTATAAACAAAGCTCTGATACCAACCTGTCACACCCCCGAACCAGACGGCGGAAACGTCCGGGGGCTGTCGTGACTCAATTGTATACCATAACATTGAATATATATGAAACATAACAACATTCGTCACCATTCATCAATACAGTACAACCAGTAGTGTTTACATGAAATTCATTGGTTAAACATTACATTCCCAAAAATTAAATTGTTCAATTCATACATAGATAAACTGCAACCGTCACTGAATATGATATCCCTTGATTCACTGGTTCCCTGAGAATACAAGTATTTTGAAAAACGTCAACATATGAAATGTTGGTGAGTTCATAAGTAATGTTTGAAATCCAATGTTTGTATTGTTTGAAAACCACCAGAAAATCCGATATTTTCTGAAATGAAAAACTTTCGAAAATGTTTGTGAAGATCCATAGGTATGCCTATTTGTTTCTATACTTGTGAAAATTGTTTATTAAAAATTATATGCGTTTCGAATCCGATATGTTTGAAAAACCTAGGAAAACCCGATGTTTTCCTAATCCTTTGAAAACCGTTATGTTGCGTTGAAACCATTACAAAGATAAGAGTGTCATTCCCAGGCGACGTTGGATTATTTTTGAGCATGATTATTTACTACAAACCCGCGTTACACAAACGCCCAGTTCATAGTAGTACTAACGATCCCGAAGGCGTCGTTCGTACCAATCACGTTATCCAGCCGCCCTGACTATGTGTCATCCCACATCCGAAGAGTAAGAGGACACGAAGGCCTCGATAACTCTATTAACCGGTTGGGGATAATATGCGTGCGAGGGGTCCCCGACCCGCCTCGTAAAATATGCAGACTTTTCTAGCAATACCAAGGACCCTTGGAGACCAGTGGTATACAATCCATTGAAAGTCCCTCTACGTTGTGCCGAGTCGGTGAAACTCAACACTTCGTAGAAAATATGCGTCTTCGGGCCTTAAGATCAGGTCATTGGGCTAGCTAGGCCCAACAAGCAAGATTTTACACTTTTGGGGCCCGAAGATGGTGCGTAGACGTCTGTGCACACTCGTATGTAAGCTAAGTTCCCAAACATTATTTATATGAATCGTAGTGTCGTAGAGTTAGTAGTTGTAGATTTCTATTGGCTCGAGACCGAGCCAATTCGTTTAACAACGACTTTTGGTATTGTAATGTGTTGTATTTCGTCGATAGTCGCGGTGCCATTATTTAATCAAATTGTGTATATTGAATTAGCTTTGAAATATTTCTGTTTTCAGCCCCTCATTATTTGTAAAATTTACATTTTCAACCCTTTTATTGAATATTTCCCGGTTTGGTCCTTAAATTAATTTTCTTGACATTTTAACACCAAAAATTATTGAAATTAATAATTTTCAGCATATTTTTCATAGAAAACAGTTTAGGTCCCTAAAAATGCAGTTTTCTCGGTTTTAATCCCTTCTTTTCGCAACTTTGACAATTTTGGCCCAAATTGGAAAATTTTTGCAACTTTGGTCCCTTTTAAATTTAAAAAGCATTTTAAACCTTTGAAAAGGGTTTGGAACACTTATAGTCCACTGTTTTACAGAAAATCACAGTTTTGGCCCTCCAAAACAGAAAAATTCGCATAATGGGCCTCATTGGGCCAAAAATGTCATTTTTAGCCCATTAAGCTTGGAATTTATGTTTTTAATCCCCTAAATGAGTATATTTCTAGAAATTGATTTATGGAAACTGTTTTGGCACACTTCATCCAGTAGAATTCGTGATATGCCAATTTGGACCCTAAATTTTGTGTTTTTCACATTTTAGGCCCAAAATTTGTGTTTTTAATCCAAAGAAAATTGTTACTAAACCATTTAACCATTTTTCTTTAAACACTTTGTATGTAGAAATATATTTGAAGCTAAAATCATTTTTCACAAGATATATCTCGGTTTTGAGGGGTATTTTGGCTAGATCCAACATTATAACACACAAAAGCATACATATAAGCATGGAAATCATACAAGGCATACAAAACACATATAGATCTACACTTTCACTTGTATTCCCCCCCCCCCCCCACAAAACTCATAAAAACAGAAAATAGGGGGTATGAAGCTCACCTTGGGTGTTGATTCGGTTTTTGAAGAAAGAAATGAAGTGATTTTTGGCCTTTGCACTCCTTGATGTACTTTTCGAGTTTATGGGGTTTCTAGAGTGCAAGATCATGATTTTTGCATGTATTAGGAAGAGATTTTTGATAAATAAGGAATAAAAGTCATAGATCCAAGCAAAACCTTACCTTAGATGATGATTTTGTGGAAGAACTTCCTTGAATGCTTCCTAATTTTCGAGATTTTGGATGGAGAAGAGGAAGAAGTCTTGAGTGAATTTTAGAGAGAGTTTGTGAGTGTTTTGTGTGTGTGTGTGGTGGTGCTCTCGGCCGAGTTCAAGAAGAGAGAGGGAGATATAGACATGAAGTGATGTGCATGGATACATGGAATGGATTTGCATGGAGATCCACAAGACAATAAGGAGGTGGCACACTAAGGTCAACCCTCTTCTTGGGCTTGAGCTTTTGGGCCGAAAATAATGGAGGAAATGAGGGTGTTTGAGCCTTAAATACTTAAGCCCAATTTTCATGGTTAAGTTGAGTGATTTTTGGTCCAAATAAATTTAAATGTGATTTTTATGACTTGTTAGGGTCAAATTAGGTTAATTATGGTTCATAGTCATTAATTTATTTCATTCTAGGTCCAACATGGCTCACAATATTGAAATAAATAGATGTGGGTCCAGTTAGAGCCCAATTAGGGTTCTAAGCCCAGGATAGTCCAATTGGAAGCTTATTGGTCCATTTGGATCCAATAAGGAAGTTCTAGTCCAAAATAGACTTAACAAGAACTTCTAGGGTTTTCCAATTGTTTGATGACTACTTGTAGTACTTGTATAATGTATTTGATTGAAGTTTTTGATTCACATCAACTTGAATGTATAGATTACATGGCTCAAAATTTCCAGTTGTGACAGTAGATCTATGAGTATATGTATGCCTTGTGTGATTTCTATGTTTATATATGTTCTTATGTGATTGTGGTGTTGGATCTAGTCAAAAAGTCCTTAAAACCGAGATTTACATTAGGTTGTATGAAACAAGTATAAATCATATTATTACACACAAATCATTTCTAGAAAAATAACCAAGTTGGTTAATATGAACATTTTTGGGCTAAAAACCCATTTTTGGGCTCAAAATGTTGAAAATATAAATTCAAAGGGGCCCAAAATGACAAAATGCAAATTCTGATGGTTGAAATGAGTCAAAACAGTTTCAAAAATGTATTTTCTGGAAATTTACTCTTTTGAAGGATTAAAATGTAAATTTTTAAGCATAATGGGCCAAAAATAAATTTTTCGGCCCAATAAAGCCCAAATTGCGAGATTTTCAAATTAGAGGGGCTGAAACTGTACTTTTCTGTAAAACAGGGTTAAAAATGCTTTTCGTATTTAAAAGGGACCAAAGATGCAAAAAATTTCTATTTTGGGCCAAAAGTGTAAAAATTGTGAAAATAGAGGTTTCAGCCGAGAAAACTTCATTCTAAGGGACTAAAACTGTTTTTTTTTCAAATAAATTTGAGCTGAAAAATACCTTTTCAACAAGTTTTGATACTAAAGTGTCAAGAAAAATGGTTTAAGGACTAAAATGGAAATTATATTATACAAAGGGTCAAAAGTGTAAATTTATCCAAAAGAAAGGGGCTGCAAAAAGTAAAATTCTAATGTTTTAAACAATAAATCCGTTATGATGAAATACTAGTACCACGACTACCGACGAAACATAATACACCTTCAACACCAAAAATCGTTACCAAACGAATTGATTCGGTCTCGAATCAATAATGAATCAAAATTCTATACACGACGATACTACAATACACACGCTGAAATTACGGGAAGTCAATACACACGCGGGAATTCACCAGACGTCGATACACCATCTTTGGGCCCGAAAGTTTCAAATCGTGTTTGTTGGGCCTAGCTAGCCCAATGACATGATCTTTAGGCCCGAAGGAAACTCGCTTAAATGATATTGGGTCTTATACGACCTAATACCGTGTAAAAGGACTTTCAATAGCTCATGTGTTGTTGGGCCCCAAGGGTCCTTTGGTACTGCTAGCAAAGTCGAGAATTCACCAATGCGAGTCGGGCCAAGGGCCTTTCGCATTCACGATAGCCTTGAACGACTTATGGAAATAGCGGGGGCTTCGCACCCTCTTTTCTCCTCGGTTGTGGGGCTATGAGAAGTTAGGGTGGTTGGATTAAGTGAATAGTACGGACGACGCCTAAGGGATCATTTGTATTGTTGTAAACTAGTCGTTTTCATTAATGCGTGTTTATAACAATTCACAATCCATAATTAATCCAATGTCACCTGGAATTATCGAATACACACGTCACAACGGTATAACAAAATATAAAACGCGTAATTCAAAATATTAGGAAAACATCGGGTTTTCCTAGGGTTTTCAATTCATACACCTACAAGATGCATACCAAGTCTAACAAATTTTTTTTACATTTATAGAAACAAACAAGCATACTTACGGATCTTCACACTTTTTACACGACACTCTTTTCAGAAAATATCGGATTTTCTGGTGGTTTTCAAAACAATACAAAACATTATATTTCAAACATTACTTATGAACTCACCAACATTTCATATGTTGACGTTTTTCAAAATACTTGTATTCTCAGGTAACAGGTAAATCGAAGGGAAAAATGTACTCAGTGATGTCTTGTTGTTTGTTTAACTAGTATCGAACAACCTACTTTTTGGGAATGTAAGGTTATGAAACAATGTACTAAATGTAAACACTACCAGTTGTACTATTTCAATGCATGGTGATGAATGATGTTATGTTTCATGTATATTCACTGTGATGGTATTCAATTGAGTCACAACAGCCCTCGGACGTTTCCGCCGTCTGGTTCGGGGGTGTGACAGGTTGGTATCAGAGCTCTGTTTATAGTGAACTAGCATATCTAGCCACACATTGATATGCAACTATAAACCAAAAGAGGGACTAACACAACTCTGAACAAAACAAGTAAAACATAACAATAAAACACCCTTGCTTGCATTAGGAATAAGAACATAACGCCGAACCAAACAAGATAACGCTAATATCCCGGTTAACTCAGGACTGTTCTTAGTAGTATCAAGAAGCGAATGTAGCCTGATCGACTACATTCCCTCCAAGGTATAACTAACACATGTTCTGATGAGATCGCGATAGCTAGAGAACTTAAAAACAAACCCCTTTATCACCAAAAAGAGAACGTATGTTTAGTCTGTACAATACTTGTAGCGTTCTAGGAAGGATGGTAGCATATTTACACACTCTCGCAGACAGCATGGCTGGTTTCCATCACCCCGGAGATCCTTACTTCCCTAACCATGGAAATAACGGATAGATCGACGAAGAGCCTGAGGGAGACCCCGAGGAGGAATCTGACGGGGAACCGGAGGCAGGAGCTGAGGGCGAGCCTGCCGAACCAGAAGAAGATGAAGGAAACTTTGAGGAGGAACCTGACGACAGCGAAGGGGGTGATTCGGACGCGGAGTCCGAAGTCATCAACCCCCCTTACCCGATTAGGGTGCCTGCTTACCGGGGGGCCCACTGGTCCTACACCCCCCTGGGGTATTGATCTTTGGAGATGGAGCAGACAGCAGGGACAACGACCCCCGTTCGGCATGTCACGCGAGTTCTTTAACCTGAGGGACGGAGGACCGGCCGATCGAGCCCTCCCGGTCATGGTGAGACGGTTACGGAACACTAGCGACCTTGCTCAGAGCACCGCCGACCAGGTACGCCAACTGTGGACTAGGGTCGAGCGTGCAGAGCAGGAGACACGAGACGTCCTTCGAGAGTTCCAAATGAGGCAGGTGAGGTGGGAGTCTCGACTCCAAGACGCAGAACGACAGGTGGCTCGTCTTCAGGGAGCATCCACTTCCTCAGCACCACCCCCGGGCACAGCTCATCGCGATTAGGGATAGGCTTATCTGACTAGGCCATTAGGAACCATGCTATGTACCCCGACTCTATGTTTAAGTGACTACACTACTCATAGAGCCGTTATGTTGTCGAACTAGTGCCACTCATGTATGCTCTTACGAGCAAAAAATTTCATGTATCAAATGCGGATAATATTAGTAAACTTTTACGTGCTTTGTTATGATATTACAAATTGCTATGTGTTGTGAATCTATGATTGTATGCTACATGATAGAAGTACTTAAGTTTGTGCCTTACACCTAGTCAGTAGGATCACAACCACACGGACGCCACATACACTCAACATCTTTCCGTTTCATGACAGAAAGATGCCTTACCGACCTACTCGCGGAAACCCTGGACCAACCCCACCCAAAGTTGACTCAGCCGCATTCCAGGCAGCGGTCTCTGCTGCGGTCACTACAGCGATGGCACAAATTCATCAGGGGAACAATGGAGGAGTCAACGGGCAAGGGGCCGGGAGTTCGAACAACGGAATGAATCAAGGACCCACCAAAACATGTACCTACAAGGATTTCACAAACGCCAAACCACAAACCTTTAACGGCACTGGAGGGGTGATCACTCTGAAGCGATGGATCGAGAAGGTGGAATCGGTATTCGAGATATGCGACTGTCCGGAGGAAATGAAGGTGAAGTTTGCAGCATGCACTTTCGTTGATCAAGCGCTCACTTGGTGGAACGGACACGTGGAAGCCATGACACTCCCTGTAGCCAACTCCATACCGTGGTCGGAAATGAAAGAAATGCTGATGGCTAAATACTACCCTCGAGGTGAGATTCAGAAAATGGAGCAAGAGCTGTGGAACCTCACTGTGCGGAATGCGGATATCGATGCCTACATATCGAGATTTAGTGAACTATCTCTGTTATGCCCGGGTATGATCACCTCGGAAGGAAAGAAGATTGAGCGATTCATCTGGGGACTAACCTCTCCGATCCAAGGAAACGTGATAGCTGCAAATCCCGAAACTTTCGACAGTGCTAAAAGATTGGCAAAGAAGCTGTATGACCACAACAATAAGAAGGGGGAGAAGCCAACGGAGACTGAGGCCAAGAAGGGAAGTGATGGCAAGAAAGGGAAAAACAACAAAAGGAAGGGGCATCAAGGCTCCGAGACTTCTAAGAAGCAGCAGACAGTGGCGGTTAATGTTGCCACCGCGCAAGTCCCAGCTACACCACATGCTCCAGCCTTAGCTGCCCCAAATGTTCCTAGACCTTATTCCGGTAATCTTCCCAAATGCAACAAGTGCGGTTTCCATCACAACGGAGAATGAAAGGAGTTGCAGTGCACCCGTTGCAATCGAAAGCGACACACGGCGAGGTACTGCAAGACTTACCCTCCCCAGAACCGACAACAGGGAAACAACAACAACAACAACAACACCCGCAACAACAACAACATCAACGCCGGCGGCAACAATGCAGGGCCTAGCCACACCTGCTATGGGTGTGGGAGGACTAGGCATTTCCGCCGAGATTGCCCCAACAACAACAATCCCGGAAATGGAGGAACGAGAAGGGTGCTGGCCATGGGTCAGGGGGAAGCAATTCAGGATCCCGCAGTCGTTACCGGTACGTTTCCCCTAAACCACACTTATGCATGCATCCTATTTGACACCGGAGCGGAGCGAAGTTTCGTAAGCAATAAGTTTAATCATTTATTAAAACAACAACCCCAAAAGCTCAATGAAACCTTTACGGTGGAAATGGCCAATGGGAAAACCGAATCCACGGGGGAAATCTACATCGGATGTACCCTAACCCTAAACCAACACATCTTTCGAATAGACTTAATGCCTGTATCCATTAGGAGTTTCGATGTGATTATTGGCATGGACTGGTTAAGCCTCTACCATGCTGAGATTATGTGTCATGAGAAGGCCGTTCGCCTTCGCCTTCCTAATCATGAAACCCTAGTTATTTACGGAGACAAACCTAGCACGAACCTTCGCCTCATCTCGTGCATCCAGGCACAAAAGCATCTACGAAAGAAAGATTTGAAATTCGTGGCTCACATAGTGGATAAAACCAAGGAAGAGACTAACATTCAAGATATTCCAGTAGCGCGTGAATTTCCAGACGTATTTCCTGAAGATCTTCCTGGAGTACCCCCAGAGAGGCAAGTTGAATTCCGAATTGACCTCGTTCCAGGAGCAACCCCTCTCGCTAAATCACCTTACCGGCTAGCTCCTGCTGAAATGCAGGAATTGTCCAGTCAACTCAGCGAACTCCTGGACAAGGGATTCATCCGACCTAGTTACTCGCCATGGGGAGCTCCGGTCCTGTTTGTCAAAAAGAAGGACGGATCTTTTAGGATGTGTATTGATTACAGAGAGTTAAATAAACTCACTGTCAAAAATCGCTACCCACTCCCACGAATCGACGATCTATTTGACCAGATCCAAGGAGCTAGTTACTTCTTTAAGATAGATCTAAGGTCCGGATACCATCAACTCAAAGTCCAAGAAGAGGATATTCCTAAAACCGCTTTCCGAACTCGTTATGGACATTATGAATTTGTCGTAATGCCCTTTGGTCTAACAAATGCCCCTGCCGCATTTATGGATCTGATGAACCGAATCTGTCGACCATTCCTCGACAACTTTGTCATTGTCTTCATTGATGACATTCTCGTCTATTCCCGAAGCGAGGAAGAGCATGGTCAACATCTCCGACAAATTCTAGAAACTCTGCGATCGGAAAAGCTATACGCAAAACTCTCCAAGTGTGAGTTCTGGCTTCGTAGTGTGAACTTCCTAGGTCATGTTGTTAGTCAAGAAGGAATTCATGTGGATCCTTCCAAGGTCAAAGCCGTCGAAGGATGGGCCGTCCTGACAACACCCACGGAAATTCGTCAATTCTTAGGTCTAGCAGGCTACTATAGGAGGTTTATTCAAAACTTCTCTAAGATCGCCAAGCCACTTACCTCACTTACGCAAAAGGTCGTATCATTCAAATGGACGGACAAGCAAGAGGTTGCATTCCGAACCCTAAAGCAAGCCCTCTGTAGTGCCCCGGTACTATCTCTACCGGAGGGAACGGAAGATTTCGTGGTCTACTGTGACGCGTCGAATCAGGGTTTAGGTTGCGTTCTCATGCAGCGTGGAAGGGTGATAGCTTACGCATACCGCCAACTAAAGGCGCACGAAGTGAATTATACAACCTATGATCTGGAATTGGGAGCCGTGGTCTTTGCTCTGAATATTTGGAGGCATTACCTTTATGGTACGAAATGCACCATCTTTACGGACCACAAAAGTCTCCAACATATCTTGAATCAAAAAGAGCTGAATATGAGGCAACGAAGATGGGTCGAATTATTAAACGATTACGAGTGTGAAATCAAGTACCACCCGGGCAAGGATAACGTGGTAGCTGACGCATTGAGCCGGAAGGAGTACTCTAATCGTCGTGCGAAAACTCTCTCAATAACCATCCAATCTCACTTAACCACTCAGATTGGAGTAGCCCAGTCAGAGGCCATGAAGATGGAAAATAGAGCAAGCGAAGCTCTACGCGGAATGGAAAAGAATCTAGAGGTGAGAGAGAACGGAGTATACTATTTCATGAACCGTATTTGGGTCCCTAAACTCGGAGGATTTAGGGAGGTAGTCATGAAGGAAGCTCACAAGACGTGATACTCCATCCATCCCGGCTCAGACAAGATGTATTTGGATATTAAACAACACTATTGGTGGCCTAACATGAAGGCGGAAATCGCCACCTATGTTAGTAAGTGCCTTACTTGTGCCAAGGTAAAGGTGGAGTACCAGAAGCCCTCAGGGTTATTACAGCAACCGGTAATCCCTGAGTGGAAATGGGAAGGGATTTCTATGGATTTCATGACCAAGCTACCCAAGACGTCGGATGGACTAGACACCATATGGGTAATAGTCAACCGACTGACGAAATCTGCCCATTTCCTGCCAATAAAAGAATCCTACAAGATGGAGAGATTGACACGTTTATACATTCGAGAAATCGTGAGACTCCACGGAGTACCAGTGTTTATTATCTCGGATAGAGATAGTAGGTTTACTTCACGTTTTTGGCAATCACTCCAGAAAGCACTGGGAACTCATCTCGACATGAGCACCGCTTACGACCCACAAACGGATGGTCAAAGCGAACGAACCATTCAAACGCTCGAAGACATGCTTCGCGCATGTGTGATAGACTTTGGGAAGTCTTGGGATACCCACTTACCTTTAGTCGAATTCTCGTATAACAACAGTTACCATTCGAGCATCAAGGTCGCTCCTTTCGAAGCACTGTATGGGCGTAAGTGTAGATCACCATTATGTTGGGCTGAGGTGGGCAACACCCAGCTAGCAAAAGCACTCACATCGGACAAGGCGCTGACGGGACCAGAGATCATTCGTGAAACCACGGAAAAGATAGTTCAAATTAGAGCTCGATTACAAGCATCGAGCGACCGAAAAAAGAGCTATGTCGATAAACGGCGAAAGCCCTTAGAATTTCAGGTCGGGGATCGAGTACTATTAAAAATCTCACCTTGGAAAGGAGTCATTCGTTTCGGGAAACGGGGAAAACTGAACCCACGATACATTGGACCTTTCGAGATCGTCGCCCGAATAGGTCCAGTGGCGTATAAACTGCAACTACCCGCAGAGCTAAACAATGTGCACCCCATGTTCCATGTCTCTAATCTAAAGAAGTGTCTATCGGATGAAACACTCGTCATCCCCCTTGACGAGATTGAAATCAACAAGAATCTCATGTTCGTTGAAGAACCGGTCGAAATTATGGACAGGGAGGTGAAGCAAACTAAGCAAAGTCGCATCCCGATCGTGAAAGTACAGTGGAACGCGAAGCGTGGGCCAGAATTCATGTGGGAACGCGAAGATCAATTGAAGCAAAAGTACCCTCACCTATTCTAGCATGCTCAAATCTAGCTTTCAAAAGAATTTCGGGACGAAATTCCCTCTAACGGGGGGATGATGTCACAATCAGGAATTTTTGTGCCTTGTAACTACAATACTTAAGTCAAATTATGAATCCAAAAACATAAGAGCATGAATGATGCTTATTCTATGACAACAAAAATTGCAATCAAATACACCATACAAGCATTACAAATGGTCAACAAGCAATTGGAAACCCTAGAAGTTCTTGTTTAGGTCCATTTTGGACTAGGACTTCCTTATTGGGCCCAATGGACCAATAAGCTTCCAATTTGACCATCTTGGGCTTAGAACTCATAAATGGGCTCTAATTGGACCCACTTCCATTTATTTCAACATTTTGGGCCATATTGGGCCTAGAATGAAATAAATCAATTATATGAACCATTTTGGGCCATATTTAACCTAATGTAGCCCTAATAGGTCATAAGAATCATATTTATGGTTATTTGGACCAAGCACCACTTAACATAAACATGGAAAAGGCTTAAGCATGCAAGGCCCAAATTCTTTTCTCTCCCTCTCTAATTCTCGGCCCAAGCCCATGTAAAAAGGGAGAGTTGACTTTCATGGCCACCTCATTTTTATATGTTGGGTTTTCATGCATCTTATCTCATATTTCCATGCACATATCACTTCAAGATCTATCTCTTTCTCTCTCTCTTGCTCTCGGCCGATTTCAAGCACACACACACACATTTCACTCATCTTTTTCTCTCAAGAAACTCTCTCATTTCTCCTCCAAAATTTCGAGATCTAAGGAGCTTTCAAGGAGATATCTCCACAAATTCTTCACCTAAGGTAAGATCAAGGTAGGATCTATGATTTTTGTACTTTGTTTTATCAAAATCTTCTTCTAATCCATGTAAAAACCTTGATCATTCTCCTAGAAACTCTCGAAGTTCGAGATCTTCCAAGGAGAGGTACTAAGGCCAAACTTTCTTCTCACTTCTTCTAAAGGCCGAAACCACACCCAAAGGTGAGCTTCATACCCCCTATTTTTCGGTTTTTATAAGTTTTGTGGGGGGGGGGGGGAATACAAGCAAATGTGTAGATCTATGAGTATATGTATGCCTTGTGTGATTTCTATGTTTATATATGTTCTTATGTGATTGTGGTGTTGGATCTAGTCAAAAAGTCCTTAAAACCGAGATTTACATTAGGTTGTATGAAACAAGTATAAATCATATTATTACACACAAATCATTTCTAGAAAAATAACCAAGTTGGTTAATATGAACATTTTTGGGCTAAAAACCCATTTTTGGGCTCAAAATGTTGAAAATATAAATTCAAAGGGGCCCAAAATGACAAAATGCAAATTCTGATGGTTGAAATGAGTCAAAACAGTTTCAAAAATGTATTTTCTAGAAATTTACTCTTTTGAAGGATTAAAATGTAAATTTTTAAGCATAATGGGCCAAAAATAAATTTTTCGGCCCAATAAAGCCCAAATTGCGAGATTTTCAAATTAGAGGGGCTGAAACTGTACTTTTCTGTAAAACAGGGGACTACTAGTGCTCCAAGTCCATTTCAAGGGTTAAAAATGCTTTTCGTATTTAAAAGGGACCAAAGATGCAAAAAATTTCTATTTTGGGCCAAAAGTGTAAAAATTGCGAAAATAGAGGTTTCAGCCGAGAAAACTTCATTCTGAGGGACTAAAACTGTTTTTTTTCAAATAAATTTGAGCTGAAAAATACCTTTTCAACAAGTTTTGATACTAAAGTGTCAAGAAAAATGGTTTAAGGACTAAAATGGAAATTCTATTATACAAAGGGTCAAAAGTGTAAATTTATCCAAAAGAAAGGGGCTGCAAAAAGTAAAATTCTAATGTTTTAAACAATAAATCCGTTATGATGAAATACTAGTACCACGACTACCGACGAAACATAATACACCTTCAACACCAAAAATCGTTACCAAACGAATTGATTCGGTCTCGAATCAATAATGAATCAAAATTCTATACACGACGATACTACAATACACACGCTGAAATTACGGGAAGTCAATACACACGCGGGAATTCACCAGACGTCGATACACCATCTTTGGGCCCGAAAGTTTCAAATCGTGTTTGTTGGGCCTAGCTAGCCCAATGACATGATCTTTAGGCCCGAAGGGAACTCGCTTAAATGATATTGGGTCTTATACGACCTAATACCGTGTAAAAGGACTTTCAATAGCTCATGTGTTGTTGGGCCCCAAGGGTCCTTTGGTACTGCTAGCAAAGTCGAGAATTCACCAATGCGAGTCGGGCCAAGGGCCTTTTGCATTCACAATAGCCTTGAACGACTTATGGAAATAGCGGGGGCTTCGCACCCTCTTTTCTCCTCGGTTGTGGGGCTATGAGAAGTTAGAGTGGTTGGATTAAGTGAATAGTACGGACGACGCCTAAGGGATCGTTTGTATTGTTGTAAACTAGTCGTTTTCATTAAAGCGTGTTTATAACAATTCACAATCCATAATTAATCCAATGTCACCTGGAATTATCGAATACACACGTCACAACGGTATAAAAAAATATAAAACGCGTAATTCAAAATATTAGGAAAACATCGGGTTTTCCTAGGGTTTTCAATTCATACACCTACAAGATGCATACCAAGTCTAACAAATTTTTTTTACATTTATAGAAACAAACAAGCATACTTACGGATCTTCAACCTTTTTACACGACACTCTTTTCAGAAAATATCGGATTTTCTGGTGGTTTTCAAAACAATACAAAACATTATATTTCAAACATTACTTATGAACTCACCAACATTTCATATGTTGACGTTTTTCAAAATACTTGTATTCTCAGGTAACAGGTAAATCGAAGGGAAAAATGTACTCATTGATGTCTTGTTGTTTGTTTAACTAGTATCGAACAACCTACTTTTTGGGAATGTAAGGTTATGAAACAATGTACTAAATGTAAACACTACCAGTTGTACTATTTCAATGCATGGTGATGAATGATGTTATGTTTCATGTATATTCACTGTGATGGTATTCAATTGAGTCACAACAGCCCTCGGACGTTTCCGCCGTCTGGTTCGGGGGTGTGACACGGGATGATTGCAGAGCACACACCACATGTTTTCGTTTTCTATGAATTACTCTGATTTGTCAATGAATTGTTAAAATCTAATTACTTTGATTTTATTGGGATGGACATGTATTAACGATCTATTAATCTAAAAACAAAACAAAAAACAAAAAAAAATTGTCATGATTTTCGGGCGTTACAAAAAATAGCTCATGGAAGTTTCAAATGAATGTGATGAAAGGAAATATATATATATATATATATATATATATATATATATATATATATATATATATATATATATATATGTATATATATATATATATATATATATATATATATATATATATATACTAGTTTAAAACCCGTGGAAACCACGGTTATAAAATTAATTAAACTTTAATAGTGAGAACTCAAAATAATTAATCAATTATTTTAAATAAATTATTACTTAACTGATATTTTTTTAGTTATATAAAATTTAATCGTTAATTTAAATAAATATATGAAATTCTATCATCTTATAATTTATATTAATTTTATTTTAATTTTTATTCTAGTGTTGTTAATTTAATGTAATTAGAGTGGGAAATTTAAATTTTAAAATTTGAAATTAAGAATTAGTAAGTTGACAAGTGGCATACATTAATTAGGAGGTGTAATAGGATGACACATGGCATAAGAAGAATAAAATATACATTAATTATGAGGCTTAATATGATGACACATGTCAAAAAGAGATTAAAACTATTCTTTTATTAGAATAGAGATAGGGATATATATATATATATATATATATATATATATATATATATATATATATATATATATATATATATATATATATATTATGATGTTTTCATGCAGTGGCGGAATTATGCGATGGCTTAGGGGGGCCATGCCCCCCACCTTTTTCCAAATATTACCTTTTTCCAAATATTACTAATGGCTTAGGGGGGCCATGCCCCCCACCTTTTTCCAAATATTACTAATGTCTCACGTCTAATATTGAAATAAAACTAAACCTTTCCTACTTTTTCCTACTTTTTAGTCGAAATAAAACTAAACATTTCCTACTTTTTAGTGCTAAAATGAAAATTCTATCTTCATTCCTTTTCACCTTAACTGTCTTTTTATTTTTAGATTTATGATATCAGGTACAATTAAAAATATAGATTAATAAATTATTTTGGTCTCAATTTAAATTATAACTTATTAGTACGTCTCTATATATCTTCTTAATTGATCTTAATGGTCATATTTTACAAGTATATTTCTATCTTTCTTATTTATTAAGTTTAAACTTATATTTTGAACTTTTTTTAAATGAGATTTAAAGTATATTGTTATTTTTATATTAAAGTAACAAAAACATATCATCGAAAATAAAAGTGTTCAAATATTTTGTCATTCTAAATATAAAAAAATTATTGAAAGTGAAATAAAACCGAAATGCGTTTATTCAAACGAACTTCTTTGAAACTTGAAATATAAAATTATACCTTAGCATAATAAACTCTCATACAACAACGGAATTATTTATTTCATTACTTTGTTCATTCCTTGGTTCGATTCATTTACCAATTTTTTACGTCCAACTAAACACACATTTAGTTTAGCAACAATTGTGCAAGTTAAAAAAAATGTAAATTATCGAAACGTGTCACTTTGATGAGCTATATAGAAATATGTAATATTAGAATTTTTGAAATTTTAGCTTCGGCCCCCTAGTTATTACACTTGTGTTCCGCCCCTGTTTTCATATTTCAAAGTTTAGTTAGCGATCATTTGTAATAGGTTGCACATCAAACTAGATAGATAAAAAAAAGTGAATAATAATATTCGACCATCCAATGTTTTTTATTTTATTCTTTGTAAAAACGATTATTGTATATAATATAAAAAATGATATATGTAATAAAACAAAAATATAATAATATAGAATGTCATTTTCACATGTATAAACATAAATTTGTCAAATACTAAAAATAAGTAATCGATTTAATATATTTTAGTACCGAATTTTTTAAATTCTGTTGGATAAATTAATAAGCATCTTTACAAAAAGAAGGTGACGGTGGTAATAACAACAACAAACAATATTTTGTAATCTTTTTTTTTTTTTTTACATTTGTTTGTTATCCTTAAAAAACGTAAAGAGAACTATTCAATTAATGATGTTAATTATAAAGCATATATTTTTGTTGACTCTATAGTTTACCAATGATATACAAAAGATTTTGGTCATTTATATTAATACTTTGGAAAAGAAAATACATATTCAAGGGGTCATTCTTATATATTTCCTCCGGATCCAAGATAACTTGAAATTTTTGTTTTACAAAAGGATCTTTAGCCTAGTAGTATTTAATGAATAAATTTAATATAACATTGAGGATTTAGGTCCTGCTATGGGCAAGAGATGTAGACCTAACACTAGAGCAGTTGTGGACAAAATATGTAATTCTAACAATGGAGCAGTAGATGGTTCCTGTGTAAGCGTTCTAGAAGAACTTGAAAATTTTAGTTTTTTTAACAATCAACAAACATATAATGTTTTAATCACTACAAAAAATTAGATATGCCGATAATAAAGCTAAGAAAAAATGTTATGTTGTTTTTTTTTTCTTTTGGCCTTTTGTATACAAATACATTGGTTTGATTTTATTAATGAAACAAGAAAAAAATAGACCTTTTGTTCTCGTCTTCTCAATACACTTATATAGTTTATGCTTATCAATAGAAATTTGTTTTAACTAATAAGCACTTTACGTTTTAATTGTGGGTTGTCCTTCAAAAACCTAAACAACACAACTATTTGATTAATGATGTGAATTATAAAACATACTTTTTATGTTCACTCTATACTTTATCAATGGTATTTGATAGATTTTGGTCATTTATGTTAATAATATGGAAAAATAAAAATACACAAGACAAATTGAAAAATCTGTTTTACCAAAAGGTCTTTGGCCTAGCTGTATCAAAAAATTGACATTGACAGATAACTGATAACTGTCCTTAGCCAAAGGTTGAAGAACAAATTAGACGAAAAATGTAGATTTAAGAATAGAATAGTGGTTGTCTATATAAGTGTACTAAAAAAACTTCAAAAATTCTATTTTCAATAATCCACATAGTTTAATCACTACATAAATGGATAATGAAACAAACAAAATACTTTATGTTCCTTTTTTTTTTTTTTCTTTTGGCCTCTTATACACACATACATTGATTTGATTTTATCAATGAAACAAAAAAAATTGACCTTTTGTTCTCATCTCCTCAATTCACATATATAGTTTTTGTTTTCAAATATTTCACAAGTGTAGATAAAGACAAGACTGTACATTCTGCTTCCATTTTACCCTTTGATGGACAAAGGGGAAAAAACAAAATTAAGAAGGGTAATAGGAGGAGACAAATGTAAAATTATTGCAGGTTTTGGGGATTCCATTCCAGTCTCCAGAGGTCATAACATAACATGTTCCATTTGACCTCTGCACTCAAACAAACACCATCAAAGCATCAATCCCACTTTGTCTTCCTTTTATTTTTCCCCTTTCTCAGTTGTCTCCTCTCTGCCACACTCAATTATGCCACCCTCCCTCTTCCCTAAAGCAAAATACTTTATTTTTTTTTTTTTTTTTTTTTTGTGTTCAAAGTTTATGGTTTTCATAAAAAGTTGAAATAAAAAGAGCATTCTCATTTCTCTACACGTGGATGACGAATTATATTTTGGTCAAGTGACATGAATTGAATGAAATTATTAAGTAGAAATGACAAATTACATTGTGGTTTAATGACTTTTTAAGTCTTGAAGTAACAAACGTACATAAAAATGTTTTAGATTACATGGGCTTCATTCTTAAGTTTGTCTATTAATTCATCAACAGAAGAAAGTATAACACCCGCTTTTCTCTTTTGAGGCTCTTTCACATGTAAAACCTCCATATCCGATCTTATTTCCACCTTCAATTCCTGTGGTGTCATTTTCTTGATTGGTTTTGATTTTGCCTTCATTATGTTTGGAAGTGTCGCGTATCTTGGCTGATTTAGCCTTAAATCGGTTCTGTGTAACAAAATATATTTCTTTTGAATCATCAACATATTGATATAATTTATAAAGCTCAAGTGATTAATTTGTTGTTACTTTTTCATTTAATGAACTTAATCGGGAAAAGACGTTGGGGGTTGTTTCTTTTTGAGTTAATCCGGTCGTCTAATGGTGAAATTAATAAATATTGTGAAATTTGCTCAAGGGTAAAATGGTAATTTAGTCACGTTTCAACGGTTTATTCGGTCTAGAATAAGTACACATCTCTTTATCCATACAAATATTATTAATCATTCACTCTCTAACGATAAAATGTGATGACGAATAATATTCGGGATCACTTCTAGAAAGAAGGGTAAAATGGTCATTTACTTATATTCAGGCAATTCATTCGGTTTAAAGAGAAAATTGTCCTTGTTTATATATCACTTACCAACATGCAAACATCATTTATCCATTCGATACAATGGTTTTTTTTTTACATTACCATTTTCACAATTGATTATCTTTACAAATTAAAGTTTTAGGGTTAATCTAAAAAAAACTTATATTTTGTGTTTTTTTCAGATTAAACCTCAAATTAATTTTTTGCGTGCAAAGACCTTGTATTTTTCATTTTTTCTGAAAAAGCCCTCAACATTGTATTTTTTTCCAAAAAAAACCCTCAACCTTCTAAATGCTTCCAAATAAACGCTCAACCTTTTTATTTTTCTCAAAAAAAACCCTTTTTTTGGAAAAAAATGACCAAAAGTGCCGGATCAGAAGAATGAAAAAATACAAGGTCTTTTTTTTTGAGGTTTAATCCGGAAAAAACACAAAATATAAGGTCTTTTTTTAAATTAACCCTAAGTTTTAACCCCATTTGCTCAAGAATGATTGGTTAGAAAAATTAATTACTATAAAATATTTGAGAAAAGAATAAAGATTTACGTGATAACCGCAGGTAAATCCAAACACAAAGTTTCAAGGCCACCATCAACCTCTCTATCAACTGTTGCTACATTCTTCTCTTTGTCAAGAACAACCTTGAGAACACAAAAACAAACCAATAGTCATATGTATAAATAAAAATTACTGTATTAAAAATTAAAATTAGGGGTAGGCATGTAATTTTACCATAAACACACATCCAAACACCCCTAAGTAGCATTACGTATTTACATTTCTATTATATTTCTATATTCACTATGAACTATGATTCTTTTATGTAAAGGAAGAAAGAAAATGAAAGAAGAAACTTGTAAAGATTCAAATTAAAAATGCATATAGTGTTAAAACTTATAAAAAATTACTAATGTTTATACTTAAAATGCCACTAACCTTAGAAGCAAATGTCCCTTGTGGCCAGTTTAGAAGCCCAGCCACCATCTGGCCTGTTTGATTGCAATCATCATCAATCGCCTACATATTTTTCATCATGTCAAAGTTAGTGAATCAAATTTGAAGGCTACTCAAGAAATAAGAAAGCACACAATTCTGATTCAAGATAATCAAACTTTCGTTCTTTCTATCAAAGTCGCAATAACCAGTTTCAGAACTCTAATCCAAAGATCCAATCAAGAGAAAACCCACAAAATGATTCGATTGAAAAAGCGAATTTGGAGAAATGACCTGTTTGCCAAGAATTAGAAGCCCAGGCTTTTCAACATCAACAAGCGCTTTGAGGATCTTAGCGATTGAAAGTGGGAAAAGGGTAGCTGGTGCATCGACATGAATCGCACGATCGGCGCCCATGGCTAGGCCGGTTCGGAGAGTGTCGACGCACTGAGCTGGGCCGATACTCACAGCAATCACCTCTGAAGCAAGTTTGGATTCCTTGATCTTAAGAGCTTCTTCAAGAGCTATTTCGCAAAAAGGGTTCATCGACATCTTCACATTTGATGTCTCCACTCCAGTCTATACATAACATCTTGAACTAAATCAAATGAAAAAGAAATCCCCAATTTGGGGAAATTTAGGATTTGGGTTTTAGGGGTTTTGGAATCTAAGGAGTTTACCTTGTCGGATTTGATTCGGATCTTGACGGCGTAGTCAACTACACGCTTTATAGCCACCATGATCTTCATGTTTGTTTGTTTTGTGTATCGATTCGTCCCCGGTTCTCCGATGCCTGGAATTATTTGTGGAACCCGTCAAGAAATCAAAAACTATAAATACTACAACAAGCATCTTTCGTCTTTTATACCTTGTCAATGCAAATCCGATAATCTTGAAAGCAATTTATTTTAATACTTTTATCGATGAACGTTTAAGATGGATTAATTACCATATAAATATGATTCAGCGTCTAGGGTTAGAGTTTTTTAGCAGACAAGAATTCATACTTAAAGAGTTAAATTCCAATTTGAGCCGCTGTTCGACTAAAATCGAACCAAACACGAGCCATTAATATAATTTGGTTTACATTATACCCGCCACATATATGGTGGGTGCAGCTAGGGTGTTCAAAAATATCCGTATCCGAAATTCCGATCCGAAATTCCGAAATTCCGAATCCGAATTATCCGAAAAATCGGATATCCGAAATTTCGGATACAGAATCGGATACCAAAAATCAACTATCCGAAATTTCGGATATCCGGTTATGAACACCCCTAGGTGCAGCACCACATTCCCCTTTTACTAACATGGGATACCTACCATTAACACATCACTCTACCTTATTTTTTTTAATTAAATTTAATTCAAAAATATATTAAAAAACATATATATATATATATATATATATATATATATATATATTTTAAAATATTAATTATAAAAATAAGTTATTTAATAATAATAATAATAAGAATAATATTTTAAATAAATTATATTACTTAAATAATTAGGAAATATAAATCCAAGGTTTATTTTTTCATTTTAGAAACTATTTAGGTTAAAAGATTTCTGGTCAGGGTATTTTCTATCAATTTATTATATCTCAGGGGTAAAAGTTGTCAAGACATACAAACTATGTCTTCTTCCCCAACCAAAATACCCAGCTCGCAGGGTCATTTTTTCTCTGTTTCAGTCCTTCAAATGAGCAATCCAACTTCATTGGTCGTTTTGATTCGTGATGCCCACCATTGAAGACCACGAGCACGGAGAACCACGGTGGTTCGGGCTAGTGTGCACGGACCACGGTCGTGGTCAGCTAGACCACGAGACCCACCGTGGTCTGTATACCGGTAGGCCTTATAGTCAGATAAGATAGCATTACTCCCAAGAGTTTTCTTTTTCCTAATTGGTCCACAAGCTTACCTCGTGCAACTTATTTATATGATTTTTCTTATTTGGACTCCAAAATAAACTTATATTAGGCTGTGGAGAGCGGTTTTTACCACACCTTTTGACACATAGGCAGGGAAACACCGGCTCCTGAATGCGGTTTGGGTGTGGTTTAGACCGCAGTGTGGTAAAAACTAGCCATACTTTGTGATTGGTTGGGGATAATTTGACCATTTTGTGATTGGCCGGGGAGAAAAATAATGTTTTTACTTAAATTATTTTTTTTAAATAAAGTGTGGCACCACTCCTTTGGTGTGACAAGGAATCACACTTCTGTGGTAAAAATGACGTGACATTTATGTGACAATGAATGGAGTATGGTTTCAGTGGCATCACTCCCTCCGGCCTTAAAATCTAAGTAACAACCAACTAGGAGGTACAAAAGAAAAATAAGAACATCAAAGTAAATGTAAAATTGTAAATGACTTATCTTCGTTAACTTGATTGAAACACCATCTTTCCATCGAAGATTACCACCTATTTTAATCCTTGCATTAATATGGTTTCAAAATATTCGAGTGAATCTTTTGATTCCAGAATGACCAAATTACTCAAATGTAAATCAATGTTATGGCTTCGAGAACCTCATTGAGGTTGTTTGGGCAATTAAACATGTGTTTAGCATGGATCATTTCAATGGGAAAGGCAACGACATGTGGTAACAAGCGCCACAATGTTTGGACATTTTCCTATACTTCCTTGGATATCAGGCATGTCGTAAAAACGTGATCCTTGTCTTTCATGGCGCCTAGCCATAATTTGAAGGTCATATCAGAACTTATACCTCTATTATGAAGGTTTGATAAGGTTGGTAAATATTTGTGACCAATAATATACAATTTATTTAGGACAAGATTGTTATATTCACATGAATAGTTGAGCGATTGAGGAAAAAAGATTTCATCATTATAGCTAATGGTGAATCTAGGATTCAAAATCTCATGTGGTCAAATCAAATGGAATGATAAAATAAGCAGATTAATTTATTTAGTGGATCGGATTGTTAATAATATCATCTATATCAAATATAATATTTAACTTTATACCAAAGATGAAATGTAAACAAATCAAATTTAAAATAAACAACACATATATAAACAATAAAAAAAACAACAAAAATACTTAATTAATAAACAAATAAACAATTAAGATTATTCTAAAAAATTTGTTACAATTTTTAACCGTAAATCAAACAATTAAAACTTCTTTAAAACAATTTTGCAATCAATTTATTGATTTTGGAGCATTATATTTTTAGAATCATTCAATTATATTTTATAACTAAGTTTAAAACACGTATATTATACGGGTTGATTAAAAAAATATATTGAAATGTAAATAATATGTATTTTTTAAAATACAATTTTGAAATAAGAAATGAAATATGAAATAAGAAAACGAATTAATTGCAATTTAGTATAATATTTAGAGAAAATTGCAAAATTAACCAAATATGTTAATTACTTTGTGGAAAACAGCAAAAAAAATCCAAATTGCATTTTTAGCAATCAAAATCGCAGATGAATTAAGCTCGTCTGCGATTTTGGCAACTCATATGCAAATGTACAAGTCGCTAAAGCACAGTCGTGCTTTAACGACTTGTACATTCGCAAATGAACTAGTTCATCCATGAACATAGAAATCCATATGTGAACATAACTATGTCAAGTATAAAAACATAATTTTTTGCTTCATTTTCACACTTTTTTGTTGGAAACTCTCTCTAAGAAGTGATTTTCTTAGCCTATATGCGATTATGGACGATTTCGTAGTCTAACCTATCAATTTAGTAGACAATATTTAAAAACAAAGAAAAAAACTCAAATTGTAGTTCGAATGAGAGAAAATCGCAGATGGGCTTAGTACATCTGCGATTTTAACCATACAAAACAGGTATTTATATAGCAAAAAATAAAAAAAAATTAAAAAATTAAAAAAAAGTCATCTAAGAATTTACAAATCGCTAAAGCAAGATTGTGCTTTAGCAACTTGTACGTTCGCAGATGGCTTGTTAAAATTGTAGATGGGCTTAGTCCATCTGTGATTATGGTGACTAAAAATATAATTTGAGGGTTTTTTGGCTATTTTCCACACAATATTTAACATATTTGGTTAAATTTGTAATTTTCTCTAATATTTATTATATTTGATAGTTATATATATATATATATATATATATATATATATATATATATATATATATATAATATTATGTGGCTTTTAATTTTAAAAATTGAAAAAAAAAACATAAATTGACATGTGGATATTATTTATTTAAAAAATATCATAAAATGACAAGTATCAAAACTCATTAGAGAATGACATATGACAAAATTATGATATTTATTATAGTAGATTTGTCAAATGTATGATATAACATCTTCAAAAGTTAAAACCATGTGACAACGGTAACATAGTAATTTGACTATTATTTTTCTAGATTCCCCTCTTTAATTACTGACTTTTTTTCCTTTTCATTTACTATAACTAAGAAAGTGATGTTTACCAATGAAAGAAGCGAATAGAGATAATAGAGATAATAAGAACCATTATAAGAAAAAGAGAGTGAGACCTCAGGATGAAGAAGCATGCACTCCTGGAGAAAGGCATATGACAACGGAGATGAGCTGAGCAATTGAATCCGCTAACAAGGAGCGGAGGGAAATAGAAGACGGCGGTGTCAAAAAAAATATGTAATTTTTTTTATTAGGGTTTTATCTTTTTTTAGTCTTTTATTTTGTAGACCATCTAATATTTCATTTTTTTGATTAGGGTTTAAAAAATCAGATAGATTAGATTACTATCTCTACTAAAATATAATGTATTCTTGTTAATTGCCTCTTAGATCCAAATAAATCAGTATATCTATTTTCAACAAGTGTCTAGTTGAATTTACTATACAACTGAACAGATGGCATATTAAATTTAGTATATGATCGAATTATAAAATGAAATCCAAATCTAGGGGTGTCCATAGACACCCTTAGCAATAGCGTGGGTCAGGGCCGGTCTAGACAGTGGGCAACCGGGCGACCGCCCAGGATCCACGTCTCTAAGGGGCCCAAAATTTATGGGATATATATATATATATATATATATATATATATATATATATATATATATATATCCTAATTCTAATAAATAAGTAGAACTCTGCACGACCCAAAATCGAGTTTTCCCGCTCATTTATTCATCTACGTAAATGCCATTGAATCAAATTGAATCAAAGTTCAAACTGATGCAATAAATCCGAAAATTTTAGCTGTCAATTGCAATTTCGTGCGTGATTTGAGGAGATTAGATTAGTAATTTGAAAATTTCAGTTATCACCTCCTTATCTTCACGCTCTTCTGGTTTTGCGCATATTTAGCTGGGAGGAATCGAAAGGAGCGTGAATAAGATGAGTGTCCGATGGTGCCCTGTTATTGTCTCTGTTCTTGGGCTATTGGTGTTCGAATCCGCTTTGTTTGTTGATGGAGGAACAACCAGTAGTTTTGTAAGAAAATATGAGAAAACTATCGATATGCCTGTTGACAGTGATGTGTTTACTAAGTCTCCCGGTTATAATGCGCCTCAACAGGTATCGATTTCCATCTAAAATCCCCATTTTCATATCGCTTTCATTTTAGGTTAGTTTTGATAGTGTTTTGTTCAATTTAAGAACCTCATTTGCATTTCGCTCAACTTTTGAGATTAATTGTATGATTTAGGAACCTCTTTACAGCTCATCTGCATCTACTTGATTTACACTTGGTATTGTCGATGATGTTAATGAAATTGATTGTCCGTTTTCTAAATCAAGGTTCATATAACCCAAGGTGATCATGTGGGGAAGGCAATGATTGTATCTTGGGTGACAATGGAGGAACCAGGTTCAGATACAGTTGTTTATTGGAGTGAAGACAACAGTAGTCAGAACACAACTAAGGGCATTATTACCACCTACACATACTACGATTATACTTTTGGATTCATCCATCATTGCAATCTTACTGATTTGGAGGTACTAATTTTGATTTCTACTACCAAACATTCTTATAATTCGTAACATTTAAGATCTTTACACTAATTTTGATTTCTACTACCAAACATTCTTATAAATAAGTACCTTCATTGCCACGTGGCATTCTCTCAGCCTCCCCCAATCGATTTTTCCCGCTCCTATCGTCTAACTGAATTCTCAAAATCGCCCTTTGATTCAATTTTCTCAGCAACTTCAGTTCATTTCGAAATAAATGGGTGTTTGTTATTTTTCTATTCACGATTCAAGATTTCATAAGGCAAGCTGTCATATCTTATTTCCTGCATGTTTTTTAAATGGAAACTCATTAAACCTTATTCAATTATGTATATATCAATATAAATTCACATTTATTATCCATAACTATCTATTCCAAATGATTATCACTACCTTATATAACGTAATATATCTAAATTTTAAAAACAGTCTTCAATTATCTTGGTTAAATAGTCTCACCTATCTCGCTTCATACTTCACAAATCGATTCATTCACATATCCAGTGCAGTGCAGTGCAGGAGCAGAAGAAAATAAAACAGCGAACTCGACATCCATTCTTCGATTAGGTATGGTGAAATATTCTCACATCTTTTTCATGTTTCTATTGCATAACTATTCAATATTCTTCTTCTTCCTGCTATATCATGTAATTGACCTTCGTTAAAAATTATAGATAAAAAATAACGTGTAAACCGGTAAAAACTAAATCATGATGGCATAAACTGATAAACTTTATAAAGTTATTATATAAATAAGTAATCAGTCTTTATAAAAACAGTTTACAGTGAAGGAATTCACATCTACTATATCAAAAACAAATATAATAAGCAGGTAAAGATATTCATGTCTGGAGTCCGCACTTGCTGTTGTTGATGGTTGAAAAACAATGGCATTTTATTATGTGTGACATTGAAAATACAAGTGTTCAAATAAAATAAGTTAAAATACAAAGTTTTGTGAAGAGGTTTTCTAAAATATTTGAGTAATGAGTGGGTGTGGGGCACTGTGTTACAGAAAGACCACCTATCTGTCATTACACTTCATTAGGGTCCATTTTATGAAAGTAGATTGCCATTTCGTGCTTTTATCCCATGATTTTTCAGATATAACTTCTAATTTTTAATTTATAAACTATAATATCTAAACTACAGATGCATTACTTTATGATATCCAATCAGGTTACACATGACTATTCGGTACGAAATAGTAATGTACTTACATACTGAAATTCTGGTTGTACCCTTGTGCTACTTAACTTCGGTTATTCATCCTTGATTCTGTGCAATTAAACAGTAGAAACAGTCACATTATTCCCACTAAATCAAGAAAAAATAATTCTAATTATTGCAAAACTTACTCATATTTACCTGTCATTTAATTCGGATCGTTTTAAATTGGGTATCAACCCCTTATAATCCGAAAAAACATACATGCCAGTGCTACTTATTTAGGATAAATTAATTAAATTTTAAAAATTTACCAACTTCATCCCTTAAAATCAGTAACGTATTACCCTATATATTATTACATTTTTAATCCAGTTGATCTTTTATAAATTTATGTTTTCATTCTCTTTATATTTTATAGAGCTCCAATATATATTTCTTCATCCCTGCATCATATACAACAAATAACATGTTAGTTTTCTTTTTACTTAGATTAATCATTCCCTATGTACTTTATATGTAATTTGTTCATCTTCTATTTCTCAATCCAAAACAAAAATATGCTTGATATGTGTTAGTGTATGTGTGTTGTGTGTGTTTCTATTGTGTTGTGTTTCAAACTATTTTCTAGAAAAACATAAAATAGACAACAAACTTTGTATCATATGAAGAAAATAGCATTGTACTTTCAAAAAAACCGATTTCTTAACTTTTTTCCTATTAAACCATTCTAATTTGAATGACCATTCCCAAAAATAAATGGAAAAATAGTTCAAAAAAGTGTATGTATTTTCATTGTCTAACAAATAGTAACATTATAGCTTTCAAATCCCTATTGATAAGTTTTTGTTTTTCAATTTTACCGATTTTAGCTTTGTTCTTTAAATTTATAATTGGAAGGGGTAAATTGGAGCATGTGAATTTTTTTTTTTAAATGTTCATTCCATTTTTCGTTAATAACATTTACAGTCAATCAAAAGTAAGGAAAACTTAATTTATGTAATAACTAAAGGACTCGATTTAATAAGCTCTAATACTTGAACTCACTGCAGCTGAATCAAGAGGAATGTGGGCACTTTTGTCGATCTACTGGTTCATGAGGAAGAGGTGATAGTTGAAAGTATGAAGCATAATGAACACTCTGCAAAATCAAGTTAAAATTACACAAACATTTAAAGTAAAAGAATTTTAC
Source organism: Lactuca serriola (assembly GCF_051521515.1). NCBI lineage: Eukaryota > Viridiplantae > Streptophyta > Magnoliopsida > Asterales > Asteraceae > Lactuca > Lactuca serriola. Next base: position 176,408,541 of record NC_136412.1, on the reverse strand, counting down.
ATACTCATACAATAATAATAAAAACCATAATGAAAAGTTAATATATAATGATTATAAGAACTATGAAAAAATAAAAAGTCCTTAGACTTACTGATGTGTATAATGAACCTCCAGTATGATTTGTCTTACCCGCTCCTTTATCCCTAGATCACTATTCCTGTTTATGTAAAATTATGAGTATAGATAAATGGTAACAATTGTACTTTAAAATGTTTTTTGGTTTAATATGATAGAAAGCTTCAACTTTTGGTAGAATATCATTTCTTTTTCATTAATTCACAAATAAAAATTATTTCATATATCTTGAAAAATAATTTACATTTTTTTTTGAATAAACAGTGATAATGTTACATAAAAAAACATAAATCTCTTAATTAATAAATTTAAAATTACTAAACTGTCTTTAGCTTTAATCTATGTTGCAGTGGTGGCTATGGATGAGGAGAGGATTGCAGGTTGCTGTCGTGGATTTTGGCACAAATTGTTTAACATGAGCTTTATGGTTGACCATGTGTTGATACTTGATACATGTGAAGGAATATCCACATTTCCCTTATTTACTTCATCTTGGAATCCACGTAAAGTGAACAAGATTTTGGTATTTTTCATTTTTTTTCAAAATTGTTTACTGAGTGATTGAATTTTTTGAATCATCATATTTCACTTTTTCATTGCATACTAAGCATCATTCTTGTGAAAATATAGAAATACTCTACAATATACAAAAAAATACTTGTAATCTTTTACCGTTTTACAAAGTAAACAATTCAAATTTATGCAGTGATTAAACCATCTTACCTTTTTTACTGTTAAATAAAAAAAAATTAATTAGTTACCTGATGTATTTTGATCAGTATAAATGTGTTATTAAATTTAGAAGGAAGATCATTAGTATCTTAATTCGAAATAAAGGCCGATTTGGTCTTTTTTTGGTGGATATAAATTTCGATAGTGTTAAAGTTGATTTTATGGTTCTGGGTTATTTTCACTGGAAAAAGAAAGATAAGAGGATATGTTTACAAAGGAATTTGAAGTCTTCATTTAATAATTTGGAAAAAGGGCATTTCAGTCTTTTTATGAATTTTGGCATATGTGATAGTTCTCTGGTTAGTTCGGATATTTGATTTTATATTAGACAGGTGGGGCTTCGGATTTTATTTGAAGTCTTTCGAGTCTGGACCGTCTGGTGCAATAATAAGTTCTGAGGGTACTTTGGTCCTTTTTCTGGATTATTACAAGAATGTGTTTTTTACTGTGATAGCAAATGAAGTTTCAATGCCTATGTGGTTATTGAATCAATTGCCATTGGATTCAGGGGATATGCAATCTTTATTATACCAAAAGATCTAAGGGATATTTTCGGTATTTTCTTAATACAAAAATAACCTATTGGATATTTTATTTAGATTCCAATCCTTGCTATTTTGATTTTACTCATTATTGTTACAGTAGTTGTTGGTGGCGTGCTCAAGCCATGGGAAAGTGTCTTTGCATACATACAACACCCATTCAGATTTTAGTGTGACCTGTTCTTGTGTAAATTGAGAGCATTTTTATTTTTCTTTTTGTTCCAATTGTTGACTTAATGTTGTCTTTGAATGTGTTTGACTGTATTTGTTCATCTGGAATTTAGATTTTCTTTACTTCATGTTCTATTTGTTCATTTAAACATTTTGTTTGTTTCATGAAATTTGTTTCTATAGTGAGAAGAAATGAAAATATGTTTCTGTATCCAGTTTCCTGTATGTATTTTCTATAAGAAATAAAAAAGTTATAGAATACAAGATTATAGAGGTGGTAAGATCCGATTAAAATTGATGTATTTTAAAAAAAATCAATCAAATGTATGCCAACAAGAATCATGCATAAAAAAAAAGAGTTTTCAAAAATCTTCATTCCGAATTAAATACTTCTCATTTACTTTGTAATTAAATACTTACAAATTAAAAAATTTATTGAAATATTCAATATTACAATTTATAAGTTATAAGAATTATTGAAATATTATTTTATTAAATAATTAATTTTTAAATTCAATTTAGAAATAGCATCCGTGGGTTCATAAGTTACCTAAATGATTTTTTTGGCATAAAGTTGGTTCAAACTCAAAGTAGCTCAAAACATAAAAAATTTGGTTTGATTGTTATTGCTAATTGAACGAGTGTATAGTGAAGAAAAAATGATATTTTTTTGAATCTTTATTATATTTGTTTTTAAGGGGCAATTTTTTTTCTTTTCGCCCCGGGCCCCATATATGTTTGGACCGGTCCTGGCATTGGTTCACCCTTGAGCATAGTGCATGTAAGAAGCTACTAAGAAAGACTGAGATGGATATAGTTTTTAGACCATCTATTGTTGCGAATGAGCAAACTTCCAAAAATTCCAAATTTGATTTTGCTAAAAATATTAGGGATGTTGACTATAGATCTCCAATAATCGTTGGTCAACCTATTGGAATTTAAATTGTTTAATCTGCCCTATATCTAGTGTATTACTTGAATTACATTACACTACATGTTATGACCATTAGCTTTAAACCCGCACCACCATTTACCGAGTGAGGCGTAATTTTAGGCTTTCAAGCTACCGATACCTAAGCCTCATTTGTCTTTGGATGCGGTAATTTTTCCCTTGTAATCCATGCCAATTTTCGGTTAATAGAGTGTCCATCCAAAAAAAGATCATACGAAGATGTTCAAGACGTTTTAAAACCTTCTTGGGGGCTTTGTAGATTGTGAAAAAAAAAGTGCCTAAGTTCCCAAGGATCGATTTACATAATATAAGTATACCACCAAAATGAGAGGCTAGGTGTTTTCCACCTTGAAAGTTTTGAACAAAAATTATCAATAACTAGGATCTAGTATGAGGCATGATCTATGTTAGCTCATATCGTCGACTCTGAATAGGTGAATGGAATGTTGCCAATGGAATAACCAATTGTTTTATGAGAAGGTCTATCTCCACTTATTGCACCTGAATACTAAAGATCTAGGGTTTGGGTAAGTTGACTTTGACACCTAAAGCTAGATTAAAACATCTTAGGATTTTAATCAAATTTTGAGAAATTTCGAAGGACCAAGAATCCATAAAACTCACGTCATTGGTGTATTGGAGGTGAGAGATCGTTGGTGTAACGTCGTGATTTTTATCATAATTTTTTTTCTTTTTAAAACGATCTTTAACAGAATACGTTAGCGGAAGACTTAGTTGTCTCAAAACATTTTCAAATCACCACGTTACCTCAAAATCAATTCATAATTTCAATCCATTTAAAAAATAGCAAAAGTAAATGTTTAATTTGATAGAACATCTAACGTGTCGAAAATGGTATCATTATCATCTAATTAGAATAACTACCCCATGTGAGAACAAGGATCTGATTGCACAGGGACAAGACTTGAACATTCAAACCTTGAGTTAATGCTTAAGATCAATGTCTGCTTCAGATTAACTATTCCTGGCAAGACCAGTCTTCAACAAAGTACTTCAAGTATTAAATATGGAGTAATGAGAATATTCAAAGTAAGGAAAATTAAAGAACAAGTAGAATGTTTTAAAGAGTTTGATTTGAGAGAAAGATGCAAGTGAAGTAAATTTAAATAATGAGTATATACAATGCATTATGCAACTCATTCCCAATGTCAATCTCATAATGTGTGAAATATCTCACAAATTCATCCTGGGAGAGTATCCAAATTATGTAGTGTTGGTGATTTGTATCACTAATATTATTTAAGTGTAATGAGATTAATTTTAGGGAAATCTCCGAAAAAATCCCAAAGTTTTGGCCTAGTTTATGATTTAGTCCCAAATTAATTTTTGTTAACCAAAAATGATAGAATACCGGCTAATGTAATCAATTTGACCCATTTTCACCTATTGAACCAGTAAATGCTCACGTGGCATCTAATTTGGCGATAATTGCTGACGTGTATGTTTTCTGTTTTATTGAAAAAGAATAGCTAAAGGGATAAGAAGAATCAACCTAGCAACCTCAATTTCATGAGTTGCCTGCCCTTACCAACCGAAGTAGAATTTCCTTGATGTCTTAACTTCTGATTTCTAATCCCCTATTATAATAAAAGGATACTTTTGTCTATGTGGCATCTTCTCAAGCTATAAATTTACAAATTGAAATTCCTATTGTCACACCCCCAAACCAAGGATGGCGGAAACGTCCGGGGGTGGAGGACTTCATGTACAGTATCACAACAATGTGTATAATAGTGCTCAAAGTAAATACAACCATCATAAATATAATTGAAAAAGTTACACCAAAGTATATGTTTACATGTTTCAAAATCAATTACATTATGATGACAAAAATAAATTGTTGACGGTTTAACGTCCCATCCTCAAAGCGCTGAAGTTTTCCTGTTTCACTGATTTCCTGAGAATACAAGTAGTTTTGAAAAAGTGTCAACAATTAAGTTGGTGAGTTCATAAGAGTTTTGTTTGAAGTAGAAACCATTTTCCTTATAAAATCGATAGAGTTTGATTTCCAGAAAATCCAATATTTTCTTAGTTAAGTATGAACAGAATATTTCTATATGATGCGTTAATGAACCCTAGAATGACCCGTAGCTTTCTCCTATAATCGTCTAGCGTATATAAGTTATATAAGGTTTAAGTTAGATAAAACGTTGAATATAGTGGGTCTGCCCTAGGTCCACAACCAAACAAGGAACAGGAGATGAGGCGGGCCCACCAATTCTAAGCTAATCGAGACTAAATTCTTATACGACTCAAGCATATACGCTCAGCAATTATAGTTGAAGTCTAACAATTCTAGATGAAATATAGTTTTAATATCATAATAACTATTTTGTGAGAACCCGGTACTTTGGAATGTACCCCACTCATATGAAAACCCGGTACTTTGGAATGTACCCCATTTATATGAAAACTCGGTACTTTGGAATGTACCCCATTCGTATGAAAACCCGTTACTTTGGAATGTAACCCATTCGTATGAAAACCCGGTACTTTGGAATGTACCCCTTTTATATGAAAACCCGATACTTTGGAATATACCCCATTCGTGTGAAAACCTTTTTGTAATGTAAATGATCATAAACTATACCTATTATAGTTTATCAAAATGTTTGAAATGTATATGCAACCTAACTATACTTATTATAGTTTAGTATGTTTATTTGTGGTGTATAAGAAGCCTTTCTATGTAAGTCAAATGTATAGTACAATATAGCTATGTTTATCTTGCTTTGTTTTGTACTAATGGTTATGATGGAGGATTCTTATAAATTCAGTAAGTAATTTCCTATCATATAAATATATCATTACAAGAAATACATGTAATATATGAAGTCATCAAAGATTTAACACTTTGCTCAACATGTTACAAAGTGTTTTGAAAGTTATAAGCTATTAACTAAATTTAACCTTTCTACACTGTTTTAGAAAAAATCATAGAAAAATCATACGGAGTCGAAAACTAGATCCGTAAATTCTGAGAGTTCCTAAAATGTGTCTAATTTACTCACAATTTTTATCATGATTTATAGAAGCCTTTAACTTGTATTAAAATTCTCATATTCACAGACTGGTCCGGATTTGTGTTTGAAAAGACAGGATGTTTTATAAAAATCACCATAAATTGTAGAAAAATCGTGTGGAGATGTGCAAGTAGTCATTTTAAAGCTAAGAAGTGGAACTACTTGCACCTAAAAAAGTTTTGAAAACTAAAATGTTTAAGTTGTCCAAAACTGTCCGTGAATGGAGTTGAACTTTTCTGATGAAGGCTGTTAGAAAAGTTTAGTTATGTTCTTGGTGTTTTAACTTGTATTCCCCCCCTAAAAACTTGAGAAAACATGAAAATATAGGGGTATGAACTCACCTTGAGTGGTTTCAGAAGATGGATGATGGAGAGAAGAAGTGTTCAACTCAAGAACACTTGAAGAATCACTTGACGGTTCAAAGATCTAACAAGAATGTGATGATGTTTGTGTAAGAAATCAATGATTTGAGTAGAATGAGGTGTAATAATCACAAGGAGGATGAATTATCCTTACCAAGAGAAGAATAAAGCTTGAAAATCAGCATTAGAGTCTTGAATTCTAGAGAGAGGAAGTGAGAGAGGAAAGAGTTGGATCTTCTTGGTGAAATGAGAGAAAATGAGAGAAGTGAGGAGAGAGGAGAGTTTTCTTACCCTTGACCAAGTGTATGGCTGAAAAAGGGTGAGAAAGTACCATGAAATGACTAGGTATGGGCTGATGATGAATAGTGACATGGAGTGGGTATGGGAGGTTGCTTGTGTCATAGATTAAAGCAAAGTCAACACTCCATCCTCTTGTACTTCATCCACTCTTCTTGGATAAGGTTTATCCCCCAAAACGTGGATAATTAATAAATATGGGGCCTTATATGTTAAAATAAAGTTTTTGGTGAAAATCTTAAAAACGGACCTTAAACGCAAAACTAGACGAAAACCGGGAGAAAAAGAACTTCCAGCGAGACCTCTCGGTCCTAGGCCGAGGTTCGGTCCCTACGGATGCCGAGCCGGAAGCGAAATGGGGCGAACCAGAAGCGAGAGGCGAAGGCGAAGGCTTGGTCCGAAGTCTTAGAAGCGAAGGTGGTCAGACCCGAAATGAACCGAATGAACAGTAGTCTCGGGTTCGGGTGGGTGTTTGCGAGGTTCGGGCCCGAGAGGACCCTTCGGGTTCGGGTCAGCAGCCTTCGGCTCAGAAGGGTTCGGTCCCTAAGAGGGGTTTCGGGTCCTTAAGAGGGGTTTCGGGTCCTTAAGCCCTTTTTGTCCGTTTTGCCCCATTTTAAGCCGTTTTTGACCCGTTTAAGGGTCGGAATGACCCGAATGACTTCAAAAAGTTACGGAAACTTTTGAGAGAGATTTGGGAGAGATTTCACATTCTTGGAGAGATTTCTCATACAAAGAGATATTTGGGAGGGATTTCACATTCTTGGAGAGATTTGGGAGAGATTTGACATTCTTGGAGAGATTTCACATACAAAGAGATATTTAGGAGAGATTTCACATTCTTGGAGAGATTTCCCATACAAAGAGAGATTTGGGAGAGATTTCACATTCTTGGAGAGATTTCCCATACAAAGAGAGATTTGGGAGAGATTTCACATTCTTGGAGAGATTTCTCATACAAAGAGAGATTTGGGAGAGATTTCACATTCTTGGAGAGATTTGGGAGAGATTTGACATTCTTGGAGAGATTTCTCATACAAAGAGAGATTTGGGAGAGATTTCACATACAAAGAGATATTTGGGAGAGATTCTCGATAAAGAGAGATAGAGTGGAAACGATTGAGAGAGGTTTCATTTGTGACCTTTTTGAGTGTCCGGCTTCGCAATGCAAGGTCCGTAAACCCCGTTAAGCCTTGTTTAAGGATCTTACACACTCCTGATGAGTATGCAACATTGTTTTATCGGTTTGGCTCGTCACTTACCATAGTTTTTAGGTTAAGGAGATCTAGATGTATGTACTTTTCGATTTATGATCTCTCATTCTAGCGAGTTGTTTAGTAAATACATAACGTAAGCCCTAGTACACAAGGGTTAGTTGAGTTGACCGGTTTGACTTGTTGACTTTATTTGACTTTGAATTGACCAGAATTTGACGGTTGTCACACCTATTTTGCCGTTCCTTTGAATTTATACTGTTTAATATATATATCGATATCAATATCAATAAATCAATAACTTTTTTTTAAACAAATCTATTATATATTCAAATTTGTTCTGTTTACCCTTTTCATCCCAAAATCACGGCTCTAATCCTCTAATTTCTGCTTCTTTTTGGAAACTAAATAACCTATAATCCTGCCACTTTGTAATTCAAAACCATCACCACACATACGTCGCCGCCACTCTTTCTCTCTGCCACTAATATCGTCACCCTTCCTGTCCATCGTCGTCTCATTGCAACTATTTTTTACACTTTCATCTCTCTCCAATATTATTATGATCCTCAATAATATCGATACAAGGAACCAGTAATATCGTCTCTCTCTTAAACCATATTATATTGTTTTAGTTCTTAGTTCATTACTCTATATGAAATTAACATGGCGCTATGGTTTTTTGCTAATTGGAACCTTCGATTATGTGCAGATCTTGAATTTTTTTTCTTTGAATTAGGCTAAATAGTTACCGAATTTGTGGTAAGTTGATAATTTTTCACTATGTTTCCTTCATGATCCCTTTACGTTTATGAGATTATATACGCCTCATCACAAAACATAGCCTGACGTTTTGCATTTTCCCTTTCAAGCATCTATATTTTTTCGGTTATATCAAGCTAAATCCACCATTCATCTGCAGAGAAGTTCAATAAGTCAAATAAGTCAATGGAATCATTCTCTCTTGATTATTTGTTTTTTTTTTTATTTTTTAAATAACTCTAAAGACCCAACTGATGTGTGTGTATTAATAAACTTTGTTCATCGTGTAGGATATTTACGATTTTGTGTGTTGTGTGTGAAACATGTGCATGTTTGGGTGTTCTTTTTGTTTGTATTAATTCAAATGGCATCAATGTATTATATAATAAAATAGCATCGTAGTTTCAGTTCTAAGCCAAATATATCATCATACTTTAATTTTTTTCGTCATGTTATATTTGTGTTTTTTCTTTACCTTTTGGTTAATTTTGATTAGATATGTGTTTGATATAATGCAAAATTTTAAAAATCAAAAGTGAATTGATATTATGGTAATAAAATTACAAGTTCATTGGTTATATCTATTCATTAGTTATTTCATGTATTGTTTTTGTTAAATTTTGTAAACAGGGACCTCACAAACGCACACACGTTTTTTTTTAAAAGTTGTTATATTAACCTTGATAGTTTCAAAATGTTATTCAATTTTAACGCTATACTTTAAAAGTTTTTTTTAGGGAAATGTAGTTTAAATAAGATGATATTATAAAGACATAGTTTAAAGTAAATTATTACATTGTTACGAAATTATAAGCAGTGAAAGTCATGTGTACCATATTAGATGGTGAAAACAAAGATTTATTTCTTTATATATATAGTAACATTTCACTTAAAAAATGTACAGTCTATTGCATTGTAATTTTCAAAGGTGGAGAAAACAAAGATTTAGTTTGTAATGATGGGTTAGGATTAAGATTTATCTATAAATATATCCAAGGGGTAAGTAAGATGCATCCTAGTACCTTTTTGTGAGATTATTCATTTATTTACTTAAATTTCCTATTCACATCTTTGTTATACTCATAATAAGTTTTGATTTAATATCAATGCTAAAACTTTTTTCATTCAATTTATCTGCCTATTAAATTGGTTCATATTCCAATAGAGAAACCAAGTTTTGCCCTTCTAATTTAAAGTATTGCTACACAATTTTAGATAGAGATGTTTGTGGACGTTAATTTAGGAATCTTCTTTTGCCTACCACTTTTCTGTTTATGAGGTTTAATTTTTCCATATCTAATTTGTTTCACATTTGGTTCGTTTTATGTGGTTTTTGCATATCTGGTTTATTCCAAACACTCCATGCAAAGCGTTGTAAAGCATGAAATTACTATTGATCAAATGGTTGTTGCATTGTGTGTATTGCATTCTTTTATTTCCATGTCTATAGACTATAGCATCACTACATCATTGTAGGTGGTGTTTGCTAATGTTTTGGTAATGACATTACTTATATTATTTCAATATTTCAAATTTCTAAAGGATTGTAACTATTGTCACACTATTTGAAATCTTTATCCTGCAAAGCCTATTTAATTCAAGAATATGTTCTTTTTATTACCCTTTTAAGACAAATATTTTGTAATCATACCAAGTATTGCTTATATTTGTTAACCTACCTTTAGTGGTAGGTGTAACTGGTGGTACGTATAAATTTATAAGTTATTAAAAGTCACTGTATCAAAAAGTATTTTTAATATTATTAGTTAAGTGATTTATACAATTCAAATGTGATACTATGAGATGCGATGTATTTTTACATGTATTTTTAGTTAAACTTAGATATATGTTTTAATTAGGTTTTACCGGTTAATAATTGAAAAAATTACATAGTCTTTGGACTAAAATTGAAGTAAACAAGATATTATAAGGATCAAATCTGTAACTTTCTACTTTTTAAAAGTTTATGACATGGTAAATTTTATAATTATGTAAATTACAATAAGTATAAAATTTAATTCTTGATTAATTTGTAACTTATACTCTAGAAAACTGTTTTTACCATTAACAACAAAAGTCAATTTTCATGTCTACATAACTATTATTATTTATTACGATATACGACTTTATGTTTAGATGATGGTTTTTAATATTTTTTTCTTTGAATAATACTTTAGTTTTTTCTTTTAGTTAATATATAAAATAAAATTGATAAATGGACATTATAATCTTTGCTAACGTCATTTTCTATTAAAAAAAGCTCTTTGTAGTTAAATGGATGTGCTATAGTATTTGTAGTAAAACAAGGATAATAGATGGGTATGTTAGATGTTTTTATATAACAATCTACTTTCAAAGTATATTTCTATTTTTAGTTTTTAATTTCATTAATTTGACTCTCTTTTTTTTTAGTTTTTATCAAATTATGCCATATAAAAAAATATGTTGCCATTTCTTTAGTTTCTATTTATAAAATATGTCTTATTTTAAACAAAACTTATATCTTATTAATTTAATAAAATTTTATAAATCTTTTATCTGTGGTTTCCACAGGTTGTAACCTAATATATATATATATATATATATATATATATATATATATATATATATATATATATATATATATATATATATATATATATATATATATATATTGATTAACTCATAACCATGGAAAAATAAAATAGTATGAATCCAACACAATACCTCTAAACCTCAACCCAACAGTTTAACCACTATGCTACATACAAACTTTTATTTTCAATTATAGTTTTTTCTATATGATGTGAGAAACATATAAATACATTTTAAAAATACGTTTCTAAATACGTTTTCAAAAATATATTTTTATATATGTTTTTAAAAAAGTGTTTATTATATAAAAACATACTTTTTTACAATGTAATTAAAAATGTATTTTGGAAACGTGTTCTCAAAAAATATATTCAAATATGTATTTTGAAAACGTATTTCTCTAAAAATGTATTTAAAAACTTATTTTTTACAACATATCTAAATACACTATATTTATTTTTGTTTAATAATAATAATAATAATAATAATAAATACCATCAGTTTCTCACATTATATAGAAGAAATCAGACTTAAACACAAAAGGTTGCATATGTCTTAGTGGTTAAAGGTGATTGCTTATATTTCGGAGTTCCTGGGTTCGATCCCGACTACTTCTTTTTTCACGTTTACCATTCTGAGTTATTGAATATGTTAATATAAATGAAATCAGCATCTAATAAACACAGAAGTTTCTAGCTTGGTTGGTAAAGGCGTGTGGGCATAGTTTTTCTTTTTCAATAAAACAAAACATAAGGTGACGTGGCATGCATTGTCAGCTGCCATGTCAGCAATCATCACCAAATCAGATGCCACATCAGCATTTACCGGTTCAATAGGTAAAGAAAGGTCAAACTGATTACATTATCCGGTATTCTATCCTTTTTCGTTAACAAAAATTAATTTGGGACTAAATCATAAACTGAGCCAAAACTTTGAGACTTTTTCGGAGATTTCCCTTAATTTTATGACTAAAGCTGATGAGTATTAAACAAATTAGGTTGGGGTAGAGTCCACACTTGTTTGAATTTATCCGGTATTCTATCCTTTTTCGTTAACAAAAATTAATTTGGGACTAAATCATAAACTGAGCCAAAACTTTGAGACTTTTTCGGAGATTTCCCTTAATTTTATGACTAAAGCTGATGAGTATTAAACAAATTAGGTTGGGGTAGAGTCCACACTTGTTTGAATTTATTCAATACTGAAAGTACATTGTCATTTACGGGTGAATCCCCTGAACCGACGGGGGACCAAGTGCAGCGCCCCTGGAAGTGGGGTCCAAGGGACAGAGCCCCCTAGTTAGGGTTGGTCAACAGGAGATTATTTCCCTATTATTGGTCATTTTCATTTGAACTCTCTAGTACACATACAAGAGCATAACATAATATCATACTCTCTTCTTTCACTTATAATTGAGTTTTATCCGATTAAAGATTTTGAGAGTACCATCAAATTACTTTGATCTAAAAGTGTAATTCACGACTCTCAGTTTTCCAACTATTCTAAACAACTCAATTTTCTAACATGTAGCACGTCCAAGCTAAACATTAAAGTGGACCTCCAAAATCATAGATAGGTTATATGCCCACTCACACATTCACATAAAAGGTAGCTAGCCTTATATGCAAGTGAGGCAGTATCTAGACTCTAGAGGACCATTACTAGTAATAATTTAAACTTATCAAAGTCATCTACCATGGATTTTCGGTTAAATAAACACAAGTCATTCCCATCCTAACATGAATTCATATGGTTGCACATAGTCATGAGAAAAGTTATTTGAAATTCATAATAGTTATTAAGTCTGTAAAACATAGTTTAGGAAGCATAATTTCATGTACGAACACATAGATACATATTATATTCCACATAACAAGCAAGTTTGTAAAACACTTAGTCATTCTTTATTTCATAAAAACATCATCTTTTATTTTCATGGGGACATGTATTCAGTAATTACTCACTTTAGTCCAAAGTTATCCTTCTTCACCATCAATGTATGTAAAAGTTTCTAACATACCCTTTATCCTCAAGAATAATGTAGTAACTCAAGTGTCACCTAATATCATTAAAAGTTTTATTAAAATTCAATAATGTGATCCATTAAGTCACTTATTAATATATTAATCCTAAATTGAAATTTTATAATATCAAAGTCTTCTTCATGTTAAAAGTGAACGCAGGAAAAAACGGGAATTAATATGGAAGTCAGATGCAAAAGATATGACACTTACAAGTTTTTTCTGTCTTGGTTCCTAGGTCTTACGTGGACATGGTAGAAATCTACTCAGACTGCATATGAAATCTATGTGTCTTATATGAAATTTCCGTTATGCGTGGACCAAGTAGAATTATATGCATACCACAAAACTTTGCAAGATTTTTTTTGTCTAAATCATTTCTACTTATTCCCAATTTCATCAAGGATTAGTCCATCTACATTTCCTTAGCTTAAAAGGATATTTAAACAACTTATTTTAGTCCTGACACATATGTTACCCAAAACCAAATCTTATTTCATACATGAATTAATGGTTAAGACTCTTTTGATATCACAAGAGCTATAAGGACCTCTTGTAGACATTAACGCCCTCATTAAGTCAATAATCTATTAATAGATTCAGAGTTCATTACCAAATAATTGAAGTAAAACAAGTGTCACTAATTTCTAGATAACGTCTACTAGATTCATATTCAATTCAAACAATCTGAATTGTAAAACCAATTCTAAAGTGTTGTCATTCCAATTCTACAAATAAAGTTGTGAGAACAGTTGCATCATTAGTTTTAGTTTCTAAATCAGAAGTGTTCTATTTCACTTAGTTCATTACATTTATTAAATCATTTCCAATTTGAAGATTGAACTCTTTCCAAGTTCTCTGTTCCATTCCAATGATAGTTTTTATTATAGCAATGACAATTTTATCAACAACTTCAAAAGGAAACTATGGAATCACAACATGTACCAAATATGAACCTCTAATAACATTTGGTAATCTAGTGGCAGTTTTTAACAAGTTTCACCATCAACAGACAACTCATTAAAGCATGAGTACAACCAAAATGTAGGTTTGCGGATTCAATCAACTCAAATCATCCAAGGGACTGAAATCAAACATTTCTATGGTGAAGTGTTGAACCAATGATAATTCTCCAAAATTTTATAACACCAACTCATGGAATATCATTATCTAATGGCATAATTTCAGATTCAAGGATTTTCCACCATTTATGGAGCTTTAAGCTTCCAATACTCACCAAACTCCACAATAATTAACTAGGGTTTGATACTATAGAGTGTAGGAGTACACATGCTAAAAGAAACATCAAGTCTAACAGCTAATCACTACTTCAATCACCATTTAGGGAAGTGGAAGCAATATCCCAAACCCTAGATTCTAATTGAGGGAAAAAAAGGAAAAGAAAACTACCTCCTAAGATCTTAGATGCTCACTTGCATTCAAACCCTTGCTTCTCATTTAATTTATTCGTCCAAATCACCATGAAATGATTAGAATCGGTTCATGACAACCTTGTTTCTCCTTTGAATTTTGATTCTCCCTTCAATGAATGATAACCTCCAAGTATATACTCCTTCATGTTACATAATGGATATTATAGTTTGATTTCTTTTAAATGTGACCCAATTGAATAGTATTTCTAAATGGGGTTCCATTATTATGACTTCCCCCCCCCCCCCCCTAATTAACTAGCTTTCAAGCAATTGAATCCATATGATTTTTAGATTCACCCTTCAAGTTTGGCAAAATGGTCAAATATAGTCCTTCAACTTCACAAGTTTACACCTAAACCACCATTTTGACTTGGAATATGACTAGGAACTTGATATTTCTCTAGAAAACCGCTTCCTATATAATTTATGACTTGCAAGTAGGGATGAAAGTGGGGCCAAACCCGGACCGGATGGACCCGGACTCGGAAAACCCGGAACCGGTTAACGGGATTTTGTAGAACTGAAAACCGGACCGGTATATAGGAACCGGTTCCGGGTACGGTTCCGGGTAAAGTGGGTCTAGAACCGGAAAACCCGGAAACATCAAAGTGGGTAGGTTGGACCCAGATAAAGTGGGTTTAGAACCGGAAAAACCGGAATTTTTTGGTAATTACTTACTACTTAGTAGGTTGAACTTTGAAAATTTTCATATTGATATCCCGAATTTGGGGGACTGTAACTCATTGAATATGAAACCAAAATTAACAAAATTATAGTCTAAAATCATGTACAAACTCTAAAATACACTCTGCAAAAAACAACATGTTAATCCGACTTTAAACGAATGAGATATGCATGTGTTAACATTTTCACATAATACAAAGTACAAAAACAAATAGCTGAAAAGTTGAAAATTTTCAATTTTGATATCCCGACTTCGAAGAACTATAAATCATTGAATGTTAAACCAAAAATGATAAAATTATAGTCTAAACTCATGTACAAACTGTAAACTACAAGTTGGAAAAAACCACATGTCAATACGACTTCAAATGATTTAGATATACATGTTTTAAAACTTTCACCGAATACAAAAAAACCTGAAAAACTAAAAACTTTCAGCTTTGATATCTCGACTTTGGGGGACTGTAAGTCAATGAATATAAAACTAAAAATGGCAAATTTATAGTCTAAAATCATGTACAAACTCTAAATTACATGTTGGAAAAAACCTCATGTCAATCGGAGTTGAAACGAATGAGATATGCATCTTTTAAACGTTTCATAAAAACCGGTTCCGGTTCCAAACACCGGTCGGTTTTTAGACCCGGTTTACCCGGACCCGATGGACCCAAACCCGGAACTCGGAAAAAGCCAATTTTTAAACTCGGAACCGGAACCGGTTCTATATATTCCGGTTCTAATGGTTTCAGTTCCAGTCCGATTCCGATTCCGGTCTGATTTTCCGGTTCTAAATCTCATCCCTACTTGCAAGCCCAACTTGGTAAACAATAGTCAATTCTCAACTCTCAAAATTTGAGAACTTTGGACCTTTAATTGTATTTTCTCTCGGTTTGACCTTATTAAACTTCTAGTTTATTTTTATCATTATACTTATCATATATTTTATTTAAAGATATATAATTATTTATTTCTTATAAATTTTTAATAATTATATATATTATTTTATTTTACTTCTAAAAAATATTTCCCACTAAAAATGGTAAAAATGTTTAGTCCCATTTTGAGGATATTACATCCTCCTATGTATATTTTTTTCTTCATGAAATAGACTCTATAAATTTGAAGATAAAATAAAGATGTCTGCAAAGAAAGGAAACAATATAAAAGTTACATTATTCTCCAATTGATATAATGATTAGAAGCATAACAAAATGATTATAGTTTATAAGAAAAAAATGATCCAAATATGATGTTCACAAACTTATAGAAAAAAACCAACAATGAAAAGAAGACATTTAGCTAATTTTATACTTACAAGAAACATTAACTAATTTAGTATCATGGCTCTAAATAGTCTACACATTCTCCCACTCTCTTGCTATTGATTTCGGATCTCATTTGTATTTCCCTAGCCTCACTCTACGCTACACAGGTATAGATCAAAACCAAAAACTAATGCTCATAATTATTAACTTCTTGAATCAAATGCATCAATTTCGCTTAAATTTCATTAGTATTTTCAGTAAAAGCAATTAGAAAACTACTTAAATCTATGATCTATTAGTGCATTGCATCCACTCGTTGATATTATTACTCAATTCCTTTCTAATAGTAACTCATCAAATGCATCAATTTCGCTTAAATTTCATTAGTATTTCCAGTAAAAGCAATTAGAAAACTACTTAAATCTATGCTCTATTAGTGCATTGCATCCACTCGTTGATATTATTACTCAATTCCTTTCTAATAGTAACTCATCAAATGCATCAATTTCACTTAAATTTCATTAGTATTTTCAGTAAAAGCAATTAAAAAACTACTTAAATCTATGCTCTATTAGTGCATTGCATCCACTCGTTGATATTATTACTCAATTCCTTTCTAATAGTAACTCAACTACAGTTCAATACACCACTATCAATAAAATTCATGATCATAATCATCTTATTCATATATCAAGTGAATCAATCTCGCAATGCTTCAAGTAAAAATTTGATTGCGCACTACTCAAATTTTCTGGAATTGCAAGAGGGGAACATATATTTAGTAATTGGTAATTATTAATAATAATTACAGAATACTGATAACCCCGAATTTGATTCCCCAAAATTGTTACCACTATTAGCGTTGTAGTTGAGGGGGCTCAAAAGTGTTGCGGTAAACCATTCTCCCTATACGTCCCTTAATCAAATCTTAACGAACTGGAGAGGGTAGATAAAATAAGAAAATATAAATTTCAGAGGACGGGGAAGAGCTAAAAGAAGAAAGATATAAAGACACATGTGATACATACCCGCACATATAAAATCTATTAAGTTATCTTAAAATACGGTGATACAAACATGAGGAGTAGGAAGAGATTCAACACAGTGTGTGGGAGAGAATCACAACTTTTTCACCGATCGTTGGTTCTTAGAAACCATAAATCGTCGGCCGATTTCGTTAGATCCAATAGAGCGAGTGTGACCGGCAAAGTCAATTGCACGGTGATGAGTGGAGTAACCTATGCTGCTAGTCGATTTCTAGTTTGGAGTCGATTCTTATACACCCAAAACCCTTAGGGGGTATTTAATTTTGTGTTGATTTTTTTTTTGTGAAAATGCTTATTAGTTTATATGGAAAAATAATGAAATTTTAGAAATGTGTTTTGATTAGCATATTTGGTGGCAAAAAGCTATGAGTTGTAAAATAAGCAAAAGGGTAGGAACAACGAGAAGAAAGATAAAAGAGATTGAGGTTCATTCAGAGTACCATGGTCTTTTTATCTCAAAAAGTCTAAGGAGTTTGAAGAAGTTATGATAAGTGATTTCTTGAAAACTCCTTCTTATATGTGGGCAAAAGTCATTTTGAAAAGATATTTTCGTTATCAAACCACTCAATTTAGCTTATATTGGCTTTTAAATTCTTGACTTCTTAAAAAACCAATAAGCCAATAAGTCATTTTTAAAAACAAAGAGAGCAGAGTACGTGAGAAGGAGTTTTGAACCGAGCAATCAAAGACCATGAAAAGGATTGATCAATACAAGTTGGAAACAAAAGAGAAACCACTTTTTTCAAGATGGCCAACAAAATGACAAAGGTCACGTATTTTTTTAAAAAGATGACATACAGGTACGTATGTCGTAAGCCCTTCAGATTTGACAAAAGATGACGTTATATTTATGACACTTATTTTTGTCTGTCGTAAATGTAGTGCATGTCGCAATTCATATCATTGAAAACCGTTTTTTTAATAATACAAAAATGAATACTACTACATTGCTATTTTTAATGTTTATTGATATTTATATATAATTACTTAGTAAAAATACCACACGACAATCTATGTGTGGCCATATTATACACATGGCCGCCAAGTTGTGATGCCGCATAAACAATTTATCTATTGCGACCCAGACAACGCTTGCTACATGAAACAAAAATAAAAGGGTTAATGATTTGTATCGTAAGAAACTATGTCACATGTACACGAATGATCACTTCGTGTTTCTATATATCTTATGTTCTTAAAGCAAATTTTGTATTCAAAATTTGTCATTCTAACCAACTGTTACCTATTAAACCCGTTATTGGTATCTTTGCCGAGTCGTCAATAGTTTTTAGGAGAACTAATTCAATAGATACTCAGGAAAGACGATCGTAGATATGTCAAAAGTGCCAACAACTTAGATAGCCATAAGTTGAACAAAAGATATTTACTTTAATAGTAACATATTAGAATGAAGGGATAATGACTTGAAAGGGTAATGAACTTTTGACTGTTGTTCATATTTAGTCACTAAACTTTTTTTCGTTATCTATTTGCCATTGAACTATTGAAACTGTTCACATTTTACCCTTATGACCGGCAACAGCCGGTCATAAGGGTAAAATGTGAACAGTTTCAATAGTTCAATGGCAAATAGATAACGAAAAAAAGTTTAGTGACTAAATATGAACAAAATCGAAAGTTCGTTTCCCTCTAAAAATTTCAATGACTAAATGTGAACAAACTTCCTCTTGTATTATGTTTTAGCAAATTATTTATTTTTGTTAAATTGTAACAACATTTGTTGATGAAGAAATCTATGAAATAAAAAAAAAAACCCTGAAAATATATTTAAAAAAACAAAAAACCAAAACCGAAATAAAAAACCAATGGTTTGACATTTTCCAAAATAAAAAATCAAAATTTCCAATCTAATTTTGGTTTTACAAAAAAATGAACCATTCTCACTGATGTGAATTATGACCATTGGTTTGGCATGCGAAATTTGTGACATCCCATGAATATGTAGTTACAACATCGTCTGAACTCATAATTCATAGTAAGGGGTTAGAGTATCATCGCATGAATACGTAGTTACAACATCGTTTGAACTAGTAATTCATCACCTACAGGTTATGGGCCTGCTGGTGTTTCCACTGGGTTGTCTAGAATAGTCCGTGGTCGCCATCTATACTCTGGTAGATGACTACATCGCCACATTGTTAGTTAAGGTTATGGTATCTCCTTTCATCCTACATCACATATTCATCATCATCTATTTACCTAATTATCATCACCTATCTCTCATCATTTTATTTTATCACACACCAACTATTTCATCTACCCATGTTTCATCTGCAACATATTTGTAGATATAAAATAAATATACCGTTTAAATCTTTTAAAACATGTATAAAATCGTTCATCCAGCATAGACAGCAAGTATTCAAATAATATGCACACATAACACGTAATTTATATAAAATACTTCATATCTATGTGTAAGATGAAAGTAACTATATATACCATAAAAATCCCATAAATGCTTCCTAACTTCGAACCCCAAGGTTTACTCTACTAAAGCTTCATATTCTCGGCTCTCTGAACCTAGAAGGGTCCATATCTATCACACCAAAAAGCTCAAGATAGCTCTTCCTCTCACTCTACACACTCAAGCTCGCTAGGGTTCTCACTTATGGGAAAGGTAGTCGCAATTGAAGGCCATAAGTGCCTTTAAATATGGCTCGGGCCCAAAGATTTCGGGTTTCTGCCAACAGCGCGGACTCGTCGAGTCGCCTCACCGACTCGTCGAGTCCATTCATTAATCCGAGTCATCAGTCGCGACCTTACTCGACGAGTTGAGGCATCAACTCGTCGAGTCTCTCTTCTTAACTCAAAAGAAAAATACTTAATTTATGATACCTGGAAATCCGGATGTTACATTTTCTTTTTTTATTTCATAGATTTCTTCATCAACAAATGTTGCTACAATTAAACAAAAATAAATAATTTTGCTAAAACATAATACAATAGGAAGTTTGTTCACATTTAGTCATTGAACTTTTTAGAGGGAAACGAACTTTCGATTTTGTTTACATTTAGTCACTAAACTTTTTTTCGTTATCTATTTGCCACTAAACTATTGAAACTGTTCACATTTTACCCTTATGACCGGTAACAGCCGGTCATAAGGGTAAAATGTGAACAGTTTCAATAGTTCAATGGCAAATAGATAACAAAAAAAAGTTTAGTGACTAAATGTGACAAAAGTCGAAAGTTCGCTACCCTTTCAAGTCATTATCCCTAGAATGAAAGTCACAATAATATACACGGAACATATTTTTTTCCATTACTTTTGTATCATTCCAGGTTATCAATCCGAAATCAACCTAACAATCTTATACTACATTTCTTTTATATAATTTCCTCATATTTATGCTATTATAACAAACCAATCATTTTTCTTGTAAAATGTATGAGCTCAAAATAATGAGTAATCTTAAAGATAACATATTTGGTGTATTTGACTAAAGATCTACCTCGATATTGCCAATTATGGTTGGGGTTGATAAGATTTTAGTTGCCTACTCGCTATATTTTTATTATATATCACACTTTTTACAAACAGCAAACTCCAACGCCATAACCACCAAAATCCACATCATGTGTACCTTAGAAAAGCGCGGGGACGTCTTCTTCCTAACTCTTACCGGCGACGGCGAACACCGCCTGAATCCTACTTTCATCTCCTCCATCCGTTCAGCTCTCTCCGAGGTTAAGTCCCAATCCACTACCGGCTCCGCTCTCGTCACCGTCGCCGATGGCAAGTACTTCTCAAATGGTTTCGATATCAACTGGGCCATATCCACCTCCGGTGGGTCTCCTTCCAAGGCCGTTGATCTCCTTCGGCAAATGGTAGATCTTTTCAAGCCACTCGTCGCTGACTTAGTATCCCTTCCTATGCCAACAATCGCCGCCCTTACAGGTCACGCAGCTGCTGCAGGGCTGATTCTCGCGATTAGCCATGATTACATCTTGATGCGGCGTGATCGAGGTTTTCTGTACATGAGTGAGATCGACATAGGGATGACGTTGCCGGACTATTTCACAGCCATGATGAGATCGAAGGTGGGGAAGCCGGAAGCCAGGAGAGATATTTTGATTCGGGCTGTGAAGGTGAAGGCGGAGGAGGCGGTGGCAATGGGGTTTGTTGAGTCGGCGCATGATAGTGTTGAGAGTACGGTGGAGGCTGCTGTGTGCATGGGGGAGGATTTGGCGAAGAGGAAGTGGGATGGTGAAGTGTACTCCGAAATAAGGAAGTCTTTGTATCCAGAGTTATGTGGGGTGCTAGGCTTGATCACTAAGGAAGTTGTAAAGCCACGTTTTTAAATTTGTGGAGGGGTGAAACTTTATTTTTAGATCTTTGTGGTTGATTATGTTGTTTGGTCAAACTCAAAGGGTGTATGTTTTTGTAAGAAGTTGAAATGATTTGTATTATTATAGATAGACGTTGTAATATGTGACATGATACGTGAATTCGTCAGAGACATCTTGAAAAAGGATACAATAGCTCTTCTTCATACATATAATTTTTAAAGCATAAATTATTATGGATAAAGAAAAACTATTATAAGGTCGGGCCAACTGAAAACGGGTTTTTGCGTAGTAAAAAGTCGGATTGACCTATCGGGCTTTACAAAAAAAACTGTAGAACCGATGACTATTGACCCGGTAAAAACTTGGTTCAATATAAAATCTGAAGTATAAAACCTTATTAAAAACACTCAAACACATGCCTTGCTTGATTCTTTTCATTGCCACATTCTTTAAATGTAAACCCTAGAAAACACTCAAATAAGTGTCTTCGGTCGTCAACGGTTCACAACTTTGAAAAATCAAACTCTTCGCCCCTTTACTCATTTAGGAAATCATAGCTTTCAGTTCGTCTTTCGGTTTTCACATGTTCGTCCTTTAGTCCCTTTTAAACTATAACATATGAATACTAGTTTCATGGACATAATTTTTTATGTAAAACGCCACGAAAGTAAGGAGGTTTGTTTAGATCTTCTATCGGTCCAACAAATATGATTCCAAACGGCTCTTCACAGCTTTCAAATCCACGGCCTTTTTGATTGGTGATTACAGCTTCGATTCAATCATTATGATTTATAGTTTTAAAAGTTTGTGATTTACTGATTCGATTACAACTTCAATTCGGCCTTTCTGGTTAGTAATTACTTGCTGCAAAACACCACTAAATGTATTTTCCTTAGACTAAGGTAGTGTTTATTTTTTGTCTGCAGATCTGCGTGACCACGCGCAGACATTAGCCTTCGCAGACTGTTTGTTTTTTTGAAGACTGCAGACCTAAAAATGTCAGCGCGCCCTCTTCTTAGCGCAGATGTGGACTAAAGTCTTCTAACATCTTTAGACATCTTCTAGCCTAAAAAAACATATATATTTTCATTTTTTTCAAGTTTTTTTTTTTTTAATTTATATTTTTTCCAACTTTATTAATGATAAACAATTTGAAAAAAAATTACAAAACTTAAGAAAAACGTTCGACGATACAAACATTATATTTTTGACAACTTTATAAATAAAAATTTATTATAATAATAGTTCTTGAAGTTGTTTATATAAATATGAAAAAAAATCATAATATATTCTTATATTTTTTTGCCAAATTTTGTAAAACAATATTTAATACAATATCGTCAACTTCTCGAGAAAATATTTATGGTACGTTTTTAATGGATTTAATTGAAAAAATCAAAGTTTTTATGCATCCATTTATGTATCAAATTTTTTGATCACTAATTATAATGTTTAGTTATAGCTTTGCAACCAAAGTTGTTGGTTTTTATCAAATATATATGTTAATTTATATCATTTTTATTTTTATTTTTTATACAATAATACATAAAAGTTGATCTAAATTCGTTGATTATTTATAACAAAGTCATAAAAATATTAAAAATCACTTTGAAGTTTAAAAAAAATCAGTTTATTTAGATTTCAGTTTATTTTAGTAGCCCGCAGATGTTAAAAAAACAAACCATCTTTTTTTTAGACTGCAGATGTTTGGTCCACCTCTTCTACTGAAGAGGTCTACAGATGTGGTCCGCAGACTGCAGACATTTTGCCTCAGAAAAAACAAACAGCACCTAAGTGGTATGGGTCACCACAACGCCATTAAGGCTGATGTGGCAGCCCATAACGCTATGATAGCATCAAAACACCCCCTCCCCCTTCTTGTTCTATATTGTTGAAGAGAATTGTTATCGAGATTATAAATGCAATTATGAATCAAGTGATTGAAAAGTAAGAACACAAAGAGTAAATATTAATCAGATCTTATATTGATAAAGACTGATTACAGGAATAAACAAAAAGAATATTTGAGTTCCAAAAGTTATCCTCTACTTCTATCCTCAGTCTCTATTTATAGGGAACCTGAGTGTACAAAAAATATACTAAGTCTAAACAATACGCTTCGCATAAAACTGACTTAGTATAATAACTAAAAATGTGAAACTAAACAAACACACAATTCGACTTTTACAATTTAACCTCTACAATCTCCCCCTTTGTAAACAGTCGAAGCTATTCAGTCCATAAGCTTTTGAACAGCTGAGTGAATTGTCTTTCGCACTTCTCCATACCAGGAAATCACCTTCTTGAGCTCCTTCTTGTCTCCTTCATTATTCTTCTTGCAGTTGTTCATACGAACAATAAAGTGCGTACATTGCGAAGAAGTATATCTTTCAACCTCTGAGACCTTAAACAAAAATTTCTTGGGCTTCCCCTTCGTATCTCTTCCCGAAAACACCATGCCGAAAGGTTTCATGCATATTTCCCCAACAACATACTTTGATAATGCTGACTGGGTTAAGGTTTCTTCCCAAGGGACGTTCACTTCCCTTCCCAAAGTAGTTGCCAATTCTTCATCTGTTAGAGCCAAACAATCGAAGTAATTGTCGATATATATCTTGACATGTGCGAACCCGATCTTAAACACTTTAGTATCAGATCCTTTGAGCTTATTCTCTTCCATATGTTTCAAAATGAGAGCCACTTGAATCAAATCATTGCAATTCATTAGAGGAAAGTCAGCTATTGTGAAGTCATATTGCTTGTTATCAGCTCGAATAACAAAGTAACGAAAATTCTGAAGCATGTCTTCAAACATCGTATCTTTCTTGATCGTTATCACCTTTTTGATCTTCATTAAAGACCATACTTCATCTGGATTTTTCCCCAATACAGCATGAAATCTGATTTTCATGTGTATGTAATCATCAGAATTATCAAACTTCTCGCTAATCTTGTATTGAGCTGTAATGAAGAGCATTTCGTTGATCGAAAAATCTAACTGACAATTGTCTGAATTCGCAATATTATAACTTCTCTTTGGCTTCTTCTCGAATTCATACATTTCCCTTCCCACAACTTTTGACTCTATAGTTTCATAAGAGTACAACTTCGCAGGATCTCCTTTGTTCATTGTAGGAGGATCACTTGCCCTTTGCCTCATAATACTTTGGACTTGTCTTATTCTTTCCAACTCAGCCTCTGCTTCAGCTTTCTTCTCCTCCTTCGACTTTTCGTACAAAATTCCTTTTCCTTTTGCCATAATATCAGTTTGAGGTTTCATACTCGAACTTCCTTCTTTTGCCCCAATCGATATTCCTTTGGCAATTGGTCTTGTGGTTATTGTTGTTGAGGAAATTGGCATCGTAAGTATTGGAAGAGTAGATTTGAGCTGAGTAGATATTACTTTCCCCACATTCTTCGCATCCTCCTCTTTACTTAAATTTTTCTCTCCCCCTTGCACCCCTGTGAAAGCAGGTGGGGCACTCTTTGGTAGTAAAGAGGTAAAATTGACGATTGGTGCAAGAGCTTTCTGAATTGCTTGTTCCAAAGTATTAACCTTTAGAGACAAGAACTCAAGAGTGAGAATTTGCTGAGATGAAGATTGCGAAACCATAGTTTTCAGCTCAGTCACCAACTTGATCAACTGATCAAACTTTTCCTTGGTTTCTTTGTGGTTAGCTTCAAGGATAGGGGCAACAACAACATTGTGCATTGCTATAGCAACCATATCAACCCGCTTTTGGACTTCGATATGTTGAGAAGTAATATCCTGAAGCTCCTTCGCAATTTCAGTTTTCAACTCTTCAAGCTTAAAGTTGACATCCTCCCTCACTTTTTTCACATCTTGTACAAACAGAACATAGCGTTCTTTTGCTACAGCTTTTAACTCTTGGATCACCTCTGAAAAATTACTTCCTTGAGCTTGAATGCGAAGCTCAGTGTTTTTATCTGTCTGATCAACCTTATCCAATATTCGCTTCTCAGCAGCCTTAAGCATAATATCAACCTCCATTGCTGAGATAGATGATATTCTGCCAGAATAAGCTTATGACTGAATAATGGCATTCAACTTATGATTCAGGATTTTGAACTGCTTTCCTGTCATAAGCATATGATCAGGTATATCCTCCTCCTCTGAATCAAAGTGAATATATTCAAATACTCCTCCAAAAGCTCCTCCTTCGGTTTCATTATTAGACATAGGTTGTGAAGGTTGAGGAGTTTTAGGTGATTGTGAGGGAAATAGAGTTGTAAATGGGTTTTGTAGAGGATGGTCAAAAATGGATGAGGTTGTGGATAGTGTAGTAGTTGGAAACAATACAGGTGGTAAAGAAATGGGTAAGGTGATTGGTAGGCTAAGTGGCAAAGTGGTTTCAACACTTGTGATAGGTGCCCCCGTATCAGATACATTGACAACCGTAGCAAAAATAGGTACCTCCTCAGAAACTGATTTGGTAGTGACTATTTCAAGTGGTTGTGAGGAAATTTGCGAAACTTGAATAGTAGAGACAGGTTGAACAGAAATGATTACCGGTGTAGAAACTAGTGGAGTGTCTGCAACCACCTCTTCATCGGAAGACTCATTGCGAATAATCAGCTTTCGCTTTTTCAACAATGTTTGTTGCATTTGTTTTGCAACATCTTGAGCACGTTGCCTCTTAGATCTTGGAGAGACAGGAGCTGGAATATTGCGAACGGTAACCCCCTTACTGCTCACTTCAGTCTTGCGAATCTTTTTCAATACCCCTGATTTTGAGGGTATTGTTTCCTTCTTCTATTTTGGTGAGGTTTCCTCTATCTGAACCTCCTCTTCTTGACCCTGTTTCGAAGACTGAGCAGTTGCATTATTCTTGGTGGCCTTCTTCTTCTTTGGGGTTTTGGCAGCAACTTGTAACAAAATTCCATTCTCCACAGCTGGATCGAAAGTCTTCATGTAGCGTATCAACACCTTGTGAGTAGATGATACTTTGCGAAGCATCGCATCCGGAATGCGAGCAACATGAGTAAAAATATTTTCATCATCCTCCACCTCCTTAGGAAATTGATATAATGAAAATTCTGCAACCTCAACATCCTCTGGGATTGGAATGCCTTCTTTTTCGTATACCTTTTCAAGAATCAGGCTCCAATACCTTGCACAAGAAATTCCTTTTTCTGAATTCGTGTTTTCCAGACTCTTAACAAACTCCTTCCATAACTGAGTTGCATAGTCCACACTAATGTCATAGTACAAGCCCATTACCATGGCATAAACTTCCATACGCCCCCTATCAAGACCAACTGTTCGTCCTGTTAAGCATCTGAGAAAGATACCGAACAAAAAATTCCACATACATGGTAATCCTGACTTTCTGAAGTCACTGATCTTCTCTAGAGTTGGTTGATGGCCCATTTCGTTGAACATGTGGATGATTTGAGAATTAATGGGTTTGAAAAATGGAAGGTTGTTAGGGATTTGCAAGAACTCAACGAACATCTTCTTGGTAAGCTTAACCCGTTTGTTGTTCATCATGTTGAAGGTTATTACATCAGTGGTGTAGTTGTGTGATGCTGATGAAGCTACCAATGACAACCATGTCATCGAAACTGAGAAAGAACTAAACATGGCGGTGGACAGGGGTGATCGTTTCAGGGCAAATGATCATCTTCAGTCCTTCGGGATAAGAAGATACATTCGGATCAACTTGATAGTTGGTGCTTTGGATTTTCATCAGGGATTGAGAAAGAACTTCATCAGTATTTGATTGAGTGCCAGCCATTGTTAGGGTTTGAAAGAGATGAAGTTGAAGAAGTTTGAAGCTTTTTAGGATTATGAGAATTTTGTTCGCGTAACCGTATACAATGATCTTGATTCCCCTTTTATAGGTTACCAAAATCGATTTGAAATTAAAGCGGGATACATTTAATGTTATCCGATGTGGCACCTTGAAAATCGGATCATGACTGTAAAAGATAACCATGCTTCAAAAAGTAAATGTCACATCTCCTAGAAAACCGGACAGAATACCAACCATCTTGAGTACACATCCTGTCAATTTTCCCGTTATAGAATTGGAACCGTTAAAACCCTTCGCATGGAGGCAAGGCTCTTTCACTTTTGGGATGTAAAGTGAAGTCATATGCCAAACTTGCGAAATCATCAGCCTAAGTTGGTATTACTCAGAACCTCAAGGATTTCGTGTGTGCATTGTTCCAAAGAAAGAAGATGAGAATCAAAAAAAAAATTGGAATTCTGTGATGTCAAAAATTCAATTTGACACGAATGCAGTTGAACCCCAGGCATAGGTTGCTTCGTTAATCATCAAGAGAGATGATCAAAAGCTTGTGTAGTTTCCCGTGAATTACAATCGAATACTTTTTGATAAGTATCAAAGGGCTTCTTTTAAAAGATATTTTTGGGTTGGTTTCAAATTTCATTACATATCAACCTTAACATAAGGTGAGAAATTGTAAATGAAATTACTTGTATGACCAGTGTAGTCAGTGACAAGTTGGCTTTTGAAAATATTTCTCATGACTAGGATTTGCGAATAAAACTCACACTGAAATCATATTAATAAAAAAATTTGTACTGGATCTTGTTGGGTAACAAACATCGTGGGTTGCGAATGTTTGATCAAGACCACACATGCGAATTGAATATGATTTGGAGTTTCGAAATTTTGGTACTGAAACAAAAGTTTTGTTAAAATCTGGAACTATGTTCCCCGTCAATTCCTCAAGGTTTATGATATTTGGGTTTCACTTCCATCACGGACTCATGATGTCAGATCATAAACACATAATTTTTGTATATCTAAGTCTCGATGGGTTGAATCAGAGACCTCTGGGACATACGTCTTTGTGTGTGATTTGTGTGAAGAAATTTTGAGATGAAAAAGATTGGTTATTAGATCGAATGTACCTCTGTTATATATGGACCAAACAGAAAACTCTTAACTCATATGAGAAGAGTAAGCTAGCTCTTTTGACTTATGCGAATACAAGCTTTTTTGGGAAGAAATTTTCATGTAATAATTTCATTAAGGCTTTCTTTTCTCACACATAGAGTCATATGAGGCTTGAGTTAACATGCTGCAACATGCATCTAGGGACATCCTAACTAGTTCAAAGTTTATAGAAATAATACCTTTCCATAGAAACACAAACATGACCTCTTCGCATTTAGCCCTGGACAAAACTCTCAACACACAATGTTTAAAGAACAAAGAAAAAAAAAATATTTTTGTGATTTTTGAATTTTCAAAATTAAAAACATAACAAAATAAAATCTTTTTGGATTTTTAATTTTTCAAAAACAAAAATGAATAAACATAAAATCTTTTTGGATTTTTAATTTTTCAAAAACAAAAATGAATAAACATAAAATCTTTTTGGATTTTTAATTTTTCAATAAACAAAAACTACAAAATGAATCGTAAACCTAACCTTAGTTGTTATGATCGCAAATGCGAAGAGATGTGGATGTGAAGCCATGAGAAGCCTCTGGATGAACAGTAACATCTGAACAATTCTGACTCATAACCGCTAAATGAAACTTTCATGCTTGACATTTTGGAATTGAATTCGCATCAATCATCCCCAAACCTGCTAAAATTCTTACAAATGATTTTTCATCAGGAGGTTTAGTAAAAATATCAGCAAGTTGTTCAGTTATTTTAACAAAATGAATTTCAATATTCCCATCTTCCACATGATCCTTGATAAAATGATATCGAAGAGCAATGCGTTTTGTCTTTGAATGTTGTACTGGATTATGACAAATGCGAATTTCACTTTGCGAATCACAATACAAAGGAATCTTTTTCATGTTTATTGCATAGTCACGAAGTTAACTCTGAATCCAAATAATTTGCGAAGTGCAAGCAGCAGCAGCAATGTATTCAGCCTCAGCAGTTGATATAGCCACACAAGTTTGCTTCTTTGATTGCCAACTTACCAACTTTCCATCCAATAGTTGACATCCACCACTCATACTTTTCCTATACAAAGTACATCCTCCTAGATCAGAATCTGAGAAAGCTTGAATGAAAAATCCCGTTTTCGAAGGATACCAAAGTCCTAACGAAACTGTTTCCTTAAGATAGCGAAAAATATTTTCACTGCAGTCAAATGAGGTTCTCTGGGATTAGCTTGATATCTAGCACAATTACACACCGAAAACATAATATCAGGTCTACTTGCAGTTAAGTACAATAAAGACCCTATCATGCTTCGATAAAGTGTTAAGTCAACAGCAGGAGCATCTAACGAAGGAGTTAATCTTGTTCCCACTGCCATTGGTACTATTAGTTTCGTGCTATTGGTCATTCCAAACTGTTCAAGCAAGTTCTTCGTATATTTTTCTTGATTGATTAAGATTCCATCCATGTTCTGTCTTATATTCAATCCAAGAAAATTATTAATTTTTCCCATCATGCTCATTTCAAATTGACTTTTCATTAGATTTTCAAATTCAATTGACAATGCTGGATCAGTTGATCCAAAAATAATATCATCAACATAAATTTGAACAAGCATAAGATGATTCCCAACTTTCTTGCGAAACAAAGCGGGGTCAACTGATCCTTGTTTAAATTTAGATTGTTTCAAGAAATTTGTAAGTGTTGCGTACCAAGCTCTTGGTGCTTGTTTTAACCCATAAACTGCCTTGTCAAGAATATAGACATGATCAGGATGTTCCTCATTTATGAATCCTGGTGGTTGTTCAACGTACACTGTTTCTTAAGTTCTCCATTTAAGAATGCACACTTAACATCCATTTGATAAACATCAAAGTCTTTGTGAGCTGCATAAGCTAAAAATATGCGAACTGCTTTTAGTCTTGCAACAGGAGCAAATGTTTCTTCATAGTCTATTCCTTCTTGTTGCGAGTAACCTTTAACAACTAGTCTAACTTTATTTCGAATAATATTTCCATCTTTGTCGGTTTTATTTTTAAAAATCCATTTTAATCCGACAATTGAAACATCAGAAGGTTTAGGAATTAATCTCCAAACCTTGTTTCGTTCAAATTCAGCCAGTTCAGATTGCATAGCAACAACCCAATCTGAGTGTTCCATAGCATCCTTTACTGTCTTTGGCTCTATTTTCGAAATAAAGACATTAAACATACACAGTTCTTGGTTTGCATTCAGTACCTCATTTTTCGCACGAATTTGAGCTCTTGTCAACACACCATCTTGTGGATTTCCAGTTACCTGTTCTTTTGGATGATTTCTTGTCCATTTCTCAAGTGGTGGATAATCAGGATTTAATTCCAATGGAGAATCTTCATACATATCTTCATTTTTAGATCCTGCAACAGAAAAATTATCATTTAGTTCATGAATCTCATCATTTTCATCAAGATTAATTGTCTCTGTTTAATCATGCTCCCCCTCAACATAATGTTCATCTTGATGCTCCCCCTCAAAATGATGTTCCTGTTGATTTTGCGAATACTCCCCCTCAACTTGATGATTCGTATTTTCATTCTCCCCCTTGAAAGTTTGCTTTCTGAGTTCATTGTTAATCGTATGCTCCCCCTCCATATGAACTTCATGCACACTTTCGCATGATTCTAAACTTGTAGTGATTGTTGAATCATCAGTATGTTTTGAGGAGTCTGTTGATTGATTATCAGGAGCATTGTTTTCCGCATCAATTGCCCTGTCAGGAATTCCAAAAATTAAGTCATAATCAAAATCATTTATTTCAGAATTATCAATTTGTGTATCTGAATCAACAAGAATTGATTTATTCTCAAATTTACTATCTGTTTGTTTAAGATAGTAATCATCAAAAGTTAAATTGAAAGTTCCTTCAACTTTTCTTGTTCGCTTGTTTAGCGCCCTGTATGCTACTGAATTTTGCGAATATCCTAAGAATATGCCTTCGTCAGCTTTAGCTTGGAACTTTGTCAAATTATCTTTGAGATTCATTATGAAGCACCTACAACAAAAAACATGGAAAAATTTGACATTAGGTTTTCGATTGTTGATGATTTCATATGGAGTGATATTGAATCTGCGATGAATAAATGATCTATTCTGAGTAAAGCATGCAGTTGAAACTGCTTCAACCCAAAGATATTGAGGTAGATTCGCATATGTTAACATTGTTCTGGCTGCTTCGCATAGAGATCGATTTCTTCTTTCAACAACACCATTTTGTTGTGGAGTATACGGTGAGGAGAAATTATGCGAAATGCCTTTGCTTGTGAGAAAAGAATCAAGAGTTTGATTTTTAAACTCAGAACCATTATCACTTTTAATTTTGCGAACATTCTTTTTAAGGCTAATCTCAATCAATTTGATAAAATCAATCATCGTCTGAGTAACTTCATATTTTAACCTGAGAAAAAATACCCATGTGAATTGAGAAAAATCATCAACCATAACTAAAATATACCGCTTTTTATTGATTGTAGCAACAGTCGACGGTCCACATAAGTCAATGTGAAGAAGTTCCAATGGTTCTATGATTTTTGAATCTATCACAATCGGATGACCTTTTCTATGTTGTTTTCCTTGTTCGCAAGCTGCACACAGAGAATCATTGTCAAATTTTAGTACAGGTAAACCTCGAACTAAATCTTCAGTGACAAGTTTGTTAATATTGTGAAAGTTCAAGTGTGACAATCTTCTATGCCAAAGCCAGTTGACATCATTAGATGCCTTTGATAGTAAACACACAACAGGTTTTCCCACGATTGGTTTGATGTTCAGTGTAAACATATCACCATATCTTTTGGATTTGAGAAGTACTTCATTTGTCTTCGCATTTGAAATGATACTTCCTTCTTCATTAAATACAACCTGGTTTCCAGTACCCACAACAAGTTGTGACACACTAATCAAGTTATGTTGAAGTCCTTCAACATAAGCAACCCTGTTAACAGTGAGATGTCCATTAGTGACTTTCCCATAGCCTTTCACTTGACACTTGTGATTATTCCCAAATTTGACACTCCTACATTTTCCAAGCTTCTATAATCTCGCAAGTTTTCCTTTCTTCCAATCATATGACGAGAGCAACCACTATCAATATACCATTTCACATCATATTGCTCGTCATACATCACCTTCATTTATTGAAAAAATTTAGGAACCCAAGACTTGTTGGGTCCATCATTAGTAGAATGAAACAAATTCTTTGAATTTAAAAACCATGTTTTCACTTTGTTTGTGACAGAATCCATTATATCAACATCATTAGATCTAGATATTGAAATATAGTTGTTCAATAGTTTTGGATTTCCATTGATTGTAATCTCATCCTAAAACATTCGCAGCTTTGATAACTGGTTTCCATTTTTGAACCGGAACTTGCGATTTATGAGATGATGAACTAGCAGTGGAAGAGTTATTTGCGAACTTGTCAAATGCATTCTTTATTTGTTGCTCTAAAAACTTCCCACTTTGATACTGTCTTCCTTTCCCTTCAAGCCAACGATTGATCGTACTTACATCAGATTATCCTTTTGTATACGAAACTTTGGTCGGTTTTGAGACTGAAGGATTTGGAAAATTTGGTTGTTTTGGTGAAAATTTCACTTTTGCTTGAGTTGAATTTTTCAAAGTTGATGAAGTATTCGTGAATTTGCCAACATTTTGAAACTTTTGATTATTTACAAATTTTTGCGAAGTCTCAAATTTTCGATTGTTGTCATATTTGCGAACACATGGAATTTTGTCAACATAATTTATTGGTTTGTGAAAACTTGTATCTATTTTTTTATTTTTGCTTTGAAATTTTGATGATGTTGTTTTTCAAATTTGTTCTTTTTCAACTTTTGATTTATCATTAGACACAACTTGCCAAAAGATTGCTTTTCTTGCTTTTCTTTTTGAAACATTATTTTCCGTTGAATAATTTCCAACCATCAATTTGAATTCATGAGAATTTAATTTCACTTCAGCCTTTGGTTTTTCAACTTTTTCAAAAACTTTGTTTGCTTTTTCACCTTTAACCGTCCATTTTTGTGATGATTTTTGTTTTTGAAACACATAAGGATTTTGAGTTAAATTGTTTTCTTCTGTGTTTTGATTTGCGAAGAAACCTTCAGTAGTTGACCTTTGATTATCTTTTTCAATCATTTTGTTGAATTCAGGATGAATTTTCTTAGCATTCCCAGTAGTAACAAAAATTTGATTTGGAAAAATGTTTTTATCAGTGCATACAAAATTTGGATATACCACAGTGTTGGTTTCCAAATAATGTGCACCTTTGTTATTTAAAATTTTGTCAAATTATTTTGTATTATCAAACACTTGATCAACCACAACTCGTGGAGGTATTTCATGTGAATCTTTCACATCTTCTTTGTTTTCATTAGTGACATCAGATTTCCAGCTTTCAACTTCCACATTATCAAAATTAGAATGTTGCGAAGTAGAGGGTTTTTCAGTTTCATCCTCTACTATCGAATCAACTATAATTTCTTTACCTTTGATCTTAGATGTGATATTAATGATTGACAATTGAGAACAATCAACCTCTTCTTGCTCTTCTATCTCACTGATTTCACTCACATTATCTAAATTGTCATCAATATCAGCATAATTGAATTGAGAATCAAGAGTTGAAGTTTCGGTTTTCTTTAAGATTTTCACTTGTTCACTCTTTGTCAAACTTTCATTGACAATGTTAACCAACTCATCAGCATTCAAGAATTCATCAATTTTGACAATACCATATGGATATCTATCATCAGGTATTTTGTCAAATTGAGCAATTGTACTTTCGCAATCATAAGAAACAACATCAACTTTTTCACGTTCATATTCAAGAAAAGGTAAAAGTTTCCTATGTTGTTCTTTGCTAATGTCAGAAGAATGATGTAAAGCAGTTAATTTTGCATACAATCGTTTGGCAGAATTACAATATATGTTCCTTTGTGCTAGCAACAACCTAACATCATATGTAAGATTATTCCTATCACAATCTACATTTTTGATCTGCATTTCAAGTTTTTCTACTCTGCTCCTTTTTATTTCTAATTCTCGTCGTGTCTCACCTAGTTACATATTTAAATTTTGAGCTTCAGTACTAGCAGACACAATAACAGAATCAAAATAAGCAACAATATCATCAAATGAAGTGATTTCAGCATCATAAGCAGATAAAGGAATATTAAAAGATTCAAGTATAGCACGTACCTTGGTGGTCATGGGTGATTTGTCCGTGGATTTGGATACGAAGCATCTCCCTGAAATATCCTCTTCGCAATCTTCAAAACTTGCGAACATGGCTCCATGTGTAGGATGCCTCATTTCTTCATCATCAGATCCTGAAGACCAGATCTGATACGTTCCACTCTCTTCATCAGCAGATTCACCCTTCGCAACTAGAGACACTCCTTTTGTCTTAGCGCGCAACTCTTCAATCTTTTCCAAATAGTATGCTTCGTCTTTAACTTTTTCCTTCTTCTCTTCTTTCTTTCGCAACATGCAATCGACTGCGAAGTGATTCACACCATTGCAGTAGTGACAGTAAATTCTTGAGTCACCATTCAGCTTCTTCACTTCTTTCGCATCTTTTTGTTTCTCATCAGCTTTCTCCATTTTCTTCCTCTCCTCTCTTCCAGTTTTTGTGACTCCACTCTTCACATCACTAGCCTTTCCTTTTCGATTAAAAGGCTTTTTGAAAAACTTCTTAACTCTATTGTTTGAGTAGAATGCCACAGCTTCATCATCATAGTTCATCAAAAATCCTTCATTATCTGAACCATCTTTTTCATTAACATCAACTTCTGATACCTTTGAAACAAGAGCCAAAGGACCTCCAATACTCTGTTTTGATTCTTCATACATTTCTGAAACTTCACTTTCATGTGTTTTCAGCTGATTGTAGAGATCATTCAAGTGAGCTGTATCAAAACTCTGTTGGTTCTTAATCATCATACTTACGCTTTGCCATTCCTTGCGAAGACCCATGATGAAAGTTAAATTGAACTCCATGAGAGACCTAGTGATTCCATACCTATTGCAGCGAAACACAAGCTCATTCAGACGATCATAGTAACCTTCAAGAGTTTCAGCCTCCTTTTGTCTGAATTCCTTCAGTTCAACTAGACATTGCTTCACAAAGTTGATCTTCGTCTTTTCGCTACCTTGATACTTCTCTTTTAGAGTGTTCCAGATCTCCTTGGCTATTTTACAACTACGGATGTAATTGTAAACCACAGGAGGTAGAGCACCTCTTAGTTCCCTCATGCACCTCTTTTCATTATTTTTCAAACGTTTTTGTTGTTCAGCAACTTCAGATGATGTAGTAGATGGTCCAATTGGTTGAGCATTAGCAGGAGCTTGCACTGTTCCATCGATACAATTCCAAAGTTCTTCATCAATTCCATTTAAGTAATCCTCCATTCTATCAGCCCACTGATCATAGTATTCAGGAATTAACATTGGAATTTTGGTTGAGGAACCAAGCAAGTGAGAGAAGGAAGTCATTGTATTCATGTTGAAGTTCGCCATTGATGAACACAAAAATTTTCAGAAAGCTTGAAAAACTTGATGAATTTGTGAATTGATCAACTGAATTGATCACAAATCGCTAATCGATTACTCGACTAAACAATTCAAAGACAGAATCAATTCAAATCTGAAGATCAAATTTGATTTTCAAAACCAAAATACGCGGAAAATTTTGAGTAAAGTTGCTACTCAAAAAGCAAATGATTCTAACATGAAAATCAGATCGATGCAGTTTGAATCCTGCTTTGATACCAATTGAAGAGAATTGTTATCGAGATTACGAATGCAATTATGAATCAAGTGATTGAAAAGTAAGAAAACAAAGAGTAAATATTAATCAGATCTTATATTGATAAAGACTGATTACAGGAATAAGCAGAAAGGATATTTGAGTTCCAAAAGTTATCCTCTACTTCTATCCTCAGTCCCTATTTATAGGGAACCTGAGTGTACAAAAAATATACTAAGTCTAAACAATACGCTTCGCATAAAACTGACTTAGTAGAATAACTAAAAATGCGAAACTAAACAAACACACAATTCGACTTTTACAATTTAACCTCTACACTTGTTGTGCTGATTTTTGTTGTCTCCAAGACCGGATGAAACGAAATCATCTATTGGTTGCACAAATTATCTCTTTCTGTCTCTCTCCTCTTAATGGGTGTTATAACACCATGAACACCACCCTCTTTGCTTGTTGCTTCTTGTTATAACACCACAAAAACGGGTCCATACCTAATAGTCATAAAGTGACTTGGAATTTTAGTTGTTTTGTCTCATCAACGGATAGCTAAAAATTCTGTTAATTTGCTTTTTAATTTTTTGTTAATTTGGTAGTTGAAAATTATGTTGCTTAAACTTCCAATGGGTTTCAATTGTTATATGGGTTTCAATTGTTAAATGGGATTGATCTAAAATTTGTTGTTATGTATTTTATTAATGTTTGAACACATGGAAATAAATTTCTAGGTTTTATATATACATGAATCCTAATATATATATATATATATATATATATATATATATATATATATATATATATATATATATATAATGCGTAAAATTATGAAAATCGAGTAGATCCGACGGTTGAACCATCAATTGGTCACCACATCTGATCAACTAAAATTAGGTTTAAAACATTTCATACTACCACCATACTCTATATGGAGCATATCAACAACCGCACACCTTTTTATTTTTGTGAGTACACAACCATGCACCACAACACCCTTTCACTTATCTTAAAATCTCTAAATTTTATTATTTTTAAACTTTTTTTGAACTACTATAAATGTAGAAAATAATATAACATAAAAATATCATTTAAAATAATTTTTGACAACATTACATAACAAATATACGAAATAGATTACATTCCACTAGAGTTGTAAACGAACCGAACGAACAAAAATAATGGTTTGTTCATGTTCTTTCGTTTAAGTTAACCTAATAAATGAACTTAAAACGAACAGATTAACGAACGGATTTCTTGTTTGTGTTCGTTCGTTTGAGAATTTATCTTGTTCATGTTCGTTTCTTTTATGTTCGTGAACATGCTAAATGAATATAAATGAACAAAACTAAACATACACAATTGAAGATATATGAATATAAACAAACATATAATATAATAATGTATAAAAAACAATTGAATATATATGAACATAAATAAACTTAAACAAACAAACATAAACAAACGTAAAGGAACAACAAAAACGAACGTTCACGAACACAAATGAACGAAGAAAACAATTCTTTATGTTCGTTCGTTTAACTAAACGAACACGAATTTGTGGTCATGTTCGCTCATTTATTAAATAAATGGACATAAACGAACTTCCCACCGAATGGTTCACGAATGATTCGTTGAACGTTGAGTTCTTTTACAGCACTACATTCCACTATTTTGATATATTTTTAACAATTTCCTTTTACATCGCTTGGATCGCAACTATGGCTTCTTCCATGTCTTTCTTCAATGTTAAGGTTCTTAACTCACAATCTTCTTGCATTCTTCTTTCCTATCACAATGTCTTTTTTCTAAATTGTAGTTGCTCATCGTAAGTGGTAGCAAATTTGTTTATTTTATTGACTAATTCTTGCACCAATTCGACTGGTAGGACCAATTTTTTTATGATGGACCGACTTTTCTTGTTCTATCTCTCCCGATAGGGCATTGCCATTCTTTAATCATGTCATTGAATTTGTTGAGGTTGAGAAAGCGTCATGTGACGAGTGATCACGTTTGGTCACTTGCATGCGGTCTATTAATTCATATCGAAGACGCGTTTGGAAAAGGTTCCGATGCCCACCTTAATAGTGTTGCGTTTTGAGCATTCTAACACTCCTATGATGTACATGCAACCCTATAAACCTTGGATATATGTTTTCTCTATTATACATGCAAATAATAACTTTCCAAGGCTTTAATCCTAACTAGCATATTATGAAGCTCTTATACTACAAAGTACTAGTTAGATGACATACCTTTTGATGTAGCTTGATGTCTTCAAGCTTTAAGAGCTTAGCCCCAATAGTGTGGAAGCCTCAAGTGGAATCACAAATCACCATTTTTTTCCAAAGAATATGATCTTATATAGTTGTTACAATTAGGGTAAACCCTAATTGTCATGGCCTTCCATTTCCTTGGATCCATGGGTTCAAATACACCATGGAGCATCCATGGACCATCCTATGGGTTTTAGCCCAACTTGATTATCCATGAAGCATTAACCTACTATACAAGTATGGATGATTTACACAATCAACCCATATAGAACTCAAATGTATAGCCAACTAAACTGGAATGGGCACAGAAATGTCAACACGATAGGTTATAAACCTCACGTCGTGTGTTAGTGTTAAACTACATGTTTTTATTCTTGATTAGATCTTGAACTTCTTTTCAGGATCTTTAAGACTCCTACTGTCCTCTTGACATATAAGACTATCTTGCCAAATATTCAAGAGATAGTGTGGATTCTAATCAAGACAGACACTTAACACAATTAGCCTTAGTTGGTCTTTGTTTTATCCAAAACATCACAACTTACCAATTTCAAATGTACAAGAGTAGAAAACTTTTACTCTTACATTTGACAAGTGTTTTTTAAACCTTCTTAAGACATGTCACTCAAGTTACAATCTTGGAGTATGACTCTAAGAATTGTTATGAAATGAAATATGACTCATCTTTTTGATTTAACCATTTCAACAATTCATGACTCCTCTTCTTAGTCATAAAAATGCACTAAAATGACCTTAGAGGATCAATTGTGATATGGTATCTTAATTATTAAGATGATCATGAACATGATACTAAAGTACTCTTCCATATTTTTAGATTTGAGAAACTTTTATCTTTCTACCAAATTTGATTCTTCTTATTCGTTCTGTCATACATTGAAACTTTTCCAATGTCTCAGAATTATACTTAAGCTTGTAAGTATATTCATATTTACTAAGCCTTAGTAAATCATGACGAATAGTCTTATCCATCTTTTGTGGTGGACTTTGACAAGTGCACAAGAAAGTGTACTTGATCCCTTAGTCCTTCTCTTGACTCACACATCCATGTGAACAAGTAGTTAGTCTTAATTTTCAAATGCTTGAAAGTTCTCATTCATCATGCTATACAACTTGCATGATTCCAAGTTTCTATCCAACTGAAACTTGGGTGATGAGTATCTTTCCTTATTTGGTAAATTTAGACACTACCACAAATGAAAGAATCAAATTTATATTTCCAGTATTGCTATTAATGGAATCATATAAGCAACAATTTTTTTCCTCAAATGCCATTGTAAGGATATTTTAAAATAAATAAAATCATCATTTTTTTCCTTTTATTTTAAAAACTTTTCAGAAAAAACTATCTTTACAATGCAAAAGAGCATGAAAACTTTATTGTTATCTATTCCTAAGAAACATCTCATAACTCCTAAGAAGTAGCTCAAGAATCCAATCTTCAAACTATGCGATAGAAATCCATCTCCGCGATCAGATTCAACATATTCTTTCTTTAAGTTTCTTCACTTTTCTTTGATTCTTAAAACATCAACATGTGACCTAGTCACATCATGTCTCATGGATCTCAGAATAGAAACTTAGCAGAGTTAGATAGTGGACTTTACCTGAAGTAGAGTCAAACTTATTGACTTTAACATCCTTAGGTAAATTTGGCAGCTTCGCAACTAATGCCCCTTCCTTTGGCAATGGACCCTTGATAATGGGACTATCTCAGAATTAGCCTCTCTCTTTACCATTTGGTCAACCTAGTTGACTATGGCCAATCCCTTTCCATTGGGAAGAGAGAGCTTTAGTAGATATCCAATGTCATCATTGTCAATGTCCATAAAGTTTTAGGAAGTTGATCTTAGCAAATAGATAAGATCATTAAGGGTCTTGTCATAGTCTATTTTATAGGTGTCCCAAAGGAACTCACTATGTAACTTAGAAAGTGATTGAGCCACCAACGTTCTCAAGACTTTGACACCAAACTCTCACGGCTTGTCAGTATGTGACTACATCTCCAAGATGTGACGACACATAGGCGTTTACTTGCCAATAGGGCTTGAGTGACCTTAAACTTTTCAAGAACTTATGGGTTAGGGAGAATAATTGGAGGAGGTGAAAGAAGTATGATTTCCATGGGATATGATCTTCATTTAGGAAATCTTGTTTCAAGAGATTTGGGAAGATCATAAATGTCTAAACCAGACATCTTTTGGGAGATATTCAAGATAGTTGATTTAAAGTCCTTAATATGACACCCAATATGAAATATTAAGGCTAGGACCCAACAAACTATTTTATAACTTAGAAGAGGGATGCTGTAAGCCAAGCTATAAAATATATGAAGGTAGGTGAATGACGATTCACCAATTTCCACCAAGATAAATGAAATTTATTATTAGGTTTTAATTGGATTTGAAACTCCTAGATCTTTTGAGATTCATTGAACTGTTCAATGGCATGTTTCAATCTCGAGTGTGCCCTTCAGGTTTTGTGACTGGGATGCCGAGGATCACAAAACAAGGTGTGAAGTAACCATGCAAATTACTTGGTACCCTTAAGTGTTTACCCCTCAATCGATGTGCCGGTTAACCACACACGCTCCATCGATACTATGATAAACATTAAGTTACCCTTTGCCTACCTTGTTAAATACGAGTTAGTGTGCCGGTTAACCACACACGCTCCACTAACCGACTTAAAAGAAGTGCAAAGTGTAATTTCATGGATTAGCACCTTATTCACATTTTCCTAAGTAACTAAGATTGGGTATTTATAAAAGGTTTGGTTACTTAGTATTTATCAATAATACTTTTAATGAAGGGAGAATTGTAGTCCTTGTCCTACCCGTTCGGCTAACGACCCTCCACCAGTCAAGGAAGCGGTGGGTGAGAGTGGACACCCATTAAACTGCCATTCTACAGACAGTAACCTTATACCCCCCTTATAGACCAGCTTCATGAATGAGGCCTACTAATGGTAAGACGACTTGCTCTTATACATATATATATAACTATTATTAACTTATAATATTATAAAGTATAAGGGTTGAATTTTAACTTTTAAAATTCTAAGGGCTAACTTGGAATTAAAGTATTCATAAGAGAAGAATTTTCAAATTCCAAAACTTGAGGGCAAGTTTTGAAACAATTCAAAACTAATTAATTCCAAAACTTATGTGTTTAAAGTAGTTTTAATTAAAAACTCTTCAAGTTCCATAACTTGTTGACAAGTTATGGAAGACTTTAAACTAATAAAAGAATTAACTTTTCTTTATTTTATAACTTGTGGAATTAATTAAGGTTACATATTTTATTACTTAATGAAGTGACTCTTGAACTTCCATAACTTGAGGACAAGTTATGGAGTCATAAAACCATTCAATGAGACAAGACTCTTCATTTTTGTAACCATTGCCAACTTTTAAGAGTTTTATGAAAATTAAATGTGAATTTTCATATAACTTGAGGACAAGTTACAAAAACACATTTTAGAATCAACTCTTAGATTAAAATGGATTGAAAACACATAATCAATTAACTAATCTATTAATCTAAATAACTCATAAGAACAAAGATAATTCACATCAAACTTTTCCATGTAATTAGCATAACTTTTAAAGTAATACAAAATACGAATCTATTGACAATTATCTTTCAAATTGGATTAGCATGAACATTACCACATCAAAAACAAGTTTATAAGTTCAAAAACAGCTTCTGGTAATGTTCCTAGTCCAATTCCAGCCAAAAACCACGAAGATATGCTGTCTGGAGGTTAAACTCGTCAAGTTCTTCATGGAACTCGTCGAGTTCATGTTCTAATACATGAATTCGTCGAGTTTTCTACCAGAACTCGTCGAGTTTTAGGCTCTGACAGTTTCTTGGTTTCAAAAAATCTATTTGCATCAAGTATAAGAGAAAGCAAGCCTAGGCTCTGATACCACTGTTTGGTTTTGAGCATTCTAACACTCCTATGGTGTACATGCAACCCGATAAACCTTGGATCTATGTTTTCTCTATTATACATGCAAATAATAACTTTCCAAGGCTTTAATCCTGTAACAACCCGAAATTTCGTATCATTGCTTGTAACCCTTTTCGTAATCCATTTCGATCAACCAATCGTCGTTTCCAAATTCGTCTCCGATTTAGCTATTTAATTAAGTCATTAAATTGTAATTATCTAAAATGACTTAATGGGTGTCCTAATACATTTAGAACTCATTCTAACACCCCGTATTAGTGATCGGAACATTTCTAGAATCGACCATATCGGGTTACGACAACTTGATCGGGTGCGACCAAAAGCCCCGTCTAAAGCCGATATCGGGTAGAATTTCACCGTGTTTAAATCCCGAACACTATTTAAAGTGAATCAAACTTCCATTTGAAGCTTTTGCTTCATCTCACTACTTTCTCTCTAACCTCTCTCCTCAACCAAAGATTCAAGGTCCAAAACATTGAATTAAGGCTCCAAATCTTTGAGGTAACATCCCCAACTTGTTGTTTAACCTCTTAGGCCTTCAAATTCGTGTTTAATCTATCAATTTGGACCTGGAACATGTGTTTACGGCCAAGGAGCATGCTTGGGCCGTAAACACCTAAAA
Source organism: Lactuca serriola (assembly GCF_051521515.1). Classification (NCBI taxonomy): domain Eukaryota; kingdom Viridiplantae; phylum Streptophyta; class Magnoliopsida; order Asterales; family Asteraceae; genus Lactuca; species Lactuca serriola. The sequence continues at coordinate 176,365,465 of NC_136412.1, read as the reverse complement.
ACATGGGTTTTTGAGCAATTTAACCCCTCCAAACCAACATTGGAACTTAGATACGACCTTATGGCTTACAAATCCGGACTTAGAACACCCTAAACATGAATTTTGAGGAGCAAATAAGAGTTTACGGCCAAGGAACATGCTTGGGCCGTAAACTCTTCATTCATGGGGAGTAAACTCATTTAAACATGTTTAAAAGCCATATAATTACACCAATAGCCTTGGAATAAATCCTAGAATCATCTAAAAATAGTTTGGGGACCTTAAACATGACAAACACCCTCCAAATGAGAGTTTACGGCCATGACACCCCAAGGACAAGTTCCAGGGCCGTAAACTCTTCTTTATGTGTCAAATGATGCCCAAAACTCATACCAAGGCTTGGAAAAATAGTTGGAATCACATGTGATTGTCCTAGCCTTCCAAAATAATTATGGTTTGAGCCTGGGGGAGTTTACGGCCGTAAGCTCCAAGTTTACTGCCGTGAACTCCCATAAATAATATATATGCTAGTGCAATCCATTCCAAGGCTTTAGAAAAATCCATTCCATCATTCCCCATGTTCATTTAAGCCATTTAGCACCCCAAATCACCCAATCATGAGTTCACGGCCGTGAACTCATGTATGTATGTGATATATGGCCGAAAAATCCATAAGGAGTTTACTCTTGAAGAGTAAACTCAATTCCCAAGTCCCTCGCATCATTACACGTCCGTAGATGTCACCCGGGTCACTCCAAACACTCGTTTTGAAGTGTTTTAGCTCATTGGAGTGTAGTATCCTATCTAATTACTATTTTTAAATCTAATTAGATATATTTGGACATTATTTTATAACATAGGAACCTCGCGTGTAATCAAGCCCCGAACCAACGTTTAGTGTCCGAAACAGTCGCATTTCCTCGTCTGGTGAGTTCATACCCCTACCCTTTTTCATTGTTTTCACTGTTTTCAGGGGGGAATACAAGCAAAGTGCAATGGATAATTGTACTTAAAACTTGTTTTACATGTGTATGTTTCAAAACTTATATGCTTTTAACACTGATAACCACAACTGATAACTGTTTGAAACTTGCAGGGTAATCATATACATTATTTGTGAAATTAGTTGTAAACTGTTATGTTTTATTTATTTCACAAATGATTTTCCACATTTTATCAGTTAAAAGCATGGCATTAGAACCTTTGAACATAAAACTTGTACACTGTTTTGTCCTCGGTAACACTCCACAGAGATACGCGAGTGGAGGATTATCATATTATTACTAGTAAATTTGTTAGTCCTATATAATTGGAGACACGTCCTCGGCGAACACTCCACAGAGATACGCGAGTGGAGGACTGCACCCGTAACCAAAATCTCTTAGATAAGGAGCGTGACTTGAGTGTATAGATCTATACGGGGCTGACTACCCCACCTGGCTGCTAGCTACAGCCGAACCAAAATGGTTCAAGGGTGACGAAAGTCATAAGGTGATGTGGACTACTTATTGCCATATCTAGTCTATCGTTTGGTTATGGAACTCGCAATTAGGATAACAGGGATTTACTTAATAGTAATAATGAATAAATTAATTAGTTTACTTTGTTTTAAAACTAATACATTTCACAACGACAACTTTACTTTTGAAAAAAAATTGTAAAACTTTTCTATATGTAATGTAATGGTTGTTTTACTTTACTTACTATGTGCATTGGATTTGATACTCAACGTGGAGTCAACCCCGGAAATGTTTCCGCCTTCGGTTTTCGGGGTGTGACAGATTGGTATCAGAGCCCTTGTTTATAGTGAATAAAGTATACCAAACCTTACATGGTATAAAACTATAAACACTAAAGGGCCTAAGTGCTCTGAATTAAAAGTATCTTCAAAATATAAGTATTTTCAAAAGTATACAAGTATACCGAACCGTCGAGATCCGTAACTACAAGTAGAACAAAACATAAGTAAATGGGTGTTGTGTACTGCGGTTAAACCTGGGCAGTTATGTAGTCGTGTCTAGGATCAATATAGCCTGGCCAACTATATTCGTTCGAGACATGACCAACATGTGCTTGGGAGTGATTGTGGTATGCGGCATGCCTAAAACTTACCCTAATACCACAAACATCGAGCTAGTGTCGTAGCGAATCATGAAATACTATGGGAATATTTCTCGATCCAATCCTTTGTAGAAATCCTTGTTCACGTATAGATCCTTGATCATTCCGTTAGCGATAGTTTACCTGCTTTGATAACTCTTTCCTGCTTTATCGCTTATTTGGAATATATATCTGTCATATCTCTCGATTCGATTCAGAGGACTTATCATCCTCTCTTTCTTGATCTTATTAGATCAAGATGCCTCCCAGAAAGAGACCCAGCTCCAATACCAACAACCCTCCGCCACCACCTCCTCCTGAAATTGACCCAGTGGTATTCCAAGCAGCTGTTACCGCCGCGATGGCAGCTACTATGTCTCAACTAAACACCGGTGGTTCCGGTGGTTCAGGTTGTGGCAATCAAAATCAGGATCAAGGAAGTAATCAAGGATACCGAAAGGAGGGTTCCTATAAGGACTTCATGAATGCAAAACCAACATCTTTTGATGGCACAAGAGGTGTCATTTCCTTATCCCGATGGTTCGAGAAAATCGAATCCATTTTTGAAATCCATGCCTGTGCGGAGTCTGATAAAGTCAAATTCGCAGCCTGTACCTTCATTGATAAGGCCAGGACTTGGTGGAATGGTCGAGTCAAATCTCTAACCCTACCCGTAGCCAATGCCATGGGCTGGGAAGCCATGAAAGAACTCCTCATTGCTGAGTACTGTCCCCGTGGTGAAATGCAGAAACTAGAGCACGAGCTCTGGAACCTGAAGATGAAAGGTTCCGATATTGCTGCATACACTTCCCGATTCGATGATGTCACACTTCTCTGCCCGAGATTGGTCACTCCTGAAAGTAAAAAGATAGAAAGGTTCATCTGGGGGTTGACCCAGCCAACAAAGGGAAATGTCTTAGCTGCACGTCCGGATACCTATTATAGTGCCAGGACTTTAGCCCAAACCCTAATTGATCATAGTGATGATGTCGAGGAAACCACTACCACTCCTGAGCCGATCAAGAGGAGTGGTGAGAAGAGAAAGTTATGGAAGAAGAAGAAGGGTCAATCTTCCCAAGGGTCCTCCAAGAAACAGCAGATTATAGCAGTCCATGCTGCTACTACCCCCATTGCTGCTGCTTCTGTTGTGGGATCCACAGCTCCAACTCCTACTAGCAGATATGCTGGTAATCTTCCTATGTGTGACAAGTGCAAGTACCACCACAACCCCGGCCCTTGCCGAGAACTATCTTGTACCAATTGTGGTAAGAAGGGGCACACGGTCTGATTCTACAAAGCTCCGGCCCAATCGGCCAATCAATCATCTGGAGCAGGCGTTGGTCAAGCCTACTATAACTGTGGAGATGTTGGGTATTTTAAAAGGAACTGCCCCAAGAAGTGTACAACTGATAACACTGGAAGAGTCCTAGACATGGGAAGGGAGGAGGTAGTCGCTGATCCTACTGTTGTCTCGGGTACGTTCCTTCTCGACAACTCATATGCTAATATTCTTTTCGATTCGGGTGCTGAAAGGAGTTTTGTTAGTCATGCGTTCAAACATAACCTAAAACATAATCCCCAACCATTAATTGAAACGTTTACCGTCGAGATGGCTAACAGTGAGAAAGAAAGCGCCAACGAGGTGTTCGTAGGTTGTAACCTTACCCTGAATGACCATTCATTTCCTATCAATCTCATGCCGGTTTCCATAAAGAGCTTTGATGTCATCATTGGCATGGATTGGTTGAGTCCCAATCATGCAGATATCCTTTGTTTCGAAAAATCCATCCATCTCAACCTTCCTTCGGGTCAAACTCTCATTATCTATGGTGATAAACTCAGTTCCAATCTTCGTATCATTTCCTGCATCAAAGCTCAGAAGCTCCTGCGAAAGGAGTGTATTGCATTCTTAGCCCATGTAATCAATGAGAAACAGGAAGTTAAAGACTTCGCGAGCATCCCCAAAGTCTGTAACTTTCCTGATGTATTTCCCGAAGAGCTTCCAGGCATTCCTCTGGAGCGTCAGGTCGAGTTCCGTATTGACCTAATTCCTGGAGCTACCCCCGTAGCGAAGTCTCCATATCGCTTAGCTCCAGCATAAATGCAGGAGTTATCCAGCCAACTCAATGAGTTGCTCAGTAAGGGATTCATTAGACCGAGTTCCTCACCCTGGGGAGCTCCGGTATTGTTTGTCAAGAAGAAAGATGGATCCTTTCGAATGTGTATCGACTATCGCGAGCTGAACAAGTTGACCGTCAAAAACCGATATCCTCTTCCGCGAATAGATGACCTCTTCGATCAACTCCAGGGAGCCAGTTACTTCTCGAAGACAGACCTTCGATCAGGGTACCATCAGCTACGAGTTCATGAGAGTGATGTTTCCAAAAAAGCTTTCAGGACTCGATATGGACACTACGAGTTCGTAGTGATGCCCTTCGGTCTAACCAACGCACCGGCGGTGTTCATGGACCTGATGAACCGGGTGTGTCGTCCTTATCTGGAAAAGTTCGTCATTGTATTCATTGATGACATACTTGTCTATTCCCAAAGCGAAGAAGATCACAAACAGCACTTGAGGCAAGTGTTGGAAACCCTTAGATTCGAGAAGTTGTACGCGAAATTTTCCAAATGTGAGTTCTGGATTCGGAAGGTAACTTTCCTCGGTCACGTGGTTAGAGAGGAGGGTATTCATGTAGATCCTTCCAAGATTAAAGCCATAGAGAATTGGTCGGCACCGAAGACACCCACAGAAATCCGGCAATTCTTGGGTCTCACCGGCTATTATCGGAGATTTATCCAGAAGTTTTCCAGAATCGCCAAACCCTTAACCACTCTAACCCAGAAAGGTGTACCCTTTTGTTGGAGTGATAAGCAAGAAACTGCATTCCAGACATTGAAGAAAGCCTTGTGCAGCGCGCCTGTTCTGTCCCTACCCGAAGGGAAAGAGGACTTCGTTGTCTACTGCGATGCGTCTAGTCAAGGCTTAGGCTGCGTGCTTATGCAAAGAGGAAAAGTAATTGCTTATGCCTCTAGACAGCTGAAAGCACACGAGGTTAACTATACCACGCATGACTTGGAGTTAGGAGCCGTAGTCTTTGCACTAAAGATTTGGAGACATTACCTCTACGGAACCAAGTGTACGATCTTTACTGACCATAAGAGCCTGCAGCACATCTTTGACCAGAAAGACTTGAACATGAGGCAACAGCGATAGGTAGAACTACTCAGTGATTATGAGTGTGAAATCCTTTACCATCCCGGCAAGGCCAATGTCGTAGCAGATGCCCTTAGCCGAAAGGAGATTTCAAGCCAAAAGGTGAAGACCCTGACAATGACTATCCATTCCCACTTATCCATGCAAATTCGAGAAGCCCTCAAACCCGAGAACATGTCGAACGAATCCTTGAGAGGAATGGAAAAGAAACTTGAGGTCAGAGGCGACGGAGTCTACTGTCTCATGGATCGAATCTGGATTCCAAAGTCTGGAGGATTCAGGGAGATTGTCATGGAGGAAGCGTACAAGACTAGATACTATGTTCACCCGGGTTCGGACAAGATGTACATGGATCTCAAGAAACAATACTGGTGGCCAAACATGAAAGCTAAGATAGCTACGTTCGTGGGCAAGTGTCTGACTTGCGCCAAGGTTAAAGTCGAGCACCGGAAACCCTCGGGTCTGCTCCAGCAGCCCGAGATACCCGAATGGAAATGGGAGATGATTACTATGGATTTCATCACCAAGTTACCCAAGTGTCCGAGTGGGTATGATACCATCTGGGTAATTATCGATCGTTTGACAAAGTCCGCTCACTTCATTCCGATCAAAGAATCATTCAAGATGGAAAGACTCGCGCGGATTTACATCCAAGAGGTAGTCCGACTGCACGATGTACCTGCGTCCATTATCTCTGATCGAGATAGCAGGTTTACCTCTAGATTCTGGCAGTCTCTCCAGAAGGCTCTTGGAACCAAACTAGACATGAGCACGGTGTATCATCCTCAGACTGATGGACAAAGTGAGAGAACAATCCAAACCCTGGAGGACATGCTTAGGGCTTGTGTCATTGATTTTGGAAAGTCGTGGGACACACATTTACCTCTGATTGAGTTCTCATACAACAACAGTTACCACACCAACATTAGGGCTGCTCCGTTTGAAGCCCTCTACGGTCGTAAGTGCAGATCCCCTCTGTGCTGGGCCGAGGTGGGGGACACACAGCTAGCCAAGAGTCAAGTCCCCGACAGTGCTCTCACTGGTCCTGAAATCATCCGCGAAACCACCGAGAAGATCATCCAAATCCGGGAACGATTGAAATCTTCACGAGATCGCCAAAAGAGTTATGCTAATAACCGACGGAAACCTTTGGAATTCCAGGTTGGAGACCGTGTCCTGTTGAAGGTCTCGCCCTGGAAAAGCACGGTACGCTTTGGAAAGTGTGGGAAACTTAACCCGAGGTACATTGGACCCTTCGAGATCCTCGCTAGGATCGGTCCGGTAGCCTATAAACTTCGTTTACCCCATGAGCTCAGTAACTGTCACACCCCAAAACCAAGAACGGCAGAAACTTTCCGGGGTGGAGGACGTCATGTGAAGTATCATAACAGTGTAAAGTAGTAAACAAGCAACAACATCATCCATTGCATTAAAAGTAAAGTTTTAATACATGTGTGTTATTTCATAATGTACAACAATAAAATGAATAATCAAAATAAGGCGAGTCTTGTCTGTGCTCCATCTTCTCAAAAACCTGGCCATCGCACCTGTCTAACTGATGACCTGAGAATACAAGTTATTTTGAAAGCGAGTATCAGCTTTAAAGCTGGTGAATTCATAAGTATTTAGGTGTTATTGTCCTGTTTTGGAATGCTTTTAAGAACGTCGTATAAATCTTTAAATAGAACAGTTGATAAAGTATGAAATGTGGTCTTCTACCAAGACCCGAATGTTTTGTTACTACAATGTAAAATGATATTTTTTCCTTTCTATTGACTAGTAGTAAAAGTACTTAGTCTAACTCTTTGTTTAGGTGAATGTATCACCAAATAAAGTAAAATAGGAAAATGATATGATAGTCTTCTACCAAGACCTAAATGTTCTGTAAGTAAAATGATAGTTTTTCCTTTCTATTGACTAGTACTAAAAGTACTTAGTCTAACTCTTTGTTTAGGTGAATGTATCACCAAATAAAGTAAAATAGGAAAATGATATGATAGTCTTCTACCAAGACCTAAATGTTTTGTAAGTAAAATGATAGTTTTTCCTTTCTATTGACTAGTACTAAAAGTACTTAGTCTAACTCATCGTTTATGTGAATATATCACAAAATAAAGTAAATAGGAAAAATATAATCATGTAAATGTTGTCACTGGGTACTAGGACTAACACAACATCGCAATAAGCGAAATAGATAACCTAATGAACATCCGAAGATTGTCCAGAAATAGTATTAATGTAAGTGTTATCACTGGGTACTAGGACTAACACAACATCGCAATAAGCGAATGGTATAACCTAATGAACATCCGAAGATTGTCCACTTGTCCTCTGTAGCAGCAGCAGGTGGGTGGAGGGGTTAGCCCCTGCTATCGATCTACCTAATATAAATAGTAACCATAGACCTCCGTAGATGGTCATCGACCACTGATGTAAATCAGATGGGATTCGGAATGGTTAGTCCCGCCTAGATATCGATCTACCTAATATAAATAGTAATGCATTTGATAACAGAGTATTTTAAAGATAGAAAACCATTTCATGCATCACATTTTGTAGTATGTGAAATCTGTTGAATGAAAACACAGTTATAAAATACAATAGATGATTTAATAACATGTTGTTTTCTACTTGTATTCCCCCCATTAAAGCATTTAAAATTATTTAAAACATTGATTAGGGGTATGAACTCACCTGTTGTGGGTGATACGGATGAACTGAAGAGGTAGGACTGCTAGGTGTCAAGTGAAGTCGTGAACACACTTACGATCCTAGTTAACATATAATTTCACATATAAGTAACAAATTAGTCTATAAACAACTAATAAACAAGTCAAGACACCCTAGGACATGCTAAACACCTTTATCAAGTGTTATTAGCCTCTAGGATTGCATCTAAGTGTTTGTAGGGGAAGCTATTGTGTGTAGGGCTCAAGGAAAACTCCACCATGAAGTTCACGGCCCTAATAACACTACCAAATGAGTTTAAGGTCGTAAACTCATGAGTTTACGGCTGTGAACTCATACCTATGTGTCTATTTGAAGTTTGATGCTCTATAAGGCCCTAATAAGCATTTCTACTTAATGGCTTGGTCTATGGAAGAGTTTAGGGCATAATATAACTCCTTTAAGGAGTTTACGGCCCTGGGACCATATTCCCTTGGAGATTACGGCCGTAATCTCCCTTGGGAGGATGTTTATGGTGTTTTTGAAGTCCCTAAATTAAGTAGGAACTAAACAAGGCTATTGTACAAGGCTTAAGAAGAGTTTATGGAACCATTTGGCACCATTTTATGGTGTTCACGGCCCTAGAACCTTTTGGGCCATGAACACCTTACTCTTGGTGTTCTAAGTGTGTTAGCTAGTCCCAAACTCATTTAGGTACATGCCCAAATTAGTCTCTTGGCTTAAGGAAGGTTTTAAGGGCATTTTGGCACTTAAACATGGAGTTCACGGCCCAAGAACACCCTTGGCCGTGAAATCACTTTTCATCCTTGTTTCTAATTGATTTTGGTGTCCTAAATATGTAATGAATGCTTCTAGTTTGAGTTCTAAGGCTTTGAGGGACTTTGGGACACTTTTAGCCCTTAAATTGGAGTTTACTCTCCGCGTGTTCTTGGGCGGTAAACTCCAAAATCTTGGGGTCTTGATCCGATTTTTGATGTTTTATAGTCATATACACACTAGCATACAAGCCTAAGGTAGTTATCTAACATGGGGAAAAGACTAGGTAGCATTTAAGCCACATATAGGAGTTTACTCTCCAAGAACGTTCTTGGGCGGTAAACTCCCGAATCTCACAGATTTGGTATGTAATCTAAGTTATTAAGCACATTATAAGCATTATAAGACAACTAGAGAAGTGTACTCACGATTTGGGATAAAAAACCGAAGACTCGTGAGAGAGAAAATGACTTTTCTCTAGTTGGAAATGTAACTAATGACATAATTTGGTTCAGAATTCTATTTATAGTCCTGAGATATTTTTGGCAGAAAATATTTTTATTCCCGAAATGATTTCTAATCTAACCGAGTGTTGGAATAACAGTGTCGCACGAAACCCTAGTGCATCCACTCTCCTGATATCTCCTGAAGTGTAAACCCTGAATTACTCAAACTTATCCGAAAAGTCTGAAAATTTACTGTGACTGTTATAACTTCTATTGAAGTGATATTGTTTGTTCAGAATGGAAATTTCGGGTTGTCACAGTAACATCCATCCCGTCTTCCATGTTTCAAATCTCAAGAAGTGCTTATCCGATGAAACCCTAGTGATTCCCTTGGACGAGATAGAGATCAATGAAAACCTCAACTTCGTGGAGGAACCGATTGAAATCATGGATCGAGAAGTCAAACGTACAAAGCAAATCCGCATCCCGTTAGTGAAGGTTCGTTGGAATGCCAAGCGGGGACAGGAGTTCACTTGGGAGCGTGAAGACTCGATGAAACAGCAGTATCCACATCTCTTTCCAGATCCATGATTTGTATCTTGTCTTGTATCTTAATTTTGAATTTCGGGACGAAATTCCCTCTAACGGGGGGATAATGTAACAACCCGAAATTTCGTATCATTGCTTGTAACCCTTTTCGTAATCCATTTCGATCAACCAATCGTCGTTTCCAAATTCGTTTCCGATTTAGCTATTTAATTAAGTCATTAAATTGTAACTATCTAAAATGACTTAATGGGTGTCCTAATATATTTAGAACTCATTCTAACACCCCGTATTAGTGATCGGAACATTTCTAGAATCGACCATATCGGGTTACGACAACTTGATCGGGTGCGACCAAAAGCTCCGTCTAAAGCCGATATCGGGTAGAAGTTCACCGTGTTTAAATCCCGAACACTATTTAAAGTGAATCAAACTTCCATTTGAAGCTTTTGCTTCATCTCACTACTTTCTCTCTAACCTCTCTCCTCAACCAAAGATTCAAGGTCCAAAACATTGAATTAAGGCTCCAAATCTTTGAGGTAACATCCCCAACTTGTTGTTTAACCTCTTAGGCCTTCAAATTCGTGTTTAATCTATCAATTTGGACCTGGAACATGTGTTTACGGCCAAGGAGCATGCTTGGGCCGTAAACACCTAAAAACATGGGTTTTTGAGCAATTTAACCCCTCCAAACCAACATTGGAACTTAGATACGACCTTATGGCTTACAAATCCGGACTTAGAACACCCTAAACATGAATTTTGAGGAGCAAATAAGAGTTTACGGCCAAGGAACATGCTTGGGCCGTAAACTCTTCATTCATGGGGAGTAAACTCATTTAAACATGTTTAAAAGCCATATAATTACACCAATAGCCTTGGAATAAATCCTAGAATCATCTAAAAATAGTTTGGGGACCTTAAACATGACAAACACCCTCCAAATGAGAGTTTACGGCCATGACACCCCAAGGACAAGTTCCAGGGCCGTAAACTCTTCTTTATGTGTCAAATGATGCCCAAAACTCATACCAAGGCTTGGAAAAATAGTTGGAATCACATGTGATTGTCCTAGCCTTCCAAAATAATTATGGTTTGAGCCTGGGGGAGTTTACGGCCGTAAGCTCCAAGTTTACTGCCGTGAACTCCCATAAATAATATATATGCTAGTGCAATCCATTCCAAGGCTTTAGAAAAATCCATTCCATCATTCCCCATGTTCATTTAAGCCATTTAGCACCCCAAATCACCCAATCATGAGTTCACGGCCGTGAACTCATGTATGTATGTGATATATGGCCGAAAAATCCATAAGGAGTTTACTCTTGAAGAGTAAACTCAATTCCCAAGTCCCTCGCATCATTACACGTCCGTAGATGTCACCCGGGTCACTCCAAACACTCGTTTTGAAGTGTTTTAGCTCATTGGAGTGTAGTATCCTATCTAATTACTATTTTTAAATCTAATTAGATATATTTGGACATTATTTCATAACATAGGAACCTCGCGTGTAATCAAGCCCCGAACCAACGTTTAGTGTCCGAAACAGTCGCATTTCCTCGTCTGGTGAGTTCATACCCCTACCCTTTTTCATTGTTTTCACTGTTTTCAGGGGGGGAATACAAGCAAAGTGCAATGGATAATTGTACTTAAAACTTGTTTTACATGTGTATGTTTCAAAACTTATATGCTTTTAACACTGATAACCACAACTGATAACTGTTTGAAACTTGCAGGGTAATCATATACATTATTTGTGAAATTAGTTGTAAACTGTTATGTTTTATTTATTTCACAAATGATTTTCCACATTTTATCAGTTAAAAGCATGGCATTAGAACCTTTGAACATAAAACTTGTACACTGTTTTGTCCTCGGTAACACTCCACAGAGATACGCGAGTGGAGGATTATCATATTATTACTAGTAAATTTGTTAGTCCTATATAATTGGAGACACGTCCTCGGCGAACACTCCACAGAGATACGCGAGTGGAGGACTGCACCCGTAACCAGAATCTCTTAGATAAGGAGCGTGACTTGAGTGTATAGATCTATACGGGGCTGACTACCCTACACCTGGCTGCTAGCTACAGCCGAACCAAAATGGTTCAAGGGTGACGAAAGTCATAAGGTGATGTGGACTACTTATTGCCATATCTAGTCTATCGTTTGGTTATGGAACTCGCAATTAGGATAACAGGGATTTACTTAATAGTAATAATGAATAAAGTAATTAGTTTACTTTGTTTTAAAACTAATACATTTCACAACGACAACCGGGTTTTCAGCTTACATCTTTCACAATTGGTAACCAACATTCAGGAAAATATGGGATTTTCCTGGGGTACATTATACATAACCAGAAAAGTGTAACCAACCGGATAACTTTACATTTCACAACTGTTAACATGTTTTCAGTGTACAACTTTACATCACATTGTGGCATTCGATAACCAACTTTTAAGAAAATATGGGATTTTCTTGGTGTGTAACATTTTCAGAAACAAAAAGGAAACTTGTACATTTTGCACAAAACAAAACCGCTTATGAACTCACCAGTGTTATGCTGATTTTCAAACCGCTTGTATTCTCAGGTCGGTGTTAGACAGGTACCCGATGATCCTTTTGTTCGAAGACGGAGTGCGCAGAAGATCCGTACCATTTTGTTTATATATACTATGTATCACCTGCACAACTTTACTTTTGAAAAAAAATTGTAAAACTTTTCTATATGTAATGTAATGGTTGTTTTACTTTACTTACTATGTGCATTGGATTTGATACTCAACGTGGAGTCAACCCCGGAAATGTTTTCGCCTTCGGTTTTCGGGGTATGACAAATCCTAACTAGCATATTATGAAGCTCTTATACTACAAAGTACTAGTTACATGACATACCTTTTGATGTAGCTTGATGTATTCAAGCTTTAAGAGCTTAGCCCCAATAGTGTGGAAGCCTCAAGTGGAATCACAAATCACCGTTTTTTCCAAAGAATATGATCTTATATAGTTGTTACAATTAGGGTAAACCCTAATTGTCATGGCCTTCCATTTCCTTGGATCCATGGGTTCAAATACACCATGGATCATCCATGGACAACCCTATGGGTTTTAGCCCAACTTGATTATCCATGAAGAATTAGCCTACTATACAAGTATGGATGATTTACACAATCAACCCATATATTTACTTAGTCTTCTTTTGATCACTTAATTAATTCTAGATTAATTCTTGATCAATACTAATTAAATAATCCTATTAATATATTAGAAATTATAATATATTAATCAACCTTAAGTGTTATTTCTCTCATTATAGTCTATCCAAGTGCATGATGCCATGCAACCCAAATGGACCATGCCAGGTCGGGTCAAGTCTTACCAATTATAGTTATGGACTTAGACATTAATCCAACAAATAGAACTCTCATAATATTCCAAACCTTAATTTGGCTAAACGCCAACCCATACCTTCTAAAAAGGTAATCCTTGAGAGCTTTCATGAAAATAATATTGTCACTTTCACCACTTTTCCAACTCATCACTAAATTATTGTCGATTTCATTAAATTTGAACAATTTCGCGTGTAAATCCTTACACTTGGTATATATTTGGTGTTTTGACCGATTAGGTTTTTCAACGAACATTACTCTATTAAATTCTTGCTCATCGCGCTTCATATAAGAATCAAACCTGTATACATTTCATTAACGTGATCCTTTGTGGTTTCAATGTAGGTGGTTGCCAACGTCGTCTCTTCTGTTGGGATCCACTTTTTAGGGGTATCAGCGTCATTAAATTTTAATGGCTCTTCCAGTTCGCCTATTGTTTCTATCAACAACCCTCTAGTTAGGAATCAGGTTGGGTTTCGAGGTTGTGTTTACAAGATCACTTCTACATATTCATCTTATTTTTCCTTAAGGTGTTGGGTTTCAGGTTGGGATACTTAAAAAAGGTTTCGAGGAGACATAAAATAAGGTTGATTCCATTTAGTAATTTGGTATTATGGTGTTAAATCCATTTGTAGGTAATAGAACAGAGTATCCAGATGGGAAATATCAGTGGGTGGTGTATTGGAACGAGGTGAATTACAAGACGGATTCATTTTTCCAATTATTTAGAAATAGTTGATTTGTGTGGTGGTTTTATAAAGAAAGTGTTAAATATTTATAGAGCGGCAAAATGATATATATATATATATATATATATATATATATATATATATATATATATATATATATATATATATATATATATATATATATATATAGAGAGAGAGAGAGAGAGAGAGAGAGAGGAATGACCATTTGAGAACTCAAACTTTCCCAGGAACCAGAGAACCGATCGTGAGCCGTTAGATCAAAATAATAAAAGGGTAGGATGCTTTGTGGCGTTTTTGTAAATACTTTGAAAAAAATGACACAGGGGCATCATAATTATAATGAATCAGGGGCATTTTAGTAAAAAAAAGACCAGCCCTTTATCATCAAATTGAATCACATCAACCCCCGCCTACCTCTCCCTCTTTCTCTCTCTCTCTCTCATCCCGACTCCTATCGTCGCATTGCCTCCAAAGAGTGCCTCCTCGTTGGAGATGACATCTTCATCCATTAAAACCCAATAGTCTGCAACTTGCAATCTCTGGAAATAATGTCAGTCATCCCGAACAACGCAACTTTTATGGCGCAAGTTATGAATGTTAATAATCCTCACCGTGAAACATTCCATAAATTCTTCGAGTGTTGGATCTGCGAGCATAATTCCTACCTTGAAGAACTTGTCGTGGTATCTAACAACCATAACCCAACCAAAAATGATGACACCATTCTGATTCCATTGATCGAGAGAGTTGTCAGGCATTACGGGCAGTACTACCAGGATAAATAAAATTAGGAAAAACAAGATGCGATTTTGATTTTTTCGCCTACGTAGCAGAGCAAGCTGGAGGATACGTTTCTGTGGATCGGAGGATGGCGGCCGATGTTAGTAATCCATCTTTTGTACTCGAAATCAGGAATTCAATTAGAGGCTAAAACCGGTGATCTGATTTGTGGATTGAGGACTGGAGATTTGTCACCAAACCAGATGAATCGAATCGATGAATTGTAGAAGAAAATCATACATCAAGGAGTTTTAAATGAGAAATACGCCAAAGAATAGGAGGCGGTGGCAGACAGGTCGATGGTGGAGCTTTCTAACGTGGTGTTGAAAATGATCAGGATGGAAGACGGCGAAGTAGATACTGAGAAGTAACTTTCATTCTTGACAAGGTTTTATTTTAGCTGCACTTTTGGGTTTATCGTCCTTCTTTTCTATGGCCGAGACTTCGATCACCACTCTTTCACCTTGGAAGGTATCTATATCGTGTTTTATTACCTACATTGATATAGTGGTGCCTCAATATAGTGTTTTGTTCACAGGTGAGAGAGCTAGCTAAAAAAGAAGATGAAAATGGCGTCTTCAAGCTCCTTCGTACTGATATCACACAATTCCTCACCACCATTCTCATTGGCACATCATAAACCTTACAATTTCTTTTCATTTCCAATGAAATCTTGTTATTAACAATGATAATCTTCTTTCCAGTGTAATCAACATTGGAACTACGACACTTTTCACAGAAGCAGCAACAACAGTGTTTGGTGAAGCTGGTGTTAGTGCAGCAACTGGTGTACTGACTCTATGTATCCAAAACCTAACTTTTAAATCTATACAATACAATTTTATTTTAAAAACCTAAATGGTTTGGTTGTTAATTTAGTTTTAGGTTGTTGTATTATTTCTCACTAAGATCACTCCCAAAACTATAGTTGTCCAAACGTAAAGGTATATATATCATGGTGTCTGATTAAGCTACTTGATTTTTGAATATGATTATAGCTTATTGTTGGATTAGATGTCTAACCCATAACTATTTTGGTATGTACTTGACCCGATTATGAGCATGGTCCTTTTGGGTTGCCTTCACCATAGCAACTAATAGGATGAATTATGGAAAAAGAGGATTAATTAAGATTTATTAATATGTTATAGGAATAATATATTAAAGGAGAAATCATATTGTTTAATTAATATTAATCAATAATTAATTTAGAATAACATTTGTGGTCAAAAGATATTATTTAAGCTTAGGGGTGTCACAACTAGAAATTTTGGTGCCTTGTAACTACAACACTTATAACAACTATGAATCAGTAACATGAAAGCATGCATGATGCTTATTCTATAACAACAAAACTTCATCAAATACTTCATTCTAGCCCTACAAATGGTCAACAAAGAATTGGAAACCTTCGAAATTCCAATTTGAGTTCGCTTTGAAGTAGGACTTCCTTATTGGACCTAACAGACCAATGAGCTTCCAATTTAACTATCTTGAACCTAGAACTCTCAAATGGGCCCTAATTGGACCCATATACATGAAACTTAGCATTTTTGGGCCTTATGAACCCAAAATAAACTAGATTAACTTTAATGGGACTTATTGGACCAAAACAAATTTATATTAGCCCTAATAGGTCATAAAAATCAATCTTTGATTTTTCATGGGCCAAGAATTATCTAACATAACCATATAATGGGCTTAAGCATACAAGGCCCAATTCTTCCATTTTCCCCTCTCCATTCTCGGTCCAACAACCCAAGAAGAAAGAGCTGATTATTCATTTGCCACCTCACTATTACTTGTTGGGTTTCCATGCAAAAGTCTCATGCTTCCATGCACCTATCTCATCAGTCACTCTCTCTTCTCTCCTCTCTTTCTTCCTCTCGGCCGAACCCAAACACACACACATTTCACTCAAACTCTCTCTCAAAGAAACTCTCTCCATCCTTAATAAAAATTTCGAGATTTAGAGTTTGATAAGGAGATTCTTCCACAAAAATCATCATCCAAGGTAAGTTTATGTTTGGATCTATGATCTAGATTCTTTGTTTTATCAAAAACCTCTTCCTAATCTTTACAAAATCATGATCACACTCTTAGAAATCATCTAAACTCGAGATCCTCCAAGAAGGCTTGCTAGGATCGAAATTTCTTCTTCTAGTCTTCTTCAAAACCGAAACTACAACTCAAGGTGAGCTTCATACCCCTCTATTTTCGGTTTTCATATGTTTTATGGGGGAGAATACAAGAAAATGTGTATATCTATGTGTATGTGTATGCTATGTGTGATTTTATGCATGTATGTGTTTGACGTTATGTGTTTTTGTGATAAATTTGTAACCAAAAGGGGTGATAATTCGAGATCTATGACATGAGAAAAGAAACAAACAAAAACTAAGTTCTTTTACACTAAGCTAGTTAGACAAAAAATAGCTTATAAGGTTATGAGGAACATACTTAAACATAAAACTCATTTTAGGACTTAAAATGTTAAAAATACAAAACTTGGGGTAAAAACGGCCAAGTCACAGTTTCTTGAGGGTCAAAAGAGTCAAAACAGTTTTTTTATAATCATTTTACTGAATATTAGAATTTTCAAAGGACTTAAAATGCAAAAATTTAAGTTATTGGGCTAAATATGGGCTTTTCGGCCCAACAAGCCCAAAATTACGAAAATTGAAGTTTTTAATGGGCTGAATTGTAACATTCTGTAAAACAGGGGACATGAAGTGAGATAAAACTATTTCTATGGTCAAAAATGCTTTTAAACTCCAAAAAGGATCAAAAATGTAAACTTTTTGTATTTTGGGCCAAAACTGTAAAAATTGTGAAATTTGGGGTTCTAACCGAGAAACACCATTCTGGAAGGGCTAAAACTATTTACTAAATAAATTTTGGGTTAAAAATGCCTTTTCAAAAAGTTTATGATAGAAAAGTGTCAATAAAATGTTTTAAGGACTAAAAATGAAATTCTTTTGTATAAAGGACTAAAAGTGTCATTTTTATAAAAGGAAGGTAGTGAAAAGGTCAAATTCTACTTTTAAACAAATTAACTCATTAAGGCAAAATACAAGATACCCAACTAACTGTTGGATATAGTGTCTAAGTCCATAACTTTATTTGGTATGTACTTGACCCGACCCGACATGGTCCATTTGTGTTGCATGGCATTGCAATACTTGGATAGACTAAATGAGAGAATATGACACTTATGATTATTAATATATTATAAGTTCTAATATATTAATAATAGTATTATTTAATTAGTATTGATCAAGTATTAATCTAGTATTAATTTGGTGATCAAAGTGAGACTAATTAAATATATAGGGTTGATTATGACAATCATCAATTCTTTTATGGTGGATTAATGATCCATGGTTTATGGGTTATGGATGTAACCATTTGGAGCTTCATGGATAGTCCATGGGAGTTACAAACCCATGGGTAATGAAAAATGAAGAGTCATGACAATTAGGGTTTACATTTGTAACTCCTAATTATGACACACTATAAAAGAAACCCTATAGCATGCAAAATCGGTACTAGAGTGTTACTAGAGTGGGCATAACCGATTTTTGAGTGTAAGAATTATTCTCTCAAGTTATTCCAAGTTTTGTGGTGTTGTGTGAAGCATTTGAGGCACAACATTTGGGGTGCTAGGCTCACAAAGTCTTGAAGGAATCCAAGCAACAACAAGGTATGTGTTTCTACAAGTTTTTATGTTTTATGTAATTCCCATGCCATGCTAGTTAGGAAATAACCTTGAAAAAGAAATTTGCATGTATATAGAGAAAACATAGATTCAAGGTTATTAGGGTTGCATGTACACTTAGGAAGTGTTAGAATGCTCAAAACCCAACAGTGGTATCAGAGCCTAGGATTGTTTTTTGTATACTTGATGCAAAACTGCTTGAAAATCAAAAATTCTGCATTCTGACGACTGTACTCACCGAGTCCATGGGGATGACTCGCCGGGTCCAAGAACAAATTCATCCTACTCGCCAAGTAGTATAATGCACTCGGCGAGTAGGATCGAGTTGGGCAGATTTTTCGAGTTTTGTTGCTAGAAATGGATTAGAATGATTATCCCAATCTATTTTGGACTTGTAAAATCTGTTTTTCAAAATGATAATGATTATGTTAATCCATTTTACATGACTTTTAACAATTTCAAAGTATTATATATGTTTATATGATTTCTTGAAATTGCTTGACATGAATTTGTGTTCTTATGAGTTTTTAGAAGATCATAGGAATTATGTGTAACCACAATGTGTGTTTAATTCTTGATCTTAATTGTATTGATGGTGTCCACAACTTGTCCTCAAGTTATGGATAACCAAAGGTCACTTCTTTAATTTGTGTTTAAAGAACTAAAGAGGTTTCATAAAATGAAGAGTCTTCATTTTTATGAACCATTAAAACTCATAAGTTACAAATTGAAGAGACTTGGAATAGTTTCAATTCTTGCCCTCAAGTTTTGGAATTTGAAAAGTCTTACACTCTAATACTTTAATTCCAAATTAAACCTTAGATTTTTAAAAAGTTTAAAAATCAACACTTATACTATTATTATAATTTTATTATATAGATATGTATAAGAATATGTCGTTCTTACCGTTAGTAGGCCTCATTCACGAAGCCGGTCTATAAGGGGGTATAAGGTTGTTGCCTATAAAATGGTGACTTAATGGGTGTCTACTCTCACCCACCGCTTCCTTGATCGGTGGACGGTCGTTAGCGGAACGGGTAGGATTCGACTTTAAATACTCGTTAAAAGTATAATGAATTATAAAGTAACTATACATTATAAATTCCCAATCTTAGTTACTTTAGGAAAATGTGAAATTGGTGCTAGCCCATAAAATTACACTTTGTACCTTACCAAGTCGTTAGTGGAGCGTGTGTGGTTAACCGGCACACTAACATGGACTAGTAAGAGTGGCAAAGGGTAACTTGACTTTATTATAGATCAGTGGAGCGTGCGTGGTTAACCGGCACATCGATTAGGTAATATTGTTGAGGGTACCAAGTCAATTTGTATGGTTATTCACACCTTGTTTGTGATGCTCGGCATCCCAGTCACAAACTTGAGAGGGCACAATCGAGATTCAAACATGCCATTGAAAAGTTCAATGTATCTCAAAAGATCTAGGAGTTTCAGAACCAATAAAACCTAATAATAAAATATTTCGTTCTATGGTGGAAATTGGTAAATCGTCATTTACCTACCTTTAACTATTTTATAATTTGGATTACAGCATCCCTCTTCCAGTTATAAATAGGTTATTGGGTCATAGCCTTAATATTTCATATTGGGTGTTATATTAAGGACTTTAAATCAACTAACTTGAATTTCTCCCATTATAGATGTCTAGTTTAGACAGCTATGGTCTTCCCAAATCTTTAGGAAGAAGCTTCCTAATGAAGATGATATCCCGAATGGCAATCAAGGTGAAAGATCAATCCCTTTGTTGTGCATTAGTGGGACTGAAAATCATACTTCACTTCCTTCACCTCCTTCAATAAATCTCTCTACCCCACAAGTTTCAAGACCTAATAAGTTCTAAGTCACTCAATCCCTATTGGCAAAGAAAGTCTATATGTGCTTAGGTCTTGGAGATTAAGCCACATATTGACAAGCCGGGAGAGTCGGGTGTCGAAGTCTCAATGTAGCTGGCTGTTGACATGGTCACTCCCTGATGACAGATTATGACGTGAGCCTTAAATAATCTTATCTATTTGCTTGATGATGTTGAATCAGAAATGATTTGGAGCATTGGTAAAGCAAATTAGATTGGAAGATCAACTTCCCAAACTTCCATGGACATTGACGGTGGTGACATCGAAAGTCCAGAAAAACTTTCTCTTCCCAATTGAAAGGGATTGGCCATAGTCAACTCGGTTGACAAAATGGTAAAGAGAAAGGCTAAGTCTGTGATAGTCCCGTGTACTGTTTCCAAAGATTCCATATGTTTCTGTTGCCAAAGGAAGGGTATTGGTTGCGAAGCTGCAAAATTTACCTAAAAGTCCATAAGGATATTAAAGTCAAATGTTTGACTCTGCTTTGGGTAAAGTCCATTATCTAACTCTATTAAGTTTCTATTATGAGATTCTTATTGCATGAGGTGACTGGGTCACATATTGATGTTTTAATAATCAAAGAAGAGTGAAGGAACTTAAAGGAAGTATATGTTGATTCTGATCGTGAAGATGGATTTCGATCGCATGGTTCGGTGATCAGAATTTTGAGTTGTTACTTAAGAGTTGAGATATATTGCTTAGGAATAGATAACAACAAGTTTTCCATATGGATTGTAAGGATAAGTTTTCCGCAAAGTTTTAAAATAAAAGAAAAATGGTTTTGATTTTATTTATTTTAAGTATCCTTACAATGGCTTTTGTGAAAAAGGTTGTTGCTTATATGTTTCCATTGATAAGCAATATGGGTAAATGGATTTGATTCTTTCATTAGTGGTAGTGTCATAATTTACCAAATAAGCAAAGATTCTCATCACCCAAGTTTCAGTTGGATAGAAACTTGGAATCATGCAAGTTGTATTGTGTGATGAATGAGAATTTTCATCTTTGGTAAATTAAGACTAATTCCTTGTTCACATTCGCATGTGAGTCAAGTGAAGGACTAAAAGATTGGGTACACTTGGTTGTGTGCTGATCAGGTCCACCACAAAGGTTGATAAGATTATTCATTATCATTTACTAAATTTTAGTAAATATGGTTATACTTACAAGTTTAAGTATAATTCTGGATCATTGAAGAGTTTCAATGATAGACAGAATGAGTAAGAAGAATCAAATAAGGCAGAAAGACAAAAGCTTTTCCAATCTGAAGAGATGGGTGAGTACTTGAGTATTTTTTTATGATTATCTTAGTGATTATGAAACCATATCATAATTGATCCTCTAAGGACACCTTAGTTCATTTGTTTGGCTAAGGAGAGGAATCATGAGTTGTTGAAATGGTTAAATCAAAAAGATAAATCATACATCAAAATCAAATCTTAGAGTCATACTCCAAGATTGAGCCATTGAGTGACATAATCTTTAGAAAGTTTATAACACTTATCAAATGTAGAGTAAGATGTGTCCTACTCTTGTACATTTGAGATTGGTTAGTTGTGATGTTTTGGATAAAACAAAGACCAACTAAGTCCAATTATGGGAAGTGTTTAACTTGATGAGAATCCGCACTAACTATTGAATATTTGTTTTGTCAAGGAATGGTTCTTGACAAAGAGAATCATATATGTCAAGAGGTCAGTGGGAGTCTTCAAAAGATCTTAAGATAGGCTCAAGAACTAATCAAGAGATTTGTTAATCACTAGCCCACGACTTGAGGTTTGTAACCTATCATGTTGACATATTCTGTGCTCATCCGAGTTAAGGTTGGCCTTGCATTGGAGTTCTGAGAGTTCTCGACTGTTTGCATAACAACCTGGAAGCAATGGTAGGCCCTTGTGCTGCCGGGAGGCAAGAAATTAAGATTACACAAGTTTAGTCCATATGAATTTGGAAGTGTCACTAACCTAGTCTTGTGATTATGGTTTTGACAAAATTCACATGGAAAAGAACACATACACCATAAAATCTAAGTGTCATAAGGTTTCTCTTCGATTCATGAAAATGATGGTGAGGAAACTCTTTCACTAAGAAGATTTTAAGTAGATAGCGGTTGTGATATTTGCATTCTCATATAGTTAGTGGAGCGTGTGTGGTTAACCGGCACACTAACTAGTGAGAATTGCAAAAGGTCTAGACAAACATGAGAGCTATCTAAGGAAAGGGGTATGTTTTTGATAAAGTCTTATCAAAGCAATATAGTATCAGAAATATAAATTTTGGTAAGAAAGTCAATAAAGTATTAATTTCTAGAAGTCCAGTTGATTTCTGAGTACATGTCAAAGCTAGTGAGTGCATAAAGTGTTATGCTGGTAATCATTATGCTAGTGGGAGCATGATGATTATGTTAAGTATTGCAAGTTAGCAATGTTAATTATAGAAAACAAAAGTTTCAATTTGCTTTGAAAAGTTGTTTGCTATAATTAAGGGAGAGGATTTTATACTTCATTCCAATTCTACCAGCTTAGATTGAGTTTTATCGACTTTAGTCAAGGATATATATGAATGTTATGTTGGAATTGTTCAACATAAGGAATTTCTATATATGTTGCGTTCTCAAAATTCGATTATGATTACGACATACCTCTTCATAGTTCGAATTTTGAGAACATGGCAAATAAAAATTTTATAGCATGAATCGTGTCCCATATGCTTCGGATATAGGATCGATTGCATGTACTATAATATTCATCCATTCTAAATTTTCCTATTGCTTAGGGCATTGAGAAGGGAAAAGGGATTAGAACTGGATATTACTAAAATGATTAAGCAAAGTTGTCAAGGACAATTTGAGGTTTACCAAAGATTGGTTACTCATGGACAACTGGAAGTATAGAGTTAGGACCATATTGACATATTTTGAAAAGAGGCAACTCTTGTTCAGAAGTGATGGTCAAAATGGTAATATGGAATTGTCTCCATAGGTGGAAGTTATTCTTTGAATCTGTGTAAGATTAAAGAACTTAATGCTAAGAAGGATGTTCGAAGGAATGTACTTTGAATTTGAGACTTCATTTCCGTGGAATTTTTTTCCATTGGAATACTTTGTAATGTCTGTTTCCAAGTCTTTGTGACTTCTGTGCATAGTCATTACAAGGGGATCATTGCATATAAGTTTAGAATCTAACAGATTACAGTAAATGGCAAGAGTTTGGTATTCTTGTGAAATGAGCATCATTGGAATATTGTCAATTGATCTATTTCACAAAGAGAGGACCACATGTAAATATAGTATGCATACTTGGAGTATGGCATAAATTTTGTTTGGAAAAACATAGTGTGCATGCTTGGAGCATGGCATGACTATTGTTTTAATTTAAGTATTAAGTTGATAAATCGAAACATAAATAATGAGTAATCAATATGGTGCTTAGATAAAAGTTGTTTTATTTACACCCAAGTGTTGGGGCCATATAGGATTAAGTATTATTCATGTGTTTCACTTTGCATGTTTTGACTTCCAGAATAACTAGACCATTCTTCCTGAATGACTAAGTTATTCAAACCATCCACAGTCAGTCATATGTTGGAAGTAGATATGAATCAAGATTGTCATGAATTTGGCTTGTATGATTTGTCTAAAGTGCTTTAGACAATGCAATGGTTGCTACAACATTCATGAGTACTCATAAGGGCTGAGTATTGGATTCAACCCACGCTCACTTGCATCACTTCATGGAATTTATCTCGAGTGATCGTGAGACGGTAATATCATATAAATCTTCAAACCTAGAGATATGAGTTGTTGACTATGAGTTGGTTATTCATTGATTGTATGAAAATGCATTGGTAACTCGATGTTATAAAACGTGCCTTTGTGAGTAATTCAACAAGTAGTTAGTACAAGCATATGAGTCGAAGTTTATCTGTTCCTTCTAGAAATAGAAGCGATATCTGGGCCCCTCGATGATTTGGTTTTGACCTATGTACCGGGCCCGGTCAAAACCTAATTGATGTGTTCAATTTAGTTCTATGTCGAAACAAATCGGAGATCGAGAAACAAATGCTGGACAATAAGTAAGACCATGTTCCATGTGTTTGTCCGGCTGATATCATGAGAACAGAGGATTATATGATCACTTATCTTAAATGACGTATCATCATCATCAGTTCCGAGAGACTTTGAAAGAGCTACGATTGCTAGTCGGATTTTGAAGTCATATTTGCAAATATAGTTATTAGACTTATCCAAGTGGGAGACTGTTGGATATAGTGTCTAAGTCCATAACTTTATTTGGTATGTACTTGACCCGACCCGACATGGTCCATTTGGGTTGCATGGCATTGCAATACTTGGATAGACTAAATGAGACAATAAGGCACTTATGATTATTAATATATTATAAGTTCTAATATATTAATAATAGTATTATTTAATTAGTATTGATCAAGTATTAATCTAGTATTAATTTGGTGATCAAAGTGAGACTAATTAAATATATAGGGTTGATTATGAAAATCATCAATTCTTTTATGGTGGATTAATGATCCATGGTTTATGGGTTATGGATGTAACCATTTGGAGCTTCATGGATAGTCCATGGGAGTTACAAACCCATGGGTCATGAAAAATGAAGCGTCATGACACACTATAAAAGAAACCCTATGGCATGCAAAATCGGTACTAGAGTGTTACTAGAGAGGGCATAACCGATTTTTGAGTGTAAGAATTATTCTCTCAAGTTATTCCAAGTTTTGTGATGTTGTGTGAAGCATTTGAGGCAAAACATTTGGGGTGCTAGGCTCACAAAGTCTTGAAGGAATCCAAGCAACAACAAGGTATGTGTTTCTACTAGTTTTTATGTTTTATGTAATCCCCATGCCATGCTAGTTAGGAAATAACCTTGAAAAAGAAATTTGAATGTATATAGAGAAAACATAGATTCAAGGTTATTAGGGTTGCATGTACACTTAGGAAGTGTTAGAATGCTCAAAACCCAATACTAACGACAAAACGGAAAATGAATACACCTTCAATACCAAAAATCGTTATAAACGAATTGATTCGATCTCGAATGAATACTAAACAACAAACGTTAAATCAAAACACTTCAGTAGATACGTGATGACTACAATGAGTAAATCTACAAACTTTGGGCTTATGAGTTTCAAATTATGCTTGTTGGGCCTTGCAAGCCCACCAACATGATCTTTGGGCCCAAAGGGATAATGCTTATATGTTATTGGGCCTTCAATGACCCAATATTTTATAAAAGGACTTTCAATAGCTTTATGTGCTAGTGGGCCAAAGTGTCCCGCTAGAAAAGCTAGTAAGGTCACAGTAATCAAATGCAAGTTGGACCATCGTGTCTTTCGCATCCACGACAGCCTAAGGAACTTACGATAGGAGTGGGACATAATACTCCCCTTCTCTTCATGTGTTAAGGCTTACAAGAAATCAAAGTAGACAAAATTAGGGCGATATACAATATGTATTAATTCAATATTCATTCGTTAAAACAATACAAAAATCAGTAATCACGAATACATTTCAGCATCGAGAAACATCGGGTTTTCCGGGGAATTCAATACTACTCGTTCGAAATATTATAACTATAATACAAAATACCCTTCATATATATATATATATATATATATATATATATATATATATATATATATATATATATATATATATGTTTTTAAAATCATTAATGCATCAACTTATGGATTTCACACTTTGATAAACAAACGTCTTTTCAGAAAATATCGAATTTTCTGGGTTTTTACAAACTACACAAATCATTTTATCTCAACATTACTTATGAACTCACCAACATTTCATATGTTGACGTTTTCCAAAATAACTTGTATTCTCAGGTAACAGGTAAACGGAAGAGTATTATGATGTAATGTTAGATGTTATGTTGTTAAAAACACTCGGACTATTTAAGTTATGAATGTGTAATGTAAAACAATGTACTTGATGTGAACAATTTCAGTTGTAATATATTGATGCATGGTGACGTTTATGTTATGATTCATGTATATTCATTGTGATGATAATCAATTTAAGTTACGCGAGCACTCGGACGTTTCTGCCGTCTGGTTCGGGGGTGTGACAAGGGGACTGGAACTGTAATTATAAGATAATTGCAATTGGGCTGATGGATCACCTTGGAATATAGGTAGGACGAATTCTATTAGAAGCCTATACGGAATTCTTCCGAGGGATATTCTAGAAGGAGTCCATGGGCTGCTTATGGCTTAAGCAGTCATATTAGGGTTTCCACCTGAAAACTCTAGCAGCCACAAGTATAAATAAACCCCCTAACATAAGGATTTCGGCCCTATGCTTCCTGGTGTTGCCCTAGCCGATTTCCTCCCCTCTCCTAAGTCATCTTGTTGCTAGTGGTGTTTGTGACTCTATTAGAGGTGCAACATTTGAGGCACTAAGCTTTCAAAGGTCAAGGATATTCAAGAAGAACGTGTTATTACTACATAACAAGAAATGTAAGATCTAAACCCTAGTTTATATGTCAATTTGATTGTTACATGCTAGTTGATATGATCATTACTTTGGTATTCGATGTTGTTGTGTTCATAGTAGGAAAGCCTATATCAAAGCAATTAGGGTTGCATGAACACCATAGGAATGATGTTATGCTAATAACCCATCAGTTATGATCTTCAAGCTTACTACACATCCATAGAATCAGCACTAGAAAAATTGGAAAATTAGGAGTCTAAGGCTTTAAAAGGGAGTACACGAGGAACCTTCAGGCTAACTTAGAAGAACAGATGAACTTTAGGTCCATTGTTTACAAGAGAAAATTTAGTTTAACAATTATGATGATATTTATGGACTTATGATAATACCTGTAATTAAGCTATATCTCTCTCTTGAAATGTTAATTGTGCATTGAACATAAATAAACTAGGATTGTTGCGATATTTTAATGTTTATTTTCTTTCCTGCCATGACAGGTACCAATTACCAAATGAGGATGTTTAAAGGTGGATCAATATTATCTACATGTTTCTTGATGATGATGATGATGATGATGATGATGACAGAGAGGTAAGGTAACTAAACTACATACTAGTGATATTAACTCTCTTGTTTCTGGCAACGTCGTTGAAATCAATGAACAACTCAACATCTATTAAATTATTAGGATGGATGAAATTTTAAAACCAGACAATGGATT
Source organism: Lactuca serriola (assembly GCF_051521515.1). Taxonomy (NCBI): domain Eukaryota; kingdom Viridiplantae; phylum Streptophyta; class Magnoliopsida; order Asterales; family Asteraceae; genus Lactuca; species Lactuca serriola. Next base: position 176,338,055 of record NC_136412.1, on the reverse strand, counting down.
GGAGCGAAAATGGCATGTTCATGGATTGGGGTATCATTCTAGAACAAAGCAAGAAGTATCGAGGAGGCAACCATTGTACACTATGATGGAATAATGAAACCATGGTTAGTATTGGCTTTAAAAAGTATAAAAACTATTGGATGAAACATTTCAAATACGATCACCCATATCTGCAACCGTGCAATGTAGAATAGTTTCATATATTTCATATCGTAATTCACTTGTGATTCACATATGAATTACATGTGATTCACATGTAAATCACATATGCATTACATGTGATTCACATGTAAATCACATGTAATTCACATATGAATTACATGTGATTCACATGTAAATTACATATGAAACACATGTAAATCACATGTAATTCCTATATGAATCACATGTGATTCACATATGAATCACATGTAATTCATATATGAATTACATGTGATTCACATGTAATTCGCATATGAATTACATGTGATTCGCATCAATCAATTTCTTTTTAATTTTCTTGTAGATTTGGAAGAAATTGTGCTGAATATTGAAGAGGTGAAAAATGATAAATTGAAGAAAATATGTAAATATTGACACAAAGACATGAAAACACTTTGAAATTTTGTAGCATTTTTTAGTTGTTTTTATATTTTAATATTGTATCGAATAAAATACTTATTCTATTGTGTTTATAGAATTGCAAATAAAATGAGTTTTCTTATGATTTCGTTACAAATATTACAGTATATGAAATATGCATATATGCATTTGTAAAAATATGCATAAATATATCAAAAATGTTGGTTTTTTTTGTTAAAAAATTATAGTATTCTTTAAATATTCTAGTTTTTTTTTAAATTTATTTATTTATTTTTAAATGCTTTTAAACAAAATTGCATCTTTTTTTAAAAAATATTTTTTTCATTTTCTTTTCAAAAGTTCATGTTATCGATAAAAAAATTAAAAAAATCTACACTTTAAAAAAAACAGAAAAATATTATTTTTAAAAAAAGTTCGAAAATTTGATTTTTTATGTAATTTTTTAGACATTTCTATTAATATTTACAATAAAACAAAAAACTAAACATTAAATGAAATTGATAAGATTACGATCATATCTTTAATGAATTAGCTTTGATCTAACGCTCCACTCTTAGTTCTCAGATTCTTGGGTAACTATGAGTTCTCAACTGAGTTCACCCCTATATATATATATATATATATATATATATATATATATATATATATATATATATATATATATAGACACACACACACACACACACACACTAGTTTATAACCCGTGGGAACCACGAGTTATAAAATTAATTAAACTTTCATAATAAAAATTTATAATTACTAATCAATTACTTTAAAGAAATTATTAATTCAGAGATATATCAATTTCTAAAGTTATTATGAATTTAAATTTAATATATAATTAGGAAATGTAAATTTGATTTTTGAAATGAGTTGTCAAATATATATACTAGTTTATAACCCGTGAGAACAACGATTATAAAATTTATGAAAGTTTCATATTAAAAAATCAAAATTATTAACCAATTATTTTAAATAATTAATTACTTAAGAGATATTTTTTTTAGTTATATAAAATTATAATCGTTGATTTTAATAAATACATGAAGTTATATTAACTTATAATCTATATTAATTTTTTTTATCTAATGTTATTATTTTAATATGATTAGAATGAAAAATTTTAAATTTTGAAATTTAAATTGGAGAATCAATTATTAATTTAATGTAATTAGAGTTGTAAATTTAAAATTTGAAATTAATAATTAATATGTTGACAAGTAGCATGATAGGTGACATATAATATTAATGAGGAGTTCTAATAGCATGACACTTGTCAATAGGAGAATAAACTTATTTATTTATTAGAATATGGATATATATATATATATATATATATATATATATATATATATATATATATATATATATATATATATTGCTTGCTTTATATCATGTCTTGGTTGTACATGATTTAAAGTTAATTTTGTTGGATTAGTGTCTAAGTCCATAACTATTTTGGTATGTACTTGACCCGATGGTGCATGGTCCTTTTGGGTTTCCTTTACCAAAGCAACTTAATAGGATGAATAATGGAGAGAAAGGATTAAATATGATTTATTAATATATTATGAGAATAATATATTAAAGGAGAAATCATATTGTTTAATTAATATTAGTCAAAAAGTAATAAGAATTAAGTTTGTGACGAAAAGACATTAATTAAACTCAGGGACTAGAACTGTCAATTGTATGATAGTTGAATATTGAGCTAATGGACTCCATATTAAAGGGGTGGACGAATTCTATGGGGAAACCCATTAGAAATCGTCCAAGGCCTTTAAGGAAGGAGCCCATGGGTTGCTTAGGGCTTAAGCATCCAAATTAGGGTTTCCTTGTTAGATAACCCTAATAGCCTCACTATTTAAAGAACCCTTATGCCCCAAAAACGTGGCTAAGCTTCCTTCTAGGGTTTCCACATGTTTTGGGCAGCCTCCTTCTCTTCTCCTCTTCATCCTCTTGCTTTTGGTGTTTGTGATCCATTAGAGGAGTGACATTTGTGACTCTAAGCTTTCTAAAGTCAATACAAGAAGGATTTATTGCTACATAACAATCAAGGTATGATCTAAACCCTAATTTATATGTTATATTGATTATCATATGCTAGATCTAGGGTTTATAGTCTTGGATGAATTGCATGTACAATAAAGAAACCTAGATCCAAGCATTAGGGTTTGTATGAGCACATAGGATGTTCTTATGGCTTAAACCCATCAGTGGTATCAGAGCCTTGATTGGTTTCTATTGTATTGATGCCTTGTGAACTTGTTCATGCTTGAAAAATTCGATTTTGGTTAGTCTACCTGATGAACTCGGCGAGTCCCATTGTGGACTCGGCGAGTAGGCCCCTACTCGGCGAGTCCATAGGGGTACTCGGCGAGTTCGAGCGTCAGAAAGAGGGGATTTCGGGATTTCTTGTTGTTTTTCTCATGGATACTTGCCTTATCTATTTTAGATCATTAAAAATTTATGAGTATATCCTTGATTAAACAAAAGATAATTACCTATTGATTAGATAATAACTTCCTTATATGATAAAGTTTGATTATTTGTATTAATTGGGTAACTTATTTTGCAAGATATTGAAATTAGGTCAAATATATATAATGATAAAATTAATTGTTTAATTTATATTATTTGTTATTTGATCCCTATGTTATGAAAAGTTTTAATTTTCCCCCCTTAGGTTTTATAGTTTAAATTTGAACTCAAAAGTTTTGTTTTGAAATTTAAATAGTTGAAACCCTAATGTTTTGAAAAGGTTTCAAAACTTGCCCTCAAGTTTTGGAATTTAAATTTTGATTAAAAGTTTAATTTTGATGTATATTTAAATTCTAAACCCTAATGTTTTGAAATGTTTCAAAACTTGCCCTCAAGTTTTGGAATTTAAAAGTTGATTAAAAGTTTAACTTAGGAATGTTAAATTCTAAAACCCTAGTGATGTTTTGAAAAGTTCATATCAGACCCTTATGGTTTTATTAATTAATTAAGGTGTATAATTAAAAGAGGTTTAATAAATCCATAAAAGTTTTGGTTTACAAATTATTTGAATTAAAAGTATAATTGTTAAATTTGACCACCTAGTATTTTAAAAGTGTAAAATACACCCTATACTATATATAACATTCAAAGTCTGACATTATATATATGTATGAGTAAAAGTCAGTCTTACCGTTAGTAAGCCTCATTCACGAAGCTATTCTATAAGGGGTGTTTAAGGAAATTGCCTATAAATGGCGATTGAATGGGTATCCACTCTTACCCACCGCACTCTTGACTAGTGGAGGGTCGTTAGCCGAACGGGTAGGATAGGACAGAACTTTCCATTATAAGTATAATGAAGTACAGAAGTAACTAAATGTTTTACAAATTCCCAATCTTAGTTACTTAGGCAAAAGTGAATTGATGCAATTCCATGAAATTACACTTTGTGCCCTTGCGAAGATGTTAGTGGAGCGTGTGTGGTTTACCGGCACACTAAATGGTTCTAAGCAAAGGTAGCAAAGGGTGACTCAATGTTTGTCATAGTTCGGTGGAGCGTGTGTGGTTTACCGGCACATCGAATAGGTGACTATAACGTGTGGGGCCACCATGTAAGTTTGCATGGTTATTCACACCCGCTTTGTGATCCTCGGCATCCCAGTCACAAACTAGAGGGGCATATCGAGATTTAAACATGCCATTGAAATGTTCGATGAATCTCAAAGGATCTAGGAGTTTTCATAGATTTAAAACTTAAGTTTCTTTTTTGTTTTTCGTTGGTGGAAATTAGTGAATCGTCATTCACTTACCTTCAAATGTTCTGCAATTTGGGTTACGACATCCCTCTCCCGGGTTGTGGAATATTGTGTTGGGTCCTAGCCTTAATATCTCATTTGGGTGATTTATTAAGGACTCAATCAATCAACTAACTTGAATTTGTTTTCTCCCGTTTTGTAGATGTCAAAGTACGACAACTATGGTCTTCCCAATTCCCGTGGAACAAGCATTCCACATGAAGATGATATTCCACGATTCGATCGAGGAACAAGAAATCATGCTTCACTTCCTCCTCCTCCTCCTCAAATTATTCTCCCTAACCCACAAGATCGAAGAATTGAAAGGTTCAATGTCACTAAAGCCCTATTGGAAATGAAACATGAAGATGGTAAACCCGTGTGTGCCCACGTTCTAGAAATGAAATCACACATAGATAGGTTGATAATGTTGGGTGCGTCATTCCCTGATAAGTTGGTTGTCAACTGGGTTCTGCAGTCACTTCCTGAATCATATAATGAGTTCAAAAGAAAGTATTATATGATGGATCATGACGATAACCTCATTGACCTAACTTACATGCTCATTGCTGTTGAATCAGAAATGATTTGGCAAAGCAATGGATCATATTTGTTGGGAAAGTCAACCAAGCATGCTTCCGAGGACGTTCTAGGAGAATCGACCTGCGTTTGCTGCCAAGAGAAAGGGCGTTGGATACAAGTCTGCCCTAAGAGCCTGAAGAGTCCAGAAGATGAGAGTGTCAAAGAGTATGGCTGCGCTTCAGGTAAAATCCACTATCTAACTCCATTAAGTTCCTATTCGTTGATTCTTAATACATGATGTGATAAGATTGCATTCGAATGTTTTGCAGGATCAGTGAAAAAGAGAGGAAGCTTAATGGAAAAGCAAGATGAGTCTAATCACGAAGAAATGGATCTCGATCACATGCATTTGAAGATTAGATTTTGAGCTTAGAAAGTTATGATAGAATTGTTAGGAAAATTTGACTACATAGTTTTTCAGTTGATTTTTGCATTGTAAGGACAAATGTTTTCCGCTGCTTTTATGAATAAAATAAAATTTTGATTTGAATTATTTATTTATTTATTTCCTTGCAATGAAATCGTTATGAAAAATTGATGTTTGCATATTTCTACAATGAATGGATAAGATTCTTAATTATGTTAATAGTGGAAATGTCAAGAATTTACCAAATAGGGAGAGTTTCTCATCGCCCAAGTTTCAATTGGACAAAAACTTGGAATCATGCAACTTGGTTGCACGATGAATGAGAAATTTCATATTTGGAAATTAGACTAATTCGTTGACAAAGTGTCAAGTGAAGGACTAGGAGATCGAGTACACAAAGTTGTGTGTTGATCAATTCCACCACAAGGGTAACAAAGATATTCGTCATGATTTACTAAAGGATTAGTAAATATGATTATACTTATAAGAATAAGTGTAATTCTGAATTGATTAAAAAGGTTTAAATCAATAGCAGAACGAATAAGAAGAATCAAGCAGGCAGAAAGATAAAAGTTTCTCTATTCTAAGAAGAAGGGAGAGTACCTTTTATGCTTTATGATATATCTTAATGATTAAGAACCATATCTCAATTCATCCTCTAAATAATTCATAGTACAAGTGTATGTATAAGAAGAGGAATCAAGAATTGAAAAAAATGGTTAAATCAAGAAGTCAATCATACTTCATTCCAAAAGAAGTCTTAGAGTTAAGATTGTAATATTGAGTGACAAGTCTTAAGAAGGTTTATAACATTCATCAAATGTAGAATTTGGAAAAAGGTTTTCTTATTCTTGAACATTTGAAATCGGTAAGTTCTGATGACTTGAATAAGACAAATACCAACTAGGACCAATTTTATGAAATGTTTTGTCTTGATAAAAGCTACACTAACTCTTGAATATTTGTTTCTCAAGAAATGTTTATTGACAAGAGAATCTTATATGTCAAGGAGTCAGTGGGAGTCTTAATGGTCTTGAAAGGTTTCAAGAACAAATCGAGAATAAACCTCATCGATCATCACTAGCACACGAGTAGAGGTTTACAACCTATCGTGTTGACATTACCTTGTTTCTGTGCCGTTCCAATTGAGTTAATTATGCATGTGAGCCTATGAGTTATAATTTGAATGCATAAAAGGCAAGGACCTTATTCAATGAAAGGTACATTGATAGGAAAGAGTGAGCTGCTTAACTACTTGGAAGACATGGTGGGCAGCCGTGTTACCATAAGGCAAGAAATCAAGATTGTTAAGAGTTCGGTCCATATGAGTTTGGATTTGTCGTAAACTTTGGTTTTGAAAAATTCACATGGATAGGAACACATACACCATTAAAATCTAAGTGTCATAAGATTCCCTCCTTCATGAAAATGACTGTGAGGAAATGCTTTCACTAAGGAAGATTTTAAGAAGATAGTGACTGTGAAAATTGTATTCTTGAATTCGATTATGGTTACGGTATCCCTTTCCATGATTCGAATTATGAGAGTCGGAAATTAGTCTAAATTGTTTAAGACACACATATAAACTATCTAAGGCAAAGGTTTATAAGTTTAAGAAGCCTTGATAAAATATTATCAAAGCATTGGGTATTAGAAATATGAACTTAAAGAAATTCAATAGGCATTGTTTTTCTGAAAGTTAAGCTGTTTCTGAATACATGTCAAAGCTAGTGGGAGCATAAGTGTTATGTTTGTAATAATCATCGTGATAGTGGGAGCATAAATGTTATGATTACATGATTATTAAGGCAAGTATTGCAAGTTAGCAATATTAATTATAGAAAACAAGAGTCATACTTTGCAAAGTTGTAAGGGTTGAATAGTTGTTTTGCTATAATTAAGGGAGAGAATATTATGCTTCATTTCAAATCTAAAGGCTTAGGTTGTGGAATGTTAATAAACTTAGTCAAGGATACGTAGTGTGTTCTTAAATTTCGATTATGATTACGGCATTCCTCTTCATAATTCGAATTGTGAGAACGTAGCACATAAAATATTATGGCAGAAGATTGATAAACTATTAAATCTTCATGTAAGACATTATGCATCGTGTCCCATACGCTTCGGGTATAGGATCGATTGAAAATGATATAATATTTGACCATTCTAAAATTTTCCAAATGTCTAGCGCATTTAGAGGGAAAAGGACAAGAATCAGTTTGACTAAGATAATTAAACAACTATCAAAGGACGATCCAAAGTTCGCCGAGGATTGGTCGCTTGTGAGTAGTTGGAAGTATACTATTGGTTGGACCATATCGACGTTATTATGAATAGAAAAGATTTTATTGAGAATGAGTTGTCATATGGTAAGTATGGAAAGGTTTCCATATTGGGAGTTGGATATTGAGAATCAATGTCTAGATTAGAAACTTTTATGCAAAAGGATGTTCAAAGGAATGTACTTTGAGTGAGAGACATCACATCTATGGAATTGTATTGTAACAATAGAGAACCTTGTAATTTCATTGGCAATAGTCATTGTGACTTTTGTGCTATGACATTACGAAAGGATCATTTCATAAAATGTTAGAATCTAGCATATTCTATAAGTGGCAAGAATTTGATATTCTTTCACTTATGATAAAGGATTAGGAGTTCTGAAATGAGTATGATTGGAAATATGTTCATTTGATCTATTTCACAAAGTAAGATCCGTAGGTAAACATTGTGTGCATGCTAAGAGCATGGGACAAGTGTTGTAATAATTCAAGTAAGAAGTTGATTAGCCGAAACAACAAATAATGAGTAATCGATATGGTGATAAATAAAAGGTGTTTTATTTATACTCAAAGGTTTGAGGCCATATGGGATTAGTATTATTCTTGTGTTTCACTTTGCATGTTTTGACTTCCTGAATAATTTAATTGGTTGAGAACAGTCAAATTATTCAAACGGGCCACAGTCGTTCATATGTTGGAAGTAGATATGAATGAAGACCGTCATGAATTGGTGTGTGGATTGTCTAAAGAGCATTAGACATAAGCAAATGTTTTCTGCAACGTTCATGAGTTATTATGAATATGATTTGAGCATTGGATCAAACCCACACTCACTTAGATTACTTCATGGATTTGTATCACAAGTGATTGGTGAGACGATAACATGTTATATTTTTGAAACCGAGATGTGTGAGTTGTATCTTGCGAGTCGGTTACACATTGATAATATGTAAACGCACCAGTAACTTGGTGTCATAAAACATATTATTGTGTGTGATTTGGTGAGTGAGTGCAAGCAAGCATTGAATCAAATTTTATCCGTTTCTTTTATCCAAAGTAGGATAAAAGTGATATCTTTGGGCCCCTCGATGATTTAGTGATGACACCTAAGCGCTTGGCCAAGCCGAGACTAAATTGATGTGTTCAATTGTAGTCTGTTGTCAGTCGTCATAAATCTGAATTCGGGAAACATCACAGAGACAAAGAGAATGATTTAGATCCATGTCTCAGTCTATACGATATCTAGAATGGAGGAATATATGATCCCTTATCTTAAGGACATGCGTATCTTATAAGATCAGAGTTGACATCGGCTTTTGAAAGCTACGATTACAGATCAGGATCTGAAGTCATACGCAGAATAGTTATTAGACTTATCCAAGTGGGAGACTGTTGGATTAGTGTCTAAGTCCATAACTATTTTGGTATGTACTTGACCCGATGGTGCATGGTCCTTTTGGGTTGACTTCACCAAAGCAACTTGATAGGATGAATAATGGAGAGAAAGGATTAATTATGATTTATTAATATATTATGAGGATAATATATTAAAGGAGAAATCATATTGTTTAATTAATATTAGTCAAGAATTAATAAGAATTAAGTTTGTGACTAAAAGACATTAATTAAACTAAGGGACTAGAAATGTCAATTGTATGATAGTTGAATATTGAGCTAATGGACTCCATATTAAAGGGGTGGACGAATTCTATGGGGAAAACCATTAGAAACCATCCAAGGCATTTAAGGAAGGAGCCCATGGGTTGCTTAGGGCTTAAGCATCCAAATTAGGGTTTCCTTGTTAGATAACCCTAATAGTCTCATTATTTAAAGAACTCTTATGCCCCAAAAACGTGGCTAAGCTTCTTTCTAGGGTTTCCACACGTTTTGGGCAGCCTTCTTCTCTTCTCCTCTTCATCCTCTTGCTTTTGGTGTTTGTGAACCATTATAGGAGTGACATTTGTGACTCTAAGCTTTCTAAAGTCAATACAAGAAGGATTTGAGATTGTTATTGCTACATAACAATCAAGGTATGATCTAAACCCTAATTTATATGTTATATTGATTATCATATGCTAGATCTAGGGTTTATTGCTTTGGATGAATTGCATGTACAATAGAGAAACCTAGATCCAAGCATTAGGGTTTGTATGAGCACATAGGATGTTCTTATGGCTTAAACCCATCAAATTTGCATGCTGTTTTTCTCACAAAGTAATTAAGGATAATAAGTATATATTTTTAATAAAATTCATTCTATATTTTATGAAGATGAATGTTATATTTAGGATTTATGGGAAAAGAATAGTGAGTCAATTGGTATGTATTATATGAATCATTGTAAGTACAATGTTAGAAATTAGTGTTTGTCCATTATTGTGAATGTAAGTGTGCGTGACATAATAGGATGGGTCATCCCTCTGATCCAATATTTATTGTATTAAAGTAGAACCTTGAGCTTGGTTGTGAGACACTTCCACCATGTGATATATGTCATAAAGCGAAGCATACTAGAACACTATATTCTCTTAGTAACCACAAGACTTCTGAAATTAGAGTGTTAGTCCAATTAGATGTGTAGAGTCCTTATAAGCTTTTACTATAGAAGGATTCAAATTATTTTTTACTATTGGTGATTTCCTTTAATCTCTTAAAAACTTAGTTTGAAAAACATATTAAGTGTAACAACCCAAAATTTAAAGTAAATTTTTTATCTAAATATTGACAATCCATGTTTAAGAATTGGAAATTTACATCATAAGTTGTTTCCAAAATTCAATACATCAACATATTATTCAGAAAGATCAGAGTGTCCACAATAACTAGTGGGGAAAATGCTAGAGAGTGCGTGTTGCGTCATCAAGCCGAGTCGTTGCCCTTATAGCTAAAAGTACCTGTTGTTGGACTAGTGTCTAAGCCCATAACTATATTTGGTAAGTACTTGACCCGGTTGTGCATGGTCCTTTTGGGTTGCCTTCAGCAAAGCAACATGATAGGATGATTTTTAAATAAAGATGTTATTATGATTTATTAATATATTATATGATTAATATATTAAAGGAGAAATCATATAGTTTAATTAATATTAGACAAGAATTAATTAAGAATTAATTATGCGGCTAAAAGAGATTAATTAAATAAAAGGCACTAGAACTGTCAATTGTGTGATAGTTGGTTTTGGGTTGTGGATTCTTATGGATCATAGGGTGGACGAAATTAAGGTGTATGGGCTCCTTAAATTCGTCCAAGCCTTAATCTAGAAGGATCCTTGGACTGCTTAAGGCCTAAGTAATCCAATTAGGGTTTTAGGCTATAACCATAGAAGCTCAAGTATTTAAAGGACCCAGGGGCTATAGAAATCGACTACCAGAAACCCTAAGGAGTTCCTAGAGCTGATTTTATGCCTACAACCTCTCTCTAAATCGTCCTCTTGCTTCTTGGTGTTTGTAAGCCATTAGAGGAGTGACAATTGTGACTCTAAGCTCCAAGTATAACAAGATTCAAGCTTTCAAGAAGAGGTAATCATCCAGATCTCTTTTGTATTGTCAATTTCGAATTGTATACCTTAGATCTAGGGTTTGCAAGTATTGGATGAAAATCATGTTCATTAGAGAAACCTATATCCAAGCATTAGGGTTTGCATGTGCACATAGGGATGTTCTTATGGATCAAACCCATCAGTGGTATCAAAGCCTTGATTGGCTTCTCTTGAATTTGATGCTTTGTGCTTTGATTCTTGATTAAAATTCGTTTTTCTTGCTCTCTGCCTGATGAACTCGGCGAGTTCCATTGTGGACTCGACGAGTTGGATGAACTCGACGAATCCATAAGGGGACTCGTCGAGTCGGAGCATCAAACAGAGGGAATTTTGGGATTTCTTGCTGTTTTGCTTAAGGATAATTACCTAAATTGCTTTAGTCTAATAAAATCCGAATTTTATTACCTTTTTATCAATATCCTCTTCAAAACAAAAGATAATTACCAATTGTTTAAATAATAATTTCCTTATTTGATAATACTTGATTATTTAAATTAATTGTTGAATTATCTTGCAAGTAATATTGACTAGGTTAAATTTATATAATTATTAAATTAAATGCTTAATTGAAAATTATTTGCTATTTGATCTTTGTGTTTTGAAAAAGTTCAAAACTTGCCTTCAAGTTTTGAAATTTAAATTTTATGATTGAAATGTTTAATTTGCACTATTGAAATTTCAAACCCTAGAATTTTACAAGTTTAAAATTCAACCTTATACTTTATAATATTATAAGATTAATATATATATATATATATATATATATATATATATATATATATATATATATATATATATATATATATATATATATATATATATATATATATAAAACTTAAAATGCTAGTCTTACCGTTAGTATACCTCATTCACGAAGACGATTTATAAGGGGGGTATAAGGTTATGGCCGTTTAATGGGTGTCCACTCTCACCCACCGCTTTCTTGATTGGTGGAGGGTCGTTAGCCGAACAGGTAGGATAGGGTAATCCCATCCTCATTAAAAGTATAATGAATCTATCTAAAGTAATTAAATGTTTTTACAAAATTCCCAATCTTAGTTACTTTAGGAAAAGTGAATTGATGCAATCCCATGAAATTACACTTCGTACCCTTGCTAAGAAGTTAGTAGAGTGTGTGTGGTTAACCGACACACTAATTGGTTCTAAGAAAAGGTGGCAAAGGGTGACTCATTGTTTGTCATAGTTCGATGGAGCGTGTGTGGTTAACCAGCACATCGAATAGGTGACTGTAACAATGAGGGAACCATGTACATTTGAACGGTTATTCACACTCGCTTTGTGATCATTGGCATCCCAGTCACAAACTTGAGGGGCATATCAAAATTGAAACATGCCATTGAAAAATTCAATGAATCTCAAAGGAATCTAGGAGTTTTCAATACATTTAAAACTTAATTTTGTTTTTTGTTTTTGATGGTGGAGAATTAGTGAATCGTAATTCACTTACCTTAAAATTATTTGCATGTTAGATTACAACATCCCTTTTCTAATATGTAAATAATGTTTTTGGATCCTGGCCCTAATTTCTCATTTTGGGTGTTTAATTAGGGATTTATTTATAATCAAACTTTGTTCTTTTCTTCAGATGTTGAACTCAAACAACAACAACGCTTCAGGCTCAACCTCATCCGACTCGTTCTAACTCATGAACTTGTGTGGGAGAGTGATCTTTGAGGGGTCCAATTTCAATGATTGGATCCGTAACATCTGAATGGTCACTCGTTATGAGGACAAAGAGTATGTCCTCGATAAGGAGCTGAAGGAGGTGAACATCAACACTGCTACTCCCAAATAAATCGCTACCTTTGAAGCCCATGAGCAAGATGCCTCGAAAGTCCATTGCATCATGGTAGCGATTATGACTGCTGAACTACAAAAGTCCTACGAGGAGTACTATCCCTACGAGATGCATCAAGACTTGGTGGACCGGTACCACCAAAGTGCGAGGCAAGAAAGGTATGAGATCATCACTTCTATGATCACTACCAAGATGGGTAATGGAGAGTCTCTTACTGCTCATCTACAAAAGATGCAGAGATATGTCGATCGCCTGCTGAAGTTAAATGTTAACTTCGATGAAGAGCTAGAAATTGACATTATCCATCACTCCTTGCCTACTTGATACAACAAGTTCCGCATGACCTACCATATGAATAAGGAAGAGGTCACCTTGAGCAAGCTTCAAGGATTGCTTAGGACTGTTGAGAGCAATCTCAAGGATAAGTCTGTTGCATCAACTCCCACTCCAACCGCTGCTCCTGTTTTGGCCATTGGGCAAGGGAGGGGCAAGAAAAGGAAGGCTCCTTCAAAGAGCCACCACAGGGGAAAATCCCAAGATGGTACCTCTTCTAGTGGAACCAAAGTTGGTTCTGCTAAGCCCAACTCTAACCCGAAGGAGGCAGAGTGCCACCACTGCCACAAGATAGGGCATTGGAAAAGAAGCTGCCCAAAATATTTGCAAGCCATCAAGGATGGGAAGATCAAGCCATCTTTTGCAGGTATTTACACAATTAAATCTAATGATTCATCACATTCTATTTCTTGGGTTCTTGATACAGGATGTGGTTTTCACATATGTTCTGATTTGGAGGGACTAAGAAGAGATAGGGATGTGGAGCGTGGAAGGATAAATCTAATCACGGGGAACAGAAGATCGTTGCCTGTTACCAAGATTGGAGTGTATTCTCTAGTGCTTAGTAATGGATTAGGACTAGATTTAAATAATTGTTGCTATTTGCCAGATATGGCAAGAAACATCATTTCATTTCATGGTTTGTTTAGACAAGGATTTAGATATTCACTTGATAATGAGAAAGGTTCTATTTATGCTTATCTAAATGGTGTTTTATATTTCGAAGCATTGCCTTGTAATGGAATTTATGAAACTGTGATGATTGTAGATAATCTAGGAAATGATGTGTTGTGTGTGGATTCTTCCAATAGTATGGATAAAGCATGCTTGTGGCATTGTCGTCTTGGACACGTCAACAAGAAACGCATAGCCCAACTCCAAAAGGATGGAGTGCTGGAGTCATTTGACCTTAGGGACGATGACGTGTGCGAGTCTTGTTTACTTGGAAAGATGACCAAGTCACCCTTCATTGGCACTTATGAAAGGGGTGATGGTCTATTGGATCTCACACACACAGATGTGTGTGGGCCCTTTAGATCCACCACAAGGGATGCGAACCGCTTCTATGTGACTTTCACTAACTACTATAGCAGATATGGGTATATCTACTTAATCAAGCATAAGTCAGAAACCTTTGAAAAGTTCAAAAAGTTTAAACAAGAAGTGGAGAATCAATTAGGAAGGAAAATCAAGATGCTTCGATCCGATCGAGGAGGAGAGTACCTAAGTCTTGAATTCCACGACTACCTCAAGGAATGCGGAATAGTTTCGCAATTGACGCCACCTAGGACACCACAGTTGAACGGTGTGGCTGAGAGGAGTAATCGAACCTTGTTGGACATGGTTCATTCCATGATGAGTCGTGCTTCACTACCTATCTCATTTTGGGGGTATGCCTTAGAGACTGTCGCCCATATGCTTAACTTAGTCTCTACGAGGAAGGTTGCCAAAACACCTCATGAAATATGGACAAGGAAGGCTCCCTCGTTGGCACATATAAAGGTTTGGGGTTGTGAGGCTTTCGTAAGACGAGAGACTCACGATAAGCTCGAACCTCGTAGTGAGCGGTGTATTTTCATCGGTTAACCGTAGAAATCCTTTGGATATCACTTCCATAGACCGAGTAACAGTGTTGTCTTCGTTGCGAGGAGAGGAGTTTTTCGAGAGAGAGAACTCATAAGCGAAGGGGACAGTGGGAGGAAAATCGATCTTGAAGAAATTCAAGAGTCGAGCGATGAAGGAACCTCTAACGCTGGCACTCAACCCGAGGAGGAAACTCCGGTTGAATCGATTGACGAGTCATTACCTCTTAGACGTTCCGAAAGAGTTAGAGTTCAACCCCAGTTATATGGTTTTCATATTACTACAGAAGGGGACATGTATATTAGTGATAGTACACTAATAAATTTGGACGAACCTAACAACTATAAGGAAGCCATGGCAGGCCTGGAGTCTGCGAAATGGAAAGAGGCAATGGAAAACGAGATTTAGTCCATGTACGACAACCAAGTTTGGAATTTGGTTGATCATGTGCCCGGATGTAAGACGGTCGGGTGCAAGTGGATCTTCAAGAAGAAGACCGACATGGATGGGAATGTGCACACATATAAAGCGCGATTGGTCGCGAGGGGTTTCACTCAAACTCCCAGAGTTGACTATGATGAAACCTTCTCGCCAGTTGCCAAAATAAAGTGTATTAGGGTGATGCTGGCCATTACTGTGTTTCATGATTATGAAATATGGCAAATGGATGTCAAAACCCCTTTCCTTAATGGGAAATTGGCTGAGGATGTTTACATGGCTCAGCCATAGGGTTTTGTCAATGCAAAGCATCCCAATAGCGTGTGTAAGCTTGAGAAATCCACTTATGGACTTAAGAAAACGTCTCACAGATGGAATCTTTCCATCGATGAAAAACTCAAAGAGTTTGGGTTTATACGAAGCGAGGATGAATCATGTGTATATGTCAAAGCCAGTGGGAGTATAGTTAGCTTCCTCGTATTGTATGTCGATGGCATACTACTGATAGGAAATGACATCCCGAAACTGGAGGAGGTTAAGTCCTGGCTCGGGAAGTGCTTTGCTATGAAGGACCTTAGAGAGGCTTCCTATATTTTGGGAATAAGGATAGTGAGAGACAGAAGTAAGAGACTAATAGGACTTAGTCAGAATACTTACTTGGACAAGGTACTAAAAGATTTTAGTATGGAGAATTCAAAGAAGGGAGAGTTACCGATCCAAACTAATGCCAAGTTGAGTAAGAATTAATGCCCGAGTACCGAAGTCGAGATAGCAGAAATGAGCCGAGTACCATACGCTTCCGCAGTTGGCTCAGTTATGTATGCTATGACTTGTACTCGCCCTATTGTAGCCTTCGCTTTGAGCATGGTCAGCAGATATCAAGGGAACCCTGACAGAGCGCATTGGACCGCAGTCAGGAATATTCCTAATTACCTTCGGAGGACCAAGGAATGGTTTATAGTCCTCGGTGGGGGTGATGACTTAAAGGTGTGAGGGTACAGTGACGTCAGTGTTCAGACCGACAGGGAAAACTACCGTTTGCAGTTGGGCTGGGTCTTTACCCTTAATGGAGGAGCAGTGACTTGGAAAAGTTCCAAGCAAGAGACAGTAGCTGATTCAACTTGTGAATCAGAGTATATTGCAGCGAGCGAAGCGTCAAAGGAGGCGATATGGTTGAAGAACTTCATTGGAGACCTTGGAGTTGTACCTTCCATAAAGGAGCCCATGGAAATTTTCCGTGAAAATGAAGGATTGGTTGCCTTGACCAAGGAACCGAGGGATCATGGTAGATCTCCACATATCAACAGAAAATATCACTTTATTCGACATCGGGTAGAAGAAGGACTCCTCGTAGTGAAGAGGGTATCGTTAGAGGATAACCCAACAGATCCGCTTACGAAGGGACTCAATAGGGTTAAGCACTTGCAGCACGCTAGGAGCATTGGGCTGAAGGACGATATTAGTTTAGATTAGATAGTTTAGAAACATGTAATAGATAAATGTAATTGACATTTGATGATTAAATAAAGGAGTATTATTTATAAGTAAAGTTAATGTCTTATGTTAATTGTTTAACTATTGTTTCACTTTGCATGTTTTGACTTCCTGAATAATTGAGTTATTTAAGAATAATCAAATTATTCGAACGACACACATTCGTTCATATGTTGGAAGTAGGTATGCATGAAGACTGTCATGAATAGGTGTGTAGATTGTCTGAAAAGTATTAGACATAACAAAGGTTTGCTACAACGTTCATGAGTGCTTATGAACAAGTTTTGAGCATTGGAATAAACCCACGCTTGCTGGAATCACTTCATGGATTTTATCACGAGTGATCGCAAGACGATAATATCATATGGTCTTAAAACCTAGATATATGGTTTATTGTTTGCTGATTGGTTGTGTATTGATAATGCGAAAACGCATCAGTAACTTGATGTCATAAAACATATTGTTGTGTATGATTTGATTAGTAAATAGTAAATGCATATAAGTCGAAGTTTATCTGTTCCTTTTATCCTAAGAGGATAAAAGTGATATCAGGGCCCCTCGATGATTTAGTTTGAGTTATGTGTCGGGCCCGGTCAGGACTAAATTGATGTGTTCAATTAAGTTCCATGTCAAATGAATCAGAGATCGAGAAACAAATTGCAGGACAATAAGTATGACTATGTTCCATATAATTTTCCGCACGATATTTAGAACAGAGGACTATACAATCCCTTATCTAAAGGACATGTTACTGATAAGATCAGAGTTTGGCAGCGTCTTTGAGAGCTACGATTGCTAATCGGATTATGCTTACACTTATAGTTACTATACTTATCCAAGTGGGAGACTGTTGGATTAGTGTCTAAGCCCGTAACTATATTTGGTAAGTACTTGACCCGGTTGTGCATGGTCCTTTTGGGTTGCCTTCACCAAAGCAACATGATAGGATGATTTATAAATAAAGATGTTATCATGATTTATTAATATATTATATGATTAATATATTAAAGGAGAAATCATATAGTTTAATTAATATTAGACAAGAATTAATTAAGATTTAATTATGTGGCTAAAAGAGATTAATTAAATAAAGGGGACTAGAACTGTCAATTGTGTGATATTTGGTTTTGGGTTGTGGATTCTTATGGATCAGAGGGTGGACGAAATTAAGGTGTATGGGCTCCTTAAATTCGTCCAAGCCTTAATCTAGAAGGATCCTTGGACTGCTTAAGGCCTAAGTGATCCAATTAGGGTTTTACGTTGTAACCATAACAGCTCAAGTATTTAAAGGACCCAGGGGCTACTGAAATCGGCTACCAGAAACCCTAAGGAGTTCCTAGAGACGATTTTATGCCTACAACCTCTCTCTAAATCATCCTCTTGCTTCTTGGTGTTTGTAAGCCATTAGAGGAGTGGCAATTGTGACTCTAAGCTCCAAGGATAACAAGATTCAAGCTTTCAAGAAGAGGTAATCATCTAGATCTCTTTTGTATTGTCAATTTCGAATTGTATACCTTAGATCTAGGGTTTGCAAGTCTTGGATAAAAAGCATGTTCATTAGAGAAACCTAGATCCAAGCGTTAGGGTTTGCATGTGCACTAGCATGATAACTATTGTTATATGAGAACTCTGCTAGAGGAAGGTAAGTATCCCAACTCCCTCCGAAATCCAATACACATGCCCGAAGCATATCCTTGAGCGTCTGGATTGTCCGCTCGCTATGACTATCGGTCTGGGGTGGTAAGAAGTGTTGAAATGCAATTGGTTTCCCAACTCTTCAGGGAACTTCATTTAGAATCTGGAGGTGAAATGAGCATCACGGTCCGAAACCATCGATACCGGCACCCCGTGCCTGACCACTAACTCCCACACATAAATATATGCTAATTTCTCGGCTGAGATACTCTCGGAGATTGGAATAAAATGCACACTTTTAGTCAACCTGTCTACAATAACTTAAATAGAATCCACTACATGTGCGGGCCTGGGAAGCTTCATAATAAAATCCAATGTGTTGTTTCCCCATTTCGAAATAGGAATCTCCAATGGCTGCATCTTGTCGTGAGGTCGCTGATGCTCGACCTTGACTTTTCTACAAGTGAAGTATCGTTCCACAAACCACGCAACCTCCTGCTTCATGTAGGGCCACCAATAGCTCAATATTAGGTCTCGTTACCTCTTTGTGGCCCCGGATGAATAGACAACTTGGACTTGTGCGCCTCCTTTAAGATCTTTTGCTGAATAAACCCCGACTATCCCGAACAAACAACAAAATCTGACCCTGAATCTGCTTAATCTTCCGGTTCTCCCTTTTTAAACCCTCCACATGAGCCTCCTTGATCTTTTCCAATGAAGGTGAAATCACCGTCATCCTTAAGCAGACATCTTAGATCAGAGCAGTTGCCGCCTTACGACTCAAAGCATCGGCCACCACATTGGCCTTTCTGTGATGATACAAACTCTCGTGATTATAATCTTTTACTACATGTAGCCCTCTACTCTGTCGCATATTCAAATTCTGTTGATCCATCAAATACTTCAAACTCTTGTGATCAGTAAAGATGGTGCATTGGACCCCATATAAATAATGCCTCCAAATCTTGAGGGCAAACACCATTTCCCCCAACTCCAAGTCATGAGTGGGGTAATTCACCTCATGAGGCTTTAGCTGCCTTGAGGCATAAGCAATCACATGCCCCCTCTGCATCAAAACAACTCTTAGTCCCAAAATAGAAGCGTCAAAATACACTACAAAATCATCCAATCCCTCGGGTGGTGCTAAAATCGGGGCCTCTCATAATCTCTGCCTCAAGGTCTCGAAAGCCAATTGTTGATCTTGACCCCACCAAAAGGTCATACTTTTCTTGGTCAAATGGGCCAAAGGTACGACGATCTTGGAGAAATCCCGAATAAATCTACGATGGTACCCTGCTAGACCGAAGAAACTTCGGATCTCGGATGCGTTCTTCGGAACCTCCCAACGCATTACCGCCTCAATCTTGGCTGGATTAACCAAAATACCCTCTTGATTGATGATGTACCCTAAAAATTGCACCTCATGCAAGCAAAAATCATACTTCAAGAATTTGGCATAAATCCTCTCCCTCCTCAGGGTCTCCAATACCTCACTTAAATGTTGCTTGTGGTGCTCCTTGGTCTTAGAATAGACCAGGATATCATCAATAAAAAACAATCACAGACTGTCCAACATCGGTCTGCAAACCCGTTTCATGATATCCATGAACACTATCGTAGCATTGGTGATCCCAACTGGCATCAACAGAAACTCACAATGACCATAATGAGTTTTGAATGCGATATTTGGTATATCTTCGTCCCTGATCCTCATCCGATGATACCATTACTGAAGATCAATCTTGGAAAACCAAGATGCACCTTGAAGTTGATCGAACAAATCATCAATCCTTGGAAGCGGATAACAGTTCTTTACCTTTTTCTTGTTCAACTGCCGATAATCAACACACATCCCATCCTTCTTTTTCATGAATAAGATAGGTGCTCCCTATGGGGAACTGCTCGGACGAATGAATCCTCGGTCTAGTAGTTCCTGAAGTTGCGTAGACAGCTCCTGCATCTTAAGTGGAGCTAGACGATATGGCGCCTTGGCTATAAGAGCCGCGCCAGGCACTAAATCAATATGGAACTCCACTTGCCTCTCGGGAGGCACCCCAGGCAACTCCTCTGGAAATACATCAGGGAAATCTCACACAATCGGTACCCTGCTCATATCTATCATGGCATCTACCCTCGTATCCAAAACATAATCCAAAAACCTAGAACAACCCTGCTGAAGGAGTCTTCTAGTTCTTGCAGTCGAAAAGAGTTGGCCCATGCGAGGCTCTCACTCCATGAATGACCAGTTCTCCCCCTTTGGGGTTCGAACTCTCAACAGCTGACGCTCGCAATCTATCATGGCCCCATTGGACCCCAACCAATCCATCCCGATGATCACCTTCAATCCTCGCAAGGGAATCAGAACCAAATCGATAGGAAACCTCTCTCAGAACATATTCAGAACACTCCCCCGAAATACCCTTGCAACACTCACGGTGCGGTAATCCGCAATCTCCACCTCGAATGGGGAATCCAAAGTCCCCGAAGGATCTCGAAACTTCTTGCTGAGTACAAGAGATACAAATGATCGGGTAGCCCCCGAATCAAAAAGAATATGAGCCGACGGACCATTAACCAAAAAGGTCCCTATATAAAATCATAACCATATATGCATAAGCAATAACATAAATAAGACATGAATAGATCACATACCAGTCACGACGTCTGGCGCTACTCGAGCCTCCTCTGAAGTCAACTAAAATACATGACTCTTCACTGCAGGAGCTTCCGCCTTGATCGGGCAGCCATCAACAATCCTCATCGTGGCGGGCGCAAACACCACCACCATTCCTCCTCCTCTATCCAACCTAGGACAATCAACCTTTTTATGACCGGTCTGATTGCAGTGGAATCAAATCAAGCCCTTCTTGCGGCAATCCCGACTCATGTGACCCGGATGACCACATGCATAACGTACCGAGCCTGCTGCTCGACAGGCTCCACTGTGCAGCTTACCGGACTTAGCACACTGGCTACGGCCCTACTCGCCCCTGCTGGGAGGATCGAAGGTCTTAGGCTTCGTGGCATGACCTACTGCTGCTTAAACCTGCTCCGACTTCTGCTTGGTCCGGAGCTCTAACTCAATTTCCCGTGCTCGGGCCTTCTCCACCATGTCATTCAGGGTCTTGCTCCCCGAAAAGCTCACAAACTCCCAAATGTCATCCCTCAACATGGAATGATACCTCGTCTTCTTTATCTCATCATCCGCAGCATACTGCGGAACTAATAGTGCCCTCTCCCGAAACTTGGCAGTGATCTACGCCATAGTCTCAGGAGTCTGCTATAAATCCTGGAACTCTCTCACTAAACAATGCACCTCGATGGATGGTGCAAACTCCTGATCAAACCTCTTCACAAACTCCTACCAAGTTATCTCAGCCACACCTGCTGATCCCACTTTGAAGGTAATCTCCTCCCACCAGTCTCGTGCTTGATCCCTCAACATACAAGATGCGAACCCCACCTTTGCCGCCTCAGGGCAAAAGCTCATGCACTGGGCATTCTCCATGCCTGCCACCCAACATCAACTAGTGATTGGATCCCTGAACCCAAAGAATTCAGGCGCTCCGCACGCCTTAAAATCCCAAAACGAGGGAGCTCGTGCCCCAATCTGGCCTACAACAATTTCAGCTCGGAAAGATTTGAGCCGCTCCTCCATGATGCCCTCCTTGACGATACCATAGATCATCGGGGTAGCGTCAAGTATGTCACGAGTAACCTTGGCTGCGATAAGATCGCGCAGCCTCTCATCCAAGGGCTCTACACCAGATTTTGAACCTGATTCCGTTCCTGAACCCGAACCTCGCGCGATCATCACCATCCTCAACTGAAAATATCACAAATAACATCGATAAAGAATTTGAAATGGATTCCTCCTCACCAGGCTCCTAAGAGCTATCAGGTCTGTCATTGATTTGGGTACAGGTCATGTGCATTCAGTAGTATGGGCCCAATACTACCTTCAACACCTACCTGTACCTTCCCCAAGGCCATAACTGATATCCATAATTCACCTAATCATAAATTATGACTCATAAGCACAATACTCACCTAGATCCTAGACTATTATAGGATTCCCCAATCCTCACCAACCCATAAACTTGAATCAATCAAAGCAAGTTGCCCTATGCATGCAAGTTATACACAAATAAAATCACATAGAAAGACAAATAAAGCTCCTACCCTAAACCACAACTAGACAAGGAACAAGAACAAGGCAGATTTATTCATTCTAGGGCTATGCAATCTTAAGCATGTTAAACTTTTAAAGCATACATTTAGCAAATAATCCATTCAACATCAATTTCAATAAATATCATAGCATGGCTTCAACATTGGGAACACTTACTTGAGCTCGACCTATTACGCACATCGCACTCTCCCCTTTTATTTACGAAAATCGACTTCAAGAAAATTTTAACTTTTGATTTATTTTTTGAAAAACAATTTTACCATTTCCTCAGTCTGAGTTATGACACACCTAAGAGTGTGTCCAAATTTCTCAAACCAAGGCTCAGATACCAACTTGTAACAACCCAAAATTTCAAGTAAAAATTTTCATTTAAATATTAACAATCCATGTTTAATAATTAGAACGTCCCATCATAAGTTGTTTTCAAAATTCAATACATCAACATATTATTCAGAAAGATCATAGTGTCCATAATAACTAGTGGCAAAAATGTTGGAGAGGGCACGTTGCACCATCAAGACGGGCCCTTGCACTTAGAGCTAGAAGTATCTATAACATTCAACAAAACTTTAAGCATACACGTAGTGTGTTTCCCAAAATAAACGAAACATATAATCGCATAATGCCATGCACACATACATATGAGTTTGCCATGGACTCCCTCAATGGTCTTCACTTGGAATGCCATGGGCTACCTCATGGTCTTATATCCCCGAGCCATAGGATCCTCCCATGGTCTACACATAATTCACATATAGATCAAATATTAACCATTAGATATTCCATGACTAAACATTTCATATCAATTAATGCGCCAGCCTTGGTGCCTTCGACCCATGAGTGTAGTGAGAAGACTCACCTCAAATACTGACTCCGAGTACTAGCTTTACTCAACCCATAAATAGAACCAATTCCTTAAATACAACTCAAAATTCCCCAAAACCCCCTTATAGGTCAAACTTGGTCATAGATTAAAGTCAAAGGTCAAAGTCAATGGTCCAAGTTGACCCAACTCGTCGAGTTGTACTTCAACTCGTTGATTTTCTCCATTAACTACACTGATCAGGAAAACTCACATCAACTCACCGAGTTCACTAATGAACTCGCTGATTTATCCAGAAATCCAACAACTTAATGCGTTAAGATGTTTCCCTCGAATCTAGTAACTCCAAATCCTATATCTCCTTCGAAATGATGTCTAGAAGGGTAAAGTTTCCAACTTTACCCTTAGGAACCATTCAAAGTGAGTCAAACCCAAACCCTAGATTCATTAGAGTGAGGCTTGACCCATTAAGCCCTTAAACTCTTAAAACAAAGTCCCAAAATGTAGATCTGACCTCTAAAGGTTGGAAAATCACGTAAAGTTACTTTATTTCCATGCATGCTAAAAGAAAGCCTAGGGATCAATATGGGTTTAATAAAGGACTTAATTCACAAATGGGATGTAGGACCTAGTAAAGTTTGCAACTTTAACCAAAATGAGGCTATAAAATTTCTAGATCTAACATGATAACCGTAGGAACACTCAACTTCTTGGACAACTTAAACATGAGCCCAAAATCATGATAAAAACCCAAAACAAAGAGATCTAAACAATAACAAAGCAAGATATAAACTTGATATCTCCGAATGACTGAAATGAGTGTGGAGATTCGGGATCTAAGTCTTCCCTCCAAGCTATGCACCTTCAACTTCAAAGATTCTCCAAAGGTGTAAAATATCAACACTTAATGCCCTCCACAAGATCACACACTCAAATGAATGATGATACATGATTTTAGGGTTATCTGGACAGAGGAGGCCGGTAAAGAGGCCATCCAAGAGACTTAAGGCCTTTAAATAGCGTGTAACACCCTAAAAGTTGGGGTTTCCTTCCCAGCTGCCAACTCGTCGAATTGAGGCACCTCAACTCGCCGAGTTGGTTGAGTAATTCCCGCCACCAAAGTCCACTCAACACGCCGAGTTAAAGATTTCAACATGCCGAGTCCAATAGGAAAAATCAACAATTTAGGGGAATAAATTCATACCAGAACCAAGCGTTACATTAAGGTACACAAAATTGATAATGTTACTAAGTTTTTAAACCATAATTTTGCTTCCTTTTTCTATTGAAAATTGAATAATTCATTACACAACTTGCATGTCAACTCCACATCAAAATGGTATTGTTGATAGGAAGTACATGTATCGTCTAGATGTAGCAAGATCCATTTTGTTTCTAAGTGGAATACTTTTGAAATGTTAGGGAGATGTATTCTCATGGTCACATATTTGATTAACAGAGCTCCTTTTTCTATTTCAAAGGGCATGTCTCATTCTGAGTTGGTTTATAAACGTGTTCCTTCTTTAAGTCACTTGAGAATTTCTGGTTGTCTATGTTTTACTACAAAGGTAAATCTTGGTGATATTTTTGAGCCACGATAAAAAAATGAGTTTTTTGGAATATTCTACTTTAAAAATGGATACAAAGTGCTTAATGTAGAAAATAATAG
Source organism: Lactuca serriola (assembly GCF_051521515.1). Classification (NCBI taxonomy): domain Eukaryota; kingdom Viridiplantae; phylum Streptophyta; class Magnoliopsida; order Asterales; family Asteraceae; genus Lactuca; species Lactuca serriola. The sequence continues at coordinate 176,312,941 of NC_136412.1, read as the reverse complement.
TTGTTTTTTTTTCTCAGACATAATGCTTTAAGAAGATAGCTTTCCATTCAAAGTGTCTACTAGTGTAGACAATATTGATGTTGTGAATGAAGACATGACATCTAAATTTTTTCAGCACTGATCCATTGGCTAGTTCATGGATACCCGATGATGATATTAATTTTTTTAAAGATGAAATATGTCAATTAGGTACCTAATTTAAGTGTTCAACACTTGTATACAAATTATGTTCCAATGTTTGATCATGGTGACCGTACATTGAGTGTCGATCAACCATATGTAAATGGTTTTGATGGTCATGTCTTTAATGCTAGTTTGGTACCTTTAGGTGGACATGGTGATGACCACAGTGAAGATAAGAATGGTATATGTTTCCTATGGGTGATAGTCACCAAAGTCCTTCAGCCATAATTTTTTTGTTTCAAAGAGTAACCTATATTTGCATCCCTTTTGATACCTTATAGCCACATGTCCTAAACCATGATTTAATCCCTTAAAAATCCATGGCATGGGATAAATTATGGCTATATGGTAGTGATTTCAATAGTTGTATTCAATCATTTCTTGATACCGTGGCTGTAAAATACTAATGGTAATAGTTTTTATATTTATCAAGACAACTGGTTATTTTTTGTTAAGCATTATAAAAAATATTTTGACTGATGTGAATTTGAGCTCAGGCTTCGCCGAACTCCGGCACTGGTGATCTCAACGTTCCTACAAAATCACAGTGGATAAAAAGCCGTCAACCGTTTCCTGTGAGGAGCTCCTGGAAAGACTCTCTGACAGTCAAGTCAGTTGGGTATTCTAGGGTTTTTAGGGTATTACTTGTAGAAGGTGACTTACTTGTCGGGGTTGTGGGTGTAGCCTTTTATATTAGGCACTCCTGATCGTCTGTACGAGACAGGATCGCCAGAGGGGACATGATCTAGGGCGCTGATTGGAGGAACGTGCTCCTCTATCTGTCAGAGCGCTATTATTGGTTCTGGCAATAGTGCCTTGATTGTATGCTTTATCGCTTGACTGTATCACTTGTCTTGGAGCGGAAGGGGTCCTTAGCGGGCGCAAACCTTTCTGTAGGAGCGCCTTGCCCTCAGAGGCGCTAGCAGGCGCAGTCCTTTCTGCAGGAGCACCTTGGCATCAGAGGCGCTAGCAGGTGCTAGATTCCGCTGGGTCTGTCCCATCGGGAGCGCTAAGCCTTCAAGCGTCCTGGCGCGGCCATCGCAGTTCTTTTCATGCTTGCTAGGGCACATTATCACCACTTTCTTTTTTTCTTGCAGCCGATGATCGAGTGTGAGTCGCCTTTATACTTTGGTAATTGCATGAAGTTTGTAAGGAATGGATATTTAAGTTGTCCGAAGTTGTATATGCTTCCTGGGCGGAGTGTTTTGAACCATTTTCCGATGTTGTTGTCCAGGGTCGTCGGAAAGTATGTGCACCAGAATCGTTCGTCCAGCTTGAGCGACGTCATCGTCCATTCATATGTGTCGATGTGGCTGTCCGGGTCTGTGGTTCCATTGTAGGTTTTAAGGTTGGGGAGTGTAGATGTGTTTGGAATTTTTTAGTCCAGCAATTCCTTGGCAAATAGAGATGTCACGCTACGTGATAGGTAGTCTTGGTTGGGTATAGGCAGCATGACATGCAAATTGTAGTGTTGGGTGGCTGCATGCGGTTGCATGATTGAGTTCTTGTAAGGCGTATAATAGGAATGGGTTAGGCCGTAAAATGCTTGTTGTGAAAATGGTAGTGTTAACGGGTTGTTGGATGACATGGGTAGGTTTTGAGTGTGTAGGTTATTCGAAATAGCCTATTGGTAGTGGGAATTTACAGGAAGGAGTGGTGTGTTCGTTGGAAACGACGTGTCAAGAAAACTGGTGTTTAGGTTGTCATTGCTTGGGCTAGCGGCGACATTGAGGGAGTCACTTGTGCTTCCAGTGGTGTTTGGATTATCGACGATGGGTGGAATGTTGATTATGTGTTGATCGTCTGAGTTAGTGGTGGCATCGCTTGAAGGATCACTTCTTGCTCTCCCGCCATTTGATTAAACAGTGGTGGCATCTAGGAAGCTACCAGTTGCACCATTGCCAATTGGCTTAGAGGTGGTGTTTGAAAAAATTTGGGTGGCGACATTGTCATTTGGACTAGTATTCACTGTTGTAGTGGAACCGGTGTTGTGCCATGTGTGTTTTCCATTGACGACACAGGTGGTGGTTGGGACGTCTATGCGGGAGTGATTGTAATTAGGACAGCAGCGGAGGAAAGGTGTTCTTCGCCATCCATTTGCTGTTGTCTTTCTGGTGGTTTGACGGTCACCACCAAACCACCCTCATCTGGCACCTCTCTAGCAACCACTATGGGTGGTGGCGTTTCTTCTAACGCCGCTATTGGCCGAATGGGACTAGCTGGTGTCCTACTGGATCCTCCATTGTCGCCAGATGCCATCTCTTTCTTGTGAACAATGTGCTTTTGGTTGTTTCTTTCGTCACACAATGGATGGCGCCAATTGATGTGACTTTGAGCTCAGGCTTCGGCGAACTCCGGTACTGGTGATCTCGTCGTTCCTGCAAAGTCACAATGGAAAGAAGGCCGTCAGCCGTTTCCTGGGAGGAGCTCTTGGAAAGACTCTCTGACGGTCAATTCAGTTGGGTGTTCTAAGTTTTTTAGGGTATTACTTGGAGAAGAAGACTTACTTGTCGGGGTTGTGGGTGTAGCCTTTTATATTAGGCGCTCCTAATTGTTCGTACCAGACAGGATCGCCAGAGGCGACAGGATCAGGGGCGCTGATTGGAGAATCGTGCTCCTCTATCTGTCAAAGCACTGCTATTGGTTCTGGAAATAGTGCCCTGATCATCTACTTTTTTGCTTGACCGTATCATTTGTCTAGGAGCAGAAGGTGTCCTTAGCAGGCGTGAGCCTTTCTACAGGAGCGACTTGCCCTTAGAGGTGCTAGTGGGCGATAGCCTTTCTGCAGGAGTGCCTTGCCCTTAGAGGCGCTAGCCTTTCTGCAGGAGCGCCTTGCCCTTAGAGGTGCTAGCAGGTGCCGGGTTCCGCTGGGTCTATCCCTTGATTCGAATTAAAGATCTCATCCATACCTATCCATCGATACAAAGATAGTCGAGAACGGATATTGTATGAAAAAGTTATGAATTATATGTGGACTTTAACAAGCCAGACCTACTGAAAAAAAAAATAATAAAATAAATTAAAAATTAGCCGACAGAGTCTAAATGAAAGTTGTAGATCTCGTCGATAGCTACACGTGGATATAAAATACATTGAAAATGGATCTTGTACGAAGAAGATATGAATTTTTGAAGAAAATATAATTTTTCAAGTGCAACCGCGTGCACAGACAAGAGGCGCAACATGCTTCTACCATAGGATTTGGACACATGTCACCACTCAGAAACTACCACATCACCTCTTAATAGTAAGTTACACGCACATACATAACGTGTAGCGCACACTACTTTTCAGCCTTATAAATTCCATGATTTTCAACTCATTTACTTACTCATTTCTTCTGGATTCTCTCAGGAACACTTTCCACCCTTTATCCCTTTTCTCCTTAGTTCCTGGCTACTTTAGTGAGGACTTGTGGTGTCAGACAAACAACGATTAGAAGCACCCGGGTCCAAATTTTTCTCGCATAATTCCTTGTTTTCGCCAGATCACTCTATAAGTTAAGCTACATTTAGTTTAACTTAAGTGTAACTTTTAGTTATAGTCATAGTCATTATTTTGAACTTATAATTAAGATTTATCAGTGACTCTATGTCGTATACTGATTGATCTATTTCTGAGAGTGATGTCTAGGCTGTATTTAACGAGGTGTTTAAAGTGGGATTTCCAAATAGTATACTCTATATACCAAAGGGACCCTACCTCCGATATGATCTTGCCTGGTTATTCCATACTTAATAGATATAATGTAGACAATAGGATTATTGAGGAATCTAGAATATAATTATTATAGTTATGAGGATTATGAAACTAGACTAAGACTTAGTGCTTTATACGTCTAGGTCTGTTGAAAGTGTGAAGTGAAGTGTTGTCGAAATTAACAGTCACCGACTTTTATCAGGTGAGTGCATAGTCCCTTTCATGAACATGATCTAATACAAGTATTATTTAACGTATCAAATACCCGATGGAAGTTGTATGTGAGCTGTGTGTTTATTTCATGAAATATATGTTAGATATATATGTATATAATATGTTATGTGCGAATTACATATAGTTCTATTTTATGTTAGGAAAAATCGATAATATTATATATTAAACAATATTAGAAGTATTATTGCTGGTATAATAAATGAATAATAACACTTAAATCTCTATATAAAACACATATACAACTTAAGATATGATAGTGTTGCCTATGAATGGAGTTGGTATTAGAAGTTGGTTATAGGAATTAAAATCTTGTTTAAGGATAAACTTAGATTTGTGAAGGACTCCTAGTTCATTAATTTTGACATTAGGTGGTCTCATTCGGAAAAATGTGCGTAAGATAGGGACGGAGAGTAGAATCCTATTCTGTGACACTTTACGTTATCGATGTATGGTAGCTTGGTACGGAAGTACATTATACAATTCCCCTTGGATGACCAGAAATGGTGGGTCTAGATTAGGCAGCTGTAACAATATGTCTGGTCATCTCCTAGAGTCGGTGACAACACTAGATCGTTTTAGACGGTCTTCTGAATTACGTTGCTAGTGTAGGATCATAACCCTTAGACGTAGATGAAATTGGATACCATGTTCATCAAACACTCTGAATAGGGTCGTATGCCTTATCATTTACATTGGCCAAGGAAGCCCCTAGTTGTGTAGTTAATCCTTGCTCTATATGGTTTATCAGGCAAAATAATTTCTTCTTGTTAATCATGGAGTAGGATCTGTGAGGGTTGGTAGGAGTGGATATCTATGAATGCAAGGTTATATGGATATTGTTTGGTAATGGTTGATTTTACAGGTATGATAATTAAGGAAATATTATCATAATAGTATCATGGGATTGAAATACCTATGTATCTGACAAGCTTTCCCAAACCTGACCTACTCAGCTTATATGCATCGCATGTATCAAGAATTAGGCTACGGAACTTAATTAGGATGATGAGTGATTAAGAGACATCCTGGAATAGTATTTAGGACCATCATGTCTTTGCACTATAACATATGTTTATGTATTTATTATGATATCCTTAGTGGGTTTAAATTTTTTGAAACAAATAGTTGTACTCAAAAAGGATCTTTTGCACTGGGATTTTCCGCAATTATAAATAAAATGATTTTAAAGTGTAAAGAAAAAGTTTTAATTGGTTCTAAAAATAAGTGGATGTCATAGTTGGTATCAGAGCATTAGTTTAAGCGAACTAGGAATTTTGAGGATTTTTGGACTTAAACTTGTAGATTGAGTGATGAGCATAAGGTGAGTGTGTAGTATACCTTAGGTTAAATACCTAAATATACACCGCCGCTAGATACTTTAAGGAATATGCCTTAATTAATATAATGTGCAGAATAAGAAATTATCATATAATATAACTTAGGTTGAATACCTTACTTGCTAAAATATGCACCAACATGCTTTAGGAGGAATGCCTTACATGCTAATATGTGATAAATGATATATAATATTGCATGCCTTAGTTTCTTACCTAGAATGCTATTTCTTGGGAAATGTTAAGGCATGTTGCCGACCTAGGGTTAAGAAACCTATGTGTTCATGATTCTAAACTTATCGTTACTGTATTAGAACTGACATGTAACGTTTCGGAGTGATAAGGAGGATTTATGCATCTAAACATAAATAAAACCATCCTTATCATAATACATTCTTGTCGTGGTACACTAAATGACTGCTTGGGTGTACAAGAAGTTCATGGTGACAATGCATAATAGATTAGGAAATGATATCGGAGACCAAAAGCCTGAACCCTAGCCTCAACATATAAATGGACCTTGTGCTAGCAGTTATACCAATAACTAAACCAGTTACGATGGTTATGATTTGTGCAATTTTCGCCAAACATACGGAGGGGATTAGGCAACTAATTTGAGAGAGTAAGAAAGAACTCAAAACACAAGTTATAGAACCAGTGTTAAAGAAAGGTCATTTTGAGGAAAGAAGTTACATTAGGAATGTACAACTACAGAAGGATATAAAGAACAACACCAAGAAAGAGGTTTATAGTAATGGATACAAATATGAAGACGTCATGGAATCCCAACCACCAAATCTATCTGGAGAACTGACACCAGTGATACTTATGGATTGGATCTATGAAATGGAAATGTTGTTCGAGAGTTGCGATTGCAGCAACCAATAGAAAACAATCTACGTGGCCAGAAAACTGAAAATTAGAGTGTTGAACTGGTAGAAACGATTGACTGGTGTTATACCAAAAGGAAAAACAATAAATATGTGTTGGGAGGATTTACATGTGCAAATGAAAGAAGAATATTGCTCAGTGAGAGACCTTCTGAAAATAGGTAATGAATTCCAGAACCTGAAGAAAGGAAAGCTGAGTGTCAGAGAATACACTGCAACCTTTACCGAAAGGATGGATTACTAACGGATTTCGGTCCATTGGTGAGACAAGAAACTACCTTGAAGGCATCCGTCCGAGTTGCTAGTTCCTTGGAATACATAAGTGAGGGGAGGACCACCAATAATGTGGAAGATGGAGGAAAAATAATTAATGAAGAGTCTTGAAAATCAAATAAAAAGAATAGATTTTCAAAGTCTAGCCCCAATACCAAAGAGCCTAGGGGTAACATCGAGATGAAGTGGTGTGCCAGGTGCCAAAGGAAGCACTTTGGGAAATACATTGAAGAAGTGACATGTTTCAAGTGTGGGGAGATCGATCCTTATACTAATAAATGCAAGACCAAACAAGAATCATGCTTTAGGCTTAGAGAAGTCGGGCATGTAATGAAGAACCTCTTAATAAAAGGAAAAAGTAGAGGACGCTTAAGGAAGTCAAGAGTAGGGAGCTGCCTAGCCAAGTTCAAGATATGAAGTAGTCATCCCACATAGATAGTATTGTAGCATGTAGCCTAATATATGAGGCACTGAGTGTAATAAAATTTGATGATTATTGTAATCATTTCCAAAGTTATAAATATGTTATACCGTGTGTTAAACCATTTATTGATTTATGTGTAGGGTGACTTGGAAACTGCAAGACAACTTTTGGGATGATTATGAGTAGGTCTGAATGGTAGTACGGGCCCATACTGCAGGAAGCATAGGATTCGTAGTTGGATCAACATGAGTCACGAGGTTATTAAGGCCCTTTTAGTCTAAGTAACTAGTATAGTTAAAACTACCAATTCGTTTTTATTTTAATTTCATCATTACCTTCGTTTCAGTGATGAAGAGAAAACTCTTATTCCGACCCTAGTGATCATTAAGGTCGAATAATTTAGAGTTGCTTTAGCGGTTAGTTACTCCAAGAACCCCGTTCGATGTATTTACCGACTTTAGTCAGAATATTGAAGAAGGAAATAATCTAAGTAATCGACCATCAGAACATGAAAGAAGGTCATTAAAATGTGAGGCTAAGTGGGTAGCAAATAGAAATGCTACATATTACAATATGGTCATAAAACATTAGAACATGAAAGAAGGTCATTAGAATGTGACCATTTGGTTAGTTGAAAAAGACGGAGTAAGGACCTCATCTTAGGTTAGATGGAGCAACATGAATCTACAAGGGATAGTAATTTTATTACCTGAAGGTTAGGGCAAGAGGTCCAACAGGAAATGAAAAATCCGAGAGTAAGCAGAGCACTGCTAATAGAAGTCCAAGAGTTTGATACTCCTTTGGCAAGTCGCAAGAGTTATGATTAATATAGAAAAGATACACATAAGGATGTTAGTAGTATGTTGGTATCTAATTACCTATAATATGGTCAAAATGATCAAGTAAGGAACAAAAACGTTAATCATCTTAGAGAGGGAGCAAGGAAACAAAATATATTGACTTCAGCAACCGTCGTTTTTGATAATATTATGACCCTCTTATGCCATCTGGTACATGCGTATGTTGGTAGAAAAATTTAAGCAATTGTCATAATCTTGATCAAAATACGTTTGTGTCGTACAAGAAGTTCGCTCATTATAAGCACAAGCAGCAATATTGCATCAAAAATGTTAGAGTCATTATGACAATCAAAAGTTTCTTTCAAGAAAGAAAACTACCAATCATAGAGACAAAACCATCTTTGGCTTGAATGGTTGTAAGTAATAGGTAGATGAGTGTTAGAACCCAAGTGGGGGAGACTCAAACCATTAAGGAAAAATGAAAACGACAACTTGACTTCAGATGCAACGTCAAGATCCAAAAAGTTGCAGCACTAGAGATGGCTATTAGCTTTAGATATAGATATAGAGATAGTAGATCAAATGTTTTGGTTGAGAGACACAGAAACAATATTAAATATAGTAAATTAACCTGAAACATTATTTTGTGTTTAACACAAAAAGAATCGGTTAGGATAGTACTGTGTGAAAACAAGTACTAAGGGAACACCTTACTAGGGGATGAAGAGGAGACATGGAAATCACTATTCAGGCTACGATGCTGCTGATGATTCTGAGACATCATCACACTAAGAGGGTGGTAATTGTGATACCCGGAACTTCGGGCTAGACATCTAAGATACAATAAATAATTATTATAATTTAAATCATCGATTAGGATAGTCATTAGTTATGTGCGTTGTAGATTAGGTATTATATGTCCTTTCTAATAATTTATCGGTAACTGATGAAATAACAATCTTGATAGAATGTTATTTAGCACAAATAATCTAAAAAAAGTCATAGGAATTGGAAAAGCAAACCCTTACATATCAAGAATGCATAAATCTGACTTCGTGAGAGGAAGTTATGATTTTCTAAGTTTCATCACATCAGTGTTCAACAATGGTATAGAAATTTAGAGCGATTGACTTTTTGGTCACTGTGTGTTCTTCAAGGTGTATCAGACGTTTTATGAATCAATGTGTGCATTGCATGATTCTCTTCTTATTCTTCTCATCCTTGTTATTGTTTATTTTGATCACTGGTTTGATTCACTCAATAGGGACCTTACAATTGGTATCAGAGAAAATCTTGTGTCAAAACAAACTTTAGTGGTGTTTACGGTTGAAAGGATCTTCAATTTCTTCATTGTTCAAGGCTTGGTTCTACACTCGATCGTGTTTTCACAGCTAAGAAAATCAATATCTTCTTGAAAAACTGTTGTTTTAATCATTTATGGGTGTTTACGGTTAGAGATATTGAAGGGAGTACGTGTCACACCCCCGAACCAGACGGCGGAAACGTCCGAGGGCTCGTGTGACTTTAAATTGAATATTGTCACAATGAATATACATGAATCATAACATAAATGTCACCATGCATCAATACATTACAACTGAAATTGTTCACATCAAGTACATTGGTTTAGATTACACATTCCTAACATAAATAGTTCGAGTGTTTTTAACAACATAACATCTAACATTACTTCTTATAAATCTTCCGCTTACCTGTTACCTGAGAATACAAGTTATTTTGGAAAAACGTCAACATATGAAATGTTGGTGAGTTCATAAGCAATGTTGTGATAAAATGATTTGTATATTTTATAAAATCCAGAAAATCCGATATTTTCTGAAAAGGCTTTTGTTTATTAAAGTGTGAGATCCATAAGTTGATGCATGAATGATTTTAAAAAACATATATATATATATATATATATATATATATATATATATATATATATATATATATATATATATATATATATATATATGAAGGGTATTTTGTATTATAGTTATAAAATTTTGAACGAGTAGTATTGAATTCCCTGGGAAACCCGATGTTTCCCGATACTGAAATGTATTCGTGATTACTGATTTTTGTATTGTCTTAACGAACGAATATTGAATTAATCCATATTGTATATTGTCCTAATTTTTTTCTACTTTGATTTCTCGTGAGCCTTAACAAATGAAGAGAAAGGGAGTATTATGTCCCACTACTATTGTAAGTTCCTTAGGCTGTCGTGGATGCAAAAGACACGATGGTCCAACTCGCATTTGATTACTATGACCTTACTAGCTTTTCTAGCGGGACACTTTGGCCCACTAGCACACAAAGCTATTGAAAGTCCTTTTATAAAAGATTGGGTCATTGAAGGCCCAATAACATATAAGCGTTATCCCTTCGGGCCTAAAGATCATGTTGGTGGGCTTGCAAGACCCAACAAGCATAATTTGAAACTCATAAGCCCAAAGTTTGTAGATTTACTCATTGTAGTCATCACGTATCTATTGAAGTGTTTTGATTTCACGTTTGTTGTTTTGTATTGATTCGAGACCGAATCAATTCGTTTATAACGATATTTGGTATTGAAGGTGTATTTGTTTTTCGTTTTGTCGCTAGCCGGATATCTTGTATTTTGTCTTAATGAATTAATTTTTTAGAAGTATGACTTTGACCCTTTTCACTACCTCTCTATTATAAAAATAACAATTTTAGTCCTTTATATAAAAGAATTTCATTTTTAGTCCTTAAAAACATTCTCTTGACACTTTTTTATCATAAACTTGTTGAAAAGACATTTTTAACCCAAATTATATTTAGTAAACAGTTTTAGCCCTCCCAGAATGGTGTTTCTCGGTTAGAACCCCAAGTTTTGTAATTTTTACAGTTTTGGCCCAAAATACAAAAAGTTTACATTTTTTTTATCCTTTTTGGAGTTTAAAAGCATTTTTGACCTTAGAAATAGTTTTATTTCACTTCATGTCCCCTGTTTTACAGAATGTTACAATTCGGCCCCATAAAAACTTCATTTTCGCAATTTTGGGCTTGTTGGGCCGAAAAGCCCATATTTAGCCCAATAACTCAAATTTTTGCATTTTAAGTCCTTGGAAAATTCTAATATTCAAATAAATGATTGTAAAAACTGTTTTGACTCTTTTGACCATCAAGAAACCGTGACTTGGCAGTTTTTACCCCAAGTTTTGTATTTTTAACATTTTAAGTCCTAAAATGGGTTTTATGTTAAAGTATGTTCCTCATAAACTTATAAGCTATTTTTTTTAACTAGCTTAGTGTAAAAGAAATTAGTTTTTGTTTGTTTCCTTTCCCATATCATAGATCTCGAATCATCACCTCTTTTTGTTACATATTTATCAAAAAAACACATAACATCACACCCATATATGCATAAAATCACACATAGCATACACATACACATAGATCTACACATTTTCTTGTATTCTCCCCCAAAAAACATATGAAAACCGAAAATAGAGGGGTATAAAGCTCACCTTGAGGTGTTGTTTTGGTTTCGAAGAAGACTAGAAGAAGTTTGATGCTATTTCTCGGTTTTAGCAACCTTCCTTGGAAGATCTCGAACTTAGATGATTTCTAAGAGAGTGATCATGATTTTGTATGGATTAGGAAGAGGTTTTTGATAAAACAAAGAGTCTAGGTCATAGATCCAAGCATGAACTTACCTTAGATGATGAGTTTTGTGGAATAATCTCTTTGAAAGCCTCTTAGATCTCGAGAATTTGGAGAGGAGTGGAGAGAGTTTCCGTGAGAGAATTTTGAGTGAAGTGTGTGTGTGTGTGTGTGTGTGTTTGGGTTCGGCCGAGAGGAAGAAAGAGAGGAGGGAAGAGAGATGAGTGAAGGGTTGGTTGCTTGGATACATGAGTTATTTGCATGGAGAACCAAGAAACAATGGTGAGGTGGCAAGCAAAAGTCAACTTCTCCTTCCTTGTGTAGTTGGGCCGAGAAGAGGAGAGGGAAGAAAAGAAAATTTGGGCCTTGAATGCTTAAGTCCATTTTATGGTTATGTTAGACGATTTTTGGCCCAATAAAAATCAAAGAATGATTTTTATGACCTATTAGGGCTAATATAAATTTGTTTTGGTCCAATAAGGCCCATTAAAGTTAATCTAGAGTATTTTGGGTTCATAAGGCCCAAACATGTTAAGTTTCATGTATATGGGTCTAATTAGGGCCCATTTGAGAGTTCTAGGTTCAAGATAGTTAAATTAAAAGCTCATTGGTCCATTACGTCCAATAAGGAAGTCCTACTTCAAAGTGAACTCAAATTGGAATTTCAAAGGTTTCCAATTCTTTGTTGACCACTTGTAGGGCTAGAATGTAGTATTTGATGGAGTTTTGTTGTTATAGAATGAGCATCATGCATGCTTTCATGTTATTGATTCATAATTGTTATAAGTGTTGTAGTTACAAGGCACCAAAATTCCTAGTTGTGACAGTACGGCCGTAAACTCCATACACAGCCGTAATCACTTAATCTTCAATAGTCGTAAATAGTTGTTCTTTAGAAGCCGTAAATAGTCAATCTTCAAGAACCGGAAACGATTAATTGATTGTAAGCCACTTAACTGTAATCTAGTTTACGGCTGTAAACAGTTTACGACCGCAAACTCTTCTATTACCTTAATCTTTAATTTTGTTTTACGTTTCCATTAATCAAGAAAATTTTAAAAAATAAAAAAAACAAAAGAAAATGTACTTTTCTGTAATGTAATATGTGTTTACGTTTCTGTTCACGGCCCAGGTGGTGTTTACGGCCGTGAATGAGTTCACGGCCGTGAACCCATTCACAGCCCATGTGTCATATTTATAGATGTTAGGTGGGTGAGGAGTGTAGGAATAGAGGAGCTTAAATGTGTGTATTCTAAGGTATTCTAGATAGAGAAAGGAGAGAAGGTGCAAGTATGTGTGAATCTTGTGTATTGTTCATCATTCCAATCTTGAATACATCACAAATTCACTCATTCTTCTGTATTTTGATCTGACATCATCCGTTTGATTTAGATTCCGCACCATCAAACGGATCTGATTGAGACACAAGCAGATTTGGGATTTACAAGTGGTATCAGAGCCAGGATTGTATCAATTAGTTTTTGCAGATCTAGAGCGTATTTGATCTTATTTTTGAAGGATTTCTGCGTTTTTGGATAGATCTTGGCAAAATAGGGGGTTTGTTCTTTGCATTTTTGATAAAAATGAGTTTTTGATCGAGTTTTGGAGCAAAAAGGGTGGGAAAACGTCGTTTTTTTGTAACTATTGAAGGGTTTATGGCCCTTGAAGGTTCTCGGCCTTTGAAGGGTTCACGACCCGGAGTTCGTTTACGACGGAGAACAGTTTGCGGCCCTCGAAGTTCACGGTCCTCGGTGTATGGCTCAACATCCTCGCACGTTCATGGTTCTCACTGCGTCCTCGGCCGAGCACATGCTCGGCCCAACGAGTCTTTGATCAGCAGCATTGGTGCGAAGCAGCGCACACTTAAAAAAAGGGAAAGGAAATTTCGTGGTTGCCTGGGATGGAACCCGGGTCCCCTGGCTCTTCAACCAAGCGCCTAACCAGTTGGGCTAGCAAGCACCTTGTTCCAAATCTTCACGATTTAATTCAAAAGGACTCCTATTCGAACCCAATTTTGCATTTTTAACACTTTCAACCCTAAAATCAATTTCTTTTTATTTTTAAATTCCATTTTCTTCCAAAAATTTTAGTTTTTTCTTTTTTAATTTTTGACTTTCTAAATTTAATTTTGACCTAAAATTTTGATTTGGACTTTAAAGTTTGACCTTTGACTTTAAACTTTGACTTTAACTTTCAAAATTTCAAATTTAGTTTTTCGGTTTGACTTTTGAAGTTTGACTTTTAAGTTTGACTTTTTAAATTTGAATTTTAAGGTTGAGTTTTGAGGTTTCAAGTCAAAATGTAGTTTTGCTAAACAATGAGTTCTTCAAAAATCAAAGTCAATGAAATTTCCTTGGAGAATTTACGTGTGTATTACGAATTACTACATAGAGAGAACGAGGAACTAAAGTACGAAGGGTACCAACTTAGGAAAGGCCAGAAACCATTGAAAGATGAATTAGAGGCCAAAACAAATGATTATAGGAAATTCCAGGCCGAGTATAGTGACAAATGTGTCCATTATAGATATATTAAGAAAGATTTTGATGTCGTGACTGCTGAACTTGATGCATTAAAAAAAAATATAAAGATGTTGAATTCAACTTTAAAAAATTTGATGTGTCAAGTGAGTTAGTTGTGTCCATGATAGAAAAACAATTAAAATTTAAAGATAATCAAACTAAGGGTCTGGGGTATCACAGTGTACCGCCTCCCATCATTGACAATTGTAACCCACCCCTTGAGACCAATGAGGAAGAAATTCTTGTTCAGTCTGGCCTACTCCATGAACCAGCTTCAGTTGAGACTGAACAATCTGGGCCAACTGAGAATGTTGAGGTGAACGTTTCTGATGCTTCTACTTTATATGCAGGTAAAGTAGTAGAGGATGAGGACAAGGAGAACATAACTAATTCTAGTTCTGCAAATTCTATTGACTGTCAAACCAATGACTCCTTGAACTCCGAATCTGCTGCTTCTAACTTAGTTACTTCTAAACCTACTGTTGGAAAATACAAGCCACCAAAACAAGCGAAAATGACGACCTGCTGCAAGTGTGCTTGTGGGAACAATAAGAAACGAGGCAAGGACACACCTCCATGGACAGGAAGAAACAACTTCACAGTGAAGAAAAAGACATGGTTTCACTGTGGAACACCTAGACACATTGCCCGAAACTGTCCAAATCGCGCATACGTTCCCTACTATGCACAAGGGTGGCAGAACGCGCCAAGAGGGAGATTTTCCAAAAGAAACCCCTCAAGGCCACGTTCAAACAATGACGACTAGAATGCCACGAAGGGCAAGAGTTCAACTCCTAAGGCCAAGAAATCAACTCCCAAGGGCAAGAAGGGAATGCCGACCCAGAAGTCAAGTTCAAGAGATGCTCCTGTGAAGCCAAGACCAGTTAGGTCAAAGTCATCTCAACAGCCGACTACAAGTTCAAAATCAAGTGTCGAGGCACCCATCCGATCCAACAAGAAATGGGTTAAACCCTACTACAGATGGGTACCAAAGGATGACTCTCCAAAGTCTTCTAATGATTCTATTATTTCTACATCTTTTGTTTGTGAAAAGAAGGACATGTCATGTGAGAGAGTCCCTTGCAAAGATGACAAAGGTCGATCCAGTTTCAAAATGGCCTGGGTTCCAAAGACCAACTGATCTCGCTCTGTGTCATTGCAGCTATGGAGGCATATCATCAGACTTCAGTTTGTTGATAGTGGCTGTTCCAGACACATGATAGAGGACATCTCTCAATTGTGTAACACTCAGAACTTTAAGTGAGAGTATGTGTACTTTTCGGGAATGGAAGGGATCACTCATGGGGTTTTATGCTTAACTATGTGAAGAATTTATGGATATGTTCTAAGATTATGCGTGCTGTTCTTAGAGCTTCTGGATGCAAATTCAATCGGTGACTAATGGTTTGAGTTTTTTTTTCGATACTCCTAAGTTTTCTCTTACATCGATTTGTTTCAAAGACTATTTTTTAGTTTTTCGTTAGTAGGTATTGTTTGGGAAGTGATATCAAGATAAAGTGATAACGGACAGTCTAAAACATGTGTAAGGGGTGTAAGGGACTGAATCTGAATTGTCTAGACTCTGTGTTCAATGTGCTGGTAGGCACGAAGGGTTTGACAGTGTGGATTTAGATAGGATCGTTTGGACTGACCATACGATGCTCGGGTAGATTGAGTACTGACATAAACACGAGAATCCACGGGATACACTAAATTAATACGCATCTAGAGTTTTGAATTAACTTTTCCTTGATGTATCGACTTTTGTCCTTAATTCTAGTTTTGATAGGGCAACTGGGCGGTTCTGATAAAGTAGGTCTGCAGGGAATTATTTTATTGTTTTCTATCTATCAATCATATGTTTCTTCTTCTGCGTGATTGGAAGGGTTCCGACATGGAATGCAACATATGCAACTCTATATCTATGCATCTTCTTTATCTGTGCAATTCTTCCTATCTGTGAGCCATATGTTGTCTCCTTTGCGTGATTGAAATGATCTGACCTGGAACACAACATTTGCAACATTCCACCTCTCAATCCCTCTATCCTAGTTAGTCATATGTTGTCCCCTCTGCGTGATTAAAAGAGATCCGACCTGGGACACAACATATGCAACAATTTTTAAATCTGACTTCCTCCTTAATAATTGTCTATTCACCTAAAGTAAGGAGTTTATTGGAAGTTCTTGATAATCAGGGTGTATCGGGAAGTGGGGAACACGTTCTAGTGCAACTAAAATTGAACCATTTAGAGGTTGTCTGTCGATCTCACTGCTTAATTTAAGTGGACAAGAATACCCGTGGTCGTTGTCAGCTAAATAGTTTATTTAGAAAAGTTTTCCAATATTCTTTGTGTTTAAGTGGACCACAATACCGTCAATCGACCAGATCTATTCATAAAGGTGAAGTTATTGATAAACAAAGTTAAGACTGTCTCACAACTTTGATCCCAATTAATTTTGTTTTTATTAAATTTGTTCATAGTTTTCCTCTATGCACAAATTGAGGGGGACAATTAAAAAAACAAAAAATATCAAACAAAAATCAGAAAAATAAAAAAAATCCAAAAATAGTGTTATTTCTATTTTATTTCTTGTTCAGAAAATATGAAAAATCCAAAAATTTTGTTTTAAGTTTTCTTTTAGTTTTGTTTTGTCTTGAAAAGTGAATTCAGATGTAGATGAGACTCATGGAGACTGTATCGAGATTTTCTGAGCCCAGGCTTCATCCGTGATCATCGAAGAATTTTCATTCGAAGTTACAGAATTGAATAATATTCTTTCAACATTCAATATTTTAACCACCCAAGAAGCAATTTGAAGTTGCACTTGAAGATTATGTGACAGATTGCATTGAAGCATCCTCAATCAATTTGCTACTATCTTTGTACCTGCTGAATTGATTCAGAAGATTCATTCTCACTTATATTCTCTTTGATGATTCTCAAGCTGAATGCGCTATCTTTCAAGAATCAGTACAAGAAGCCTCCTCACTCAATGTGCGTTCAATGTCAAATTCTGAAGAAAAGCCTAACTGCTCGAGATGAATTCATTTATTGAAGATTCATATGTTCATCTTGAACTCGTGAAGACATCGAAGATTAAAGCTGAAGCCAAACTCCAAATGAAGATTGACAAGAAAAGTTAGCTACATTTTTAGGGGAGCTTGTTGGGCAATTAGAAAAGAAAGCTATAAACCAAGAGGGAGATTGTTGGGTCTAAATTATGGTTGATACTTTACTTTTCTAGGAAAATGTATTTTTCTGTAATGTAATATGTGTTTGAATTTCTGTTTACAGCCCAGGTGGTGTTTATGGCCGTCAACGAGTTCACAACCGTGAGCCCATTCACGACCCATATGTCATATATATAGATGTTAGGTGGGTGAGGAGTGTACGGCTAGAAGAGCTTAAGTATGTGTATTCTAAGGTGTTCTAGAGAGAGAAATGAGAGAAGGTGCAAGTGTCTGTGAATCTTGTGTATTGTTCATCATTACAATCTTGAATACATCACATATTCATATTATTCTTCCTCTCCATCTTCTTTATTTTGATCTGGCATCATCCGTTTGATGGTGCGCTTTGATTGGGATTGCGCATGTGACATCCCCCAAAATCACGGCCAGAAAAGACCGATTTTGTTTATGCTTTATAAAAATCAGAGTACTTCATTTTATAAAAATATTGCAGAATTTGTTCCCAGAAAAACAAATACGTTATTAAAACATTTTCGAAGAAACGTATTTATTTCATTTTAAAACGTTTGGGATGTCATCGTTAATACAGAAACATAAGTATAAACAGAACTTACAATTATTTACACTAGTGATCTACATCTCTATAAATCTCTCAGTGTAATGTCACTTCATATCCACACCTGTGATATAAATAAACTGAGTGGGTCAGGTTGGGAAACCTGGTGAGCACATAGGGTTTTCAACCCACAATAATATAATTATTATTTTTAAACATCAAACAATCAACCCAATTACCCATTCCCGTTATCCTCACATTACGTCCCTAAAACATCTAACACAAGGGACTTAGTCAAAGGACTATCATTGGGATGGAGTGTACCTGGTGAGCACACAGTTCGAATGAACACATAGTTCGAATAAACACACAATTCAAATAAACACCTACAGGTTGCGAGCCTGCTAGTGTTCCATCGGACTGTCTAGAATAGTCTGTGGTCGTCATCTATACTCCGCTAGATGACTAGATCATCAAGAACAGCTATAACAAGGCCTCTCATTATTTTATTTTGTCACACAGCAACTATTACATCTACCCATGTTTTACCCAACACATTTTGTAGATATAAAATATATATACAGTTTAAATCATTGAAAACATGTATAAAACGTTCATCCAGCATAGATAGCAAGTATACAGATAATATACACACACAAAACGTAATTTATATAAATTACTTCATATCTATGTGTAAGCTAAAAGTAACTATGCACTCACTTGATTAGGTGGTGACTCAGTACTTGGACAGCGCTTCGATACTCTCAAAACGACATTCCTTCGATAAAACCTAGTATCGATACCACTAAGGTTAAGTTTAACGATAACCACGACAAATTAATTAGTCTGACTATTATTAAGCGTTAATAACACCCAATAATAGCCCAAATAATTATTTTAAGGACCTAATAACATTCCTATAATTATTTGAAAGCTATAAAAAAATTGCGTAAGCGTAGCACACTTACAGCGAATTTTATCGAAAACCGGAACTTAATTGGAGCAGCGTTTCGAAACCGAAAAACTCATTTTTCTCGGGACTCCGGGAGCCTCAGGGCTTCCTTAGGGTGCTAGGTGTTTAACTAGGGCTTAGGGGGGGGGGGGGTTAAAACCCTTAGAGAGAGAAAGAATTTTAGAGAGAGAATGAAATTGGTGTGAAAAAGTGTGAAAAATCCGGAGACCTTCGCCCCCCTTTTATAGCTGCGAGGCCTCGGACTACGCTGGGCATAATCCTCGGCTACGCGGCGCATACTCTCGGATAAGGATGCCAGCTTCGCACCAGCTGGCTCGCACCCATTCTCGGACCTGGACCAGATCAAGTACGCTGGGCGTACCCAGCTTCGGACGCGGGGCGTACTCCAGACGCTAGGCGTCTCTTCGCTACGCTGGGCGTAACCCTTGCACCAGGTGTCACCATCCGAAGCGATTTCATCCGACGGCTGGGAGTTCGGCCACGTCATCATTTCATGCATCAGCTTCGCACGTTTCACTACAAACTTTAAAAATTCGTATCTTTCGCATACGATCTCCGTTTTTGACATTCTTTATATCCACGCGAAGGTGGGAACGTACTCTACAACTTTTATTTAGACTCCGTCGGCTAATTTTGAATCTATTTTAAATTTTATATTATTAACAGGCTGGGACAAAATTGGTCTGTTAAATCCTCATAACTTCTTCATCCGACATCCGTTTTCGCCCATCTTTTTTCTCGTTACGCTACTCTTAACGAGATCTTCGATTCTCATTCAGGTCGTTTTGGCTAAAAAATGCTTGATCTAATGTTCGAATTTCGGGCTGTACACTGCTAATCTGAAACTTCGAAAAATCATAACTTCTTCATACGAAGTCAGATTTGGGCGTTCTTTTTATCGATGTTCTTAGTTTAACATATTCTACGACTTTCGTTTAGATCGCTAAGGCTAAATCTCGCTCTATCGTAAATTCACTATTTACGCTTCCCGGTGCCGTGCCGGTTTTGCCGTAAAACTTCGACGGGCCATAACTTCTTCGTTATAACTCGGATTCCGGCGTTCTTTATATGTACGGAAACCTTGTGACAAATACTACAACTTGGTTAAGATTATTTATTCTAAATAATCTTTTGTCGAAAAGTTATTTTCGACCCCTATTGCCTCTAAATTGACTGGCCCGGATCTACGGGCGTTACAATTATCTCCCCCTTAGGATGATTACGTCCCAGAATCATCAACGAAACAGGGCTCGTATAATGACTCCATACGTCATCTCTTCATCCTAGGTAATAATTATAATTTCTATATTCCTTCGAATCTATCTCTTGGACTCATTGACTGTAAGCAGTACTCGATCGTGCACCTGCTCTCTACCTCAGGCTAGACTTCCAATTATGACCTTCAAGTCACAATCTCGATCCTTAATCGATACGAACTTGAGATGATTTCTTTTATTACTACTATGGATCGATGTGTCATATTCTAATGACCTATCATCGTATGTTGAAACACTTAGACTTAGGTCTCTTAGAGTTAAATTCTAAAATAGACTATGCCTTCCTTCATGTTCTAATGTGATATAATCACACTTTAACATTAGGTATTTCTAGCTACCAACTTCTTTAAAAACGAGCGCAATATTCCTATTGATCGCTTTGATTTCAATCGTTTGGTTTAAGTCGGATGCTACATCGATCTTGATTTTCTAAACCACATAGCATACTTAGCGTAGTCGGACTCAATTCGATATGACCACTAGGGTCGGAATATCAACAATCTTCTTAGTCATTACCGAATCAATGGTAACGACATACTTGAATAAAACGAAATCATTTACTAGCTTCTTGGTAACCTTGTGACTTTCCCTGATCCAAGTATGAGTCCTGTGCTTCCGGTAGTATAGGCCTCTACTACCATTCACACCTACTCATACTCGTTCCAAGTATTGTCCTGCAGTTTTTCCAAGTCACCATACAAGAAAACCACACAACAACTTAACACATCAGATAACAAAACAAAGGTTTCATATTATTTCTTGAAACGATTACATAGGTGTTCAAGTTCACCCTAGACTATGCCTCTAACAGGCTACATCATATGATTCTATGGCTACTTTATAACTCGATCCTTGGATGTCAAGCCGTCATTCCTGAATCCTCGCATTGTCATCTGCTTCGCCTAGGATCATATGGAATGCTCTTGCCTTCGGTTTTGGCGGAATGTTTGGTTTTGCCGCCTCTTTCTTTTTCAGGCAATCCTTAGCAACATGCCCTTCTTCACGGCATTCATAACACACCCTTTTGCACTCGTTGGCGTAATGTCCGGTCTTCCCACACTTGTTGCAAGTCACTTCTTCGCTACATTTCCCAAAGTGATTCTTCTTGCACTTCTCGCACCATTTCACTTTGTTTCCTCCTCTGCTAGACTCCTTTGAACCAGACTTGATCTTCTTATTGGGCCTCGTAGATTCCTCAAACTTCCTCTTTTCGCCAACCTCAATCTTGTTGGGAGCTCTTCCCTTAATCATATCTTCCACAGATTTGGCAGCCCAGATAGCTGCCTCCAGAGTAGGTGCCTGACGCACTGGCATCGCGTACTCCCATGGAAGTCCCTTTGCGTACTTGTTGATTTTCGTCAGCTCATCCGGAACAAGGCGCAAGGCAAACTCCATCTTCTCTGTGAAGTTGTTGGTATATTCATCAATTGACATGCTTCCCTTCTTCAGGGTTAGAAACTGGTTCTCTAGCTCGAGCAGGTTTTGAGCTGAGCAGTACTTTCGTTTGAATTGCACCAGAAATTCTGCCCATGTCAGTTGCAGGGGCTTGTTGGGGCTTAAAGTCTTCCCTAAGGTATTCCACCAACGTACAGCAACTCCTCGAAACTGACGCACTGCAAACGTGGTCTGTAGCTTCCCTCTGCAACCGCATGTCATGAAGGCTAACTCCATCTCTGAGATCCAATCCATGACCCCGATCGAATCCTCCTTTCCAGTGAAAGTCGATGGCTTGCAAGTCAGAAAATCCTTGTACTTGCATCCATTCCTTTCGACTTCGTCATCTTGGTTGTTTTGTTGAACTATTGGTGGGTTGACTTGACCAACAGTCCCACTGTAGTTTCCTTCCTCAGTCTGCCCTTCGTTCAACTCGGGCTGTTCGATCTGAATGGTGGCTTCCTCTCGATTTTGCTGGAGCAAACGTCTGGTTTCCTCCATTTGACGATCCAACATCACTTGGATCATCGCTTGTACTCCGGCCATCGTTATTGGCTCAGAAGCGGCTACCACAACCGGTATTTGCTCAATCACTGGGGGTTGGTTTCGGTTCCCATTTACATTCACGTTTCCGCTACGGGTTCTTGCCATCTTGATCTATACACCGAATGAGGTGAATCTAGACCTTTACTTAGGATTGACGTTTAAATCATCCTTATCACTCCGAAACGTTTACATGCTAGTTCTAATATCGTAGTCGTACGTTTAGAATCCTAAACACATAAGGTTTCCAGATCCGGTCGGCAACAGACCATAGATCCGAACAATTAATTGCATGTCAGGCACAAAGCATTTAGCACATAAAAGCATTTTAGGCATAATTCCTAAAGTAAGCTAGTGCTCACACCTCACAATCATTGCTTAGCATTCTAAGTTTACGTCTAGAAATAAATCCATATTCCTAGTTCGCTTAAACTAATGCTCTGATACCAACTGTGACATCCCCCAAAATCACGGCCAGAAAAGACCGATTTTGTTTATGCTTTATAAAAATCAGAGTACTTCATTTTATAAAAATGTTGCGGAATTTGTTCCCAGAAAAACATGGTAAATATGTTATTAAAACATTTTCGATGAAACGTATTTATTTCATTTTAAAACGTTTGGGATGTCATCGTTAATACAGAAACATAAGCATAAACAGAACTTACAATTATTTACACTAGTGATCTACATCTCTTTAAATCTCTCAGTGTAATGTCACTTCATATCCACACCTGTGATATAAATAAACTGAGTGGGTCAGGTTGGGAAACCTGGTGAGCACATAGGGTTTTCAACCCACAATAATATAATTATTATTTTTAAACATCAAACAATCAACCCAATTACCCATTCCCGTTATCCTCACATTACGTCCCTAAAACATCTAACACAAGGGACTTAGTCAAAGGACTATCATTGGGATGGAGTGTACCTGGTGAGCACACAGTTCACACAGTTCGAATGAACACACAGTTCGAATAAACACACAGTTCAAATAAACACCTACAGGTTGCGAGCCTGCTAGTGTTCCACCGGACTGTCTAGAATAGTCCGTGGTCGTCATCTATACTCCGCTAGATGACTAGATCATCAAGAACAACTATAACGAGGCCTCTCATTATTTTATTTTGTCACACAGCAACTATTACATCTACCCACGTTTTACCCAACACATTTTGTAGATATAAAATACATATACAGTTTAAATCATTGAAAACATGTATAAAACGTTCATCCAACATAGATAGCAAGTATACAGATAATATACACACACAGCACGTAATTTATATAAAATACTTCATATCTATGTGTAAGCTGAAAGTAACTATGCACTCACTTGATTAGGTGGTGACTCAGTACTTGGACAACGCTTCGATACTCTCAAAACGACATTCCTTCGATAAAACCTAGTATCGATACCACTAAGGTTAAGTTTAACGATAACCACGACAAATTAATTAGTCTGACTATTATTAAGCGTTAATAACACCCAATAATAGCCCAAATAATTATTTTAAGGACCTAATAACATTCCTATAATTATTTGAAAGCTATACAAAAAATTGCGTAAGTGTAGCACACTTACAGCGAATTTTATCGAAAACCGGAACTTAATTGGAGCAGCGTTTCGAAACCGAAAAACTCCTTTTTCTCGGGACTCCGGGAGCCTTAGGGCTTCCTTAGGGTGCTAGGGTTTAACTAGGGCTTAGGGGGGGGGGGGTTAAAACCCTTAGAGAGAGAAAGAATTTTAGAGAGAGAATGAAATTGGTGTGAAAAAGTGTGAAAAATCCGGAGACCCTCGCCCCCCTTTTATAGCTGCGAGGCCTCGGACTACGCTGGGCGTAATCCTCGGCTAGGCGGCGCGTACTCTCGGATAAGGATGCCAGCTTCGCACCAGTTGGCTCGCACCCATTCTCGGACACAGACCAGATCAAGTACGCTGGGCGTACCCAGCTTCGGACGCGGGGCGTACTCCAGACGCTAGGCGTCTCTTCGCTACGCTGGGCGTAACCCTCACACCAGGTGTCACCATCCGAAGCGATTTCATCCGACGGCTGGGAGTTCGGCCACGTCATCATTTCATGCATTAGCTTCGCAAGTTTCACTACAAACTTTAAAAATTCGTATCTTTCGCATACGATCTCTGTTTTTGACGTTCTTTATATCCACGCGAAGGTGGGAACGTACTCTACAACTTTCATTTAGACTCCGTCGGCTAATTTTGACTCTATTTAAATTTTATATTATTAACAGGTCGGGACAGGATTGGTCCGTTAAATCCTCATAACTTCTTCATCCGACATCTGTTTTCGCCCATCTTTTTTCTCGTTACGCTACTCTTAACGAGATCTTCGATTCTCGTTCAGGTCGTGTCGGCTGAAAATCGCTCGATCTAATATTCGAATTTCGGGTTGTACACTTCTAATCCGAAACTTCGAAAAATCATAACTTCTTCATACGAAGTCAGATTTGGGCGTTCTTTTTATCGATGTTCTTAGTTTAACATATTCTATGACTTTCGTTTAGATCGCTAAGGCTAAATCTCGCTCTATCGTAAATTCACTATTTACGCTTCCCGGTGCCATGCCGGTTTTTCCGTAAAACTTCGACGGGCCATAACTTCTTCGTTATAACTCGAATTCCGGTGTTCTTTATATGTACGGAAACCTTGTGACGAATACTACAATTACCTTTAAATTGACAGGGCCGGATCTACGGGCGTTACAGCGCACCATCAAACGGATCTGATTGATACACAAGTAGATTTGGGACTTACAAAAAACAATATAAACAAGAGTTAAATATCTCACCAATATCTATCTGTCGATATAAAGATAATTCAGAATTAATATCGTATGACGAAGTTACGAATTATATAAGAACTTTAACAGGCTAGGCCTACTAAGAATAAAAAATAAAAATAAAGTGAAAATTTGAACGTCCTAAAAACAATTATAAAATTTTCATTTTAAAATTAGTTGTTTCAAGCGTCAAGTTGATCCAAAGATTTCACAATATACAATATCAAAATCATCAGAGGAATTATATCCAAAAGTGCGTAAATCATGTGGGGAGGATGTTGTGCCATCACGCTGGGCTCTTACCTTTAGATGTACCTGAAACCATAATTGTAAAATGTATGCAAAAAGCTTAGTGAGTTTCACCAAAATACCACATAGCAAACATAAATGGGCCCTACCATGGGGCCTCACACTGAGGTATATTTCAACAAAATAGACAAATATGGGCCCCAACCTGGGGTATATTTCAACTTGAACATGCTATAGTTGGACCCACCCTACAGATAAACATATCACATAACATCTAGCATTCTACATAAATGAATAATGGTCTGACATTGGTTCCTTCAAACCATGGATACAGTGAGGATACTCACCTCACAAATAGACATGAATAGTTGCAACAACACACTACTCCGAATACTGACTCTACTAGTCACCATTACATATAATAGTGACCAAAACTCAGACTACACTCCTAGGTCAAACTTGGTCAAAATCCTAGTCAAAGTTAAAAGTTAACCGAGTCCATGCACGGAGGAAAACTAGGGACCGAGATTTCATTTTTATGAGTCTAAACACTTCAAGACATGTGAAAGGATAACCCAATAGATTAGAGTAACCCATACTCAAATACATCAAGCTTATGGGGCCAAAATGAACACAAATAATGGCTAGACAAGATCTACGTCAAACTTTATCAAGATTAGAGCTCTTTACCTCCAAATGGTGCAAAATACCGATGTGGTCCTAGATCCAAAGTACTTCACTCTTCAAAGATGTTCTACTCTTCCTTATTCCTCCTTCATGATCACAAAAATACACACTCAAGGCTCAAATATTCTCGAAGGTGGATTATGGTTTGCAAGGGTCGATATGGGGGTGGAGGTTGATGAAGGAAAAGGTTTTGGGGCTATAAGGATGTTTAAATAGAGTCTAAACCCTAAAAAATAAGGTTTACACCCTAGCCACGTATGCCTAACATAAGCAATGTACGCCCAACATATGCATGCATGCCTCAAAATTACAAAAATCCCACTTGGGACTATATTTGCAAATAATACACAAACCAAGGGTTAAAATGAAATACCTGAAAAAAAAACAAGATGTTACAACTCTCCCCCAATTGAACTAGACTCCGTCCTCGAAGTCTGTTGTTGCGAAAAAATCAGGGTGGTGCTCTCGCATCTCTGCCTCGGGCTCCCACATCCATTCGGAATGCTTCTGATGCTGCCACTGGACCTTGACTAAAGACACTACCTTGTTATGTAAGGCCTTCATCCTCATGTCCATGATCGCCACTAGTCTCTCAACATAATTTAGGAAATCATCAACCTGAATATCATCCAAAGGGACAACCGTAGAATCATCAGGCACAACTTCCAGAGCTGAGAAACATGAAAGATGTTGTGGATTTGACTGAACTCATCAGGAAAATCGAGTTGGTATGCAACCCTACCTACCTGGGTGATAATATTGAAAGGACCGATAAATCGAGGGCCTAACTTGCCCTGCTTCCAAAATCGGATGACACCTTTCCAAGGTGATACCTTCATAAGCACCAAGTCCCCCACCTGAAGCTCGAGGCCTGAATGACGCCAGTCCACATTGCTCTTCTGCCGGCTATGTGCAACTCGAAACCTGTCACATACCTATTGAATCAACTTTGTGTTCTTGAGTACCACATCAGTACTCACCATGACCCGATCCTTGACCTCCCCCAACAAACTTGGGTCCTGCACCTCCTCCCACACAACATCTCAAAAGGTGGCCGGTCAATATTATCATGATAACTGTTGTTGTAGGAGAAATCGACCAGCGGAAGGTAAGTATCCCAACTCCCTATAAAATAAAATACACACTCCCGGAGCATATCTTTGTGTGTTAGATTCATACGCTCACTTCGATCGTCAGTTTAGGGGTGGTATGTCATATTGAAATGTAGTTGAGTACCCAACTCCTCATGAAACGTCATCCAAAACCTGGAGGTGAAACGAAAATCCAGGTCTGAAACCATTGAAATTGCCACCCCGTGTCGAACCACCACTTCCTGAATGTAGATGTCAACTAGCTTCTCAGCAAATATACTCTTAGCAATCGGTATAAAATGTGCACTCTTGGTCAACCTATTGACAATGACCTAGAGAGAATCAACTCCACGTGTCGTCCTTTGTAGCTTTGTAATGAAATCCATAGTAATCTCTTCCCATTTCCACATTGGAATGGATAATGGCTGCATCTTGCCATGGGATTCTGATGTTCGGCCTTGACTTTCCGGCAAGTCAAACACCACTCTATAAACCGTTCTATTTCCTTCTTCATACACGCCACTAATAACTCAACTTCAGATCCCGATACATCTTCGAGGCCCTTGGATGGATCAAAAACTTTGAATTATAAAGCTTTTCTAGAACTGTCTGTCTCACTTCACCAGTAGTCGGGACCCAAACTCTACCACACTGGATTAACAATCCCCGACTGTCTCTGACAAATAAAGGAATCTATCCCCTGATTCACTCTACCTTCCAATTCTCCTTCTTCAGATCCTCCACCTAAGCCTTCTTGATTAAATCGAATAAAGGAGAAATGATAACCATCCTTAGACATACATCTCCAATAGGTGTGCTCACTGCCTTGCGGCTCAATGCATCAACCACCACATTGGCCTTCCCAGGGTGGTACATGATCTCACAATCACAATCCTTTACCACATCAAACCATTTCCGTTGCCGCATATACAAATTCGGCCGATCCATCAGGTACTTCAAACTCTTGTGGTCAGTGTAGATATTATGCCTAACCCCATATAGATTGTGTCTCTAAATCTTGAGGGAAAAAACCAAAGCGCCCAACTCGAAATGATGCGTAGGATAACTCGCTTCATGAGGTTTCAATCACCTCGATGCGTAAGCAATCATGTGACTCCTCTGCAAAAGGACATCTACCAAACCCGATATAGATGTATCACATTAAACCATAAAATCATCCATACCCACGGGAAGCGCAAGGATCGGGGCTTCGCACAATTTCTGCCTCAGAGTCTCAAAAGCCAATTACTGATCAGCCCCCCATTGAAAATTAACGTTCTTCTTCGTCAAATGGGTCAAAGGCACAGTGATCTTGGAAAAATCCTGGATAAATCTACGATAATACCCTGTGAGATGTAAGAAGCTCCGAATCTCAGATGGGGTCCTCAGAACCTCCCATCGCATTACGGCCTCGGTTGGCCGAGTCAACTAATATATCTCTCTGGTTGACAATGTGCCCAAAGAACTGTACCTCGCGTAACTAGAACTCACATTTGGAGAATTTGGTATACAACATCTCTCTCTATCTATCTATCTCTCTCTCTCTCTATTGGCTCTCCAACACCTCTTGCGAGCATTCCTCGTTCTGCTGCTTAGTCTTGAAGTAGACCAGAATATCAACTATCAATAATATTACCGACTGATCCAACATCGGCCTGCAAACTCGGTTTGTAAGATACATGAATGCTACCGGTGCATTGGTGAGCCTGAATGACATCACCACAAACTCGTAATAACCATAACAAGTCTCGTAGGCCGTATTCTACACATCATCGTCCCTGACCGTCATCCGATGATAACCTGATCGCAAATCAATCTTGGAAAACAAAGATGCACCCTGAGGCTGGTGAAATAAGTAGTCAATCATCAGAAATGGGTAACGGTTCTTCATTGCTATCTTATTCAACTCCCGATAGTCAATATACATCCTGTGTGATTCGTCCTTCTTCTTAACAAACAGGATCGGTGCTCCCCAAGATGAGCTACTTAGCCAAAAAAATCCCTCATCTAACAGCTCCTGAGGCTGCATAGACAACTCCTACATCTCTGTCGGAGCCAAGCAATATGGTGCCTTGGCTATTGGTGCCACTCCAGGAACCAAATCAATCCGAAATTTGAATTGACTCTCGAGAGGCACTTTTGGTAATTCCTCAATAAACATATAAGGGAAATCCCAAAAAATAGGTACCTCACTCAACGTCATCGTGCCCTCAACTCGTGTATTTGCACATAAGCCATAAACCCATGACAACCCTGTTGAAGACATCTCCTGACCCTCGAATCTAAACAAAGAGAAGGCGCATATGAAGCTCTCCCGCCAGGAATAACCAGTTCTCCCCCAACTGGGGTTCGAGCTCTCACTAGCTGGCGCTCACAGTCAATTCTGGCCCCATTGGGGCCCAACTAATCCATTCCGATAGTAATCTTAGATCTCTGTAGAGGAATCAACACCAAATCAATAGAGTACCCTCGCTGAACAGGTTCAGGACACACCCATGATGAACCCTCGAAGCACTTATTGATTGATCATCAACAATAGGGACCTCCAATGGATAATCTTGGATCCTAGGAGCATTACAAAATTTCTTGCTAAAGGTACCTATACAAGATCAGATATAATAATGAGCATAAATAAGGAAAGAAATAAATTTATCAATAAGTCACGTACCAGTAACCACATCCGGTATTGCATGGGTCTCACTGGTGTTCAGCTGAAATGCCCTACTTTTCACCACATGTGTCTCCTCCTTGCCCTGGCAGCCATCAGTAATCCTTAAGGTGGCTGGGTGCCACCACTACCCGTACTGTCAATCTAAGATGATCGGCTTTTTTATAGCCAGTCTGATTGCAATGAAAGCAAATCAGAGCACTTCGGGTGCAGTCCCTACTCACATGACCCGAGTGACCACAACTAAAACACTGAACCCAACTCCCGAGATACCCCACTATGTAGATTGCTACACTTGCCACATCGGCTCCGGTCCTACTGGCTTCTGGTGCACGAATTAGAGGTATTGGGCCTCTTATCCTGGCCCACTGCAATCTACACCTGCTCCGACTTTCACTTCGTCTGAAGCTCCAGCTTAATCTCCTGCTCATGTGCTTTCTCCACCATATCATTCAGGGTCTTGGACCCTGAAAATATCACAAACTCCCTGATGTCATCTGTCAACATGTCATGATATCTCGTCTTCTTCATATCCTCATCCACAACATACTGCGGAACCAACAGAGCCCTCTCCCTGAATTTCACAGTAATCTTCGCAATAGTCTCAGTAGTCTGGTGAAGATCTTGAAACTCCCTCGCTAACTACTGCACCTCGATCGTTGGTGTAAACTACCTCTTGAACCACGTAACAAACTCCTACCAAGACATGACTGCCACTGTCGTAGACCCTACAACTCGACCAACCTTATCCTATCAGTCACGTGCTCGATCCATCAGCAGACAGGATGTGAATCCCATCTTTGTTCCCTTAGGGAAAAAACTTGTCCGCTGAGCATTCTCCATGTGAGCGATCCAATTCGACTAGCGGTGGGGTCTTTAGCCCCAAATAACTCAGGAGCTCTGCAAGCCTTGAACTCTCGAAATGAGGGAGTTTGTGCTCCTATCAGGCCCGCAAAAATCTCGACCCGGAAAGCCATGATTTAGTCCTTCATAAGCTCCATGATACCCTTCTTGATGGTACCGAACATCTTGGGGTAGCATTCAAGATGTTACGAGTAAACTCATCCATTATGAGCTCTCACAACCTCTCATCAATGGGTTCTATGCCAAATCCAAAACCAGAACCTGAATCTGAACATAATTCAGAAGCTTCTCCTCGAGTAACCATCGCCATCCTCAAACTATAACACAAACATATAAACAATCAACATAGAACTCGAGGGTACTCCCCTATATAGGTATCCTTAGAGTATCCAGGTCTGATCTTGTCTTAAGTACAAATCATGTGTTTCCAGTAGTACAGGACCTATACTACCTTTCACACCTATATGTACCTTCCTCGAGACCCATCCTGATTCCTTTAAGTCACAACATAAGAACTATATACCAATCCTATGCTAAACAACATACATATCCTAGGCTTTCATAGGAATCCTCAACTCCCACCACTCGTAGTACCCATAACCTCAATCAACGTTGTTGGTTTCCCTATGCATGAAATTTATACACAAAATGACATCATATAGACTATCAAATGATGATACTAACTTATGTCCACAACCAAACAAGTAACATGAAATGATGTTAAATCGATCATTCTAAGGCTATATGATCTTATCATATACAAATTTGAAAGAATACACTTAGCAATTAACTGAGCCGATATCAACCCCAAGTAATACATAACATTTAATCCTCCCAGACTATAAGGCATCACACAAGTCAGGTAATACTATCATATGATTCCTGAAGTTATCCTTAGCCCTAATCTGGCATGCAATTCTCATATTAAGCATGCTACTCATAATACATATATATGAGTAATTTAGGAACCACTTACTTGAGCTCGGCTGATTGCACACATTGCACATCCTTTTCATTTAGTAAAACTCATTTTAAAATTCAATTTTTTTTCTTTTGAAAAGATTATCATTTCCTTAGTTTGAGTTCTGACACACTCAAAAGTGTGCCAGAATCCCTCTAACCAAGGCTCTCATACCAACTTGTAATGTCCCAAAAACAATGATAAAATTTTTCATTTTAAAATCAATAGTTTCAAGCATCAAGTGGTTCCAAAACATTCATAATATACAATATCAAAATCATCAGAGTAATAATATCCAAAAAACATGTAAATCATGAGGGGTGGATGTTGTGCCATCTCGTCGGGCTCTTCCCTTTAGTAACTGAAGTACCTGAAACCATAAACATAAACCGTAAGCATAAGGCTTAGTGAGTTTCCCGAAAATACCATATAGAAAACATAAAGTTAGGCCTAGCCATGGTGTATATTTCAAACCAATAAACAAATATGGGCCCAGCCATGGGACCTCTCCCTGGGGTATATTTCAACCCAAAAGACAAATATGGGCCCACCCCAGGGTATATTTCAACCCGATCGCAAATCAATCTTGGAAAACCAAGATGCACCTTAAAGTTGGTCAAATAAGTTGTCAATCCTCGGAAGCGTGTAGTTGTTCTTCACCTTTAGCTTATTCAATTCCTTGTAGTCAATTTACATAATCTGCGATCCTTCCCTCTTTTTCACGAACAGGATTGGTGAGCTACTTGGACAAAAAAAATCCCTCATCTAATAGCTCCTGAAGCTGTGTAGACAACTCTTGCATCTCTGGCGGAGCCAAGCAATATGCTTCCTTAGCTATTGGAGCCGCTCTAGAAACCAAATCAATCCGGAATTCAGCTTGCCTCTCGGGAGGCCCTCGTGGTAATTCCTCAGGAAACACATCGGGGAAATCCTAAATAATAGGTAACTCACTTAACGTCATCGTGCCCTTAACTCGAGTATTTGCTACAAAAGCCAGGAACCCAGAACAACCCGGTTGAATATATCTCCTGACCCTCGCAACTAAAAAAAGAGCTGGCCCATACGAAGCTCTCTTGCCGGGAATAACCAGTTCTCCCCCACTTGGGGGTTCGAACTCTCACTAGCTGGCGCTCACAGTTAATCATGGCCCCATTGGGGCCCAACTAATCCATCTCGATTATAACCTTTGATCCCTACAGAGGAATCGACACCAAATCAATAGAGTACCCTTGTTGAACAGGTTCAGGACACAACCACGATAAACCCTAGAAGCGCAAGAGATACAAAGGATCGGGTAGCACCCAAATCAAACAGAACATGAGCGTTCATACCATGACCAAAATGTGTTGTGCTTTGAGCACAATAGCACTCCTATGGTGCACATGCAACCCTAAATGCTTTGGATCTATGTTTTTCTCTAATTATACATGCATATTTTCTATTTCCAAAGCATATATCCTAACTAGCATACAAATTGTCAAATGAACAACACAACTAGTTAGATGACTTACCTCTTAGAAGGACTTGTAGTTCTTAAACTTTAAAAGCTTGAGCACCTCAAGTGTGATGCCTCTAATGGTTCACAAACACCAATATGCAAGAAAAGTCTTGAGATAATAAGTTATTTAGCACAAAATAAATTCACACTCTCCAAGAATGTTGTGGCAACCGATTTTGGTCATGAGGGTGTGATTTTATAATGTAGTAAATGCTAGGGTTATACCTTGTAAAGCCTAATGACCTTTCATATTACTTAGGCTCCACGGGACAACCTCCATGGACTATCCATGGATTGTCTCATTGGTTTAGCCCATCCTAAATCACCATGGATCATTAGCCCACACTATAAGAACCATTGATTTACACAATCAATCCCTATATATTTAATTAGTCTCTTTTGATCACAAAACTAATTCTTGATCAATACTAATTAAATAATACAATTTTATATAATATATTATACTTGTAATATCTTAATAAATCATAAATAACCTTATTCTTAAAAGTCCATCCTATCGAATTGCACTCGTGAAGGAAATCCAAAAGGACCATGCTACAATCGGGTCAAGTACATCTCAGTTATACTTATGGGCTTAGATACCAAATCCAACAGTCTCCCACTTGGATAAGTCTAATAACTATAACTGCCAATGCGACTTCTGGATCCGACTTAGCAATCATAAGCTTTTAAATGCCACTGTCGAACTCTGACCTAGTTAGTGACGCGTCCTTCAGATAAGGGATCATATATTCCTCTGTTCTCAAGATATCTATGTCGATAACTACATGGAACATAGTCATACTTATTGTCATGCAATTTGTTTCCCGATTTCCGATTCGTCTAACACAGAACATAACTGAACACATCAATTTAGTTCTGAACGGACTCGAAACATAGTCAAAACAGAATCATCGTGGGGCCCAAGATATCGCTTTTAATCATCTTAGGATAAAAGGAACAAATAAACTTTGACATTATATGATTGTACTAACTACTCATTAAGTCATGCATAACGATACGTTTTATAACATCAAGTTGCTGATGCGTTTTCGTACCATCAATGCACAACCAACTCGTAGTCAACAACTCATATATCTTAGTTTGAAGATTTTATGATATTATCTTCTCTCAATTACTTGTGATAAATACCATGAAGTAATTCAGGTGAGTGCGGGTTGAATCCAATACTCAAATCTTATTTCAGGAGCACTCATGAATGGTGTAACAAACTCTTGCTATGTCTAACGCCTTAGACAATCTACAAGCAAACTCATGACAGTGTAGCCTCATTACCTACTTCCTAAGTATGATCGACTATGGATGGTTTGAATAATCTTATTATTTGGGAAGTAAAAATATACAAAGTGAAACGTAAGAATAATATTAATCCTATATGGCCTCAAAACTTTTGAGTGTAAATAAAACATCTTTTATTTAATCACCATATTGATTACACATTATTGATTGTATATTCTTTCGATTTATCAACTAATACTTGAATTTAAACAATAGCTATCCCATGCTCCAAGCATGCACACTATGTTTACCTACGTTCCTTAATTTTTGAAATATATCAATTGTAATCATTTCGAACGATACACATTTCACAATTCCAAATCCTTATCGTAAGTGTAAGAATACCAAGTTCTTGCCACTTACTATAATTTGTTTGATTACAAACTTTTATGCACTGATCCTTTTGTAATGACTATGTACACAAGTCACAGAGACTTTGTCAATTACAAAACTTTCCATTGGAGATTGTTACAAGACAATTCCATAGATCTGAAGTCTCATATTCAAAGCACATTCCTTTGAACATCCTTCTTGCATAAAAGTTACTAACTTTCTCATAGATTCTTGATATCCAACTCCTATTATGGAAATATTTCCATATTTTCCACATGACAACTCATTGTTAATAGAATCATGTCTATTCATAATAATGTCAATATGGTCCATCCATTACTATACTTCCAACTATCCATAAGCAACCAATCTTTGGCGAACCTTGGACTGTTCTTAGCAGTTGTTTCATAACTTTAATCATATCCAGTTCTAGTCCTTTTTCCCTCTTAATGCCCTAGGTATTTGGAAAATTAGAACACATGAATATTATAACATATGCAATCGATCTTATACCCGAAGCATATGGGATACGACTCATAATGTCTTACATAAAGACATGATACTTGACCAGTCTTTTGCTATAATATTTCCATATGTAGAATTTCCAATGTTGAAGCATTTCAACATGGTATTGATATAAATCCTTGACTAAATTTGATTAAAATCTCAATCTAACCTTTTAAAATTGAAATGAAGTATAAGTTCCTCTCCCTTAATTATAGCAAAAAACCTATCAACCCTGCAACTTTGCGAATTAAAAACTTTGTTTTCTATAATTAACATTTCTAACTTGCAACACTTACCATAATAATTATGCTCCCACTAGCATAACAATTATTTTGTTACTTTCATAACATTCATGCTCCCACTAGCTGTGACATAAATCCAAAAATCAGCTGGACTTCTAGAATTCAATACTTTATTGACTTTCTTACTAAAGTTTAGATTTCTGACACAAGATGCTTCGATAAGCCTTTATCGAGGCTCACACACCTTTTATTAGAAAGCTCATATGTGTGTCTAAACAATTTTAGAACTTACAACAATAAGTCTCAAATATTTAGACCTTTTCCCATTTCTCACAATTCGAACTATGAAGAGGGATGCCATAGTCATAATCAAATTTGAGAATATAAATATCTCAATTGCTAACTCTTTAAAATCTTCTTATTGAAAGTGTTTCCTCACAATCATTTTCATGAATTGGAGAGAAACCTTATAACACTTAGATTTTTTTATGGTGTATGTGTTCCTATCCATGTGAATTTTTCAAAACCATAATCACAAGGCAAGGTTAGTGACAAATCCAAAATCATATGGACTGAACTTGTTAAATCTTAATTCCTTGCCACCTGGCATCACAAGGGCCTACCATTGCTTCGAGGTTGTAATGCGAACAATTGACAAGTCATAGAACTCACATGCACAGTCAACCAACTGGAATGGGCACAAAAATAAGAATATGTCAACACGATAGGTTACAAACCTCAATTCGTGTGCTAGTGATTAAAAATAGGTTGACTCTTGATTAGTTCTTAAAACTTCTAGAATTCAATACGTTATTGACTTTCTTACCAAATTTTAGATTTCTGACACAAGATGCTTCGATAAGCCTTTATCGAGGCTCACACACCTTTTATTAGAAAGCTCATATGTGTGTCTAAACAATTTTAAAACTTACAACAATAAGTCTCAAATATTTAGACCTTTTCCCATTTCTCACAATTCGAACTATGAAGAGGGATGCCATAGTCATAATCAAATTTGAGAATATAAATATCTCAATTGCTAACTCTTTAAAATCTTCTTATTGAAAGTGTTTCCTCACAATCATTTTCATGAATTGGAGAGAAACCTTATAACACTTAGATTTTTTTATGGTGTATGTGTTCCTATCCATGTGAATTTTTCAAAACCATAATCACAAGGCAAGGTTAGTGACAAATCCAAAATCATATGGACTGAACTTGTTAAATCTTAATTCCTTGCCACCTGGCATCACAAGGGCCTACCATTGCTTCGAGGTTGTAATGCGAACAATTGACAAGTCATAGAACTCACATGCACAGTCAACCAACTGGAATGGGCACAAAAATAAGAATATGTCAACACGATAGGTTACAAACCTCAATTCGTGTGCTAGTGATTAAAAATAGGTTGACTCTTGATTAGTTCTTAAAACTTCTAGAATTCAATACGTTATTGACTTTCTTACCAAATTTTAGATTTCTGACACAAGATGCTTCGATAAGCCTTTATCGAGGCTCACACACCTTTTATTAGAAAGCTCATATGTGTGTCTAAACAATTTTAAAACTTACAACAATAAGTCTCAAATATTTAGACCTTTTCCCATTTCTCACAATTCGAACTATGAAGAGGGATGCCATAGTCATAATCAAATTTGAGAATATAAATATCTCAATTGCTAACTCTTTAAAATCTTCTTATTGAAAGTGTTTCCTCACAATCATTTTCATGAATTGGAGAGAAACCTTATAACACTTAGATTTTTTTATGGTGTATGTGTTCCTATCCATGTGAATTTTTCAAAACCATAATCACAAGGCAAGGTTAGTGACAAATCCAAAATCATATGGACTGAACTTGTTAAATCTTAATTCCTTGCCACCTGGCATCACAAGGGCCTACCATTGCTTCGAGGTTGTAATGCGAACAATTGACAAGTCATAGAACTCACATGCACAGTCAACCAACTGGAATGGGCACAAAAATAAGAATATGTCAACACGATAGGTTACAAACCTCAATTCGTGTGCTAGTGATTAAAAATAGGTTGACTCTTGATTAGTTCTTAAAACTTCTAGAATTCAATACGTTATTGACTTTCTTACCAAATTTTAGATTTCTGACACAAGATGCTTCGATAAGCCTTTATCGAGGCTCACACACCTTTTATTAGAAAGCTCATATGTGTGTCTAAACAATTTTAAAACTTACAACAATAAGTCTCAAATATTTAGACCTTTTCCCATTTCTCACAATTCGAACTATGAAGAGGGATGCCATAGTCATAATCAAATTTGAGAATATAAATATCACAATTGCTAACTCTTTAAAATCTTCTTATTGAAAGCGTTTCCTCACAATCATTTTCATGAATTGGAGAGAAACCTTATAACACTTAGATTTTTTTATGGTGTATGTGTTCCTATCCATATGAATTTTTCAAAACCATAATCACAAGGCAAGGTTAGTGACAAATCCAAAATCATATGGACTGAACTTCTTAAATCTTAATTCCTTGCCACCTGGCATCACAAGGGCCTACCATTGCTTCGAGGTTGTAATGCGAACAATTGACAAGTCATAGAACTCACATGCATAGACAACCAACTGGAATGGGCACAAAAATAAGAATATGTCAACACGATAGGTTACAAACCTCAATTCGTGTGCTAGTGATTAAAAATAGGTTGACTCTTGATTAGTTCTTAAAACTTCTAGAATTCAATACTTTATTGACTTTCTTACCAAAGTTTAGATTTTTGACACAAGATGCTTCGATAAGCCTTTATCGAGGCTCACACACCTTTTATTAGAAAGCTCATATGTGTGTCTAAACAATTTTAGAACTTACAACAATAAGTCTCAAATATTTAGACCTTTTCCCATTTCTCACAATTCGAACTATGAAGAGGGATGCCATAGTCATAATCAAATTTGAGAATGTAAATATCACAATTTCTAACTCTTTAAAATCTTCTTATTGAAAGTGTTTCCTCACAATCATTTTCATGAATTGGAGAGAAACCTTATAACACTTAGATTTTTTATGGTGTATGTGTTCTTATCCATGTGAATTTTTCAAAACCATAATCACAAGGCAAGGTTAGTGACAAATCCAAAATCATAGGGACTGAACTTGTTAAATCTTAATTCCTTGCCACCTGGCATCACAAGGGCCTACCATTGCTTCGAGGTTGTAATGCGAAAAATTAACAAGTCATAGAACTCACATGCATAGTCAACCAACTGGAATGGGCACAAAAATAAGAATATGTCAACACGATAGGTTACAATCCTCAGTTCGTGTGCTAGTGATTAAAAATAGGTTGACTCTTGATTAGTTCTTAAAACTTCTAGAATTCAATACTTTATTGACTTTCTTACCAAAGTTTAGATTTCTGACACAAGATGCTTCGATAAGCCTTTATCGAGGCTCACACACCTTTTATTAGAAAGCTCATATGTGTGTCTAAACAATTTTAGAACTTACAACAATAAGTCTCAAATATTTAGACCTTTTCCCATTTCTCACAATTCGAACTATGAAGAGGGATGCCATAGTCATAATCAAATTTGAGAATGTAAATATCACAATTGCTAACTCTTTAAAATCTTCTTATTGAAAGCGTTTCCTCACAATCATTTTCATGAATGGGAGAGAAACCTTATAACACTTCGATTTTTTATGGTGTATGTGTTCCTATCCATGTGAATTTTTCAAAACCATAATCACAAGGCAAGGTTAGTGACAAATCCAAAATCATATGGACTGAACTTGTTAAATCTTAATTCCTTGCCACCTGGCATCACAAGGGCCTACGATTGCTTCGAGGTTGTAATGCGAACAATTGACAAGTCATAGAACTCATATGCATAGTCAACCAACTGGAATGGGCACAAAAATAAGAATATGTCAACACGATAGGTTACAAACCTCAATTCGTGTGCTAGTGATTAAAAATAGGTTGACTCTTGATTAGTTCTTAAAACTTTTCAAGATCTTTAAGACTCCCACTGACCTCTTGACATATAAGTTTCTCTCTGTCAAGAAACATTACTTGACAAACAAATATTCAAGAGTTTGGGCGATTTCTTATCAAGACAAACACTTTTGACAATCGATCTTAGTTGATATTTCTTTTATCCAAAACATTAAAATTTACCAATTTCAAATGTACAAGAGTAGAAAAACATTTTACTCTATATTTGCTGAGATGTCACTCAATATACAATCTTGGAGTATGACTCTAAGAGTTGTGTTTGGAACGAAGTATGTGTTGGATTAGGTGTCTAATCCCATAACTATAATTGGTATATACAATTGTGTTTGGAACAAAGTATGTGTTGGATTAGGTGCCTAATCCCATAACTATAATTGATATATACTTGACCCGAGAGTAGCATGGTCCATTTCAGATTGCATATCACAAGGAAAATTTGATAGGATGGACTTTTGAGAAGAGGTTATTTATAATTTAATAATATATTATAAGTTCTAATATATTAATATGAAATCATATGATTTAAGTAGTATTGATCAAGAATTAATTTAGTGATCAAAAGTGACTAATTAAATCAATGGGGACTAATTGTGTAAATTAGTCATATATATATATATATATATATATATATATATATATATATATATATATATATATTGGGCTTATGATACATGATGGACTAAGTTTATGGAAAAATCCATACAGAGTTAGCCCACTTGATTCATGGATCATGGATAATAGGCCTAAGGGTATGGATTAGGGTTTACCATGAATCCTACAACTATATATACTGTCCCATGACCTAATATCGGCCCATACATGTTCTAAGAGTTCATAGAGCCGATTTCTAGTGCAAGAATACTCTCTCTCAAGTCTTTATTTGTCCAAGGGTGTGTTGTGAACCGTTTGAGGCTTCACTTTTGGGGTGCTAAGTTCTTAAAGGCTATAACTACAAGCTACAACTAAGAGGTAACTCTATAACTCATTTTTATGTTGATTATGTCAATACTATGCTAGTTGTATGCTTAATACTTTGGAAACAATATTGCATGTATAATTAGAGAAAACATAGGTCCAAAGTATTTAGGGTTGTATGTGCACCATAGGATGTTGTAGTACACAAAACCCAACAATGGTATCAGAGACTAGGATTGTTTGATATTATATTTGATGCATGGCTTAATTTTCAAAGTTGAAAAATCGATTTTCTGGCCTCTAATTGATGAACTTGCCGAGTCCACTGGCTGACTTGACGAGTCCACTCACTATATGGTCAACTCGGCGGGTCATGTTCATGCACTCGACGAGTTATTGCTTCCAAGGGTAGATTTTTCGTTTTTTTGGCCTGTTTTGGATTAGGATCATTACCACAAAATATTTTAGTTCATAAAATTTGATTTTGTTGATATGGTAATCATCATGCTCATCTAATTAAAAGATAATTGTCAAAAATTCAAGAATTGTATTAGTTTTAGGCTAATTTCTTGCAAATTGTTGATATGAATTATCTTGACTTATGATTTTAACACGAACATAGATAAATTATTTGATTATTTTGTTAACTGAAATATTTGATCTTAAATGTTTTTTAAAGTCTTCCATAACTTGTCCTCAAGTTATGGAACATGAAAAGTTTTTCCATAAAAACCACATTAAACTCATAAGTTATGGAAATCAAAAGTTTTTCAAGAGTTATAAAACTTGACCTCAAGTTTTGGTATTTGAAAATTATCAAATTTAGAAACTCTTGTAATTAAAAGGTGTAACTCTTGGGTTCATAAATTAAAAAAATTAATTAAATAGTTTTTAATTTTGAATTTTTATATTTTGAACCTTGAAGTTTTTGGATAGTTCAAATTACACCATATGGACTTTATTAAATTAATTAAAATGTTTAATTAAAAGGAATTAATAATTCCATAATGACATGGTTTAAGTTTAATTAAATTAAGAGTATAATTTATAAATAGATTAAACCATCTAGTATTTTAAAAGTTTAAAATACACCCTTATACTATTATAATATTAGAGGTTTAATAATTATATATATATATATATATATATATATATATATATATATATATATAAGACAAGTCAGTCTTATCGTTAGTAGACCTCATTCACGAAGCCGGTCTATAAGGGTTATAAGGTTACTGCCTATAAAATGGTGGTTTAATAGGTGTCCTCTCTCACCCACCGCTTCCTTGACTGGTGGAGGGTCATTAGCCGAACGGGTAGGATATGACATTAATTCTCATTAAAAGTATAATGAAAATACCAAGTTACAAAACACTTATAAATTCTCAATCTTAGTTACTTAGGAAAAATATGAATTTGGTGCTAACCCATGAAATTGCACTGTGCACCTTGCCAAGTCGTTAGTAGAGTGTGTGTGGTTAACTGACACACTAACTTGGACTAACAAGGGTGGCAAAGGGTAGCTCGATGTTTTTCATAGATCAATGGAGCGTGTGCGGTTAACTGGCACATTAATTAGGTGATAAATGACATCAAGAGTACCAAGCTAATTTACATGGTTATTTACGCCTTGTTTGTGATTCTCGGTATCCCAATTACAAACTTGAAGGGAACACTCAAAATTTAAACATGCCATTGAGAAGTTCAATGAATCTGAAAGGATCTAGGAATTCAATTCATTTAAAACTTAATAAACAATTTCGTTTTTCATGGTAGAAATTAGTAAATTGTCATTTACTCACCTTCAAATATTTTACAATTGGATTACGGCATCCCTATTCCGAATTGTAAAATATTGTGTTGGGCCCTGGCCTTAATATTTCATTTGGGTGTTATATTCAGGACTTAAATCAACTAAACTTGAACTTCTCCCTTATAGATGTCAAATTTTGACAACTATAGTCTTCCAAATCTTTTGGAAAAGGCTTTCTTCATAAAGATGATATTCCACAAGACAATCAAGGTGCAAGATTAATCCCTTCTTCGTGTTGTAGTGGAACTTCACTTCCTCCACCTCCTCCAATAATTCTCCCTGACCCACAAGTTCAAGGTCACTCAAGCCCTATTGGCTAGCGAACACCAAGATGGAAGGTATGTGTGTGCACATGTCTTAGAGATGAAGTCACGCATTGAAAGGTTGGGAACGTTAGGAGTCGATGTCTCAAAGGAAGTTGGTTGTTGACTTGGTTCTTTAGTCACTCCCTGAGTCGTATAGTGAGTTCATTAAGAACTACTATATGACAGATCACGACATGACCCTTATCGATCTTGCCTATTTGCTTGTTGATGTTGAATCATCAATGATTTGGCGCACTGGTAAAGCAAATTTGATTGGAAGATGTACTTCCCAAACTATCATGGACATTGACAATGGTAACTTTGGAAGTCCAGAAAAGCTTTCTCTTCCCAATGGAAAGGGATCAGCCATAGTCAAGTAATGGTAAAGATAAAGGCTAAGTCTGAGATAGTCTCGTGTACCATTCCCAAAGA
Source organism: Lactuca serriola (assembly GCF_051521515.1). Classification (NCBI taxonomy): domain Eukaryota; kingdom Viridiplantae; phylum Streptophyta; class Magnoliopsida; order Asterales; family Asteraceae; genus Lactuca; species Lactuca serriola. The sequence goes on along the minus strand of NC_136412.1, from coordinate 176,270,295 downwards.
GTCCATATGTTTCTATTGCCAAGAGAAGGGGCATTGGTTGTGAAGCTGCCATATTTACCTGAAAGAACGCAAAGATGGTAAAGTAAAAAAAAAAAGACTCTACTTCAGGTAAAATCCATTATCTAACTCTATTAAGTTCCTATTTGGAGATTCTTAATACATGATGTAATGTAATTACATTTTGATGTTTTGTAGAATCAAAGAAATGAAAGGAAACTTAAAGGAAGAGTAAGCTAATTCTGATCGTGAAGAGATAGATTTCGATTGAATGGTTCGATGATCAGAATTTTGAGCCGTTTCTTATGAGTTATGATAGATTGCTTAGGAATAGATAACAACATTGTTTTCAAATGTATTTGCATTGTAACGATAAGTTTTCCACAATTTTTATAAATAAAGAAAAAATTTTAAATTTATCTTATTTTAAGCTTCCTTAAAATGGCATTTATGAAAAATTGTTGCTTATATGTTTCCATTGATAGCAATATTGGAAAATGGATTTGATTCTTTCGTTTGTCGTAGCATCAAAATTTACCAATAAGGAAAGATTCTCATCACCCAAGTTTCAGTTGGATAGAAACTTGGAATCATGCAACTTGTATTGTGTGATGAATGAGAACCTTCGTCTTTGGGAAATTAAGACTAATTCCTTGTTTACATGTGTATGCGAGTCAAGTGAGGGACTAGGGGATCGGGTACACTTATTTGTGCGCTGATCAAGTCCACTACAAAGAACGATAAGACTATTCGTTATAATTTACTAAAGTTTAATAAATATGGTTATGCTTACAAGATTAAGTATAATTCTGAACCGTTGGAAAAGTTATAATGTATGGCATAACGAATAAGAAGAATCAAATTAGGTAGAAAGATAAAGTTTCTCCAATCTAAAAAAAAAGGGAGAGTACTTGAGTATCGTGTTTTATGATTATCTTAGTGATTATGAAACCATATCACAATTTATTCTCTAAGGACATCTTAGTGCATTTGTATAGCTAAGAAGAGGAATCGTGAATTGTTGAAATGGTTAAATCAAAAAGTGAATCATACTTCGTTCCAAAACCAAGTCTTAGAGTCATACTCCAAGATTGTAACTTGAGTGACATAATCTTAAGAAAGGTTTATAACACTTATCAAGTGTAAAGTAAAATGTTTTCTACTCTTGTACATTTGAAATTGGTAAGTTATGATATTTTGGATCAAACAAAGACAAACTAAGACCAATTGTCATAAGTGTTTGTCTTGATAAGAAACCGCACTAACTCTTGAATATTTGATTGTTAAGTAATGTTCATTGACAATGTGAATGTTATATGTCAAGAGGTCAGTGGGAGTCTTAAAGATCTTGAAGAGTTTCAAAAACTAGTCAAGAGTAAACCGGTTGTTTAATCACTAGCACATGACTTGAGTTTTTAACCTATCGTGCTGACATATTCTTGTTTCTGTGCCCATTCCAGTTGGTTGACTATGCATGTGAGTTCTATGAGTACTAAATTGTTTGCATGACAACTTGGGAGCAATGGTAGGCCCTTGTGCCTCCAGGTGGCCAGAAATTAAGATTAAACTAGTTCAGTCAATATGAGTTTGGATTTGTCACTAACCTTGTCTTGTGATTATGGTTTTGACAAATTCACATGGATAGGAACAGATATACCATAAAATCTAAGTGTAATAAGGTTTCTCTCCAATTCATGAAAATGATTGTGAGGAAACGCTTTCACTAAGTAGATTTTGAGGAGATCGCAATTGTGTTATTTGCATTCTCAAATTCGATTATCATTACGGAATCCCTCTTCATAGTTCGAATTGTGAGAAATGATAAAGGTCTAAACATTTGAAACTTATTACTGTAAGTTCAAAAATTGTTTAGACACACTTGTGAGCTATCTAAGGAAAGGTGTATGAGTTTGAGAAGCCTAGATAAAGTCTTATCGAAGCATCTCGTGTTAGAAATCTGAACTTTGATAAGAAAGTCAATAAGTTTTGATTTCTGGAAGTCCAATTGATTTATGGGTAAATTTCAAAGCTAGTGGGAGCATAAGTGTTATGCTAATAAGAATGTAATCATTATGCTAGTGGGAGTACAATTATTACGTTAAGTGTTGCAAGTTAGCAATGTTAATTATAGAAAACAAGTTTCAATTCGCAAAGTTGCAGGGTTTGAAAAGTTGTTTTGCTAGAATTAAAGGAGAGGAATTCATACTTCATTTCGAATCTAAAAGCTTTGATTGATATTTTAATCGAATTTAGTTATGGACATATGTGAATGTTATGTTGAAATGATCCAACATAAGGAAATTCTATATGTGGAAATATTATAGTGAGAGACCGGTAAAGTATCATATCTTTATGTAAACCATTATGAATCGTATCCCATATGCTTCAGATATAGGATCGATTACAGAAGCTATAATATTAATTTGTTCTAATTTTCTAAATGCCTAAGGCATTAAGAGGGAAAGGGACTAGAACGAGATATGACTAAAATGGTTAAGCAATTGTCGAGAACAATTTGAGGTTTACCAATGATTGGTTGCTTACGGACAGTTGGAAGTATATTCTGAATTCTGGAAGCACCATATTGAAATATTTTGAAAAGAGGCAACTCTTGTTCAGAAGTGATAGTCAAAATGGGAATAAGGAAATATTACCATAAGTGGAAGTTATTTTTTAAATTTGTGTAAGATTAGAAAACTTAATGCAAGAAGGATGTTCAAAGGAATGTACTTTGAAGGTGAGACTTCGTTTCCATGGAATTTCTCTCCCATGGAATACTTTATGATATATGTTGTCAAGTTTTTGTGACTTTTATGCATAGTCATTACAAGAGAACCATTGCATCTAAGTTTAGAATCTAACAGATTACTGTGAATGATAAGAATTTGGTATTCTTATATTTACGGTAAGGATTTGGAATTGTGAAATGAGTGTCATTGAAATGCTTTCAATTGATCTATTTCACAAAGAAAGCACCATAGACAAACATAGTGTACATGCTTGGATCATGGCATAAATGTTGTTTTAATTCAAGTATCAAGTTGATTAATCGAAACATTATACAATGCATAATGTGTAATCAATATGGTGATTAAATAAAAGGTGTTTTATTTATATTCATAAGTTTTGACACCATATTGGATTCGATTAGTCTTGTGTTTCACTTTGCATGTTTTGATTTCCCGAATAACTAGGTTATTTAAACTATCCACAGTCGATCATACTTTGGAAGTAGGTATTGAGGCAAGACTGTCATGAATTTGGCTTGTAGATAGTCTGAAGTGTTTAGACATAGCAACAGGTTGCTACAACATTCATGAGTGCTCATAAGGTCTCAGTATTGGACTAAACCCAAGCTCATCTGAATCACTTCATGGATTTTATCACGAGTGATTCTGAGACAATAATATTTTATATTCTTGAAACCAAGTCGGTTGCACATTGACATATGTAAACACACCAGTAACTTGGTGTTATAAAACATATTGTTGTTTGTGATTTGATGAGTAAGTAGAAGCAAGCATCTGAATCGAATTTTATCCATTCCTTTTACCATTAGAGGGATAAAAGCGATATCTGTGGGCCCCTCGATGATTTAGTGATGACAAACCTAAGTGCTTGGCCAAGCCTAGGCTGATTTGATTTGTACAATTAGTCAGTCGTCATAAATCATAAATTGGGAAACAACACATGAACAGAGAGAATGGTTATAATCCATGTCTCAGTTCATACGATATCTAGAATGGAGGGATATATGGTCCCTTATCTAATGGATGTGTCAATGACTGGGTCAAAGTTCGACAATGCTCTTTAAGAGCTACGATTGCTAGTTGGTTTGTGGAATCGTACTTGCAATAATAGTTATTAGACTAATCCAAGTGGGAGACTATTGGATTAGGTGTCTTAGCCCATAACTATAATTGGTATGTACTTGAACCGAGAGTAGCATGGTCCATTTCGGGTTGTATATCACCAGGACAGTTTTATAGGATGGACTTTTAAGAAGAGGTTATTTGTGATTATTAATATATTATAAGTTCTAATATATTAATATGAAATCATATGATTTAATTATTATTAATCAAGAATTAGTTTGCAATTAATTTAGTGATCGAAGGAGACTAATTAAATCAATGGGGACTAATTGTGTGAATTAGTCATATATATATATATATATATATATATATATATATATATATATATATATATATATATATATATATAGGGATTATGGTACATGATGGACTAAGTTTATGGAAGAATCCATTAAGATTTAGCCCACTTGATTCATGGATCTTGGATAATAGGCCCAAGGGTATGGATTAGGGTTTACCATGAATCCTACAACTATATATAATGTCCCGTGACCTAAAATCGGCCCATACATGTTCTAAGAGTTCATAGAGCCGCTTTCTAGTGCAAGAATACTCTCTCTCAAGTTTTCCTTTGTCCAAGGGTGTTTAGTGAACCGTTTGAGGCATCATATTTGGGGTGCTAAGTTCTTAAAGGCCAAAACTACAAGCTACAACTAAGAGGTAACTCTATAACTCATTTTTTTGTTGATTATGTCAATCGTATGCTAGTTGTAGGATTAATGTTTTGGAAATAATATTACATGTATAATAAGAGAAAACATAGATCCAAAGTATTTACGGTTGTATGTGCACCATAGGATGTTGTAGTATACAAAACCCACCAATATGATTCATCTTAATTGATTCAACCATTTCAACAATTCCTGATTCCTCTTCTTAGCCAAACAAATGCACTAAGGCGTTCTTAGAGGATCAAATTATGATATGTTTTTCAAAATCATTAAGATGATCGTAAAATACAATACTCAAGTACTCTCCCATCTTTTTAGATTGGAGAAACGTTTATCTTTCTGCCGACTTTGATTCTTCTTATTCGTTCTGCTATACATTGAGACTTTTCAATGACTCAGAACTATACTTAAACCTGTAAGCATAACCATATTTACTAACTTTAGTAAACTATAATGAATAGTCTTATTGTTCTTTGTAGTGGACCTGACCAACGCACAACCAAGTGTACCCTATCCCCTAGTCCTTCACTTAACTCACCTCTGTATGTGAACAAGAAATTAGTCCTAATTTCCCAAAGATGAAGATTCACATTCATCATAAAATACAAGTTGCATGATCCCAAGTTTCTGTCCAATTGAAACTTGGGTGATGAGAATCTTTCCTTATTTGGTAAATTTAGATACTACCACAAACGAAAGAATCAAATCCATATTGCTAAAAATACAAACATCAATTTTCACATATGAAATTGCAAGGAAATATAAAATAAGATAAAATAATTGTTTTTCTTTATTTATATAATTGCGGAAAAACTTTTCCTTACAATGTACTTACAAATGAAAACTATGTTATTACAAAATTCTAAGCAATCTATTATAACTCTTAACCAGCAGCTCAAAAATTCGATCATCGAACAATGTGATCGAAATCCATCTCTTCGCGATCAGACTCTGTATGCCTTTCCTTTAAGCTTCCTTTGATCCTACAAAATATCAAAATGTAATGTTATCACATCATGTATTAAGAATCTACAAATATGAACTTAATAGAGTTAGATAGTGGACTTACCTGAAGTAAAGTCAAACTTTTTAACCTTACCATTCTTATGATCCTTCAGGTAGATATGTCAGCTTCGCAACCAATTTCCCTTCTCTTGGCAATAGAAACTGATGTGCACAAAAGTACTCACTAATTTTAATATTTATAACCTAACAAACTTAACTAACTATGCACTTATAGGCAGTGTACCTAGTCAGATTACAGTATAGCTTAGGTAAGTCGGCTGTCGATCGCAGGGAACGGTGTTCTAATTAATTTACTTACTATTAAATTAACCTAATTTATTAACAAATTTAAAAGGGGTTTTATCTGGTTTTACAAGATCAGATGAACTTAAATCAAATTAAATAAATAAAAACACACTCTTTTTTAGTTTGAATCCACTTCTCCCTAATGGCTAGCTAATGATTACGGATTATTAAGTTGGTTTTTAGTTGTATTATTCATTTAGTTCTAACTTACCAATAATTAACTAATTCATGTCAAACCATGTATGTTCACACATAATTAAACACAGAACTAATTATGAATGTAAATCTGCTATGTAAGATTTGTTGTATAAACGCAATTATGATCACAATACACGTTCTCTAGCACAACTAAGCTTTATTTATTCTAATTACTAACTAAGATTGGTCAATCCTAGCTATAACAATTCAATATTCACTAAATCATTAGGTAAACAGGTTCATGCAGTTTAATGGTCACTAAGCTACACAGAACATGCAATCAAGCAATTAGATAAACAAATAATAGCATGCTAGGTTATTCAAATCAAACACAAGAAACTTTTACCAACTAAACTTAATCCATAAGCATATAACTATTCATAAGTTTAAAGCTTCATCTAGCTAAACAAGAGTAGCTAGATTCAGCTGCTCATCATAGCAACTAAACCAACACAGCTAAACATAATGAAAGACATATTCTTATTTAACTAAAATATAAACCTTTACTCCTTTTGGTGTTGAAAACCCTCTTCCAGAACCTTTCTTTCGCTCTGAATCGTCTCCTGGAACTCTTTTCTTCTGCCAAAAGCTTCTCCCTTTCGTAATAATCAGGAGCACTTATATAATCTTCAAAAACCCGCGCCACGTCGTGGCCAGATGTGCCACGTCGTGAGCTTCAAGCAATTCGTATCCTCCAAGGAAATTCTCCGCGTTGCGATGTCTATCTTCTGGAACACCCGTGCCACGTCGTGCGCTTCATCGCCACATCGTGAATTAAGTGTTTATCGTGAATTTATTATTTTCTTGTCTTTCAAACCTCCCATGTTCCCTATTTTGTCCCTTTTGGTCCCTCTCTTCGAGAATCCTTTATATTGACTGAAAATAACAATTTAAAGTCATAAGTATCATTATTCTAATCATATTACCAATTTATTAATAAAAATGTACTTAAATATTGCCTAAAAATAAGTATAAATATGGCAATATCAAAATACCCCACACTTAGGCTTTGCTTGCCCTCAAGCAAATTTAAACTTAACTCTTAATTACTAACACCACACAAAACAATCTGACTCTAGTTCAGCCATTATGCCAAGACCTCAACGCATGCTTTTGTGTCTAAAATATTCCTAAAGTACCCCCCCCATACTTTAAATACTCACAATCTTCATAAACACTCGCCCACTTTTTCCGAACAATGCTCATTTTATGCAACCCTCCGAATCCATCCTCAGAAAACCTCCTTATCCTCAAGGTATTTTTAGTTGAGCAACCTAAGCATACATGATCTAGAATTACAATCATTGATACCACTATAGAGCTCTTTTGGGATTCTTCATTTCTTTGACATTTGATCTTTGATTTCTTTGAATTCACCACCTTATTTGATTTGATTTCTGGTATCTTCAACTTTTGAATTTCTTGGAATTTTGATCTTTTGATCTTCACTTTATTTGCTCCAAAATTCTTCACACTCTTCTCGTAATTCTTTTTTTTTTAACATGTATCTCACTTTTTTTTCACTCAAAACCTACATGCTTAAGCAGAGGCGCTCAACCTCAACCTTTATCAGTTAATGATAATAATTTTCCTAGATACATTTCAGGTTTAGGCTGCTAAACATATTGCATCCCTCAAACCAAGCGGGGTTATGTTTTTGTTCCATGATTTCACTAAAATAAGGGAGGCCACAAATGCACTATAACGTATATTGGCTCAACTAAACATTTGAACTTTCATCAGATCATCCCACATAATACTAGCAATTATAGCTCAAATTATTATTACTAGATTCAATTATTAAAAATTCAAAATTTTCAAAAATTTCAATTTTTACTCTCAAATTCTATGATTTTATAGCTATCAAATTCTATGATTTTCTAGCAATTTACTTTTTCTACCCCTACCCCACACTTATTTCATATAATGCCCTCATTATATGCATAAAAATAAATCAAAATTAAAGAAAATGGAGAAAAAGGAACAGACTCCCCTGGGATAGTGGCGTGAGCATCTCCAAAAGTGTGGAAAACGTGCATTTGGACTTCCAAAAATAGAAACTTGGTGTAGAACTGGTTGAATACGTAAACAAACCACGAACATGACTCGAAACTTCAATTCTTCAAAGTGGGTATTTGTAAGGAAAAATGTCGGCAATGATAAATGGGGACACGTCGTGGCAGGTAACTGGCCACGTCGTGATATGGGATGAAAGCGCGAACACCAAAATGTTGAATTTCTTCAAACTGCAAGAACGCCACGACGTGGCGTAAGGATTCCACGTCGTGGAAACTGGGCATCAGCAGAAAATGGCTTATTTGTTTTATTTACTCTAGCAACTTTGACCAATGGTTAACTGGTTTCAGATGCTTCTATGCAAATATATTTCCTAACTGTAACCTCTCTCCTACTAATATACCCTACACTTATCTTGAATTGTGGGTTCCAACTCACAACTCTAAGCTTCCTTGACTTAGACAAACACGACTCGAAAGTTAACCTTTTATGCTCCTTAGAATTCCAATGCTAATCTGAAAAATGGAACAACCCAAAAGAAATAAAAAGTAACATCATAGTTTAAGAATGTTTTACATTACACACCAAATTCAAACATAAAAAAAAACTACTCAAAAACAAAACAAAAGAAAAAGAAATAAAATCAATCATCATCTTGATCTTGTGCTCCACTTGGCCCTGCCCCGTCATTCTGCGGACGCCATAGCTCCTCCCATGTTGGAAAATAGGGATACTGTGGTGGCATAGAAGGTGGTCGGGTCACACCCAAATGCGAATAAATACCCTCAGTAAGCTGGGTATGGTAAATGGCATGCCCCCGTAGATTATGCAAATACGTTCCCACCCGACTCTGAAAAGGGTCGGTGGGCACTCCTTGAACATACTGCAAAGCAGCACGTTCTCTCTTGACTTTACCTCTAGCCCACACATTCTGACGCCGCGGTCTGGCTTGTGGTTGTTGTCCTGGCTGCACCTCCTCTTGCTCGTCATCTATCGGCGGTATAACAAAATGACCCCCGATATTCACCACCGCCCGCATAACACCCAAGACTTGAATGGTCAAGTCTGTGTCCGGGAATCGAATAAGATTCCTTACAAAGTCATGGGTCAAAATATGATATGACCTAGCCAAGCGAGTAACCAAATGCCCCCCCAGTAATCGGGCTCCCGGGCCTAGAATTGGCCGCTTTCTTCCCCATGAACCTCGCCAACATATAAGGTAAATCACAACAAACTCCCGGGGTAATAAGAGTCCATAAATAAAACAGATTCTGAATGGGGACTTTATCACCATGATGCTTGTGATTTATTTAAAAAGTGATAAGGCGGTGCAAAAATCAGAAAACAAGATTCCGAATTTGTGACTCACTCGAGTCACGAGTGTTGTACTCATGGTTAGAAATGCCCCGCCAGAACTGCGCATCCATAGTACCGGGAGCAAAATCCTGAGCACATCCAAGCAAGAACGGAATGAAAAACGGAGATTGCATCTCCACTTCTGTATAGAGCCCCATACGCCAAGCAAATTCCCGAAGACTACACTCTCTATACACACCACCCAAACGAAACACAAGTGCCCGGTCGTAGGTGAAATCAAGGGTGCTTTCCTCGAAGCATATGGTAGAGAAAAACTCTACCGACAATTCTCGGTACACGGGTTCTTGAATGGCAAATAAATTCCTCCACCCGTGACAAGTGAAAAAAAACTGATCTCCAACATAAGTCTTCGACCAATAACGTTCCAACTCAGCTACCATTCCCACTCCACCAAGCCATCCCCAATCGATAATTGGGGCTATTGCAAACTCCCTATTATACAGCCATCCAAGCCGATTCTCGCAAGTAGTAGCAACGGTCGGGGAATGTTTTGAGGAAACTGGTATAAGGGATGTATGCTTGCTACATCTATCGGGTTTTCCTCCTGTTGAATAGCTCGTCGTGGTCCCATTTCTGCATACAAAAGCAAACCAAAGCAGCAAACAACAAACACATTAAAACAATTTAAACCTGTTTCACAGAAGTCACGACGTGGCCAGACTACGCCACATCGTGGGCCGTGATCGGTCACAGTTTTCAGATCGGTCCATGTGCATGCTGTATCTACCAAAATTAGTGCTTGGGGTTTGTTCCTATGGACATTTAAGGGATATTCAATCTAAAATCAACCACTAGATTCAACCAATTTCGTGAACCATACAAACCCTAACCATGAAAACTTGAAATTGGAAGAACTAACTACAAAATAATGAGTAAAACACATACCAAGTAGATTAATTGGCAAGATCTTGCAAGGAAATTGGAAGTAGATTAAGAAATTGGCTGTGGGGTTATGTTGTTCCCGTTCATGCGGCAGTCTTCAAGTGTGATTGGGGCTTATTGGTCAAAGGGTTTTTAGGAAATGGTCCCCCCTGAATTTTTAAAGGCCACGACGCGGCTGGCTATGCCCACGTCGTGGACCTTAAATCTGCTTTATAGTCCCGTGTTTTCCATTTCGACCCACGACGTGGCTGGCTATGCCCACGTCGTGGAAACTGCCAAATGCAAAATTTTAATAAAGTCTAACATATTAACTAATTACTTTGTATTTCATTCATTATTTAAAGTTCCCTATAGCTAATTCTTTACTAATTATCAGTTATTAGATGATGAAATTATGTCTTTCCTAATTTCAAAAAAAAATTAAAAGAAAAGAAAATGCAAACCAAACTCGGGTTGCCTCCCGAGAAGCGCTTCTTTTTCTTGGAGTCTTGAGCTGGACTCCGTGCCTTCTACGTTGAATCTTCGGAAGAGTCCACCATTAAGAACTTTTGTTCCTTGAACCGCCGCTTGTAAGCTTGAACTCGTCTTTTATATGCCTTCTTTGAATTCTCCTTTTTTGCCTTGCCCTCTTTTTCAAGCTTACGTTTTGTGCCCTTAGTTTGTTCCTTGCACTCCATAGCATCCTCCTCTTCTTTCACCACCGGCCTTGTTACTCTTGAAGTGACATCCTCTTCATCACTTGTCATTTCCTCATCCTCTTTGCTCACCCAAGAAGGCGGACTCTTGTAAGCTATGACTTCAATCAAATACGGAACAGATGCCCTCGGTTTTGTCCTTTTGAGTTGATGAACTGCCTTTATCTCTTCTTCCATAAGCTTTTCCAGTTCTTTCAGTTCATTCTCTTCATTAATTGTGAACACCTCTTCTTTATCTTCTTGAAAGTCATCTTTTATCCCAAAGACTTCTTGTTCATCTCCAACCCTCAAAGTGAGCTTAGACTCGCGGATATCAACAAGGGCTCCAGCAGTGTTAAGCAATGGCCGACCAAGGATTATTGGAACATACGGATCTTCTTTCATGTCCAAGACTAGAAAGTCTATTGGAAAAACAAATTTCCCAATTTTTACCAAAATATCCTCCACAATGCCATGGGGTTGTGTCACCGAACGATTCGCCATGTGAATCTTCATTTTTGTAGCCTTCATCTTCTGAATCTCCAATTTTTGATAAAATGAAAAAGGCATTAGATTAATGCTAGCCCCAGAATCAGCTAAAGCATTAACCTTCATTTTATTCCCAAACTCACATGGAAGAGTGAGGCGTCCAGGATCCCCCATCTTTTCTGGTGTTTCTCCCAACACAGCTTTTGAAGTTTGTTCACTTAGAATGAGTGTAGACTGCTTCTTTAATTTCCTTCGAGTGTCTATCAAGTCTTGCAGTAATTTCTGGTTCTCGGGGGCTTTGGATAAGGACTCGACAAAGGGGGTATTAATTGGGATCCCCTTCACATGCTTTACAAACTCTAAATGCTCCTTCTCCAGTTGACTGAGTGTAGCTCGGGTGGGAAATGGCAAAGGTGGATGATAAGCTGGAACGGGCTCAAAGTATTTTTGATCAAACATGCGCCACGTCGTGGCCAGAGGAGTGCCACGTCGTGGCGAGCCTGGTTCAGCAATTTTTCCACTTTCGATCCTTGATTTCTTGGGCTGTTGCGGTTCTTCTTCCAATGCCACCAGGAACTCAGATATTGTATCTTCTTTAGTATCAATGGCCATTACGTGAGATTGGGTCTTTATTTCGGGATTCTTCGGGGACAATTTTTCATGAACTAGAGTGGCTAGTTGACCAAATTTTACTTCAAGGTTATGGATGGAGGCTTGCTGGTTTTTTTATCAAAGTTTGTTGTTCCAAAATGGCGGAATCAGTGGCATCGTGTCTCTTTTCCGAAGCCTCCATAAACTTTATCAAAATGGTCTCTAGGTCGGGTTTCTTCTCGGCCGGTGGCTGCTCCTTTTGATAAAGGCCTCGACCTGTCTGCCTATATTTCTCTTCTTTTTGCTTCTTATACTCTTCATATGGCAGCCACTCCTTCTTCTGTTTCCTCTAGTCCTCATCAAACTTATCCCCACTAGAGTAGCACACTTGAGCTTTTCTGTTCCCAAACTCATCTACATTGTAGTCCTTGGTCAAGTGTGGACCACTGCATCTCTCGCACCCCACTCTTATGGCATGTATCGACTGGTCCATTTGTGTAATCCTACGATCCATGTTATTCAGCATGGCCATGACAGCTGTAATTTCTTCAGTTTGGGCCTCTCCATCGCCTTTGATTCCATCTTGCCTTGGGTTGTGGTATTCGCTAGAGTGCTTCGCGAATTCTTCAATTAGCTCCTTGACCTCCCTTGGATTTTTCTTTGTCAACGGTTCTTGAGAATCAAGGAGTTTTCTTGTCATCACATTGACCCCATCATAAAAGATTGACATCTCTTGCTGCACATTTAGGTCATGTTGAGGGCAATTTCTGAGCAAGCCGTTGTACCGCTCCCATGCTTCGTATAGTGACTCCCCTGGCTGTTGCTCAAAGTTGGCTATTGCCTTCTTGAGTTTGGCTATATTGGATGGCGGGCAAAACTAGTCCAGGAATTGCTCACGCATTTGAGCCCAAGTGGTGATTGTACCCGGTGGGAGTGCTTTCAACCACTCATTAGTAGCTCCTTTGAAAGTGATGGGAAGCATCCTAAGCAAGACTGTGTTTCTGTTGACATTTGGGACATTGAAGTAATCCGCAATGTCGTTGACTTCATCTAGATGCTTAAAAGCATCCTCATGATCTTTCCCGAAAAATGGGATGTACTTTAGTGCGGTCAATATGTGTCCCTTCAACTCGAATGTGGCAGTGGCAGGTATTGCGGGTTGGACTAAACCGGGACCCACATCTTCTCGGATCCACTTCTTGTAAGCTCCCATGGACATTTCTTCAATCGTTGCCATCTCGTTCCTTGGCTCGTTCTTGGGTTTGCTCATGTGTTCTTCAAATTTTGGCTCGGTATCGCTTTCGGACTCGGTTTGGACGGGTGTATGATCCAAATGCTCAAGATTGCTCTTATGCCTCCCTGATGAACTTGACTCTCCTGTCTTCTTTCCCGACTTCCTAGAAAAAGCTGACTTCAATTCTTGCAAGGGCGTCTTTTTCTTTTGAAGTGCAGACTCGGGGTCTTCAAGTGGTGGCACCAAGTGTGTGTTTGAGCTTCTGGTCACGAACTCCTGCAACTTGCTAAACTAAAAACGTAAAACTAAACTAAAATAAGAAAAACTAACTAAAAACTAAAAATTTAGTTTTCTATCTGTCACGTTGTGGCAGGTATTACGTCACGTCGTGGACTCTATGTCTGACATAAAATTTTTATTTTGCTGAAAAATTAACTTTTTGTGGTTTTTATTCCACAAAAAGGATCGATCAATTTAATGCAAATAAATAAGCTAAAAACTAAGCCGTTCCCCGGCAACGGCGCCAAAAACTTGATGTGCACAAAAGTACTCACTAATTTTAATATTTATAACCTAACAAACTTAACTAACTTTGCACTTATAGGCAGTGTACCTAGTCAGATTACAGTATAGCTTGGGAAAGTCGGGTGTCGATCACAGGGAACGGTGTTCTAATTAATTTATTTACAATTAAATTAACCTAATTTATTAACAAGTTTAAAAGGGGTTTTATCTGGTTTTACAAGATCAGATGAACTTAAATCAAATTAAATAAATAAAAACACACTCTTGTTTAGTTTGAATCCACTTCTCCCTAATGGCTAGCTAATGATTACGGATTATTAAGTTGGTTTTTAGTTGTATTAGTAATTTAGTTCTAACTTACCAATAATTAACTAATTCATGTCAAACCATGTATGTTCACACATAATTAAACACAGAACTAATTATGAATGTAAATCTGCTATGTAAGATTTGTTGTATAAACGCAATTATGATCACAATACACGTTCTCTAGCACAGCTAAGCTTTATTTATTCTAATTACTAACTAAGATTGGTCAATCCTAGCTCTAACCATTCAATGTTCACTAAATCATTAGGTAAACAGGTTCATGCAGTTTAATGGTCACTAAGCTACACAGAACATGCAATCAAGCAATTAGATAAACAAATAATAGCATGCTAGGTTATTCAAATCAAACACAAGCAATCTTTACCAACTAAACTTAATCCATAAGCATATAACTATTCATAAGTTTAAAGCTTCATCTAGCTAAACAAGAGTAGCTAGATTCATCTGCTCATCATAGCAACTAAACCAACACAGCTAAAGATAATGAAAGACATATTCTTATTTAACTAAAATATAAACCTTTACTCCTTTTGGTGTTGAAAACCCTCTTCCAGAACCTTTCTTTCGCTCTGAATCGTCTCCTGGAACTCTTTTCTTCTGCCAAAAGCTTCTCCCTTTCGTAATAATCAGGAGCACTTATATAATCTTGTCTTTCAAGCCTCCCATGTTCCCTATTTTGTCACTTTTGGTCCCTCTCTTCGAGAATCCTTTATATTGACTGAAAATAACAATTTAAAGTCATAAGTATCATTATTCTAATCATATTACCAATTTATTAATAAAAATGTACTTAAATATTGCCTAAAAATAAGTATAAATATGGCAATATCATAAACATATGGACACTTTGGTAATGGTACAAGAGACAATCTAAGACTTAGCCTTTCCCTTTCCCTTGGAAAGAAAAATCTTTACTGGACTTCCAATGTTTCCATTGTCAATGTCCATGGAAGCTTGGGAAGTAGATCTTTTAATCAAATTTGCTTTACCAATACGCCAAGTCATTGCAGACTCAACAGTAATAAGCAAATAGGTGAGATCAATAAGGGTCACGTCGCAGTCTGTCATATAGTAGTTTTTAACAAAGTAACTATATAACTCAGGAAGTGATTGAAGAACCAAGTCAACATCCAACTTCCTTGAGACATCGACTCCTAACATTCCCAGCCTATCAATGTGTGACTTCATCTCCAAGACATGTGCACACACAGGTCTTCCATCTTCATGTTTTCTCGCCAATAGGGCCTGAATGACCTTGAACTTTTCCAGTCTTCGAACATGTGGGTCAGGGAGAATAATTGGAGGTGGTGGAGGAAGTGAAGTATGATATTGTGGAATATCACGTTCATGTGGAAAGCCTTTTCCAACAGATTCGGGAAGACCATAGTTGTCTGACCTAGACATATATTGTAAGTCCCTAATCTGCCCGTGTATCAGTCAGATCCGTTTGATGGTGCGGAATCCCAATCAAACGGATGATGTCAAATCAAATAAAAGAAAAGGAGAAGAAGAATAATATGAATCTTCGTATGAATTGATATGAATTAAAGGTCCGGATACAAAAGATTCACACAAAATGCTCTCTAGTTTCTCTCTTCTCTCTAGGCCGTAAACTACTTCGTGTTCATCAATCTCTACTCCTCACCCTAACACCTCTATTTATACTAGGAATATGGGCCGGAAACAAATGGGCCGTAAATGAGTTTACGGCCGTAAGGTGTTTACGGCCGTAAAATAGACAAAAAAATTCATGAATATTACAGTAAAATACAATTGCCCAGAAAAGTAAAGTATAAACGATATTTTGACCCAACAATCTCCCCCTTGGTTTATAGCTTTCTTTTCTTAATGACCCAACAAGCTCCCCCTAAAAAGTAGCTGGCTCTTCTTGTCAATCTTCAATGAGAGCTTGGCTTCAGCTTTAACCTTCGATTTCTTCACAACATCAGGATGAACATATGAATCTTCAATGAATGACTTCATCTTGAGCACTTGAGGTTTTCTTCAGAATTTGTCATTGAACGCACATTGGGTGAGGAGGCTTCTTGTACTAGTTCATGAAAGATAAAGCTTTCAGCTTGAGAATCTTCAGAGAGAACATCATAGAGAACAAATCTTCTGGATCACTTCAGCAGGTACAAAGATAGCATCAGACTGATTGAGGAGGCTTCAATGCAATCCGTCACATAATCTTCAATTGCAGCTTCACCTTGCTTCTGGGGTTGAAAGATTGAATTTGAAAGAATAATCTTCATTTCTTGCTCCTTCGAATGAGAATTCTTCGATGCTCACGGACGAAGCTTTTGGCTCAGAAATCTTCAACACAAACTCCATGAGTCTTATCTATACCTGAGATCACTTTTCAAGACAAAAACAAAACTAAAAGAAAACTTAGCACACAAATTAAAATAGAAAAAAAAATATTTTTTGGATTTTTGATTTTTCTGAACAAGAAATAAAACAGAAATAACACTATTTTTGGATTTTTAATTTTTTTGATTTTTCTTTGATTTTTGAATTTTTTGAATATTTTTACTGTTTTTTCATTATTTTTAATTTTTAATTTTCCCCTAATATTTAAATTAGAAGAAACTATGACAAATTTAACAAAAATAAAAATGATATCTAACTTTAAGAATGATTTGGGATCAATGTTTTTAGACAGCCTTTATCCACTTGTCGGTACCTTTCATATTCACATCTTTGTCTGGTCGATCGTCGGTATTGTGGTCCACTTAAACACGAAAAATTTGTGACAGATTTAGGACATACTATTTGTTACAAGACATGATGAACTTAAAAACCTAAAATTTATATCTGATCCTAATTTCTTAGAAACTATATCTTAAGGTCCATTCATTTGACGACGACCAGGGATATTGTTGTCCAGCTAAATTGAGCAACGAGATGTATAGACAATATGTATGAGTTCAATTTAAGTGTACTGGAACGTGTTTCCCGCTTCCTGATATGCCCCAGCCATCAAGAACTTCCAAAGTACTCCTTACACCGGGTGAGCAGAAAACCATTCAGAGAGAGAAGAGATTCAGAATTCTATTGCTAACTACTTCAGAGGGGTTGAGAAGAAGAAGGTTGCATATGCTGTGTACCAGGTCAGATTAGAAGTCGCGCAAAGGAGACAGCATATGGCTAACAGATAAAAAGTATTTCACACATGTATATATATAGCCTGCAGAGAAATAGAGTTGCATATGTTGTGTACCATGTCGGATTAGAAGTCGCGCAAAGGAGACAACATATGACTAACAGACGGAAAGAAAGAAAATGATATTCTACAGACCTAATTTATCGGAATTTACCAGTCGCCCCATCCAACCGGAATTAAGGACAGAATCCGCACATCGAGGAAAAGTTAAACCACGGTTCCAAGTTCGGGTTCAATTAATGTGACGAGTAGATTCCCATATATATCTCCCTGCTCAACCTATCCGAGCGTCATATTCTCAGGCTGAACGTATCTAACTAGGTCAAGATTTGTCAATTCTATAAATTTCCTAAGTTCAACTCTCCCTAGTCAAGTCCATTTAGAAACTTTTGTGCCTACCGTCGCATCGAACCAGAGCATAGACCCTTCAACTTCGGGTACGTCACGCAGACTCAGGTTTCCTGTTATCACTTGATAATATCACTTCCCAAAACATCTCCCTCAAGCACACTACATAACCAACATTTTTGTTTTTTTTTTATTTTCTGATTTTCTAATGTTTTTGGATTTTTTTATTTTTTTTTAAATTAAAATTTTCTAATTTTTGTTTTGTTTTTATTTCTCCCCCTAAATTTGTGCATAGGAGAGAAACGAAAGTAAATGCGCAAATTTAAACCATCCTAAAACAAAAATTAGTCTTTAAAGCGAATCAGCTTAAGAAAAACTCAGGAGTATAGAGAAGAAAACGCAAACCGTAATTCACCAATTGAATCGGCATTCAGAAGGTCTGAGAACAGCAAGCATAATCTCAGAACAGATCCGAAAATTCTTCATATCATTAAGCACTAACCCCATGTGATCCCTTCCTTTCTTCCTTTCTTCCTTTCCCGCAAAAGGACACATACTCTCAAACAAAGGTCTGAATGTTGTACAGTTGAGAGATGCCTCCTATCATGTGCCTGGAACAGCTACTACCAACAAAACGAAGTCTGATGATATGCTTTCATAGCTGCTCCGACACAGAGCGGGATCAGTTGGTCTTTGGAACCCAGTCCATTTTGAAACTGGGTCGACCTTTGTCATCCTTGCACAATACTCTCTCTCATGACATGTCCTGCTTATCAGAAACAGAAGATGTAGAAATATTAAAGTCGTTAGTTGATTTGGGAGTTTGAGCCTTCGGAACCCATTTGTAGTTGGGTTTAACCCATTTCTTTTTCGATCTGATGGGTGCCTCAGCACTTGCTTTGGAACTTGAAGCCGATCTTCGAGATGACTTTGACCTAGCCGGTCTTGGTTTTGTTGGGGCATCTCTTGGATTAGACTTCGTGGTCGGCATTCCCTCCTTGCCCTTGGGATTTTGATTCTTGGCCTTGGAAGATTGATTCTTGGCCTTCTGCGCGTTCCAATCAGCATTGTCTGAACATGACCTTGAGGGGTTTCTTTTGGAGTATCTCCCTCTTGGTGCATTCTGCAACCTTTATGCATAGTAGGGAAAGTATGCGCGATTAGGACAATTTCTGGCAATGTGTCCAGGTGTTCCACAGTGAAAGCAAGTCTTTTTCTTCACTGTGAAGTTATCTCTTCCTGCCCCTGGTGGCGTATCTTTGCCTAATCTCTTATTATTTCCACATGAACAATTTCAGGAGGCACTCTGTTTCGTTGGAACTGGTGGCCTGTATTTCTCAACAGCAGGTTGATCAGAGGCAGTTGAGTTCGAAGCAACAGACTCAGAGCTCAAAGAGACATTTGTTTGTTCAATAGTGTTCTCCTTGTTCTTATCTTCTGCTACTTTACCTGCACATGAAGTAGCAACATTAGTATCTTCAAAATTAATAACTCCTCCTGACACAAATCCAGCTCGTTTTCCATATTGAAGATGTGCCTCCCTGTCAATTTCGTTCATTTGTCATAGGGATGGATGTGTAGGTATGATTGAAAGGAGGAGGTACACTATTACACCCTAGACCCTTGTTTTGATTCCTTTTAAACTGCATGCTTTGGTCTATCATATTTGCAACCACCTCACTTGAGAAATCATATTTTCTAACATCAAGTTTGGCGGTTTCAAACTTTCCTTTCAAAGATTCAACTTCAGCCACTAGCTCAGCATTTTGTTTGACTACATAATCATAGTTTTCACATTTGTTACTGTAGTCTTCCTGAAGTTTCCTAAAGTCCTTGGTTTTTGCTTCTAACTCAGCCTTCAGGGGTTTCTGTCCTTTCCTGATTTGATATCCTTCATATCTCAGGTCCTCAACTTCTCTTTTAAATACATCAATTTGTTCTCGAAGAAACTTAATCGTATCTTCACATGATTGAAAACATGAAACTTCACATGAATGAGAACATGACACTTCATTGATCGGAAGGTTTACAGAACTCTTTAAAGCGTTAAGCTCTTCAATTACTTCAGCAATACTAAGACAATTGAGATCTTTTGTCTTCTTGATGACAGCTACGTTCATATCCCACGATTTCGGAAGTGAATTTAGCAGCATTTTGTTTATCTCTGATTTGGACAAGAAGATCCCGGCTATATTCACCTCAGTAGTGAATGTAGTAAATCTCTGCAATTGAGTTTCGAGGGTTTCTCTAGGGATAAAATCGAAAAAGTTGAAATTTTTTCTTAACGTCTCCTGACGACTCTCTTTCATGTTTTCAAATTCTCTCGTATACCTTAAAATCGATTAAAAAAAATACAACTAGAAGCTAAAATAACACTTAAAAATCAAATTTAAAATGCCTTTTTTTTAAGTCAACCTTAAAAGTCAAATTTTAAAAATTAAACTCAAAAGTCAAACTTAAAAGTCAAACCGAAAAGTTAAATTTGAAATTTTAAAGGTTAAATGAAAAAGTCAAATTTTAAAATCAAATGTCAAACTTGAAAGACAAAATCAAAATTTTAAATAAAAAATCAAAAATCAAAAATAAAAGTTTAAAAAATAATTTTTTTTTTATTTTTTATTATATTATTATTATTATTATTATTATTGTTAATTTTAATTAATTTTATTATTTATTATCTTATTATATATATATTTTTTTGAATGAAAAAGGAATTTAAAAATAAAAGAAATTGAGTTTTTGGGTTAAATTTGACAAAATTTCGAAAGTTGGATGCGACTGGAGGTGTTTAAGTTTAATATTTCGGAGTAATAAAACAAGATTCAAGCTAGTTCAACTGGTAAGACGTTGTTCGTCTATGCGGGAGACCCGGGTTCGAATCCCGGCACCCCCTAAAATCTGCGCGCCCTTATTTTTATTGAAACGCTGTGCGGCTTGCTTAGCCGACTTCCCTAGCCGAGCCGAAATCCGAGCCGTATACTCCAACCGAGCCGCAAACTCCGAGCCGCAAGCTCAGGAAACCTAGCCGCAAACGGGAACCCCGCCGCCGGCCGTGAACAATTTCCAGCCGTAAACTCCGGCCGTGAACTGTTTCCGGCAGTAAGCTCCGGCCGAAAACTCTTCAACGATTTCGTGAAAAACAACGATTTTTCGACTTTGAAGTTCCAAAACTCGATCAAAAACCCCTTTTTATGAAAAACACGAAGAACAAACCCCCTCTTATTTTTGCGAGATCTATCCAAAAACTCAAAAATATTTCGAAAATAAGATCAAATAATGCTCCAAAATAGAGTTTACGGCCCAAGAACTCGGTGTTTACGGTCGTAAGCTTGGACCATAAACACAAAATATTCGATATTTGGATGAAACAATAAATCCTTTTGACTGATACAACTTGGCTCTGATACCAATTGTAAGTCCCTAATCTGCCCGTGTATCAGTCAGATCCGTTTGATGCTGCGAAATCCCAATCAAACGGATGATGTCAAATCAAATAGAAGAGAAGAAGAAGAAGAATAATATGAATCATCGTATGAATTGATATGAATTAAAGGTCCGGATACAAAAGATTCACACAAAATGCTCTCTAGTTTCTCTCTTCTCTCTAGGCCGTAAACTAATTCGTGTTCATCAATCTCTAATCCTCACCCTAACACCTCTATTTATACTAGGAATATGGGTCGGAAACAAATGGGTCGTAAATGAGTTTACGGTCGTAAGGTGTTTACGGCCGTAAACTCAGCCGTAAACTAGACCAAAAATTCATAAATATTACAGTAAAATACAATTGCCCAGAAAAGTAAAGTATAAACCATATTTTGACCCAACATATATAAAGGGAGAAATTCAATTTAGTTGATTTAAGTCCTATATATAACACCCAAAATGAAATATTAAGACTAGGACCCAACACAATATTTTATAATTGCGAAAAGGGATGTCGTAATCCAATTGTAAAATATTTGAACGTAGGTAAATGACGATTTACCAATTTCCACCATGAAAAACGAAATGTATTATTAAGTTTTAATTGGATTGAAATTCCTAGACCCTTTAAGATTCATTGAACTTTTCAATGGCATGTTTAAATCTCGATTGTGCCCTTCAAGTTTGTGATTGGGATGTCGAGGATCACAAACAATGTGTGAATAACCATACAAATTAGCTTGGTACACTCATTATTACAAATCACCTAATCAATGTGCCGTTTAACCATACATGCACCATTGATCTATGATTAACAGCAAACTACCCCTTGCCACACATTGTTAGTCACATATTAGTGTGCCGGTTAACCACACACGGTCCACTAACGACTTAACAAGGTGCAAAGTGTAATTTCATGGATTAGCACCATTTTCACATTTTCATAAAGTAACTAATATTGAGAATTTAATATAAGGTTAGTTACTTTATATTTATCATTATAATTGTAATGAGAATTAATGTCCTATCCTACCCGTTCGGCTAACGACCCTCCACCATTCAAGGAAGCGGTGGGTGAGAGTGGACACCCACTACACCGCCATTTTATAGGCAGTAACCTTATACCCCCTTATAGACCGCCTTCGTGAATGAGGCCTACTAACGGTAAGACTGACTTGTCATATACACACACACACACACACACATATATATATATATATATATATATATATATATATATATATTAAACTTATAATATTATAAAGTATAAGGGTTGAATTTTAACTTTTAAAACTCTAGGGTTTGGAATTGAAGTTTCATTAGTGAGACTTTACAAATTCCAAAACTTGAGGGCAAGTTTTGAAACTTGTCACAATTCATTATTTCTATAAGTTATGAGAGTGCTGGTTTTATGAAAAGACTCTTGATTTTCCATAACTTGAGGACAAGTTATGGATTTCATTAAAACATTTATGACAAGACTTTTCATGTTCCTTAACTTAAGGACAAGTTATGGAACCCATTAAAGAACATTTAGATCAATTCTAACAAGGAAAATTATCATATAATTTTTTTTAATCATGATCTAAACTAACTCATAAGGCAAAATAGTTTCAAATCAAATGATACAAGTAATCGGCTTAACATATAAACTAACAACTATGATAGGAATTATGACAACTATCTTTTGATGACTCTTGGAATTCATAACTTATGAGTTTAATGCACTTTTAAAGATGATACTTTTCATTTTCCATAA
Organism: Lactuca serriola; assembly: GCF_051521515.1. Lineage (NCBI taxonomy): Eukaryota > Viridiplantae > Streptophyta > Magnoliopsida > Asterales > Asteraceae > Lactuca > Lactuca serriola. Next base: position 176,247,426 of record NC_136412.1, on the reverse strand, counting down.
CTTGAGGAAAAGTTATGGAGGTCATTGAAATCATTTAGATCAATTTTTCAGCAACTAAAATTATCATATAATTCAAGATTGATCTAGCTAAACTCATAAATAAGTTAATATCAAGTCAACATTTTGCAAGCAACTTTGTTTATCATATAAAACAACAATTATCTTAAAACTTTGACAATTATCTTGTGATTGGATGAGCATACTCACTACCATATCATAAAAAACGGAGTTAATGATGTAAAACAGTTTGTAGTAGTGATTACAATCCAATCTAGGCTAACAAAACTCGAAATTCTGCAACCAAATCCATGGACTCAACAAGTGCATTAACTGACTCGTCGAGTTGCCCTTGTTATTGATTGGACTTGTTGAGTTAGCTAGTGGACTCAGAGAGTTCATCAGTCAGAGGAAAAAAATCAAAATTTTCAACTTTGAAAAACAACAGGCATCAAGTATAACAAAAAAACAATCCTAGGCTCTGATACCACTATTTGGTTTTGAGCACAATAACACTCCTATGGTGCACATGAAACCCTAAAGGCTTTGTATCTATGTTTTCTCTAATTATACATGCACATTTTCAGTTTTACAAAGCATATATCCTAACTAGCATACAAATTGTCAAATAAACAACATAACTAGTTAGATGACTTACCTCTTAGAAGGACTTGTAGTTCTTGACCTTTGAAAGCTTGAGCACCTCAAGTGTGATGCCTCTAATGGTTCAAAAACACCAATATGCAAGAGGAGGCTTGGGAGAATAATTTATTTAGCACAAAATCAATTCACACTCTCCAAGAATGTTGTGGCAACTGATTTTAGTCATGAGGGTGTGCTTTTATAGTGTAGCAAATGCTAGGGTTACACCTTGCAAAACCTAATGACCTTTCATATTACTTAGGCTCCATGGGTCAACCTCCATGGATTGTCTCATTGGTTTAGCCCATCCTAAATAACCATGGATCATTATCCCACACTATAAGATTCATTGATTTACACAATCAATCCCTATATATTTAATTAGTCTTTTTTTATCACAACATTAATTTCAAATTAATTCTTGATCAATACTAATTAAATAATATGATTTCATATAAAAGATTATACTTGTAATATATCAATAAATCATAAATAACCTTACTTAGAAGTCCGTCATACCAAATTGCACTGGTGAAGGCAACCCAAAAGGACCATGCTACAATCGGGTCAAGTACATCTCAGTTATAGTTATGGGCTTAGACACCATATCCAACAAAATTTACCTATACAATATTAGATATAATCATGAGCATAAATAAGGAAAGCAATAAAATATATGAATAAGTCACGTACCAGTAACCACATCCGTTGTTGCACGAGCCTTATCAGTGTTCACCTAAAATGACCTACTCTTCACCACAGGTGCCTCATCCTTGCCCTGGGAGCCATCATTAATCCTTAAGGTGGTTTGTGTAGGCGCCACCACTGCCCGTCCAATCAATCTCGGACAATCGGCCTTTTATAGCCATCGGTAATCCTTCAAAGTGCTTATTTTTTGTGTTTGATGAAGCTAAGTGATGATCCTCTAGTAATCTGAGATAAAGAATTTCTGAAGTGAGAGTCTTTCGAAGTGAGAAGTCTTCTAAAATGAAGTTTATTCGAAAGTGAAGTCCTGTCCGAGATGCATCTTTTGTTACTTGTTATTTTGAGTCTGTAATGTGCATTTAATGTTGCAAGTACTGTTTTGTTCTTATGTTATTGTTTGATATTATAGTACATGCGACAAGATCTACAAAAGCAATTATGTCAGTCTTTTGATCTTCAGATTCTTTTAGTCCATGCACTTATCATATTTGTCTTATTGTAACTCCTTTTCAATTTAAGTAGTTAAAACCTTAGTATGTATGTGCACAACATTCACCTTTCTCATCAATAGCAAGAATCATTCAGTTAATCATTCTCTCTAACATTCTTATTGGTCTTGAATCCCTTTACAGTATTCATACTTATTGTTTAATCATTTTCAACACTTTGTTGAACTTCTTAATTTTGAGACAAGACTGGTTACTAGACTTAATTGGACCTTTATCATTAGTAGTAGACATTGATCTTAAGATAACTCATGGTTTGAGTTTTCAAACCTTGTCCGCGCAAATCTTTATGCTTTCACAATCATTGACAAGAAATCACTAGATCATATAGTTCATAGTTTGAATATACTGAATTAATTATGTGCTTATTAATTGCATAATCATTGTGTTAGCTGTTCATTAAATAATAGTACTAGGAAATTCGATCAAGATAACTAGTCATATTACAATTCGGTAATCAATTCATTAATCGGTTTCACTTCTAACAAATCAAACATAAAAACTTAGGGGATTCGTATTCTAGTGGAAGTACTTCTTATTTACTGTTTCCATTTAGTTCTTTAGTTTCGTTGATTAATTGAGCGTAAATTAGTTTAATTTAGTTTAAACAAAAACCCTATTTTTACTTTTATGTTTTTAATTTAATTAACATTTGAATTATTTGATCTAGACCGTTCCCGTTCCTTGTGTTCGACATCCTTTCTTACCACAACTATATTACTTCAAGACTAGGTACACTGCCTATTTGTGTTTAAGACTAGTTGAGATTATATAGGACTTTAGAAATAAAAAACTAGTGCATAAATAACACATCAGCTGTTTTGTCTTGCAGTCAGGTTGTAGCTAGCCAACCATAGGTGGGACTATCAATCCCATATAGATCTATACATATCTCTCTCCCTCACTTAAGACTTAATGATTATAGGTGGGGAGCTAGCTGAAAATCTATTAGCATGTTGATGAATAGTGTCTTATCTAACTCTTGTTATGGAGGTCTCCCCTGGTCAGTTGTGTTGTTATTCGTGTTGTATTGATACATGTTTACTTATTATATATATTATTTATTTGATACATATATGTCTAATTAGTGTGTTTCGTGTATCCGAGTATTTGGGCAGAGTAACATTAGGTACAAAGCTTATCCAAAGGGTAACTATAATAACGAGTTTCAGCGTTTCCTGGCAACTAGCCAACATGACGACTATGTATGATCTTATCGATCATTATGATTCAATATAATAACTAGGTATTATATTAGCTAAAGAGTTTGGGCAGAGTATCTTCCAGACATAATACCACCCCCCCCCCCCAAAAAAAAAGTTTGAAAAAATGGGGTTGTGAACTCACCTATAATTCATGAAAGAATTGATGTAGGGTAGAAAAAACATAAGTTTGACACTAGAAATATGCTCGGGAATCATTGCCACTAAATTTTAGAGAGAAAGAGAGAGATGTGTGTGTGTGTGTTGAGGTGTGAGAAAACATCAGTCGATACTTTCTATTTATAGAGGGTTTGGGCTGCACGCCATGCAGTGTGCATGCGAACTATCATGATGCTGACACGTGTCCTATACCCATGGTGCCACGTCATCCGTGTCCTGGAGGATCGGAGAGTCAGAATGCGTGTCGTGCATTGCATGTGGGTGCATGCAAGGATGTTTTCTAATCTTTGAAAATATGTAACTCTCATGTACAAACTCCTTTTTCTATGACTCTTATATATCCTTATAGGTCTCTTTGTTCTCTACAACTTTCCTTTTGGTCGTTTTTTCTTGTTTTGACTTCCTTTTTTCGACTAGTTTTCTTACCATTATGATTTTATAAAAGTAATAACCTTCTCATATGATTTCCGTTTTAGGTGTTTTTTGTTCCATAATTCCTACTTTATGTAGCACTACGATTGCCTAGTTAGCGACTTTTTTTTTCCAAAAGTCAACCATTCTCCTTAGATGTCTAACTCTCAACACATAAAAGGAACAACTCTCATCTTGATTACATAATCCTCTTGCATAGTTCACACCATACCTAAAAATGGCTTTTATAACTACTCGTTTAAGGATCAGTATTTGACCATATCAAAGCATAACACTCCCTACACTTAAGACCCACTAGGCCTCTATGTGTCTCAGGTGTTAAGGACACAAATATAGTACATGTTATCAATTATCACTCACGATAGTGATCCATTAGGTGACGCTTGATGTGGGTCAGTTCAATACTAGTTCTCTGACAAGTACCTATAAAACTTGGTTACAACCACTTGCCTACTTTCATCTGGTAAGAATCAACCAATCCAATTCATATTAGTGTTACTTCATAATTGTTCCCAAAATTATAACTGACAATGAACTTTTAGAATAATAAGATTATTCTTGGATTAAACATGTTAATATAGAACACTACAAGTATTAATGTGATGATCATATCTCAGTATATCAAAAGCATTATGTAATAGTTGTTGTTACAATTTTCCAATATTCGAATACTAAATGCGAATTAAAATCCCATTTCTAGAATAATGAAGTCCTATAGTTGAAGTGCGTCCGTTCATACTTAGATCCAAAAAAGGACTTTATTAAAGGGTTTGACTAAATGTAATTTTTGTGAATTCTACGAATACTATCAACTCCACATTTGACATACACTAATTATAGTTAATTATCTTGGAGAATATGATTGATGTTCTTTCGTGACATAGAGTGTATTAGATTGATTAAATATACTCTCGAAGTCACAATGATTTCTATGTGATCCGTGAATGGCAGAAATAAACATAGTTTTTCAATGAAGTCATTCATCCAATCATATTTGATTTCAACTTCCAAAAGTAGTATTGTATTCTCATTTTTGAAGAAGATTGTGTAATATCATGTTTTTCTTGGTCATCATTCCAAAAAAAACTTATTCTTCATTCCATAATGAAGTCAAAATCCAATTATAATTCATAATTATATCTATCAATTTTGAATTCGAAATCTTACACGGGTCGTTACATGAAGATCTTCTTCTAAACTAATTATCTCATATACAATCTCTTAGTTCTTCTTAATATTCCTAGAATGTTCTTATAGCCATCGAGTGATTAACCCATGTATTTAATTGGTATCTTATGATATGTTCACAACATAACTATATACCTTGTCTTATATAATATGACATACATGATATATTTATTTTCCAAGCAAATATAATACAAATCATTTTATCTAGCTCAAACATAGTAGTTAGGTCCTTTTGAGGCTAGCTCAAACTTAGTGCCATGTGGCCATACCAGTTCCTTCCAGAGGTCTGGAATATCTGAATACAGTATCACTCTTGAAACATCTTCAGAATCAATGCAATGCTTCCACCAAACATTATGCTCAGGTTTATTCTTAATATTAGGTTGTTTAGGAATATGTCCTTTAAGAATGTACAATTTATTTTCTCTTTGGATATTGTATCTCAAGACACACGTCTACTAAATAATATAATGCTCATCAAATGTTAAATATTCATGTTGATTATCAAGATCAAAGTGATGCATGGTTATGAGATTGGATTTAGTTCTCATCTACAAATTTTAACAAAATTCATTTAGTATTTTCAATATTTGAATCTTTACTAAATAATACCATTTTAGTTAAAAAAAACATTAATTATCAAATTTTATGATCTAAGTTGCAAAACAAATAAATGGTTAGCTATCCTTTATCTCATTCATTTGAATCCAATTAGGTAGATACTGATTAACAATTATATTGTACTATATAATTTCTAGTTTTATGGAATCGCTAATAACAAAATTTAATTGACATTTTTAACCTCATCTATGCCTCAGAACTCTCTTCATTTTTTGGAACAACAAATCTAATCTACTCATAAACTACTCCTTTAAATCGACATATGTCTCAAAAGGGACATAAACCCTCAACCTCAAGGAGGGAGGGTTGTTAGTGCACGAAAAGTGCCCTTTAGTCAATCCGAGCTTAAGTATATTTCCGAGATGGTGTATGGTCCAAGATGAGAAGATTTCAAAGATAAATAGACTACCGAGATTATGTTGTTTCCGAGATTAGTCAATAGTGTTCTGACATAAGTGAAAGTACTTCGTTGTTTATCAGTTTGTTATTTAGTGTCGTACAACCGACAAGATCAACAAAAATGATTATGTCATGCTGTTTGATTTTCATTCCATGTGCACTTTATTTGTATTTGTCTTTTGTAACTCATTGGCTATAAAAGGAGTGTCAACCTTGTAAATGGTAACAATTTCACTTCAATCAAATCAAGAATTACTCAGTGAATCATTTCTCTCTAACACTCTTCTTGTTCTTAATACTATTCTATCACACCCCAAAATCGGAACGGCGGAAACGTTCTGGGGTGGGTGACGTCATGTCAAATATCACAGCACGTGCATTATAGTAATCAAAGTACAACAACCATTGCATTAATAGTAATAATTTTACATGGTTTACATTAAAATACAACAAAGTAATACAGGTAATAATATAAGTGCAGTTTGGTACTAAGCTATCTTCATCAACAACTCCGAGAATGTACCTGTCTAATGCTGACCTGAGAATACAAGTTATTTGAAAAGCGAGTATCAGCATTTTTACAAATGCTGGTGAGTTCATAAGCATTTAGTGTCATTTTATCCAAATAACTTTAATAAAAGTGGTAGTTTTAGAGTGTCCATTACATTAGTGTCTTTTCCAGAAAATCCTATATTTTCTTTAATAAAAGCAGTCTTCTACCAAGACTGGACGGAGTTATGTGGTAAAAAGTAGTTTTCCCTTAATCTCTATCACTATCAAAATACAAAATTTGATTATTAAAGAAAGCAGGAGAAATCAGGGAAAATAACATATGCCTCAGCAGTGAAGACTGCTGACTAAGGCAAGAGGAATCATAGACTCCAGGAGAGTATCGAACGAACAACACACCTGGCTTAGTCTAACAAAAGAGACACAGACCCCAGACGGTACCAAATGAAAGGTACGGCTAGCAAGGTCTAAAAACAGCGGATACAAACCCAATACAGTATCAAATGAAAGATACAGCTAGCAAGGTCTAAAACAAAGAATACAGACCCCAGACAGTATCAAATGAAAGATACAGCTAGCAAGGTCTAAAAACAGTGTGACTCTGAGAGTGGATTCCCAGCATACAGTGTAAATTGCTGGTAAGATACCGTTACCTTAAGGCCATGAATTATAAGGTAACCTAGGATACTCGTAACCATACTAACCGACACTAGAGTACCTGACGCCCTACAAGCGTCTATAAAATGTAACATTTGTCACCCCTTGGCTTGGTAGGCCGTGGACTGTAGCTAGCAGTCAGGGTGCGGGGGTGTCAATCCCGTATAGATCTATACACACAATGTCCGCTCTCCTTACAGGAGACTCTGGTTACCAACTAGATGACGGAGAAGGCCGTGTCCCGAAGATGCATCCCAAATAGTGGGTAGTGGGTTTCCAATACAAGTGTTAAACGAGTGGTAGAGACTCATAACTGAACTGAATAATGTAAACCTATATGTCTATGCTTGTGTACATAATATATAACTAATGATCAAATGACATTCGGACGGACATCCGATCCCACCAGACCACATCTCAACGAAGAAAAGGAAATAGGGCGAACAAGCCTTCCTGAGTCCTTCAACCATTATTTATATGCATCTATACAAGCATAGGCATACATCCAACTACGTTTGAGTGTGTAACAAGTGGAAAACGTATCGTGAAGTATAACCCAATCGTGATGTATAACCGAATCGTGTGGAATAATCAAATCATGGGGTGTAAACAAATAGTGTGGAATAACCGAGTCGTGAAGTATAAGCGTACAGTGTGGAATAATCGAATCGTGAAGTATAAGCGTACAGTGTGGGATAATCGAATCGTGAAGTATAAGCGTACCAAATATAAGTGTATCACGAAGTAGAAGCAACAACAAGTGAAGTAAGAGCGTCTAATTGGCATAAGCGACTACAAGTATAAGAGAAATAGAGGCAATAACAAGTATAAACGCATCACGAAGTGAATCGTTATCAAGTAAGAGTTTAAACTAAGAGGGAGTATCAAAACATGGAAGAAAACCTTTATACTTGAGAAAATCACAACTTGGTGTTCTTTGGTAAAATAAGTTTGAAAACCTTTAGAAATTCTTTGGAAACTTTTCATAAACCAGTTTAAAATGAACTTTGATAAAACAATATAAGTAAGAGTTTTGAACAAGTGAAAACCTTTTAGAAAACCATTTATAGTATCCTACTCGGTAAAACAGTTTACAGTGTGGTAAATCCTTGTGCATGCGGGTTATCAATCACATGTGATTGATATGATAACTGGCATGTTTAACTTGTATTCCCCCCTATAAAACATGTAAAAACATTTAAAAGGTTCATTCAGGGGTATGAACTCACCTAGTGTAAGTGGATCCGACGAAGGTGCCGGTTGGGTGCTCGGTGTCAAGTAAAGACTTGGACACACTTAGTGACCTATTTAACATATGATAACATATGTTGACATACAATTAGTGCATTTAATACTAATTAAATAAGTATACGTACCCTAAAGAGCGGAAAACAATCCTAGGCTAAATCCTTAATTGGTTCCTAGGCTCAAAGGGACAAATTTGGGTCATTTTGGCCTCATTTAAGGGGTTTATGGCCCTAGAGTGTTCTTGGGTCGTAAACTCCTCTTTGACAGCTTATATGGTCGAATTTTGGGGTAAAGTCATAGCTAATAATGTTTAGGATAAGTTAGGGTACAAGAACTTACGATTTGGAGGCGTTTGGTTGCGGATTTGAGGCGAAATCGGGCTCGTATGAGAGAGAGTATATAGAGAGAGAGAGAGTGAAAAGGGGTGGAATGAAGTTCATTCCCCCTTATATATGGGTTGGAGTTGGAGCTCAGTGGGAATCTACCCAATACTGTCGCTAAACGGGGCTTTTGGTCGCACCCGATTTAGTGGTCGTAATAAAATTTAACTTTTTCCAAATTAATATGGAAATGTAATCTAAGTGTTTTTGCTTTATTTTATCACGAAGTTAACGACATATAATATAAATAAATAAAACGTTTATTTATTTTACGACCTCAAATTAACGGAACTTTTATAAAATGGAATATTCCGTTAACGGTAACGGGGTAATGTAACGGAATAAACTTTGGGTTGTCAAATATTCATTTTTCATACTTTACGTTTCTTTACTTTATTTTGAGCACTTTATCGAGTTATATTATTCAAGACTTGACTAGTTTATCTAGACTTGACTGGAATTAAGATCATTAGAAACCATTGTCATTATTTAATTCAAGGTTTGAGTTTTCAAACCTTGTCCACGCAAATCCGTTTTTCCACAGGGGCAACACTTGCTACCGATGGGCTAAAACTTTATCACAAAAGATTTTCGATCAAATCATCCAATCTGAAAAACTTGTGTAATCGGCCTAAACCTTGGTTATAGAAATCGCGAATACACCCCAATCATCAAAAGATAACATTAAGCGGTTAGGTATCCTTTATCTCACTAGTGCATCAAAAGATGTGTGAGTACCTTCAAAACTAATTGCATAATTTTGAGGCTTATAAGGGGTATTTTTATGTTTTATAATTCTGTTTTTTAAAAAAAAAAATATGATATCATGGTTATTACATGCATATAATAATCCTTGGTACGAATTTTGAAAAAAGAAAATCACTTCTAAAGGTTCTATATGAAAAGCTAGTTTCTATATAATTTGACATGTATCATTTTTAAATTTAATAACTGGTATTAAGTTTGAGTTTAAGCGCTTTAGAACCTTTTATATCTTTAATAAAACTTCCGTTTATTTCTTATATATTTGGAGTTTGTATAAGTTACAAATTACCATTTTAAAACATATAATTGAGTATTTCAAAATTTTTCGTTATTAATGTTTTTATAAAACATATTTTTATTTTAAAACAATAACTAGTTACATCTTATGTTCACATGTTAAAATTTTGAAATTCAAACTCCATGTGATGTTTATTTTGTTCAAAAAATTGTTTGAGTTTGTGAAAAACTAATTTATCAACCACACAAAATATTTCTATAAAATAGACAACATATGTATGCATAAACATATGTGTATAAACCAACCATCTAATGACATTTTTGTAAGCAAACACAAAAATACCAAGTTCATTCCTAAAGGGACATTAAGAGACCAAAAAAAGAACTTCTAGTGATGTTGTTGTAGAAGCTCCCACTTGAGAAAACATCAATTGCTTCGAAAAAAAAGTTGAAAACTTCTTAAAACGGCTTAAAATAAGCAACATGCAACCTATCAGGAAAGTTTTGCCTTAGGGCCTGCACTATAAGGAATATGATGAAGCATTAGGCCAACAACAACACTTTTAGCACACTTTCGGAAAAAAATAAATTATTTCTAAAACTAATCTACTATATACAAAAATAAACAAAGAAAACTAACTATTTAATTATTACATACCATATGAATCAATAAATTATTACAACATTTTTAACAAAACAACACATACAACAATACAAGGGTCCATGACTAGTTTATACACATCATAACTATAAACATATAAATAAAACCACAATTGTTTTTCTAATACACCTTTAAGTGACAAAATATGCATGATAAATTGTCACATACCATAACAATTACAAAGTTGTCATAGAAAATGTGTATGAACTACTTTTCTTACAAAAACTAGTTATCTATATTTTCCAAAAACCAACATTTCCAAAAATCATAAAATCTAACCAAACGTGCAAGTATGACTTTGATACCAATTATTGGGTTTTTATTCAAAATTTGTTTTAAAAACTTAAGAGTTTGGCGACAAAATACTTTAATATTTTTAACAATTATAAACTTGTTACAACCCACCATGGATCTTCTTGCAAAGTTTGGAAAGTAAACAACAACCAAAGAGGAAGAAGAAAAAGATAACACCCTTTATAGTATTTGAGTCCTCAAGGGGAGGCTTGGAAGTTGTAGAAGAATGTGAGTAGAACTCTTTCCTTTATGCCCACCAACAATACTTCAACTTGATGTAGATGCTAGTCCTTAAACTCTTATACTTCTAAGCTTAAAGTTCATAACCAAAGTATGAAATTCGAGAGAGTAAAAGTGCAAGTATTCTTCAAGTATTTTAACAAAAAATAGAGAGAAGAAAGAAGAAGATGCATTTTGTGGTTCTAAGAAGTGAGAAAAGAAAGAGTAAAAGACACTTCATACAACTCTTTCATGGACCATAAGTCCTTAACACTTTAAGCACATCATGTCCCTATATCCTAATTATCCCTCATTCTCCATAATACATGTATACTTTTGATTAAACTAACTCAAAAGGCATTCTTTTCTTTTTCTTTTCTACCCATGGTTTCAGGACATAAAAAAGAGGACTAGTTTATGAATTTTATAAACTTCCTTTATAAAGTATAAACCTTAACCTTTTCGTAAAAGACAAAAGCCCTTATAGTCTAAAATGTTTTACATGACTTAATAAATCATTTCATACGATTTAATATGTTACTTGCTAATGAAAATTATTAATTCCAAGAAATAAATAATTTTCAATTAATTATAGTTTATTGAATATTTATTAAAATCAATTTATAATAAATAATCTGTATCAAGTTGTTGTTAATGTGACCTTTAGGGTCATATATTATTTGACAATATTGTTTTATAATGACTCTTAGGCATATATATTTTTCAACAATACTCTTATCATACAGTTCTTTCACGTAATCATACATTGTGTAACTTCACATATTACTATACATGCCATATTCTAGAATTATAATACTTAACCTTTTAAATATTAGCCATTCATTACTACAAAATAACATACATAACATATAAGCCAAATAACTAGCAATGCCCCTTTTAATTCTAAATACCATTTGAAAGCTTAAAATCATGAGGCATGCTATCTTTTTAATCCAATTTAATACTAAGGTTCCCCTTTTATAAACAATATAGAAAGATATAGGGACACCTTAACCATATAAATAGTGCTATGTACCCAGAAAATCTACATGTGCTAACCTGACTAGTTAGTAAAACTAACCTCCATTATAATCTTCAATTTTTTGCTACCTCTATACTTAATCACTTGTCCAAACCTATTTGGACAACATACCAAGTTCCTCAGAACTTGTTACTAGTTACTACAAACTTAAATCTCGTATCTATTGCAATGATCATTCTCCTGGCCACTATCTGAACATAGTAACCACTTGTTACTAAACTCATCAAATAGCATAAAACATTTGCTAAATGGTTTAACCATGTAAACTTTTTATCTAAAATATTTATTTATAATTATTCCATACTTAAAGGTTTACAACCTTTGTTGATTTGACTAAGAATTCCAACACAAAATTCAACTGTTAATTAACCCTTTCATAATTACTTTACAATATCATATGTATATAATATTAAGATGAGAAGTTACCGTATCTTTTTCAGGAGTTGTATTCTAATATATTCTCGTTGATACAGACTTTTATAGTCATGAGTAGTCACTCGAGCCTAGACTTCTATAGTCATGAGTAGTCACTCGAGCCTTATATGTTCCAATACGAAAAACACATTATCATAGAAAGCACTTCAACAATTTATATTAGATTGTGATACATGCTTACACACTGCATCAAAGATATGGAAGCGTCGTGTCTATGTCTCAATTCAGGATCATGCTTCGTGTTACCGTCTTATGCCACATGTCATGCATACTTTCCACGTGTCTGGCGATTCATAATTGGTTATGAACTGTGTTTCTGATCGTAGATGTCACACAAACACATTACACATGCCATTCCTAACAGCCACACACCATGTTTTCCAAATCCTTGACTATTCGTTGATTTTTGCTAAATAGCATTCTACTTTCCTTTCACCATTTTAGCATTAAATATACATTATTTCCTATTTACTTCCTAAAGAAGTAAAAGACTTTCAAGTTGTTACAGTTTTGTATGTTTATGATGAGACTTGGTTGCTTTTGGAAACAAATTAGATAAACCATGGCTACACGAGTACCTACCTTAATAATCATGGTCCAACCATATCTCTCTCATGACAATTGGTGACTTATAAAAAACACATTTTTTTTATCTTGTTAATGACTTTTGGCCACGATGTAAAATTGTGACACATATTTGTCACGATTCTTATGATAAACTATGGCTACATAAGTGCATATAATTTGTAATGGTCATAGTTATTGAGCTAAAATGTGATTAAAAATACTAAAACTTCATAAAAATGACCTGTAGCCATATGAATTAAAAAACCGTGGTTAATTTGTTTTGAGAAAACCGTGACCAAAGCTCAATTTTGTATTAGTATTTGGTACTTGTTTTAGGGAGTTTGAGAGTAGTATTAAGATTCTCTAGAGTGTCTAATATTCCTAGAAAATTCGATGAATATTTTTATACGGAAGTATAAGATGTATAAAAAAGTTGTAAACTATTCTTTATTATAACTTGGTTATCGTTGTTTTGTCTCTTACCTCAAAATTATTGAACCAAATAATTATAATCAAGCTTGCTCTGATCCTAATTGGATTCGACGAATGAATGAAGAAATCGAGGCCTTATAAATAAATCGAACTTGAGTATACTAAGCTCCCTATTGGTTGCAAACCAACAAGGTGTTAGTGGGTATACAAGATAATATGTAACGTTAATGGTGAGATAGACGGTCATAAAGTAAGGTTATTGGGTAAAACGTATAATCAATGTGAGGGTATAGATTTTAATGAAATATTTTCACTTATTGGTAAGCTTATTATTGCTATATGTTTATTTTTTATTGTAATAAATTGCGGTTGGACTTTATATAAGTTACATGTAAATGTGCCTTTCCATATGGAACTTTAAATAAAGATGGGTATATGTCTTTTTCATTGTATTATTTTTTTTAAATGAAACTATAGTGTGTAAATTTTAAAATCATTATATGGATTAAAATAGGTTCCACCAAAATGGAATGAAAAAGTAACTTCTTTTTTTAATTCGTTATGGTTTTAAGCAAAGTAAGAATAATTATTCTTTATATACTTTAGTAAATGATGATTATCGTAACACATGTTTCTTATAGCTTATATATTAAGAAGGGTGTAATATATTTACTAGTTGAATAAAAGGTTAAGTCATGTATTTTGCTAAAGTATATATATGAAAGGTGAATGCAAAGCATGTGATCTATAACCTTTTATATGTAAGAGTATAACTAAAAATATGATGTATGATAACGTTGTAGTTGACTCGAATACGAACGCATGGATATAAAGATTATCAAAATACAAGTTCGTATGAAGTAGTTTTGGATGTCTGAAGTTGAGTCGAAAAGTCAGGCGAAACACAAGAATGTGATGCGTTTTATTTGTTTACACGGTGTGAACACGTTGGAGCTCATAATTTTTTAAAAAAAAATGGATTTTTAGAGATAAAATCGTCCTTTTACCCCATTTATCATACTCCTAAGAACACAAGAGGGGCAATAAAAGGCGATTTTTGTGAGTTGGAGCTCAATCTTGAAAGGGAATCAAAGGAGAACACAAGGATTCATCTTTTAAATGTAAGAAATCTTGATTCCTTCTCTAGTTCTTGATTTGGTTGGTGAAAATTTACGACTATATGAAACCTAAAAGGGGAATCCAAAAATGTTAGATGAAATTGGTACTTTCAAGTGTTGTAATAGTTCCAATAGCTTCATTTACATACATGCATGTGGTTTTGATGATAGATTGAAAAGGGTAAATGATAAACCCTGACTTGACAACTCTTGCATGTTGAAATTATGACCGTAACACGATGTATTAAGTTGTTTAAAATTATTTTCTATGAAGAATGGCTTAGATCGATGGAAGTATTAAGTTATTTGAACAAGTTGATTATCATTTTGCATTAATGGGTTTTACCTTATGTATCATGAGTTATACCTTGTGATGAAAACAAAATCAGTTTTCATTTTTTTTTTTCAAATTGCAACTAATACATACTCTAAACTACTCATAAATCATATATAACTGAAACGGAACTTAAACCATTAACATCTTAAAAGGAGATCATCTTATCACACCGGCGTTAGACCAAAATACTTATTCTATTGGCTTTACTTGACTATTACTTTTAAAATGAGTGAAATTAGGAACGAACATGATGCGGTTTGGTGCAGTTTTTTGACCAAACAGAACCATGAAACAGAACTTGCGGTTTCTTTATATATAAAATTGATTAGTGCGGTTTGCAGTTTTATGTGCGGGTTTAGTTTGTAAGTTTGTGACAAGTGCGGTTTTGGTTTTTAACCAAGATTTTTGGTGGTGTGGATTAACCACTAAAAACCGGAAGGTTTAGAAAAAAAAGGGTTTGGATTAACCACTAAAAACTGAGTTTTGTAAGTAAACCAAATGCCAAAAAGTGGCTTAATCGAGTTTGCTAGAAAAAACCGGTGCAATAGGTCTCTAAAAATGAAGCACACATATTCCGACTTGTTTCCTTTTGTCTTCATTAAATAAAGGATGTGTTTCTCTATTCTTTCTTCATCTGGCCGATTTGGAATGTGGGAGTGTTCAGCCAATTTTCTTTTTTCCTTTCTTTGGAATGTGAGAGTATTCAGCCAAGTTTTTTTTTTTTATTTTTTTTTTCTTTATGCATTTGTTATCTATTTTAATAAATAAGTATTTTATGTTTTGAATATACAAAATATGATCGTTTTACATATATTGATAAATTAGCATCCTAAACAGTAAACACTACTAATATAATTTTATTCAATTAATATATTATATATTGCGGTGCGGTTTCGGTTATTCGGTGTGGTTACAGAGTATAAAACCACACAGCACCAAAAAATTACGGTTTTTTAAAATTTAAAATAACACCATCGGTTTTATTTCCGGTTTCGGTTTTTCGGTTTTATTGTGGTTTTTCGGTTACGGTTTGGTTTTTGTTCACCCTACTTAAAATTATGAGTGTCCTAGTCGGCTTCTTTGTGTACCCATATTTCATTTGTCGAGACCTCGATTTCAAATTCTAACCCTTAAGTTTATGATTATTGTGGAAAAAAAGCTCATATTTCACTTAGTAATCAAATCACATAACTCTTTCTTTTTTTTTTCAAAAATCATATTAATTGAACTAGTTAATTCATTTAAATACAATTTTGTAGATTTTTAAACTTGTAATATTTTATAACATCTTTATAAAAGCTAACGGTAATATGTCCCTCATATATTGCGTGCTGTCTTTTGAACAAACCAATATTGTGCTTATGGGTATTTGTCATTCCTTCTTAATTTGATTCTCATCGAGGTCTTTATTCCAAATATCTTTTTGACCAACATATATGGGCTCCAAGCTCTTGTGGCGAAATATACTAATATATTTGACTGAATGCAGATAAAATTATTCTAAATTAGAACTTGACTTCCAACTTCCAAGTGGAAGGGTCGCACTAAAGGATATTAAACTTATTATCTCGTGTTTCGTTTGGTGATTATTCTATTATTATGATTATTTTTAGTGTTTTAATAGTGTCTTTAATGACTATCTAATCTTTTACCAATCAAATAAGCAGTGATGTTATTCTCGCCAAACAAACTATTGGTTTTTGGTTTAAGAGGCTTTCACGTTTCTCTCATGTATTTTTGAGACACAAACAAAACATCTAATTCACATCAATAGATGGTAGATGCAATTTGAATTTTCTAATCCTCCATCGAGGGTTGTTAAGCTGGGTGTAGACGCTAATATATGTTGAAAATAATAATTTGATCTTTAACTTGATGTATTCTATTATCAACAGAGATTAGGGATGCGTATAGAGGTGGAAAGAAAGTATGTGTGACTCTGCATTTATATCTTACAGTAGTACGTCTCTCATCTTCCTCGTCGCAACCTTCATCTATACCCTCCACAAATTCAACATCAAATCTTGCTTCATGTATCATTGTCATCCATATAATGTTATCATCCTACTGATTTCATGTTTAAGGCTAGATTTTGTGGAGAGACGATGGTGAAGAACCAGTCTCGGTTGAGAAACGCAAAAAAGGGTTAAATATATAATTTAACCCAAAAATCTTTGACCCAATTTTCAATTTTTAAACAATATAAGAGTTATATATAATATTAACCAGGTATAAGATCCATTTATTATATAAATTAAATAAAAAAAAAAAAATATCAAAATGCAAAGATTAAGTATTTTTTAAAATTAAATTTTAAAATAAGAAAGGAAAAAAAAACGTATTTATTGCAATTTATGATCATATTTATTACATTTAATATTTTACTTATATATTATATTTGACAAAACTGCAAATTTGGTCCATGTGGTATTCAAAAAACTTTAGGTAGAGTCCAAAAAGTTTTCAACTAGCATGGAAGGTCTAAAATCAAGTTTTTTCTGAGTTTTTGGTCTAAAAAAACTTAAAAAGACGGTTATGCCTTTTTTATTTCTTTTTCCCTTTTTCTATAAGTATGCTATTTTGACTTTTAAATAAAAGAATTTTCCACCCCCACCCACCCCACCGTACTCTCTTTCTCTCTCTCTCTCTATCACCCATTTCTCTCTCTCTCTCTCTCTCTCTCTCTCTCTCTCTCTCTCTCTCTCTTTGACTCTTTCTCTCTCATCTGCTTGAGCTCCTCAATACTGGAGTATAATGAAGAATCCTCACAATACCCTTTTTCCTTATCATAATGACCACCAAATTCCTTGTAAGAATCACTCAGGTTGTTACGATGTTGATCATATACACCAACAGTACTACGATACTCATAATAGCTGCTCCCATCGGAATTAGAACTGCAACTAGCTTGATCACCTCCAAAGAAGACATGGGTAGAACTGTCTTTTACCTCCTACTGGTAAGTCTCCGTGGAAACCAAACCGAGAAATCCATGATCTTGTGATTGGAGAACTAGATGCTGACGATTAGCATCATTAATTCTAGGGCTAGATGGGATAGATAAGATTTGATCATGGTAGCTAGAAGTATTTGTATTGTACAAATATGATGGAGATGATGATATTGATGATGATAATGGAACATTAACATTGATGTTACTATTTTGAAAAATCGATTGTGATGGGTAGATGCAGTTTGTTGAAGAAGTGAAACATTGAAGATGTTGATGAGGTTTTCTAAGTTCGGGTAGGGTGATTAAGATGTTCATCATCTTCTTCTTCAGCTTTGTGTTCCAGTAGTTCTTGATAGCATTGTCCATTTTTACTGGTAACTGTGTTGCCATTAATGACCACCTGTACATTAAGTTATTCAAACTTCTAGATTTCTGCATACTTATTCACATCTGAGAGATCTTGAAAAAAATGTCCATTTTTGCGTGCTAAATACCATAAAATCGCCGTTAATACAGAATCTTGAAAGAGAAAGTGTACCTGCTACCAATGCTAACAAAGAGGACACATATAACTTTATCTTCATCATCAGAAAATTCGCCATGTTTAATGTTTGGTCTCAGATACTTCAACCATTGAAATGAGAGAGAAAGAGTAAAAGAGAGAGAAGGATAGAGAAGAGGAAAGGAGAGAGAGAGAGAGAGAGAGAGAGAGAGAACCGTGGGGTAGGGGTGGAAAAAAAATTTCAAGTCAAAATAGCATTAAAATACTTATAGAAAAAGGGAAAAAGAAATCAAAAGGGCATAACCGTCTTTTTAAGTTTTTTGGACCAAAAACCCAGAAAAACCTTGATTTTGGACTTTCCATGCAAGTTGAAAACTTTTTGGACCCTATCCAAAGTTTTTTGAATACCATAGGGACCAAATTTTCAGTTTTGTCATTATATTTATTATGTGGTTTTTTAATTTTAAAAATTAAAAAAACCTAGAAATTGACATATGGATACTATTAATTTCAAAAATACCACAAAATGACAAGTGTCAAAACTTATGAGAGATTGAGACGTGACAAAATAGATTTTCATTTATTAGAGTATATAAGCGTGAGACTTATGAACAATGTTTTTTGGATCCTACTTAACTTTGGAGTTGCTTACATACATCCCTCCACCAAGTTCTCCGCCAACATGTACTCTCAGATGCCTACCAATAAACCACCACCTCATTAAGCCAAGAACTACCTTTTTGTTCATCTAATACTCGAAACCCTGTATGCTACTTTTTGGCTCATCTACGTAACCCACATCCTTAGTGAATGGATGGTTCACTAGGTCATCACGACTTTGCATATCCCTTGCAACTCCATATACCACACCGGTTAACTCTGTTTCACAAACCTAGAATGCAATGAGGCAATGAGGTCGACGCCTACTACAATGACGATGATCGGTGGGAGGGAGTTATCATCAGTGTCCTCTCCAAGAATCGGTAGTTAGTTTTCTTTAGAGGATTCAAACCTATTTTTCCGCAAACCGTATGGAGAAAAAGCCCTAGTTGATATTCATTTTCTAAATCTACTAAGAAATACAAAATTACTAACCTCTTTTGTAGCTTGATATTCATTTTCTTGAATCCTTCTTGAACCTTCTTGATCCAACCATGTTGCTTGGATGAGAGGACCCAATGGAGAATCCATCTAATGTAATCACACCTAAGAATCCAAAGAGAGAACCAAAACAAAACTAGAAGAGGGACAAACTTCTACAAACCCTAGAAAGGCTTAAGAATTTCGTCCCGTAGAAAGGCAGGGAAGAAGTTGGCAAAATCTCAAGCCAATGTGCAAGGAGAAATGAAACCCTTAACACATTATTTATAT
This sequence comes from Lactuca serriola, assembly GCF_051521515.1. Classification (NCBI taxonomy): domain Eukaryota; kingdom Viridiplantae; phylum Streptophyta; class Magnoliopsida; order Asterales; family Asteraceae; genus Lactuca; species Lactuca serriola. Next base: position 176,227,826 of record NC_136412.1, on the reverse strand, counting down.
CCTTAAAGCCTTTTCCAAGTTTCATCTCCCATCTCATATGTGATGGAGATTTTCAAATTCCCTTAATTCCTTAAGGGTTCTGGAATATTCTAATTATTCAACATTTTAACTAACTAATATTCAACCCTTTGAATTAATTAATTCTCAAATAATTCCAAAATAGTTTCTAATTAATTTATTAAACCTAATAAATTAATCAACTAAATTTTTGCTTAATTCTATTTCTTTAATTTCTCATTTGTGTCATGAGAGCAACCAAAAAGGACCCCGTTATAATTTTGAATTATTACCAATTGTAAATGATCTTGGACACTATTTCTACAGTCTCCTACTTGGACAAGTCATCAACTATCGAGGTTTAATACTTCTCAAACAATCAACAAAAAGTTAGTTATCCAATGCAACTACCAAACTCTGATATAATCATGATTCATACCTTAGATAAGTGATTAGTTATTCCTTTGTTCTAGATATCAGTGAGAACCTGAGACAAGGATAAGGGTCAATCTGGGTGTTCAAAGTTCTGTTTTCGATAGAGATTAATGATTACTTCATCCGACTAATAAATTGAACACATCAATTTCAGTTAGTACCCGTGTAACATCCCAAAAATCATGACTAAAAATTTCTTTAAAAATATTACTAACCATAGCATTATATCATTTCAAACATACTACAAAGGATTATATGACAAATCAGAGTATTTTTCTCAAAACACTTATTCATTTCATCAGAGTAAACATCCCAGGCTAAACTTCTTGGTGTGTTCCATGAGATCATCCCGAGCTCTTCATTCTGCTATCGGAAACACCTGAAACCAAAACTGAAAACCGTAAGCATGAAGCTTAGTGATTTCCCTAACCTACCAGATACCATACATATCTACTGATCCAAACATGCCATATAGAATTCTGAGCACATAAGCACATACTAGACCCCCGCCTGCCATCGGACCCCGTCCATCATCAGGCCCCGCCTGGCATCAGGTCCCACCTGGCATTGAGCCCCGCTCGGTATACAGATATGTTTCCCTTAGGCCCCGCCTGTCTATGGGCCTCGCCCGCCATACGCATACATACAATCAAATAACGTACTAAAACATACATAAACATTCCCTAACCATACATTGATCTAACGCCTCGCCTAACTTGGGCCCCGCCCCCGGTCTGCTACTGAAGTAGTGGAACCCCATCCACACTGCTACTAGTAGTGAGATACGGGCCCCCGCCCACACTCACATCCTTCCAACCACGGGCCTCGCCCCTGTTCTGCTAATATTGAGATATGGAACCCCATCCACACTCAGCTAGTGATGAGATACGGGACCTCGCCCACACTCACCTCCCTACCAGGCACATACAAGTAGCATGAAGACAACAAGTATAATCTAACGCACTACATAAGAATCTTCCTCGGGAACACCCCGACATCGGACCCCCGACCCGGAAACATACTATTATCTAACATACTTCAGGATTACCCCGACATTGGACCCTTCGTCCGGATTCTATCATACCAACACATGCAAGAATCACAAAGACCTCTAGCATCCTATCATTCCTCGGGCCTCGCCCGACATCAGGTTGTAACCCGAAACATATATTAATAAGTGCCTAGGGCTAACCCCTTGCTCTTCCTTCTATATGTAAGCAAAACATAAACATGAACATAATGGATCGGCATTGTGGCCATGGACCCATACACATAGTGAGGAGACTCACCTCGCACTGCTGAAGATTTGCTGAACACCTCTGACTGCTAACCGACACTTCTGAACTGTTGACCCTTCGATTTCCAGAACTATCAATACCCAAACAACATTTAGACCACAATAACCTAAAAGTTAACCCTGGTCAAACTTGGTCAAAGCCAACATCCGATTGACCTGACTCGTCGAGTTGGTCTACCAACTCGTCGAGTTCATATCCCTACAACCCAATACATCCCTCGACTCAACTCGTCGAGTCTAGCAAGAACTCAACAAGTCCTCCTTCAACCATACCATCAGGACCATCTTCAACCGACTCGTCGAGTTCATCATCCACATATGAATGTGTCTAGACTATGACTCGCCGAGTTGTATAAAAAACTCGTCGAGTCCATCTTCATAACTAAGGCGATTGCCTTAGACTCGCCGAGTTCTTCCTTGAACTCATCGAGTACGATGAGCTTAATGACCATTATGGACTCAGACTGGCTGAGTCCCTTTCCAATCTTAACTCGTACCCTTAACAGAAGGGTTTTGGGCAAGAACTGGCATGAATAGCCGAGTCCCACAACTAACTCGCCGAGTGTCTTTATGCCCAACACTATTCATACGATTTCAGACAAGCTCAAGGCATCCAAGACATAGATATGGCCTCCTAGGGTCGTGATATCACACAAAGCTGCTACCTTTGCACCCATGCATGGCCCTTTTTGCTCAAAAGGTCATAATAACCACTTAATCTATGCATGGAGAAGTATAATGGCATAAAGCTCCCACCTTTATGTATTTACTACTCTAAACACCTCTAAATCTGGAATGATCTAGCTTGGGGACGTCCAAATGCCACAAGACATCCTCCTTGGACCATAAACTCCATAAAAGGGACATAAGGAGATCAAACAAACTAGAAGTCAAGGTATGAACTTGATTACCAGAAATTGAATAAGATGAAGAAAACTTCCTGGATCTACAACCTTCTCCTTGGGCCTCCAACCTTCTTCTTCTTCTTCTTCTTCTTCTTCTTCTTCTTCTAAACTTCAAGAACACTCTAAATCCTTCAATAAAGTCTCACACACTCAAAGAGAGCACTAAGGTTTCGTGGGACAGGTTCTGGGCAATGGAGGCTACGCATGAGGCTGATAGAATGAGAATAAGATGCTTAAATAGGGCACCAACTCCAGATTTAGGGTTTTCCGAAAACCTGGCCAACTCGCCGAGTCAGTCCTCTGACTCGTCGAGTAGGTCACTTAACCTGCGACCAAAATCGCGTTCCTACTCGTCGAGTCATCCATGTACTCGATGAGTCACTTCCTCTTTTGAGGTTTCCTTTCCTTTCTAGGCCTCCTGAATTCAGGGTGGCACAACCCGACCATGCACATTAGAAGGAACACATCATTAAGAACCCCATGGATATTGTTTCCCTAGTTAAGAGAAGGAACAAAAAAAATTTTACTACATAGCTTTTTTCTACTCACCGCATAATACATTAACATACCCTTTATGACTACCAATTGTGGATAACCTTAGAGCAAAACAATGCATAACAGACTTGTAAACCAAAACCCTATATGCATCTTGGTTTAAAGAATAAAAGATATTATCATCTTATAATTTCTCATGACCTGATCCATGAAGTAACTTTCTAAGTACGGGTTGTTCCAATACTTAAATCTCCATTTCAAGTATTCATGAGTGTTAGCACAATCTCCGTGCAATGTCTAATGTATTTGGACAGTCCAGTAACACTCATGACAGTCTTAAATCACTACTTACTTCTAAGAGTATGACTAACTTTAGAGGTTTGAGTAAATTAATACTTAGGAAAAAGGTTCAAAACATGGAAAAGAAGAACACGGTGACAAGCTAATTGCAATGATTGATCTTTATCATATATTAAGATCTCCACTTAATAATCACCATATCAAATTAAAACTTTTACTGCTTAAGTTCTAAAATTCAAAATAAACTGAACTAAGTTTGCCCAAACCAATTATTTTTCAAATATAATACCTCTTAACTTTGTTTAACTATCAGACATGGTCGGTGACATTGGCTTAGGGAATGGATCGACAATATTACCTTCTAACTTGATTCTATTAACTATGATGTATTCACATTCGACCCAATATCAAATACTTTTCTACTTACTAATTATATGTCATGTGAGCTTGTGTGAATTGGGATCCATACTCGAGGTAAGTTCACCCTCAAAGTAACAAGAACCTCAGAAGGATCATCAATGATTGAATTTCAACAATGATGTTACTAATGAATCTCTTTTAGTCACATAGATTCTAATTGGATGCATTATACTCTGTGTTTATTATCAAATACATTATGGTGTATTACTTGGTACTCGTCCTAGCTAATACTTCACTACTCATTAGAAGCATGAATCCAGTTGTAAATGATATCGTCTTTATTAATGTGGAACTTAACATCAATGTAACCCTTACATTTATGTTTTCCATACTAACAATACTATCTCCCTTTTCCTCCTAAGACACCAAGAAACCTACTTGATTTATATTCTTTGATTCTTTCCAAATCAATATGATCCAACCTGTCATTCACAAGGCATACTAATCATTAGATCTAGTGTATTTCTTCGCATACATGATTGGTCACATTAGTAGAGAAATGTGGGACATGACTCATTCAGCTCAATAGTATGACTCGTACATTACCATTGCTTAATGTCATGCCATATTTTATAAGCACGAATTCTCTTAGTGCTATGGATCTTGAGTTTCCTTGAGATTTCATGTTTTTTGGCTTAATATAATGAATCGAATAGACCTATCTTTATAGATACCCAAGTAATGTGTGTGTGTTGTTTCTCCTTTTTTTTTTCAGAGAAAAACTTATTCCAAGCTAAGTTAGAACATCCTTTTCCTATGAATTATGTATTATCTATATACATTACAAGGGTGACAATAGTGCTTGCACTAGCATTAACACACATATGACTCATATTTGTTTCTCAAAATTCAAACTCCTTGATTTCTCTTATTAAAACAAGGGTTCCAGTTACTCCCACTGGATTTGACATACTTACAGTCTACCTTTGTGTATCAGAATTCAAACTTGTTGAGGTCTGTCACTAAAAGAAAGATTCCATTTTCCAAGATGCTTGTTTTAGTTCATAAATGAATCTCATAAGCTTACACATTCTTCAAAACCTATATTGGTTTGACTAAGTTTTTTTTTCCATTCGTATTTGTTATCTTCTTGAAGATTTACTAACACTTATAGTTTTAAGGTCAAGTGTTTGATCAACCGAGTTTCAAACTTACACTGATTGATTCTCCCTCTCCATTTCATCCTTCCATCTTGCAGCCATTTAGCTCCTACCATAGCTTCTAATAACTCGCATACTCTAACTATTATATATTAGTAACTCATATTCCTAAGTAAGATACCATCCATATAACTAGGCCTATGCCATCCTATATCAAATTTGTTAAGCAGAGTTAGAGGGATGTCACTTCCTTAATAGCTCCTTCAACCTTGAGTTAAATGTTATGGCCAACTTTAGGTTCTTTGTTGGTGGACTCTTAAATCTTATAAAAATCAGTATGGCTCCCACTCACTCTTTTAAATATCAACAACTTCTCTTGGAAGACTACCCCTCGATCAACAAACATTTTGTTCTCAAAAGGTTTGTAAAATAATTGTCTAAAATGCTTATTTGGATGTCCAACGAGATAAAACATCTCTATTTTAAGTCCTAAATTGTCAAGCACTCTCATGATGAGCGTAAGCCTCATAATTGTAGACATTCAAATGTGTTAGTGATGGATGAACCCTTAATCCACATCTTAGAGAGTGTCTCATAAACCTTATTAGTTGTTGCAAGACCAAGAACACTTGTAGCATTATTCATGGTACAATCCATGAACTATTTTATGAAGCATAATACCACTCACCAAGTATGAAATCAAAATCTGATTTGTTTCTCTTTCCAACTACACTCCTTACAACAGTGTTTTGGGTGGAGACAGCTTATGAAACCCTTTCATAATTTCTTAGATGATCAACACAATTTTGACTAAGATGCTTATAATCCCCTTTTGATCTGAGTATCTCATCTTCTTGCCCAATTGATTCTTAACTTCATTTTATAAGAGCTTTGAACACCTAGAAGGTTCCAGACTCTTGCTCATTCTTTCAGAGTTGTTCTTATCATGCATTGTGCTTAATTTAAAAGGTCCATTATTGTGAACTAATTCCAACGGATATTTACATTTCCATGTAATGTATTTATCATCTATCTTGATGAATAAGATTTTCATTGATCATAAGACTTGTAGTCAAATGATATCCAAAATTTGATCCAATTGGATACTTGGCAATGCATTTCTCGTTTATATGCTCAAAATTGTCACAACTGGGAAATTTTAGAACTAGAAAAGCCTAAACCCTAAGCAAGTACTAGTGAAAACCACGTTGCAACCTTGAAGCATTATATGATCTATAGCCTTAGGAGCATGTTTATAAACTAGTAACTAAGGGTGGATTGAAACTTAAGTTGATTTAGGTTAGTATAAATCAAATTTTAGGCAAAAGATTAAACTTGAAACCATGAAATAACCCACCATATATTAGTTTTCGGTCCAAAGATTCATATATCTTCTTGTTTACGGTCATAAAAGTCTAAATCAATTAGGGTTTCGATCATTTGAATCAAACAAAGGGGTTTTCGGTTTTGCTATGGTCGAAAACTCATTTTGAGGCCCATTAAGGACCGTAATCTCCTTTGATTTTGGTGGAACTTTGGCCGTAAACCCTTTCTTTTGTGAGTAAACTCTTTCTTTTGGGAGTAAACTCTTTCCTTTGGGAGTAAACTCTTTCTTTTGGGAGTAAACCCTTTCTTTTGGGAGCAATCTCTTTCTTTTGGGAGTAAACTCTTGCAATTTGACAATAAACCCTTAAAAAGCTTCATATCTTATCCTAATTTAGCATACAAAGGTGATATGATTCATTTACCAATGTAACCGCCTCATAAGTTTCCTTCGTATGTAAGATACATCAATGGAAATCAACATTATTTTTCACATCTCCAGTAAACCAAATACTCTCAAATTCTCTCAACTAACATAAGCTTTACAATCCATAGAACTCTTCCAAGTTAGACTAGAAGTATTGTGTAAGTTCTTTTCTTTTTTATCTAGTAGTTATTCAACACAACAATTCTTGTCTCATCAAATATTCACACATTAATATGTGTATAAAACCATTAGGATTACGACATTCTTCCCGTTTTTTAGCCCGATGTCACCGCTTTTTGTCTCGTTATCAAACCACGACTGCACTCAACGTGAGTTCATACCCCTATGCTTTTCAATAATTTTTGTATGCTTTAGGGGGAGGGGGAATACAAGTAAAACGCAAGGAACTTGTGTAAATATACAAACTGTTATTTACTTTTTCTTACCTTTTATGCATTTTACATAAATATTGCTAACATGCAAAACAACGTTACCACCAAACAGTGCAAATATTTACATGTAAATTACGTTAAAACGCAACGATTTTTATTTCGTCAAAATATATACTTTAAACTATAGTAGGTATAGTTTGGGAAATATTTACATTATCTTACCTTTTCAGAACAAAGACACGATTATATAAAAATAAGTTATTTTTATATTTTATAAACATATTGAAAGGATAATACTTACCTTTATAAGAAAAAGGGTTTTACAGTTCGTTACAAAAACACGTAATTCATTGGAAATTTGTGAGACCATGTCTTCGTCATACCTACCTAGCTATCCATGGAAGTCCTATTTTATAACCCAAGTCTCCTCCTAGAGAATGTGATACTTGTGTGTAGATCTATACGAGACTGATGATCCGGCACCCTGTTTGTTAGTTACAACACGACCGGCAGGTTATGGGTGACAAATGTCATATCTTTCGACGCTTGAAGAACATCGAGACAGACAATTCATTAATAGCACGATTATGAAAACTCACATGCTAAACGACTATACATGGATTTTTACGTAAAAACATATCTCTTCAATTGGTTTTATTTACAAATAAAAATAGTTATAACTAGTTTAAGTATTGTTAATATTTGTACTTTTCGGTCTTGGATCATATTAGACTACAACTCAACTTATGAAAAATATAGTATTTTCTGGGATAAATACAATTACTTTACAAGAAAATAGTTCTTAGTTCAGTATTATGGAAAATATAAGATTTTCCGGGATAAATACAATTACTTTACAAACAAACATCTCATAGTTCAGTTTTATAGAAAGTATAGGATTTCCTGAATAAACTCACTTACATTTTCAAGGAACAAAGAATATACTTTTACATACCAAATGTTTATGAACTCACCAACTTAAATGTTAACACATTTTCAAAACTACTTGTATTCTCAGAAAAAAATAGTAGATAGGTATACACATAGGGTCCGAGAAGATGGAGCATAGTAGCTTCAAGTCTTTCTTTTGTTATTTGCTTTTGAAGTCAATCAACTTGTGATTCGAATAAAATGTAAAATTCACTACTAGAAAAGAGCCCTTTAATGACGCGCAAACAATGACACTCGCTGATAGAGGACGTGCATTTGTACGTGCCCTAAAAAACAATGTCAGTTTTGCAAAATTTAAAGCATAGAGAACACGCATTTGTGCGTGCCCTAAAACTAATGTCAGAAAAGAAAAAAAAAAAAGAAATGCGGAGGGCGCCTTTCATAAATTTGCGTCGTCTAAAAGTGTCTCTTTATAACATTTTAATGAAACACGCGTTTTTAAGGCGGGATTTCACCCGCCTATTGAATCCCAAAACTTAAACACACACACACCCCCTTCCAATTAGCAAGAAAAAACCCTAGGCCTTCGTCGTCATAGCAGCATCGCACCACCACCTAACCTCCGATCTCGCACCACCAAGTGTCTCTGACCATCCTCACCAACCATTCTTTCCTGTCGCACTACACCGATAACAAAACCCCATCACTATTTTAGGTCACCATTCACCAACAGCCTCACTAATCTAATACTTTAAATCGAGTGTTCATTTGACCATAATGTCAAAATTGAATCGAATGTTCATTCGACACAAAGTCATTGATACGGCCGACGACGCCTCCGCCTCCGGTCTCTAATCGACGACACCGACGAAGCCTCCTCCTCCGACCGCTTCCGTCTCCCCTTCATTCATGTTGTTTACAGCCTCACATTTTTTTATAGATCGTTGGAAGCATAGGAGTTGTGGCTATAGGTCTGGATTTAGGGAAAGAAGGGCCACTGCTTCACATTGTTGCCTACATTGCTTCATTATTAGGTCAAGGTGGGCCCGATGACTGCAAATTCATCCCCCAAGCTCCCCCCGATGGTCCTCTGGTAAGCCAGATCCTTTAACCTTTTATTCACAACAATATCATACACGATTATACAGCAACAAAGAGATCTTCCTTCGTGAAGTTATCAGGCAAGTTTCAAACTTTTGCAAATTTCCAGTTTACTTTTAAGCCCTGAGTGATGTGGCTTCTTCATTTCGTTCGATAATTTTTGTTGGATCAATTTGTTTGCTTCTGTATGACATTTTATCCGTTCAAAAAAGACTTTTTTTTAATTAACATGGGTGAAAGCTAGCTTATGGATTCCCTGATCATTATTTTGCAATTTGATTGCTCGATGAGTTTTTCTATAATAGTTCCATAAAGCCCCTTCAGCTTCTTACAAAGTTAATGGTGTAATGGAAAGCTTGTCTAGTGGCACATATTGTCTATCTTATGGATCCCCTGATGATTATTTTGCAAATGGTTTTATATCATCAATTAGCTCAAAAGTATTTGTCACTTATCTTCTTCAGCTATACCCGTTTAAATCTGCTTCAAGCTTCAAAAACAAGTTATTGTTACTTTGTGATTCCCAAATAAGAGATACAATTCACTTTTGGAAGTTGATTTTTGCATTCTAATCTTTAAAACTGATATTGATTGAAAAAGAGATTGTAAGTAATTTATTGATTATTGCTTTATTTATTTTGCCTCTGTTGTGAAGATCAAAATATGTGGAGAAATGACACGAAAGCTGCGGTTCTTCAAAGATCAAATGTTAAAGGCGGCTACCACATGGTCATTAAATCTCTTTTTCAATCAATATCAGTCTTCATCTTCTTTATATTCTGCCATATCAAGTGATGGAAAATTCAGTCCTATGTCATTGTCTGGAGGTGAATAGTCGAGGGTATTTTGGTCTTTTAAATAAAAAGCAGACTGTATGCCACCTGGACCTCGTGCTGGTGAATTCAGTCTGGTGAATTCAGTCCTATGTCATTTTCAGGAGGTGAATTCAGTCCCATGTCATTGTCAGGAGGTAAATTTAGTCCTATGCCATTGTCAGGAGGTGAATAACTTATATTTTATTTAAACTTTATCTGGTTTTAGGTAAAGAAAGGTGGAATGCCACCTGGACCTCGTGCTGGTTTCTCTATGTGTGTACATAAAAAGCGGATTTTGTTATTTGGTGAAGTTTTTGACATGGAGGTTGAAGGTTAATTTTCTCTTTAATTATTTTAATTTTGTAAAATTATTTGGAATCTATTAAATTCCTCAGAGGAAGATATGATTGCCTTTAGAACATAAACTATTATTTTTCATCATTAAGAAGTGTAAAACATGTGTAATTAATATGATTTCTAATTTTATTATAATGACTTCAATTGTATATGCAGGTGATGTGTTAATGAACTTGTTCTTGAATGAAAAGATATAAAATTGAAGTAAAAAATATATAAAATTGAAAACAGAGGAATTGTATTCAAAGTCCTACTAAAGGTGGGATAGGGGGAGGAGGTTGGGCTAACACCCTCTTTTCTTTTCAACCTTTTAAATTCAAGTTTTTCAGCTAATATATAATTCTTTTTCAGCTCCTGGAGATGGACCAATTATGTTAGTTTTAGCTCCAACTCGTGAACTTGATTCTATTTTTCAGAATAATGAATAGGTAATTTCTATTATTTTTTTAGTTAGGAATCTCTTATTATTCTTTAGTATTTGACATCCATAATCTTCTTGAATGTCCATTGAATTGCAGAAGGACAACCAGAATTTTCTTACAACAGAGACAACAATTGTATGGCCTGTATCTGAAATAAGATATACCAATTACCATTTGTCTCCTTGTGGTGCTACAAAATTTTGATGTTCTCATATATAATAGATCGTATCTTATCTTAGCATTAGTTTTGTTATATTCTTGTTTGGTGAATTGTTAGAGCATTGAATTGAAATGTTTGCTCCAATTAATTGGCATTAGTTTCTACAGCCAATTAATTGGATGTAGAAAACTCGGGCACTGACCTCAATCCAAGGCTACAGATTCTTCCACAAAAGTTAAACAAGAAATCAGGGAAAAACTCCAAACCTAGTTCATGCTTCATTGCACCTACGGGTGGTGTTGCAGGTACAAGTGTTGCTAGGCTGCCACTTTTTCCTGAATAGTGCATGCAACAAAAATAGTTGAATTTTAAGAAAAAGCTCTTCACACAATGACACAAAAAAATGGTTTTGACTCGTAAGGAAATGATTTGCTTAATGTTATACTTGGGGGTTTTCTGAGGGTGTTTTTTTGTCATTTGTTCCCTTGTTTTTGAATTTTTTCAGCAAGAGGTGGTTTTAGAAAGGTATTGGCTTGGGGTTTAGCTTGCCTTTAAAAAGAAAAGCGGGTATGTGCTTATTTTGTCTATCTGTTCTACACACAACATCTCTAAAGGAATATGGAAAGCTTGAATATTTTATCGGATTGCTTATGCTTATGGGATATTTCAATAGTATCATGATTAAGAAACTTTTCACTCTACATAGGTTTTTACGCAGCTCTCCAGTTGTTAGGGCCCATGTAGTTACATCAACACAAGTAATCCATTTGTCTTTTTCTCAGATTTTTCTTCCTTTGAGTTTATTTCATATGCATTTCAAGAAATTGCTAGACAATTATGTATAGAGCACGAACTGATGTTTTCCAAAATGGCACAACCCTCCCTGGTCCATCTATGAATAAAATTTTAACAGTAAGTTTTTTTTGTTATTTTAATAGTAGTTTTTTTTTTTAATTTAGGAAATTTCTAGATAATTATTTCATCAAACTTCTCTAGAACTCGACTTCTTGTCTGATGTCCCAGTTTATTGGTTGGAATCCAGATGTCTACTCAAATTTTAACAGTAAGTTTTTTTTGTAAGTTACTTTTACTAATAACAATAGATAATTACTTTGCTCTTCATTGGATTTTAAGTTATTATACATACAGGAAGGCTGGTGGTGAGTTCATAACCAAAACGTTATAAGTTCCCAGTTCCATCTCCAAAAGTTAAATTCAGGTACTTTTTATGCTGATCTCAAGAGAGTGATTAGGTATTATCATATAGTCAAGAACTGTTAGAATTGTTGTTTTTCTGTTGTCTACCTTACGTGTAAAGGCTGGGATTAAAGATTTGTAATTTGCATATACAGAAGTATTACATATAGTAAACAACTGATACATTTGTGGAACATTGTTTCTTCTTTGCATTGCCCTAAATAGAGTTATTTTTTTTCATCTATAAACAAAAAAAATATATGTTATTGGGTAGAAATGCAGTCTAGTTTGCTTGTTTTTTTTCTTCTTCTTATAATTCTTGAGTACATGCAAAGTTTTTAAGACTTCCATTGTTGTTTTCTGTTCAGTGATATTGGTGATGAGGCCATTTTATCTGCACTATGGGAGAGATCTGAAGGGTAGATCTTAATCCATTTCTAATTAACTCCATGTATATGATTTACTTGAAAAACTCAATCTTTACTACAACTATTTTGTTTCCGGTTTGAAGAAAATTAAAGTTTCACTTCTACAGCACCAAGTGAAGTTGCTAATTGTTGATAGTATGGTTGCTCTTGTGTCCGGGTGAGTTAACTCGGTTTAGTAATCTATGTTTTAAGCTCTCTGATCTCAATTTCAAAACTCTGATTCTCCTCTGTTATGAGGTTTTTTTGTCATGTGGAACACGTCTTGTATGCATATTGTATGAAAAATACAGTATACATGTGAATATGCAATATTTATTTAATAAAATGCTAGTTTTGTGTTAGATATATATATATATATATATATATATATATATATATATATATATATATATATATATATATATATATATATATATATATATATATATATATATATATATATAGGGAATATGAATAAGGACCTCCAATGCAACATCCATTCGGTTGGCATATATTATTTATCAAGTGAGAGCTTTCTTTCTTTCTGGTCAACCAAGTCAAAACCGGTTTCACCAGGAAACTGGTTCGGTTCCAAACTTCCAAACCGGTCCACGCCTAAAAAAATCCGAACTTATATAAACCGGTTCCGTTTTACCAAAATCGGTTCAGAAAAAACCGGTTCCACATATATAAGTTTTTTTTCTAATTTTTTTTATTTGGGCTAACAAGTGTAAAATAAGAATGGATTTTTTTTAGATTGCATTGCTTTTTTATGTGGTTAACCCAAAAAAAAAAGCATTTTTTTTTGGGGGGGGGGGGGGGGGAAGGAATTGGGAATGCCTTATGCCTAATACATACACATACACGTCCATATATATGCATAATTGTCAAAAATTTTCATTTTTTTTCTTTTGTTTCTTGTTTAGTAATATACATACGTTTTGATTTTTGTTTCTTTGGTTTAATTTTTTTTTGTGTGTATATGTACTAAAAAAACATAATGTATGCACAAAAACGTGAATACTAGATTTGCCCTCAACAGAAAAACAAACTAATTACTTGTCTTTTACTGAATTACCCCTTCTAGAATATATATATATATATATATATATATATATATATATATATATATATATATATATGTATATATATATATATGTATATATATATATTGAAATAAATAGGAATGTAAAGTTAATTATGTATATCTACAGACATATTTCATCAGCAACATGCGTGTGCGAAGTAATTTCTCAGAAAGTTGAAATGAGTACTTGTTATTTGGCTGTTGAGGTGTATTTCTGATTTGAATTGAATCTATGAAAGTTGAATGTTTGATCAATGAAAATTGGGATAGATTGAAATCAACTTACACATATTTTCTTTCTTTTTGACAGGGTGTCATTTTTTCCTTCTAACACTTAGGCTTGAATATTTCCCTCCCCCATGAATTCAATGTATTTGGCATAAAGATCTTCCACAGAAAGTTTGTTTCTAACAAAACTGAGAAGAGTTTGAAGCATTACTTTAATTTTTAGGATTACTTGGAAACTCACTATTGTCTAACAGTTTAGACAACATTGATCTAACGAATTTGAAGTATGCCTACAGTGGTGGAGGGAAAACTAATAAATAAAGGTGAAGTTTTTTTCTAACAGGAATTTTTTTTTGTTTTAGGTGACAATGGATTATAGGCCTCCATACCTCACACTTGGGATACCAACTGCCTTTTAAAGGGTTGTACCTTTAACTTCTTACACTAACAAAAATCCAATCAAGATTTTGCTTGTTTAGTTGATTCTTTTTCTTAGGCATTATTGACTCGTCTTGGATTAAAGCATTGTTATCTTATCAGCAAGTAATTACTTTCTAGCCACGCCTGGTGGGCAGCCGCCCATGACACCAAGTTCAAAATTTTTACGTAGTACACCAGGTGGCAAACCAATGACATGAAGGATCAGGTTATATAGTTAGGGAAAACCCCTTAATAACAATGTATGACATTAAATTTTTGTTACAACCATTGATTTGTTTTATCTTTACATGGAACGATTATTTGTATGACATTAAATTTTATACAATGGATTGTATTTTTTTGTATATGATATTTAATTTTCTATTATGACACATTAATACAAATTTAATTTGAAAATTAGTAAATCTATAAATAATATTTTTTTAAACATTTAAAATTATGATACGCAAAAATGTGTGTCATCTTCATTTATGACATGACCTTTCTTGACAGGAGCTTTTTTGATACGCATTGCGTGTCGTAAATGAGTGTCGTAAATGCGCGTCGTCTCTCTTTATGACATGGCCTTCCTTGACGTGCATTTGCGCGTCGTCTGAGCCTTTTACGACGCACAATGAGCATCGTAAAAGGCTATTTTTCTAGTAGTGTACACTTTATTATTAATACAATGGTTTTCGTTGCTTTGATTACTATTATTCATTATTATGATACTGTACATGACGTCCTCTACCCCCAAACGTTTCCGCTGTTCTGGTTTGGGGGTGTGAAAAAAACAAAAACTCCACTAATACATTTAATCAAACTTTTAAACGTATTTGAATTAGTACATATTATGGATAATTTGAATGGACCATTAGTTAAAACTAATTACAACATATATTCACACTATCACATAGTTATTTTATCATCTGTCTTAACAAATTGGAGTTATATTTATCATAAGTCTTGTGATCAAATGAATTCCAAGTGGATATTTGGCAATGATATCTCATTCAAATATTCAAATCATCTTTTTAACCACTGTTACTATACTAGTTTCACAAATTTCATTACTATCTTTTAAACACCTTAAAAACATTCTAAATAAGTCATAACAGTATTATGAAATTTTATATGAATTTTTTTTGAATCATAATTCCAATGAATAGTAGCAAGGACTCGGTATTCAAGATCAAATTTCCTTCTCCTTGTGTCAACCTTTTTTTAGTCACCGCATATTCTTGAAATGTTAGTACTTTATCCGTAGTAAAATACTCAAGGATTGAAAGTAATGCTCCAATGATATTATGAATATTCATATCTTATTGTAGACTAAACATTCTAAAATGGGTTGCCTTTTGATCCTAAGGATAGTAGCACACGCTCGGTATCCTTGACCAAAACATATTTTCTATGTTCCAGTCTCTCACATATATGTTGAGCATGCATGATTTCTAAGTCGTTTTCTTGTTTTGGAAACAAATAGTCTATTAGAACATGTATTAGAATAAGCCTTCCATTTGTCCATGGCTTTTAGGGCTGAATTACATATTTCAACACTAATCCCCTTTTACGCATGGACAACTGGCGTTCTTTTTCTTGACCCTTCTATTCATGATAGCGAATATAGGAGCATATGAAGTTGGAGTTTCTATGATTGGCTATATTAGTCCCAAAGGGTTTCAACATGACATTCAACTCCTTTATGTACATTTTGAAAGTTGTTCACATCAAAATTAGAGTGAACTATGTACATGTCTACTAGTTGAATACGATAACCATAGTCAACTCCTACATTAATTAAATTACATTTTACTTCAACGGTATGCTTGATAATTGTTTCTAACGGTTTTGGAATGTAGTGGTTAGAGGAACCTCAAGAAGAGCTTTATCTAAGGCATGATCTTTCTATTCATTTATGAGAACTATTCCCAAACTAAGAATTTGGACTAGATTGGTGATCATACTAGCTAATCCTTTTGAGAGGTCTTATAGAAGTAGATTTTAGTGAATTATCTTAAAACATCATTCAAAATTAATACAATTCTTGTTTGTTTTAATAATCCTTAAGATAATTTTTAACTCATATTAACTATTTGCTAAAGCAAGGATCCATATTTGGCTCTATGATTGTAAAGGGATGTCGTAAACACACCACAAAGTTATTTAGGTAGACGAAGCTTTATACTAGTTTCATTCTCCATGTGACTCCTAGATCTTTTGAGATTAATTGAGTGGGGCTAATGGCATGTTAATCTTGGATTATGCTCATCTCAATTATATGATGGGGATGCAACGGATCATAGAACATATGCTAAATCAACCATGCCAAAACCATATGACCTTCGATCCAAATTATTCTAACATTAAGGTGACGATTAACCACACCCACTCCATCATGAAAATAATTTTTCCGAGCGCCACATAATTTCTAACTTATACCCTCCTTTTGATGTGTCGATTAACCATCTACACTTCATCAAAAAAATATCAAGGTTGTAAAAATCGCTCGACGTTAGCTAGTCGGTGGACTGGGGTTAAGGGATTAATCGGCTAGGCGGAGATTAATCGGGGACCATTAATTGCTAATTTGTTAGATTTTAAAAAATTAAATATGACTAATATCATATAAAAGTTCATAAATGCCACTAATATCATAACAAAATAGGTTAATATGATAAATACAACACTAATCATACCTCAAATAATTTTTCTTGAGATATAAATTCTTCAAAGTGTTAAAATTTCATCGGGTTCTACTGTTTCAGTCGTTGTGTATGCATGGATTAATCGCTAGGCGCTCTCTAATCGGTTGAGTAGTGCCTAGGGATTAATCAGAGATTAATCGGGACCTAATCGGGATTTTTACAACACTGCAAAATATAAAAAAAATGTGTGTTTTCATGGGTAGCATACTACTCAAGTTTTGTAAATCGGAATTTTAATATAATAATTTTGCGTTCCTTTTAATACATTAGTTAATACATTTTCAACCTTCAAACAATTATCCTATCAAACCATTTTGATAACTCCAATCTCAAAATTCAAAGAGGCAGTGAGCGTGGTAAGCCTAAGGGATTTTAAAAACCATCATCATTAGGAATCAAAGAATACTCTTTAAACCCCTCTTATAGAATTAGATTGGGCGAGCTTAGTCATGGTTTGATGATAACATTTCTGCAAAACATGTGAGGGCAGATGTTTGTAAAAATCTCTTATACATATAATAATCTTATTATAATATGTAGGTAAATTTAAACATTTTAAATTTGATCTTTATCCTTTACAATTATCAAATTTAATTCTCTAATTAAATAATATTCAAAATTATAATTAAATATTCAAATTTAAATCTTATTTAAATAATATTTAATACTTCTCTTAAATTAAGTATTCTAATTTAAATCCTTTTTAAAGAATATTTAAAATCAAAAGGTTATTGTCTAAAATTTGAAAAATATTTAGATTTGCTTTCCTTGTTACACAAGTTAGAAAAAGTTTCAACAAAGTTAGGCTTTTGAAATTAGTTGAGAAAAATACACAGAGGTGCGCCACGCCTATCGAATTTGCAACTTTCTTTTCCCTTTCGATTTTGGATTTAGGGTCATGGTTATTGAACCTAAGCTTTAGGCATAACAAATAAAAAAACCATAGAAATGAAAAATATAAACTTCGCACCCTATAACCAGAAAACCCTAGAAGCAAACAAGATTTGGATTGAAATCAATTTTGATCAAGCAATGCGTAATCAAAACCTAGAGTCTCTGATTCCATTGTTAGGTTTTTAATACATCTATACACACTAGATAATAAACAAATTAATTTGTATGTGCAGATTCACCCTAGGATCTAGTTTTTAGTAATTATAGCAACCTACTTTAAAACTGTAAATTTACTAAGAAAGACAAAATTACTAGCCTCTTTTTTAGCTTGCTCTTGATTCTTGAACCCTTCATGGATCTTCTTGATCAAACCTTGTTTCTTATATAAGAGGACCCAACGGAGAATCCCTCTAATTGAATCACTCCCAATACTACAAAAAGAGAACCAAAAGAAAACTAGGAGAGTGACAAACTTCTACAAACCCAAGAAAGGCTTAAGAATCCCTTTAAGGATTCTGCAATATTCCAATTAGTAAATCTTTTAGCAAAATAATATAAAATCCTGTGAATTAAACTAATTCCCAATTAATTCAAAAACAGTTTCTGATTAATTTCTTAAACATAATAAATTAATAAACTAACTTTCTCCTTAAGTATATTTCATTTAATTTCTCATTTGTGTCATGAGGGCAACCCAAAAGGATAGTGTTGGTATTTAGAATTATTACCAATAGTTAATGACCTTGGATATTATTTCCAACAGTTTCATCTTGAATTGTCTATTTCTAGTGATTTAACGAACGTGGGGAAGTCTAAAGAGCATTTGATGTAAATATAACTTTCAGTTGTAACTAGAACCCAAATTTTTTAGAGAGTGATAACGTTGAGAACATTACATGAATAATGAGGTATGGTTTGACATGAGGTCAATGTCTCAAAGAAATGTCTTCACAAATTCAAATTCATATAGACTAAGCAATAACATCATTTATTCTAATCTGGGTCTTTCTTTTGACGTTCGATGTAGTTTACTCCCCCCTCCAAATAGAAGCCAATAACAATTACAATGTGCAATTTAAGATGATGTGGCCTTAATAGTAAAGTTGTGGCATTTTTATGGAATAGAGGGTGAACCACACCATCAGAAAACAACTATTTTGTCTACAACTGTCACATCCACATTTTTAGCCCATATTTTATATAGAAAATACTCCCAAAATACCTTTATATAATTTTATAAATAAAGTGCACCCAAAAATTTTCCAATATTATACATCAAAATACACCGAATTTAGTTAAGTTTTACAAGCATAAGTAACTACAAACCATACATACTTTGACATAAACCCAAGATCAGTCTAGTATCTCAAGGTTCTTATACAAAATACACTAACTATATTTAGAATACTTCTACTTGTCCATGATTGCTTTTCCCTTGATTTGGTTTACATTTCCTTCTTAAAACAAACCATACTCACAAAATAAGCATAAGCTTAGTTATTAATTTAACTATAACATTATTAAATAAATATTCAAATAAATCTACATTCATAAAAATTTCCCACCCTAAAACTCATTAGGAGGCTTCTCTTTTTACTTAAAGGAAATATGTCATATTACTTGTATATGACTTTATCAAGCCATACATCATACTTCTAGAATATCTCTTTTAATACAGTCTTACACTCTCTAAAAGACATATTAAATTACTCTTAAAAAATCCCTCAGGAACCATTGATAGCAACCTAAATATGATTGTATCATTCTTAATCTCATAATGAAATATATATCTCATAGGTTAAAGTTAAATTACTCACCTTGGTTAGGTCGATAAGAACATGTTCCAATCCTGTAAGATCCCGTCCCAACTCTTGCTTCACCGAAACCTGGTCGAAAACATAACTCTTAAGTGTTATGACTTATTCAGAAATCAACAAAACCACAATATAGCTCCATAATACTCAATTATGTGTAACTTAAGATTCAAATACTCAATTTGCTCATATACTTCAATTTATTAATTTATGTAATCTTATTAGATATAATTTAAACTCAATTCATCAAAATCATAAACTTTAACTTTTAGGGTTCATAGCTAATTCATCCCCAAATTCAGAAAATTGATTGTTGGTGTTACTTTGTACACTTAGAATCTTGTAATTACTACCCCTACTTACTATCACTCATCAGAATTTCAATAAAGAAATCAATTGATAAAATTAGGGTTATTAAACCCTAAACTCGAATATACCTAATTCACAAATTAGCTAAAATATAATACCCACTCTTGATACTTGAAATAGAAATCAATACCTTGATAAGTCTTTCTTAATCTCATTTTCTTTCTCTTTTAAAATCTGACCAAAGTCCTTAATTTTTCGAGTTTCTCTGTCTTGGAACTAATACGTAGAAAATGAGATCTGAAATGAACACTCGTCCCGTTTATCTAATTTTGATTCATCACATCGCCATGCCGTGACGATATCCCTGTCACTTCATGGTGCTATTAACCTTGCACGTCATCGTTTCCCTATTATTCGTGACACTTTTGTCCTGTCACTAAAACATTTTTTCACGAAAGAACATACATAAGGTGTTGGGTTTTGAGCATTCTAACACTCCTAAGGTGTACATGACACCCTAAATACCTTGGATCTATGTTTTCTCTATTATACATGCAAACTTGAACTTTCGAAGGTATTAACCTAACTAGCATACTAACCTTTGATACCTGGGTAATAAAACAAGTTAGATAACATACCTTTTCTTGTAGCTTGTTACTTGGAGCTTCAATAGCTTAGTGCCCTAAGTGTTGCACCTCAAATGGAATCACACAACACCACCAACAAATGGAGGAACTTGAGAATAGGTCACTTGCACTTCATAAAATCGGCTAGCCCTCTTGTGCTTCCACAAGTCACTCCTTAGTGCTCACTTAAGTGCCAATTTCATGAGCTAGAGGGGTTCTTATATAGTGTGGCAAACTAGGGTTACACCATGTAAGCCCTAATGATTTTCCATATCCCTCATTCTCCATGGGTTAAAACTCCATGGGTTACCACATTGGTTTAGCCCAACATGAAGAACTATGGATCATAAGCCCACTTTATAAGAATGAATGATTTACCAAATCACCCCTTATATTTAATTAGTCTCTTTTTTTATCACATAATTAATTCCAAATTATTTCTTGATCAATACTAATTAAATAGTATGATTTCATATTAATATATTAGGGCTTATAATATATTAATAAACCATAATAACCTCTTCTCAGTTATCCATCCTTCAGATTGTTCCGGTGTCATGCAACCCAAATGGACCATGCTACTCTCGGTTCAAGTACATACTAATTATAGTTATGGACTTAGACACTAATCCAATAGTCTCCCACTTGGATAAGTCTAATAACTATTATTGCAAGCATGACTCCAACCCGACTAGCAATCGTAGCTCTTAAAAGATGTTATCGAACTTTGACCTAGTCAATGACGTGTCCATTAGATAAGGGATTATATATTCCTCCATTCTAGATATCATATGGACTGAGACATGGATTATAATCATTCTCTCAGTCCATCTGTTGTTTCCTGATTTCCAATTTACGACGACTGACTAATTTAACAAATCACATTAGTCCAGGCCTGGTGTCATCACTAAATCATCGAGGGGCCCACACATGTCGCTTTTATGCACATGGGGTAAAAGGAATGGATAAACTTCGACCCAAATGCTTGCTTGTACTTACTCATCAAATCACACACAACGATATGTTTTATAACATCCAAGTTACTGGTGCTTTTACATATGTCAATGTGCAACTGACTTGCAACTATAACTCACATGCTCCGTTTCAAGAATATAAGATATTATCGTCTCACAATCACTTGTGATAAAATCCATGAAGTGATTCAGATGGGCGTGGGTTGAAACCAATACTTGAATCTTATTCTAGGAGTACTCATGAACACTACAACCACCTTGTCCTAGACAAACTACAAACCCATTCATGACAGTCTTGCCTCAATACCTACTTCAAAGTATGATCGACTGTGGATGGTTCTAATAACCTAGTTATTCGGGAAGTTAAAACATGCAAAGTGAAACACAAGAATAATACTAATCCTACATGTCCCCAAAACTTTTGAGCCATATTGATTACTCATCATTCATTGTATAATGTTTCGAATAATCAACTTAATACTTGAATTAAAACAATAGTTATGCCATGCTCCAAGCATGCACACTATGTTTGTCTAAAAAGTAGTTCTGCCATGCATCAAGCATGCACACTATGTTTGTCTATGGTCCTTACGTTGTGAAATAGGTCAATTGAAAAACATTTCAATGATGCTCATTTCAAAATTCCAAATCCTTATTGCAAGTGTAAGAATTCGAAGTTCTTGTCACTGCTAGAAAGTGTTAGATTCTAAACTCTCATGCAATGATTCTTTTGTAATGTCTAGGTGCCAAAAGTCATAGAGACTTGACCAATGATATTATAAAATATTCCTTTAGAGATAGTTACAAGAAAATTCAATGGAAATGAAGTCACAAATTCAAAGTACATTCCTTTAAAAATCCTTCTTGCATAAAAGTTTCTAACTTTCTCATCTATTCTTCAACTCCCAATATGGAAACATTCCATATTTTCCATATGACAAATCATTATTAATAGACTACTGTCTATTCATAATATTGTCTATATGGTCCTTCCATTACTATACTTCCAACTATCCTTAAGCGACCAATCTTTGGCGAACCTTTGATTGTCCTTAATAGTTGTTTAACCACATTAGTCATATCCGGTTCTATTCCATTTTACCTCTAAATGTCCTAGGCATTTGGAAAATCAGAACACGAGAATATTATTGTTGGAATAGTGTCTAAGGCTGCAACTATATTAGGCAAGTATTTGACCCGGTTGTGCATAGTCCTTTTGGGTTGCCTTCACCATAGCAACTTGATAGGATGATTTATTAAGAGAGAATAAATATTATTAATATATTATAAGAATAATATAAAGAATAATAATATTGTTATTTGATTAATATAAGTCATAGAATTAATTGGAATTAATTTGGTGACTTAAAGAGATTAATTAAATAAGAAGGTATAAACTGTCAATTGTTTGATAGTTAAACTTTAGACTGTAAATCCATATTGATAGAGATTGGACGGATTCTAGAACTAGGGATAGCTTCAAATCGTCCAAGGTTATCTAAGGAATGGATTTGGATAGCTTTAAGAGAAGATTATCCAATTAGGGTTTAGGTTGTAACCCTTAAGGAGTCTACAAGTATAAATAGACCCTATGGCATAAGGAAATCGGCACTTCATCAAAAGTATAGAACCCCTGGCTGATTTCCTCCCCTCTGCTCTCTCCCAAATCATCCTCCTTGCTATTTGGTGTTTGTAAGCCATTAGAGGAGTGCTAATTGTGACTCTAGAAGCTCCAAGACAACAAGATCAAACAAGAGATTCAAAGGTATGATTCTAGATCTGTTTAATATTGTTCTTATACCTAAATAGTCATTATAAGTTTTGGATTCAAATCATGTTTAATTAGAAAGCCTAGATCCAAGCATTAGGGTTTTGCATGCGCACATAGGAAAGTTCTTATGGCTAAAACCCATCAGTGGTATCAGAGCCTAGCTTGGTTTTCATCAAATTGTTGCTTATTTGTTTGAAACTTAACTGCAAAATTCGATTTTTGTGTTTCTGAGTCATGGACTCGGCGAGTTCCATAGTGGACTCGGCGAGTTGGCCTGACTCGACGAGTCCCTTGGTGCACTCGGCGAGTCCAAGCGTTAGGAATGGCCAGATTGGGGATTTCTTCATGATTATCTTATGGAAACTTACCTTAATCATATTAGATCAACCCTAATCCGATTTTTTGATATATATGACTATAATCTTGATCTAATTATAGATATTTATCAACTAATAAATTATTTAATTTCCTTATATGATAATTAATTAATTATTTTGATTATTTTGGTAATTATCTTGAAAGAAATCTTGAATAAATCAAATATAGATAATTAGGAAATTAATTGTTAATTGAAATTATTTGTTATTTGATCCTCCATGTTTTAAATGTTTAAAACTTGTCCTCAAGTTTTGAAATTTATATTTGTGATTAAAAGTTTTAATTTAGACAATTTAAATTTCAAACCCTAGATTTTAAAATGTTTAAAATACAACCCTATACTAATATAATATTACAAGAATAATATATATATATATATATATATATATATATATATATATATATATATATATATGTATAACTAAAATGCTAGTCTTACCGTTAGTAGGCCTCATTCACGAAGTCGATCTATAAGGTGGGTATAAGGTTGCGGCCTATAAAATGGCGCTTAATGGGTGTACACTCACACCCACCGCTTGCTTGATCGGTGGAGGGTCGTTAGCCGAACGGGTAGGATAGGGCAACCTCATCCTCTCATTAAATGTATAATATGTAATACAAAGTAACTACACATTTTTTTAAAAATTTCCCAATCTTAGTTACTTTAGGAAAAGTGAATTGATGCAATCCCATGAAATTACACTTTGCACCCTTGCTAAGAAGTTAGTGGAGCGTGTGTGGTTTACCGGCACACTAATTGGTTCTAAGCAAATGTGGAAAAGGGTGATTCATTGTTTATGATAGTTCGATGGAGCGTGTGTGGTTTACTAACACATCGAATAGGTGATCGTTACAATGAAGGCACCATGTGAATTTGCATGGTAATTCACACCCGCTTTGTGATCCTCGGTATCCCAGTCACAAACTAGAGGGGCATATCGAGATTTAAACATGCCATTGAATAGTTTCAATGAATCTCATCCGAACCTAGGAATTCTCAATACATTTAGGACTAATAGTTAAGTTTTATGGTGGAGAATTAGTGAATCGTCATTCACTTACCTTCAATTTATTTGCATGTTAGATTACGGCATCCCTTTTCTAATATGTAAATGTTGTTGTTGGATCCTAGCCCTAATTTTTCTTATTGGGTGATAATTAGGGATTCATATTCTAATCTATCTTTGTCCTTTCTTTTTGTAGATGTCGAACGCAAACAACGCTGCTGCTAGTTCTTTCACGTTGATGAGCCTTTGCCAAAAGGTCACCTTCGATGGAACGAACTTTAGCGCATGGATAAGATACATTCGCACCATTGCTCGCTATGAGGATAAGGAGTATGTCCTCGATGAGAAGCTCAAGAAAATCAACCCTGAAATCGCTACTCCGGCTGAAATTACCGCTTTTGAAACTCATGAGCGAGATGCAACAAAGGTACATTGCATCATGATAGCCACCATGAACTCCAAATTCCAAAAGTCCTACGAGGACATGTACCCGTACGAGATGCATCAAGACTTATTGGAGAGATACCACCAGAACGCGAGACAAGAGCGTTATGAGATTTTCACTAACATGATTTCCGCTAAGCAAACTCCAATAAGTCTGTTGCACCAACTCCCAATCCACATGAACAAAGAGGAGGTCACCCTAAGCAAACTCCAAGGTCTCTTGAGGGTCGCTGAGAGCAACTTCAAAGACAAGTCTGTTGCACCAACTCCCAATCCACCCGCTGCTCCTGTCTTGGCTATTGGTCAAGGAAAGGGAAAGAAGAGGAAGGCCTCGTCTAAGAACTATTGCAAGGTTAAATCCCGAGATGGTGCCTCTTCTAGTGGGACCAAAGTCGATCCCGCAAAGCCCTGCCCTAACCCTAAGGAGGCAGAGTGCCACCACTACCACAAGATAGGACATTGGAAGAGAAGATGCCCAGAGTACCTGCAAGCCATCAAGGAAGGAAAGCTCAAGCCATCTTTTGCAGGTATATACACAATTAAATCTAACGATTCTAATCATGCTATTTCTTGGGTTCTTGATACCGGTTGTGGTTATCACATTTGTTCTAATGTGCAGGGACTAAGAAGAAGTAGGGATGTGGAGCAAGGAAGGATCAATCTAATCATGGGGAACAGAAGATCGTCGCCTGTGACCAAGATTGGAGTGTATTCTTTAGTGCTTAGGAATAGTTTATGTTTAGATTTGAACAATTGTTGCTATTCGCCAGAAATGGCTAGAAACATCATTTCATTTCATGGTTTATATAGACAAGGTTTTAGATTTTCTTTTAATAATGAGAATGGTTCTATTTTGGCTTATCTAAATGGTGTCTTTTACTTTGAAGCTGTACCATGTAATGGAATTTATGAAACTGTTATGATTGTTGATAACTTAGGAAATGATGTTTTGAACATAGATTCTTCCACTAGTATGGATAAAGCATCCTTGTGGCTTTGTCGTCTTGGACATGTCAACAAGAAACGCATAGCCCAACTCCAAAAGGATGGAGTGTTGGAGTCATTCGACCTTAGGGAAGATGACACGTGAGAGTCTTGTTTACTTAGAAAGATGACTAAATCACCCTTCACGAGTACGTGTGAAAGGGGTGAGGGTCTATTGGACTTAATACATACCGATGTATGTGGACCGTTTAGATCAACCACGAAGGATGGGAACCGCTTCTATGTGACTTTTACCGATGATTATAGTAGATATGGGTATATCTATTTAATCAAGCAAAAGTTAGAAACCTTTGAAAAGTTCAAAGAGTTCAAGAATGAAGTGGAGAATCAATTGGGCAGGAAAATCAAGATGCTTCGATCCGATCGAGGAGGAGAGTACCTAAGTCTTGAATTCCACGATTATCTCAAAGAGTGTGGAATTGTTTCACAATTGACGCCTCCTAGGACACCGCAGTTGAATGGTGTGGCAAAAAGGCATAATCGAACCTTATTGGATATGGTTCGCTCTATGATGAGTCGTGCTTCACTACCTATCTCTTTTTTGGGGTATGCCTTAGAGACTGCCGCCCATATCCTTAACCGAGTCCCTACTAAGAAGGTTACCAAAACACCTCACGAGATGTGGACAGGGAAAGCTCCCTCGTTGGCACATATCAAGGTTTGGGGTTGCGAGGCTTTCGTAAGACGAGATACTCACGACAAGCTCAAACCTTGAAGTGAGCGATGTATTTTCATCGGCTACCCGCAGAAATCCTTTGGATATCTCTTCTATAGACCGAAGGACAATGTTGTCTTTGTTGCGAGGAGAGGAGTTTTCCGAGAGCGAGAACTCGTAGGCCAAGGAGATAGTGGGAGGCAAATCGAGCTTGAAGAGATTCAAGAGTCGATAGATGAAGGAACCTCTACCACTGGCACTCAACCTGAGGAGGAAACTCTGGTTGAACCGATTGACGAGTCCTTACCTCTTAGATGTTCCGATAGAGTTAGAGTTCATCCCCAGTTTTATGGTTTTCATATTACTACCGAAGGGGACACATATATTAGTGATGGTACACTAATAAATCTTGATGAACCTAATAGCTATAAGGAAGCCATGGCATGCCCGAAGTCTGCGAAATGGAAAGAGGCAATGGATAGCGAGATCCAATCCATGTATGATAACCAAGTTTGGAATTTGGTTGATAATGTGCCCGGACGTAAGACCGTTGGGTGCAAATGGATCTTCAAGAAGAAGACCAACGTGGATGGAAACGTACACACATATAAAGCGCGATTGGTTGCGAAGGGCTTTAGTCAAACTCTCGGAGTTGACTATGATGAGACCTTCTCACCAGTTGCGAAGATAAAATCTATTATAGTGATGCTAGCTATTGCCGCATTTCATGATTATGAGATTTGGAAAATGGATGTCGAGACCGCTTTCCTTAACGGAAAGTTGGCTGAGGATGTTTACATGGCTCAGCCAGAGGGGTTTATGGATCCGAAGCATCTGAATAGAGTGTGTAAGCTTGAGAAGTCCATTTATGGACTTAAGCAAGCGTCTCGCAGATGGAATCTTTGCTTCGATGAGAAAGTCAAAGAGTTTGGATTTGTACGAAGCGAAGATGAATCATGTGTGTATATGTCAAAGCCAGTGGGAGTATAGTTAGCTTCCTCGTTCTATATGTCGATGACATATTACTCATAGGAAACGACATCCCGACTCCGCAGGAAGTTAAGTCCTGGCTCGGGAAGTGCTTCGCTATGAAGGACCTCGGAGAGGCTTCTTACATTTTGGGAATAAGGATAGTAAGAGAAAGAAGTAAGAGACTAATTGGACTTAGTCAGAACACTTACTTAAAGAAGGTACTAAAACGTTTTAGTATGGAAAACTCAAAGAAGGGAGAATTACCGATACAAAGTAATGCCAAGTTGAGTAAGACTCAAAGTCCGAGTACCGAAGCTGAGATAGCAGAAATGAGCCGAGTACCATACGCTTCCGCAGTTGGCTCAATCATGTACGCTATGACTTGTACTCGCCCTGATGTAGCCTTCGCTTTGAGCATGGTTAGCAGATATCAAGGGAATCCTGGCAGAGCACATTGGATTGAGGTGAAGAATATCCTTAAGTACCTCAGGAGGACGAAGGAGTGGTTCTTAGTCCTCGGAGGGAGTGATGACTTGAAGGTGTGAGGGTATAGTGATGCCAATTTTCAGACCGACAGGGACAACTACCGTTCGCAGTCGGGCTGGGTCTTTACCCTGAATGGAGGAGCAGTGACATGGAAGAGTTCCAAGCAGGAAACCGTAGCTGATTCAACGTGCGAATCAGAGTACATTGCAGCGAGCGAAGCGTCGAAGGAGGCAATATGGCTAAAGAACTTCATCGGTGATCTTGGAGTTGTACCTGCCATAAAGGAGCCCATGGAGATTTTCTGTGATAACGAAGGAGCGGTTTCCTTGACCAAGGAACCGAGGGATCATGGTAGATCTAGACATATCGACAGAAAATATCACTTCATTAGACATCGTGTAGAAGAAGGACAACTCGTAGTAAAGAGGATATCATCGGAAGATAACCCAACAGATCCGCTTACGAAGGGACTGAGTAGGGTTAATCACTTGCAACATGCTAGGAGTATTGGGCTGAAGGATGATATTAGCATAGATTAGATAGTATTAGAAACGTGTAATAGGTGAATGTAATTAACATTTGATGATTAAATAAAGGAGTTTTATTTATGAGTAATGTTACTGTCTTATGTTAATTGTTTAACTATTGTTTCACTTTGCATGTTTTGACTTCCAGAATAATTGAGTTTATTAGGAATAATTGAATTGTTCAAATTGTCCACAATCGTTCATATGTTGGAAGTAGATGTGAATGAAGATTGTCATGAATTGGTGTGTAGATTGTCTAAATGGTGTTAGACATAGCAAAGGGTTGCTGCAACATTCATGAGTGCTTATGAACTGGTTTTGAGCATTGGAACAAACCCGCGCTTGCTGGAATCACCTTATGGAATATGTTATAAAAGGGTGATCGCAAGACGATAATATCATATAGTCTTAAAACCTAGATATATGGTTTGTTATTTGTTATTTGATTGTACATTGATAATGCGAAAACGCATCAGTAACTCGGTGTTATAAAACGCATTGTTGTGTATAGTTGGTTAATGAATAAGTAAATGCATATAAGTCGAAGTTTATCTGTAACTTTTATCTAAGAAGGTAAAAGCGATATCTCGGCCGCTCGATGATTTGATTTGACTTATGTGACGGGCCCGGTCAGAACTGAATTGATGTGTTCGATTAAGTTCTATGTCAAATAAATAAGAGATCGAGAAACCTAAATGCTTGACTAACCATTCCATAGGATTGTTAGCATGATATCTAACAGAGGACTGTACGATCCCTTATCTAAAGGACAAGATTGATTAGATCAGAGTTTGACAGCGTCTTTGAGAGCTACGATTGCAAACCGAATTGTACTTGTGCATATAGTTACTAGACTTATCCAAGTGGGAGACTGTTGGAATAGTGTCTAAGGCTGCAACTATATTAGGCAAGTATTTGACACGGTTATGCATGGTCCTTTTGGGTTGCCTTCACCATAGCAACTTGATAGGATGATTTATTAAGAGAGAATAAATATTATTAATATATTATGAGAATAATATAAAGAATAATAATATTGTTATTTGATTAATATAAGTCATAGAATTAATTGGAATTAATTTGGTGACTTAAAGAGATTAATTAAATAAGAGGGTATAAACTGTCAATTGTTTGATAGTTAAACTTTAGACTGTAAATTCATATTGATAGGGATTGGACGGATTCTAGAAGCTAGGGATAGCTTCAAATTGTCCAAGGTTATCTAAGGAATGGATTTGGATAGATTTAAGAGAAGATTATCCAATTAGGGTTTAGGTTGTAACCCTTAAGGAGTCTACAAGTATAAATAGACCCTATGGCATAAGGAAATCGGCACTTCATCAAAAGTATAGAACCCCTGGCCGATTTCCTCCCCTCTCCTCTCTCCCAAATCATCCTCCTTGCTATTTGGTGTTTGTAAGCCATTAGAGGAGTGACAATTGTGACTCTAGAAGCTCCAAGACAACAAGATCAAACAAGAGATTCAAAGGTATGATTCTAGATCTATTTTAATATTGTTCTTATACCTAAATAGTCATTAGAAGTCTTGGATTCAAAGCATGTTTAATTAGAAAGCCTAGATCCAAGCATTAGGGTTTTGCATGCGCACATAGGAAAGTTCTTATGGCTAAAACCCATCAATTATAGCATATGCAATCGATCCTCTACCCAAAGCATATGGGATACGATTCATAATGTCTAACATAAAGACATGATACTTAATCAGTCTTTTGCTATAATATTTCTATTTTCCATGTTCTCATAATTTTGATTATAAAGAGGGATGCGGTAATCATAATCAAATTTTGAGAACACAATTAACATTTCTATATATAGAATTTCCTTATGTTTAACCATTCCAACATAACATTCATATATATTTGACTAAAATTAATTAAAATCTCAATCTAAGCTTTTAGATTTAAAATGAAGTATGAATTCCTCTCCCTTAATTATAGCAAAACAACTTTTCAAATGCTACGACTTTACGACTTGAAAATTTTGCTTTCTATAAATAACATTGCCAACTTGCAACACTTTCCATAATAATTATACTCCCACTAGCATAATAATTATTATCTTTATTAGCATAACACTTATCCTCCCACTAGCTTTGACATGTATTCAGAAATCAGTTGGACTTCTAGAAATCAATACTTACTGACTCTCATTACCAAAGTTCAGATTTATAATATGAGATGCTTCGATAAGACTTTATCTTGGCTTTTCAAACTCATACACCTTTCCTTAACTAGCTCACATGTGGGTCTTAACAATTTTATAACTTACAACAATAAGTCTCAAATATTTAAACCCTTTGACATTTCTCACAATTCAAATTATGAAGAGGGATGCCATAATCATAATTGAATTAGAGAATGCAAATATCATAATTGCTATCTTCTTAAAATCTACTTAGTGAAAGCGTTTCCTCACTATCTTTTTCATGAGTTGGAGAGAAACCTTATGACACTTAGGTTTTATGGCGTAGATATTCTTATAAATGTGAATTTGTCATAACCATAATCACAAGACAAAGTTAGTGACAAATCCAAACTCATATGGACTGAACTTGTTGAATCTTAATTTCTTGCCACTTGGCAGCACAAGGGCCTACCATTGCTTCAAAGTAGTTATGCAAACAACTGAGAACTCATAGAACTCACATGCATAGTGAACTTTTAACTGGAATAGGCACATAAATAAGAATATGTCAACACGATATGTTATTAACCTCAAGTCGTGTGTTAGTGATTCACAATAGTTTTGTTATTGATTAGTTCTTGAAACTTGTCAAGATCTTTAAGACTCCCACTGACCTCTTGACACATTATATTTTTTGTCATGAACTATTCCTAGACAAACAAATATTCAAGGGTTAGTGCGAATTCTAATCAAGACTAACACTTCACACCATTGGCCTTAGTTGGTCTTTGTCCTCACCAAGACATCACAGCTTACCAATTTCAAATCTATAGTGTTATAAACCTTTCTTAAGATTGTGTCACTCAAGGCTCAATCTTGGAGTATGACTCTAAGACTCGATTTAGAATGAAGTATGATTCACCTTTTTGTTTTAACCATTCCAACAATTCAAGATTCCTCTTCTTAGCCATATAAATGCACTAAGATATCCTTAGAGAATCAATTGTGATACCGTTTTCCATAATCATTAAGATAAGCATATAACACGATACTAAAGTACTCCCCCATCTTTTCAGATTGGAAAAACTTTTATTTCTGCCTTATTTGATTCTTCTCATTCATTCTGCCATACATTGAACATTTTTCCAACGTTTCAGAATTATACTTAAACTCGTAAGCATAACCATGTTTACTAAACTTTAGTAAATCAGGACGAATAGTCTTATCGATATTTGTGGTGGATCTTGACAAACGCACACCCAATGTACCTGATCCCCTAGTCCTTCGCTTGACTTACATATACATGTGAACAAGGAATTAGTCTTAATTTACCAAAGATGAAAATTCTCATTCATCATGCAATACAACTTGCATGATTCCAATTTTCTATCCAATTGAAACTTGGGTGATGAGAATCTTTCCTTGTTTGGTAAATTTTAACACTACCACAAACGAAAGAATCAAATCCATATTGCTAAACATATAAACATAGAAACATCAATTTTCACAAATGCGCCATTGCAAGGAGATATAAAAATAAAAAAAATATATATATATATTTATAAAATGCGGAAATTTTTTTCCTTACAATGCAATTACAAATGAAAACTATGTTATTACATATTTCCTAGCAATCTATCATAACTCCTAACCATCAGCTCAAAAATCTGATCATCGAACCATGCGATAGAAATCTATTTTTCGCGATCAGATTCAGCATAGTCTTCCTTTAAGGTTCCTTCCCTTTGCATGATCCTACAAAACATCAAAATGCAACCTTGTCACATCATGTATTAAGAACCAAAAATTAGGAACTTAATAGAGTTAGAGAGTAGACTTGCTTGAAGCAAAGTCAAACTTTCCAATTCTACATTTTCTCAGATTTTTCAGGTAGTCAAGGCAGCTTCGTGACCAATGCCCCTTTTCTTGGCATAGAAACATATAGAGTCTTTGAGAATGGTACATGGTACAATCTTAGACTTAGCCATTCTCTTTACCATTTGGTCAACCTGGTTGACTATGGACGATTCCTTTCCATTGGGAAGAGAAAGCTTTTCTGGACTTCCAGTGTTGCCATTGTCAATGTCCATGGAAGTTTGGTGAGAGTGGACACCCATTAAACTGTCATTTTATAGGCAGTAACCTTATACCCCCTTATAGACTGGTTTCGTGAATGAGGCCTACTAACGGTAAGACTGACTTTGTTCCTATATATATATATATATATATATATATATATATATATATATATATATATATATATATATATATATATGTTGGGGTTGCAAAGTTATTCATTCATGACATTGTAAATGTTTGACTTTTGTAAAACCCACTTGCATGTGGTGCTTTAGCCTTCAGACCCATTTGTTAGAGAGTGAGAGAGAGACATGTAAACACCTCTATAAATAGTGGGTTCATACCACTTGTAGAGGTGTGCTTGAGAGATGTAAAAGTGAGTGTGTAAGTGTGTGTTATTTATGTAGTCTAGATCTAGATCCTTTTTGTGTAACACCATATACATTCAATATATCTCTTAAACACCCAAATCACCATGTTCAATTGTGCAATCTTTAATTCCGCATGCCAAACCATGTTCTTTGTCACTACAAATGGTATCAAAGCTTGGTTTTCATGATCAACGTGACTTTTGAAGAACGATTCTCGGTTTGGCAATTTTTGTCACAATTTTGAGCAATTTTGGTGAGTCTCTCTCTATGATCTCTCGTAATATTTGATTCGTGCGTTATGTTGTTGATTTTTGATCGTTTTGATTCATTGGATCTAATTCGTTTCAAACCTCATTGTTGATCCAATCAATTTTTGTTTAGATCAAGTCCAAACCAAAAATAAAATCAAAATTTGTTTACTATTCATTGTTCAAATTTGAAGCCCAATCCATGAGTAATATTTGATTCAACCGATTTGAGCCCAATCAAAAAGAACTGTTACTGTTCATTATCCGATTCAATTAAGCCCAAATCATAAATCATTTACTGTTCATGCGAATAAATGATTTAGTCCATTTATCAATAATCAGATAAACAAACAGATCCTTCCTTGTTCTTCATCCGATGCTTTACTGAGTTGTATTTGTTCTTGATTCCGTTTAAATAATTATCACAAATCGGAAGTCGCAAATCAACATTACTGATAATCGTGTTCTTGATTTTCGATTTCACCTTTTCTGTTCTTATAATTGAAGAGCTTTGTCTTTTTGTGATGAACTTGTGAATCGATTTGTTTGAATAATTGATAATGATCACGTTATTCTTTAAATCTAAACAACAAGTTTATGATTCTTGATTTGAAGAATTTAATCGAAATCGGAAATTGTTGATTTGGATCAATTTCGATTTTGATTATAAAGTTTACCAGTCGAAACGTTTCAAGAACTGATGAAGACGAACAGGAGAGAACTGGAAAACTGAATGATTTTTGGAATCGGTTGGTGAATCGAATAGATTTGGAAGCTGAGATTTTGAATGGATTCGCATTTGGTGAAACTTGCGAATTTGAGGATCGATTGGTTGTTTGAGCGGATGAAGAATGAACAGATAAAGAAATTGAAGAAATTTGGTTTCGCATTTGTTTGATTTTGAAACTCGATTTTGATTAAGTGTTGTTCGCATGATTGGAATCGATCGATTGAAGGCTTGATATGCGAAAGAATGATTCCACAGCGATCGATTGTTCTTAATATCAAAAGTTGGATGTGCGAATGGATTCACTGTGAATTTTGGGATGAATTGGAAAAAGGGCTGATTAAAAATGGATTTCGCATATTGAATAAAGTTCACAAGATTGATCGATAAAATGCGAATGATAAATTTTTTGATCAAAGACGAGTTCGCATTTTGATCAAAGACAGTTCGCATACTTTAATTGTATTTGATCTTGATGGGTTCGCATTTGTGTAACTGCACTGTGCATCTAGTGTTTAGTTCGCATTTGAAGCAGATCACATGTAAAAGAAAAAGGGTTCACATTTTGGTGATTGAAACATGCGAAGGGATGCGAAGGGTATAAGAATGAAAATGCGAAGCCTGTTATTACCAGTTCAATGAAGAAGAAAGCCAAGAGTTTCGCATTTGGTCCCTGCTCTTTTTAAGAAATGACAAAAATAATCCAACTTCGCAAGTTTGAAGATCATGCAGAAATTGTCAAAACGAATACCTGTAGTTTCGCATTTTTGACAGTTTGTACCCAACTTCGCAAATGGGGTCATAAAATGCTGAAATTGCAGAATTTTCAAATCTGGTCCCTGCAGTTTGTGCGAATTTACACATTTTACCCAGTTTCGCAAATGGGAGTGTGTTTCGCATATTTGGCTGTTTTTGGCGCAACGGGTCACTGCAGAATTTTGAAATTGACGATTTCTACCCATTTTTGAGAAATTTTGTCAAATGCGATCCGTGAACGAAGCTAAAAATTCAATATTTTTTGGATTTTTCGGATTGAAGCACAATGTTTATGCCACATGTTAAGGAGGAGTTTTGACATGAAAAATTCCGAATAGAGCACGTTCTTTTTCCATGGAGTTTTATAATCAAATTTCGATTATAAAAAGGGGGAGAAGTTTTATATGGAAATTCGAACTTGAATTTTTCATATTACGCGGATTTGAAGACCGAAGTGATCTTGGAGTTTTGAAGCCACGAGATGATGCAATTGGAACTTCGGAAGTGATGTATTTGAAATGGGTTTGGTATTATTGAAGATTTTTGGGGTGTGTTTTTATGCGCAACTTTGGGGTGATTATTTGAAGTTAATCATTCGTTGCTGCTCGGATTGTATGGTCTCACATCCTAGAGCCCAAATTGAAGAATCATGGAAGAATTGAAGATTGAAGTTCGTTTCGACATGTGTCACCTTTGAGGCTCGAACCGCGTAGTGCTTGATTTTGGAAGATTTGAAGTGGGTCATTCATTCCTAACTTTGAGGGGGAGAATGTTGGGGTTGCAAAGTTATTTATTCATGACTTTGTAAATGTTTGACTTTTGTAAAACCCACTTGCATGTGGTGCTTTAGCCTTTAGACCCATTTGTTAGAGAGTGAGAGAGAGACATGTAAACACCTCTATAAATAGTGGGTTCATACCACTGGTAGAGGTGTCCTTGAGAGATGTAAAAGTGAGTGTGTAAGTGTGTGTTATTTATGTAGTCTAGATCTAGATCCTTTTTGTGTAACACCATATACATTCAATATATCTCTTAAACACCCAAATCACCATGTTCAATTGTGCAAGCTTTAATTCCGCATGCCAAACCATGTTCTTTGTCACTACAATATATATAAAAATATTAAACCTATAATATTATAATAGTATAAGGGTAAAATTTTAAACTTTAAAATTCTAGGGTTTGGAATTAAATGTTTCAAAAGTTAGACTCTTACATTTACAAATTCTAGAACTTGAAGGCATGTTTTCAACTATTAAAAAACTTTTGGAATCCATAACTTATGAGTTTCATATTGGTTTTAATGAAAAGACTCTTGAAAATCCATAACTTGGGGACAAGTTATGGAGTTCATAAAAACATTTATGGAAAAAGACTCTTCAAGTTCATAACCTATGATTTTAATGATCTCTTTAAAAGAAAAACTTTTCATTTTTCATAACTTGAGGAAAATTATGGAATTCATCAAAACATTTAGATCAATTATTGTAACTTACAAAAAAAACAATTTTTTGTCTATGATCCAAATTAAACTCATAAGAACAAGACAATTCATATCAAACAAATTTCATGTAATTAGCCTAACCATACAAACTAATACAAATCATGAAACTTTGACAATTATCTTTTAAATTGGACAAGCATGATCATTACCACATGAAAAACAAGTTTGTAAGTTCAAAAACATCTTAGGGTAATGATCCTAGTCCAATTCTAGCCAAAAAACTCAAAAATCTGCATTCTGGAGCACCAACTCGTCGAGTGCATGAGATGACTTGGAGAGTTGGATAAATTTGTGCTTGGACTAGGCGAGTCCACTGTCCAGACAGCAAAAAATGATTTTTTTAAGCATTTGACACAAATAGCATCAAATATAACTGAAAACAAGCCTAAGCTCTGATCCCACTGTTGGGTTTTGAGCATTCTAACACTCCTAAGGTGTACATGTAACCCTAAATACCTTGGATCTATGTTTTCTCTATTATACAAGCAAACTTGAAATCTCCAAGATATTACCCAAAC
This sequence comes from Lactuca serriola, assembly GCF_051521515.1. Classification (NCBI taxonomy): domain Eukaryota; kingdom Viridiplantae; phylum Streptophyta; class Magnoliopsida; order Asterales; family Asteraceae; genus Lactuca; species Lactuca serriola. The sequence goes on along the minus strand of NC_136412.1, from coordinate 176,190,732 downwards.
TAGCATACTAAACTTTGATACTTAGGTAATAAAACAAGTTAGAGAACAAACCTTTACTTATAGCTTGTTGCTTGGAGCTTTAAGAGCTTAGTGCTCCAAGTGTTGCACCTCAAATGGAATCACACAACATCACCAACAAATGGAGGAACTTGAGAATAGGTCACTTGCACTTCATAAAATCGGCTAGCCCTCTTGTGTTTCCACTAGTCACTCCTTAGTGCTCACTTAAGTGTCAATTTCATGAGCTAAAGGGGTTATTATATAGTGTGGCAAACTAGGGTTTCACCATGTAAGCCCTAATGACTTTCCATATCCCTCATTCTCCAAGGGTTAAAACCTCCATGGAGTACCCATGGGTTACCACATGGGTTTAGCCCAACATGACGAACTACGGATCATAAGCCCACTTTATAAGAATGAATGATTTACCAAATCACCCATTATATTTAATTAGTCTCTTTTTTTTATCACATAATTAATTCCAAATTATTTTTTGATCAATACTAATTAAACAGTATGATTTCGTATTAATATATTAGAACTTATAATATATTAATAAACCATCATAACCTCTTCTGAATTATCCATCCTTCATATTGTTCCGGTGTCATGCAACCCAAATGGACCACGCTACTCTCAGGTCAAGTACATACCAATTATAGTTATGGACTTAGACACTAATCCAACATAACGTTCTACTTTCACACGTCGTGGTACATCTTCGTCACGTCATGGCAATTACAACGTACATTGCCCTCACTATTCATCTTACATCAACCAAAGTACCGCTTTAAAGCCACATCATGACAATACCCTTGTCACGTCGTGGTTACTGGAATTTGTCGCTTCTTCGAAATTTTCCTATTTTACCCTCATTTACCATATCCCACTCTCATTGCATTAAGTCCTCTTCATTAAGAACTTATTTATACTTCGAAATCATATTAATCATCTATCACACTTTTAGAAATAAAATCCAAAGTTATAATTTACTCAATATGGCCAAAATACCCTTTTTGGCCAAAACACTTCTATTATAAAGTTAGTCACTTTAACATATTGACATATAATATTTTACACTATTACTTAATCACGAATTAGAGTTTTGTCTAGCATACCAAGTTTCACAAGTTATCTCCCTTTTAAAAAGATTTCATCCCTGAAATCTATTAAAACAAGTGTGGGTATTTCACTTGAAGTTCTTCTTCGGCTTCCCATGTAACATCTGCTCCTCTATGGTGTTGTCATTTGACTTTCACAAGTCCAATCTTTTTATTTTGCATCTTTGTATCCTTTCTATCTAATATTTATTCCGGTTGTTCCTCATATCTTAACTTCTCATCTATCTCCACCTCATTTAACTGTACTTCTTGTGACTTGTCATATAATGTCTTTTATAAACATGACACATGAAAAACATGATGAATACCATGAAATTCACTTAGTAAATTGAGGTGATATGCAACTTTTCCAACTCTTTAGGTAATCTCAAAACAGGTCCGAGAAAATGGGGACATGGTTTTCCTCTTTTACCAAAATGGAATACACCCTTCCATGGTGATACCTTAAACGTCACCATTTCTACAACTCGAAATTCTATTGGCTTTCGGTGTTTATTGACATCCTACTCTCTCTCTCTCTCTCTTTATGTATGTATATCTAATTCTCTCTCTGTATCTCTATCTCTTTATCTCTCTCTATTGTATCTTTATTTATCTTTTTTTATTCACACCCATTCTATCTTTATAAATCTCAATTATACTAACTCATTAGCTAATATAATAGTACTTTGTTATATGTCTCGGTAATACTCAGTGCTAGACCAATATAGTAATATACAAATATGCATTACAACCATAATCACTCATTAACGCGTCATTTAATACTCAATTTCATATTTCTGAGTATACACACTAAAAATGCAATACTTTGCTACACATCTCAATTATGCTCATTTGTTTACTCTAATAGTATTAAAAAAGAAAAATTCCTAATTATTCTATTTAATAACTCGTATATTGTTAGAAAGCTATCATTCTTAGCTATCACAAATACTCAACTCATACTATATTAATAAATGTCATTTCAAATACTATATCTAACTCTAAGAATGCACAATAATTATCACATATCTAGATAACAATACTCTAGAGAAAGATAAGGTTACTCACCTTGTTAGTTACTGAAAACTAACTACTACTCTCGGATCCTAATCTACAATTGATGCACTTGATTAATATTCTTTCCCAAAAACCTTAATGGAGAGAGGATGAAAATCCTTATTAGAGTGTATCTCTAGTTTCTCTTTACATTCTTCCATCTCTAAAATTGTCCTTATCAACTCCCAATCGATTTTGGTGAAATAGGTTTAATAATAGAATTTTAACCGATTAAATATCCGTTTTGCGAGTGTCACCACATTGTGATGGCTCTCTGACCACATCATGGTGGCTGTATGACAGCAATACACTGGTTTAGCTTTGGGACAATTTTTTTTTCTTCTAACTTCGAATGTGCATAACTTCTTTGTTTCTAACCTATTTTGTATGATCTTTATATCCATGCGAAGGTGGGGATATAATCTAAAATTATAAGTATTAATTTATTTCTCATTAACTTAATATGTTTCTTAATTTGTTAAGTCACAAAGTAGGCCCAAAAACATAAAAATAACCATATTACCCTTTGGCCAAAATATATCTTCTCATGCATTTCTTCTCTTGAACTTACTCATCCAATATTTTCTAAGTGAAATAAACTTATCTTGGCCATTTTCATGAAGACACAAATTCATATTCTCACTAAATTTTCACTAGTGACCAAATTGGCATTTTGGTCAATATATGACTAAAAGTCAAATCTCTCTTAACTTCAAGTTCTTACAATCTACCCTCCATAAAGAGATGTCGTCTTCGAAATCTTTTCAAAATCTCTGTGATCATATTGCGGTCTATAATGCTTTTACTTAATTATTTCCAACTTATCATATTCTACACAATATAGCAATCTACTTTACTAGTTTATTGCATTCATATGCAAATTTCCAAACTTTCTTCACTAATCTCTGTCAATTTTTACATTGTAACACTTGTTGCTTGCTTCCCCTTGAGAAGATTGCATCCTTGGAATCTCTTCAAGATGGTTACAACTAGGTTATAACAACCTAGTTTATTACCCCCTTGGATTCACCTGCAAGTATAAATCATTTCTATACTAATGACTATTATAGCATATCGTAGTATGCTTTCCATACAACTACAATTTCTCCAACACACTTGTAACATCCAATATACTTTTCATCATTATTTCTCTAACGGTTTTGCATTTTATTCTCTATTATCATTAGACATTTTCAATGTATGTTCTCTCTCTGAATCTAACCATCCTTACTGATAGTATTTTACTTAGTACCAGTCACAACTCTTAAGTCTTTTCAACTAGTATTATTCCTCTTACTACTATTCAAAATCGACTACAGCATTTGGTTATTCTCAACTAATAATAATTCTCTTACTATTAGTCATAACTTCAAGCTATAACCAGTGTTGCAAAAATCGACATAGGTGGCCAAATAATCGTAACCGAGTGAGGGTCTAGGTGCCTAATTAGGAATCGGTCAAACTCGGTCAAAAATTGGTCAAAATCGGCTCCAGTTCGGTGAAAATCGTTCAAAATCCAATACTTTAGAATCAGTAAAAATCAGAAAAAAAAAAACTCAGAAAAACTTAGAAATTTCGATTTTTGTTAGAATAAAATCTAGAAAAGTTATTGATATTCATCTATTTTGATATATTTTTTAATAAACTTGTTATATTATATATACATATATATATATATATATATATATATATATATATATATATATATATATATATATATATATTACTTTCGTACAATTAATTTCATATAATTTATATAGTCCAAGTACTCCCCGCCTAGACCGAGTACTCGCTAGGCATTAGTCGACCGCCATGAGAACACCTAACGGGTTTTGCAACATTGGCTATAACTACTCACTACTCATCATTAAAGACATAATTCGAACTTTTACTTTCAAATGAATCAATACAATATTTCTTTTATAATGCTCATAGTAACTATTAAATATATTAATCAAATAAACCCTCAACTCTTAACTCAACTTTGTTATACAAGGAATGATGTATTATATGATAATCGAATAGCTTTTTGATTCATAATAATGATATCAATCATATGGTGATATCATATCCTCATCAATTAACTCACACAAGTTTTAACTCACTTTCATTATACTCAGCCAAAAACTCGTCTTTTCCTGTATCCATGGCTTTCTCTTTAATCTTATTTTCTCATGTCATTTTAATCTTTCTATTAATTACTCTAGTGGTGGTAGTCACACTCTATTTTACTTACTTTGTTTCACATATCTCTCATGTCCCCTATGAGTGTTAACAACTCATATATTTCTCTTATGTTTAGACACCTATTGTGTTTAAATTTACTATTCCTTTCATCTAACTCTTTGTTAGTGATTGGCTTTAATTGCTAGGGAAAATGGTCCTAAAAATTACAAATTTATACTTCTCTCCTAGTGCGTCATCACATCACCAATTCTAATCAGTCTTCTGAATATAGCAACCTACTACTTAACCATATCATGGTCTCTTCTTAACCTTGTCATGAACTCAAAGTACAATGTCATTTTTTTTTCTTAAAGTATGACTCTGACTCTTTAGCGATGCATGACTTTAATCCTTAGGTAAAAATGATCCCAACGATTTAAATCAATACATCCTTCTCGAAATACGTCTTAAAAATTCTAATTTAATATCTCTACTCATTCAATAATTCTAACTCTAACTCAAATATATCTATTTCTTCTTTTGGTAGCTTTAACTCTAGCAACCAAAATTTCTCATATCACCTCCATTTAAGCACATTTAATATATGCTTCCTAACCCTATTAAACACCATAAATTTATTAGTTATACAAATTCTAAACATGTTATCTCATATATGATTCGTAGATATTGTAGTAACACAACACCTAGAAGATTTTAAAATGATAACTAATTTCACTTACTCACACACACCAAACCTGTCGCAAGCCAACTCTATTTGTGCTACGATATATCAAAGTACAATACTACTTTTCAACTTTACTATTGCAATTGTGCTTTTTACAATTAAATCTCATCAATCAAGCAAATTTCAAATATCTATAACATATTCTCCTTAATGTTAGTTTTAAAAGATATCAAAAATTAATCACGTATTCACAAAAATGACTACATCAGAATTATAGTCAAATAAATCTATCAATGTCTTTAACACATAAAATTCACGTATTAAAGGCAACAACTAAATCATGCGAACAACTCATTTATAATGCTAATGGATTTGTGACTACTCAAGAAATGATTTTAGTTAACAATTCTCCAAATGGATTTACAACCACTCCAACTACCATTACGATCGTCACGAGATACTCATTATGTGACCTCAAGTCTCTTGTAACTCAATATCACAAGAAACTCAACATGTGATAGATTTTATATAGTAACTCTACATTATTATGCACAATCTCGACTCTCTATTCTTAATACATACATACAAGAGCTATACTTAACTCTTTAGAAAATATAGCTATAATATAGTTTTTTTTATCACACTTACTCAAAATATTTTACCATAAAATACTCGTTATGTGGTTACCACAATCATTCTCCCTACTTCTCGGGTATTATGACAAAAACTCATATTATCACTCGCTGTAATCTTATTATAGTGATAGTTAAAACTCTAACTCTTATTACTCACCTCTCACATTCACAATATCAATCAATAATAATTAAGGTATAAACAACAAAACATTCTCGGGTTACATATAATAGTTAACAAACTTGTACTTGTATAGTTAAATTAACTTATACTCCTCTTCTCTACTAATCGATTAACGTTTAGCAATCTAACACTAGATACCTAATTCACTCAAACCACGGCTCTGATACCAACTTTTCACATCCACATTTTTAACCCATATTTTATATACAAAATACTCCCAAAAGACTTTTCCTATAATTTTATAAATATATTACACCCAAGATTTTTCCAATATTACACATCAAAATACATCGGATTTAGTTAAGTGTTTACAAACATAAGAAAATACAAACCATACATACTAACTGCACCCAAGATCAGTCTAATATCACAAGGTTCTTATACAAAATACACTAACTATATTTAGAGTACTTCTACTTCTCCACGGTTGTTTTTCCCTTACTTTGGTTTACATTTCCTTCTTAACACAAACCACACTCACAAAATAAGCATAAGCTTAATGATTAATGTGACTATCACATTATTAAATAAATATTCAAATAACTACACATTTATAAAAATTTCCTAACCTAAAACTCATTAGGAGGCTTCTCTTTTTTACTTAAAAGAAATATGTCATATTACTGATATATGAATTTATCAAGCCATACATCATACTTCTATAATATATCTTTTAATATTGTCTTATACTCTCTATAAGACATATTAAAATACTCATATAAAACTCCCTCAGTAACCGTTTATAGCAACATATATATGATTGTATCATTCTAAATCTCATAACACAATATATATCTCATATGTTAAAGTTAAACTACTGAGCTTTATTAGGTTGATAAGAAGTTGTTCTAACCATGTGATATCTTTTCCCAACTCTTGCTTCACTGAAACCTAGTTGAAAACACAAGTCTTAAGTGTTACGACTTATACAAAAATCAACGACACCATAATATAGCTCCATAATACTCAATTATGTGTACCACAAGTTTCAATTACTCAATTCATTCATATACTTCAATTTAGTCGTCTATGTACTCTTATTAGATATATTATAAAATCAATTGATCAAAATCGCCTACTTAAACTTTTAGGGTTCCTACATCCCGAAATTCAAAATGTTGGTTGTTGGTGTTACTCTATACACTTAGAATCATGTACCTCTACTTACTATTACTCATCAGAATTTCAGTAAAGAAATAGATTGATATGATTGGGGTTATTAAACCATAAACTCGAATCTACCCTAATTCATAAATTAGCTAAAATATAATACTCACTCTTGATACTTGAAGTAGAAATCAATATTTTGATAGTTCCTTCTTAATATCTTCTTCTTTCTCCTTTAAAATCTGACCAAAGTCTCTAATCTCTTGAGTTTCACTTTTCTAGAGTGAATATTTAGAAAACTAGAGCTAAAAGGAACTCTTGTCCCTTTTATCAGATTTTTGTTCATCGTGTCGCCTCGTCATGACGATATCCTTGACATACCGTGGCGCTATTAACTCTTCATTTCTTTTTCTTATTATTCGTGACACTATCGTCCCGTCACTAAAAAGTTTTGTCACGAAAGAACATAACATTCTACTTTCCCACGTTGTGGTATATCTACGTCACGTCGTGGAAATTAGAAAGTACATTTACCTCATTATTCACCTTACATCAACCAAAGTACCTCTTGAAAACCATGCCGTGAAAATACCCTTGTCACATCGTGGTTACTAGAATTTGTCGCTTCTTCATAATTTTCCTATTTTACCCTTAGTCACCATATCCCACTCTCATTGCATTAAGTCGTCTTCATTAGGAACTTATTTACACTTCATAATCATATCATTCATCTATTATACTTTTAGAAATAAAACTCAAATTTATAATTTACTCATTATGACCAAAATACCCTTTTGGCCTAAACACTTCTATTATAAAGTTTCTAACTTTAACATATTCACATAAATTTTTTTTTACACTATTACTTTATCATGAATTATTGTTTACTCTATCAAAAAATGTCTCATAACAACATAGCCCTTTCTTGATTGTAGTTAATCTTAATGCCCATTATGACTGCATAAGTGCTCTCTTACATAATGATGTTATCCCTGAATACATTGAATTAAACATGCTTTTGTTATTTTCATTGTCTTTCATGTTTTTCACTTAAATAAGTTAGATACTAGAAAGAATAACATAACATTATATCTTACGTGGAAGATACTAAGAAATCCTATAGAAATCCTATATTTGTTCAAGAGATTCTACTTTCAAGATTCAACACAAATATTGATTGGTCTCTCAAGGCAAAGATGATGGGGAAGAAAGCAATTAAGGTTGTCTGAGTGTTTTTCGAAGATACCAAAATCAGTGATTCCCTCTCCGTTGAAGACTTCTTAGTAGAGCGTGAAGCCATGCTTTAAAAGATGTATCCTACAAGTGACCTCATGTCATGTCACAATATCAAAGACCAGTAGCGTAGGCAAGGAGGGAGAAGGTGGGTCCTTCGACCTACCTTTTTTCTCTTCTAATTCAAAAAAATAAGGACCTACCTTATTTTTATCAAACAAACTACCTAATTTTTTATCAATAGCCCATATATTTCATATTTAAAAGCCCACATCCATTAATCAATAGCCCAATCATCCAATGTGTTTGATTAGTGTCTACACCCGTAACTATATTTGGTAAGTATTTGACCCGGTTGTGCATGGTCCTTTTGGGTTGCATTCATCAAAGCAACTAGATAGGATGATTTATGAAGAAAGAGGTTAATTATGGTTTATTAATGTATTATATGAATAATACATTAATAGAGAAATCATAGAGTTTAATTAATATTGGAAAAAAATTAATTAAGAAATTAATTATGTGGCCAAAATAGATTAATTAGACTTGGGGGACTAATATTGTAATTATAAGATAATTGCATTGTGGGCTATGGATTCCTAAAGGGATGAGAGTTGGACGAAATCTATGGGACATACGATTTTCGTCCAAGGGCCTTCTAGAAAGGTTCCATGGGTTGCTTAAGGCCTAAGCAGAGAATTAGGGTTTCTCCTGAAACCCTAGCAGCCCACACAAGTATAAATAGACCCCTAGGGATCCCAAAAACGTGGCTAAGTCTTCTGGTAGAGATCTTGGACGGTTTTGGTGCTCATCTCCTCTTTCAATATCATCCTCTTGCTAATGGTGTTTGTAAACCATTAGAGGAGTGACATTTGTGACTCTAAGCTCCAAGAAAACGAGATTCAAGCCATTTTATAAGAGGTATTCATCTAGATCGGTTCTTAATGTTAATTTCGATATACATATGCTAGATCTAGGGTTTATGGTTTTGGATGATTATTGCATGTTCATTAGACAAACTAGATCCAAAGTTTTAGGGTTTACATGTACACCATAGGAATGATGTAGTGCTCATATCCCATCACAATGATCCACTAAATTTAAAAAAAAGGAAAAAAGTAATAGAAAATAAGATCATCATCCACCGATCGTCGGCCGTATCAGTTACCGTCCGGCCAGGATGTCGACATCAACTTCCTCCAGCCATCCCGCGACAGCCGACATCAGCCCATCCCATCAGTTTCTTCTCCCCCAACTCTCAGTCAACATCCTCCTTTTCAGATTTGTAAGTTATACAATTTCAGATTACAAAATTCTTTTGTTTAAAATCGAAACCCTTTGTGGCTTTGTATGATTAATGATTGTATAATACATATAAATTTCATTGACCTATTGATCAGATTTCATAAAATTTTTATGTTAACATTTGATTAATATATATTGAATTTCAGAATTTATTTACAGTTGTTATTGTATATTTGATACAAGGACATTGTTCAATGTTCAGTTGTTATTGTTTATTTAGAGTTGTTAATTTGTTATTGTCTATTTGATATAAGAACATTCAATTTTAAAATCAAGAATCAAGATTCAGTCATTGAAGAATGTTCTTGCATAAGTTTTATAAAAAGAAAGAAGACAATGAAAAAAACATAAATATACAAATGTTAATTTAAACTCACTACGTGTTGATCCATTTGAATGACCAAGTATAGAACCCGACCCACATACAATCCGACCCACCACCACTAGTATTTTTTACACTTTCATGTTGTTTTAGTTTCATTTACATAATGAACCATATGGTTTTTGGTTCTAGATTCACCTATGTCAAAGAAGCACTTTTTTAATAATGTTGTAACAGATATCAGTATTATTTTTGTCACAACTAGCATTTTTGCTCGGAAATTCTACTCTCAGGAAATCATTCACCTAGTGTAATAACTTTTACTCTAAGGGAATATCATACTCTATGCTCATTCAAATACATCTCATATGTTCAACTAAGGGTTGGAAACCCTAGACATCCCAGTTCAAGTTCACATTGGACTAGGATTCTCTTATTGGGCCTAAAGGACCAATAAATTATCAATTCATCAATCTATAACATTTTGGGCCATTTGGGCCTAGAATGATTCATTCTACCTCTAACGGGCCTTATTGGGCCATAACAACTCCAATTTACCTTAATGGACTTTAGAACCCATTATTTTATACTATTGGGCCGTGTGATACCCTAAAGGCCCAATGGGCCGAAAGATGTTATGATTAGGCTCCAAAAATCCTAACTAAAGCTTAATGGGCTCAAGCTACTCCAATTCCTACCTTCTTTGCCCAAAATTTCGGCACAACACCATTTAAATAAATAAATAAAATGGGAATGAAGAAATATCCAACAAATGACACCTAATTTTTATATGATGGATATCCATGCAAGAGTGCATGTATCCATGCACCTATCACACCACCATAAGTCAAACTCTATGCCCCTTACTCCCTCACTCTATCTCTCGGCCACTCTCTCTCATTTCTCCAACATATCTCTTCCAAACTCAACTAAACTTCTCCACCCATTTTCTTCAAGAAAACCGTGAGCATAAGGGAGAACACCAAGAAATCCATTTCAAATCTTCACAAAGTGGTAAGATCTCACAAACCTAAGTAACATACTTTCTCTTAAAACTTATTCTCTCCTCTTACACCATATTTTCATGGATCATGACTCTTAGAACCATCCAAGTTCGAAAACTTCTTCAAGAGGCTTGCTAAAGCCGAGATCTTCACCTTATTCTTCATCAAAACCGAAACTTCAATGCCAAGTGAGTTTCATACCCATTCTTTTCGGTTTTATGAGTTTTTATGGGGGAGAATACAAGTAAATGTGTAGATCTATGTGTAAATGTATGCTATGTGTGATTTGATGCATGTTTGTATGTGATATCATGTGTTGTGATGAATATGTTATCCAAAAAGTGTGTAAAAACCAAGATCTAAAACATGAGGAAGGAAATAAACATAACTTAAACCATTTTACTCTAGTCAAGTCAAGAAAAATAACTCATATGGTTAGGATGAACATACTTGAACATAAAACCCATTTTTGGGCTTACATTGTCAAAAATACAAAACTAAGGGCCCAAACTGACAAATTATAATTTATGGAGGTTCAAAAGGGTCCAAACAGTTTCTATAACAATTTTTATGAACATCAACATTTTTGAGGGGCTTAAAATGTAAATTTTGAATTTAATGGGCTAAATTTGGGCTTTTCGGCCTAATAAGCTTCAAAATGCGAGATTTTTAAATTTGAGGGGATGGAAATGCAACTTTCTGTAAAACAGGGGATTTCAAGTGTATTAAAACCATTTCAAAGGTCAAAAATGTTTTTCAAACACAAAAGGTTAAAAAATGCAAAAAATTTCTATTTTGGGCCAAAACTGTCGAAGTGGCGAAAATGGGGGTTCTAACCGAGAAACTTCATTCTGGAAGGACTTAAGCTGTTTACAAAGTAATTTTGGGCTAAAAATGTCTTTTCAACAAGTTTTGATACTAAAGTGTCAAGAAAAATGGTTTAAGGGTTAAAATGGAAATCCTTTTATATAAAGGACTAAAAGTGCTAATTTTATCAAAGAAGGTTCGTGAAAAGGTAAAAATCTTACTTTTAAACAAATAATCCTTTAAGACAAAATACGAGATCTACGACTACCGGCGAAACGTAATAACAAATACACTTTCAACACCAATATCGTTACCAAACGAATTGATTCGGTCTCGAATCAATAACAAAACAAAAATCAATAAACAATAGTACTTCAATAAACACGCTAAATCTACGAGGAGTCAATATTCAATCTTTGGGCTTGAAAGTTTCAAATCGTGCTTGTTGGGCCTTGCTAGCCCAATAACATGATCTTTAGGCCCGAAGGGAACGCGCTTACATGTTAATGGGCCTTCTACGACCTAATTCCATATAAAAGGACTTTCAATAGCTCTATTGTGCTGTTGGGCCCCAAGGGTCCATTGGTACTGCTAATGAAGTCGAGAAGTCAAATGCGAGTCGGTCCAAGCGCCTTTCGCATTCCCGATAGCCTTGAACAACTTATGGAAATAAAGGGGGCTTCGTACCCTCCTTTCTCCTCGGTTGTGGGGCTATGAGAAATTGAGTAGACAGATTCGTGGCATAAATCAAGAGAAGTCAGGGTGGTTGGATTAAGTGAGTAGTACGGACGACGCCTAAAGGATCGTTTGTAATTGGTAGTTATAAACTAGTCATTTTCATTAATGTGTGATTATAACAACTCACAACCCATAATTAATCCAATGTCATCTAGGTAATCAAGAACAATCGTCGTATCGGTATAACAATAAACAAGACACATAATTTTATGTATTGGGAAAACATCGGGTTTTCCCGGGGAGTTCAACACTTTTACCTATGTGATGTATATAAAGTTCAATAATTATACCTGTTTACAAAAATTGACAAGTATACTTACGGATCTTCACACTTTTTATAAACAATACTCTTTTCAGAAAATATCGGATTTTCTGGGTTTTCAAACTTCACAAAATCATTTTCCATAACATTACTTATGAACTCACCAACATTTCATATGTTGACATTTTTCCAAAATAACTTGTATTCTCAAGTAACAGGTAAACCGAAGAATAAGTATCAAGTGATGTCATGGTGTTTTGCTTAGATTTACTATCGAATGGTTCATGTTATGAAATTGTAACATCGAAAACAATATATTGAATGTAAACGTTATCAGTTGTAAAATTTCAATGCATGGTGATGAATTATGTTACGATTCATGTATATTCATTGTGATGATATTCAATTTGAGTCACAAGAGCCCTTAGACGTTTCCGCCGTCCGGTTCGGGGGTGTGACAATTTTTCACCTTTTTAAAATTTCAATGACTAATTATAGGTGTAAGTCGTTTGGTCAAACATCTACATGCATGCAACATGAATCCTAACTTTCGGGTAATACAAACCTTTATACGGTATTCAAAATAAAAAAATAAATAAATTTAAGAATCATTCATTGTTTTTATGGGCATTTTTCGGTTCTTATAAATGGTACTTTAAATTGAAAATACAAAGGTAGAGTGAAATAATTTCGGATGGTTGTTATGTGTCTGTTTTCATTTATTTTTGTGTGAGATGACTAGAAAAGAAGGCAAAAGAAAATGTGAAAATGAATCTGAAAGGTTAGGGTAAAATATAGGGACGGGAATCATGGTTGAAAAAAATTATAAGTAGGATGCTATACGACACAAAATAAATTAGAGTAAGTTACTATTTCATGCAAATGTTTTTTTTTCTTTTTTGATGTATGATTTTTAGCCATTTTAGTTTTGCAGCGTAATCAATCTTTGCAACATAATCAGCTTCGGTCAAAGGCAGCTGACAAGGTTGAGAAATCAACATTTCGTAAGTGATGTGCCACGTTTTCAAGATGAAGTTGTAACTGCATATTTGGTTTAAGGGTGGACAAAGTTGAGACTAGAAAAGTTGAAAGAGCAGGTTGATAGAAATCTCTAACAAGAGGTGAGTTTATTCAATAAACATCAATCTACTTTACTAAGAAATCTACTTCTAATTTCTTAGTGATTATGAATAAAACCTAAATTGTCATTACATTGAAAGTAGGTTGCTATTATGAGTCAAACTTAATGTGTGACTACATTGGATTTCTTTTACAAATACTCTATGTTGAGTTTGAATTTTAAAATGTTTAATATACATGACTTTTTTAGTGTCAATTGTATCAAATTATGCAATATAATGAACTTTGCACCTTTCTTAATCAATAAATCCAACAACGAAACCTCCACCCCATGTGAAGCATGGGCAACCTTCTACTTATAAATAAAGACACATAATATATTCTTTACCGGTTTTTTTACCAAGAAATAGAACATTGATACCCTTTTTAACAGGTTATCTAGAAGTTTAAGCATATAGAATACCAAAAAAAAAATACTTAGAAATCAGTTTCATAGATGGCTAACGAGATCATTTGTTTGTATAAGAAGAAAAAAAAAGATTGGTGTTTTTTAAGGTAGACTTTGAAAAGGCATACGACTCTATTAACTGGGACTATTTTTCGAGAATTTTAGAACTTAGGGATTTTTGGCATAATTGGTTCTCTTGAATTAGTGCTTACTTGACCTCATCTTGGTTCTCTGTTAATGGAAGCCCGACTAATGAATTCTAGCTTCAGAGAGGGCTTAGGCAAAGTGACCCTCTACCGCCTTTTCTTTTTATAATTGCTATGAAGGGTCTTAATGTAGCTATGGAAGATGCGGTTACTTATGGTATCCTTGGATTAATCAATGTGGGAACTCGTGGTTTGATTATGTCCCATTTATTGTATGTTGATGATCCTATGTTGTGTTTATAGGGGAATGGAACCAAGATAATGTTAGGAATTTGGTTCTTATTCTGAATTATTTTTACAGGGTTAACTACAACACCAAAAAATACTTATAGAAAAGGTTAACTAGAATTATTCTTATACCAACCAATGATCTCGTTAACCATCAAAGGTTAACTAGAAGTTTAAGCATCTAGAATACCAAAAAATACTTACAAAAAAGGGTTGGGGATGGTCTTTCTACTGTTTTTTGGGAGGATAGGTGGATGGGACATGATAAACTTAGAGATCGGTTTCATATATTATATGCTTTGGAGGTAGAAAAACATTGTAAAATTTGTGAACGATGGGTGGACGGAGCGTGGTTATGGAAGTGGAAAAACCCGATCAGGGGAGGGCTAAGCTTCATTTGTTTCTCAGTTTATGTGATAATGTTGTTTTATCTAGTGAAGGTGATCGTTGGATTTGGAATCTGGATCCGTCAGAATTGTTCAATGTTAAAAGCACTTGTATTCATATAATCATATCAACGATAAGTTGCTAGAAGGTGGTAATTTCAATTCTAGATGGTCAAAACTTTTCCGTATTAAAGTTATTATTTTCTCCTTGAGATGGCCTTTAAATAGGATTCCGATGAGAGATAGTCTTAGTGATAGGGGTATCGATGTTGGTTCTTTGTTGTGCCCGATTTGTCTTACAGTGCAAGAGTCTGTCACTCGTCTATTTTTTAGCTATCAAGTTTCAGTTCAATCATGGCGTAAAAGTTTCAGGTTATTTTAATCTTTCACTGTCGAAAATAAAGAATAACAAAAAAAATACATGAATGACCTTTTAAACAATAAAAACAAAGCTTTGTTAGTTTGAATGACATTACCCCCATCAAATAATTACTCAGTTTTATGCCAATGTAATGTCCAATACAAAATAAAATGCAAAATATTATTAGGCTAACATCCCCCCCCCCCCTCAAACTCACAATTCAACATTAATAAGCATCGAGAGTTTGTCAGACAAAAAATGAAATCGAGCAGTAAATGGCATTGTAAGAATATTAACAATTTGCAAAGTGGAAGGAACATAAGAATAGGAGATAGTGTCCTTCTGGAGATGATGATATGTGGAATTTAAATCAATCTCAATGTGGTTTGTGCACTCATGAAACAATGAATTATTGGAAATCATTATCGCACTCTCGTTGTCAAAATACAAAGGGGTAGGCTAAGATATGTGAACACCCATATCTACAAAAAGTCATCTCAACCAAATAATCTCACAAGTGGCGATAACCATGGCTCAATACTGGGATTTTGTAGAAGATAGAGATACAACATCTTGTTTCTTACTCTTCCATGATATCAATGAATCTCCAAGAAAAACACAATACCTAGTAGTTGTCACACCCCAAAATCGGAACGGCGGAAATGTTCTGGGGCGGAGGACGTCATGTACAGTATCACAACACAGAATAATAGTAAACAAGCAAACAACATTATCCATTTCATTAATAATGTACTTTAATACAAGTGTGTTTTGTATAGTTTATAAGACACCAAAAATGCGAATCAAAATAAAAGATGAGTCTTGAAATGTGCTCCATCTTCTCAAAAGATGGCCTCGGTACCTGTCTACTGATGACCTAAGAATTCAAGTTATTTTGAAAGAGTTTACCAGCTTTAAAGCTGGTGAGTTCATAAGTATTTTTGTGTCATTGATTGTATGAAAAATATTTGTATGTATTTGAATGTATAAGTTTGTAAATGTTTGTAGTAAATGTTTGTAGTAAATGTTTGTATCTCCTAGAAAATCCTATACTTTCTACTAAAAGTAGCCTTCTACTAAGGCATCAAATGTGTTGTATGTTTGTTCATTGTAAAAGTGAGTATTCCTCCCAAATGTGACTATTATTAATAAAATATAGTTTTTACATTACTGTTTATGTAAAGATCACAACGTAAGTGCAATGGGAAAATAACGAAGTACTGTAGTATTATGTTATAGTAACTACAGCTGTACTAACTACCTTAAACCAGTTGTCAATGAAGGTATAATGTGATGTAATTGTAACCATACTTGATCGACCTAGTAAAACACGACGCTCAAACATGTCGATATGGTATGACGTTCATCACCCGAAGACCTGCAGGTCCCATTGTAGCTAGCAGCAAGGTGTAGGACGGTCAGTCCAATATAGATCTATATACGAATTCACACTCTCCCTTCAGAAGACTCTGGTTACAAGACGAGCCATGACAGAGATGCCATTCCCCAACGTAGTGCCTCACATTTATGTTATAGTGTGTATGTGTTGTATGTACTAGTGTAGTGTATGTCCTCCATGATTCTCATCATAGTATGTTCTTTTGTATAGTATATAGTGTGTAAGTATTGTATGTACTAGTGTGTGTTCTCTCTGTATAGTGTATAGTATGTATTGAGTCATGTATGAACTGACTCTTTGTATGTTTCATTGTACTAGAAAGTAGTAAGTAGTATACCTCTAAACTATACCAATTATAGTTTACTAGAATTGTTGTTTGAATGACTTAGTAAGTTTATACACCTTTGCTATTCGAAGGTGTTGGAACTGAAGTAAAAGCTTTATATCCACAGATATATACATGATATATAACTAAGGATCAAACGACACTCGGACAAACAAAATAATACTCTAAATCCACAACCAAACAAGGAATAGGAGATAAAGCGAGTTATTAGTCCTGAGTCCTTCAAACCTTACTTATATAAATATATATGTATTAGACATGATTTTGACAATATATAAGTTTAAAGAATCGAAAGTAAAGATTTGGTAACTAAAATCAAGTTTTATAAAGAGTTTAACATGTAAAAGAGTTTGATAATCATTTTGAAGTATTTTTGTTGACAAAACAGTTAAAAGTATAGTAAATCCATTTGTTTGATAGTTATAAATCACATGTGATTGATATTATAACTATAATGATTCAACTTGTATCCCCCCATAAAACCGTTAAAAAACATTTAAAGGTTAATTAAGGGGTATGAACCCACCTTTAGTGAGTGATGCGACTATAAGATCGGTTTAGGAAGTTTAGTGTCAATTGCAAATTTGAGCACAAATGAATCCTATTAACCATATAATGACATATGTATGTATACAATTAGTGTTTGTAACAACTAATTATTAAATTTGGACCACCTTAAGGACTAGTAAACACTTATATTGAAGTGTTACAACCATATATGATTGTATATAAGGGGTATATGGCTATACAAGGGTGTGTATAGTCAAAATACACTACTTGTGTGTGTGTGGCCAGGGTGTGCGGCCATGGTGAGTGTGCGGCTGCACACTCCCCATGAAGTGTGCCAAAACGTATTTTAAGGCCTTAAGACTCATTTAGGAAGGTTTCTTACTTCATGCTCTAGCCTTATATGGAGTTCATTGTCATTTTAGGACCTAAAAAGGGTGTGTATGGCTGCACATGGTGTGTGCGGCCATACACATGGTGTGTACGGCCGTACACACCTGAAGATCATGAGAAATGGCGTTTTTCATGCATATATTCAAGTGGTCTTGGAATATTACAAGTTATGATAAGTGTACACACATTATATAGGTTTGAAAGGTTGATTATGGTCCCAAAATGAGTGTGTGTTATTGGTGTTTTTGTTGTTTTTGAAGATCTAACACCAAATAGGTGTTTTCATGGATCAAATCAAAGGCGAAGGCTAGTTATGGTCGTGTATTAACTAATCAAAAGGAAGAATTACTTACTTTTATGAAGATCGAGATGAAGTTTTGGATGGTACTTGAGAGAGAAACGAGATCGATCCAGCTTTGAAGGAGTGGAAAAAGTGTTCAAAAATAACTAAGGGTTATATATATAGGTGGGAGTGTCTGGCTGGAATGCGTGTGCGGCCGCACACATCTGTGTGTGGCCGTCCACTCAAGTGTGTGGCCACACACTGCATGCATTGGAGTGTTTGGCCCGAGTTTGCTTGATATGCATCGTGTTATCTCATTTTTAGGCTTATACCTTGATTGTACTAGTTTTAGAACACTCAAATGGACCCTAAATGGTGCTAAAAGACAGCGAAACGAGTCTAACTTTGATTGAATTGATCTATTCTACATGATAGAAATTTCGGGTTGTCACATCATCCCTCCGTTAAAGGGAATTTCAACCTGAAATTCGAGTTTAAGCAATGAAGTAGTTGCAGTTAACTAAGAGAAAAGTTGAGGATATTTCAATTTCACTTGATCCTCGTGCTCCGAGGTGAATTTTGGTCCTCGCTTAGCGTTTCAGCGAACCTTCACTATTGGGATGCGACTTTGCTTCGTCTGCTTGACCTCTCGGTCCATGATTTCTACAGGTTCTTCCATGAAGTTAAGACTCTTGTTGATCTCGATCTCGTCAAGTGGGATAACAAGAGTCTCGTCAGACAGACACTTTTTCAAATTCAAAACGTGAAAAGTAGAATGTACGTTACTAAGTTCGCGAGGTAGATTGAGTTTGTATGCTACAGGGCCGATTCTAGCAAGAATCTCGAAAGGCCCTACGTATCTTGGATTTAGCTTTCCACGCTTTCTGAAGCATATTAAGCCCTTCTAGGGTGAGACTTTCAAAAGAACGCAGTCTCCCACCTGGAATTCCAAAGGTTTCCTTCATTTGTCTGCGTAGCTTTTCTGTTGGTCTCTGGAGGCTTTCAATCGTTCACGAATCTGAACGATTTTCTCTGTCGTTTCCCGAATGACCTTCGGACCTGTAAGAGCGCTCTCAGGAACTCGTCCTTTAGCTAACTGCATGTCACCCACCTCAGTCCAGCACATAGGGGATCTGCACTTCCGGTTGTAGAGGGCTTCAAATGGAGCAGCCTTTATGCTCGTGTGATAACTATTGTTGTAGGAAAATTAGACAAGGGGTAAGTGAGTATACCATGCCTTCCCAAAGTCAATCACACAGACTCTCAGCATATCTTCCAGTGTTTGTATCGTTCTCTCACTTTTTCCGTCGGTTTGTGGATGGTAGGCTGTACTCATGTCCAACCTCGTTCCTAGAGAACATTGTAGCGACTGCCAGAACCTCAAAGTGAATCTACTATCTGTATCAGAGATAATGGATATAGGAACACCATGCAGTCTTATGATTTCCTTAATGTAAGTTCTTGTAGGCTTCTCCATCTTGTCAATCTCCTTGATTGGTAAGAAATGTGCGAATTTGGTCAATCTATCGACGATGACTCAAATGGCATCGAGTCCACCCGTTGTCTTGGGCAACTTGGTTATGAAGTCCATAGTAATCCGCTCCCATTTCCACTCTCGTATCTCCGGTTGTTGAAGTAAACCTGATGGTTTCTGGTATTCAGCCTTAACCTTTGCGCAAGTAAGGTTTTTACCCATGAAGGCAGTAATCTCTGCTTTCATGTTAGGCCACCAGTATAACTTTTTAAGATCCAGCTACATCTTATCTGAACCCGAGTGGACGGAATATCGAGTGTTGTGTGCCTCGGTCATGATCAAGTCTATGAAGCCACTGTGTTTCGGTGTCCAGATCTGGTCCATGAGGTAATAAACTCCATCACCCTTGACTTCCAAGTTTTTATCCATTCCTCGTAGGATTTCACGCGCCACATTTTCAGGTTTCAAGGCTTCGAGTTGAGTCTCTTTAATTTGTGTGGATAGATGCGAATGGATAGTCATAGTCAATGACTTGACTCTTGGACCAGAATATTCTTTCCGACTTAGGGCGTCTGCTACTACGTTGGCTTTACCCGGATGATAACGAATTTCACATTCGTAGTCCTTGAGTAGTTCGACCCACCGTCGTTGTCTCGTATTGTGCTCTTTCTAGTTGAATATGTGTTGTAGGCTCTTGTGGTATGTAAAGATAGTGCTCTTCATGTGTGGTATAGTTTACCTCGTAGGTCTTTAGCTGTCTTGAGGCATAGGCAATGACCTTACCTCGTTGCATCAGAACACAGCCGAGCTCTTTGTTTAATGCATCGCAATAGACCATGAAGTCTTCAATTCCTTCTGGAAGGGATAGTATCGGTGCGGTGCATCTGGCTTGTTTCAGCGTTTGGAATGCCTTCTCTTGTTTCTCTTCCCTGTCAAAGGCCACGGCCTTCGGGGTCAATGTTGTAAGGGGTTTCGCAATTCGTGAGAAGTTCGGTATGAATCTACGGTAGTAGCCAGCGAGGCCTAGAAATTGATGAATTTCTGTAGGCGTCTTCGGTGCTAACCAGTTTTCTATGGCCTTAATTTTGTATGTGTCCACGTGGATTCCCTCTTCGCTAACCACGTTTCCTAAGAATTTGACTCTTCGGATCCAAAATTCTCATTTTGAGAAATTCGCGTAGATTTTCTCTGATCGTAGTGTTTCTAAGATCAGCCGCAAGTGATTGCTATGCTCCTCCTCACTTGAAGAGTAGATAAGTATGTCATCGATGAATACAATGACGGACTGATCCAAGTAAGGACGACACACCCTATTCATTAAATCCATGAATACTGTGGGCACATTGGTCAATCCGAATGGCATCACTACGAACTCGTAGTGTCCGTAACGAGTTTGGAAGGCTGTCTTCGGGACATCCTCCTCTAACACTCGCAACTGGTGATACCCGGATCTCAGATCAATCTTTGAAAAGTAATTCACTCCTTGTAGCTGGTCAAACAAATCGTCTATGCGAGGCAAAGGGTAAGGATTTTTAACAGTTAGCTTGTTGAGCTCCCTGTAGTCGATGCACATATGAAACGATCCATCTTTCTTCTTGACGAACAAAATCGGTGCTCCCCAAGGTGAGAATCTTGGTCTAATGAAGCCCTTGTTGAGCAGTTCGTTAAGTTGTCCGGATAGTTCTGACATCT
This sequence comes from Lactuca serriola, assembly GCF_051521515.1. Classification (NCBI taxonomy): domain Eukaryota; kingdom Viridiplantae; phylum Streptophyta; class Magnoliopsida; order Asterales; family Asteraceae; genus Lactuca; species Lactuca serriola. Next base: position 176,169,325 of record NC_136412.1, on the reverse strand, counting down.
CAACTAGTGCTAGACGCTAGGGCGATTTGGCTACTGAGGTAACTCCTGGAACTAAGTCGATTCTGAACTCGACTTGTTGTTGCGGAGGTAATCCTGGTAGTTCTTCTGGAAAGATGTCGGGAAAGTCGCGTACTACAGGGATGTTTTTCAGATCTTTGGTTTCTTGGCTCGTATCAACAACGTGTGCAAGGAATGCACAATATTCCTTATGTAGGTACTTTTAAGCTTGAATACTTGAGTGATACTAAGGCTTGTGTCGGGTTTGTCGCCGTAGATAATAAGAGTTTCATTAGATGGAAGATTAAGGCGAACAGCCTTTTCGGAACACATGATGTCGACACGATGTAGACTCAACCAATCCATGCCGATAATGACGGCGAAACTTTTAATTGAGACCGGCATGAGGTCGATTGGAAATGAATGGCTATCTAGAGTTAGAGTACATTTGATGTATATACTACTAGTGCTCTCAGTTTTCCCGTTAGCCATTTCTACAGTGAACGGTTCTTTAATTGAGCGTGGTTGTTGTTTAAGTAAGTGAGCAAATTTCTGGTTCACGAAACTCCTCTCCGCTCCACTATCAAATAGTATGCATGCATAAGAGTTTTCAAGAAGAAACGTACCAGTCACCACTGTAGGATCAACAACTGCTTCCTTGTGGCCTATAGCCAAAACTCTTCCTGCTCCACCAGCATTTCCTGCCTTAGGGCAGTCGCTTTTGTAGTGGCCCACCTCGCCACATCCATAGCAAGACTGAGTCACACCAACGCTTGGGACCTGGTTGATTGGCCTTGCCGGGGCTTTGCAAAAGCGGGCAGTGTGTCGCTTTTTGTTGCAGTTGGAGCACTACAATTCCCGGCAGGGTCCATTGTGGTGGAAGCTGCATTTGTTGCACTTTGGCAAGTTCCCATCATACTGCTTTATCGGAGCAGCATCGACAGGTGCTATCGCGACATGAAACGCCACAACCTGTTGCTTTTTGGCAGCTTTTTGTTTCTTCTTGTCATCCCAGAACTTTCGCTTGTTGTCAGCGGCTTTGGGTGCTTCGGAGATGGCTAGGGTTGTTGATGACGGGGTACGGACCCCATGGTCAATGAGTCATTGTGCCAATCGCTTGGCACTATCAAAGGTAGTGGGGTTTGAAGCTAGAACATTCCCCTAAACTGGAGGCAACAGCCCCCAGATATACCTTTCTATTTTCTTTCCCTCCGTGGGAACCATGTTGGGACAGAGGGCCACCAGCTCGCTGTATCTGGTGATATACGAAACTATGTCGGAGTCCTTCATGGTTAGGCTCCATAGTTCTTGTTCTAATTTCTGGATCTTGCCCCGCGGGCAGTATTCCTCAATCATGAGGTCTTTCAGAGTTTCCTAGCCCATATCGTTTGTCACTATCAGAGTTAGTGACTTGACATGGCTATTCCAACATGTCAGGGCTTTTTCCTCTAAGGAGCAAGCAACAAACTTGACCTTGCTTCCTGCTGGGCAGCAAAAGATCTCGAAGATCGACTCTGTCTTTTCGAACCATTGCGAGAGGGCAATGACTCCGCCAATCCCTTTAAAGGACTTTGGCTTGCAATTGGTGAAGTCCTTGTAGGAGCACTCTCTCGAGCACACGAGGATTTCACCTTGAGTAGATTGAATAGGTGTTCCACCATCGCTGGCACCGGTAAAGTGATATTGAGCCATGGTTGTTGCCACAGCTGCAGCTACTGCAACATTCAGAGCTGTCGTATCGATTACTAGGGGAGGTGGTGGTGGAGGATTACGCCTTGTTGATTTGCGAGGAGGCATCCTTCAACTATAACTTTATAAAGATGAACATAATAGTAAGAATCAAATGTAATAATAATGAGATTGACTCATGGACTAACTCTCTATAGCCTAACAACACCATTGAACCGTATGATTGAATGTAGATCTAGTACTAGAAAGATGGAAGCATTAGGATAATAATTTCCATGATATTAGTTATCTGTCAATAATACTGGTATTACAGATGTATCAAGTTTGGGGAAAAATGACCTAGAAGTAGGTCTTACATCAAACCAAGATAGGAAAATTTTGACAGAGTTATGACCTAACACAAATTTAACAGATTCAAAGTCTTAACGTAGCTAGGAAATTAACTAGAGTGTTTACATAACTAAGTTATAACCAAAAGAGAGAGTTGAGTAGGCTTTATCTATGATGAGAACCACTAGAATGAGTCCTTGACTCGGATAGATGGCACTCCATGTCTCTCATGCGCCTGTCAGACATTTCCTGTCGAGCTCAAAGTTCCCTGACTTCAGCTTGGGATGCAGCTACCTGTTGCTGCAGAGTCTCATTGGTTCTCCTAGTCCTTTCCATAGCCTCTTCGAGATGGCGAATGTGGACCCTGTTAACACCAGATTTGGCGTCAATTTCCATGACTCGGTCGATGGCTGCCCTGCCTTGTTTGACATTTCGAGCAATCCCTCGGACCATGATGGGCAGGACTTGGTCAACTGAGCCTCCCTCGCTTAGATTGTAAAAGCTTCGGTCTCCATTGAAGGGTAAGGGCTGACCCTGGTCATCACTCCAACGGTTCAAGTTTGTCGCCCACAAGGATGTGGGGCCTTGAAATGTTGATCGGTGGTTGAGATTTGGGACTTGTCCCTCTTGGGGTAGGTTGTTGACTTCAGGCTCGGAGTCAGAACCATCCGAAAAGCCTTCTGCGAGGTGATCATCCAAAGGGATTGAATGCTCATCTTCGGGCTCGTCTTCAAGCCATCCAGCATTGCCTTAGTTTGGGAAGTATGGTTCGCCGTGGGGATGGAATCCAGCCATGATATCTATGTGAGAAAAGGTATATAAGAATCTTATATAAATAGACGTACTACTTAAGATAATTATAATATGATCCTTACCAGTTACATCAATACTTGTATAGTGCATACCAGTTATATGAAATCAAAACAGGATAGACCTTCGAATAAGTGACCCTAACTCTAAATCCACAATCAAACAAGGAATAGGAAGTAAAGCAAAGATCACATATTCTAAGTCTATGACACCTTAATCTCATATAACCTTAGCGTATCCACTTATCAACTATTAACCTACTTAGTAATGAACTTTTTAGTTCTCAAACAAGTAACTATCGTGACACAAAATACTCCTATAGTATTTTAGGTTTATGTTCTGTTCTAATGCTATCATTGTAGTAGTGTTGGTAAGTTTTTAGACTTGTTGCCATATCACAACTATTCCTGGGCATATGTTAATCACTTCTTAGACCAACATAGTTGATCAGGCTATGCCATTCCCAGAACTGACCATACATCTCCAAGCCTACTTGTGATATTCAACAATCATAATACTTTTGTTCTCTGTCCTAGTGACACTGATTTTTGTACGAATGCAGGTATGTATACTTAGTTAAATATTTTATTATTTAAAAGTATAAACTCTTGGTCTGAGTATTTTAATTCCATTGTGTTTATAGTTTGTATATATTTTATGGGTTGATATACTCAATTCACTATAAACAATGCACTAATACCAATCTGTCACACCCCAAAACCGGAACGGCGGAAATGTTCTGGGGCAGAGGACGTCATGTACAATATCACAACACAGAATAATAGTAAACAAGCAAAGAACATCATCCATTTCATTAATAATGTATTTTAAGACAAGTGTGTTCTGTATACTTTATACGACACCAAAAATATGAATCAAAATAAAAGATGAGTCTTGAAATGTGCTCTATCTTCTCAAAAGCTAGCCTCGGTACCTTTCTACTGATGACTTGAGAATACAAGTTATTTTGAAAGAGTTTATCAGCTTTAAAGCTGGTGAGTTCATAAGTATTTTAGTGTCATTGTTTGTATGAAAAAATATTTGTATGTCTTTGAATGTATAATTTTGTAAATGTTTGTATCTCCTAGAAAATCCTATATTTTCTACTAAAAGTAGCCTTCTACCAAGGCATCAAATGTGATGTATGTTTGTTCATTGTAAAAGTGAGTATTCCTCCCAAATGTGACTATCATTAATAAAATATAGTTTTTACATTACTGTTTATGTAAATGTTGGGTCGTATTTTGTGTTGCATCTATTGGGCTCGTTAGCTAGTCTAATATGTATCTCCGGTATGGGCCTGTCCATCCGTGAGTTTTGTAGGGTTTAGTATATATAGGTGCTTGGATGCATCTTAGAACAAGAGGACGATCAGTAACGATCAGAGATTTATTGTTCAGCAAGTTTATCGTTCTTGTTTTATAACCCTAGAATCCTCTACAGCGGAAGTTCTTAGTCGAGCTCTGCTGAGGATTGAGTAATCTAATCATTCGACACATCTTGATTCATACTTGGGTTATTTACTGTTTTTATATTCATCGCTTACCTGTTACAAAGATCTAATCGATCATCAAGTTAGTTTAATAACTTATCAATTGGTATCAGAGCAGGAGGCTGTGTTATTCCGCATTAACTAATATTTATTGAGCCGTCATTCCATAATTGACGTAACTCATCATTTATTTGTTTTGCCCTAATATTATTTATTACAAGTCTGATCTTTCAAACAGGTTAAACGATCAAGCATGGACGAGTCACAATCAAATCCCATCAACATCTCAAACAACATTGGATCAACGACGAAGATTCCAATTCTTTACACCCAGGATTACGAAGTTTGGGCACATCACTTCGAAGATTATGTCATCGGATCTGAAGACAATGGATATGTTATTTGGGAAGCAATCGTATCTGGACCATTTGCTCCTTCAGCAACGTCAAAAATCATTAAAACTCAGAAAGAGTATAATGATCTGTTAAAGGACATAAAGGATGTTGCTCAAGACGAAAAGGAAAAGTTTCAGTGCAACATTAAGGCATTGAGACTGATTCGATTCGCTCTTCAATCCGATACATTCAGGCTAGTGAGTTCATGCAGCACCGCTAAAGAAATATGGGATAGGCTGCGAGAGCTATATTCCAAATATGAAGATCTGGAGCATTCCATTCAGACCTTACTTTTATTAGAGTTTCGCGAATTTAAGCAGAATCCCGATGAAACTGTTACTCAGACGTTCGATCGCTTCAATCATCTTCTTAGTAAGATGACCAAACACGATATAAAAAGGAAGCTGATTGAACAAAAGGTTACCTTTTTGAATGGCCTTAGATCTAAGTGGAGAGCGGTTGTGTCCACTATTAAAGCTCATGAGCAATTTAAATCTTATTCATTGGCAAAGCCGGTAGGGATTTTGAAATCCCAAGAAAAGATTGTCTTGCAAGAGAAAAATGTGGTCTCAAGCCTGGGTTCCTTGGCCCTTCTGTCTAAAAGCAAAAGTGTGGTAGAGGATGAAGATCTCAACTTAGAAGATTATGATCTTACCTCTGATGATTATGCAATGATGGTGTCAAATCCAAAGAGGTTCATTAAGAAAAGGTTCCCTACCAATAAGAACCGAAATTGGCAGGGAAGCTATAGTTCTGAAAAGGTCAGCGAGGAACCGAAGGCAGAAGAACCAAAGAAAGAGGCGAAAGTTGAAGGAGATTCTGGTGTGAATTGCTACTACTGTGGAGGAAAGAACCACTATGCCAAAGACTGTGTCCTAAAGAAAATGGCAGAAAAAGATGAGGAAAATGATGAAGAGGCTGTGTTGATGAAAAAGCTTGAAGAGATCAAGAGAAAGAAAGCTGCCACTAATCCTTCGATGAATGCTTTAATTGTGCAGGGTTCGGTAGCGGATGATGAGTTCGGTGGCGTGCAGGTCTGGTCAACCGACTCAGAGGATGATGAAGTCAGGAAGCCATCTCATGGAAAGGATTATGTGGCTAGAGGTAAAGAAAGCAGTGGGAAGTGCTTGATGGTGACGGATGTATCTCAAATGAGGGGATACAATACAGACGGTGGGAATGAAGAAACGAAGGAGCGAGAGGACTTATGCTTCACAGCAAAACCTCTCAGCGTGCAGTTCAATGAGCTTGATGAGTTGATCAAGAAGGTACAATCCGTTTTTGTTTCATTCAAAGTCCCACAAAATTCATGTGAAAAAGAATTAAAAAACTTAAACTCTAGAATCTCAAATCTAGATAGCAGTTTAACTCAAACACGGGTCACCAATTCTAACCTAACTGACCAAATAAGCAGGGTGTCATCAAAAAGTGAGGAACGGAGGATGTGGATAGAGTTGAAGGAGTCAGAGCTGATCAAATCTAAGGACGAAAACATTTATTTACAAAGAGACAATTTGAAACTTTTGAAACAAAGAAATGTTTTTTGTTTAATTCCTGAGCGGCTTTACTCTAACAACACTCAACTTCATTTGAACTCTGAAATAGGGCAGAAAATTCATCGCATGATTTTGCCCTTCCTTGAGTTTAAGGAGGATGAAATCGACGCTGAAGCATATAATTGCGAAAGTGTAGTTTCGTCTGATGATGTGAATCCGACTTACATGTATGGTCTAGACAAAATCGAATCTTTTATAAAGTCCAAGGACCATAAAGACATGCTGAAAAACCTTTTGGATGAAAACGATAAACTGAAACTAAGGACCAAAACTATACAAAAATTTGACTCATTGAATGCCAACTTGAGCTCAGAAATAAAATTGATGTTGAAAACGCGTCTAAGCTTAATGAGGATGATGATATGAGCGTAATTTCTGTAGAGGATGAAGTCGACTGTTCTGAGTTTGTCAAGAGCGAACCCGAAAACCACAAAAATCTTATTTCTGAAAATTCTGTGGAGTTTGCTCGTTTGTCCTAAAATAAGTCCCCGATTTTAGAAGAAAAGGCTGTTGTGTACCAAAAGGTGAGAACAACACCAAATCGAGTGTATAAGGTCACCGGAGTAACCGAACATCAGACAGCCGAACTCACAGCCATTGTAAACGAAGATAATGCTGATGGTTGTGATGAATTTTTTTGGTCTGCTCGTATAGACAATGCTGATGAAACCGTTGGTCTGTCAGAACGGACGTCCCGGAAAACCAAAGGCAGATATGTGCCAGAGCCACTAAACAAGCCTGACAACTTCGATGTGCCAAGTACTAGTGGTACAAAAGAAGTTCATGTAGAAGAAGTCACTCCTTCAAGCGAAACATCATCAGTTCAAAGTGAACCGGTTGACAAAAAGCAAAAGCAAAAAGCCAACATCCACCGACAGTCGAAGCAAGTAAAGGATCAAAAGCAGCAAAGGAATCTGAGATACAAAAAGAATCTCTCAGAGCGAAAACAGTTCTGGCAATCTCAAAATGCCCATTTTTTTATCATGACAGAAATTCGAAGTCAGAGAAAAGTGCTGTTAGGCCGCAAGAAAGTAGTAACAACCGAAAGGACAGGTTCGGTTCTGAAAGGAATAACAACCGAAGGAAAAGGTTCGGTTCAGAGAACACCAGCTACCGAAAGCATAGGTTCGGTTCCGAGAGCAAAAGCTACCAAGGTTCAAGGTTCGGTCCCACTAATGACCAAAAAAAAGGACCACCTAGAACCTCAAGTCAAGAAAACTTCTCAGTCTAACTTCTCTCGTTCTAATTCTTCTCAACCCCATTCTAAATCCAATTCTGTTCGAACTCAAAATCCAAAATCTTCAACGGATTTGAAAGGAAAATCGAAGGTTTCCTCAGTCAAGAATGATCAAAAGCATTCTAAGGCCCAAACGTCAAAACCTGAATCCAAACCGTCTGTAACAAATCCCAACAAAATTAAAGTTTTCACCATTAAAAAGAAAGATGAAACAAATTTAATAAAAAGAACATATCTTGTTGACATCTCTCTTACTATTCATGTTCCTGTGAAAGGCTCACGTGGACCCAAGAAACTTTGGGTTCCTAAATCTGCTTGATTTTTGCAGGTTATCAGTGATGAGCAGTTCGACGAAGAATGGTATATTGACAGTGGTTGCTCACGTCACATGACAGGGAGGAAGGAAGAGTTGAGGGAATTTCGATCTCTTCCAAACGGCGGGAATGTCAAATTCGGGAACAACTCATACGGCACAATAAAAGGTTATGGGATGATTACAAATGGAGACTTCACGATTAGAAAGGTTGCATATGTTGAAGGACTACAGCATAACCTCATCAGTGTATCTCAACTTGTTGGAGGTACCGGTCTTAATGTTTCGTTTGATGATGAGGGTTCGGAAATAATAGAGAAGAAAACAAAAAGAGTGATTCTCAAATCGGAGCACAAAGGCGAAATGTTTCCTCTTAATCTCAAACCTATCAAAGGAAATCCAGCTATCTGTCTGTTATCCAAAGCACATTCTGATGAAAGCTGGTTGTGGCACCGAAGGCTCTCCCATCTCAACTTCAAGGATATCAACAAACTTGTCACCGGAGGTCATGTTCTGGGTCTTCCATTGCTCAAGTTTGATCGAGAACATTTGTGTGCTGCGTGTGAAATGGGGAAGCAGAGTCGTCAAAGTCACCCATCCATCATAAACACTAAAGTCGTTGAACCACTTGAGTTGATTCACATTGACTTGTGTGGTCCATCGTCTATCGAAAGCATTGGTGGTAGCAAGTATATTCTTGTTATTGTTGATGACTTTTCATGTTTTACGTGGGCTTTCTTTTTGAAGCACAAATCTGAGGCAACTCTCAAGCTAAAGATGTTTATCAAGCAGGTTGAAGTGCAGCTGAGGAAAGTCGTTCGCAACATCAGAAGCGACAATGGGTTGGAGTTCAAAAATAGAGAATTTGAAGACTTTTTAGCAGAAAAAGGAACCGGTCACAACTTCTCAGCTCCCTACACCCCTCAACAAAATGGGATTGTCGAAAGACGAAACCGATCTTTGTGTGAGGCGGCCCGAACCATGCTAAGTTTCGCTTCTCTACCTCTATATTTCTGGGCTGATGCTATTGTTGCAGCATGTTTTACTCAGAACAGGTCCTATCTCAATAAGCGTTTCACTCTTACTCCGATTATCAACAACAGAAAGCCCAATGTCAAATTCTTCCACGTATTCGGCTCACGATGCTTTATCTTCAATTCTAAAGAACATCGTAACAAGTTCGACGTAAAAGCCGATGAAGGGATTTTTCTGGGATATTCTCTCACTTCGAAATCATACAGGGTTTTAAACAAGCGTTCGAGGAAGATAGAAGAAACGTGTTATGTGACTTTCGATGACAACTATGTCAAGAAGCTGAAGGCCACGGAAGAAACAGTTGGAGAAATCTTCTCTCAAACAGGCCAAGTCACAGCCTCGATTGCAAATTTGTTTGAGCACTTTGTGGAGTTGTTCGATGAACCGGAGAAGGCTACTCTCTCAGAAGCTAATGCAGCAGACAACAAAGTTGATCATCTGAAGCAAATCGTCGATGACGCTGCCAAACGACTGGGTGAAGGAGAATCAGTTCCAACTGAACCTTCTCAGCACGGTGCTTCAGTTGAGGGGGAGAATCCATCTTCTTCAAAACAGCCAAGTTCACAAGTTGAGGGGGAGAACTCTTCTCCAGCTGCACCCGAAAGCTCTACTGCACCTGAAGGTACTGTAGCTCCCGAAGGCTCTACTGCACCCGAAGGTACTGCAACACCCGAAAGCTCGACACCACCCGAAACTCCTGTAGCTCCGGAAAGTCAAGATTTACCTGAAAGCTCATCAGTCGAGGGGGAGAATGCCGATATGTTTTATGACGATGACAGTTAATCTGAATTAGAAGATATGGTAAATGTTGAATTAGATCCATCCTATGATCCAAATTACCCTCCTCTTGTCAAATGGACTAGAGATCATCCTGTTTCACAGGTTGTGGGTAATGTCTCTAAAAAGGTGTTGACCCGATCTCAACTGAAGGCAAAGCAAACATCTTTATTTTCAAAAGTAGAGTTCTGTATGTTTAACTCTTTCGTCTCAAAAGTTGAACCGAAGACAGTAAACACTGCTCTTGATCACTCTGATTGGGTTCAAGCTATGCAAGACGAACTTAATGAGTTCGAAAGAAATATAGTTTGGCGCCTCATTCCAACTCCTCAAGATGCCTCGGTTGTTGGTCTCAAATGGGTCTTTAGAAATAAAATGGACAAGGAAGGCAATGTTATAAGAAGCAAAGCCCGTCTAGTGGTGAAAGGATACTGCCAGGAGGAAGGAATCGATTATGAAGAAACTTTTGCTCCTGTAGCTAGGCTGGAATCTGTTCGAATATTTCTTGCCTATGCTGCACATAAGAACTTTGAGGTCTACCAAATGGACGTAAAGTGCGCATTTCTAAATGGAGAACTCGAAGAAACAGTGTATGTGGAGCAATCTCTGGGATTCATCAATGAACAATATCCCAATCACTGCTATATTCTGGACAAAGCGGTTTATGGACTGAAACAAGCACCTAGGGCCTGGTATGAAACGCTAACCAAGTTTTTAAAGATGTCCAAATTCAAACAAGGTTCGGTTGACCCAACCTTCTTTCGTAAGAAGGAAGGTAACCACCTTATGATTGTTCAAATCTATGTCGCTGATATCATCTTTGGCTCAACGAATCCTAGCTTAACAGCTGAATTCAGAAAGATGATGGAGACTAAATTTTAAATGAGCTCAATGGGTCCGATTAACTTTTTCCTTGGTTTAAATATCAGACAGGGACCCGAAGGCATCTTTATTAACCAGGAAGCTTACACCAAGACTCTCCTTGCTAAATTTGGCATGATGGGAGACTCAAAGGTTAAAGTTCCAATGGCGTTCAACACCAAGCTCACTCCATCCTTGGATAAGCCAGCAGTTGATATTATGCTATATCGCCAGATGATCGGTTCTCTAATGTACCTTACTGCTAGCAAGCCTGATATAATGTTTTTTGTTTGTTATTGTGCTAGATTTCAGGCGAATCCTCGTGAACCTCATATGCTTGCAGTGAAGAACATACTTCGGTATCTCAAACGAACTACCACTCTCGGTTTATGGTATCCATCCAACTCAGGTTTCTTCGTTCAAGCCTACTCAGATGCAGACCTTGGAGGTTGTGGACTAGACAGGAAAAGCACCACTAGAGGCTGCCAATTCCTTGACAGGAAGTTGTTTAGCTGGCAATCAAAGAAATAGACTTGTGTATCTCTGTCTACAGCTAAAGCAGAATACATCGCAGCTGCCTCCTGTACTTCTCAAGTGATTTGGATCCAAAGCCAACTTCGGGACTATGGACTCAATATGAAAAAGATCCCACTATATTGCGACTCTGAAAGTGCAATTAGGATCTTTCATAACCCAGTGCAACACTCCAAGACTAAGCACATAGCACTGAGGTATCACTTCATTAAGGATCATGTGGAAGAAGGGAACGTCGAAGTTCATTTTGTTCGAACCACTGATCAACTGGCATGATGAATCGGAGTCAGTACCAAAAATTACCTCTCAAGATCAAAAGTAAGAAGCGAAATAGACCGAATGTTCGGGTTTGGGTCTCTTGTATGCCAAAATAGACCGAACGCTCGGGTTCGGGTCTTGATCTGGTGTACCAAAATGAACCGAACGCTCGGGTTCGGTTGTATCATCTGATCTTCGCTCATCACTCAAAGGTAGTTTCCTTGGTTGTAAATCTCTTGTATTACTTTTCCAAATTCATTTATCTTATTGTCAAAGTTCTTATCTATTTCAAACTTATTTTTTTTTTGGCAACCGAAATAGATCGAACGTTCGGGTTCGGTTCCAAAATTTTTCTCACCCGAAATAAACCGAACGCTCGGTTTCGGTTCCAAATTTTTTTTTCTCAACCGAAATAGACCGAATGCTCGGGTTCGGTTCCAACATTTTATTTATTTATTTATTTTATGTCTTATTTTTTTATTATTATCAAAAACTCCAAAATATTTTTTATCCTTTTATTTTTTTTTCTTTTTTTGTAAATTCAAAATTTCCAAAAATATTTTTTAATTTTTATTTTTTTATGTTGGCTCTTATTTTTTTTGTATGTCTCTTTGTGGGTAAAACATTTCACTAGCTAAGTGTCCCTAGAAGCATGTTGTTGTATGTGTCCAAAGCCTCATCTGATTCTGAATAATAGCCTTACTGACTTGGTACAAACAAACCTTGTCTTCCCAATTAGGCTCTCATAATTATTCTAATCATGAGCTACCTAACTCTCTTCTCACATGAGATAAGAGTTGTCTGCTTGGTCCCTATTTTTATAGCAGAGGTACTTTGGTGTCTTTACACCACCTACATTACTTTTCTCCATCACATTCGCTTCACAAACGTAACCCTTGAGACTCTCAGATATTACCATTGAGGTTTTTGGTTGCACAATTTCTGTGTTCATGATCTTAGCTTCGTGTCACTACGTGCTATGTGAAACCCAAAATTCAATACCTATTATGCATTGACGGTGAGCAATTAATTTGCTCTAGCTTTCACTAATGAATTGACGGACTTATCCATGGGGGTACAACACGAAATCTTTATTTTTCTTTTGAGTGATTCCTATGAAATTGTTAAATCCAATAACATTTCTTCCCTTGGGATCCAGTTTTATTTTTTTGAGATTTCATATATATTCGTTTACCTTGCTACTTACATTATCTCCAACCTACTTGTTCAACAGACTACATTGGTCTCACAAGTACTTCGTTCGATTTCTATCTTATATCAAGATTAGGAATTCTGAATCGAAGCGAAAGCCACCCTCATAAGCCTAATTAAAAGAAGCCTTTCAACACTTCTTGATAAGTGTCTGATTGTTATTTAACGGGAAACCACACAAACACTTTAAAGTCTCTCTTGACTTTGAAGGAAGAGATTCGTGCTCGGGATCCATTGTTTCGTGTCTTTATTGACATCACATAATCCCTCAAAAAGTGTTGCTTTATTTCTTTTCTTTTACACACTCAGCACGAAAATCTTTTTGATTTTCCAAAATTCTGGTTTCATTAATTTCAAGGTGTTTTAATTGGAATTGGTTGTTATAAAAGATTGTGGTGAATATTGATCCACGTGGAAGATTTAATTTTAAAAGATGCCGTTTTACTCTAAAGAGATAAGATGACGACATGATGACTCAGGCAGGAGTCCAATCGCTTTGATTTCAAACGGCGCAAGAGGGAAAAGCATGCGAATAGGAACAGTTTCATCTCCAAATGGCGCCTGATGGGAAGGCGTGTAATTAGGGCCTGACATTCTCTCTCATACGTGATCATCGGCAACCCCAACTGTCACGCGTCTGTCACCTCCGAAAAACCCTTCGTTTTTCAATCAAAGATTTGGGAAAGATTCTTCTCTCTCCTTTACCCTCAGTATAAAAGGCAATGTAAACCACCATTTACCTCTTTACTGCACCTATATTTCCAGAGAGCATGAAATCCTTCAACCTTTACTGTTCATCATCTCTCCCACTTTCTTCACAGCAATGGCGGATTCTTCCTCAGTTCACGTAACATCTCACATCTTGCCCATTCACCCACAACAGAGTTTGATCATTGATCTTACTCCTCAGGTGTACGATGTGTTCATGTTTCTCATTATCGAATGTCGAAAGTACTCCTCCATCGCTCCTGCTCTTACCAGGGCTGAAGCTGTTCCAATGGAGTTCCTGTCACAAATCTTTGCCACGGCTCACTACAACAAGGTCGTCGACAGGATTTTCTTCGATGTCTTTGAGCACAAGGCGTCGATTTCTAAGCAAAGGTTCTGTACGCTGTTAGGGTTTGACGCTGATTCTTCGAGGGTTAATCCGAAAACCATTCCTATGGGTCATCTGTTCAACATGTTCTACAACATGGGGTACACTGAGGTGCTCACTACTGTCACGAAATTCAAGAAGTCGTGCCTGCCCCCTCAGTGGAATGGAATGTTCACTGTTCTTTTCATGGGCTTATCTGAACGAAGTGCTGGATCGGATGGGGCAAGTCGTCTGTTCCTCTCCATCATGTACGGGATCTACAATGGCAAAAACATGGACTACGGGTCAGTCCTATGGCAACAACTCATTCAGAGTCTCTCTTCCACTTCCCGGCACTCAGAGATTTCATATGCCCGGTTCTGGACTATTGTTACGAAATGGGTGATGGACAAGTACCACGTCCCCATTGTCGCTGGTGCTCTAATGTCTTCGATTGGTACTTTCCATACCACGAAGATCATTGTGTCGGATGTTTCTAAGTTTCCCTTCAAGGGGTCTATCCCGGAAACGATGTATGGTGATGTTCCTGCTGATAGCAGGATTATCAGAACATACAAGGAGTTCAAACGTTCTAGTCCGAGGGATCTTACTCTAGAGATGCTGAAATCAATTCATGACGCTGACAAGCCTGCTCCTAGAGGCAAGAAGGCTGACAAGGGAAAACAGGTGGCAAAGGGGGCAAAAGGCCCATCTCCCAAGAAGAGGAAAACCACCAGGGCTGCTCAATCTCCATAGCAAAAGAGGAGAAAAACTCAACCGAGGCGAAAGCTGATTATCGCTTCATCCTCAAGCGACTCTGAGGAAGAGAGTTCTGATTCTGAAGGCTCTCCTCGTGGTAACACTCCACCACGATCTCCAACCCCTGAAGTTCATGTTTCTACTTCTCCTATTTCTTCTCCACCCGTTACCATTCCTATTTCTATTCCCCCATAACTTCCACCACTCAAATACCACCTACTTCCATCCCAATACCACCACCAATATTTACCGAAGCAACCACCACCACCACTGCAGATGTTAGAACCAACGTATCTGATACGGTGGTTCATACCGACGCACCAAAATCCACCTCAGCACCTGAACCCACACCAACAACTGAACACACCACCCAACTCGAACCTACTACTACTACCGAACCTCCAGCTTCACCACCACCATCTTCTCCTGCTCACGCATCAGAGGAAGAAGAACCACTCCTTGGTGGGGAGAACATGACCTTTGACTCGGTCTATTACAGTCCGTTTCAAGTGCAGAGTGATGACGATGACGACGCTCCTGTCACCAAAAGGCATCTCAAGGAGCTACATGTCAAAATAGATTCGCTCATCGCCTCGTCTTCCACCTCTCAGTCCTCCATATCTGAAGCTGCAATTCAGAAAATTGTTGAGGCTTTTTCCAAAGCTCAGCAAGTTTCCCTTGATTCTGCCACTGCCGCCATAGATGCCTCAACCAAAGCCTGTCAGGCAGCGACCGAAAAAGTCGATAAACTATTTTCTGATGCCTCTTCCCTGTTGAAATCTTTACAGGAAAGTGCTGAAGCCACCAAGACTACGCTGGAACCCATTATTAACCAGTTGGCTACATCAGTCGCTTCTGAGCTGAAGTCGTTCGCTTCCCTCAAACAATCTATTTCGGACGAGAACTCCGCTTTCAGAACAAGCATTGAAGAGCGTCTCTCAAAGCTTCAAGAAGACTTAGCTGCCGAGAACACTCTAATGGATGTTCTTGCAAGGAAAACTACTGCTCTGAAGGTCAAGACAACTCTCCAACTCTCAACAGGAGATTGAGTCTCTTCGAACTGAAAGAGAGGTGGTTAAATCGTGTGTTTCGGATGTCCACTCTGCTATCTCAAACATCCTTGAAGCACATGATCCAATTCTCAACTATTCTGTCAGGCGTGACCTTGCAGAGAAGCTCGCTCCCGCCCTCTCTCTACTCAGAAAAATCGAAGGGCTCCTTGATTTCGTGTCCATTCCGAAACAAGGGGGAGAAAAAGAACAAGTGTCTCAACCACCTCCTACTTCAACAGCAACACATACAACCGAACCTCCTCCAGTAGGCCAAGCCTCCGGTTCCGGTGTGAAAGACAAAGGCAAAAAGATTGCTGAGGAGAGTGAAGATGATGATAAAGAGATAATTGCCGACATTCTGAAGCGGCAAGGTCGGGATAAAGAGGCTGATATTAGTGCTCGTGTGGCTAGAGAGGCTGAAGAAGTCGAAAGGAAACAGAAAAGAAGCCCACGACCTTCTTGAGAGCAGGAAAACTCTTTTTCCTTCCTGGACTCTTGAGAGACTGATTAAAGAAGCCATTGACACACCAAGTATCTTGTGGCTAGAACCTGTGATCTCTTTAGATCGTTTTAACACTGTCGACTCACAGTTTGACATGCCACTGACCCGAAAGGCATTTATCTTTCATGCCTTTTCCAACATTGCAGAGTTTCCTCATCCTCATCCACAAGTTGATCGGGACTTAATCGACTTTTATCTGAAGGCTGCTCAACCCCAATACCAGACCTAGAGCGCTCAGAAAATCGTCAATGTTCGGGTCCTGAAGCCCTACAGGGAAGGCAACTTCACCAACATTCGGTTCAAGGTACTTCGGGGATCTGCCAAGACCGAACATGCCATCTCACTTACAGATCTTCCCAACCTTAATCCCCATGATTGGATTATCCTGCACAACATCCTTCTTACAAACGAAGTTGAATATGGTCCGATCATCGACCACTTTAAGAGGATGCTTGTATGTTATATCATGGAAGTTGCTTTGATGGATCAGGAGATTGCGAGCATGTTCAAGAAGAAACCTACCATATCTCCTGTTGGCTCTGCCAGTGATCTCAACATGATGCAGATGGGGAAGATTGACCCGAAGAGAAACTCCATCATGTTTACCAGGAACGAAGGACAAAAATGTCTTTTCGCCTTGGCAGACAAACATCTCTACACCACTGCCTGTTTGGAACACGTTTTGGGGATCATCCATCGATGCAAGCAGAACACAGCGGATGATGTTAAGTACTTTGATGACATGATTCAATGGTACATTCGGTTCAGACAGACTATCCTGGCGCTGATCTCACGTCTGTTTGATACAACGAAGAAGGTTCCCGCTATTGGCCCAAGCAAGAAGAAGAAGTAGTCTCGCTCCAAATTGACGCAAAGGGGGAGATTGTTGGGTCGTATTTTGTGTTGCGTCTATTGGGCTCGTTAGCTAGTCTAATATGTATCTCCGGTATGGGCCTGTCCATCAGTGAGTTTTGTAGGGTTTAGTATATATAGGTGCTTGCATGCATCTTAGAACAAGAGAACGATCAGTAACGATTAGAGATTTATTGTTCAACAAGTTTATCGTTCTTGTTTTGTAACCCTAGAATCCTCTACAGCGGAAGTTCTTAGTCGAGCTCTGCTGAGGATTGAGTAATCTAATCATTTGACACATCTTGATGCATACTTGGGTTATTTACTGTTTTTATATTCATCGCTTACCTGTTACAAAGATCTAATCGATCATCAAGTTAGTTTAATAACTTATCAGTAAAGATCACAAAGTAAGTACAATGGGAAAATAATGAAGTATTGTAGTATTATGTTATAGTAACTACTGCTGTACTAACTACCTTAAACCAGTTGTTAATGAAGGTATAATGTGATGTAATTGTAACCATACTTGATCGACCTAGTAAAACACGACGCTCGAAGACTATGAGATGGTATGACATTCATCACCTGAAGACCTGCAAGTCCCACTATAGCTAGCAGCAAGGTGTAGGACGGTCAGTCCAGTATAGATCTATACACGAATACACATGCTCCCTTCCCTTCAGAAGACTCTAGTTACAAGACGAGCCATGACAGAGATTCCATTCCCCGAAGTAGTGCCTTACATTTATGTAATAGTGTGTATGTATTGTATGTACTAGTGTAGTATATGTCCTCCCTGATTCTCATCATAGTTTGCTATTTTGTATAGTATATAGTGTGTATGTATTGTATGTACTAGTGTATGCTCTCTCTGTATAGTGTATAGTATGTATTGACTCATGTATGAACTGACTCTTTGTATGTTTCATTGTACTAGAAAGTAGTAGTAAGTAGTATACCTCTAAACTATACCAATTATAGTTTACTAGAACTGTTGTTTGAATGACTTAGTAAATTTATACACCTTTGCTACCCAAAGGTGTTGGAACTGAAGTAAAAGCTTTATATCCACACATATATACATGATATATAACTAAGGATCAAACGACACTCGGACAAACAAAAGAGTACTCTAAGTCCACAACCAAACAAGGAACAGGAGATAAAGCGAGTTATCAGTCCTGAGTCCTTCAAACATTACTTATATAAATATATATGTATTAGACATGATTTTGACAATATATAAGTTTAAAGAATCGAAAGTAAAGATTTGGTAACTAAAATCAAGTTTTATAAAGAGTTTAACATGTAAAAGAGTTTGATAATCATTTTGAAGTATTTTTGTTAACAAAACAGTTAAAAGTATAGTAAATCCATTTGTTTGATAGTTATAAATCACATGTGATTGATATTATAACTATAATGATCCAAATTGTATTCCCCCCCCCATAAAAGCATTTAAAAACATTTAAAGGTTAATTAAGGGGTATGAACTCACCTGTAGTGAGTGGTGCGACTGTAAGATCGATTTAGGAAGTTGAGTGTCAATTGCGAATTTGAGCACAAATGAATCCTATTAACCATATAATGACATATGTATGTATATAATTAGTGTTTGTAACAACTAATTATTAAATTTGGACCACCTTAAGGACTAGTAAACACTTATATTGAAGTGTTACAACCATATATGATTGTATATAAGGGGTATATGGCTATACAAGGGTGTGTATAGTCAAAATACACTACTTGTGTGTGTGGCCAGGGTGTGCGGCCATGGTGAGTGTGCGGCTGCACACTCCCCATGAAGTGTGCCAAAACATATTTTAAGGCCTTAAGACTCATCTAGGAAGGTTTCTTACTTCATGCTCTAGCCTTATATGGAGTTCATTGCCATTTTAGGACCTAAAAAGGGTGTGTATGGTTGTACATGGTGTGTGTGGCCGTACACATGGTGTGTGCGGCCATACACACCTGAAGATCATGAGAAATGGTGTTTTTCATGCATATGTTCAAGTGTTCTTGGCATATTACAAGTTATGATAAGTGTACACACGTTATAGAGGCTTGAAAAAGTGATTATGGTCCCAAAACTAGTGTGTGTTCTTGGTGTTCTTGATGTTTTTGAAGATCTAACACCAAATAGGTGTTTTCATGGATCAAATCAAAGGGGAAGGCCAGTTATGATCGTGTATTAACTAATAAAAAAGAAGAATTACTTACTTTTATGAACATTAAGATGCAGATTTAATTGGTACTTGAGAGAGAAACGAGTTCCAGCTTTGAACGAGTGGAAAAAGTGTTCAAAAATGACTAAGGGTCATATATATAGGCGGGAGTGTGTGGCTGGAATGGGTGTGCATCCGCACATACTTGTGTGTGGCCGTAAACTTAAGTGTGTGGCCGCACACTCCATGTGTTGGAGTGTTTGGCACGAGGGTGCTTGATATGCATCATGTTATCTCATTTCTAGGCTCCTACCTTGATTGTACTAGTTTTAGAACACTCAAATGGACCCTAAATGATGCTAAAAGATAGCAAAACGAGTCTAAATTTGATTGAATTGATCTATTGTACATGATAGAAATTTCGGGTTGTCACAGTAGTGGACTTATGATCATAAATATCACTATCTCAATTCGCATCACTATAGGCACGTAGCTCAAGAGAGGATGTAGATGGAAATACAAGGGTGCAGAACTGAGTACCACGAAGATATCTCAAAATACGAAGAACAAATCCCTAATGAATAGTAGAAGGAGCAGTGACAAACTGGCTAACCACATGAGCTGCATTAGCGATATCCTGTCTAGTGACAGTGAGGTAAACCAAACTCCCTACAATGGTATGATAAAGGTTTGGATCTGATAAGGGGACACCATCAGTTGGAGAATACTTTGCATTAGTCTTTATGTGTATATCAACTGTCTGATTATCCGTGAGTCGTACTCAATCAAACAAATCTAAAATAAACTTTGTTTGAGATAAAAGATAACCCTTTGGAGATTGAGAAACTTCAATCCCCAAGAAATAATGTAGCAAACCCTTTGGAGATTGATAAAGACATTATACCATCATGATCATCACTAGCAATAATCATGTCATCAACATATAAGGAAAGATTAATCTGAATTGTACTCGTACACCAAACAAATAGAGTCGAATCATGATTACTTGGTTGAAAACCAAGCGAAGTAATCACCATATAAAATTTCTCAAACAAAGCATGAGGGGCTTGTTTGAGACCATATAGTGCCTTCTAAAGTCAACAAACTTCACCTGGTTGGTGAGAAATACCTGGGGGATGAGAAAAGTATACTTCCTCATGAAGACCATCGTTCTAGAATGCATTCATGACATCCATTTGAAAAAATTTCCATTGGCAAACGGAAGAAACTGCAATCAAGGTAAGAACAATCATCATTTTTGCAACATGAGCAACAACTTCTTCATAATCCATACCATACATTTATACGTACCCTTTCGCAAAAATTATGGCTTTATAGTGCTCAACAGATCTATTAGACTTTGATTTAATTTTATATATCCAATGACAACTAATCATGTTCTTTCTTGGTAGAAGCATAACCAAATCCCATGTATGAGTCTGATAAAGAGCTACAAGTTCCTCAGCCATAGCGCTTTGCCAAAGGGGATTAGAGATGGCTTCTTTGTAGGATGTTGGCTCAAAGAGTTGATATACATTAGTAATAAAGGAGGCAAAAAAACTGGTGAGTAATAGGAATAGACAAAGTCAGGAAGATTTGTGGACTTCTTATTACGATAAGGCCTCGATGATGAGGGATCCTGATAAGTTGCAGGAATTGGATCAGCGACATGTTATGGATCAACGGTAGGTGGTGGATCAACAGATGGTGGTGGATCATTGGCAGGTGGTGAATCATTAATGTCAATGCTAAATGGATCAATAGTACGAAGCTCATCTCGAGTTGCATCATGTGACTGAACATGAATGCTATAGAATGGAATGTGCTCCAAAAAGGTGACATTGCGAAAGACATACAATTTTTTATTCGACAGATCATAACACTGATAACCTTTTTGAAAAATACTGTATCCTAAAAATATACAAAGGGCTGATTTTTAAGACAACTTATCTCTCTCTCTCTCTCTCTATATATATATATATATATATATATATATATATATATATATATATATATATATACAAGGCTTCAAGAGAAAATAGGTACACCCAAACACTCGTAATGAAAAATACTTTGGAAGTTGCCCGAGCAACATGTCATAAGGATACTTCCCCGAAGTGTACGCGTAGGAATGCAATTAATAACGTAAGTGGAGGAAAGAAGTGAGTCTCCCCAAAACATATTGGGAACTTAAGCAGAGAGTAGCAAGTATCGTCTAGTTTTTAGGAGATGTCGATTTTACAACACCATCCTGTTGAGGGGTGTCTATACATGATAATTGATGCACAGTACCATCAGATGACAATAAATTCTTAAAATCATTGGAGGTAAATTCCCCTCCCAAATCACACCGTAAACATTTTATGATAACAAAGTGTTGAGTCTTTACTGAAAAAGTCAGACTTGTGCTTCAGAAAATAGATGCATATATAACGAGTGTAATCATCAATGGATAAAACATAATAGTTAGATCTAGATTTAGAGGTGACCGGGGATGGGCCCCACACATCAGAATGCACAATATCAAAGGGAGCAATAGAACGAGTGACACTTTTATTAAACGATAAAGCAGAAGATTTTCCTAGTTTACAATTACAACAATCAGAAATATCATCAGTTTTCAAAGAACCTAACACACCAGTGAAATTCAAAAACTGTAAACATGATGCTGACACATGTCACAAACGAGAATGCCAAAGATAAAAAAAAAACAAAACAAAAAACAAATGATGAATGACTTCAAGAACAGATGACAAATCAACAATAAATGCAATAACATCAGCAACATGTAGCTACTCCAAAATATAAAGCTCCCCAAGTCTATGGTCTATCCCAACCTGACTCTGATACAATGTGAACTAATAAGTAAAAGACATAGAATGGCTAGGGTTTCGTATTTTTATCAAATGAGAAGTATAATTACAATGAAAGCAAAAGACATAATTTATAGACTAACTAATTAGGTTTCCTAGCTAATGGGCCAACATAATACCCGATACAAAATAAAGCTGAAAATCTTATTAGGTTAACAATTTTTTTACATAAGTTTGAAATTTTGAATGGTTTTGAATGGTTTATTGCAAACCAATGTTGTAGAAATCGGGATTAATCGTAGATTAATCGTTTGACATTCTCCAACCGACTAGGATTAGAGGTGCTTGACGAAAATTAGGAATCAATTGGGTTTGGCAGGATTAATCGGTCTTGGTCGGATTAATCAGTCAACAATAGTAAAAAACAAACAAAACAAAACAAAAAAATATTCAAAAAAATCAACTTTTTTTAACTCCAAAATTTTCAAATTTTCAAAATTTCAAAATTTCAAATATTATACCAAAATGTTCATATTCTCATATTTTCAAATTATAAATTTCTTATTTTTTTTTTAATTTCGATGTACTTGTTTTTCTTAAGATATAATAATCTTTGATTAATTTTAGTATTTTATTAATATTCTATGGTCCCCGATTAATCCCTGCCAATATCGATTAATCATTTAACCTCAGTCGACCGTCGAGCTACCATCGAATAATTTTACAATCTTGTTACAAACTATTATAATAGTCGAATCCAATTACCTCTTCATATACTTACAAAACTTAAATATTTTATGTTTTGTGATTGATAGTTAAAAGTTATGTATTATGTTTTGTGTTATTATTTAGATTGTTTTAGTTTGATTGTTGGATGAGCATTAGAACCGTTGGAACCGGAACCGGAATTGGTAATAAGGTACGGTTAACGGTTCTCTATTTTTATGAAAACCGGTCCCGATTCTAAAAATCGGAACCGGTTTGACATTTTTTTCGTTTTTTAAAATACGCATAACTCACTCATATGAAGTCAGAATTATTTGATATTTTCTCCAACATGTATTTTCGAGTTTGTAATTCTTTTTTGACTACACAAACATATGTTTTGGTTAGATATTCAATCAGACACATGTTCCGAAAGAAAGAATATTCATGGTGCGTTTTTTCTATTTAAGCATTTTTTTTGTTTTTTTGAATCTGCTCCATTTTTTTAAATGTGCATAACTTATTCATACAACATCGGAATTACTTAATTTTTTTTTCTAGCATGTAATTTGGTATTTGTAGTTCTTTTTAGACTATAAAAACACATATTTTGATAATATTTTGAATCAGTTATAGACTCCGGAAGACAACCTATGAATCTTGCATATTTTCTGTTTCAACATTTTTTTTTGGGAATATGTTCTGCTTTTATAATGAGCATAACTCCCACATATGAATTCGAAATTCCTGGATTCTTTTTCCATCATGTAATTTAGTGTTTGTATTTCAATTTAGAATGTAAAAACTCATAATTTGGTTAAATATTAAATCATTTACAAGCTTCGGAAGATAACATATCATCTATAATATTTCAATTGGTTCTAATTTGAAAAATAACTGAAAAACCGGGACCGAAACCGAAACCGTAACCGGCGCAAGAATCGGCGGTCCGGTTCCCGATTCTTATAATATAGAAAAACTGGTTCAGGTTCTAAAACCCATCCCTAATAAATAGTTATACACTGTTGATTATGAATTTTTGTACATCTATGTTTTGAATATTTAATATATATTATTTGTAGAAAAGCTAAAAGGAAAAAATTAATTTACTTATAAAGTTCTTAAGCTTCTAGTAGTGTCTATATATATATATATATATATATATATATATATATATATATATATATATATATATATATATATATATATATATATATATATATATATAATGGTAATTTAAATTAAATTATATCCTTATATCATTTTATGGTTTTTTTTCAATTATTTTAGTTGTTTATTTATTTGAATTATCAGTTTAATTTAAATGATACAAAACACTTCAATTTTAATAATTTAATATTTAACTTTTTTCTTAAGAATTATAATTTTTCTAAATTGTTAGATCTTAATGTTTGTATATTTATTTATTTATTTGAATAAAACTATGTAATACATATGTCTTACAACTACTATATATATATATATATATATATATATATATATATATATATATATATATATATATATATATATATATATATATATATATATATATCAAATTGTAAGTTTTATTATTATTATTATCATTATTAGGTTATAACCCGTGGGAACCACGGATATTATTTTATAAAAATTATTAATTAATAGATTTATGTTTTTTATTTATGTAAAATTAAATTTTTATTATTCGAATAAATATATCAAACTATTTTCCCGAGCTAGTTGGCGTAATTGGATACAAACCCAATTTTGACGATCTACTTGTAATTGTTTATTTTATAGCTTTTGATAGGTTTTGATTTATAAAAGTCAAATCGTTAGAAAAAAAAAAAAAAAAAAACTATAGATAGTTAATAGCAATACTTCGGCAGATAGCATACATATGATCATTTAGTTTTCATTTTGCTTGCTAGAGCAAAACATATGCTTTTGTTTTAATATAAAAACTGCAATTTGTTGTTTTAAAAATTTTGTATTGTTTGAGTTGTTTAAAAAAATAAAAATGTCCTAAAATTGTTCTAAAAAAAATACATATGTTTGAGTTATGATGATTATGTTTGTGATAATTGTCTGGTTATTGATGCTTGATATGCGAGTATGCTAGTTTGCTTGATAGGTGACTATGCTAGTTTACTATGTTATGTGAGATAGTATTAGTAGGAGAGGACTAGTCCCCAATTTGGTCGTTAGGATCAATGGGTAGGTCGGACACCCCAGCTATGTCTGACAACATGATTGTGATATGATATTATGTGTTAGTAGTAGGGGTGAAATAGTCTCCGTGTTCGGTTGAGATAGACCGGAGGGTAGGTCAGCACCCTAGAATGGATTGACATGGGTAGGTCAGCACCCCATAATGGCTTGACAAGGGTAGGACGGGCGCCCCTGTCACACCCCAAAACCGGAACGGCGGAAACGTTCTGGGGTGGATGACGTCATGTGAAGTATCACAACACATGCATTATAATAATCAAAGTACAACAAAACATTGCATTAATAGTAATAATTTTACATGGTTACATTACAATACATCGAAGTAATACAAGTAAATATAATAAGTGCAGCAAGGTACTAAGCCGTCTTCATCAACAGCTCCGGGGGTGTACCTGTCTAATGCTAACCTGAGAATACAAGTTATTTGAAAAGCGAGTATCAGCATTTTTACAAATGCTGGTGAGTTCATATGCATTTAATGACATTTATTCAAATAACTTTATAAAGTAGTAGTTTAAGTGTTTACTGTGTATTAGAGTTCTTTCCAGAAAATCCTATATTTTCTTTAATAAAGCAGCCTTCTACCAAGACTGGTCAGTGTTATGTGGTAAAAAGTCATTTTCCCTAAATTGCTATCATTTTCAAAATACTGAATTTGATTATTGAAGAAAGCAAACGATATCAGGGAAAAACATATGCCTCAGCAGTGAGGACTGCTGAATAAGGCAAGGAATCATAGACTCCATGAGAGTATCGAACAAACGACACGCCTGGTTTGGTCTAACAAATAGAGACTCAGACCTCAGAAGGTACCAAATGAAAGGTACCGCTAGTAAGGTCTAAAACAGTGAGAAACAGACCCCAGACAGTATCAAATGAAAGATACGTCTTGTAAGGTCAAAACAGAGAAAACAGACCCCAGACAGTATCAAATGAAAGATACGTCTTATAAGGCCAAAACAGTGTGACTCTGAAAAAGTGTTACCAGCATACAGTGTAAATTGCCGGTGTGATACTGTTACCTTAAGGCCAAATAATTATAAGGTAACCCGGGATACTCGTAACCATACTGACTAGAGTTCCAGACGCCCTACAAGCGTCTATAAGATGTGACATTTGTCACCCGTTGGCTTGGTAGGCCAGGACTGTAGCTAGCAGTTTGGGTGCGGGGTTGTCAATCCCGTATAGATCTATACGTACAATGTCCGCTCTCCCTACAGGAGACTCTGGTTACCAACTAGACGACGGAGAAGGCTGTGTCCTGAAGATGCATCCCAAATAGTGAGTAGAGACTTCCAAATGGTGGGTAGTGTGTAAGTGCTGTGCTAGAGGTAGAGACTTCCCAATAGTGGGTTTCTAATGTAAGTGTAGACTAGAGGTAGAGACTCTTAACTGAACTGACTAGAGAATCCATGTATGTCTATGCTTGTGTACATAATATATAACTAATAAATCAAACGACCTTCGAATGGACATCCGATCCCACCAGACCACATCTCAACGAAGAAAATGAAATAGGGCGGACAAGCCTTCCTAAGTCCTTTAATCATTATTTATATGCATCTATACAAGCACAGACATACATCTAACTACGCTTGAATGTGTATCAAGTAGAAGTGATTCTTGTGAAGTAGGGGTGTCTAACAAGTGAAGTAGGAGTGTCTAACAAGTGAAGTAGGAGCGTTCGTAAGTGAAGTAGGAGTGTCGAACAAATGAAGCCGGAGCGGTCGCAAGTGAAGTAGAAGTGTCGAACAACTATAAGCGTATCACGAAATAGAGACGACAATAAGTGAAGTAAGAGCGTCTATCAGGTGTAAGCGGCTATAAGTATAAGTGAAATAGAGACAATAACCGGTATAAACGTATCGCGAAATGAAAGCGTTATCAAGTAGGAGTTTAAAATACATGAAAGCAGAGCAGTAGTAACTAACAAGTAAAAATACACATTGTGAAAGAGAACTTTGACGAAAACCTTGGAAAACCTTTATATTTAGGAAAATCGCATTGTGTATTCTTTGGTAAAATCAGTGTGAAAACCTTTAGAAATCCTTGGAATCTTTATAAACTAGTTTGAAATGATTTTGAATAAAAACAGTATAAGTAAGAGTTCGAAACACTTTGAAAACCATTATAGTGTCCTACTCGTAAAAACAGTGTTAAGTGTGGTAAAACCTTGTGCATGTGGGTTATCAATCACATGTGATTGATATGATAACTGGCATGTTTAACTTGTATTCCCCCCTATAAAACATGTAAAAACATTTAAAAGGTTCATTCAGGGGTTTGAACTCACCTGGTGTAAGTAGGTCCGACGAAGGTGCCGGTTGGGCGTTCGGTGTCACGTAACGACTCGAACACACTCAATGACCTATTTAACATATGATAACATATGTTCACATATAATTAGTATATTTAATACTAATTAAACAAATATACGCGCTCAAAGGAGCGGAAAACACTTTGGATAAGTGTTTGGGTGTCCCGGGTAGCGTCTAAAGGTGTGTGTGGTTTAGGAATGGAGTTTACTCTCCAAGAGTAAACTCCCAAAGCTTAGTTTATGTCCCAGGGACATCTCACCATGAGTTTATGTCCGTAAACTCATGGTGAGGGGATCTAGTGTGTTTAAGGCTTCTAGCTTGTTCATGGGATTTTTCTAAGTACATTTCCAAAAAGGCATGAGTGGGTTTAAGGCTTCGAAGGGCTTCATTAGGGAGTTTACGGCCTAGGGACAACTCCTAAGGGAGTTTACGGCCGTAAACTCTCATTCTTTGAGTTTTGTGAAGTTTTAAGCCCCTAATACCTTGCTAGTAATTTATAATGGAGTGTGAGGCCATTTGGGGGAATTAAACTATCATTTTGGCACATTTAGGGGTGTTTACGACCTTGGTATATACCTGGGCCGTAAACTCCTTTTTCCCCTTCATTTTGTTGTGTTTAAATGGTTAAAACCCGAAATGATAAGCCCCTAATTTATGTATGAAGTCCTAGGGTGGTTTGGGAGTGTTTTTGGGGCTTTGTGACATGTTTAAGAGGTGTTTACGGCCTTGGCATATGCCTGGGCCATAAACTCTCTTTTACCCCCTAAAATCATGTGATTTAATGTTTAAACACTCCTAGGCAAATCCTTTAATTTATTTCCAAGCCTTTAGGGACATTTTGGGGTCATTTTGGCCTCATTTTAGGTGTTTACGGCCTAAGGAGGAGCTTAGGTCGTCAACTCCTTTTCAACAGCTTCTAGGTTTGATTTCTAAACTATAAACATGAATCAATATGTTTAGAATAGGCTAGGGTAAGCGGACTTACAATTTGGAAGTGTTTGGTTGCGGATTCGAGGCGAAAACGAGTCTAGAGAGAGAGAGAGAGAGGGTAGAAAAGCTCCAAATGGAGTTTACTCCCCTTTATACATGGGTGGGAGTTGGAGCTCAGTGGAATTCTACCCGATACTGCCGTTATACGGGGCTTTTGGTCGCACCCGATTTAGTGGTCGTAATAATAAAAACTAACTTTTTCCAATTTAATGGAAATGTGTGTTATGTGTTTTTATTTCTTTTTATCACGACTTAACGGCATATTAAATGTAAACAAGTGGAATGTTTATTAAATTGACGATCTCTAATTAACGGAACTTTTATAAACTGGAATATTCCGTTAACGGTAACGGGAAATGTAACGGGACAACTTGGGTTGTCACAGCCCCAGAATTGTCCGACAGTATGTATGCTATGAGATGATATGGTATGTGGTATGATGGGGGAAATCACTAAGCTTTGTGCTTACAATTTCAGTTTTGGTTTCAAGTACCTCTTCGTCCAAGGGGAAGTAGTCGACGGTGTAGCAGCGCATCACACACGCACATATGATTCCGCTTAGAGTTTTCTGGGATTGTACTATGATATTTTATTACTTTCAGATGATATGGCTTTTGAGACGTGATACTACGGTTTTATGTATTGATGTGATTTTGGCAATGTCTTGACAAGTTATTTTATAAACTTCTAAACTTAAAATGAAATTTTTGGCCTTGATTTATGGGATGTTACACAAATATAACATGCATTTATGCTTAGATTGGAGTAGAGACTGACTTGGCTTTATGTAATAGATTGACTTGGCTTTAAGAGACACCAATTAAGATAAAATTAGGAGTAGATGTCCAAAAACAAACCAACCCATGCCAAAAATACATTTGAAGCGTATAAATGTATGCAAACTGTTACAATTTACCAATAAATAGCGGTGTTTAAGTTAAACTAATTCACAAAATAACAAACATAGAAAACTAATATTTAGTCAAAATAGATCCATCATGTAAGTGAAAGAGAAAGCAGTAGCAAGAAACATAAATTGTCAAAAATGAAACACTTAAAACAAAGGTCTAACATACATGTGGAGGGTAATGCTTACGTAGGGTTTCTATAAAAGAACGACTTTGTATGGGATTGGTAGAGGTTAACATGGTTTTAAAAGTTAAGGTTTCAATCGTTCATAGCCCAAAGATCTTAATTATTTACAATCCATATAGGAAAATCAATCAAGAAACATATATATATATATATATATATATATATATATATATATATATATATATATATATATATATATATATATATATATATATATATATATATACATTGAATTCAAATGACTTTCACTCCATTCCATATAACACCAAATGTTATAGGGGTTATTTTCTTATCTGATTTGAACATCATATATATAATCATCAAAACTAATTTAAGCCTCAACACTACAACCGATTTTGGATTAACCTTCATTTAACCTAAATTCTTATTAAAACATACAAACCAAACAATTTCTTTTAAAAACTCAAAATATATTTAGCACCTAAAGAATCAAAACATCAAAAGAAACATAACCCTATAACATGGAACGGTTAAAGAAGGCTAAATCAAAATCGTAATTGACCAAGAGTTACAACAATTAAATAAAAAATCTTTATTACCATAATCAAGGGGTGAGAAGGGTTCGACGTTAACACCATAAACAACACGATACTCAGTAAAAACCTGAAAAATATTACCACAAGGAATATGTTGTCGGTGGTTGAAGGCAGCAAAGCAACATATGAAGGGAATGTGCGATAGAGGTGAAGGTGTAATGGTGATTTGCTTATATGGTGTGTCGATTCAACTTTGAATGATCAAAATGATTTTTTGATAATAAATAGAATTTAAACATTTTTGCTAATTCTTTGGGATATCAAAGATTACTAATTGTGGAATCTTTGCTGATTATTTGGGATAGGAATTGATCTAATTGAAAGTCAAAATAAGCGGGAAATCAAAACAAAGGGTAAACAAAAAACTGCCACGTGTCAAATAGAAAGTCTAAAAAGGTGCCATGTGAAGGTTTAAAGAGTCTTTTATTAAGATTAGATTTTGTTTATCATATTGTACGTTAATTTTAGTAATTTGACTACAAAACATATAATTTGAGAGGCGTCCTTAAATTTGGTTGGACCGGTCCTGCCATTCTTCTTTTTTTCTTGGTATGTTCCCTCTAATTCGTCTAGACGCATCACCTTAATTTTTAATGTGCTATATCACAAAGTTCTAAGAAAATGATTGTAGAATCCTAGATTGTGCTTTCTTGATTAGATGGGATTTGCTTTTTAAGATAAAGTTCAACTATTTTGAAAAGATT
Organism: Lactuca serriola; assembly: GCF_051521515.1. NCBI lineage: Eukaryota > Viridiplantae > Streptophyta > Magnoliopsida > Asterales > Asteraceae > Lactuca > Lactuca serriola. Next base: position 176,139,022 of record NC_136412.1, on the reverse strand, counting down.
TTTGCTTGAAGTTCTTAATTAGGAGCACCCCAACCCCAACCATAGGTCACCACCTCCTTTTTCTTTTGTCAAAATTTCTAAAATTTTGAATTCATTTGGTTCATTGCCACCTTCGTGTAGAACTTCGATGTGGATGATTAATCATTGTGTGTTTGTTATTTAGAGAAGCATAAGCCTTGTAAGGATTTTGAACATTTCATATGTCAATGCCCCATGAATCAATTTTGGAAATTCTATTCATTGAGAATTTTGTCTATACGAACTGGGAAAATGTTGGTTTTAGATTTGATCATATAATCCTTTACCAATATTGGAAATGTTTAAGTTACAAGTTTGACCTTATAAGTAGAACTGGACGTTAGATGCAACTTTGACTTTTGAGTCAAACTAATGCACATAGGTAATCTTATATCAGTTTTGAAGCTGTGAAGTAATGGGATTTACCTCAGATGTCAACTAAACCATTTTAGCTGTGTTTTTTTGCAGGTATCGAAGGATTATGTATGCCAAGCTGTTTTTGAAAAAGATATATGTACAAATGTGGGGTGGTTGATGCCAAAGATGTATGATATGATGTTGGTTGAGAAACAAGGCACTAAAAGTACATCAAATTTATTAATAATCGATATTTTATTAAATTTGGACATTACATCCAGTGGAACAAACTTAATAATATAAAAATGGTTCGTGAAGACTTGCTTTCTTTTCTACATTGAGCAAATTGTTAAGAGCTAGCAATGTGGTTGTATTGTGTGTTTGTTTATCATCACTATCATTTATTTTAAAGAAGGAACAAAATAATTTTCTACTTATATGTATGAACTTTTCTGTTCTTTAAATGAAGATGATAGCGAATGAAACGAATGACACTCTATTTGCCAATGTATAACCCCTAAGTGTTTTTTGTACGTCATAGATTACTTTGTACACAATACTACACTCGATGATGAGCATAAGAAATATTGTTTATTAATTTCACATATATATCATGTTGCAACATGATGGAAAGCCAGTTTCCGACAGAATAATCATCATCAATACCCTCTAATTAATTTAATTTCAAAAAATATATTCATGTTTTGAAACAACTATGATTTTGTTGTTTTAAGACTAATAAACATAAATAAATAGTAAACTATAAAAAGCATCCATGCAGTTCAATTATCCAAATTTATGAATTTTGATACTTCAAATCAGTTTTAACTTTTTCGTCTATATAGTTTCATTTGTTTACATCGGTAGTTCCTAAGAAATTCAATAACTGGTTTACCTTATAAAAAGACTCAGGGTGGGCAATGACGAATGCTGTTTTGGTGATGTGGACAACCTTTTACGGCGTTACCATGGAGAACCACCCCCCCCCCCCTCCCCCCCTCCGGTTATGTGGTTTTTAGTGACCATGGCAACAAACTGCAACACCATCTTCCCTTTGATTTTTTTTTTGTTCTTTCTTTAGCTATTTCTTCACCCCAATGTCGTTCCTTACATATACCATCACCCCCAAAAAATAGTGGTGGAGATTAAGAAGCTTTTTGATGATTAAATGTTTGATGGAATGAAATGATGGATGATGTTTTTTTTTCCTTTTAAGATTTAGCTGGGGTGTATTTAAAAAACCTGTAAAATGTTAGATAAAAGACTATTTCAATTATTTAACTAATTTATCTCTATGTATCTAAAATATTTCATAAAATCCTTAGTTCAATTAATGTTTTCTAAATACAAATCATATTTTAATACGAAAAATCTGCTCTAATAAATGAAAATTTTATTGTCATGTGTCATAATATCTTTGCTCCCCTTTACAATATAATATGAAGAAAGAAATAAGGGTCGAAGTTTAGACCGCTCACAGTAGTTCTACCTCATTGATTTGGTCACATATCATTTTGTGGTTATTTTCAATTAAATTTTTCTACATGACATTTTTTGGTTTTTTTATTTTATTAAATTTCACAAAATATTTAATTAAATATAATAATTGCAATAAATTTAATAATAAATGCATATAAATTTCATTTTCAATTAAGAATTACAACCATAATTTGTTTCCAAAATCCATTACAAAGTAAACATGTCAAATTATCAGAGTAACGACATCAGTAAGTGCGGAAAACAATGGAGACAGGGGCGGAGGTTATATAGGGTCAGGGGGGGCTGTGGCCCCCCTATTATATATATATATATATATATATATATATATATATATATATATATATATATATATATATATATATATATATATAGCCTTTATGTATTAAAAAAGTTACATATTATGCCCAAATCTATAAAATTTTACTTTGGCCCCCCCTGTTCTTCAATTTTTATACATATTTTATTTTCGGCCCCCCTTAATCGAAACTTCAAGCTCCGCCCCTGAATGGAGAGTGAATGTTGCGTCATGAAACCGGGTACTTCCCTTTAGTATCGGAAGTACCTGAAACTACAATACAAACTATAAGAAAAAGCTTAGTGGGTTCCCCACAAATATGTTGGATTTAGTGTCTAAGACCATAACTATAATTGGTATGTACTTGACCCAAGAGTAGCATGATCTATTTGGGTTGCATGGCACCGGAACAATATGTAAGGATGGACTTATGAGGAGAGGATATTTATGATTTATTAATATGTTATAAGTTCTAATATATTAATATGAAATCATATTATTTGATTAATATTGATCAAGAATTAATTTGGAATTAATTTTGTGATCAAAAGAGACTAATTAAATATATGGGGATTGATTGTGTAAATCATTCATTCTTATAAAGTGGGCTGATGATCCATAGTTCTTTATGTTGGGTAAACCCATGTGGTGACCCATGGATACTCCATAGAGGTTAAAACCCATGGAGCCTAAGGAATGTGGAAAGTCATGCACATTAGGGTTTACATAGTGTAACCCTAGTTGTGTTACACTATATAAGGAACCTCATGGCTACCAAAATCGGCACCTAAGTGAGCTTAGAAGAGTGCTACCTGATTTTTGTGAAGCAAGGAACCCTCTCTCAAGTTCTACATTGTTGGTGGTGCTGTATAAAGCATTTGAGGCATCACACTTGGGGTCCAAGGAATCAAGCTACAAGAAAAGGTATGCCATTCAACTAGATTTTTATATTGTATATATACTATATAATATGCTAGTTAGGATGATGCCTCGGAAAATTCAAAGTTTGCATGTATAATAGAGAAAACATAGATCCAAGGTATCTAGGGTTACATGTACACCATAGGAGTGTTAGAATGCTCAAAACCCTTCAGTGATATCAGAGCCTACGCTTGTTTTCTATTATACTTGATGTTTTATTGTTTTTCAAAGTGACAAAATTCGCCAATTTCGTTTCTGCCTGCCCACCACGACGTGGTAGCTATTACCACGATGTGGTGATGCATCTATGAGCAGAATTTCGAGTTTTGGATAGCAATTGGATTAGGATCATTACCCTAAACTATTTTTGGAACTATGAAACCTGTTTTTTGATATGGTAATGATCATGCTTGTCCAATTAGAAGATAAGTGTCAAAGTTTCAAGTTTTATATTAGTTTATATGATTTCTTGAAAATTGTTGATGTGAATTATTTTTGCTTATGAGTTTTGCTAGATCATATATATTATTTGACATTTCATGTTAGTTTAATTGTTGATCTATGTAACATTCCGAAATTCAGGTATATCTATTTAACCCTCCTTCTCTAGCAATTTGTCAAGTTTTGTCCCTAAAGGAAAAAGTATGGCTATTGAGTATGTTGGGCGTACTGAAGAGTACGCTGTGCGTACTCAAGCACTTACTTTGGACGCGGACTCGCCTAGGTACGTTGGGAGTACCCAGGGTTACGCTGGGCGTAGCTGGCCTAGATGCAAGCCCTAATTGTGGCTTGTAGACTATAAAAGGAATGATATGGTCTACAAGTGCTTTGAGAGCCATTATTTATTTGAGGATATTGTTTATGTGATTAGGCGGGGACTAGATCAGTATATTCGTGTGCGAGATTATCCGAGTTACCCGAGGTGAGTCTTCACATTATACTTTACCTAGAGTGGTAATTAGAGTTATGTGACAGAGTATCTTGTATGCTTTTTGTATGATATGATTTCTATGTGATTCGTGGTTTGTATGATACAGAGTTTATAGAGTTAGGACCAGAGGGTCCACAGAGTTAGGACCAGAGGGTCCATAGAGTTATGGGACTGGAGGGTCCCATTGAGACACTCTGACCAGAGGGTCATACAGAGTTATAGCCTCGAGTGGCTAATATGTGTTGTATGTGGTATTTTGGGGAACTCACTAAGCATTTATGCTTACAGTGTTATGTGTTATGTGTTTCAGGTACTAGCGAGGATCGCGGGAAGGTGTCGACATGAGTCGTACACACTGAGGGATTTTATGTATTGAGATCTTGGGATTTGTTTTATCGGATAATACATGAACATTGAATTTTGGGATTTCTTTATGAATGAATTATGTGTTTAAAATGAAAAATTGTTTTGAAAATTTTCGTTGTTACAAGTTGGTATTAGAGCCTTGGTTTGAGGGATTCGGATGCACCTTCGGGCATATCTGAACTCAAACTGAGGATTTGAGAAAATTTCAACAATAAAACAATTATTTTTCTAAAAGAGTAAAAGATTTTGAGACGAGCAAAGCAGAGCAGTGTGTACGATCAGCCAACGACCGAACGGTGATTTCCCAAAACACCCTTACATTATGTGTTATGAGATATAATATGATATCTAATCCATGCTAGAGTAGGCTAGGTATTCATATTAGGACTAGAGTGGCCTGATTTGTGATTCCTTAGCCTAGGAGATTTTCTGCCACTATGAGATGCTTTGAGAGTGAGTAGGTAGCAACAAGGAGCTTATGAGAGGTCTACGGGAGAGTAGCCTATGTATAGCAAGATTAGAGTACTTGTGATCTGGGATCCTAGGAGGAGGACTTGGGGTGAATACTGATGTAGTGTGGGTTGTAGTATTGGGCCCGTACTACGGAAAACATCGGATTAGTGCGTAGTCCAAGTAAGAATCCTTAGGGTACTAAGGAGCAAGTAGGGTTGAGTTATCGAGTGTGAGTATACTCGAGGGGGTCTCTGATATTTTATGTTGTATTTTAGAGGCATCATGGTGGGGACACACAACACTCCAGAGAGTAGTGGTGTTAGCGATGAGCGGATTCGCCGATTGATTCATGAGGAGGTGGCTGCAGCCATCCGAGCGGAGATTCTGGAGATGTTCGGGTTTAGAAGCTAAAAGAATAAAAAAAATATTGTTGAAAACTACAATTACGCCCAGCGTAATATAAGTTACGCCAAGCGTAATGCTGAAACACGGACTACGCCCAGCGTAGTTAAGGTTACGCCCAGCGTACTAGGTGTCTATCCAGACTTCCTTATCGTGATGGACTTCTAGCTACGCCCAGCGCAAACCAACTTACGCCCAACGTACGTAAGTCTGTCCCAAAGTGTTGGGTTTTGAGCATTCAAACACTCCTAAGTGTACATGCAACCCTAAATACCTTGGATCTATGTTTTCTCTATTATACATGCAAATATGAACATCCAAGGTATTATCCTAATCTAGCATACAAAACCATGAATATAACAAGATAGAATACATACCTCTTCAATGTAGAAAGTCTTCATGAAGCTTGAGTGCCAAGTGCCTTACGTGTGACACCTCAAATGGTTCACACAACATCAAATACACATGGAATAACTTGAGAGAAATCTACACTTCATGAAATCGGCTAGCCCTTCTATTACACACACTAGTGGCCGATTTTGGTCAAGAATAAGATGTATATATAGTTAGGGTTACACCATGTAAACCCTAATTAACATGGCTTTCATTTCCATGATCCATGGATACAAAAACACCATGGAGCATCCATGGAGCATCATATGGGTTTTACCCCAACTAGATAATCCATGGAGCATTAGCCCACTATATAAGTATGGATGATTTACACAATCAACCCATATATTTAATTAGTTTTCTTTTGATCACTTAATTAATCCTAGATTAATTCTTGATCAATACTAATTAAATAATCTTATTATTCTTATTATTAATATACTAGAACTTATAATATATTAATAACCATAAGTGTCTTATTTCTCTCATTTAGTCTATCCAAGTGGATGATGCCATGCAACCCAAATGGACCATGCCGGGTCGGGTCAAGTCTTACCAATTATAGTTATGGACTTAGACATTAATCCAACAATCTCCCAGTTGGATAAGTCTAAAACTATTATTGCTTATGACTTCAAGAACCGACTGGAAATCGTAGCTCTCAAAAGCTTCCGTCGAACTCTGACCTTGTAGATGAACTCTGACCTTTGTCAATGACTTGTCCATTAGATAAGGGATCATATATTCCTCCATTCTAGATATCAAATGGACTGAGACATGGATTATAATCATTCTCTCTGTCCATTTGTTGTTTCCCGATTTCCGATTTATGACGACTGACTAATTGAACAAATCAAATCAGTCTTGGCCCGGCCGAGCACTTCCATTTGTCATCATCAAATCATCGAGGGGCCCACAGATATCGCTTTTATCCTGAAGGTAAAAGGAATGGATAAACTTCGACTCATATGGCTTGTTCTACTACTTGTTGAATCATACACAAAGACACGTTTTATAACACCGAGTTACCGTATGCGTTTTCGTGCAATAAATGTACAACCAACTCATAGTAACAACTCATATCTCTAGGTTTGAAGAATATAAGATATTATCGTCTCATGATCACTCATGATAAAATCCATGAAGTGATTCCAATGAGTGCGGGTTGAATCCAATACTCAAAACCTATGAGCACTCATTAGTGTTGTAGCCGTTTGTCCAACATCTTAGACCTCTACAAGCCAACCCATGACAGTCTTAATTCATATCTACTTCTAACATATGACCGACTGTGGATGGTTTGAATAACTTAGTCAATCAGAACAATGACCTAGTTATTCTGGAAGTCAAAACATGCAAAGTGAAACACAATAATAATCGAATCTAATATGGTCTCAGAACTTATGAATATAAATAAAACACCTTTTATTTATCACCATAGGATTACACATTATTTATTGTATACTGTTTCAACTATCAACTTTATTCTTGAATTTAAAACAATAGGTGTCCCATGCTCCTAGCATGTACACTTTGTTTTCTAAACACTAGTCATGCCATACACCAAGTATGCATACTATGTTTGTCTATGATCTTCACTTTGTGAATTAGATAAATTGAACATAACTCCAATGATCCTCTTTCACAGTCCCAAATCCTTACTACAAATGCAAGAACTCCAAGTTCACGCCATTTACTGAAATCTGTTAGATTCTAAACTTATATGCAGTGATCCTCTTGTAATGATTATGCACAAAGTCATAAAGACTTGACACCAACCATTACAGACCATTCCAAAGGAGATCAGCTCCTTGGGAACATCCTTCTTGCATTAAGTTTCCTAATCTTAAACAGATTGAAAATTCTAACTTTGAAATATTTCCAGATTCCATTTTGACTATCACTTCTAAACAAGAGTTGCCTCCTTACAGATTATGTCAATATGGTCCTTCCAGAATTATCACTATACTTCCAACTGTCCTTGAGCAACCAATATTTGGTAAATCTTAGATTGTCCTCGACAATTGTTTAATCCTTTTAGTCATATCCAGTTCTAAACCTTTTCACTTCTTAATGCCCCAGGCATTTGGAAAATTTTAGAAAGGATGAATATAGCACATGTAATCGATCCTATATCCAAAGCATATGGGACACGATTCATGATGTCTCACATAAAGACTAAACCAGTCTTTTGCTATAACATTTCCATTTCTATTTGCCAAGTTCTCATAATTTAGATTATGAAAAGAGATGTTGTAATCATAATCGAATTTTAGAACACAAATAATGGACCCATATACATAATTTTCTTATGTTGAGCCATTCCAACATGAAATTCATATATATATATATATATATATATATATATATATATATATATATATATATATATATATATATATATATATATATATATCCTTGACTAAATGATTAAAACCTCACGATCTAAGCTTATAGATTTGAGATGAAGTATAATTTCCTCTCCCTTAATTATAGCAAAACAACTTTTTCCCAATTGAAACCTTTTGTTTTCTATAATTAACATTGCTAACTTGCAATACTTATCATAATTATCATGCTCCTACTAACGTGATGATTATTAGCATAACACTTATGCTCCCACTAGCTTTGACATGTACTCAGAAATCAGCTGGCTTTCTTACCAAAGTTCAGATTTCTGATACTAGATTGTTTTGATAAAACTTTATCAAAATCATACACCTTCCCTTAGATAGCACACTTGTGTGTCTAAACAATTATGAAGAGGGATGCCATTATCATAATGGTTAGACCTTTTCGCCACTTCTCACAAGTCCAGGTTAGTGTGCCGATAAACCACACACGCTCCACTAACGACTTTGAGAATGCAAATATTACAATTGCTATCTAGCTAAAGTCTACTTAGTGAAAGTGTTTCCTCACCATCATTTTCATGAATCGGAGAGAAACCTTATAACACTTAGATTTACTGGTGTATGTGTTCTTATCCATGTGAATTATCAAAACCATAGTCACAAGACAAGGATAATGACAAATCCAAACTCATATGGACTGAACTCAATCTTAATTTCTTGCCACCTGGCAGCTCAAGGGCCTGCCATCGCTTCCAATTTGTTGTGCAACAAATTGAGAACTCTAAGAACTCATATGCAAAGCCAACTTTAACTGGAATGGGCACAGAATATGTCAACACGATAGGTTATAAACCTCAAGTCGTGTGCTAGTGAAGAACTTCAGGTTTTATTCTTGATTAGTTCTTGAGACTTTCAAGACCTTTAAGACTCCCACTGTCCTCTTGACATATAAGACTTTCTTGTCAAATATTCAAGAGATAGTGTGGATTCTAATCAAGACAAACACTTCACACAATTGGCCTAAGTTGGTCTTTGTTTTATCCAAAACATCACAACTTACCAATTTCAAATGTACAAGAGTAGAAAACTTTTACTCTTACATTTGACAAGTGTTTTTAAACCTTCTTTAAGACATGTCACTCAAATTACAATCTTGGAGTATGACTCTAAGACTTGTATTGGAACAAAGTATGACTTATCTTCTTGATTTAACCATTTCAACAATTCAAGTTCCTCTTCTTAGTCATAAGAATGCACTAAGATTTCCTTAGAGAACTAACCGAGCTATGGTTTCTTAATCATTAAGATGATCACAAAACTGATACTAAAGTACTCTCCCATCTTTTTAGATTTGAGAAACTTTTATCTTTCTTCCTAAGTTGATTCTTCTTATTCGCTCTGCCTTACATTGGAACCTTTTCCAATGTCTCAGAACTACACATAAGCTTGTAAGTATAATCATATTTACTGAGCTTTAGTAAACTATGATGAATAGTCTTATTGATCTTTTGTGATGGACTTGACCAGTGCATAAGAATGTGTACTCGGTCCCTTAGTCCTTCACTTGACTCACACATCCATGTGAACAAGTAATTAGTCTTAATTTTCTAATACTTGAAAGTTCTCATTCATTATGCTATACAACTTGCATGATTCCAAGTTTCTATCCAATTGAAACTTAGGTGATGAGAATCTTTCCTTATTTGGTAAATTTAGACACTACCACAAATGAAAGAATCATATTCATATTTCCATTCTTGCACTTAATGGAATCATATAAGCAACAAATTTTTTCTCAAATGCCATTGTAAGGATATTTTAAAATAAATAAAATCAAAATTTTTCCTTTTATTTTAAAAACTTTTGCGGAAAAACAATCCTTACAATCCATATGAAAACTTGTTGTTATCTACTCCTAAACAATATATCATAACTCCTAAGAAGTAGCTCAAGAATCTGATCTTCAAACTATGCGGTAGAAATCCATCTATGCGATCAGATTAAGCATCTTCTTTCTTTAAGTTTCTTCATTTTTTTCTTAAAACATCACCATGTGACCCAGTCACATGATGTATCAAGAGTCTCAGAATAGAAACTTATCAGAGTTAGATAGTGGACTTTACCTGAAGTAGGGTTAACCCTATTGAATTTAACACACTTAGGTAAATTGGTAGCATCGCAACCAATGCCCCTTCCTTTGGCAATTTTAACATATGGACACTTTGGTAATGGAACATGGGACTATCACAGACTTAGCCTTTCTCTTTACCATTTGGTCAACCGAGTTGACTATGGCCAATCCCTTTCCACTGGGAAGAGAATACTTTACTGGATATCCAATGTCATCATTGTCAATGTCCATAAAGTTTTAGGAAGTTGACCTTAGCAAATAGATAAGATCATTAAGGGTCTTTTCATAGTCTATTTCATAGGAATCCCAAAAGAACTCACTATGTGACTTATAAAGTGATTGAACCACCAACTTTCTCAAGACTTTGACACCCAACTCTCCCGGCTTTTCAATATGTGACTACATCTCCAAGATGTGATCACACATAGACCTTTTCTTTGCCAATAGGGCTTGAGTGACCTTAAACTTTTCAAGAACTTGTGGGTTAGGGAGAATAATTGGAGGAGGTGAAAGAAGTATGATTTCCTTGGGACATAATCTTCATTTAGGAAAACTTGTTTCAAGAGATTTGGGAAGATCATAGATGTCTAAACCAGACATCTTTTTGGGAGATATTCAAGATAGTAGATTTAAAGTTATTAATATAACACCCAATATGAAATATTAAGGCTAGGACCCTACAAACTATTTTATAACTTAGAAGAGGGATGTCGTAATCTAAGCTATAAAATATTTGAAGGTAGGAGAATGACGATTCACCAATTTCCACCAAGATAAACGAAATGTATTATTAGGTTTTAATTGGATTTGAAACTCCTAGATCTTTTGAGATTAATTGAACTGTTCAATGGCATGTTTCAATCTCGAGTGTTCCCTTTAGGTTTTATGACTAGGACGCCGAGGATCACAAAACAAGGTGTGAAGTAACCATGCAAATTACTTGGTACCCTTAAGTGTTTACCCCTCAATCGATGTGCCGGTTAACCATACACGCTCCATCGATACTATGATAAACATTAAGTTACCCTTTGCCTACCTTGTTAAATACGAGTTAGTGTGCCGGTTAACCACACACGCTCCATTAACCGACTTAAGCAAAGTGCAAAGTGTAATTTCATGGATTAACACCTTATTCAAATTTTCCTAAGTAACTAAGATTGGGTATTAATTAGAGTTTAGTTACTTAGTATTTATCATTAATACTTTTAATGAAGGGAGAATTCTAGTCCTTGTCCTACCCGTTCGGCTAACGACCCTCTACCGGTCAAGGAAGCGGTGGGTGAGAGTGGACACCCATTAAACTGCCATTTTATAGGAAGTAACCTTATACCCCCCTTATAGACCGGCTTCGTGAATGAGGCCTACTAACGGTAAGACTGACTTTACTCTTATACATACATACATATATATATATATAGATATATATATATATATATATATATATATATATATATATATATATATTAACTTATAATATTCTAAAGTATAAGGGTTGAATTTTAACTTTTAAAATTCTAAGGGCTAACTTGAAATTAAAGTATTCATAAGTGAAAACTTTTCAAATTCCAAAACTTGAGGGTAAGTTTTGAAAATATTCAAAACTAATTAATTTCATAACTTATGTGTTTAAAGTAGTTTTAATCCAAAAACTCTTCAAGTTCCATAACTTGAGGACAAGTTATGGAAGACTTTAAACTAATAAAAGAATTAACTTATCTTTATTTTATAACTTATGGAATTAATTAAGGTTACACTTTTTTTATATTTATTATTTAATGAAGAGACTCTTGGTCCTCCATAACTTGAGGACAAGTTATGGAGTCATAAAACCATTTAATTAGAACTAGACTCTTCATTTTGTAACCTTTGCCAACTTTTATGAGTTTTATGAGACTTAAATGTGACTTTTCATATAACTTGATGACAAGTTACAAAAACACATTTTAGAATCAACTCTTAGATTAATTTGGATTGAAAACAATAATTGCACATAACTTTCTATTAATCTAAGCAACTTATAAGAACAAGATAATTCAAATCAAACTTTTTCATGTAATTAGCTTAATCACTAAAGTAATTCAAAACATGAATCTATTGACAATTTTCTTTGAAATTGGATTAGCATGAACATTACCACATCAAAAACATGTTTATAAGTTCAAAAGCAACTTAGGGTAATGTTCCTAGTCCATTTCTAGCCAAAAACCTCGAAAATATGTTGTCTGGGGCTCCTACTCGTCGAGTGCATGAACCTACTTGACGAGTAGGATGATTTTACTCATGGACTCGGCGAGTTTGTCAGTGGAATCGGCGAGTCCAGTGCCCAGAAAGCCAGAAAATCGAGTTTTTCAGCAATTTGCATCAAATATAACTGAAAACAAGCCTAGGCTCTGATACCACTGTTGGGTTTTGAGCATTCCAACACTCCTAAGTGTACATGCAACCCTAAATACCTTGGATCTATGTTTTCTCTATTATACATGCAAATATGAATATCCAAGGTATTATCCTAATCTAGCATACAAAACAATGAATATAACAAGATAGAATACATACCTCTTCCATGTAGAAAGTCTTCATGAAGCTTGAGTGCCAAGTGCCTTAAGTGTGACACCTCAAATGGTTCACACAACATCAAATACACATGGAATAACTTGAGAGAAATCTACACTTCATGAAATCGGCTAGCCCTTCTATTACACACACTAGTGGCCGATTTTGGTCAAGAATAAGATGCATATATAGTTAGGGTTACACCATGTAAACCCTAATTAACATGGCCTTTCATTTCCATGATCCATGGATACAAAAACACCATGGAGGATCATATGGGTTTTAGCCCAACTAGATAATCCATGGAGCATTAGCCCACTATATAAGTATGGATGATTTACACAATGAACCCATATATTTAATTAGTCTTCTTTTGATCACTTAATTAATCCTAGATTAATTCTTGATCAATACTAATTAAATAATCTTATTATTCTTATTATTAATATACTAGAACTTATAATATATTAATAACCATAAGTGTCTTATTTCTCTCATTTAGTCTATCCAAGTGCATGATGCCATGCAACCCAAATGGACCATGCTGGGTCGGGTCAAGTCTTACCAATTATAGTTATGGACTTAGACATTAATCCAACACAAAGGCTATAAATAGAGATTATTGGCCAATCAGGAGGGGGGATTCAACTTCTAACATAATTTAGTCGATAATTAACTTTTGTTAAGTCGTTTTTAGGGTCTAGAAGGCGGCTGGAAGGCCGTTAAGCTAACGGGAGCGGAGATCGGAAGGATTAGAGAGCGGATACATGTCGGTAATCATGTGGTTTGTTAATGTGACCATGTTTAGCATCCCATTGTGATACTATTATGTGTTTAGTTTCTGATTTAGGTGTAAAAAAAACCTTTTACTTTGTGTTTATGATTGAATGAAACCTTGATTTATAGATTAATTGCTAGATTAGATTGTTTGTTTATGTTTAATTTATCTTGCGAAGCTTGTTAAAAGATCCTTACGTGTTATTTATAATTGTTTGCTGTTAAGTAAATTGAGTTGTACGAACATCTGCTTGATTACTTGTCTCTTATCATTTTGATGACCACCAAGATTATATGACTAGGAATAGTGAATGTTAAATTAGGATTAACTCGTAAATAAGTAAGTTAATGTGTGAGCCTTGTGTGATAAACCATCAACAAGAGGTTAAATTGAATTAGTAATTTGATAAACTATTATTACAAGTCTTGCTTGATACAAACTGAATACTAGGAAACATGTTAGTTTAATCAACTGATCACTGTTTGAATTGACTTGTTTACTAAATGATTAGTATTAGTGAATGCAAATCTCATCATTTTAGGAATCAGTGAACATGAATAAATGAATTTGTGTATGCAATTGTCTATGCTTTTAAGGTGTAATTTATCTAAACCAAAGTACCTGAAGAGATTTGTTTCCCTGTTAGTTTATCGAGATTTTAATTGTTCGTCTGAGATTTAATAAACCATTTCTTTACTGCTTTTGTGTGTTTTGTGTAACCTATAATCAAATATTTTAAATTAATTCACTAGCGTTCCCCTTGTGTTCGGCACCCTTGCTTATCAAAGCTATATTATACTCGATCGGGTTCACTACCTGTAAGGTGTGGTTTAGATGCGATAAATTAGGAATTATAAATAAAAACCAGTGCATGAAAAATTAAACATCAAGTTTTTGGCGTCGTTGCCGGGGAACGGATTTTAATTACTTTAGTTTATTTGATTATTCGTTATTTGTTTTTATTTTTAGTTTCATTTTATTTTTATTTTCGTTGATATCATTTCACTTGTCGGGAAGGTTTTTGTCGTTGATTGCAGGAATTTGGGATCGTACACATTTATTGGCTTTCCGTTTTGCATGGGTTTCGAGAATGCAAGCGATTAGGGAATTCTTGACATTCTTAGCCTACTACTTTATTGATTTGTCCAACTCAATGCATGGGGCGTAGTATAGCAAGGCGTACTCTGGTGGTTAAGTAGAAGACCGAGCTCTTGCTGTTCTTGACTAGTTAGGTCACCTCTTGTTCTACTTTTAGTTAAAGGTGCAAAGAAAGCAAAGGAAATCGTATAACGGGTACCGAAAGTTTTTGTTTTCACAAACCATTTCTTGTGTGCAAGGGTTTTAATTAACCATTGTTGTTTGATCTCGACAAAGACAAGTGATCATGATGTCACATTTTTTTTAATGTGTCACTTGTCTGAAGTTGTCCTGTTGCAGCAATTTTATTATTAAGAAGTCCCCAAATGAATTAGTTGAAAAAGGGATTTCAAATAAGGAAAAAGAAAATAAAATAAAATAAATACAGTAGAATTACGCCCAACGTAACTACAATTATGCCAAGCGTACTAAGCGGATGGTCGCGACCAGAATAGTCAGGGAATTGGAGGTACGCCCCGCGTACATTGGACATTACGCCCAACGTAAGTCGGCGTCAGGTAATCTTTTAAACCCTTTGAATTTTTGATTCTTCTACCATTTTTCTCCAACCTTACGCTACGCTGTGACGGACGAATTTCCCACAAAAATTCCGATTTTCCTTCTTTTCTTGTAAAATCGACACAAAGGTATGTTCTTTGGTTACCCTTTGGCTTAGTTTTATGTTTAATATCTAGAAATTGGTTACATTGAACTATT
This sequence comes from Lactuca serriola, assembly GCF_051521515.1. Lineage (NCBI taxonomy): Eukaryota > Viridiplantae > Streptophyta > Magnoliopsida > Asterales > Asteraceae > Lactuca > Lactuca serriola. Next base: position 176,123,716 of record NC_136412.1, on the reverse strand, counting down.
TAGAACTCTAGGGTTTTTGCATATCTTGAAATAGGGTCGATTTCAGTTGAATGTATGTGTGTTTACGGCTCAAATAAACCAATTTCACTTGATTGGGACTTAATTTGTCCTTAAACGCATGTATTAACCTTCGATTTGGGCATTTGAGCGAACACATAGAGTTCTAGACGTTAGCCCTGTGTACGCCCTCCCCCCATGTGTACGACCCCTAGATTGTTTACTGCCCTACGTGTGTGCGTAATCTGAAGGCATTGTTATGGGTTCTGATTTTTGAACGAACATGGACTGATACGCGTTCTTGGACATACGAACAGGAACTACGCATATACCTGTGTAATGCATTATAATGACCTTAGAACAAACAGGGGGCTGATACGAGTTCTTGGACGTACACCCAGAGTATGCGGGACCTACGCCCAACGTACAGCCTAGACCAGCACCCATATTTTTCATTTGAATCTGTTTAATGCTGTGGTATTTTATTTTGGTTTTGTGTTGTTTTTATTTTTGCAGATTATGGCTCATAGAACTCAAAGAACCAACCCACCCGAGGACATGATAGATCATCGTTTCTTTCAATTCCCGCAAACTTTAAACAATGAAACTCAAGCCAAATATGTCAACAATTTGAGTCTGCTGCTTACTAAGGAGATTGACATACAACCTCCATTTGATTGGGAGTTGGCGGCCCAGACTGGATTTGATGAGCTGATCCAGAGTTTTTTGCAATGCACCCACTAGGACGCGAGTGGCGTGCCTTTGTTGGTATGTCAGGGTTGGGAAAGATTGTTCAGGATCCAGGAGCTTGTGTATCGAGAATTTTTGTTGGAGTTTTATGCTACCGTTTCCTATGAACCTAGGAAGACACCTTATGATAGGACAACCTTCTCTTTTAGACTTGGTGGTGTGAGTCGGGAGTGCAGTGCGATTGAGCTTGCCACTCGAGTTAGGATATATACAAAAGACGAGACGAGGAATGTCGACTTCCCGACATTCCTTGCTGATTGTCTCACGGGCCGGCCGGATGACTACAATGAAAACACTTTCTAGGTAGAGATTACTGGGGGAGTGTACACACCATCTACTGCTCGGGGGAGGATGATTCGGTCTACTACGTATAGATTGCTGCACTGTTTGATTTCCATGTCTCTCATGCACCATAAGAATAGTGAGACAGTGCCTTCTACAGACTTATATTTCTTATGGGCGCTTGTTACTCCAGGGAGGCACCTGAACCTTCCAGTTACTTTAGCTGCTTATTTGGGTAGGAGGGCCAGGGGACTTCGTGAGGATAGCCCGATTTGCGGGGGCATTTTATCACACGATTAGCTCGACCCTATCAGTTGTTGATGCGCGAGATTACGAGATCGATGGTGTTTCGAGATATGAGGCCGATGAGCCTTCAGTTATTGGAGTCGATTCGTTTACTTGAGTGGGGCGAGCATGGTGTCATACGGGTACGACCAGATGACGTGGCCGAGGAAGAGGGTGCAGTCGAGCCACAGCCGCGACGAGCCCAACGGCGTAGACCTGCTCCTCGAGGAGCGCAGCAGGGACCTGAGCCAGAGATTGATATACGTTACCTGGCTTAGCGCATTGACGAGGGATTTCAGAGCCTGGGTGAGTGTGTTACACACGTAGAGAGACAGCAACAGTGGTATGTGGATGCGCTGACCGCATTTTTTGTTCATCAGGGGTTTCAGTACCCGATTCCTTTTCCTCCACCATTCCAGTCACGACCTGATGGAGCCGGTACATTTGGGACACAACAGCACGATGACGAGGATGACGAGTGACTTAGTTTATCCTTTTTATTTTTATTTTTGTGTTATTTTTAGTTTATTTTTGCGTTGCTTAGTATTAGTATTTTTATTTCGTATGTAATTAGTTTAATTTAGGTTGTTTTATTTTTGGTACTTTTGTTTTCCATGTTGATGCTCTTTGGTTGTTTAGATATTTGTAGAATTTTCGCCCTTAGAAAGCTGGCAGTAAGTTCAGCAGCTAGGTCCGACTGTTAGTAGAGAGAGTCGTGTGAGAGTTCGAAGATTATAGTCAAGACCCAAGATTTGTCATAAGTGTGGGGTGCATGTTGATTTCGTGAGAGATTATTTAGAAGAGTGGCATTTTTACTATATATTTTTATATATTATATCTTAATATTTTAGCCTTTATTATTCTCTTTTAGAACTAAAAGGTACTTATAATGCTTTGAATTATGATTTGTAGCTACTGGTTGTCGTTAGAGCGGAAAAGAAAAGACTGAAGCTGAAATCGGGTTTAGAAGCTAAAAGAATAAAAAAAAATTGCTGAAAATTGCAATTATGCCCAGCGTAATATAAGTTACGCCAAGCGTAATGCTGAAACACGGACTACACCCAGCGTAGTTAAGGTTACGCCTAGCGTACTGGGTGTCTATCCATACTTCCTTATCGTGATGGGCTTCTAGCTACGTCCAACGTAAACCGACTTACGCCCAGCATACGTAAGTCGGTCCCAAAGGTTATAGATAGCGATTATTGGCTAGCCAGGAGAGGGGATTTGACTTCTAACCTAATTTAGTCGATAATTAACTTCTGTTAAGCCGTTTTGAGGGTCTAGAAGGCGGCCGGAAGGCCGTTAAGCTAACGGGAGCGGAGATCGGAAGGATTAGAGAGCGGATATGTGTCGGTAATCATGTGGTTTGTTAATGTGACCATGTTTTGCATCCCACTTTGATACTATTATGTGGTTAGTTTCTGATTTAGGTGTAAAAAACCTTTTACTTTGTGTTTATGATTGAATGAAACCTTGATTTATAAATTAATTGCTAGATTACATTATTTGTTTGTGTTTAATTTATCTTGCCAAGCTTGTTAAAAGATCCTTACATGTTAATGATAATTGTTTGCTGTTAATTTTCAAGTAAATTGAGTTGTATGAACATCTACTTGATTGCTTGTCTCTTATGATTTTGATGACCATCAAGATTATATGAATAGGAATAGTGAATGTGAAACTAGGATTAACTCGTAAATAAGTAAGTTAATGTGTGAGCCTTGTGTGATAAACCATCAACCAGAGGTTAAATTGAATTAGTAATTTGATTAACTATTATTATAGGTCTTGCTTGATACGAACTGAACACTAGGAAACATGTTAGTTTAATCAACTGATCATTGTTTGAATTGACTTGTTTACTAAAGGATTAGTATCAGTGAACGCGAATCTAATCATTTTAGGAATCGGTGAACATGAATAAATGAATTTGTGTATGCAATTGTCTATGCTTTTAAGGTGTAATTTATCTAAACCGAAGTACCTGAAGAGATTTGTTTCCCTGTTAGTTTATCGAGATTTTAATTGTTCGTCTGAGATTTAATAAACCATTTCTTTACTGCTTTTGTGTGTTTTGTGTAACCTATAATCAAATATTTTAAATTAATTCACTAGCGTTCCCCTTGTGTTCGACACACTTGCTTATCAAAGCTATACTATACTTGATCGAGTTCACTGCCTGTAAGGTGTGGTTTAGATGCAATAAATTAGGAATTATAAATAAAAAGCAGTGCATGAAAAATTAAACATCAAGTACATTCCCCGGTGGAAAGGGAACGGTTGGCCCAAGAGTTCTTCTCCCTCAAGCCGGGAACGGAGTCTTTTACTGTGATCAGGATGTTTCACGAGAGGGCGATATTTTGCCCTGAGCTTGTGTATACTGAGCAGGCACGCATGAGTCGATTTCTGAGTATACTGAGGAGAGACATTCGCGAGTTTATGGTGAACTCGACGTACCGAACATTTTCCGAGCTCCAGGAAAATGCTTGGAAGAAGGAGATTGAGCTCGAGACTTAGGCCAGGGAGGAGGCGGAGTCTCACGGGAGGGATCGGCGACCGGCACAGTCCCAGCCAGCAGCTAAGCGGGCAAAGCCCGCCGATTTGAGACCAGGGAACCAGAAGGGCCGTACTTGTGGCAAGTGTGGAAAGAGCCACGAGGGGATTTGTCGAGCAGGGTCTTGCTACAAGTGTGGCAAGGAGGGGCTCATGGCTAAGGATTGCCCCAAGGGATTTGCAGTGTGCTTCCACTGCAACCAGACTGGCCATCGGAAGGCCAAGTGTCCACAGCTACGGGGGTCGGTACAGGGAGCACCGCAGGGATCTGCCCCTACTGCCGTATAAGCTACTGAGAGTCGGCCAGTGAAGGCCGAGGCGCCAAAGGCTCGCGGTAGAGCCTTCCAGTTGACTGCGGAGGAGGTCCGCGCAACACCCGACGTCATGGCTGGTATGTGATTCTTGCTTACTCTTTTTTTTATGTATGGTGCTTATTTTTGTTATGCTTAGGTACTTTTCTCATGATTAATGTACCTTCTTTGGTGTTGTTTGACTCGGGTGCGAGTCAGTCCTTTGTATCGCTAGCCTTTAGTCGTCACATCAGTATCCAGCGGAAAGGTGTTGAGTCGATCTTTGAGAGTATCTATAGCTGACGAGCGACCGGTATGTGCTACTAATGTGATTTGAGGATGTATACTCACGATCTTCGGTGTGGAGTTTCCGATAGATCTGGTCCCGATCGTGATGGGGGATGTTTCTGTCATTGTGAGCATGGATTGGTTGAGCCGATTTGGAGCTGTTATAGATTGCGAGCATCAGTTGGTGACGATACGAGACCCTAGTAGGGGAGTACTTACGGTGTATGGCGAGGGTACCCGATCGGGGTCAGCTTTTTGTTCGGCTGCCAGAGCGAGACAGAGTTTACAGCATGGCTATAAAGGATTCGTAGCATATGTGATGGATACACGAGTGGTCAAAAAGAGGCCGAGCTCAGTCGATGATGTACCGATAGTGCGTGAGTTCCCAGATGTTTTTCCCGAGGAGTTGTCGGGTGTGCCTCCCGAGAGGCAGGTGGAGTTCTGCATTGATTTGGTTCTGGGGCAGCGCCTATCGCCAAGGCACCCTATTGCCTTGTGCCACCAGAGATGCAGGAGATATACTCACAGCTTCAGGAGCTATTGGGGAAAGGATTTATCAGGCCGAGTAGCTCACCTTGGGGAGCGCCAATCCTTTTTGTCAAGAACAAGGATCGTTCGCACCGGATGCGCATTGATTACCAGAAGTTGAACAAGTTGACGGTCAAGAACCGTTATCCATTGCCAAGGATCGATGATCTGTTCGATCAATTGTTGGGGGCATCTTGGTTTTCCAAGATAGACCTGAGGTCTGAATATCATCAGATGAGGGTGCAGGAGGAGGATATCTAGAAGACGGTGTTTAGGACTCGTTGGGCATTACGAGTTCGTGGTGATGCCTTCTGCGCTCACCAATCCACCGGAAGAATTCATGGACCTCATGAATAGAGTATGCACGCCGATGTTAGATAGATCGGTGATCATGTTCATCGACGATATACTAGTGTACTCAAGATCCAGAGATCAGCATGATGAGCATTTGAGAGAGATTCTCAGAGTATTGAGATCGGAGAGGCTTTACGCCAAATTCTCCAAGTGCGATTTCTGGTTACGAGAGATCCAGTTCTTAGGACATCTCGTCAACTAGAATCGGATATTGGTCGATCCGGCCAAGATTGAGGCTGTGATGGGATGGGAGGTGCCGAGATCCCCCACCAAGATCAGGAGTTTTCTAGGATTGGCCGGCTACTATCGGAGATTTATCAAGGGTTTCTCCAAGATTGTCGTTCCTCTCATGAGGTTGACCCGGAAGGGCGTGACTTTTAGTTGCGGTCCAGAGCAACATGCCTCATTTGAGGCGCTTCGCCAGATATTATGCGAATACCTGGTGTTAGCCCTTCCAAAAGGGATGGAGGATTTTGTGGTGTATTGTGACGCATCGATATCAGGGTTAGGTTTGGTGCTTATGCCGAGACGGCACGTGATAGCATATGCATCGAGGCAGCTGAAGCCTCATGAGATGAGGTATCCCACCCACGATTTAGAGTTGGGCACAATGGTGTTTACCCTCAAGATATGGTGTCATTATTTGTATGGGGTTTGGTGTACCATATACACAAACCACAACAGTTTGAAGTACTTGATGGATCAGCCTAACTTGAACATGCACTAGAGGAGATGGTTGGATGTGGTAAAGGATTATGACTGTGAGATCCTGTACCACCCGGGCAAGGCTAACGTTGTAGCCCATTCCCTGAGCCGCAGGGCGGAGAGTGCCCCGATACGAGACATTTGTATGAGGATGATGGTGATGACTCCGATGTTGGATACCATACGAGAGGCCCAGGCAGAGGCTGCGAGACTGGAGAATTGCAAGAGAGAGCGGGTGATTGGGCAGGTATCTAAGTTCATTACCGATAGCCGAGGGCTTTTGACCTTTCAGGGTCGGATTTGGGTGCCGTTTGTAGGTGGGGCACGTACCATTCTAATGGAGGAGGCGCACAGGTCGAGGTTCTCGATCCATCCCGGGGCCACTAAGATGTATTTGGACTTGAAGAGGGATGTTGTATGGTTCGTTGAGAGGTGCTTGACCTGTCGCAGGCTCAAGGTTGAGCACAAGCGTCCTCATGGCAAGTTGCAGCCTCTTGAGGTTCCCCAGTGGAAGTGGGAACATATTTCTATGGACTTTATCACCAAATTGCCAAGGATCGTGAGGGGTGTCGATGCAATTTGGGTGATCGTCGACCGGCTGATGAAGAGCGCTCACTTCCTTTCTATCAGTGAAAGCTCTTCTGCAGAGAGATTGGAAAAGTTGTAAGTGAGGGAGGTGGTATCGCAGTATAGAGTACCAATCTTGATTGTGTCAGATCGAGATGTACGTTTCACTTCCAGGTTCTGGAAGAAGTTCCATGAAGAATTGGCTACGAGGCTGCATTTCAGTACCGCTTACCACCCACAGACGGACGGGAAGAGTGAGCGGACGATTCAAACGCTCGAGGATATGCTTCGAGCATGTGTGTTGGACTTCGGAGGAAGTTGGGACATGTATTTTTCATTGGCTGAGTTTCCCTATAACAACAACCACCATTCGAGTATTGGTATGCCTCCCTTCGAGTTGTTGTATGGGAGGAGGTTTCGGACTCCCATCTGCTGGGGAGAGGTAGGGCAGTGAGTGATGGGAAGCATTGAGATAGTGCTTCAGAAGACAGAGCAGATAAAACAGGTCAGACAGAGGTTGTTAACAGCTCAGAGTCGCCAGAAGAGTTATGCGGATAGGCGATGGTCCGAGATCGAGTTCCAGGTGGGAGACTTCGTACTCCTGAAGGTATGTCCTTTGGAAGGGAGTAATCCGATTCCGGAAGAGGGGCATGTTGGGACCCCGGTACATTGGTCCTTTCAGGGTGACCGCTAGGTTGGGCAGCGTAGCATACCGTTTGGAGCTACCTGCAGAGTTGAGCCAGATACATGATACCTTCCATGTGTCTCAGTTGAGGAAGTGTATTGCCAATGAGACGACAGTTGTAGCGCTGGAGGACATTCAGGTGGATGCGAGCCTGAATTATGTTGAGAGGCCAATCGCGATTGTGAATCGAAAGATTAAGGTTCTGAGGAACAAGGAGGTGCCCCTGTTTCAAGTCCAGTGGCAACATCGGAGAGGGTCCGGGCTGACTTGGGAGCCAGTGTCAGAGATGCGGGAACAGCATCCGGGGTTGTTTATGGCATGAGACTTCGAGGGCGAAGTCTGGTTCTAGTGGGGGAGAATTGTAACATTTCGAAATTCAGGTATATGAATTTAACCCTTCTTCTCTAGCAAGTTGTCAAGTTTAGTCCCTAAAGGAAAAAGTATGGCTATTGAGTACGCTGGGCGTACTAAAGAGTACGCTATGCGTACTCAAGCGCTTACTTTGGACGCGGACTCGCCTAGGTACGTTGGGCGTACCCAGGGTTACGTTGGGCATAGCTGGCCCAGATGCAAACCTTAATTGTGGCTTGTGGACTATAAAAGGAATGATATGGTCTTGTCCCCAGCCACCATTCCACAGAGAGAAACCCTAGGAGATCAATATTATCATTCTAAAGCTAGTGTGTGAGTGTTCATGAGCTAGAAAGTGCCTTTTTGTGTTAGTGAAGAAGAAGAGGAGGTTCTTGCGGAGGCTAGAAGTTGGAGTACAAGCTTGGATCTTAGTTCTACAGAGGGAGGAGCTTCAGTTGGAGGTAAAAAGCTCAAAGCTTTCCTTGTCATTTTTGTTTTGTGCTTCGTGGACCAATTTTTAGGGTTTTTGGTCCCAAGGTGGAGACTTTGTGAGCAAATGGTCCCTATAAGCTTAGATCTGCCATATTTCAGAGTAATAAGAGTTGTAGGTTCATAAAAATCCAATCTTGGACGTGACTATTAAGTCATGCATGACTTTAGGGCTTAATGGGGAAAGAGATTATATGTTTGAAGTGAATGGTGACCTTTACAGCCATGCAAATGCTTAAAGGTTTCAACTTTATGGGTTAAGTGACCTTAGAAAAGTCAGATCTGGAGTTTGAGTTTATGTCTTAACCGTTTAAGTCAAAAAATCCATAAGATCATGAAACTGAGACTTACGTTGGGCGTAAATCTCATTACGCGGAACGTAAGGGTTTGAGACCCCGATTATGGATCGTCGGAGTACGCCCCGTGTACATACATATATATATATATATATATATATATATATATATATATATATATATATATATATATATATATATATATATATATATATAATGTCACTTTAGAATACTTTAATTCCAAACCCTAGAATTTTAATAGTTTAAAATTCAACCCTTATACTTTATAGTATTATAATACTAACGGTAAGACTGACTTGATCTTATATATATATATATATATATATATATATATATATATATATATATATATATATATATATATATATATATATATATATATATATATATATAAGATCAAGTCAGTCTTACCGTTAGTAAGCCTCATTCACGAAGCCGGTCTATAAGGGGGGTATAAGGTTACTACCTATAAAATGACAATTTAATGGGTGTCCACTCTTACCCACCGCTTCCTTGACTGGTGGAAGGTCATTTGCCGAACGGTTAGGATAGGACTATAATTCTCATTAAGTATAATTATAATTATAAAGTAACTAAACCTTTTATAAATTCTCAATCTTAGTTACTTTAGGAAAATGTGACATTGATGGTAATCCATGAAATTGCACTTTGCACTTGCCAAGTTGTTAGTGGAGCGTGTGTGGTTAACCGGCACACTAACATGGACTAGTAAGGGTGGCAAAGGGTAGCTTGATGTTTATCATAGATCGGTGGAGCGTGTGTGGTTAACTTGCACATCGATTAGGTGATAAAATTAAGAGTACCAAGTTAATTTGCATGGTTATTCACACCATGTTTGTGATCCTTGGTGTCCCAGTCACAAACCTAAAGGGCATAATCGAGATTTAAACATGTCATTGAATTGTTCAATGAATCTCAAAGGATCTAGGAGTTTGAATCCAATTAAAACTTAATAACTATTTCTTTTTTCATGGTGGAAATTGGTAAATCGTCATTTACCTACCTTCAAATATTTTGCAAGTTGGATTACGGCATCCCTCTTCCAATTTGTAAAATATTGTGTTGGGTCCTAACCTTAATATTTCATATTGGGTGTTATATTAAGGACTCTTTATCTAATCTAAACTTTGTCCTTCTTTCTTTTCAGATGTCTTCCAGCACTGCTTCTGGCTTAAACCCTACTGGCTCCTTCTCTCTCATGAACGTTTGTGGGAGAGTCATATTTGATGGTTCCAACTTCAATGATTGGATTAGGAACATCAGGATGGTCACTTGCTATAAGGACAAGGAATATGTCCTCCACAAGGAGCTTAAGGAAATCGACGAGTCTTCTGCTACTCCTGAGGAGATTGTTGAGTTTAGGGCACATGAGAAGGATGCCACCAAGGTAGCTTGTATTATGCTTGCCACTATGTCGGCTGAACTCCAAAAGTCCTATGAGGCCTTCTACCCTTTTGAGATGCACCACGACCTGATGGAAAGATACCATCAGAGTGCTCGTCAAGAGAGGTATGAAATCATCTCTTCCATGATAACAACTAGAATGAAGGATGGTGAACCCATCACGGGCCACTTACAGAAAATGAAATGGTTTGTGGACCGGTTGCTAAATTTGAATGTGAACTTCCCTGAGGAGCTGGCCATATATATCATTCTACACTCCTTAGATCCATGTTATGATCACTTCCGCATGACATATCATATCAACAAGGAGGAGGTCACACTTAGCAAAACTCATGGGCTTTTGAGGACTGTTGAAACTGGTCTCAAAAGTAAAAAAAAATGATGTTTCTACTCCTACCGCATTTGCCCATGTTCTGGCAATTGGACAAGGGAAAGGGAAGAAGAGGAAGGCTCCCTCAAAAAGCCACAAGGGAAAGTCTCTTGATGGATCCACTTCAAGTGGGACCAAGGCTGGTTTTGCTGCTCCCATTTCCATTCCTAAGGAAGCAGAGTGTTTCTATTGTCACGAAAAAGGGCACTAGAAGCGAAGCTGCCCCAAATACTTGCAGGATGTCAAGGATGGGAAGGTAAAACCCAGCCATGCAAGTATTTACACTAATATATCTAAAAACTCATCACATTCTAACTCTTGGGTTCTTGATACAAGTTGTGGTTTTCATATTTGTTTTGATGTGTAGGGCCTAAAAGGAAGTAAGGGTGTGGAGCACGTGAAGATAAACTTGATCATGGGGAATAGGAAGGTTTCACCTGTCACCAATATTGGAGTTTACTCTTTATTGCTTAGTAGTGGGTTAGAAATAGATTTGAATAGTTGTTGCTACTCTTCAGAAATGGCGAGAAATATTATTTCCTTTCATGGTTTGTACAAACAAGGGTTTAGTTTTTCATTTGATAATGAAATTGGTGCTATTAATGCTTATTATAATTGTGTTTTTTTATTTTAAACCATTACCTTGTAATGGTGTATATGAAATTGCGTCTGATGGTTGTAGACAACTTAGGAAATAATGTGTTGCACATTGATTCTTCCAATGAATTGTATAAAGCATGCTTGTGGCATTGTCGTCTTGGACATGTCAGCAAGAAGCACATAGGCTAACTCCAAAAGGATGGAGTTTTGGAGTCATTCGACTTAAGGTCGGATGACACTTGCGAATCTTTCTTACTTGGAAAGATGACCAAGTCACCCTTCACTGGTACTTGTGAGAAGGATGAAGGTTTGTTGGATCCCATACACATTGATGTGTGTGAGCCCTTCAGAACCGCCATAGGGGATGTAACCACTTCTATGTGACTTTTATTGATGATTATAGTAGATATGGCTATATCTACTTAATCAAGCATAAGTCAGAAACCTTTGAGATATTCAAAGATTTTAAATAGTAAGTGGAGAATCAGCTGGGCAGGAAGATAAAGATGCTCCGATCCGATCGGGGTGGTGAGTATCTTAGTATCGAGTTCCTTAACTATCTTAAGGAATGTGGAATTGTTTAACAGTTGATGCCACCTAGGACACTACAGCTTAATGGTGTGGCTGTGAGGCGCAATTGAACCTTGTTGCCTATGATTCGTTCCATGATGAGTCGAGCTTCGTTACCAATATCATTCCATGGGTATGCCTTAGAGACTGCCACCCATATCCTTAATCTAGTCCCTACCAAGAAGGTTGCCAAAACACCTCATGAGATGTGGACTAGGAAGGCTCCCACATTGGACCACATCAAGGTTTGGGGTTGCGAGGCTTTCATGAGACACAATACTCATGACAAGCTCGAACCTCGAAGTGAGTGGTGTATTTTCATCGGCTACCCGCAGAAATCCTTTGGTTATCTCTTCTACAGACCGAGTAACAATGTTGTCTTCGTTGCGAGGAGATGAGTCTTTCGCGAGAGAGTGCTCATAGGCCAAGGATACAGTGGGAGGCGAATTGACCTTGAAGAACTTCAAGAGTCAAGTGGTGAAGGAACCTTAAACACTAGCAATCAACATGAGGAGGAAACTCATGTTGAGTCGATTAACGAGTCTGTACCTCTAAGGCGTTCTAGTAGAGTTAGTGTTCCACCTGAGTTCTATGGTTTCCATATTACTGTAGAAGGTGATACATTTATCAGTGATAGCACATTGGTAAATTTGGATGAACCTAACAAATACAAGGAAGCCATGGCATGCCCCGAGTTTGCTAAATGGAAAGAGGTTATGGACAGCGAGATTCAGTCCATGTATGAAAATCAAGTTTGGAACTTGGTTGACAATGTATCAGGTCGTACGACAGTCGGGTGCAAATGAATCTTCAAGAAGAAGACTGACATGGATGGGAAAGTACACACTTATAAGGCGCGAATGGTTGCGAAGGGCTTTACTCAAATTCCAAGAGTTGACTATGATGAGACCTTCTCACCTGTATCGAAGATTAAGTCTATTAGGGTTATGCTATCCATTGCTGCATTTCATGATTATGAAATATGGAAAATGGATGTCAAAATCGATTTCCTCAATGAAAAGTTGGCTAAGGATGTTTACATGAGTTAGCCAGAGGCTTTTGTCGATTCAAAGTACCCTAATACAGTGTGTAAGCTTGAGAAATCCATTTATGGATTGAAACAAGCATCTTGTAGATGGAATCTTTGTTTCGATGAGGAAGTCAAAGGGTTTGGCTTTTCGAGAAGCGAGGATGAGTCATGTGTATATGTCAAAGCTAGTGGGAGCATAGTTAGCTTTTTGGTATTGTATGTGGATGACATATTACTCATAGGAAATGACATCCCAACCTTGCAAGAGGTTAAGTCCTGGCTTGGGAAGTGTTTCTCTATGAAGGACCTCGGAGAAGCTGCCTATATTCTTGGGATAAGGATATTGAGAGACAGGAGTAAGAGACTAATTGGACTTAGTCAAAGTACCTACTTGGATAATGTGTTGAAAACATTCAGCATGCAGGATTCCAAGAAAGGTGACTTACCAATGCAGAGCAATGCCAAACTGAGTAAAGCTTGGAGTCCGAGTACGGAGGTTGAGATAGTTGATATGAGTCGAATACCATATGCTTCCGCTGTTGCCTCGATCATGTATGATATGAATTGTACTCGACCTGATGTGGCCATTTCTTTGAGTATGGTCAGCAGATATCAATGGAATCTTGGCAAGCCTCACTGGACTGCGGTAAAGAACATTCTTAAGTACCTGTGGAAGACTAAGGACTGGGTTCTTACCCTCGGTTGGAGTGATGACTTGAGAGTAGTGGGGTATAGTGACGCTGGTTTTCAGACCGACAGGGATAATTTCTGCTCTCATTCGGGTTGGGTCTTTACCCTGAATGGAGGAGAAATAACTTGGAAAAGTTCCAAGCAGGAGACAGTAGTTGATTCAACTTGCGAATCAGAGTACATAGCAGCAAGCGAGGCGGCAAAGGAGGCAATATGGCTGAATAACTTCAATGGAGACCTTAGAGTTGTACCAGCTAAAAAGGAGCATATGGAGATTTTCTATGACAGCGAGATTGTAGTTGCTTAGCCAAGGAACCAAGAGACCATGGCAGATCCAGGCACATCGACAAAAATTACCACTTAATTTGACATCGAATAGAAGAAGGACTCCTCGTGGCAAATATGGTATCATCAGATGAGAACCCAGAAGATCCCCTCACGAAGGGACTGAGTAGGGTTAAGCATTTACAACATGCGAGGTGCATCGGGCTGAAGTATGATATTAGTTTTAATGATTAGATATCTTTCAAAACTTGTAATAGTTGAAATGTAATTAACATTTGATGCTTAAATAAAAGGTGCTTTTTATTTACTAGTATGGTACTGTCTTGTGTCAATCATTTACTATTGTTTCATTTTGCATGTTTTGACTTCCATAATAATTATATTATTCAAACTATCCACAGTCAATCATACGTTGGAATTAGGTATTAAATCAAGACTATCATGAATTTGGCTTGTAGATTTGTCTGAATTGTATTAGACATAGCAATGGTTGCTGCAACATTCATAAGTGCTCATAAGGTCTGAGTATTGGATCCAACCCGCGCTCACTTGTATCACTTCATGGAATTTATCTCGAGTGATCGTGAGATGAAAATATCATTTAAGTCTTCAAACCAAGAGATATGAGTTGTTGACTATGTGTTGGTTGTGCATTGATAGTACATAACCGCTTTAGGAACTTGATGCTATAAAACGTGTTGTTTTGTGCAATTTGATGACTAGTTAGTACGAGCATATGAGTCGAAGTTTATCTGTTCCTTTTAGTCCTTGGAGGATTAAAAGTGATATCTTGGGCCCCTCAATGATTTTGTTTTGACCTATGTACCGGGCCCAGTCATAGCTAAATTGATTTGTTCTATTAAGCTCTATGTCAAAAAAATCGGAAATCGAGAAACAAACTGATGGACAATAAGTATGATGTTGTTCCATGTATTTGTTCGACTGATATCTGTTGGGTTTTGAGCAATCTAACACTTCCTAAGTGTGCATGCAACCCTAATAAACCTTGGATCTATGTTTTCTTCTAAAATACATGCAAATAATAATTTCCAAGGTTTCTTCCTAACTAGCATAGCATAAGGATTATGAATCATAAAAGTACTAGTAGAAATACATACCTTTTGATGATGGTTGATTGTTTGGAGTTTGAGAGCCAAGCACCAATAGTGTGAATGCCTCAAATGGAATCACAAATCACCACAAACACTTGGAAACTTGAGAGAATAGTATACTTTCTTATGAAATCGGCCACCACTAAGTCTCACACTCCTAGTGTCCATTTCTTGCATCATATGCTTCTTTATATAGTGTGCATGGTTAGGGTGAAACCCTAATAACCCATGTCTTTTCCTTTCCAAGGATCCATGGGTTAAAAGCTCCATGGATCGTCCATGGACTTTCATATTAGCTTAGCCCATTAACAAATGAGTATTAGCCCACACTATATAAAATATAATAGCCCATAATTTAATCAGTCTTCTTTTTAATCTCTAAATTAACTCATAATTAATTTAAGACTAAAACTAATTAAATAACAAGACTTCATATTAATATATTATAACTTATAATATATTAATAAATCGTAAGTATACAATTCTCATAAAATTATCCATAAATCGTTTGGGTGAAGTGCAACCCAAATCGACCATGCCGGGTCGGGTCAAGTATGTACCAAATAAGTTATGGACTTAGACACCTTATCCAACAGACTCCCACTTGGATAAGTTTAATAACTATATTTGTGTATGTTACTTCAGGAACCAACCAGCAATCGTAGCTCTCGAAAACTCTGTTGAACTATGAAGCGCCATTTTAGATAAGTGATCATATAATCCTCTGTTCTCATGATATCAGTCGGACAAATACATGGAACAATGTCGTACTTATTGTCCAACAGTTTGTTTCCCGATTTTTGATTTGTTTGACAAAGAACTTAATCGAACACATCAATTTAGTTCTGACCGGCCAATACATAGGTCACAACAAAATCATCGAGGGGCCCATATATGGCTTCTATTTCTAGAAGGAACAAATAAACTTCGACTCATATGCTTGTTCTACTACTTGTTGAATTGTACACAAAGGCACGTTTTATAACATCAAGTTACTGATGCGTTTACGTGCAATCAATGCACAACCAACTCATAGGTAACAACTCATATCTCTAGGTTTGAAGATTTATATGATATTACCGTCTCACGATCACTTGAGATAAATTCCATGAAGTGATACAAGTGAGCATGGGTTTATTCCAATACTCATAACTTATGAGCACTCATGAATGTTGTAGCAACCATTGCTATGACTAAACCCATTTAGCCATCTACAAACTCGATTCATGACAGTCTTGATTCATACCTACTTCCAACATATAAACGACTGTGGAGTGTTTAAATAACTTAGTCATTCGGAAAGAATAACCTAGCTATTTTGGAAGTCAAAACATGCAAAGTGAAACACAATAATAATCGAATCCAATATGGTCTCAGAACCCTTTTGAATATAAATAGAACCACCTTTTATTTATCACCATATTGATTACACATTATTCATTGTATAATGTTTCAAACAATCAACTTAAGACTTGAATAAAACAACAGTCGTCCCATGCTCCTAGCATGTACACTTTGTTTTTCTAAACAATAGTTATGCCATACTCCAAGTATGCACACTATGTTTGTATATGATCCTTACATTGTGATGTAGATCAATTGAACATGACTCCAATGATACTCATTTCACAATCCCAAATCCTTATTGTAAATGTGAGAATCCCCGATTCCTATCATTTACAAAAAAAAAAACTGTTAGATTTTAAATTTTATGCAATGTTTCTCTTGTAATGATTATGCACAAAGTCACCAAAACCTTGTCACCAGTCATTACAGAGTATTCCAAAGAAGGTCAACTTCTATGGAACGGAAGTCTCATATTCAAAGTACATTGCTTTGAACATCCTTCTTGCATTAAGGTTTTCTAATCTTACATAGATCGAATAACTTCCACCTATGGAGACATTTCCATAGTCCCATTTTGACTATCACTTCCGAACAAGAGTTACTTCTTTGCAGAATATGTCAATATGGTCCTTTCCGACAACTTACATCATACTTCCAACTGTCCCTGAGCAACCAATCTTTGGCGAACCTCAGATTTGTCCTCGACAATTGCTTAATCACTTTAGTCATATCCAGTTCTAGACTTTTCCCTTCTCAATGCCTTAAGCATTTGGAAAATTTAGAAAAGATGAATATTATAGCACATGCAATCGATCCTACATCCGAAGCATATGGGACACGATTCATGATGTATGACATAAAGACACGATACTAGACCAGTCTTTTGCTACAATAATTTTTATTTGCCATGTTTTCAAAATTTAACTATGAAGAGGGATGTCGTAATCATACTCGAATTTTGAAAACGCAATATATATAGAATTTCTTCAAGTTGAACCATTCTAACATAAAATTCATATATATATATATATATATATATATATATATATATATATATATATATATATATATATATATATATATATATATTTCCTTGACTAAAGATGATTAAAATCTCAATCTAAGCTTTAGAATTGAAACGAAGTATAATTTTCTCTCCCTTAATTATAGCAAAACGACTTTTTCACCCCCTGCAACTTCATGAATTGAAACTTTGTTTTCTATAATTAACATTGGTAACTTGCAACACTAAACGTAATAATCATGCTCCCACTAGCTCTGACATATTTCCAGAAATCTGATGGACTTCTGAAATTTAGATTCATACACCCTTTCTTAGATAACTCACATGTGTGTCTAAGAAATGTCAAGAACTATGAAAAGGGATGCCGTAATCATAGTCTCAATTTCTTAGACCTTTGCTATTTCTCACAAGTCCATGTCAGTGTGCCGGTTAACCACACACGCTCCACTAATGACTTTTGAAAATGCAAATAACACAATTGATATCTACGTAAAATCTACTTAGTGAGAGCGTTTCCTCACCATCATTTTCATGAATCGGCGAGAAACCTTATGATACTTAGATTTTATAATGTATGAGTTCCTATCCATGTGAATTTGTCAAAACCATAATCACAAGATAAGGTTAGTGACAAATTCAGCCTTACATGGATTAAACTTGTTCAATCTTAGTTTCTTTTCACCTTGGTAGCACAAGGCCCACCAATGCTTCCAAGTTGAACTCTGATAACTCATATGCAAATTCAACTTATTTGAAGTAGGTACAGAAACAAGAATTATGTCAACACGATAGGTTGCAAACCTTAAGTTGTGTGCTAGTGATAAATTACAGGTTTTACTCTTGATTAACTCTTGAAACTCTTTCAGGATCTTTAAGGCTCCCACTGTCCCCTTGACATATAAGTTTCCCCAGTCAAGAACCATTCCTTGACAAAACAAATATTCAAGGGATAGTACAGATTCTTATCAAGACTAACACTTCACACAATTGGTCTTAGTTGGTCTTTGTCTCATCCAAGACATCACAACTTACCAATCTCAAATGTACAAGGGTAGAAACATTCTACACTACATTTGATAAGTGTTTTAAACCTTACTTTATGTCACTCAATGTTACAATCTTGGAGTATGACTCTAAGAATTGTTTTGGAACGAAGTATGACTCATCTTCTCGATCTTAACCAATCCAACAATTCATGACCTCTCTTCTTAGCCATAACAATGCACTAAGACGTCCTTAGAGTATGAATTTGTGATATGGTTTCGTAATCATTAAGATGATCATGAAATACGATACTAAAGTACTCTCCCATCCTTTCACATTTGAGAAACTTTTATCTTTTTGCCTAATTTGATTCTTCTCATTTGTTTTGTCATACATTGTAACCTTTCCAATGTTACAGAATTATACTTAACCTTATAAGTATAATCATATTTACCAATCTTTAGTAAATCATGACAAATCAATCTTTGTGGTGGACCTTGACCAACGCACACCCAGTGTAGCTAATTCCTTAGTCCTTCAATTGACTCACATATACATGTGATCAAAGAATTAGTCTTAATTTTCAAAGATGAAAATTCTCATTCATCATACAATACAACTTGTATGATTCCAAGTTTCTGTCCAATTGAAACTTGGGTGATGAAAAACTTTCTTCATTTGGTAAATTCAGACACTACCACAAATGAAAGAATCCAATCCACTTTCCAATATTGCTATTACTGGAAACATATAAGCAACAATTTTCCACAGATGCTATTGTAAGGATATTTTTAAAATAAATAAAATTAAAACCCTTTTTTTTCTTTTATTTTAAAACTTTGCGGAAAAACTTATCCTTACAATCCACATGAAAACCTTGTTGTTATCTATTCATAAGCAATATATTATAACTCTTAAGCAACAACTCAAAATTTTGATTGCCAAACCATGCAATCGAAACCCACCTTTGCAATCAGAATCAACATATACTTACTTTAAGCTTCCTATCTTTTCTTTGATTCTTAAAAACATCAGCATGTGACCCATTCACATTATGTAATAAGAATCTCCAAATAGGAACATAATAGAGTTAGACAGTGGACTTTACCCGAAGTAGAGTCAAACCTCTTGACTTGATCAACCTTATGACCTTTCAGGTGAATAGGGCAGTTTCGCAACCAATGCCCCTTCCTTTGGCAACAAAACACATGGACCCTTTGGTAATGGCACACGAGACTATCTCATAATTTTCCTTTCTCTTTACTATTTGGTCAACCGAGTTGACTATAGCCGATCCCTTTCCATTGGGAAGAGAAATCCTTTTCTAGATATCCAATGCTACCATTGTCAATGTCCATGTAGACTTGGGAAGTTGTTCTTTTAATCAAATTTGCTTTACTGGTGTTCCAAATCATTGCTGATTCCACAACACCAAGCAAATAGATAACATCATTAAGGGTCATGTCATAGTCCGTCTCATAGTAGTCCCAAAGAGACTCACTATGTTACTAAGAAAGTGATTGAACATCCAACTTTCACGGGACTTTGACACCCAACTCTCCCGGCTTGTCAATATGTGACTTTATCTCCAAGATGTGAGCACACATAGACTATGCTTGCCAATAGGGATTGAGTGACTTTAAACTTTTCAAGAACTTGTGGGTGAGGGAGAATAATTGGAGGAGGTGGAGGAAGTGAAGCATGATGTTGAGGGACACCATCTTCAAGAGATTTGGGAAGATCATAGTTGTCTGAACCAGACATCTATAATGGGAGAAAATCAAGTTAGTTGATTCAAAGTCCTTAATATAACACCCAATATGAAATATTAAGGCTAGGACCCAACACAATATTTTATAATTTGGAAGAGGGATGCCGTAATCCAAGCTATAAAATATTTGAAGGTAGGCGAATGACGATTCACCAATTTCCACCATGAGAAACAAAATAATTTATTAGGTTTTAATTGGATTTGAAATTCCTAGATCTGTTGAGATTCATTGAACTTTTCAATGACATGTTTCAATCTCGAGTGTGCCCTCTCAAATTTTGTGACTGGGATGCCGAGGATCACAAAACAAGGTGTGAATAACCATACCAATTCACTTGGTACCCTTAATATTATCACCCAATCAATGTGCCGGTTAACCACACACGCTCCATTCATCTATGAAAAACATTAAGTCACCCTTCGTGATCCTTACTAGTCCAAGTTAGTGTGCCAGTTAACCACACACGCTCCACCAATGACTTAGTAAGGTACAAAGTGTGAATTCCATGGGCTAGCACCAAATTCACATTTTTCCTAAAGTAACTAAGATTGGGAATTAAATAAAACATTTAGATACTTTATAATATTCATCATACTTTTAATGAGAATTTAAAGTCATTGTCCTACCCGTTCGGCTAACGACCCTCCACCGATCAAGCAAGCGGTGGGTGAGAGTGGACACCCATTAAGTCGCCATTTTATAGGCAACAACCTTATACCCACCTTATAGACCGGCTTCGTGAACGAGGCCCACTAACGGTAAAACGACTTGTTCTTATACATATATATATATATATATATATATATATATATATATATATATATATATATATATAATAATGAACCATTAATCTTATAATAGTATAAGGGTAGAATTTTAACTTTTCAAACTTCTAGGGTATGGAATTAAAGTTTGTGTGAGACTTTACAAATTCCAAAACTAGAGGGCAAGTTTTGAACAATTCATAAACTTTTGGATATTCATAACTTATGAGTTTTAATTAAGTGTTTAATACTTTTAATGAAGAGTCTCTTGGAAATCCATAACTTGAGGACAAGTTATGAAGTCCATAAAAGCATTTATTAGAAAAAACTCTTCTAAAGTGTAACTTATGACTTCTTAAAAAAATATTTAAAAGAAAAACTTTTGGAATTCCATAACTTGAGGACAAATTATTAATACCATTAAAACACATTAAGATCAAGAATTAACTAACAAACAATTTGCAAATAATTCCTATGATCTAACAAAACTCATATGAACATGAACATCCACATCAACAATTTCAAGAATCATATGAACACATATAAACTTGAAATTTTGATTATAACTTTGAAATTGGTCCACCATCATCATTAACACATCAAAAACAAGTTTTATAAGATCAAAACAGATTAAGGTAATGATTCTAGACCAATTCCAGCACCAAAACTCGAAAATCTGCATCAAGTATTCAAGAAAACAAGCCTAGGCTCTGATACCACTGTTGGGTTTTGAGCAATCTAACACTTCCTAAGTGTGCATGCAACCCTAATAAACCTTGGATCTATGTTTTCTTCTAAAATACATGCAAATAATAATTTCCAAGGTTTCTTCCTAACTAGCATAGCATAAGGATTATGAATCATAAAAGTACTAGTAGAAATACATACCTTTTGATGATGGTTGATTGTTTGGAGTTTGAGAGCCAAGCACCAATAGTGTGAATGCCTCAAATGGAATCACAAATCACCACAAACACTTGGAAACTTGAGAGAATAGTATACTTTCTTATGAAATCGGCCACCACTAAGTCTCACACTCCTAGTGTCCATTTCTTGCATCATATGCTTCTTTATATAGTGTGCATGGTTAGGGTGAAACCCTAATAACCCATGTCTTTTCCTTTCCAAGGATCCATGGGTTAAAAGCTCCATGGATCGTCCATGGACTTTCATATTAGCTTAGCCCATTAACAAATGAGTATTAGCCCACACTATATAAAATATAATAGCCCATAATTTAATCAGTCTTCTTTTTAATCTCTAAATTAATTCATAATTAATTTAAGACTAAAACTAATTAAATAACATGACTTCATATTAATATATTATAACTTATAATATATTAATAAATCGTAAGTATAAAATTCTCATAAAATTATCCATAAATCGTTTGGGTGAAGTGCAACCCAAATCGACCATGTCGGGTCGGGTCAAGTATGTACCAAATAAGTTATGGACTTAGACACCTTATCCAACAATATCTTGAGAACAAATTATTATATGATCACTTATCTAAAATGGAGCATCTCAGTTCGATAGAGGCTTTTAAGAGCTACGATTGCTAGTCGGTGTTTTAAGTCGTACTTGTAGTTATAGTTATTAGACTTATCCAAGCGGGAGACTGTTGGATTTAGTGTCTAAGCCCATAATTATAACTGGTATGTACTTGACCCGAGAGTAGCATGGTCCAGTTGGGTTGCATGGCACCAGAACAATTTGTAAGGTTGAACTTATGAGGAGAGGATATTTATGATTTATCAATATATTATAAGTTCTAATATATTAATATGAAATCATATTATTTAATTAGTATTGATCAGGAATTAATTTGGAATTAATTTCTGATCAAAAGAGACTAATTAAATATATGGGGATTGATTGTGTAAATCATTCATTCTTATAAAGTGGGCTTATGATCCGTAGTTCTTTATGTTGGGCTAAACTCATGTGGTGACCCATGGATACTCCATGGAGGTTAAAACCCATGGAGCCTAAGGAATGTGGTAAGTCATGCACATTAGGGTTTACATGGTGTAACCCTAGTTGTGTCACACTATATAAGGAACCTCATGGCTACCAAAATCAGCACCTAAGTGAGCTTAGAAGAGAGCTAGCCAATTTTTCTGAAGCAAGGAACCCTGTATCAAGTCCTCCATTGTTGGTGGTGTTTTGTGAAGCATTTGAGGCATCACACTTGGAGTGCTAGGCTCTTAAAGGTCCAAGGAATCAAACTACAAGAAAAGGTATGTCCATTAACTAGATCTTTGTATTATATATACTCCATAATTTGCTAGTTAGGATGATGCCTTAGAAAATTGAAAGTTTGCATGTATAATAAAGAAAACGTAGATCAAAGGTATCTAGGGTTACGTGTACACCATAGGAGTGTTAGAATGCTCAAAACCCTTCAAAATACCACATAGATACATACAATTTCCATGGGCTACTCCCATGGTCTTTTTCCTGGAATGCCATGGGCTACCCCCATAGTCTAATATCCAAGTGTCATGGGCTACCCCCATGGTCTTCCATACAAGTGTCACGGGCTAACCTCGAGGTATTTCAATCAAGCAACCACATAGATAATTATCATTCCACATTACAAGTAATGGGTCAACATTGGTTCCTTTGACCAATGGATATAGTGAGAAGACTCACCTTGTAAACTGAACAGCAGCTGATAAGGTCTCGACTTTGAGTCTTAGCTCTCTAACCGATACATATTCCCACCAGATGAACAATTTCCATCAATATCCCAAAATACCCTTAAGGTCAAACTTGGTCAAAGTCAAAGTCAATTATCCTCACGTCGTGGCCAGATATTGGTCACGTCGTGGTAGCGATTCTGATCCGTTTCCCCACTCGTTTTGACCTAAACTAGTCAACTCAGCCAAAGAACCCACCTGAGTTGGTATGACGATGTGAGCATCCATTCTCACGTCGTGAGGTCCAAGGGTTCTAAAAGAAACGGGACTGCACCGATTCTCACGTCTTGGGATCTAACACCTCACGTCGTGAGCGCTGTCTGAGTCTAAGGGTCACCAATTTAAGTCCTTAATCCATTAAGTCTTCGATTCCATTTCATCCATAAGCTAAAGGGACCCCTAAGGTCCATAAAAATGTTTCCTTTATGGCCATTCATGCACCTAACATCATATCCATTTTCGAGGCCAAAAAGGGAATAAATGAGCTTCAAACTTGTATGCATGCCTCAAATATATACCAACTCCCAGATCTTAACACTATAATGCTCTTGGGACTCTTAGAATCCATAAAGTTTCCAACTTTATGGATCTACTCCACTCAATCATGCAATAACATCAATAAAATGGACAAAAATCAAGATCTATCCATGATAAGCAATAAATTTGGAGCCTTTGATACTTACAAGAGTCCAAAAGTAGGAAAAGATGATGATGATGCTAATTCTTTGCCCACACCCACACTAGAGCACTTCCTTCTTCTTCTTTTCTTCTTCCCACAAGCTAGAAATGCACCCAAATGACAAAGGATCTTAAGGAGAAAGAAAATTAGAGTTTTTGGAGGTCTAGAGAATGAGGGAGACTGTGGGTGAGAAACCCAAACCCTCTTATTCCTTTGAATACCAAAAACGTATGGTTTTTGGTCACCAGCCGTTGTCACGTCATGAGCATT
Organism: Lactuca serriola; assembly: GCF_051521515.1. NCBI lineage: Eukaryota > Viridiplantae > Streptophyta > Magnoliopsida > Asterales > Asteraceae > Lactuca > Lactuca serriola. The sequence continues at coordinate 176,099,648 of NC_136412.1, read as the reverse complement.
AGGTTGCTCACGTCGTCAGCCTTAAAATGATGCACGAGTCTGGCTTACTTTTCATGATATGAAAAAGCATCCCTCATGTCGTGAGAAGGGAAAATAGGGAAACTTCTAATTTTACAATATGGAAGATAATGTGCACCTGATTCGGGTGTTGCACCAAAGCTTCATGAGTTCCCTCAAAGTACCAACACACAACATATAACATCATATACTAGGTCTACAACTAAAAGATTGGAATACCTCTCAAGCCCACAGTATGAGTATGGCTTGGCTATTGGGCCCATAACTCATATCTAGCTTACTCCCGAGCCCACAACAAAAGTCTGGATTGCACTCGGGGCCCACAACTTATGCCTGGCTTGCTCCCAAGTCCACAGCATAAGTCTGGCTTGCCCTCGGGGCCCACAGCTTATGTCTGGCTTGCTCCCGGGTTTGTTGGCTACAGTATAAAGTGTTGGATAAGGTTTCTAAGTCCATAACTATTTATGGTATGTACTTGACCCAGTTTGGCATGGTCCATTTGGGTTGCATAACATCGTGCATTTGGAAATACTAAAATGAGAGAAATAACACTTAAGGTTTATTAATATATTATAAGTTCTAATATATTAATAGTATTATTTAATTAATATTAATTTAGAATTAATTTGGAATTAATTAAGTGATCAAAAGAAGACTAATTAAATATATGGGTTGATTGTGTAAATCACTCATACTTGTATAGTGGGCTAAAGCTCCATGGATTATCAAGTTAGGCAAAAACCCATAGGATGCTCAATGGATGCTCCATGGTGGTTATATAACCCATAGGACATGGAAATGAAAGGTCATGACAATTAGGTTTACATGGTGTAACCCTAATTGTAACACATTATATAAGCTTCATGTGACACACCAAAATCGGAACCTAAGAGAACAAAGGAGGGCAAATCGATTTCTAAGTGATCTACATATCTCTCAAGTTTATTCCAAGTGCATTTGGTGTTGTGAGAGACATTTGAGGCATCACACTTGGGTTGCTAGGCTCACAAGGTTTCAAGCAATCCAAATCATTTCAAGGTATGTAATTCTAGCAAACTTTTATGATTAAAGTTTCGCATGTATGCTAGATAGGATTATGAACCTTGGAAATTAAATTCTGCATGTATTTTAGATAAACATAGATCCAAGGTTTCTAGGGTTGCATGTACACCTTAGGAGTGTTAGAATGCTCAAAACCCTAAACAAAGAAATACTACCTCAACCCAACCATACCACATTGACATATACATAACATATAATATATATCCAGCAAACAGATAAACATATAACCAGTCATCAGACAAACATGTAGATCTACAGATCACTAACCCATAATACATCCTATTAACCATGATACTAATCTAACATACCACTATAACATATCAACATCCTCTATACCAGGATACATAATCTAGTGGGTCAGCATTAGAGCCTTTGACCCACAAGAATAGTGAGGAAAACTCACCTCACAATCTGAAATTATCGATGAACAGGTCACAGCTCTGAATATCATATCTACCGGTCACCTATCCAACAAATAGTGACCAATTCTCAAATAAAACTCAAAATACCCAAAATTCCCCTAAGTCAAACTTGGTCAAAGTAAAAGTCAATAGACTGGCCACCACATCGTGGTCATCCTTGACCATGTTGTGGTGTCGATACGACAAAATAGTCGTGACCAGGAAAGTTGCCACGTCGTGGTGACCTTTGCCACGTCGTGGTTACCAGGTTTTCGGCAATTTAACGAATTAAATTATTTTCTTCCATTCCAAGGATTCTCCAACTCAAGCCTGGTCCATTTTATGTTTCCAACTTCATCCTTTAGAACCCTCGAAAGTGCATAGATCTCAACTTTATGGTCCAAAACACCACATGGCTTAAGCAATAAGCACATAATCTATATGGTTACTTGTCCAACAACTCTAGAAGAGTTTCTAACACCATTCTCATTACAAAAGTTTGTGCTTTTCAGACATGCATGTCCAATACATGTCTTGAATTCTTATTAGGTCAAAAATAGGGTAAAAATGTGAAGATCCATACATGGTCTCAAAACTCAATCCTAGTCTAGATCCAAAGCATCAAATACTCCCAAAGGCCTAGAGATTCATAAAGTTACAAGATTTATGAGATCAAACCATCCAAAACAACAAGGCATAGATAAGAGTGGACAAAATCTAGAGATCTATCAAGTTATTCATCGAGATGAAGGCTTTATACCTCCTGGAGATGTTTGAGGAAGACAAACTTCTGGATCTACGTTGCTTTGGAATCCCAAGATGATCTACTACCACCTTCTTTCTTCACAAGCATCAAAATCACACACTTTATGCTAAAAACTCACAGAAGAGGTATAGGGTTTGATAGGGATGATTATGAGGGATGGAAGCTATGACAACCATCAATTTTGGTCAACAAAAGTGAAAAACGGTCAACAAAAGTCATTTGTGCGTATATTAGGTCAAAAAGGCAAAATGTGATTTTTGTAACATCCCTAATGTATTATCGAATATTATAATGCTACGTACACTATTTGGAAATCCATTGTCGAATAAACGCTTTTATTGCGATCAATAAACTATGGTAACATAGTAATTCGATAAAACACACAAATATTACCAGGAATTGGGTAATGTTCATAACACGAGGTTTACATGTTCACAAATCCATAAACATGTTGTAAACATCATATGATCTAGTATTTAGCTTGATACTCCAGTTATTACCATAGAAAGATCATACATCAAGAAAAAAAAAACATAAGTTATCCCGTTTAACGCTCACATTTTATACAACAAATTTGAGAAAAACAATTTAATCATAAGGTGTTAATACTATTGTTACTATTATTAAATAATAATATTTTTATTTGTTATTAAACCTTACCAATATCTCAAATCCCACCACATTTTTATAAAAATGACAAACTTTTATAAAAATAGGCTAGATTTTTATAAAAGATATAAGAAGACAAATTATGTCTCTTCTTTTCCTACATAATACAGCATATCCCAACATAATAATGATACTCTTATAAAAAAATCAAAAAGGCCATGCCTTGAATTAAATATTCACAAGGTCATGCTTCATTATTTTAATGAAAAATCCTTACCATGAATTTTTAATTCAAAACACCATACTTCATTTTAATAATCAAGGAACCATACCTTGATTATTTTAATCAAAGGGCACTACCATCTTCTCCTATAAAGCTCGGCCACTACCTCCCCTCTCCACCTTTCATTTTACAACATTCACTTCTATACTCTCTAAACTCTCCAAGAACTCTCTAGTTGATCCAAGCTTTTTGGCAAGTGTTTAGCAAGGATTTTTGGTAAGTTCTCTTCATATTTTCAAGATTTCTATCTTATCTCTACCATCACCTTTTGGTTGTCTCATTTTCACTCATGGAACCAAAAAACCTAGGCAAGATCTTGAAGATCAAGAATGTGTTGCCTTCTAAAGCTCGATTCCTACCTCATCTTTCTCACCATTTCTTGTCATATGCTAGGGAATGCACAAAAGGTGAGTTCATACCCCTTTTCTACTAGTTTCACTCATTTTACATTTTCGAGGGAGGTTACATGCAAGCAAAAAAAAAATACATCTTGGACAATAACTTTACATAAAGTTCCTAGATCTAATATATGATGAATAAAACTTTTAACCTTCGGGTAATACTCTTACATCCATGGTTATATTCTATTTATGATATATATATATATATATATATATATATATATATATATATATATATATATATATTGTATTAACAATCGAAATATGGTCGAAAGAAGAATTCTCTATTTGATAGGGCTTCTTCCTATACCTACGAATTCCATTGGACCCATAAATGATGCATTGGAAGAATCCGTTGGGTCTTCCAATATCAATAGGTTGATTGTTTCCCTCCTATATATTCCAAAAGGAAAAAAATCTATGAGAGTTCTTTCCTGAATCCTAAAGTGAGTACTTGGGTTCTCCCAATCACTAAAAAGTGTAACATGCCTTCATCTAACTGGAGGCATATATTGATGTTTTCAAAGAAAACACACAAGTCTCATTCTTTCATATGCACAAGCTTCTAATGTTGGATCTAATGTATGATGGATAACAAATTAAGCCATTGGATAATATTATTACACATTGAATAAAAAACTAACATTTTTACCAAAAGTCTAGTTTTGAAAGATTAAAACATTGCGTTTACACATTGGATAAAACCATTATCCCTTGGTTAATACCATTATCCATTTGATAATACTATTATACACTATATTAATACTATGGAAAAGTGATATTTACACATACAAGAGTTTTCATTACACCAAAAAATAAACTCGTTGAAACAATTATGTGAGACAAAGTGTTCACCATACCTACCAGAATACACACTAAAGTCCTGAATTATAACTAGAATATCGGTAAGAGAGTGTGATACTTGTGTATAGATCAATACGGGACTTACAATCCTGCACCTAAGCTGCTAGCTACAGCTAGATCGGCAAGTCTACGGTGACAAATGTCTAACATTCTGACGCCTGAAGAACGTCGCAGCATGCCAACTTTGGTTTTAGCATGGTTGTAATAACTCACATGGATATCACGGATACATTTACTTTACGGGGTAACATCGTTCAAATGGTTTTATATAAGAATAAAATTACGTAATACTACTTTAAGTATAGAAATACTTATACATTTTTGGTCTTTACAACTCATTTTAAAAATAATATTGGATTTTTCTGGAACAAACACTACATTTTTAAGTATGTTTATCTACTTATATAGTACGTTTATAAGTAAGGTTATTTACTTATAGACTACATTTATAAGTACGGTTATTTACTTATACACAATATTTATAAGTATGATTATTTACTTATACACAATATTTATAAGTACAGTTATTTAATTATATACTACATTTACATGTATGGTTATTTACTTATACACTCGATTTTTGGATAATAAAAATCACATGACAAGTCAGACTTTTTATAAGTTTAGAAGTTATGGGAACTTTTATTTGATAAATGCTTTTGGATACATACTACACACATACATTCTTATTTTATGCTGAAGGCGTACAAATACAAAACATTTTACAAGGATACGATTTTTACACAAGGAAAATGTCAAATTTTTCTACAACTCGATTTTTATGAACTCACCAACTTTATGTTGACTTTTAAAATGGCATGTACTCTCAGGAAACAATTAAGCTAAGGTTAGTGGAGCTACTTTTAAAGACAAGACGCGAAATATCATTACGAGAACCACTTTATTTGATAACATGCAAACCTTGTAATGTATTTTGATACTAAGTAACATTTGGGTCATGTAACTGATATAATCATATAATATGATGGTTGTTTATGTACTTGTGTTTGAATGTATACAATTATTGTGATACTGTGATCATCGTTCAATCCGCAGACATTTCTGCCATCTGGTTTGAGGGTATGACAGATTGGTGTCAGAGCAATTGTCTATAGCAAACTAAGTATATTCTTCCATGTAAGAAATACAACTACAGATATGGGGACTAATACCTCTGACTAAAAACTTTGACTTACTATTATACTTTAGAATATAATAATAATTATTATATAAAAGTATACTCATACTAAGAAAAGTCAATGTTACAATGAAACAAATCAAGAACATCAAGGTTTAGGTTGAACACTATGACTAGACCTAGTATAACATGTTGTCAAATCAAAGGGGAGTGTAGCCTGATCAACTACACTTGACCATGGTTTGACCAACATGTAACTGGGCCTAGGCATAAGGTACAACTAGGTAAACTTAAGTAATCTATATATCAATACTTCACAAGTTCGTCAAATATCTACACTAATAACTTAGTTGCACTAATTAGTTACTAAGAGTCACATAGATTGCGCCCTTATACACCATTTCAGTTTTAGTCATGGCAGGATTCCACCATGGAGACCCCTATTATCCCACTAAGGAAGCTAATGGATGGATCGAGGAAGAACCAGGGGAAATTCACGAGGAAGACCCTGCGGAGGATCTGGAAGAGGATTTTGAGGAGCAGTGAGACGAGGAGATAGACATCGGGGGGATCATTAACAAGCCTTATCCCATCAGGAGCATAGACGAGCCGCTTCCACCTCCATCTTTTCAGGATGTGCCTCCATGATAGAAAATAACTACACTCATTAGTGAACAGGTGGACACTATGACCCACGTACACTCCTTTGAGGAGAGGGTGGCTGCCTTGGAGCGACAAGCCCTAACAGCTGAGACTAAGGAAGTGGCCATGGAGCAAAGGGTAGAAAAAACTACTCGTGAGATGAGTGAGGTGGCTGGACACCTTGTATGCTATTTTGGCATCTGATATATAGGTAAGCGAATTGAGGTCATGCCACTCAGACGAAGCCTGAGAGTCTGTATGGGAGCAACACCAACATCCATGGACGCAACCACAATCGAAAAAATGATTGCACAATTAACAACCATAGTATCCAACTACCATGCCGATAGAAACAATGGGTCAGGACACGTAAAAAACAGTTTCCATAACGACAGCCGAGTTAACTTCCAAACTTCCTCATATAAGGAATTTTCCAACTGTAAACCCAAAAAAATCTATGCCAATGATGGAGTGATAGAACTAATACACTAGTTCGAGAAGACTGAATTACTGTTTGAGATCAGCTCCTGTACGAACGAGTGCAAGGTGAAATTCACTGCTTGCACATTCATGGATTCCGCTCTGTCATGGTGGAATGGCCATGTAAAGACTACCGTCCTTACTATTGCAAACGCCATGAGTTGGGAAGAGACGAAAGTCATGATAATAGAGGAATATTATCCGAGGAGTGAGATGCAAGGATTAGAACAAGAACTCTGGAATCTCACCATGAAGGATTCCGAGATAACGGCATACACCAACCGCTTCAATAATCTAGCTGTCCTGCGCCCAGGGATGGTTACTCCTGAGTTCAAAAAGATAGAGAGATATATCTGGGGTCTTACCCCACAAATCCAAGGGATGGTCATTTCTTCTCGACCAACCACCTTTAACAGCGCAAAGCCCATCGCTCATCAATTGACTGACCATGGAATCTGCCAGGGAACCATGGTTCAGAAAGCCGACCCTCCCAAAGGGAGTGATAGCAAGAGGAAATTCTGGCATAAAAATAAGGAAAGACCCCAACAACATCCCCGAAAGAAACAAGGGACAGTGGCAGTTGTCGCCGTTATCACACCTGCATCCACCAACCAAACGAAGTAATACTCTAGGAACCTCCCAAAATTTGACAAGTGTCCCTATCACCATATCAGCACCTGTATGGAAATGTATTGCTCCAATTGCAGACAAAAGTGGCACACTACCAAGTTCTGTAGGGTCCTAACCCAAGTGGCCAACCAAAATTCCAACTCAGGAGCAACCTGCTCTTGCTATGGATGTGGAGAGACACGACACTTCAAGAAGGACTGTCTAAAAACAAAGAATCATGGTGGAGGATGACAAGGAAGGGCGTTGACCATAGGAACAAGAGAAGCAATGCAAGAGGCCACCACTGTAACTGGTACATTCCCTGTCAATAACTCTATACCTACGTACTTTTCGATAGTGGTTCCGAGAAAAGCTTTGTTAGTCATAAGTTCAAACAACTACTAAATCAGAACCCACAAACACTTAAGGAAATCTATATGGTAGAGATGGCTAACGGGCGGACCAAAAACACTAAAGAAATTTACCTAAACTGCACCCTAACACTAAATGACCACGCCTTCCAAATTAATCTCATGCCTATGACTATTGGGAGCTTCCATGTAATAGTCGGCATAGATTGGTTAGTCAATCAACGCGTCAACATCATGTGTCATGAGAAAGCTGTCTGGCTCAACCTACCAAACAACATAACCCTCATGGTATATGATGAGAAACAAAGCAAGGGCCTCCGAATCATCTCGTGCATCAAGGCACAGAAGCACTTGCACAAGAAGTATTATGCATTTCTAGCACACATAGTGGACCAAAAGAAAGAGGTGAAGGAAATCACGGACATACCAAAATTCCATGATTTTCCTGATGTGTTTCCAGAAGACCTCTCGCGGTTACCACATGTACGATATGTCGAGATGAGAATCGAATTAATCGCAGAAGCAGCCCCATAGCAAAGTCTTCGTATAGACTGGCCCTGGCAGAAATGCAAGAATTGCCTAGTCAACTACACAAATTATTAGATAAGGGATTCATTAGACCAAGCTTCTCACCCTGGGGAGCGCCATTCTTATTCATGAAAAAGAAAGATGGATCCTTTATAATGTGTATTGACTATCGGGAACTGAATAAGCTGACCGTCAAGAATCAATACCCGCTTCCTATGATCGATGGTCTGTTCGATAAATTATAGGGATCCAACTATTTCTCAAAGATCAATTTTAGATCGGGGTACCACCAACTTAGATTTCAAGAAGAAGATGTCCTGAAAATGGCGTTCAGAGCACGATATGGCCACTACGAGTTTGTAGTAATGTCATTCAGATTGACCAATGCTCCAGCAGTATTCATGGACCTCATGAATTGCATATGAAGACCATACTTAGACAAATTCATGATCGTATTCATAGATCGTATATTTATATACTTACGAAGTGAGGAGGAGCATAGGCAATAGTTGCGATCAATACTAGAAATACTACGAAAAGAGAAACTTTACATAAAGTCTCAAAGTGCGAGTTCTGGTTACGGATGGTAGACTTCCTATGACATGTAGTCAGCAAAGAAGGAATAGATGTGGACCAATCCAAGATAAAGACAGTAGAGAACTGGATAGCACCAAGGACGCCGACAAAGATACGCCAGTTCTTGGGTCTTGCAGGTTACTATCAGAGATTCATCAAGAACTTCTCCAAGATAGTTAAACCCCTCACAACATTAACCCAAAAAGCGGTGAGTTTTGACTGGAGGGACAAACAAGAGGATTCCTCTAAGACATTGAAGCAAGCGATGTGTAGCGCGCCAATCCTATCCCTTTCGGAAGTCAAGGAGGACTTCGTCGTGTATTGCGACGCCTTGAATCACGGGTTGGGATGTGTACTCATGCAAATAGGAAAGGTCATCTCGTACTCTTCTAGGCAACTCAAAACACACCAAGTCAAATACAATACCCACGATCTTGAGCTTGGAGTATTAGTCTTCGCCCTGATGATTTGGAGACACTACCTGTACGGCACTAAGTGTACGTTATTTACTAACCACAAGAGCCTTCAACACATCCTCAACCAGAAATAGCTTAGCATGAGGTAGCGGATATGGGTCAAATTGTTAAATGATTTCGAATGTGATATTCGTTACCATCCGTGAAAGGCGAACATAATGACAGATGCCTTGAGCCAGAAAGAGTACTCAGGATGTTGAGTAAAATCGTTAACGATGCCCATACACTCACACCTACCCGCATAAGGCAAGAATGTTCAGCTTGATGCCCTGAAAACGGAAAATGCCCCACAGGAAGTACTACGGGGAATGGATAAGAACTTTGAGCTCAGAAATGACAGAATTCAGTATTTCATGAATCCAATATGGACACCAAAGTTTGGTGGCCTTAAGGATTTGCTTATGAACATGGCACACAAGACAAAATATTCCATTCATACTGGCTTGTACAAGATGTACCATGACCTGGAAAGGTTATATTGGTGGCCAAACATGAAAGTTGTGATTGCGACTTACATTGGAAAGTGCCTAACATGTGCTAAGTTTAAAATGGATACCAGAAACCCTTAGGATTATTGCAACAACCAGAAATACCTGAGTGGAAGTGGGAGCGGATTACCATAGACTTCATAAAAAGGTTGCCCAAGACTATGGGTGGACACGATACCATTTGGGTGATCGTAGACAGACTAACCAAATCCACGTATTTCCTACCAATCAAATAAACAGATAAGATGGAAGAGATGACAAAAATGTATCTCAAAAACAACATAAGGCTGCATGGTGTGCCATTGTCCAAAATCTCAGATAGGGACAGCCAGTTTAGTTCATGTTTATAGCAATCGATGAAAAAATCCTTGGGGACCCGAATCGATATGAGTGTAGCCTACCACCCACAAACAGATGGTCAGAGTGAGACAACCATTCAAACATTGGAAGATATATTTTGTGCATGTGTGGTGGATTTTGGCAAAGCATGGGATGCTCACCTACCACTGATTGATTTCTCTTATAACAATAGCTACCACGCCAGCATCAAATCCACACCGTTTGAGGTATTATATGGACGTAAGTGCAGATCACCATTATGTTGGGCTGAAGTTAGAGACACCCAACTAGCTAAGGGTCAAGCCACCAACAGCAGCCTCACCAGCCTAGGGATCATACATGAAACAACAGAGAAGATCATTCATATACGAGAACAACTGAAAGCATCCCAAGATCGATAAAAGAGCTACGCAGACAGGAGGCGCAAGCCTTTGAAGTTTCAGGTTGGCGACCGAGTATTGTTAAAAGTATCACCACGCAAGGGGATGATACGTTTTGGAAAACGAGCTAAACTAAATCAACGATATGTAGCACCTTTCGAAATACTTACAAGGATAGGTCTTGTAGCCTACAAGCTTCGACTACCATAAGAACTTAGCAATATATATCCTACCTTTCACGTGTCAAACCTCAATAGATGCTTATCCTACGAAACCCTTGTCATTCTGTTAGACGAGATCGATGTTAAAGAAAGTATGAATTTCATCGAAGAACCGGTCGAAATCATGGATAGGGAGGTCAAACAAACGAAACAAAGTCGCATTCCAATAGTGAAGGTCCGTTGGAACGCTAAGCAGGGACCTGAGTACACTTGGGAGTGTGAGGACCGAATGAAACATAACTATCCCCAACTTTTCCCAAATCCCTAGGAACCCGATATCTAAGACTAATTTCAGGATGAAATTCCGTTTAACCGGGGGATGATGTGAGAACCATCAATTTCTGTCAACAAAACTCAACAAGGGTCAACAGAAGTCAATTGTGGGTATATTAGGTCAAAAAGGAGAAATGTGATTTTCGTAACATCTCTAATGTATTATCAAATATTATAATACTACGTACACTATTTTGAAATCCATTGTCGGATAAACGCTTTTATTGCGATCAATAAACTACGGTAATATAGTAATTCGATAAAACACACAAATATTACCAGGAATTGGGTAATGTTCATAACACGAGTTTTACATGTTCACAAATCCATTAACATGTTGCAAACATCATATGATCTAGTATTTAGCTTGATACTCCAGTTAATTACCATAGAAAGATCATACATCAAGAAAAAAAAACATAAGTTATCACGTTTAACGCTCACATTTTATACAACAAATTTGAGAAAAACAATTTAATCATAAGGTGTTAATACTATTGTTAATATTTTTAAATAACAATATTTTTATTAGTTATTAAACCTTACCAATTTCTCAAATCCCACCATACTTTTATAAAAATGACAAACTTTATAAAAAAGGGGCTAGATTTTTATAGAAACTATAAAAAGACAAATTATGTATCTTCTTTTACTACATAATCCACCATATCCCAACATAATCATGATATTCTTATAAAAAATCAAAAAGGCCATGCCTTGAACTAAATATTCACAAGACCATGCTTCATTATTTTAATGAAAAAGCCTTACCAATGATTTTTAATTCAAAACACCATACTTCAATTTAATAATCAAGGAACGATACCTTGATTATTTTAATAAACAGGCACCTCCATCTTCTCCTATAAAACTCGGCCACTACCTCCCCTCTTCACCTTTCATTTTACAACATTCACTTCTATACTCTCTAAACTCTCCAAGAACTCTTTAGTTGATCCAAGCTTTTTGGCAAGTGTTTAGCAAGGATTTTTGATAAGTTCTCTTCATATTTTCGAGATTTCTATCTTCTCTATACCATCATCTTTTGGTTGTCTCAGTTTCACTATTGAAACCAAAAACCCTATGCAAGATCTTAAAGATTGAGAAGGTGTTGTCTTCCAAAGCTCGATTCCTACCTCATCTTTCTCACCATTTCTTGCCATCTTTTAGGGAAAGTACAAAAGGTGAGTTCATACCCCCTTTTCTACTAATTTTCACTCATTTTACACTTTCGAGGGAGGTTACATGCCAAGCAAACAAAATACATCTTGGACAATAACTTTACACAAAGGTCCTAGATCTAATATATGATGGATAAAACTTATAACCTTTGGGTAATAATCGTACATGCATGTTTATGTTCTATTTATGAAATATATATATGTATATTCATGTTTTCGAAGAACACACACAAGTCTCATTCTTTCATTTGCACAAGCTTCTAATATTGGATCTATTGTATGATGGATAATACCTTTATCCATTGGATAATATTATTTCACATTTGATAAACACAAACTAGCATTTTTACCAAAAGTCTAGTTTTAAAAGATTAAAACTTTGCGTTTACACATCAGATAAAACCATTAACCCTTGGATAATACCATTATCCATTGACACTATATTAATACCATGGAAAAGTGATATATACACATACAAGGGTTTGCATTACACAAAAACATAAACTTGTTGTAACAATTATGTGAGACAAAGTCTTCACCGCACCTACCAGAGCACACACTAAAGTCGTTAATAATAACCAAAATCTCAGTAAGAGAGTGTGATACTTGTATATAGATTTATACAAGAATGAGAATTCCGCACCTAAGTTGCTAGCTACATCTAGACCGACAGGTCTGGGTGACAAATATATAACTTTTCGATGCCTAAAGAACTTCGCAGTAGGCCAACTTCAGTTTTAGCATGGTCATAATAATTCACATGGGAAATCAACGATTCATTTAGTTTACGAGATAACATGCATTCAAATGGTTTTATATAAGAATAAAACTATAGAATACTACTTTAAGTATAGAAATACTTATGCATTTTTGTTCTTAGGGTTTTTAAGACTACAACTCATTTTAAAAGAAATATTCGATTTTCTAGGAACAAACACTACATTTTTAAGTATGGCTATTTACTTGTACACTATATTTATAGGTAAGGTTATTTACATATACATTACATTTATAAGTATGGTTATTTACTTATACACAACATTTATAAGTATGGTTATTTACTTATACACGATATTTATAAGTAGAGTTATTTACTTATATACTACATTTACAAGTATGGTTATTTACTTATACACTCCATTTTTGGATAATAAAATTCACATGACAGGTCACACTTTTTATAAGTTTAGAAGTTATGAGAACTTTTATTTTATAAATTCTTTTGGATACATACTACACACATACATTCTTCTTTTACGTTGAAGGCATACAAATACAAAACATTTTACAAGGATATGATTTTTACACAAGGAAAAATATCGGATTTTTCTACAAGTAAACTCTTATGAACTCACCAACTTTATGTTGACTTTTAAAACGGCATGTACTCTCAGGAAACAATTAAGCTCGGGTCAGTGGAGCTACTTTTAAAGAAAAGACGCCAAATATCATTACGAAACCTACTTTATTTGATAACATGCAAACCTTGTAATGTATTTTGATAGTAAATAACGTTCGGGTCATGTAATTGATATAATCATATGATATGATGTTTGTTTATGTACTTGTGATTCATTGTATACAATTATTGTGATGTTGTGATCATCGTTCCACCCCCGGACGTTTCCGCCATCCGGTTTGGGGGTGTGACAGAGGCAGATGGGAGGGACGCTATAAGAAGTTAAGGATGTTTAAATAGGACCCAAACCCTTAAAATTTAGGGTTTTCACCAACAGATGCCACCACGTCGTGGTGGTTCATTAAATCCCCCCGGCCCATAAGCAATTGACATGCCGTGGTGAGGTTCCACCACGATGTGGTGCTGCCCAAAATCCAAAATATATAGAAATACTTTAAATTGGATTACCTCCAAGAATCCGGATGTTACAATTCTCTCCCACTTGAATCAGAATTCATCCTCGAAATCAGATCTTGCTTCCATTTCCTGAAGCAATCCCTCACAACAACCATGTTGTCCGAAAATCTATTGATTTAATCAATCCAAAAGCTTCTCTGTCACACCCCAAAACCGATAACGGCGGAATACGTTTCGGGGTGGAGGACGTCATGTACAGTATCATCACAATTGCATAATATTAAAAACAAGAAACATACAACCATTGCATTTACATAGTGAGTTTAATTACAAGTGTGTTTTGTAATGTTCAATAAACACCAAAGGTAATACAAAAATAAGAGATGGATCTTGTATGCTCCACCTTCTCCAAAATGTTGCACCTGTACCTGTCTATCTTTGACCTGAGGATACAAGTTATTTTGAAAACGAGTATCAGCATAAAGCTGGTAAGTTCATAAGAGTTTAGTGTGAGTTTTTGTATAAAAATGTTTTAGAACATATAGTGTGAAAAGCTGCAATTTACATTAATAAGTAGTAGAAAATCCTATATTTTCCATAAATTACTTCGTAAATGAATACCTTTAAGTTGTATGGAATTTTCATCAGTGAAAACCGTTTGTTGTAAAAGTATATTAGTGGATCTCCAATAGGTAGTGTAATAGGAAAAGTTGTGCCTGTTACGGTAATAGTGGTGCAGGCTCCCATTAGTAATAGATACTTATTTACTTCGGGATATTAACTTATACTTTAGTCTTAGTATTTTAGTGTGGAGTTAGTGTATTTCTTGTATGCGACTGATAGTGTGAGTAATAGAGAACCCCATGACCTTCCCGGTCATGGACAGTGTAGTGAAGTAGTGTCATCCCTGGGCTTGCACAGCTCGGACTGAAGTTAACAGTCGGGATATAATAGCATCTTCCCCGTATAGATCTATACATGTAGTGTCATCTTCCTGTCGAAAAGACTCTGGGCATAGTATGTAGCGAATAGAGTATCTCGTAGTGAGTTAGTGTGTTATCTCCTGATTAGCGTTCTCTCTTGTATTATAGTATAGTAGTCTTTTGTATAACTCATAGTGTGTTCTCTTATTAGTGTATCGTCTCGTAATAGTGTGTATTATAGTGTGTAGAGTAGTAGCTATAGCGAGTAATAGTGGCCCTAACTATACCTATTATAGTTAACTTAGTGTGTATGGTTCTTGTCAATTTAGTGGTTTAAGCTTCGGATGAAATGAAAATACTTGTATCCAACACTAATATACATGATATATAACTAAGAAATCAACGACAGTCGGACGGATAACAACTACCCTAAGCCCACAATCAAACAAGAACAAGAAATAAGGCGAGCTATCGGTCCTAAGTCCTTCAAGTCTTACTTATATAAATATATTAGTGTGGTTACATCTTATAATAACATTTATTTAATAAAAATCTTGTCCAAAGGGAACATTTAGAAAATTGTTTATTTATCCAAAATAGTTTTGAAAACGTAAAATCCTTTTACAAAGCATAGTGGTAAATCACATGTGATTTGAACTACGGATAGTGAATCACATGTGATTAATTTCCATAAGCATGTATATTTGACTTGTATCCCCCCCTAAAACATATAAAAACATTTGAAAGGTTCATTAAAGGGGTATGAACTTACCTGAAACCGAGTAAATCGGGTGAAAGTATCGGTTGAGTGTTAGAAGGTCAATGAGTTGTATGGAAGGAGTGTGTGACCTCACATTGGATTTACTCTCCTAAAACCCACCCTAAGTGATTTTACGGTTGGGAGGCCTTATCCCCCATGATTTACGGCCGTAAACTCATGGTAGGGGTATTTTTGAATGCTATCTAGTCTCATATGCAAGAGGTGGTGGTTCTAGGGCATTTTACAAGGCCAAAGGGGGGTAACAAGGGGCTCATGAGTTTACTCCCTTGGAGTTTACGACCCAAAGGCCACTCCTTGGGAGTTTACGGCCATAAGCCTCGTGGCTTGGCCGTGAACTCTTGTTCACTCTCCATTTCATGATGTTGAGGCCCTTATTCCATTTCCATTGATTTCTAGTGAAGGTATAAGGGTGTTTAGGGGCTTAAACCATCATTTTGGCTAGGTTTGGGGGAGTTTACGGTCTAAGCATATGCTTGGGCCATAAACTCTAGTTTACCCCTCAAACATGGTGTTTTACTTGGCCTAAACTCGAATTGGAAGTCCCCTAGGTTGCATCTTAAGTCCAAACATGCTTTGGAGGGGTTGTTGAACTTTTAACATGGAAAAAGGGTGTTTACGGCCTAAGCATGTGCTTGGGCCGTAAACCCTTTTTAGTGCCCTAAAACTTATGGTTTTGATGATCAAAGGCTCCTAGGTACAACCCCTAACTAGTATCCAAGCTTAAAAGAAGGAAAATGGGGACCTTTGGCCATCTTTAGGGTGTTTACGGCCTAAGGAGCTTCTTAGGCCGTAAACTCCTTGATCATGACTCATTCACACGATTTTTGAGCTATAAACACATTGATGCATGTTTAGAACAAGTTAGGGAAGAAACTCTTACGTTTGGAAGTCGGAATTCGCGGTTTTGGAGTCGGAATCGGGTCTAGAGAGAGAAAGTAGTGAGAGAGTGTATGAATGGGGTGGTAAAAGGGTGTAAAGTGACATCCATTTTCCTTAAATATGCCTCGGGTATTGCACCCGGTACACGACTACCCGATGCTCAAGTTTAACGGGGTTTAAACTTTTTACCCGGGTGAAGTGGTTGAAAACTAATATAACTTTATTTAGTTAAACGGGGTTAACACTTACAAGTTATCTTTACTTATATTAAAATGATAATATCAAGAAATATAAATAAATAGATATTTATTTGTTGACGACTCCAAATATTACGAAAATTTATATATAATGACGAATTCCGTTAGTGAAAACGGCATTATGTAATGGAAATAAATTTGGGTTGTCATATCATCCCCCCGTTAGGGTAATTTCGTCCCGAAATTTAGAATTCATACAGAGAAGTATTACAACACTACTGAGCGAAGAGATGGGGATATTTGAGTTTCATTTGATCCTCGTGCTCCCAAGTGAATTCCGGTCCCCGCTTGGCGTTCCACCGAACCTTCACAATTGGAATGCGGCTTTGTTTCGTTCATTTTACTTCCCGATCCATAATCTCCTCAAGCTCTTCCACGAAGTTGAGGCTCTCATTGACCTCGATCTCGTCAAGCGGAATGACTAGAGTCTCGTCGGACAGGCATTTCTTCAAGTTTGAGACATGGAAGGTAGGATGTATGTTACTTAGCTCGTGGGGTAGGTTGAGTTTGTAGGCTACAGGGCCGATTCTAGCGAGAATCTCAAAAGGCCCTATGTACCTTGGGTTCAGCTTTCCACGCTTTCCGAAGCGTATCATGCCCTTCCAGGGTGAGACCTTCAACAGGACCCGGTCTCCCACCTGGAATTCCAAGGGTTTTCTTCATTTGTCGGCGTAGCTTTTCTGTCGATCCCTAGCGACTTTCAATCGTTCACGAATCTGTACAATCTTCTCGGTCGTTTCACGAATGATCTCCGGACCAGTGAGAGCGCTGTCAGGAACTCGTCCTTTAGCTAACTGAGTGTCACCCACCTCAGCCCAGCACAGAGGGGATCTGCACTTCCGGCCGTAGAGGGCTTCGAATGGAGCTGCCTTGATGCTAGTATGATAACTATTATTGTAGGAAAATTCCACAAGGGGCAAGTGTGTATCCCACCATTTACCGAAGTCGATCACACAAGCTCGCAACATATCTTCTAGAGTTTGGATCGTCCTCTCACTTTGTCCGTCAGTCTGTGGATGGTAGGCTGTACTCATGTCCAGCCTCGTCCCTAGCGCCTTTTGTAGTGATTGCCAAAATCTAGAGGTGAATCTACTATCTTTGTCCAAGATAATAGATATAGGGACGCCATGCAGTCGTACTATTTCTTTAAGGTATGTTCTTGTGAGCTTCTCCATCTTGTCCGTTTCCTTGATGGGTAGGAAATGTGCAGACTTGGTCAATCTGTCGACGATGACCCAAATGGTATCCAACCCACTCGTTGTCTTGGGCAGTTTGGTTATAAAGTCCATTGTGGTCTGTTCCCACTTCCATTCCGGTATCTCCGGTTGTTGGAGGAGACCTGATGGCTTCTGGTACTCGACCTTGACCTTCGCGCAAGTAAGGCACTTACTCACGAAGGTAGCTATCTCAGCTTTCATGTTAGGCCACCAGTATAGCTTTTTGAGATCCAGATACATCTTATCCGAACCTGGGTGGACGGAGTATCGAGTGTTGTGAGCTTCCTTCATGACTAAATCTCTGAAACCTCCGTGGCGTGGAGTCCAGATTCGGTCCATGAGATAGTAGGCTCCGTCACCCTTGACTTCCACACTTTTATCCATTCCTCGTAGGGATTCTCCCGTCACATTCTCAGGATTTAAGGCTTCCAGCTGAGCCTCCTTGATCTGCGTGGATAGATGCAAATGGATAGTTATCGTCAATGACTTGCTTCTCCAACCAGAATACTCCTTCCTACTCAGGGCGTCTGCTACCATGTTGGCTTTCCCCGGGTGATATCTAATTTCGCAGTCGTAATAGTTAAGTAGTTCGACCCATCGACGTTGTCTCATATTGAGCTCTTTCTGGTTCAATATGTGTTGGAGGCTTTTGTGATCAGTGTATACCACGCTCTTCGTCCCATACAAGTAGTGTCTCCAGATTTTTAGTGCGAAGACGACCGCTCCTAACTCGAGGTCGTGAGTAGTGTAGTTCACCTCATGCGTCTTTAGCTGTCTTGAGGCATAGGCGATGACCTTACCTCGTTGCATCAAGACACGAACGAGCCCCTGATTTGATGCATCGCAGTATACAACAAAATCTTCTGTCCCTTCGGGAAGAGATAATACCGGTGCGGTGCATAGGGCTCGCTTCAGGGTCTGGAATGCCTTCTCCTGTTTCTCTTCCCAGTCGAATGATACACCCTTCTGTGTCAACATGGTGAGAGGCTTCGCAATCCGAGATAAGTTTTGGATGAATCTGCGGTAGTAGCCAGCGAGGCCTAGAAATTGACGAATCTCCGTAGGCGTCTTTGGTGCTGACCAGTTCTCAATAGCTTTAAGTTTGGAGGGATCCACGTGGATTCCTTCTTCACTAACCACGTGTCCTAAGAATTCAACTCTTCGGATCCAAAACTCGCACTTAGAGAACTTCGCATATAACTTCTCTGACCGTAGGGTTTCCAGAACTCATCGTAAATGATCCCTATGCTCTTCCTCGCTTTGAGAGTAGACGAGTATATCGTCAATAAAGACGATGACGAACTGATCTAGATACGGACGACACACCCTATTCATCAAGTCCATGAACACTGCGGGAGCGTTAGTCAGTCCAAAGGGCATCACTACGAACTCGAAGTGTCCATAACGGGTTCGGAAAGCTGTCTTCGGAACATCTTCCTCTATTACCCATAATTGGTGGTACCCGGACCTAAGATCAATCTTGGAGAAGTAGCTCGATCCTTGTAGTTGGTCGAATAGGTCGTCGATACGAGGGAGAGGATAGCGATTTTTGACTGTGAGTTTGTTGAGTTCCCTATAATCGATGCACATACGAAACGATCCGTCCTTTTTCTTCACGAATAAGACCGGAGCTCCCCAAGGTAAGAAACTCGGTCTGATAAAGCCCTTGCTGAGCAGCTCGTTCAGTTGCCCAAGTAGTTCTTGCATTTCGGCAGGCGCTAAACGATAGGGCGAGTTAGCTACGGGGGTAGCTCCTGGGACTAGGTCGATTCTGAACTCAACCTGACGTTTGGGAGGTAGACCTGGGAGATCCTCCAGGAAGACATCAGGGAATTCACATACAATAGGAATGCCTTTTGGATCCTTCAATTTCTGACTTGTGTCGACGACGTGAGCCAGAAAGGCGCGATATTCCTTACGCAAATACTTCTGGGCCTGAATACTGGAGATGATACGAAGGCCCGTACCGGGTTTATCTCCATAGATCAATAGGGTTTCGTGATTTGGAAGCTTCAGGCGAATGACTTTGTCGAAACATAGGATGTCGGCGCGATGAAGACTCAACCAGTCCATACCAACAATGACATCGAAATTTTTGATTGAGACTGGTATAAGGTCGATTGGAAATGTGTGATCGTCTAACGTGAGGGTACAACCTATGTAGATTTCGTTAGAGCTTTCTGTCTTCCCGTTAGCCATTTCTACGACGAATGTTTCTTTTAGTGGTTGAGGGGATTGTTTGAGTAAGTGTTTAAAGTTTTGGTTTATGAAGCTTCTTTCTGCACCACTATCGAATAAGACACAGGCATAATAGTTGTTGAGAAGAAACGTACCTGTGACTACTGTGGGATCCACTACCGCCTCATTGTGACCAATAGTGAGTAGCCTTCCAGTTCCCCCAGCATTCGCAGCCTTCGGACAGTTCTTCTTGAAATGACCAGCTTCACCGCAGCCATAACACGTCGGGGTCACTCCTGAACCGGGAACTTGCGAGATGGGTTTGGGAGGGGCCCTACAAAATCGAACAGCATGGACCTTCCGGCCACAGTTGAAACACTGCAATTCACGGCAGGGGCCGTTGTGGTGGAAAGGGCACTTGGGACACTTGGGCAGGTTCCCACTATAAGCTTTTGGCGGTGCAGGTGCAGCTGGAGTGGTGGCAGCATGGACCGCCACAATTTGTTGGTCCTTGGAGGAGGTTTGAGTTTTCCTGCCTTTCTTCTTATCCATACGCTTCCTCTTTATGTCGGATGGATCGGGTGGTGCAGTGGTAGTAGGGGTTGCTGTTACTGGAGTGGAAGAGACTTCATGGTCGATCAGACTCTGGGCCAATTCCTTGGCGCTATCGAAGGTGGTAGGGTGTGAGGCTAGAACATTTCCTCGATACGGGGGCATTAGACCCCAGATGTATCGTTTGATCTTTTTGCTTTCGGATGGGATCATGTTGGGACACATAGCCGCCAAGTCGCAGAACCTGGCCGTGTAAGTTGTTATGTCAGTCCCTTTCATCTTGAGGTTCCAGAGTTCCTCCTCAAGTTTCTGAACTTCGCCCCTAGGGCAGTACTCCCCTCTCATGAGATCTTTTAGAGTGTCCCAGCCCATGGCATTGGCTGTGACCAAGGAGAGTGCATTGACATGGCCGTTCCACCATGTCAAGGCCCTGTTAGTGAGGGTGGCGGTTGCGAACTTGATTTTGCTCTCTTCGGGACAAGAGCACATTTCAAAGACAGCTTCGGTTCTTTCGAACCATTGGGACAATGCCAGAATTCCTCCAGTACCATCAAAGAAGGTAGGTTTACAGTTCATGAAGTCCTTATAAGTGCATCCCTGCACTCTTTGGTGGACTTCACCAAACCTAGAGTTACCACCGCTCGCGTCCCCAGAGTTCATTTGGGCCATGGCTGCTGTCACAACCGCGGTCACTGCTGTTTGGAACAGCACTCGGTCGAACTGTGGAGGAGGAGGTGGTGGAGGAGGGGTTTGAGTTGTTGGTCTTCCTCGGCTTGGACGCTTTCGAGGAGGCATCTTTCACTGAAAGTCCATAGAAATGATAGCAATGGTAAGAGTCTATTGCGAATATGAATAAAGTGTTTCATGGATTAAATCAACATAATCCAAGATCAAAATGTGAGTCATAGAAATAGAGTAGTCAACTGCCAATATACTGGTATAAATGATGTAATACAAGTTCATGAAAAATTGACCTAACAGTAGGTCTTACATCAACCATCAGGAAAATGTTGGCAGTTTAGAGGTCTAGTTAAGGTACTTTTAAGCTATGAATGTTTACAGACAAGAGATCTACGGAACGTAGAGAGGAAAGGCTAGTTATTTAAACAAAAGAGTGAGGTACTAGACGTCTTCTACTGGCGACGGTTACTTGTTGGGCGAACCCTCATATCCGCTATCTAACGCATAACTTCCTGAAGGTGTCGATCATGAGTTCTCTGACGTGCTCGGAGTTCCCTAACTTCGGCTCGGGATGCAGCTAGTTGATGCTGCAGAGCCTCGTTGGTCCTCCTTGTCCTGTCCATGGCTTCTTCGAGTTGGCGGATGCGAACAGTGTTGAGATTCGAGTTGGCATCCACTTCTACAACTCGACCAATAGCTGCTTGACCCTGCTCGACATTCCTGGCAATCCTTCGGATCATGATGGGTAGAACCCGATCCGCTGATCCTCCTTCGCCTATGTTATAGAAGCTTTGGTCTCCATTGTAAGGTAAAGGCTGACCCTGCTCCTCGCTGCATCGGTGCAAGGATATGGCACACATAGGAGTGGGACCCTGAAATGCCGGACGGGGTTGGGGTTCGGAGCTTCAGGAGGTTGGTTGTTAACTTCTGGTTCGGAGTTGGAGCTATCCGAGAAGCCCTCAGCATGATGATCATCCAAAGGGATTGGGTGCTCATTGTCTGACTCCTCATCGATCCATCCTCCATTACCCTGGTTTGGATAGTACGGATCACCGGGATGGTGGAAGCCAGCCATGCTATCTACGCAAGAAAGGAGGATAGAAAGGTTAATAGACGTACTAATCTAAGATACTTATAAGGTGAATCGTTACTAGTCGACCCAATACTTGCGTACTGCATACCAATTACATGCAACCGAAGCAAAATAGTCCTTCGAATAAGCAACCCTAACTCCAGATCCCCAATCAAACAAGAACAGGAAATGAAGCAAGGGCTACAGATTCTGAGTCTATAGCGCCCTAGTCACATGTAACTGTGGTGTATCCACTTAGCAACTATTGTCCTACCAGTAACGACCCTTTTTGTTATCACATATGTATGTTTTAGAGATACAAAATACTCCTATAGTATTCTTAGGGTAACGTTATTGTGGTAGTGTTGGTAAGTTTTAGGCTTGTTGCAACATCACAACCAAGCTTAGGCACATGCTAGTCACTCCCAGGAAAACGTAGTTGATCAGGATACATCCCCCCAAATGTGACTATATGTCTCTAAACCCAATTGTGTTGTCCAACAATCTTAATACTTTTGTTCTGTTCTAGCGTGATACTGACTTCTGTGTTTCATAGAGATGTGTGTGTATATATACTTAGTTAAATCTTTTAAATACTTAACAGTATATATATTCTTGGTCAGAGTGTTTTAGTCCCGAAATGTTTATAGTTCATATATCTTTTATAGGTTGATATACTTGAATCACTATAAACAATGCTCTGATACCAATCTGTCACACCCCAAAACCGATAACGGCGGAATACGTTTCGGGGTGGAGGACATCATGTACAGTATCATCACAATTGCATAATAGTAAAAACAAGAAACATACAACCATTGCATTTACATAGTGAGTTTAATTACAAGTGTGTTTTGTAATGTTCAATAAACACCAAAGGTAATACAAAAATAAGAGATGGATCTTGTATGCTCCACCTTCTCCAAAATGTTGCACCTGTACCTGTCTATCTTTGACCTGAGGATACAAGTTATTTTGAAAACGAGTATCAGCATAAAGGTGGTGAGTTCATAAGAGTTTAGTGTGAGTTTTTGTATAAAAATGCTTTAGAACATATAGTGTGAAAAGTTGCAATTTACATTAATAAGTAGTAGAAAACCCTAGAAAATCCTATATTTTCCAGAAATTACTTCGTAAATGAAAACCTTTAAGTTGTATGGAATTTTCATCAGTGAAAACCGTTTGTTGTAAAAGTATATTAGTGGATCTCCAATAGGTAGTGTAATAGGAAAAGTTGTGCCTGTTACGGTAATAGTGGTGCAGGCTCCCATTAGTAATAGATACTTATTTACTTCGGGATATTAACTTATACTTTAGTTTTAGTATTTTAGTGTGGAGTTAGTGTATTTCTTGTATGCGACTGATAGTGTGAGTAATAGAGAACCCCATGACCTTCCCGGTCATGGACAGTGTAGTGAAGTAGTGTCATCCCTGGGCTTGCACAGCTCGGACTGAAGTTAACAATCGGGATATAATAGCGTCTGCCCCGTATAGATCTATACATGTAGTGTCGTCTTCCTGTCGAAAAGACTCTGGGCATAGTATGTAGCGAATAGAGTATCTCGTAGTGAGTTAGTGTGTTATCTCCTGATTAGCGTTCTCTCTTGTATTATAGTATAGTAGTCTTTTGTATAACTTGTAGTGTGTTCTCTTATTAGTGTATCGTCTCGTAATAGTGTGTATTATAGTGTGTAGAGTAGTAGCTATAGCGAGTAATAGTGGCCTTAACTATACCTATTATAGTTAACTTAGTGTGTATGGTTCTTGTCAATTTAGTGGTTTAAGCTTCGGATGAAATGAAAATACTCGTATCCAACACTAATATACATGATATATAACTAAGAAATCAACGACAGTCGGACGGATAACAACTACCCTAAGCCCACAATCAAACAAGAACAGGAAATAAGGCGAGCTATCGGTCCTAAGTCCTTCAAGTCTTACTTATATAAATATATTAGTGTGGTTACATTTTATAAGAACATTTATTTAATAAAAATCTTGTCCAAAGGGAACATTTAGAAAATTGTTTATTTATCCAAAATAGTTTTGAAAACGTAAAATCCTTTTACAAAGCATAATGGTAAATCACATGTGATTTGAACTACGGATAGTGAATCACATGTGATTAATTTCCATAAGCATGTATATTTGACTTGTATCCCCCCCCCCCCCCCCGGTAAAACATATAAAAACATTTAAAAGGTTCATTAAAGGGGTATGAACTTACCTGAAACCGAGTAAATCGGGTGAAAGTATCGGTTGAGCGTTTGGTGTCAATTAAGGACTTGTACACCCTTTAAGACCCTATTAACATGTGGGATAAGTGTTTTGAAAGTAATTAGTGACTTATATTCTATTTAAAGCATTTAAACATTCAAGATTGATTAGAGGCCTTATGGTTGAGTGTTAGAAGGTCAATGAGTTGTAGGGAAGGAGTGTGTGACCTCACATTGGAGTTTACTCTCCTAAAACCCACCCTAAGTGAGTTTACGGTTGGGAGGCCTTATCCCCCATGATTTTACGGCCGTAAACTCATGGGAGGGGTATTTTTGAATGCTATCTAGTCTCATATGCAAGAGGTGGTGGTTCTAGGGCATTTTACAAGGCCAAAGGGGGTAACAAGGGGCTCATGAGTTTACTCCCTTGGAGTTTACGGCCCAATGGCCACTCCTTGGGAGTTTACGGCCGTAAGCCTCATGTCTTGGCCGTGAACTCTGGTTCACTCTCCATTTCATGATGTTAAGGCCCTTATTCCATTTCCATTGATTTCTAGTGAAGGTATAAGGGTGTTTAGGGGCTTAAACCATCATTTTGGCTAGGTTTGGGGGAGTTTACGGTCTAAGCATATGCTTGGGCCGTAAACTCTAGTTTACGCCTCAAACATGGTGTTTTACTTGGCCTAAACTCGAATTGGAAGTCCCCTAGGTTGCATCTTAAGTCCAAACATGCTTTGGTAGGGTTTTTGGGACTTTTAACATGGAAAAAGGGTGTTTACGGCCTAAGCATGTGCTTGGGCCGTAAACCCTTTTTAGTGCCCTAAAACTTATGGTTTTGATGATCAAAGGCTCCTAGGTACAACCCCTAACTAGTATCTAAGCTTAAAAGAAGGAAAATGGGGACCTTTGGCCATCTTTAGGGTGTTTACGGCCTAAGGAGCTTCTTAGGCCGTAAACTCCTTGATCATGACTCATTTACACGATTTTTGAGCTATAAACACATTGATGCATGTTTAGAACAAGTTAGGGAAGAAACTCTTACGTTTGGAAGTCGGAATTCGCGGTTTTGGAGTCGGAATCGGGTCTAGAGAGAGAAAGTAGTGAGAGAGAGTGTATGAATGGGGTGGTAAAAGGGTGTAAAGTGACATCCATTTTCCTTAAATATGCCTTGGGTATTGCACCCGGTACACGACTACCCGATGCTCAAGTTTAACGGGGTTTAAACTTTTTACCCGAGTGAAGTGGTTGAAAAGTAATATAACTTTGTTTAGTTAAACGGGGTTAACACTTACAAGTTATCTTTACTTATATTAAAATGATAATATCAAGAAATATAAATAAATAGATATTTATTTATTGACGACTCCAAATATTACGAAAATTTATATATAAGGACGAATTCCGTTAGTGAAAACGGGATTATGTAACGGAAATAAATTTGGGTTGTCACATTCTCGGCCAAACGTCGTCTTGCTAAACCCACACATAAGTGCACTGCTGCAATGAAAACTATCTGGTCACATACTGAACTAAACCGCACTCCTATTCGGCTCCGATTGCGCAACTAAACTATCCATTATCAATACTCGGGCTTACCCCCAATCCATTAATCAACTACACCACTTGAGCTTACCCTTGATCTACTAAACAACATCACATGGGCTAAATAAGATCATTCCATTCAATTGATAATACAAGGTTACAATTGAACTTCGAAACATAAACAGAGCATACAGATGATTATCAACGCTACAAAAATCAACTAAGTAGAAGATATGATAACTCAAATCTCGACCCATGAAACTCCCGCTGTCCTATGACGACCATCGGGCAACAGCCAAGCTAGGGGTATAGGGTCTACCACCTCAGCAAAAAAAAGGGGACAACGAGCTCTGATGTGACCTTCCTGACCGCAATGGAAACAAACACGGGAACTCCACCTGTAATCCCTACTAAAATGACCCTCCTTACCACACCTACAACATACAAAAGATCTACACCTCCCCTTGACTGACCCCAAACTCTAACTGGTGGGTTTGAACCGCTTTACTGCAGGCCGTGACTGAACAGGAGTCTACCTTAGCGCCCTATTCTGAATATCCATCTTAATCACTCATCTTCGTGCGTTACTATAACGTTGTGTAGACATAAATTGTCAAATCTTAGAATCTCACATTGCATCCAAACTCCAAATAAACAGCCCAAAAATAAACGGGGTTTATAATGCCCCTACTCAGCAAGAGACTTCCATAGAACCACTAATACTCCCAACAAGCTCTTACTATCCACATGATCCAAACCAGCTGGTTTGTGGGTCTCCAACTTCCAACAATACACTTAACATTGAAATTACCACACGTGGAAGAAATAAACAATCATGATCATTGGGCCCACAACCCATTTCTGGAATACACCTACAAGGTCCTCAATATAAGTCTGGATTGCCTATGAGCCCTCATCAACAGTCTGGAATGGCCTTCCTGGCCTCCAGACCATGTCTGGAATGCTCCCGGCACCACGCTGATCTTGTCAACATTCCATCGCTCGCCTAAAAACTCACGACCAGCACCATGGGGGCCTAAAGATATTCGACCACATTCCACCGCCTTGCTGGAACCCAATTAATGTCCCTCTCAATGCTAGCCTAACAGAAAAATGTCATACTCTTTTATCATGCACAATTCCCGTCACAACATTATTGGATTAGGTGTCAAAGCCCATAACTATAGTTGGTATAAACTTGAATTGATAGTAGCACAGTCCTTTTGAGTTGCCTTCAAACCTAGCAATTAAATATGATAGCTTTTACAGAAAGAGACTGATTTAGTAATTTAATACTTGGTTATTAAATTAATTAGAAATCAAACATATGATTTGTTAATATATTATGTGAATAATATATTAATTAGAAATACTATTATTTAATTAAGAATTAATCAGAAATTAACTGGAATTAATTTTGGGAGTAAATGGATTAATTAAAAGTGCTAGGACCTAAGTTGTAATTGGTCAATAGTTGAACAAAGGGTTCTGAAACCTTCCCCAAAGATGGTGGATGGTTTTGGAGGGTATATTTAGGGTTTCTAGAATATCCTTAAAGATAATTAGAGAATTAGATAATTACCTAATTTGAAATATTAATAAAATATTCAAATTAGGGTTTTCAGGGTTTCCTACTACAACTATAAATAAGGTCTTTAGCCCCCATATTTTCAGCCACTTGACTCCTCAAGAGTGTAGCCGAAATTCTACATCTCTCTTCTCTCTCTTCAAGCTCCTTGGTCACTAGGGTTTGGGTGTGAACCATTAGAGGCGTGATACTTATGGTGCTTGCTTCCATGAGTCTATCAAGAATAAATTTAAGATTGTTTAAAATAACAATCTTCAAGGTAAGTTTCGTATTCTTATGAGTTAGTTTTCATAGGAATTTTTTTGTAGATTAGTCATTCATAGTATGTTTCAATATGTGAATGATATAGATCCAATTAGGTTGTATGTGACCTAATCATTTGAATTGTTTGAATGTTTTCCACTTAGTGAATTGTGTTGTAACTTCAAAAACCCCTCAGTGATATCAGATCCTAGGGTTTTCTTTCATGTATTTGCACATTGGTGAATCGATTTTCTAAAAAAAACCCATCTCACGACGTGAGCACAGTTTAAATCTGAAATCTGGTTGCTGACAGATTGAACTCACGACATGAGCATAATATAATTCAAAAAAACTTTTCTATCAAACTGATCTCACGACGTGAGACTTAATGCTCATTACGTGAGCTCAGAATTTTTCAGGATTCTGTTTACAAAACATATGTTCTCACGACGTGAGCTTAGAGGCTAACAACGTCAACTCAGTGTATTCCGAATTTTCGGATTTCTTGTCTAACTTGATTTATTTGGTTGTTATGTGATAATTATCTTTTATTAAACCTGCCATAATCTGAATTTTGGTAATATGGGATAATTAAATGGGACCTAAATGTTAGGAGATAATTATGGATTAGATAATGATGGATTTATTTGATTATAATTATCCTTACGGATGGTATTAATATTTTAATTAAATGATTAATTAAAGCATAAATTAATAAATCCGTAAACGGTTTAAATTTAATTAAATTAAAAGTTTAATTTATCAAAATATTAAACCCTTGCTATTTTAAAATGTGTTAAAATACACCTTATACTATTATATATGAATAAAAAATTAATATATATTATATGTATAAGAAAAGTCAATCGAACCGCTAGTACGCCTCATTCACGAAGCCATACTATAAGGAGAGTTTAAGGAAGTCGCCTATAAAATGACCACCATTGCATATCCATTCTTACCCACCACTCTCTTGTATGGTGGAGGGTCGTTAGCTGATCGGATTTGATAGGACATAACCTCGTTAAAAGTATAATGATAAAAAGTAACTAAACTATTTTCTAAAATCACACTCTTAGTTACTTTACGAAAAATGTGAGTTTAATGCTAATCCATGAAATTACACATTACACTTTATAAGTCGTTAGTGCAGCGCATGTGGCTAACCAATACACTAATATGAGACTAATAAAGGGTGGTAACGGGTGTCTCAAAAATTATCTTTAATTAATGGAGTGTGTGTGGTTAACCGACACATTAAAAGGAAATGATAAATGAAATCAAGAGTACCAAGCTAATTTGCATGGTTATTCACATCTCGTTTGTGATCCTCAGCATCCCAGTCACAAAAGTGAGAGCATAATCGAGTTGAACATACCATTGATTAAATTCAATGTATATTAAAAGATCTAAGAGTTTCATAAGATTAAAATTAGTAAAGAGCTTAACCTACCTAAAATAGATTTGAATTTGATTACGGCATCCCTCTTCAAAGTTCGAATCGAAAATATGGATCCTAGCCTTAATTTAAATATATGGGTTAATAGTTAAGGATTAAAATCAACTAACTTGAATTCTCATTTCTCCTATTATAGATATCAAGTTCATACAACAATGGTCTTCCTCGTCCTTCTGGAAATGTTTTTCCCCTATCTGAAGATGATCTTCCACATGTTGATCAAGGTGAAAGAATGTTCCCTTCTTCAAGTAATGGTGGAACTCAAAATCATGCTTCTCCAACTCTTCTTTCTCCTCCTCCAATGACTCTCCCTAAGTCATGTTTCCTTCAAGATGAAAAATACAAAGTCACTCAAGCCCTATTGGCATGTAAACATCAAGATGGAAAGCCTGTATGTGTGCATTTTCGGAAAATGAAATTGTACATTGACATATTGGGGATGTTGGGTGTTGTTTTCCTAAGGGAGCTGGACATTGACTTGGTTCTGCTTTCGCTTCCTAAATCATATAGTCAGTTCATTAAAGACTACTATGTGAGGGACCACAACGTGACCCTAATTGATCTAACATATATGTTGATTGCTGCTGAAGGAGAAATACTTAAAAGCACAAGTTAATCAAAGGTGTTTGAAGGATATGTCTCCAAAATTTCCATGGACATTGATAATGGCAACAATGGTAGTCCAGATGAGGTTTCTTTTTCCAATGGAAAGGTATCGATCAAGGTCAAAACATTTGACCATATGGTAAAGAGAAAGACTAGTTTTGAGATAGTTTCATGTGCTAATCCTGAAAGGTCCATATGTTTCTATTGCGAATTGAAGGGGTATTAGATGCGAAGCAGCCCAAACTACCCGAAAGATCTTAAAGATAGTAAATTCAAGTTGTGTGACTCTACTTCACGTACATCCACTATCTAACTCCATTATTTTATTAAGTTCCTATTCATAGATTCTTAATATATTATGTGATAGTCACATTTTGACGTTTTATAGGATCTAAGAGAAAGAATGAAGCTTAAGAAGAGTGAGCTGAATCTAATCATGAGAGATGAATTTCGATCGCATGGTTCGATGATCAGATTTTGGAAGCTACTTCTTAGGAGTTATGTTAGATTAATAGATTGCGTAGGAAATATATAGATACATAGTTTTCACTTTATGCATTGTAAGGACAATTTGTTTCCGCTTATTATCAATAAAAGTGAATTTTGATTTATTTACTTTATGGTTCCTTACAATGGCATTTATGGAAATTGGTGGTTACATTTCTAGCAATATTAAATATGGATTTGATTCTTAGTTATATCGTTTGTAGTAGTGTGATAATTGACCAAGTGACAAGGAATTCTCATCACCCAAGTTTCAATTGGATAGAAACTTGGAGTCATGCAATTTGAATAGTGTGATGTATGAGAATCTTGATCATTGGAAGATTATGGCTAATTCATTTATCCCATGTTTATGTGAGTTAAGTGAAGGACTGAAGGATCTAGTACACATTGATGTGCACTATTCAGATCCACCATAAAGAATGATAACTTTATTCGTCATGATTACTAATGCTTTCAGAAAATATGGTTGTGTTTATAAGATTAAGCATAATTATGATACTTTGAAAAAGTTTCAATGAGTGGCAGAACGAATAAGAAGAATTTATTAGGCAGAAAGATAAAAGTTTCTCCAATCTAAAAGGAGAGAAGATTACTTTAGTATCGTGTTTTATGATCATCATAATGATTGTGGAACTATGTCACAATTGATTCTCGAAGAACATCTTAGTGCAATTGTTTGACTAAGAGGATGTATCAAATATTTTTGAATTGGTTTAATCGAGAGATGAGTCATACTTTATTTCCAAACAAGTTTTGGAGTCATACTATAGTAACTACAAATCGTATCTTGAAGCTTATTTCATACTAAGTAGGTTTATAACACCTTATAAAATGAGGATTAATAATGTTTTCTTACTCTGGCATATTTGGAGTTGGTAGTTGTGATGTTTTTTTATTTAAAAACAAAGGATGAACCAAGACCAATTCAATGAAGTGTTTTCTTGACAAAAATCTACACTAACTTTTGAATATTTGTTTTTTTTGCTTGTTGAGGAGTGTTCCTTAACAGAAAAACTTATATGTCAAGAAGTCAGTGAGAGTTTTATTGATATTGAAAGGTTTCAAGAGTCAATCAAGAGTAAACCTTTTAGTTATCACTAGCACACGACCTAAGGTTAATAACCTATTGTGTTTAGTTGACACATTATTGTTTCTGTGCACCTTCCAGTTGACTTGGCAAAGCTCATGAGTTCTATGTTTCTCATGTGACTGCAAAAGGCAAATCACGTTGGTCAACGAAAGTACATTGATCAATATGGGTGAGCTGCATAACAGCATGGAAGCGCGCTACCAGAAGGCGAGAAATTAAGAATAAGCAAAGTTTAGT
The DNA here is from genome assembly GCF_051521515.1 of Lactuca serriola. Taxonomy (NCBI): domain Eukaryota; kingdom Viridiplantae; phylum Streptophyta; class Magnoliopsida; order Asterales; family Asteraceae; genus Lactuca; species Lactuca serriola. Next base: position 176,067,695 of record NC_136412.1, on the reverse strand, counting down.
CCATGAAAGGAAAACTAAATTTGATTTTTGTTTTGTCCTTAACCATATCTTATGATTGTAGGTTGGTAATGATAGATTCATATGGATGGGAACACATACACCATAAAATCTAGGTGGCAAAAGGTTTTGCTCTAATTCATGACAATGATTATGAGGAAACACTTTCACTAGTAGATTTAAAATCTGATTAATATCATTATGGTTAGTAGTTGTGATAATTGCGTTCTCAAATTCGCATATGATTATGGCATCCCTTTTCATAGTTCGAATTGTGAGAAATGGTAAGAAATAGTTTGAACTTTCAGGACTTATAGCTATAACTTATGAAACGCTTTAAACACACGCATATGCTATCTAATGAAGGTGTATAAGCTTGAGAAGTCTAGATAAAGACTTATCGAAGCACCACGTATCAGAAATCTGAACACTAGTAAGGAAGTCAAGAGAATTGAGTTCTAGAAGTCCAGTTGATTTCTGGGTACATGTCAAAGCTAGTGGGAGCATAATTGTTATGCTAAGTGTTGCAAGTTAGCAATGCTATTGGTAGAAAACAAATATTTCAAATTTGTAAATTGCAAAGTTCGAGAATTGTTTCTCTATAGTAAGGCTTAAGGGAGAGGGAACTCATACTTCATTTGAAAACTAAAAGTTTAGATTGAAGGATTTAATGGAACTTAGTCTTGGACATATATTAATATGGTGTTGAAATGATTCAGCATAGGAAATTCGATATATGGAAATATTATAGTAAGAGGCTGAACAAATATCAAGTCTTTATGTAAGACATTATGAATCGAGTCCCATATGCTTTGGATATAGGATCGATTACATATGTTATAATATTCACTTGTTCTAATTTTTCCAGAGTCCTTGGGCATCGAGAGGGGAAAGGACTAGAACAGGATATGACTAATGTTGTTGAACAACTGTCGAGAAGATTCTGAGGTTATACCAAAGGATTGGTTTCTTATAGAAAGTTGGAAGTATAGTATTGATTAGAAGGACCATAGTGACATGTTTTGGATTGAGATGATTCTTGGTCAAAATTGATGGTCATATGGGAATATGGAAAGGTTTCCATAATGGGAGTTGAATATTGAAATCTACATGTAAGTTAGGTATCTTAATGCAAGGAAGGTATTCTAGGAGTGTATCTTGAATTTGAGACTTCATTACCATGGAATTGTTTTAAGTAACATTTTTGAATGGAGCATATTTTGAAATCGTTGGCTAAGTCTTGGTGACTTTGGCGTCACTCATCCCAAAAGGATAATGCATGTAAGGTTGAACTCTAATACATTTTAAGTTGTGGCAAGAATTTGGAATTGTGAAATGAGCATCAATGGAATAGTGTCCAATTGATCTCTTCAGAAAGGAAGGACCATAGAGAGACATAGTATGCATGTTTATAACATGGCATGACTGATGTTTAATTCAAGTGTTTAGTTGATTACTCGAAACATTATACAATGAATAAATTCTAATTAATATGGTGATTAAATAATAAGATTTTTATTTATATTTAGTATTTTTGAGACCATAATTAATTAGATTATCATTATGTTTCACTTTGCATGTTTTACTTCCCCAATAATTGGATTATTCAAACATCCACAGTCGAACTTACTTTTGGAAGTAAGGAGCGAAGTAAGACTATCATGAATTGAATTTTAGATTGTCTAAGGGTTTAGACATAACAATAGTTTTGCTACAATGTTCATGAGTACTTGGAAAAGGGGATTTTAAGTATTGGATAAACCCACGCTCAGAGAATTACTTCATAGATTTTATCACGAGTAATTTTGAGACGATAACATCTTATATTCTTGAAACAAAGATATATGAGTTGTTGTTTACGAATCAGTTGTTCATTGATAATAAATAAACGCATCAGTAACTTGATATTATAAAATAAATTGTTGTGTGTGATTTGATGAGTAAATAGTGTAAGAATATAAATAAGTTTATCCGTTCCTTTTTCCCTAATGGGAAAAGCGATATATATGGGCCCCTCGATGATTTGATGATGGCATCTAAAGCGCTTGGCCAGGCCTGGACTGAATTGATGTGTTCAATTAGTAGTCTGGTTTTAGTTGTCATAAATCAAAAATCGGGAAACAAAACTTGGAAAATAAGATTGATTATAATCCATGTCTCATATCCTTACGATATCTTGTATAACAGAGAAATATTTGATCACTTATCTTAGGACATGTCATTGACTGGGTAAGAGTTCCACAACCGCTTTTGGAAGCTACAACTTGCTGATCAGTTTGGAAGTTATTATGGCAGTTATAGTTGTTAGACTTATCTAAGTGGCAGACTGTTGGATTAGGTGTCTAAGCCCATAACTATAATTGGTATAAACTTGAATTGATAGTAGCACAGTCCTTTTGGGTTCCCCTCAAACTTAGCAATTGAATATGATAGCTTTTAGAGAGAGACTGATTTATTAATTTATTAGTTGGTTAATAAATTAATTAGAAATCAAATATATGATTTGTTAATATATTATGAGAATAATATATTAATTAGAAATAATATTATTTAATTAAGAATTAATCAGAAATTAGCTGAAATTAATTTTGGAGTTAATTGGATTAATTAAAAATGCAAGGACCTACTATAATTGTTCAATAGTTGAACGAAGGGTTCCAGAACCTTCCCTAAAAGATGGTGGACGGTTTTGGAGGGCATTTTTAGGGTTTCTAGAATATCCATAAAGATAATTAGGGAATTGGATAATTCCCTAATTTGAAATATTAATATAATATTCAAATTAGGGTTTCCTACTACAACTATAAATAAGGTCTCTAGACTCCATATTTTTTCGCCACTTGACTCTTCAAGAGTGTAGTCAAAATTCTACATATCTCCTCTCTCTCTCTCTCTCTCTCTCTCTCTCTCTTCAAGCTCCTTGGTCACTAGGGTTTGGATGTGAACCATTAGAGGCACGACACTTGTGGCGCTTGCTTCCAAGAGTCTTTCAAGAAGGAATTTAAGATTGTTTACAATAACAATATTCAAGGTAAGTTTCTTGTTCTTATGAGTTAGTTTTCATAGGAAAAGTTTTGTAGATTAGTCATTTAGAGTATGTTGCTATATATGAAAGACAAAGATCAAATTAGGTTGCATGTGCCCTGATCATTTGAATTGTTTGAATGTTTTCCGCTTAGTACATTATGTTGTAACTTCAAAAACCCATCAAAAATAGGTTTCTACCAACGCAAAATCAGACGAGAACATGGTCACGCCCAACCGAATAATGGGACAGGCGGTTATACTCTTGCTCAAACTCAAGGGCTACCAAACCAATCAACAACTATACCAATGAATTCAGACCAGGTGTTCTCATGCTATCTTACTCAGTCCATATACACCTCCTCATGACCATATTTGATGAGCTGCCACAATATACATCCCCAAAGGGAAAACACATACCTATCTCTAGATTTATTGCATTTCTTCTTCCTCACAACCTTAACCAAAGGGTGAAGTGTCAGATGATCTAATGAAATGACGATCCTTAACTGTTATCAAAAAAATCCTTATGAACAACCAAAACCAGATCCCACACCTTGATTAAAACTAACAGATTCCATAAATATGTAACTAGCTCGAGAAGACTTCCAAGGTGATCTAGAATGCTGCCAAAACTTTAGTCGGATCAATGCCACTACAAATCCTACCGAAACAACAGGCCAAAATTAGATTCTACGTAGATCAAAGTCACACTTTGAAAACTGAACAACGCTGTCCAAATGTCTGAACGTCCAATAACCAAGGACAACTGCCAAAATTGAGCCTGCTATGAACCAAAATTTCACACTAAAATTAAGGGTAAACATACCCAGAAAAAAAATAAAATATAAAACATATGGAACTTGATGATAGGTTGACACATACATTAAACTTCCAATGACACAACCCAAAACTTTCACAGAACCTTCGCTTTTTTGACAATAAACGAAATGACCAACGATCGAGAATGCATTGACAGGTAACCTAATAACCCAACACACTACTGAGAAAAACCCATGTGAAACTAAACATACCAAAATCTGAAGCTAATTTACATATCAATAACTTCCCACCCTATAATATGAATAGCAATCTATACAACGAGTTAAAGAAATCACCCAGAACTCGATGTTCAACCTGAGCATCCCAACACCTCTTAATCTATTCACCAAAATTTCAAAAGGAACCACTGGCTACAACAAGCGCCTTGTCCAATAGCTTCCTGCCGTGAAGGCAACTCATGCGTTCCTGAGCACATACGTATGGTGGCAATTTGCTTTGCACCCCCATCTTGACCAAATCTTGAACCAAAGTCTTGTATACCCGAACCGTAGATCCTAATGACCCATTCTTCTAAAATCATAAAATCAAATCTATCAATGATACCTCAAGCAAAATAGACAGTTCTCCCCCACTTAGGGTTTGAACTACCACCGAATATCGTCACAAACATACCAATATCTCAAAGCGATTCAACTGGATGCATAACATCCCAGAACTTTAGAATATATAATAGAACTTAAGTTAATATTCTAGATAAACACCAAGCGAACTCAAAGTTATTCCAAATACTAGATGGAGACCTTGGAAACCTCCTAATCATACCTACTTATAGTGATCAAGAACCCCCATGTAGAAGCACAAGCAAGAATTCTGACAGTCCGTTCATAACACCAACCTTCTATTTAGAAACGAATGGACTCTCATACTGCTTGACTAAAATTCCCAACTATCATTTCAATGCGAGAATCATTCATAAATACAAAAGGCATATTTCAAATAGTCGGGGTACGCCAGAGACAACAAAAATTGTCAATCCCGATTCATATGAAGCCATCAGCTAGCACCTAACCTGCCTATATCCGAAGAAGCGGACCCTTGGTATCAGCACGGGGCATCCATACCACAAGAATCCTCCTACACATTCCCAAGATGTCATAATGCCGCCAAACACTGCAACCAAATAGCCCCATGTTGGGTTTACATCCCAACTCTAAAAGTCACAAGTCTGTTCACTCTTTCTCAGAACCCGGAACACTGGAAGGTCATAACCCTTACCATATATAGCGCATCCAAATCCATTTGTCAACCACTCAACTTCCAGCTGCAATTCTCAAGTTGATCATAACAATCACTTCCTTCTTGAGACCCACGACTTAAATGCACAGCCTCGAGCAAGGCCTTCGAGACTTCAAAATCAACAAACTCACCTACGTTTGCACCATTCAAACCCAAAACTGACACAGACACTAAAGCCCAAACAATCACTAAACTCATCCTCGGCCTGAACAACCAAAACCAAAAGGTCAACAAGTATGGAGCAACTGACACGAATCATGGTATCAAACCATGCTATTTTCCCCGAACAGCTCCTTAGAATCCTCAAAATTTTCCTCGATTCGAGTATAGATCCTATGCTTCCAGTAGTACATTCCCAATACTACCTTCCACACCTATCCATATTTTCCTCGAAAATCATCTTGGGTCTTCTAAGTCATCTACTCATAATAATACTCCCAAAACCTGCTCGACAACGTAATACCCGCACTAAAGCACTTCCTAGGCTCTCCTGGGATTCCCTACCTCCCTTGCCATCGGTTGTTGAAGAAACCCTATTAATGTCAGCTAACCACTTCATGAATACAATTACATGCAACAAAACTTAAATAATATTTCGACTAAAAGACGTAACCCTACAACGGTTAGACTCAAACGAGAGCTGCACAATAGGACCAATCCTCCACTTTAAGATTATTTAACCTTCGTAGCATGTAATTTAACATATTCAATTGATAGTTAACTCACATCAATATGAGTCCCACAATGCACAAAGCAAGCAGCATTCGAGCAGTGAAGTCGACTGACAGTAAGATACAATAAAAAAAACATATGGCAGATCCTTATACAAAATTCCCGACCACTACACCTAAGCATCTAGGATACACATTCATCATATCCTAACTCTCTCAAGAGTGGCTAATCATTCCTCATGTTATCATGCTATGAACTGCACCCACTCATGAAACTTCCACCAACCATGCAGTCACTCATGAATGCTAATCATACATAACGTTGGATCCCATAGACAGTCGAATACTTAACTCTACCCTAAGCCCTTAATCAGAAAAGAATATGAAATAAAACCAAATCAAACATTCTCATGATATAGAATCTTTGTTATGTACAACTATTATGCACACACTAAGCGACTTTAGTAATGATGTCAATTTCATCTAGCATATAAGAAGTCCTCCTAGGATATCAGGCATCATACATTTGGCAAATCTATCATGCAATTCCCAAAGATCCCTAGCCTATCACTAGCGTGCAGTTCTACCATAATCATCATAAACAAGTAATAGTATGGTAACATGGGGTACACTTTCTTACTTTGGCTATCGTACACATCTCATCCTTCCTTGGTTACTTTTGAAAATAATTTGAATTTAATTTGAAAATAATTTGAAATTAATTTGAAAACTTTCATAGATCCTTATTTTGAGTATGGATTTACACGAATGTTCATCCAATTCATTCAAACCAGGGCTCTGATACCAACTTGTAACATCCCAAAAATCATAAACATTTAAATTTTTCAAAACAACCCATTTCCTCCATTAAGTGTTTACAAAACCATTGTTACAAAAGTATTATTAAAATTAGAGTATTCCCAAGACATAATATCATAAAACAGGATGATGCGCATGATCACGCCTTCGCCTTGCCACGATCATCTGAAGTACCTGAAAGAATAAAATGAGACTGTAAGCCAAAGCTTAGTGAGTTCCCCCAAAGTACCAACACACAACATATAACCGCATATACTGGGTCCACAGTTAAAAGACTAGATTACCCCTAAGCCCACAGTATGAGTCTGGCTTGCCTATCGAGCCCAAACCTCATATTTGGCTTACTCTCGAGCCCACAACATAAATCCGACTTGCCCTTAGGGCCCACAACTTTTGTATGGCTTGCTCCCGAGCCCACAACATATGTCTGGCTCGACCTTGGGGGCCACAACTTATGTCTAGCTTGCTCCCGGGTTTGTTGGCTACGGTACAAAGCAGTATTACCTCAACTCAATCATACCATCTCGACATATACATAACATATAACATATATCCAGTAAACAGATAAACATATAACCAATCATCAAACAAACATGAAAATCTACAGATCACTACCACATACTACATCCTATTTACCAAGATAACGATCTAACAGACCACTATAACGTATCAACATCCTCTATACCATGAAACATAATCTAGTGGGCCGACATTGGTGCCTTCGACCTACAAATATAGTGTGGAAAACTCGCCTATCAGTCTGAAATGATCGTTGAACTAGTCACAACTCCGAATATCAACTTTACCGGTCACCTATCCAACAAATAGTGACCAATTCTAAAATACAACTCAAAATACCCAAGATTCCCCTAAGTCAAACTTGGTTGAAGTCAATAGACTGACCACCACGTCGTCGTCATCCTTGACCACGTCTTGGTGTCGATACGACAAAATAATCATGACCAGTCTAGCCGCCACGTTGTGGAGACCTTTACCACCTTGTGGTTACTAGGTTTACAACAACTTAACGAATTAAGTTGTTTTTCTTCAATTCCATGGATTCTCCAACTCAGATATGGTCCATTTTAGGGTCTAGATGGATAAAGTTTCTAACTTTATCCCTAAGAACCCTCCAAAGTTTCCAACAAGGCATAGAGAAGGGTCGACAAAATCTAGAGATCTATCAATTTACTCATCAACATGAAGGCTTTATACCTGCTGGAGATGTTTGAGGAAGACAAACTTTGGATCTACGTTGCTTTGGATTCCCAAGATGATCTACCACCACCTTCTTACTTCACAAGCATAAAAACACACACTTCAGGCTAAAAACTCACACAAGAGGTTTAGGGTTTGCAAGGGACAATTATGAGGGATGAAGGCTGATAGGAGGGAGGCTACAAGAGGTTAAGGTTGTTAAAATAGGGCTCAATCCCTTGAACTTTAGAGTTTCTCGAACAGATGCCACCACGTCGTGGGACCTATTGCCACGTTGTGGTGGTTCATTAAATCCCCGCGGCGCATAAGCCATTGCTACGTCGTGGTGAGGTTCCACGACCACGTGGTGCTGCCCAAAATCCAAAATATATATAATACTTTAAATTAGAGTACCTCCAAGAATCCGGATGTTACAAAGGAAACTTATATATGAATTGTGAAATAAAAGTGTTTTCTATTTTTTATGAGTTAAATTTCAGTAGTATATAGACCATATATGCAGAAGAAAACATTGACTAAATGTCTTCATTTTTGCAAACAAAAATGTTGTTTGTTTGAAGGTTTTTATTATATAATGGTAACTTATTTTATATAATGATATTTGAATTGATACCCACCTCTGAAACCTCTTTTAAACTAAAAATATATTTCTGTAGAACTTTAAGATATCAGGACCAAGTTTCCGCAAACGACGTTTATTACTTTCAAAAAGTATTTTAAATGATTTTAAAACATAAAATCAAAAGATGGCGCTTCGATAAAAAGTTGGTGGACTTGGATATGAATATGGGCACTAAAGTCCGTAAAAAATTAAGGGCGGATGAAAACTAAAAAAAAAAATATTTAAAACGAAATCAAAAATAAATTTAATGTTTTGGACCAAAACTATAAAAGAAAAAAAATTGAATGAACTATGCATGGATTAAGCTCTTCGCATTTGGGCGGATAAAGCGGGTCTGGTTCTTGTGACCAACGAACAGACCGAATCGGGATCATTGTCGAATTAGGACCATCTTTCATATAGGGAGCCACTTTTCAGTTTTCAATAATCATCAATTTTGTTTTTGGGTATAAACCAGTTCAATGTGTCATCGGTTCCAGGTAAAAAACTGGACCAACCTGGAATTTAAGGTATTTTTTTAATATGTTGAATTTGTAATATTTCTTTAAACTGTCATAACTTCTTCATTTGAAGTTGGAATGACATGAAATTATTTCCAACATATGAAATTATTTCCAACATGTAGTTTATTGTTTGTACTTTGTTTTATATTATATAAACACCTTATTTAATTACATATTGATTGAGTTATAGACCCCAAAACTCGGGGTATCAAAGCTAAATTGTTTTTTATTTCAACATTATACTGGATTTGTCATCTTGTTCAAACTGTCATAATTCATTCGATTGATGTCACAATGTCATAAAAAAATTTCCAACATGTATTTTACTGTTTATAGTTTATACTTCATTTTAGACTATATAAACATGTTGTTCTCTTCTCCTTCAAAAAAATGTTATTCTCTTACATATTGATTAAGTTACAAAACCCGCAATACAAGTTATTAAAGCTGAATATAATATATGTGGTAATAGGGTTATTTCCATAAAAGACCTTATATTTTGATTTTTTTTCTTTTTAGACCTAAAAAATTTTCTTTTCCGAAAAACACCCAACTTTATTCTGTTACTTGTTATTCTAGACCCTAACAGGTCACCAAAAGGTAAATTAGGTATTTTTGTTTCATCAAAGACCCTATATTTTGTAGTTTTTTTCATTTTAGACCTAAAATATTTTTTTTTCAAAATAAACTCAACTTTAAAATTGGTTATAGTCTTCAAGACCAAATATATAAGGTACTTCTTAACTACACCGAAAAAGAAAATATACATGTATAAACTAAAAACTGTTATCTAATCTATTAGATAACAGTTTTGAGTGAATATAACCTAGAAGCAAGGTCGTAAAAAACGCTCGACATTAGCTAGTCGGTGGACTGGGGTCAAGGAATTAATCGGGTACCATTAATTGTTAATTTGTTGAATTTTAAAAAAAATTAAATATGACTAATATCATATCAAAGTTCGTAAATATCACTAATATGATAACATAATAGGTTAATATGATTAATATAACACTAATCATGCCTTAAATAGTTTCCATTGAGATAAAACTTCTTCAAAATGTTAAAATTTCAATGTTTTATAATGTTTCACTCACTATGTGTGCAGAGATTAATCTCTAGGTGCCCTCTAATTGGTCGAGTAGCGCCTAGGGATTAATCGGAGATTAATCGGGACCTAGTCGGGATTTTTACAACAATGCCTAGAAGAATTGCAAAATTTTATTTTTGTCTAAAAGATATAATTAAACTTTATCTTGGATATATATATTATATCATTAAACTTGATATATTGTTTATAAAAAATGCTATTATTATTGCTAATAAAAAGTTGGATGTTAATTTGATATTTTTTGGTAACAAAATAATTTTTTTTAGTTTGTCTATTATACTTATTTCGTGAGTTTGGACATATTTCCCTCTCTTACTTTTCTATATTATTTTTTGATCGAATTTTTTAATCAATTCTTTTTAGAACAATTAATAAACGCACTTACTATCATACTCCTAAACCAAAGTCATAGAATATTTTGTAGCATTAGCCCATTATTGAATAACATGTTATAATTATATAAATACATACATAAAAATATTAATCTAACATTCGTAATAGTTTTGCTTAGTTATATCAGATTCAAGTTTAAGACATTCTTAAAAAATGTTAACATCACATATAAATACATAAAACTATATTATGGGAATGAAACCATTTGAACATAAGTCGAAAATCCAAATAACGAAAAGGATACCGCACACTTAAATATCCAAATACATGGTGTTTGTATATCGCGATTATTAATTCTTAAGTATAATCATAATAATTACCAAAATAAAATTTAGGATTTCATTTTAATTTAAAAAAGCTTGAAGGTGTTTGGTACTCAATTGGTTATTAAATTTATGATCTTAAAATTATATAAAAAATCTCTTTTGTGCTGTTAGGAAATTTGACTCCACATATCTATGTATTCAACTCCTAGCTTTTGGTAATTGTTTTATGTAACTGAAATCGAAAAACTAATTAAACCAATAATATATAAAAAAAGTTTTGGAGCTAGAAACTGTAAATTTTCCCAAATGTGGACAAAACATTTTGTTATTATTTATATTACACTTGTGAAAAAAAAATACGATACACTTTCATTGTATGTGTAATGGTTTAAAAAAAATGTTTCATGTATCAATCAATACGATGTCAAAAGATGCGAAAGTTAAACCCTTGTCTATTATTTAAATTAAGAGAATATAAGTATGTTTTTAACGTTTTGACGAAATCAAGCTACATAAACTTGGTATAGTGAAGAAATAGCTTTTACAACTATTTTTTTTAATAAATTTACGTGGATAAAGAGTTGTCCAATCATAAATAAATGTAGAAATAATAATTACATTGTTTAAATCGATGTTTATGTTTAAACTAGAAGGATATAATCACATTTTTTATACAACTACTCTTCAAATAAAAAATATTTTAGGTCTAAACTAGAAAAAAAAATATATCTACTAAATGTAGGGTCTTTTATGAAATAAAAATACGTAATTTCCTTTTTGGTGACCTGGTAGGGTCTAAAATAACAAATAACATGTAAAAGTTGATCTTTTTTTCGGAAAAGGAAAAAGTATTAGATCTAAATAGAAAAAAAAAATCAAAATATAAGGTTTTTTATAAAAATAACCCTATGTAATATGTTATTTCAGCATTGTTGGTTGATTAGGTAAGTATGAATGCTATTAGGTTATTTTTTGTTGGAAGATTTGGTATTATTCTAACCATTTTGGCCTAAATCATACTATTTAACACATAGAGTATTATCTACATATACCTACTACATAAAAGTTTCAACAAAATATTTGATTGAAAAACTAGAACCGGTATTGACACCGACACCGACACCGACACCAACTATCGTGTCGGGTTATCGGCCCTCTCAAATTAAGTTAAATGGTTTCAGTTTCAAACTAATTCAGGTCCGATTTAGTCCATTTGCTCGACTGTAAGGGGAGGGGTCAAACCCACTAACTTTTAGATACAAATCCTTCCAAAGGCCTCTACTGTTCGGCTAGTCATTTTTGTATTATTATAAAAATATGCCTAATATAATATTATAAAAATACTATATTTATTTGTCCCTATCACATCCAAGTTGTAAATTATCAATAGACGTAATTTCTCCTAATTTATAATTTTCTTTTTCCCAAAAAGAAGATAAAAACAATAATATATTCCTATGACAAATAATAAAATTCATATGATTGGTCGTATTCCAAGGTAATGTTATTTATATATGCAAGCATGTCCACATGTGGTTGTGTATGAGGTTTGTTACAGAACCACGTCTAACTATAGATTCTATCATCATCATCCATTCGAAAATGCAGCAGATTGGATCACGTTATGACACGTGCAATACTGTATCAACTTCAACAAGTATCAACCGTTGGACTAAAAGATCTAGTCAAAGATCACTCGGATATTATTCCTTAGGCTTTCGGCTTTCAGCTGTCTACCCGCTTTAAGCTCAGCTCGGCTTCTTCTTTTCGTTTTTCAGAAAGAACCTATTATTAAATATAATAAAATATGTTTTTATGTGAATTTAATTATTAGTAATTACAAGCGCTAATAGGTAATTTAAAAGTCCTTATCCTTTTATTGAAAAACAGTATATATATTTGACTGATAAAATTATGTTAATTAAAATACTGTATCTTTTTAAAACGTAACAAATAGATGATAATTGATATAGTAATAACTATCGATAAAACCGAACTACGTAATGCTAACCAATTTAAATATCTTATGAGAATATAAAATTTTTTAATTGTACATGGTTATTATAAAATTTTAATTCGTTCATACTTTATCTCAAATACATTTTTGACTAATCTAAAAATAACCTATAAAATTAAAAGGTGTGGTAAAGATTTTATCTATGGAAAGAGTATGTCATATAGACCCAATGTAAGCTTTTACTTATGAAAAAGTTTTTACCTATGAATGGAGTGTGGTAATCTTTTTGTCTACCAAAATAAATAGATAAATAAAATAGCAGCAGCGCCTCCCAACAGTCACGAACCATCAAACATTCAACTTTCACCGTCGGTATTATACTAGCGGTGAAAAAATTGGTATGACGCGGTCGGCATACCGCCAATGTTTTGAGCATGACACCGTATAGCCTAAGTAATTCAATTTATAGATTATCTAACAACCATTAATCAAAATTGATATTTTTTTTTAATAGTAAATCTAACATACTCTTAAATTACTCATATCTAATATACTCTTAAACACATTGAATGTTGACTAATCTAAAAAGAACCTTTAAGTAATTCAATTTATAGATTATCAAACAACTCTTAATCAAGATTGATATTTTTTTAGAACGACATATCTAACATACTCCTAAGCTACTCATAATTCCACCTAAGTCTCAAAGTCTCAGACGAGATTTGAACCCTCAACTTCATTGAGGGAGGGTATACATGGTATCAGGGTAAGCTAAATAGGAGTTTAAAATGTGCCCATGAATAAGGCTCACTAAAATATAAGAGCCAAAAATTTTATTAGCATTTGTATTAGCCTAGCTTCACTTTTTAGTCCAAATAGTATCATCAAAGGAAAGGAACAACGATGCAAGCACAAATCTGAAAGTTTTGGGAAAAAATGAAGCTTAAGTTCCTTCAATATTGCATGCAGTGACTATTATTAAGATATGTGAATAAATTAATGATGCCAGTTGAACAGTGAATCGTTGAGCTCATTGGGGTCTCCTTTCTTTCTTCGCTTAAAACCAGAAAAACCATTCATATGAAACCCTTCAATCTTCGAACAACATCAGATAAATTTCAGAAGTATCGAGTTCTTATTTCTTTCTTTTTACTTCTTTCTTAGTCAATCTTCAATAATCTTCAGAAATCATCGAAATTATATTTGAATAAGAAATCTTCAATCGTCGCCAGGATATGATGAAATTCAGAATTTGGATCTTAGGGAGTGGGACCAAAATCTAAAGGTATTATACATTTTTATATATACGATACATATATGACATTGTTTAGAGGTTATACGGTAATAAGTAAAGTTTTTTTTTTCTTGAATTCAATTTTTTTATAAGAAGAAATTATGATTTGAAAATATAATGTATTTTCATAAATCTCACATCAATAAATCTATTTTCTTTTTCATTCATTGATTATGATTCCTATTTTCTTGATATCAAAAGCAAAATATGTCAATCCACCTTTTAGGTTTCGAAGTTTCTTATTTGTTGAGTTATTTAGATTTTAAATTGGTTTTGATTTATAAAATAAGAATTGAATAGTCTAAAAATACTGAACAATTTATTATTTATTTGCTTATATTATTTATTTCTAATATATATATATATATATATATATATATATATATATATATATATATATATATATATATATAGTCAGTTATAAATTTACTAAATTATTTTTTAATATATTAGAAAGTTTAATCCAACATAATATTTTAATATGTATTTCTTATCAAAATATTTTTATCTATCAAATACTAAACTATAATATAGTTTTCTTATTAGATGTTTATAAATTTTAAGTAACAACTGAGCTTTTTTAGTTTCTTTTATAGAGTTGTCTAATATTCAAGGTATATATTGTTTATAATTTCTTGTGTATTGAAACCAAATTGTAAAAAGCGATCCAACCGAATTGTGATTTGGTTGGATCGGACCGGATTTGAATTTAATTTAAACTATTTAGATTCGTGTTTTTGAAACCGAAATCAATTTGGATTTATTAGATTGGATTGGATCGAATTGATTCATCCAAATGAACACCCTAATTGTTTTGCTTAAATTTTTACGTCTTTCAAGTTTTAGGGCCTTATTTTTATTAAATTGCACAGGATTTCTGAAATCTCCCGATCGACCCTGATACCGCTGAGTTTGAAGACCTTTGGTAATCGATTGATAAATGTTTATAAAGTTTTATTTTCCATAAGGTAGACAAACACTTTATTAAGATACTTAAATGAGAATCAAATTGATTGACTTGGACTATAATCCATCAACAGAGATATACAACCAAAAATAAGATGAATAATGAATATATTCTCTTTAGATAAATAAAGTCGGTCAAAGATCGGATTCTTTAATTATATAAATAAAACATTAGAAATTTTATGGTTTTTAGATGAAAAAAGTATTATTCGGGTTTTAGGATTGCAACTAGCCAACTACACTATAGATTATTAATTTTGTTTTATTTAGAATAAATGATACACAATGCCAAAGTTTTAGATAATGTTTAAAACTTTTGGCATAATTGAATTCCCACGATTTTTGTTAAATGTGTTCGATTTTACAGTTAACTTAATTAAAAAAATGCCTATTTTTTATTATTAGAATTGATTTATTTAATTTTTTGTTAATTGGATGTATTTGATTAAACTTGTTGGTGGTTGATAGCTATAGTTGAAATTTAGAAATCGATAGCTACAAGCCGAAAGTTATAGCTTTTATTTATATATAGTGTTCGATAGAAATAGTTTATAACTTTAAAAAATATAACATTATATAAGAACAAAAGCTAAAAGTTTCGAGAACTATTTTAAGTAACTTTTAGATTATGAAATTTTTATTTAAAAGTATTATCGAAAGACTTTAGTTGGTTGCACATATAGTTTGGGTATTTTTTGCAAAGCTAAAGCAAAATATTTATTGTCAAGTGAACCATTTACACCCATAACAATGATAAACGTTTAAAGTTGTGAAACAAGTAAAAGATGGCATGTCTTTATATTATTTTATATATTTATCTTTTATTGGTTGTGTAGCGAAAACAAATATTTCACTTCTTTTCTCAAACGCGTGCCATCTACAACCGTAACTTGTTTTGTAATAAAGGACTTGGTTGACAATAACTCTCTATTAACAAAATTGTTGATTGTTTTAAAACTATTAAGATATCTATATACTCTTCCATTAAATTTCAATCATCATTGATTATAAAGTGTTTTGCTTTTGAGTTTGTATCGTAAAATAATTGCAAAGTGATTATATGGTGTATCGTATTTTCAAACATCATGCACGTTGAACCAACTAGTCTCGGTATCCCAATGCACACTATATGGCGTTACATTGATTGATAGTGAAAATCATCTTTATTATTCTTATGTAGCTTTCTTTCTTCCAAAAATTATTGTTAAAAAAGATTTAAAATTTTCAAAGATAAGACTTATTTGTTTTAGACCGTCTTGCACTGCTAAATTAGTTATGTGAAACACAAATTAGTTATGTGAAACACATCGAGTATGAAAAAATCGCATTCATAATCACTACTAGAAAAACAACCTTTTACGACGCGCAATTTATGATACACATCGATTTACAATACGCAAAAGTGTGTGACCTAAAAATAGCGTCATCTCTCTAAAAATTTTAAGGATTTTGGACGCGCATTTTTGCGTGCCCCTAAATTAGTGTCTAAAAAAAACACGGAGGGCGCCTATGATAAACTATGTGTCGTCTGAAGACGTCGCTTTATAAATTTTAATGGAAACGCGCGTTCTTAATAGCTGGGGGGTGATATCCAAAAAAATTAAAAAGCCCGCCTCCCTTTTTCTTCCTTTCCCTCTTGCCCTAATTATCGACGTCGATCAAGGCACCAGCCGACAACCTTCACTCTCTCTTTCTACTTTTCTCTGTAAACCCTAATCCGCCTCCACCACTACCGAATCTACCTCAAATCACCTCTGACCTCGGCTCATCTCTTTTAGATCGCTTCTAATGAACCTATTTTGTGTTTAATTTGGTAGCAAATCGCTATTTTATACACCGGACTCCTAGATGAAAAAAATCGACCCCTACTCCTTTGACGTGTTCTACTTTCTTACTGTATCTAGGTTAAAATCAACCATTGTAGCAAAGCATCTTCTTGGAACTTTGAAGCCTCCACTTCTTGGAACTTTGAAACCGCTTTGTAGAATAGAGTTTGAGCTTCTTCACTCGTTACGGTTTCTTCCAGAGCTTCAAAACCCAATTCCATTCCGACATTTACGACTCATCAACCGTGCCATAATGAAGGAGATATCCTCGTCAATCGAAGCTACCAGTTCAGCGACCCTTAATCGACACCTCCACCTTCTCTTCTCTCCTCCTCCCCTAGATTTTCTCTCGTCTCTATCCTCCACCATATGAAGATTTTCAAAGATGTGAAGGGGGTAACCGAAGGAAACCCTAAATCCCTCTCGCAGTCGACAACTACAACCCTAAATCTCTCCTCTTTAAACTAGAAGATCTTTTTGATGGATAGTGTTCGTGATTGGGATGGATTCTTCCAATCGGCCACTACAACTACAAGCAGCTCGACAACCACCTGTTCATCAATTTGTGGTTACAAGAAAAAGGTTTTTACTTTGTTGTCGCTATCATGAATTCTGTTTTAGATTGAAATTTCTTCGTTTTTATAGTGATATCGTTGCTTCGAGTTCTAGATCTGAATCAGTTCACACTCATAAGGATTCATGGAGTACTCGAAGATTTAGTTGTTTCTTCTTGAATCTCTTTGTTTTTCTTTTAATTTTGTTGCTTTTATGTTTTAGATCTGACTCCGTTCACATTTATTAGAAAAAGATGTATTTATAGGTCTATCAGTTGCTTTTGTGTGATGAACATGTTGTATTGTTGCATTTCCTTTATTGGTTATAATGTTGATCTGAATCAGTTCACACTCAAGGTTTGATTGCTTGTTAAGCTACACCACAGTTCATACTTGTCCTTTTTGTTGGTCATTTGCATAAGGGCTAAATGCATTGTACTCTGAAAAATGAAAGTTATATCTCCATAAAGAAAGAGCATTGTACTCAATTTCTATGATCGAATGAGTCAACACCCAAATATGGTCAACAAATATAACCCCTAGTAGTATACCCACAATTCTGCATCAGTAGTTCTTCTTGATGATGGTAATTTAGTTTTGAGATATGATTCATGTTCAATTTCTATCACACCAGTTTGACAATGAAATTGAGAGTTATTTTACATATTATATGTATAATCCTTCACTTACTACTAGATTCATCATAGACGTCTCAGGGTAGTTTCAGCAACAAGCATATGTAAAACCTATAGTAGAATGGAATTTGTTTTGGTCTCAACCTAGAGAAATTTGTAAGAACTATGCTTTATGTGGGTCTTTCAGTAGTTGCAGGCAGACTGAATTTCCATTAATCTGTAATTGTTTGACTGCTTTTGAGCCAAGATCAGAGAGTGATTGGAAACTGAGTGAGAAAAACAGAGTTCAGTTGTAGTTTCCTTCCATGTTTGATTATATATATATAAAGTTTCATGTTCGAAAAAAGTTGTATCCTGCTATTTTTGTTAAAGAAAGCAGGTTGTTATTGTCCAGGCTGGTATTTTTTATAGCAGAGGTGTAATATTCTTTTATTTTAATGTTCTTTAAGATTTGTATTGCCTGTATACGTTGAGGCTAAGTTTTCATCTTGTATGTTCGTGGTTCCCCTACCTTGGTTGCCATAGGTTTTAGTGCCCTTTCGTGTCTTAATATTTTTATATGTATGAATTTGTGGCAGATAATACAATGGATCTCTAAAACAGTCAAAGATGGTGATTCTAGAGGTGAGTTCATATTGATATTTTTCTAACAAATTTCTATGCTATATTTATATAAATCTTTGGTTCTGGATGCATTTAAAATCTGAACTTACACATTTTGTTTGTTTAATATCTAGTGGGATTCAATTGTTGAGGTGCTTGGGCCAAATCTATGTCATTTTTTTTAGATATATCCGCTAAAACAGAGCAATTTCTACCAGGCGTATGTAATATTTACATTATACAATATATGAAGTAATGTTGATTTATTTTTTCTTATCTTGTTATGTGTCAATTAATCATGGCATGCAGGCTCATGGACGATAAAGAAAGTACATTCGAGGAAATTATAGATGCGTATCTAACATATTTGCAAGTAGGTATTATACTTCAGAAATTCATAGATACTAAATGATCCATGTTAGTTTGTTGTTTATCTATTTTTTTAGAATATTATGTCAATTCTTGTCCCTATTTATAGGTTACATTTGTCAATCCTGCAATGGACAGAGCACTATCAATCTTGCAAAAGTTTGCTCTTGATGCCCAAAAGGGCAAAATTGTAAAAGATAAAATACGATTTGGTGCCCCTTGGAAGCACCCACCACGTAAGGATGACCCTTTCCTGTGTTCCAAATGGGAAAAGCTTCAACTAATGGATTTCATACAATCTTTAGTCAGTGCCGAATTTGGGGTATGTTTGTCTTTTTCTTGTTTTAAACTTTTAATTATTCTGGTTGTAAAGAATACATAATTATATCAAAAAGTCAATACAACCAAAAAAACCATGGTTCTCTTCAATCTTCATTGTTGTGGTTCATATTCACACTGTTAAATTGCAGGAAATAGCAACGTACTTTACTTTTTTTCCTAATATAGGCAATGTATTTTCTATTTATCTATAATATCAATGTACTTTCACTTTATTTTCCATTTTAGCAACATAGTTACATTTTTTTACCTATAATAGACATATGTAACCCTAATAGCATCACATTTCACATTTTCTACACATAATAGCAGCATGTTTCCAAATTGTTATCCATAATAACAACGTACTTACATTTTTTAAATAACAATAGGAATAGTATGTAAGAAATAAAGTACATTGCTCATATTAGTAACAAAATTTAAGCACGTTGCTATTATGAGTAAAAAGTAAATTTCATTACCCATATTAGTAACGCCAGTAAAGTATGTTGCTATTACCTGCAATTTACCCTGTTTGCAACTTGTTAAAAGGATGCATGTTTCTATTTGCTTTATATAATTCAAGATTCTCTATATATTTTAATTCATTACACTAATCATTTCCAGATTAATTATTTTGTCGATTGTAGCCTTGAGTGATGATCCTTGTGTTAGTGCAATGATTGAGGTTTTTTCATTCCACCAATCTTCTTTAACAACCTGATCCCTAATATATGATATATTTACCCTTTTGAAAGTTAAAAAATGTCATTACTTTGGAAATTTCCCAAGTTGGTTTACTGTATGTGCAGCAATTTGAAAACATAAAGAAGTGGAAAGATCCTGGAACCTTTACTGAGCAAGGTATGAATAAATTGGATCATGATTTAGTAACAAATGTAAATGAGAGAAAAAATAAAAAATTACAATTCTGTCCCACCCAAAAAGATGAAAGAAAGGGATAGGGATTCAGTCAATGCAAAAGACGTGAATACCCTCCCCAGTTGGTGAAGACTTGGTAGCCGATGTTGTTATATAAAAAACAGATATTGATGACCGGATCTTAAAACAACAACAAGAGGAGGAAAAGAAGCGTTAATGGCGAGAAAGGAAAAAAGAAAAGAAGGTAAAGATGCAAAATTAAACCCCAGGTATATTAATCATTTTTCTTTTATGTAATTGAGAAAAAAGCTTATAACTAAGAAATCTGTTAAATTATATAATATATTCTTTTAACAGCTTTGCCCCACAAATGGCTACTCAAGATGGATCATGTGCATTACTCAGCTAGGGCAAGTTCCATATTTGTCATTCCGATTCAATAAACTTTTCAAAGCATCAGGATACCAAGTTTCTGCTATAGGTAATCTCCACTGAAAACCTGCTTTTAAGCTTTATATTTGTAAATATTTACAAAATTACCGCTTATGAGACCCATTTAAAGAAATTACAAAATTGAATTAAAATGTTGGGAGATAGATTTATAAGAAGAGCCTTTGTCATGAAATGTTTACTAGATTGCTTAATTTGGAAGATGATGGATTTTTTTCAAAAAAATCTAGGCTTGGGACTCTGTTTGTTTGTGTGTTATCTGTTTTTTTCTTTGTGTGTTATCATTTTTTTCTATTGCAAGATTTTTACTTTTTTATGTGTGTTATCTGTTTGTTTCTTTGGAATATTGAGGCTTCTTATAACATATGCTTATCCACCATGTAGTTTATTTGCTACATTATCATATGGAATTGCATCAATGGCCATGGTTTTCATAAACAAAGCATTTGTCATGGAGTATGCATTTTCCATGACCCTCCTTACCTTATAAGTAACATGAAATACATTTACCAGCCAACTATTATGTGCCAAATATAGAAACACACTTGTACTTTCATCATTACATCAATTTAACCAGTAAACTATTATTATAAGTTGTTGTTTAACTTTATTTTGGAAATGTTTCAGCAAATGGCAACTGCATTATTACTTATACACTTTGGAAGAATAATGGGATGGACAAGAGCCAAACCACTAAATGTTGACACTGCAAAAAAGCTTATACTAGTTTCACTATTTTACATTGGAAATGTGGCATTTTATAGGTTAGATAGTTAGGGATTGTATTTTATGCAATGGATTGTTTTTTTTGTATATGATAATTTGTATGACATTAAATTTTATGCAATGGATTGTATTTTTTTCTATATGATATTTTATTTTCTATTATGATACATTAAATACAAATTTAATTTGAAAATTAGTAGATCTATAAATAATATTTTTTTAAACATTTAAAATTATGATACGCAAAAATGTGTGTCATCTTCATTTATGACATGGCCTTTCTTGACAGGGGCTTTCTTGATACGCATTGTGTGTCATTAACACGCGCGTCGTAAGGTTACGACACGCGAATGCATGTCGTCTTCCTTTATGACAGGGCCTTTCTTGATACGCAATGCGTGTCGTAAACACGCGTCGTAAAGGAGCGTCGTAAATGCGCGTCGTCTATAGACGACGCGCAAAAGCGCGTCGTGTCTCTTTATGACAGGGTCTTCCTTGACGCGCATTTGCGCGTCGTCTGAGCCCTTTACGACGCGTAATGAGCGTCGTAAAAGGCTGTTTTTCTAGTTGTGAATAGGTTGATATTTTGCAATCACCTTTTGTCATTAGAGCATCATCATCATTATCACTTTCACCTTGAAAAGAAAAATCTATAACAACAATATCTTCAAGTGACCCTGAATCATCTTTCATTAAGATTTCTTGATCAAAATCATCAGAAATGGGAGGAACAAAAGCAGATTCTTTCAGAAACATGAGGTTGAGACAAGTTCACACCAATATTGACATTTGGTCCCACATCAGTAATGTATGAGATCCTAATCTCCTCCCTATGGGATTCAAAATTAGAAGCCTCTGGTGTAGGTTCTGTAGTCGTTGTGGTTCTTGACACAAAAGTGATTGTAGATTCATTGAAAATATGAATCTTAAAAGGTTTTGTGGAGATATGAGAAATTGGATCAAAAGTGGTACTTTTTGGAATTGAAGTAGAATCATAAATGTTAGAATGAATAGGTGGTGTTAGAGGGGTTTGTGAAATATTTAAGAAAGGATTATCAATAAGCTACTTGAAATTTTCAGCTTCAGATTCCATGTGCGAAAAGACAGGTGAAGCAGATACAAATGTCGGAATTGGTTATGAAATGGTGGTTATTTTTTGCGAATCATTTTCTATGTCTTCATCATTTTTTATAATATATTCCTTTTTCATATCGAACAAGACTTTGGGTGTGTTCACTTGATTCTTCTTCAATAACAACTTTCATTAACTTTAATTTCTTGTGCCTTCTAGATTTCTTTGAAGCACGTGCAACGGATTTTTCATTTCGCTTGGAACTCTTTCATTTTTTCTTTGGAACATCTTCTTGTAATGATTCAGAACCATCGCCTTTAGTACTAACAACTTTTTTCTTATATTCAACAATGATTGGGTTATTAGCAGGAACCCTATAAAACATTGTTTCAGAAATGGATCGCACAATTATGAAATTCTTCGGATCAGAAGTAACAAATGCCATAGTTTGCATCTTGGGGATATTAGAAATTACAACATCTCTCATCTCTAAAATATGATAATGATACATACCATTTCGAACTATAATGGACCAAAAATGAGCACATGAAATTTTTTGTATCTTTCATATTCGAAATAGAACTTTGAACAAATTGTTCCAACAAAACTATTCCAAAATCAACATTTTCCCCCAATAAAGTCCATACAATAAAGTGTGGAAAATAAGACTTGCACTATCAGAACCAGTTACCCTCTTAGAAAAACATTTGAACATGATTGTGAATGGAGCATTCCAAATAGGAGGAAGAGCATACTTCTTAAATTTGGAAAGAACAGAAAAATCATAATTGTACCCCATTTGCTGATAGACCTAAATGATTTTCTTTGCAAGAATTGAATAAGGAGATATAGAATCCTCAGTAATCGGAATCCCTAGCAACTTGCAATTTTTTGATTTTGAAATAGAAGTCTTGTGCCCTTGAATTTCAAAATTCATTTTCTCCGACTTCTTGTTGTAAATGGCAGTAGAGTACGCTATCGATAGTTGAGAAATAGGAACATAATCGAACATAATCAAAACTTTCTACAACACATAATGATCTAGATAGACGATCAAGGGTTGTACCAATTGAGAGCACATCAAAGGATCCAAAACAACAACCATATTCTGATTAAGCTTAATTTTCAACATTGTATAAGATGAAGATTATTCCATGAAACAAACACGATTAGAAGAAGACATTTGATGAGAGTAGAGAATCGGTGATCATTATGTTCTTTGAAGAGTTTGTGAGTGTAAAGAGTAAAAAGGATAACTCTTAGGGTTTATATATGGAAAGAGAATTTGAATTTGAATTTGAATTGGTTAATGGAGTGGAAAGAGAAAAACCACCACCATGCATTAAATGCTTTGCAACTCATATGTCAGTAAATGGAATCATGCCCATCATTCCAAATATAATGGTCCAATAATATGTTGTCAGCTCATCATTTCTCTGTAACCAACCTAAAACGCCGTTTATCGATCATCATGATGTCAGCCCCTTAGAATACATCCCTTGAATTTTAAAATTCAAATGAAAAATGTCATTTCGGATTGCAAAAATTTCAAAATCACTGATCTACCATTCAATTTCCACAAATTGAAATAGTATCCATTGGAATTACGACTAGTATTGACTTTTGCAATCGCATTGAAACTTCGTAACCAATCAGAATACAAAGTTTGTGAAATCATAGATTTCAGTGCAAATGTGTGCCAAATGAAAATATAGAAGCAAATTAAAGAAAAAATCAGATAAGTAGTGATATCAAAGAATCTTTGATATACAGGTAGTTAGATCCCGGGCATAGATTCTCTTCCTTCAAAGTCAAGAGAGACTAAGAAGTGCTTGTTTATTTTCCCATTGAATTACGATCGACAACTTGTTAAGAAGTTACGAAAGGAATCTTTTCATAGGTTTCATGGGAAGGCTCATTTCCGATCATTGATGCAACTTAACATAAGCGCAGAGATACGAAAGGAAATACTTGATTAACCGGTGTAGTCAAGTTCAAGTTAGCAAAAAAATGCTATAGTGATTAGTAAGTATCATCGAGATAAAAAAAATGTTCAGACGGAAAGCTCATAATTTGAAAAATAAAATTAGACCTATTTGGGAAGAAATTAATCTAATCAATTAATTTCATTAAGGCCTGACAAACAAAAATTATGAGATTTTGAACAATGAAGGATAAGGCATTGCGAAATATAAGAATTTCAACCGTAAATTCATTTGTTTAATGCTAGAACATAAATGTTCACCGTCAATTCATTTTTAGGAAATGATTGTTGGGTTTCACCATCTTGGTAACGATGACCAAGAGATCATAAACACAGATTTTGTTGTAACATCAACCCTAGTTGGTATTTACCAGAAATCTCAAAGTTACAATTTATATGAAATGAAATAGATGAAGAATAATATATTGGGAAAAGAATTGTTGGGTTTCACTTAAATCATGTTGACAATGAATTTACGATCATGAACACATAATGTTTGTAGCCCATATACCAAATTTGGTTATACTTGGTAGTCAAGGGTGTACGTGAAGTCGAAATAGTTATGGTAGAAAGAAAGGATGGTAAGCGAGCGTTAATTCATTGTGAGTACGCGAACATATTAATGTTCAACAAAATAAAATATTCTTGGATTTTTCAAAATATAAAGAAAAGAAAATCTTTTTTTTTAATTTTTGAAAAGAATTAGAAAATATTTTTGGATTTTTGAATATTTGAATAGTAAACAAAGAATGAAAATAAGAAAGGAAAAGAACAAATACCTAGAGCACTAGCCTGTGAAAATCACACCTTCTCACAACTAAGTATGTTGTTCACAAGAGAAATTCGAACGATTGCAAAGCTCACATCACACCGGAGGTAAACAACAACCATTTTGTTCTTTCAAGAGTTTGAATTCAAAACTAATTCTGCTTTAATCATTCCAAGCCCTTGTAAAATTTTGTTAAATAAATTTTTGGTAATGCTTTCGTGAATATGCCAGCCAATTGATCTGATGAGCGTACAAAATGTATTTCAACATGATCCTTGATAAAATGATATCTTAAAGCAATGTGTTTCGTCTTTGAATGTTGAACATGATTATAACAAATTTGTATATCACTTTCTGAATCATAACACAATGGAATATTTTACATGCTAATTCCATACTCTCGTAGTTGACTTTAAATCCAAATTATTTGTGAATTACACGAAGTTGCAACAATGTATTCAGCTTTAGCAGTTAATAACAAAACACATGTATGTTTCTTTGATTTGCAGCTAACAATTTTTCCATCTAAAAATTGACATCCACCCGATGTACTTTTGCAATCAATACCACAACCTTCGAGATCAGCATCAGAATATGCATGTAAAAAGAACCCAGATTTAGACGGATACCACAACCCAAGAGAATTAGTCTTACGAAGATATCTGAAAATATTCTTCAATGCCATCATATGTGGTTCTTGTGGATTACCTTGAAATCTCGCACAATAGCAAACTATAAACATAATATCAGGATGCCTAAATGTTAGATACAATAAGGAAACAATCATCTTCCTGTATAACGTACGATATGTTCTAGGTTTATCAAAAGAAGCAGTGAACTTCATCCTAAATTCCATCGGAACTTTAACCTTCGGATCACCATTCATGCCAAATTTTGCAAGTACAGTCTTCGTAAAAGCTTCTTGATTGATGAATATGCCCTCCGAACTCTTTCTAAAATTTAGTCCAAGGAAAACTTTAATTGGACCATAGAAATCATTTTAAATTTTGTTTCCATAAATTGACGAAATTCAGCTGTAGATTAGGATCTGTTGAACTTAAAAAGATGTCATCACCATAAATTTGAACAATCATCAATTGATTTCCTGCTTTCTTATGAGAGAAGTTAGGATCAATTGAAACTTTATTAAATTTTGATTGTTTTAAGTATCTGGTTAGAGTTTCATACCATGCATGAGGAGCTTGCTTCAGACCGTACTCCACTTTATCTAGCACATAGCAACGATCAGGAAATTTCTCATTTTCGAAGCCTGGAGGTTTTCAACATAAAGGATTTATTCAAGTTCTCTTTTGAGAAATGCACACTTCACATCCATTTGAAATAATTCAAAATTTTTGTGAGATGCATATGCTAAAAAGATGTAAACTGAGTCCAGTCTTGCGATGGGAGCAAACGTTTCTTCATAATCTATTCCTACTTCTTGACAATATTCTTTGACCACAAGTCGTGCTTTGTTCGAACTACATTTCCTTCTTTATCCATTTTTTTCCGAAATACCCACTTTATATCAACAACTGATGCATTCGTCGGAGTTAGAATCAATCTCCAGACTTTGTTTCTTTCAAACTCATTCAGTTCTTCTTGCATAACTTTGACCCCATCTGCCTGATCAAGAGCCACTTTAACAGATTGAGGTTCGATTTTAGATATGATGGAATTAAACATGCAAAATTCTTCAATAGCATTCAAAGATGCTTGTTTATCCATTTGTTGCGAATGAGTCAAAACCCCTAAAAAGTATCTTCGATAACTTGAGTTCATGGATGATCTCTTTTCCATTTCGTCAAAGGTGGATACTTAAGATCATAATTAGTGTTTAACTCAACGTTAATTTCTTCAACTTCAGATTGAGCATCATCTCCATTTTCATAAGTTCTTTCACCTTGATAATTTAGAATTAAATTCTCCCTGGGAAATTTGGATTTGAACCCCCCCCCCTCCCACACACACACACACAAAATCATTAATATTTCTTTCAGTTGATTGTGAAATATTTTCTATTATTGGAGATGAAGAAGAAGTAAAAAGAGAATCAAAATTTTCTACACTCTCTCCCTCGACAGAACGAGTTGTAGAAAAAATATTTTCTTTCGAAGTTTCAACATTTTGTAACACTTCATCAACCAACTTTAACAATTCATCACCATGATTTTCTGTTTCTTTGGATTCAAGTGATATTGCCTTTTCAAATTCATCAAACAAATTTAAAATTCCTCATAAAGATTCGTAAGAGGAGTTGTTTGCATGCATGAATTCGAATTTTTTTTCCTATTGAGAGAACTTCTTTCTGAATTGATTTCACATATTTGTCATCAAAGGTAACATATTAGGTTTCTTCCATTTTCTTTTACTTCTTGTTCAACACACGATACGCTTTTGAGTGAACAGATTATCCCAAAAATATTGCTTCATCAGATTTCGTATCAAACTTGTTACAATGTTCTTTGCAATTAAAGATGAAACACCTATAGACTAAAACAAGAAAAAAAAATTCATGTTAGGTTTGCGATTATTTAAAATCTCATAATGTATAATCAAAAAGTGTTTATTGATATAAGAACAATCTTGTTTAAAACAAGCGGTTGCAATTGCATCGGACCAAAAGTATAATGACAATTTTGTGAAGGAAAACATGGTTCCCGTAGCTTCACGTAAAGAGCAATTCCATATTTGAACAACACCATTATGTTGTAAAGTATGTGGAGATGAAAAGTTATGACTAATTCCTATTTTTTAAGCGCTCATCAAAAACATAATTCTTAAACTATATTCCGTTATCACTTCGAATCTTCCGAACATGCTTTCTCAATTGAAGTTCAATTTCTTGATAAAATCAATCATCTTTTGAGTTGTTTCAGATTTCTGTTTAAGAAAGAATACCCAAATTAAACGAGAAAAATCATCATCAATAACTAAAATATATTTGTTACCACCAATGCTTTAAAATGATGATGAACCACAAATATCTATATGTATTAATTCCAGTGGTTCAATTATCTCGGTATTCATGACCGCAGAATGACTTTTCCTGCTTTGTTTTCCCAGTTCGTAATCAGCACAAAAATGTTCTTTTTCATATTTGAGAAGTGGAAGGCCTTTAACAAGATCACCTAGAACAAGTTTATTAATGTCTTTGAAGTTGATATGTGAAAATCTCCTATGCCACAACCAACTATCATATAAAGATGCTTTTGCAAGCAGGCACACATAAGGTTTTCCTTGAATATGATTTAAGTTGAGAGGATACATTTTGGCTTTTCTTTTTGATCTCAAAATAGTTTTCTCCAATTCTTTGTGTATAATTTATGATCCTTCTTCGTCAAAAGACACTTTAAGACCATTACCTAATATAAGCTGAGAAACACTAATTAGATTGTGTTGTAAACCTTCTACATAAGCTACGTTACGAATAGTGAAATTGCCATTTGTTATCATTCCATATCCTTTGATTTCTACAGTTGCATTATTTCAATATTTCACTCTTCCACCATCTTTTAAAGTCCGAAATTCTCTCACTTGTGATTTCCTTCCAATCATATGACGAGAACATCCACTCTCAACATACCATTCTGAATCATTTTGCTTGTCATGTATCACCTACAAAATTAAGCAGATTTAGGAATCCAAACCATCTTCAGCCTGATGAGAACTTTGATTTAGAAGATGAAATAGGAAAAATCATTGTTTTATCAATCCAAAATGATTTTCTAATCAAATTATTACTCACCCATTTTTCAATTTTGAAAACTTGAGTTTTTTCATCACAGAGATTTATTTCAACAAAAGAAATTTTTCGATTAGAATTCGCTTTCTTTGTTGTGCCATCTTTCCCAGAAAAATTTCTTCTTCCTCTTTTATTTTTGCATTATATGCTACGATATTAGCATCATGTTCTTTCATATCTTTCTTCAGAATATACTTTGTTTTTGTTGATGACTTGGATTTACTATTTGAAGAATTAGTGAATTAGTATTTTGATTGTATGTTGTTTTTGCACCAACAAACTTTTGATTTTTTATTCTTAGATCCAGAAACATTATTATGAATTTCCCTTTTCTTCCATAATTGTTTTCTTTTAATCAAGTACTTTTTATTCTAACTTTCATTGCTCTTCTCTTTGCTTTTATTTCTTTAACAGATTTTTGATATGTCACATTTGTTTTCCTTTTGGAATTGATTTTCACCACATTTTCCTTTTGAATCTCAATTGGAACTTCTTTTGTTCCCTTGGTCCAACTTCATTTTGTGAAAAAATCACATTAATCAGTGGTTCCGAAACATATTTCCCTTTGGTTTTCCAAAAGTCAATTCGGAAAAACCTTTCATTTCATCATCATTTTCAATTGATGCAGACCAAAAGAATTCTTCACAACCTTTCGCATTATCAAGGTTTACCATTGACGTTAATTTTGAAGTTTCATTTTTGTCAAGTCCCCTTTTCACAAAAACTTGATTTGGAGTTTTCTAGATTTTTGGAAAATTGTTGCTTGAACATTTAAATGTTTCATCGCATCATTTTGAACAAACTATTCAAACTCAACTGAATCTTAAAAAATTAAATTTCTTTTTGGTTTCATCAAATTCAGACATATTCTCATAATTAAGATTTTCTTCTAAACTTGATTTCTTACATAAAAAGTTACATATTTAAATTGAATCAATTTTATTTTGTTGTTTATCCTTTTCTAGTAAATATCATTTAGCTTCTTTTTGTTATCTTTGTACTTAATGTATTCTTCAATTTTATCAAGTCCAACCTTGTAAGAGTCACAAACTGATTTATAATATTCAACATCACTTTCATCTTCTTTCAATTCTAAGAAAGGCAAAATCATTTTATGAAATCCTTTCCTATCTCACAATCAAGATGCAATTGTGTAATGTTAGTATAAAGTTGTTTTACAATAAGACAAAAGATATTTCTTTATTTCAAAACAACCCTATTGTCATTCTTAAGCTTTATTACATCATCTTTAGACCTAAATAGAGCTAATTCCAATGCATATATTCACAAACATCTTTCTTCTTAAAAATTTTCCTGCTAAGAGTATCATCAAGATCAAGATTTCTTATGCGAGTTCGCTTTAAACTATCACTAAAATCAAAAACAACATTACATAAATCAGTTAATTCAGATATATTATGAGAAACAGGAATATCAAGAGATTTAAGAATAGAATGTACCTTGTCAATTCCCTTTTCACACTCAGAGACATGCTCTTTAACAGTCTTTGTAGAAAAAAAGCATCTGAAACTGTTCCTTCATCTATAAAATAATCTTGACTTTCAGAACCAACATTATCACCATCAAACACCTTCCTCCACTATCCTTCTTCTTAGTATTCACCATCAAACATTCACTATGAGCTGATCTCCGAACTTCATCATCTTCTGAGTTAGTTGATCATACTTCCACATTTCCATCATCAATG
Organism: Lactuca serriola; assembly: GCF_051521515.1. Taxonomy (NCBI): domain Eukaryota; kingdom Viridiplantae; phylum Streptophyta; class Magnoliopsida; order Asterales; family Asteraceae; genus Lactuca; species Lactuca serriola. The sequence continues at coordinate 176,037,134 of NC_136412.1, read as the reverse complement.
TTGTCTTCAGTCACCACAAGAATAGGTTTGCTAGAATTCTTGCGAAGTTCCTCAATTTTCTGCACATAATAGGCTTCATGTTTTCCTTTTTCTTTCCTCTCATTCTGTTTTCGCAACAAGCATTCCTTTGCAAAATGATTCTTTATATGACAATAGTTGTAGTCAAAGCCTGAGTCACCAAGTAATTTCTTCTCTTTCTTTTCATTATCCATTTAAAAATTCATGAAACTTTCATGTAACGTCCAAAAACTCAAAACCAAGAAGTTTGTTTTTAAATTAAATAAACCATCATTCAAACATGTTTTTCAAAACCATAAAGTATTCGGAAAACATCCCAAGAGTACATCAGGGTCAAATAAGTGTAAAATCATGGTGGATGTAATGCGACCAACCTGAGCTCTTCCCCTTCGACCCGGAAGTACCTAAAACATAAACTGAAAACTGTAATCACAAAGCTTAGTGAGTTCCCTAGAAGACCTCATACCATACATATCAAACATACACTAGGGCCATGCCTAACAAACAACGGGCCCCGCCCGACATCGAGCCCTGCTCAGAACAGATCTGTCTGTATCATATGATGGACCCTGCCCAACGCACATATCAAGCCCCGCCTAGCATCGGGCGCCACCCACCATACATAATATGCATACACACATGCAAGGTCACACAGACAACTAGCATACAAATAACAATCATCCATGAGTCGGCATTGGTACCTTCGACCCGTCAAACACCGTGAGGAGACTTACCTCAATCTACTGGAAAATCAGGTAAATGCTCGGGCTACTAATCCGTGAAATCTCGACACTAAATACGATTAAATAACATCCTAATTAATAATGAGGGCATAAACCATATCGGAGGGTCTAAGTACTTACTCTCGACTCCTAGGGTAAAAGACCATTTTATCCTTCCCTTACTGGGCGTAAATATGAAACCCAAAACCCCAAAATGGCCTAACTAGCCCAAAAGTCCAATTGGCAAGTACGCCCGCATACCACGAGAGTACGCCTTGCGTACGAGATGCAATCACTTATTGGACTCAAACCCAGTATGTGCAACATACTCAAATGTATGTCTAGTGTACAGGTCAAAGATCCTTTCTCTCAACAAGTGACTTATCCCACTAAGACTTTGATGTCCAAACTTTAGATCTACTCCCAAATGATGTCTTAATCCATTAGTTGGTGACTTTACCAACTTTCACGGCTCACAAGGACCCAATACCAAAACCATGAGTCCAAAACATCTTATAAAGGTCCACAAATCATGCATGGTCTAAACAAAACCACCAAGACTCGTTTTTTATGCTTCAAGGTCCTTAGATCTACAAATAAATGTCACCCTAAGGTTTTGGAGCAGGCCATACTCCCAAGAACCAAGGTCATGGGACCAAAAGCTCCTAAATCTACCCATAAATGAGATCTCAACAACAGAATCATCAAGGTAAGTACTTTTTACCTCCAGAAGCTTGCAATGAAGAAGATATCTCTGGATCTAGAGGCTCCAACTCCAACAATGCACCACCACCAGGTATCTTCTTCTTTTAATGCACCAAAAGGGCCAACACTCAACCAATAGCTCAAGAATGAACCAAAAATGGCTAGGGTTTTGTGGGGTATCTTTAGAGGGAAGGAGGCTGATTAGGGGATAAAGCTCCCTTATCTTGTCCTCAGGCTCCCATGTCCACTCTAAACCCTTTTGATGCTGCCACTCCACCTTCACAAGATCCACCACCTTGTTCTGCAAGGTCTTCGTCCTCCTATCAAGGATCACCACTAGTCTCTTTATATAATTTAGGCAATCATCCACCTAAATGTCCTCCAATGGAATCATTGCAGAATCATCAACCAAATAATTCAACAGCTGAGAGACATGAAAAATGTTGTGAATCAGACTGAGCTCATCGAGCAACTCCAAACGATAAGCAACCCTGCCCACCCAGGCTATCACCTTGAAAGGATCAATATACATGGGGCCTAGCTTACCCCGCTTCCTAAATCTGATGACACCTTTCGAAGGTGAGACCTTCAGGAGTACCATGTCCCCAACCTGAAATTCTAAAACTAATTGGCGTCTGTCTTCATAACTCTTCTGCCGGCTTTGAGCTGTCTGAAGTCTGCTTTGTACCTGATGGATCAATTTCATCATTTTGAGTACCACCTCGATACTCCTCATGACCCGCTGACCGACGTCACTCCAACATATCGGGGTTTTACACTTCCTTCCGTAGAGCATCTTAAAACGAGGTCGATCAATGTTGGCGTGGTAACTGTTATTATAATAAAATTCCACCAAGGGAAGATACGTATCCCAACTACCGCTAAATCCCAGTACACATGCCCGCAACATGTCCTCTAATGTCTGGATAGTTCGATCACTATGTCCATAAGTCTGCGGGTGGAAAATCTTGTTTAAATGCAAATGAGTACCATGCTCCTCATGGAATCTCTTCCACAACCTGAAAGTAAACCGAACATCCCTATCAGAGACCACAAAAACTGACACCCCATGTCGTGCCACCACCTCCTGAATGTAGATATCGACTAGCTTCTCCGTCGAAATAATCTTTTGAATCAGAATAAAATGTGCACTCTTGGTCAACCGATCCACGATGACCCATATCGAATCCACTATGTTTGTCGTCTGAGGCAATTTGGTAATAAAATCCATTGTAATCTCCTCCCATTTCCAAACAAGAACACCCAATGACTCCATTTTGTCATGGGGTCACTGATTCTCGACCTTGACTTTCCTGCAAGCTAAGCACCTTCTAGGTACTAGGCCACATTTTGCTTCATGCATGCTCACCAATAAGCGAGCCTGAAATCTCTATACATCTTTGTTGCTCTGGGATGAATAGAGAATCTTGACTTGTGCACCTCTTCCATCAATACCTGACGTGCACCGCCCTAATATGGAACCCACACCCTTTGATGAAGGGTCAATAATCCCTAACTATCATAATCAAAGGAAGCCACCTTACCCACTATGCGCTCACTCTTCCGGTTCTCTTCCTTATTAACCTCAACCTAATCCTCTCGAATATGCTCCAAGAGTGGGGTAACCAATGTCCTTCTCAAACACAAATCCCTGATCGGGGCAGCAACCGCCTTGTAGCAGAGAGCTCGGCCACCACATTGGCTTTCCCTGGGTGATAAAGTATCTCACAATCATAATCCTTCACCACATCCAACCATCTACGCTGTCTCATGTTCAGATTCGGCTGATCCATCAAATACCTCAGGCTCTTGTGATCTGTGTTGATAGTACAACATACCATATAGAGGTAATGTCACCAAATCTTGAGGGTGAAAGCTACAACCCCCAAATCTAAATCGTGTGTAGGATAAATCGCATCACGAGGCTTCAGCTGCCTCAAAGCGTAAGCAATCACGTGACCTCATTGCATGAACACTGCATGTAAACCCGTGATCGATGCATCACCATATACCATAAAGTTCTCAACACCCTCCGGCAGGGTCAGAACTGGCGCCTCACACAATCTCTACCTTAGAGTCTCAAAAGTTTCATGCTGCTTAGGCCCCCAAGAAACGTGACGGTCTTCTTCATAAATTGGGTCAAAGGAACCGCTATCTTGGAGAAATCCTGAATGAATCTTCGATAGTAACTGGCCAATCCAAGGAAACTCCAAATCTCAAATGGAGACCTCGAAACTTCCCACCTCATCACCGCTTCAACCTTGGAAGAATCGACCAGAACACCATTATGATTGACAAGGTACCCTACAAACTGCACCTCGCACAACCAAAACTCACACTTGGAGAACTTCACATACAATCTCTCCCTCCTCAAAATACCTCCCGTAAATGCTCCTCATGTAGCTCCTGGGTCTTGGAATAGACGAGGATGTCATTAATAAACACTATCATAGATCGATCCAACATAGGCCTACATAGTCGATTCATGAGATCCATGAATGCAGTTGGAGCATTGGTGAGCCCAAAGGGCATGACCACGAACTTGTAATGACCATAACGAGTTCGGAAGGTCGTCTTCTACGTATCCTCCTCTCTCACCCCAACTGATGGTAACTTGAACACAGATCAATCTTGGAAAACTAAGATTCACCCTGAAGCTGCTCAAATAAATCGTTAATCCTTAGGAGTGGATAACGATTCTTCACTGTTAGCATATTTAGCTCTCTTTAATCTATACACATCCGATGCGACCCATATTTCTTCCTTAAAAACAAGATCGATGCTCCCCATGGCGAAGTACTCAGCCGAATAAATCGCTTGTCTAATAGCTCCTGCAATTGTGTAGATAACTCATGCATCTCTAGAGGTGCTAGACAATAAGGTGCCTTGGCTATCAGAACTGCACCTGGAATCAAGTCAACCCGAAACTCCACCTGTCTCTTCGGAGGCACACCGGGAAAATCCTCAAGAAACATATTCTGGTACTTCTAAACAATCAGTACATCACCCACTGTCGCCTTACCCTTCTCCCATGTATCCATCACATAAGACACAAATCCATAACAACCTTGCTGAAGATAACGTCTAGCCCTAGCGGCTGAACATAGAACTGACCCACACTGAACACCCTTTCCCTGAATCACCAACTCTCCCCCACTTAGAGTCCAAATATGCTCCAAATGATGCTCATAATCAATCATCACCCCATTAGGTCTCATCCAATCCATCCTAACAATGACCTTGCTCTTGCGAAAAGGAATGGGAACCAAATCAATCAGGTACCACTCACTGAACAACTCCAATATACACACCCGTTGAACCCCCAAAACTCGCACATGACAATCGTTAGCAATCTTAACCTCTAATGGACAATCAAACTCCCTGGGAGCATCGATTAATATCTTGCTGGGAGCGAGAGATACAAAGGATGGGGTAGCCCCCGAATCAAACAAGACCAACGCAGAGATACCGTTCACAAGGAATGAATCCAAAACAAAACACATATTTAAGCAGGAAAAATTGGCATAAATAAAATATAAGGATAAGATATGTACCCGTCACCACATTTGGTGTCGCACTAGCCTCCTCGACTGTCAATTGAAATGCCATGCTCCTCACAAAATGCACCTCCACCTTGCCCAGATAACCATCAGTAATCCATAGTGTCGCTGGAACGGGTGCTACAACTAGACCTCTTGCTTCTAAACTCAGGAAGTTGGCCTTCTTATTGGCCTCTCTGATTACAATGGAAGAAAATCAGATCAAATACCTAGGTGGTGAGGGTGGCAGTGTAATCCATGCTGAAGTGACCCATCCTACTGTACTTGAAGCAGCCAGAACCACCCACCCTACACGCCCCAGCGTGTGTGTTGATGCATGTGCCGCAACGGCACTGGACCTGCTTGCCTATTGATCGCAAATCAAAAACCTTGGGCCTATTTCTCGAACCCTCATAACCCTAAACCTGATTCGAGTTCCTCTTCTTCTCCATCTCCAAGTCAATCTACCACTCTCTGGCTCGCACCACCATATCATCCAACGTCTTGCAACTAGACCCTCTTAGAAACTGTCTGATATCGCTCTTCAACATCTCGTGGTATGTGAGAACAAAGATATGATGCGTAGGGACAAGATTTGAAAACTCAAACCTTGAGTTAATGCTTAAGATCAATGTCTGATTTTAATTATATGTTCCAGTCAAGTCTGGTAATACCAGTTGAGACTTGAAGTGAGAAATCAAAAAATTACTTATGTAATAAATGAAGAACTATGAGTAATATCAAGGTAAAGACAATAAATGAATAAGAAGAATGTTTTGAAAGAGTTTGATATGAGAGAAAGGTGAAAGAGAGTTAATACAAGAATATGCTATCTTTTGAAGAACAATTCACACTATTCTTGTCAATAAATCACTCATTAAATAGTCAAGGAGGAACAACGTACAAACTGATCAACATACAAAGGACTGGATAATCACACAACTTCTGACAATCTCGTTATCCAAATAAACAAAAGAGACTTGGTCCTATGAAATGTTACATCATACAAAAAGATATAAATAATTAATGCATAGACAAACACTTGATCTCGGATCATTTCTTCATCTCATAATTTGCTTTACTTCAGACTCTAACTCCATCTCGTACAACCACACATTTTGGACTCAAGACTGACTTTGGATCTTCAACAATTAGAGATTGCTAGAGGTTCACTTTTAGGTTCCAAAAATCTCCTCCTAAGTGAACTTAGCAATATAGTTAGCTTAGTTCGATTCTTCCTTGATAAACACATACGCCCGGTACAACCAATCTCTGAATTCGATATACCACTGAAGCTGACTTATGAATTTTGCCTTCACATGCTCTGGTGCTTCTGACTTTGATGCATGATTGATAAACTTTCGAAGGAATTTGGTGGGAACTAGATGCTTGTTAAGGACTCGGAAGAAGTCCTTCTTGTTCTTCTTCTTTTGCATATACACAAACCCAAACACGGATTCATCAATCAATCCCTCTGCCAATATCTCAGTTTAATTCAAATTTGGTTAGGATTTTCCTTCCGAACTTAGAGATCTTGGTGGTTCTTTTCCATGACCATACTTCTTTTTAGGAAAGTGCATTCTTGGAGTAAAAAGTATTTAAGTGTTCACATTCAGTTATGATGATCATTTATGGATCATCTTCTGGGTGGAGAGGAGCGAACTTGGTGTAGAATTTGTTGTATGGAGAGATGGGTAGCTCAATCTGGTCTGAGTCTTGATTTGGGAGATCATAATACATAAATGGCACTATATCCAAGTCATGTATTATCCCTTCTCAGCAAAGAGGGGAAATCCCTAGAATCAGATCAGGATTATCTTTAAGGGCTTGGATCCGGATGCTTTCCTCGAGGGCTTGATTGATTTCTTCATGAGACCAACCAGTTTTCACTTTAACAGGAGTCTCGAAGCTGTAAAATTCTGAGATGGGTTTCTTTCCCTTATCTTGCTGTTTGTTGAGGAACGAGAAAATGTGTTACATGTTTTCATCAATGGAGAATTTCGGAGGGGAGGAAATCAAGGGCTCTTCAGGAATATCATCAGGCTTCCGAAGAGGAGAGAATTCATAAATGGGAGCAATCCTTGGTGAGGGAATCGGATGCAGCATCGATTTGGTGGCTCGGAAGGCATCAAATGTTAGTTTGGTTTTTTCCTTGGCCACTTCACGGCTTCATTGAAGTACATCAGCCATATTTGATGGCCATGAGACTGTCAATCATATCCGTTGCTCTTCCTCGGATAACACTTTGGCTGGGAATTTCCTTGGAGTTGGAATCCCTACAATAGCATTGGTGATATACTTATATTGATCATCATCATCATCATCATCACCATCATTTGGAGAACCTGTAAGAACTTGCAAGGAATCATCATAGTCTTCATCTCGGAGTCTGAACTCCGAGACAAGTTTCCAGAGAATGGATTGATTTCTCCTGCTAGGCCCTTCTCCCCCTCTTGCAGTGGATGACTCAGCAACCGGTGCAAGCAATATGGACTCCTGGAGTTCCAAGAATCGAGCGAATACCTTTTGAAAGCTTTTATTCATCTGCAGTGTTAAGGCATCATAGGTTTCACTTGTGGGAGCCTGAGCCTTTAAGTGATCAAAGAGGGATGCAAGGATTGAGAGCATCTCATCAAATTTGTGACTCGGAAGGCCCTGAGAATCTTGATAAGAACTTGTTGCATGATTAAGTTCATTTTGTCTTTCTTCTTGGTTTCCTTTTCTATTCTCCGAGTTTTTTTCATGGCGGATGTGGGTCTGTTTAATAAGCCCATTTGTTACAGCAATCATATCATCATGAACCTTCAACATTATGGTAATGGTGTCGAGGTAGTGATTGAGGCTTACATTATATTTCTGTTCGACCTCATCAACTGTGTGCTTGAGTCAGAGGGAAATAAGTTGATCGAGCTGAGCTTCCCTTTCAACAGTTGTTGGTCCAGACATTGTAGCTTCGGACAATGAGAGTAAAATGTTATCCAGCTTAGAGTCTAGGCCGGAAACCTTGGCATCAATCTTGGAGTCGAGTCAGGCCATAGAGGTTTCAATTGATTCGACCTTTTTGATAGTTTCAGAGACATTGTCTTGGAGTTTCAATATGGAAAAGGGATCAACATAATTACCATCTGATGATCTCGTGTCCGAGGTGGAGATCTAAGACTTGGCGTTATCATCTTGATTAATAGGTGGTTCAAAGGGGCCAACCTGAGTTGCATTGGTTGTATTAATTGGCTTAGCAGAAGTAGATTATGTTTCATCTCCGAGATGCATTTGGTCTGGATCATTAATCTTGATCTCTTCATCAACAGGCTCGTGAGAAGAGGAGGAGAGTGAGCCCAAAATCATACATTGGCCTAGAAGAAGATGGCTTATTTGGAAGATAAAATGAGGGAAACTGTGGTGGAGCAGCAATAGAGGCACTATCATCAGTAAACAAAACTTCATTTGAAAGCTCTTCATCAGGATCTGGGTGGAAAGTGTCATAATGTTGAGTTCTGGGTGGATTATCTGAGACAATGTTGTTTTGTGTTCCTCCTGAGGTGAACTCTAGATCAACAATTTCATTAGTTGGAGCAACAAAGGGTAAGTTGCTTTGGATGGCCCTGTTTCTCATCGAAATGAGAGTTGCTTCAATTTGGGATCTGGTGAGCTTGGATGCCTTGTATGAGCCCTGCTAACAAAATCTGACCAGAGAGGATCATTAGTACCTGGTCGTCCTGTACCTTTACCAGGTATCAGACCAGTTGTGGAAGGCAAGGTAGGAGGGACAACTCCTGCTTTGGAATGCTTGGAGTCCGAGATAGGAATCTCAGACTGTGCTTGTGAAGAAAGAATGGGGTTTTCCAAATTGACTCTTGGGTTTGCTACAGGGGATGCTAGGAAATATGTTCAGTAGCAACATCACCTTGTTGGGAAGGTGAGGGTGGATTATTTGGAGACTCCCATTGAGTGTGTGATCGTGGTATTGAAACTCCGAAGGGTATTTCAGAAGAGTGGCCAGGAGGGGTTAGAGGGTGGCCAAAGTCAGCCGGAATGTCTTTGGTTCCCTCCTTTTGAGATGTCGAATCGACTTTGGTTCTATTTTTAGCTTTGGGTTTAGAGAGAGAGGATTTCCTTTTTGCAGCCTTCATTTTCTTACCTCGAGACTGAACTGGCAGTTCGAAGGTTTTGTGACTCGTAGTCGATGAGCTGGCAGTCCGAGATATAGTCTTTTGGAGTTCTCAAGGAATCTGGAATTTTGTCTTCACTTAATTTCCTTTTTGAGAGCATTCTTGGCTTCTACCTTAGGATCAATAACATCTTTCCTATTTAACATTGGTTTCTTTTTAGAGTTGAAAGAGGGCTTGAAATTTTGACTTATAGATGAATTGTTAACCACAGGCTTGAATGGCACAAGATTTTTTTTGGAAATCACTTGCGAGTCAGAATCACATGAATCCGACAAATCATAAATGTCACTATCTAAAGATGCCCAAACAAACTTAGCAGTATCAGGTTCAGTTGTCTCCAGAATGATTTCCTCAATAAGGCAATTTTTAGGAGGACTGTGGTTCGGAATTTGAACGACCGTGTTTGGAATTCTAGAATGGGATTTTGAGGTCAGATTCAGGTCTAGGTTTATCAGATGCAAAAGAAGTGTGGAATCAGGACACTTAACAACTATTGCATGAAACTCTGGAATTAGGGATGAAAAATTATCCAAGGTCTCATGAAGGGTGACAATGGTGAGACAGGGGTATCCAAATGTTTGTGGTGCAAAATGTCTCCCATAAAAGTTAGATTTTGTAACTCCTTCAAGAAAGAGAAATTGGTTACGGAAACCCGCTTCCGAGACCAGGAGCTTTAGACCAAAGATGACGAAAATTATGAGTCATCCGTTCGTTTACTTCAAGAATGTCTATGGAATTATGCAAGGCACCTATTTTGGTATTCATATGTTTATTATCAGAAATTAAAAGATTTCTTTCGGAATAAGTGATTTCACATTTGCCTTTAACAATGATACATTCATCTTTTGACATTACCATTTCATGCTCTAAAGATGCTATTTTAAGCTTCTTATCCTCGAAACGTAATCTAAGACGACTTAATTCACTCTCCATCTTCTCACTGGCTTGTATGGCAGACTCATAGGCTTTGTAAATGATGTTCATATCTGATTGGATCTGGGTTAGATATGGTTCACAAAGAGATAAATCAAATTTATTATCAAAAATCGTCGATTTTACCTATTGAACGATGCTTCTACCGGGTGGGTCGTTGTTAGCCATGTAGCAATAGTTTGGTTCAACATCTTCATAATCTCTCTCTCTCTCTGATCCAGATGATCAGTAGCCTTCATCACATTTAAATGTCTGTCTAGCCATAAGGCACATATTTTTGCTAGTACTCACATCAACATCATCTCCAGAAGACCAATAACATTCTACTTCTCTTGATACAGTGGTAACAAAAGCCTTTTCACTCTCTACCATTTCTTTAGCCCGACGTTCATAATAAGCAGAGTCCTTGATCTTGGGTTTTTGTGTAACTTCAACCAAACAGTCTTTGGCATAATGGTTTGCATGACCACATTTGTGACACATGATCTTGGGTTTGTCCGACTTCAGAGTTTGTGAAGATTCCGATGTGTGATTTGGTGTCGGGAGGTTTGGTATGTAATTTGGTGGGTTTTCTGAAGGTTTGTTGAAAAGTTGAGGATTTGTTTGGTGAGGAGCACGGAAACGGTTGTGATATGCCATGTTAAAAGAATGTTTGTATTTCAAGGAAAGAACAGCAAACTCTTGTTGGAAGCGGAGTTCGATGTGACACCCCCCTTTTTCACGGCTAGAAAAGACCGATTTATTTATGCTTTGTTTTATAAATCAGAGTAATCTTTTAAAGAAAACCGTTGCGGAATTTGTTCCCAAACAAGATATGAGAAAACTCTATCAAACATTTCTCAAAGAGAATGTATTTTTCATTAAATAATAAAATCTCGGGATGTCATGTTCCGATACAGACCAAAAGCATAAACAGTATAAAATAGACCTTACAACAGTTATTTATAACTACTGATCTGTCATCCAAAATCTCTCGTCATGTCAACCAACTTATGCTCTTGTGCCACTACCTGTGATACAAAGAAAACTGAATGGGCCAGGCTTGGGAGCCTGGTGAGCATATAGGGTTTTCAACACACAATAATATAATTATTATATTTAATCATCAAACAATTAACCCAATTACCCATCCCCATTATCTTCTTTATTTCTTAAGGTTTTACCCTAAGAATCAACTATACTTCCTTCATTCATTCCTAAGGATTGACCTAAGGAATTGGCACAAAGTCCATTGTTGCCCGACGTTCTTCTACACAGTACTAAATCCATAGCTACCAAGGTTCATCTACATAGTACTAAATCCATATCTACAAAGGTTCATCTACACAATACTAAATCCATAGCTACCAAGGTTCATCTACACATTACTAAATCCATAGCTACCATTTTATTTATATAAGGCACTAAATCTATAGCTGCCAGGGTTTTTAGAGTACACCGGTGAACACATCGTTCACAACACCTACAGGTTATGAACCTGCCAGTAGTCCACTGGACTGTCTAGAATCGTCCGTGGTTGTCATCCCTACTCTGCTGAATGATGGGGCCATCGTTTGGGTAAAGGTTTCACTCATTTTTCACCTGTCACCCTCATCTCATGATCTATATCATCTTACGTCTCATCCTCAAACTCATCTTTCATCACACACCAACTATTTCATCTACCCATATTCTACCAAACATATTTGTAGATATAAATTACATATATAGTTTAAATGATATACAAACCTGTATAAAACATTCATCCAAGATCCATCTCAAATAAACAAACAATATATAAACACATAACATGTATTTCATAGCAAATACTTCATATCTATGTGTTAGAAGAAAGTAACTACACACTCACTTGATTAGACCATGCTCGGACAGCACTACGACTTGTAAAGTAGTATTCTTCGATGAAACCGGGGCATCTTCACACACCGGGCTTCTCGTGGGCAGAGCTTCGACTTTGAAACTCTTTTCTCCTTTGGATCTTCCGGGCTTTGGGACTTGATTCGGGTGTTAGGATGATACTGGGGCTTCGGGGGTACTTTAAGAGGGCTAGAGAGGGAATTGGGAGTGAGAGAGGTTGAGAAATTAGCAACCAAAACCGACTGCCTTCTATTTCTATTTATATGGCTGATTTTTCGATTTTCACGACGTGAACCCTTATTTCACGTTGTGGGCTTGGTCGGACATAGGTCATTGCGTTCGTCATCCATCCAGTTGCTCCGTCAGGCTCAAGAAGTCAGTTCACGTCGTGAATACTGTTTTCACGTCGTGGTCTCTGACACAACGAAAACTTCGTCTGTCTTTTTATCGTTGAACTACTATCGAAAAGATATACAATTCTCGTTTAGATTGTTCCGGCCAAAAAATCACTCCATTGACTCCAGGTGCTTAAAATGATATCACGCTCAGATCCCAAAGTCTAAGGAACATATGCCCTCAGCATATAAATATCTCAATCCTTATTCCAATGGAATGAAAATCTCACACGGAACACGCGCAAACTCTGATTCGGGATCTTACCCACAACTAACTCAATACTCCGCTCCTACCCTGAGATCCCCGACTCCGCATTTTCATAATGCACCACAGCTTCCCGACATCCGTTACTCAACCAATAAAAACTACCCTTAAGCTAATCCCCAAGACAACCAGTCTCGCACCTGGTCCAACCACTAGGTTCCCAAGAGATCTAATATCAAGGCTACCCAGCCTAAACCCTACTATGTCATATACTAACCATCCATATGATCCTGCAACTCAAGATCCAAACCCTTGACTCAACAGTCTCTACTAGTTCCATCCTGAATTCCCATAATCGTTAGGGCTCGCCCATGGACTCCTAAGATCCTCTTCCTAGAACGGAGAGTAATTGCTTGCCAACCCTGGCCGGTGTGCCCAAAGCACGAGCTGATCTCTCTTCCATGACTGTGACCATCACATAAATAGTCTATTTCGAACCGATGAATGCTATGATCCAATCATAGCCTAACACTACTTCCATCCAACTATGCTTACCACCCATGGCCTTACCACACTCAACTATCACAACATTGCACCTCTCAAGCCGAATCCTATATCCCATCAGAAATTCGGGTCACACCTATGGATTCCTACTATTTACTATGCATGATCAAGGCGATGCTGATTGGCGATTCAGAGTTTCTTAAACTCCCACCAACACAACATGGGCCTAAGGAGCCACTTGTTTCTCCCCCACTTGGGCTCGACAATGCTCTTACACCTTATGGACCTACGATCCATTCCCATCAATATTCATGACTCGCCCGAATCCTGCGCGGAACAACACAAGCGCCCCATTGCTAGCCAAACACAATGATCACTCAGCTTTGGATATCCTGAAGAATACTCTTGTAATCTTAACCAATCGGATGATCCTAATCACTTCCCAAGCCACCCTTTTACCAAATAAATCTGAAGGCAAATACAAATCTACCCCCATCTTACCGCTGTCTAGGGATTAGTAAATGCTACAGGCTACACCACAGTCTCGCAACACTCTCACCTCTCCACAACCATCCAAAACCTCACCACCGATCCATCAGATCAGACAGGCTCAAAGCCAAGCACCCACTCACAATGTCACCTGCTGACACGATCAGTCATGCTACAGTTGTAGCAACCCATACTCTTGGAGCGATAACTCCATCGTACGGTTTCCCGCATGTTCCGTACTGACTCCGACCTTGCTAGCCTCTCAAATGATGCTCAGAAGTCTTGGGTCTTTTCCCGAGACCCTTCACTAAATGAACCTAAAAGATCCTCTCTTACCGAGGTACCCCAAATCAATCTACCGCCCTCGGCTCAACAAATCATATCATTCAAGGTCTCGCACCCTGACACACTCACCAACTCAATCATCCACGGTTGAACTGCAGTAGTTGAAGCAACCTCTTCTCTAAACCAAGATACAAACTACTCCCAAGACATAGTCTCTAATCCCGAAAGCACAATAGACCGCACAATCAATCCGTGCCACCTAATACAAGAGATCCAAGGCGAACCGAACCCTCGCTCCTAAGGGGTAGGGACTAGTACGGAAAATACTTTCAATCTCCTTACTCCAACGCAAACTCAAATCCCTTGCAGTCCTTCCACTAACTAGCTCACCACCGGAGCTGGGACCAAAACCTGGTCCTACTCCATGTGTGCTTATCATGATCTGGGAAAGTAGTTATCCCCACGATCAAAGCATAACCAAGAATTCTCCTTCCCAAAAGCTTCTTAGATTCTCCAAGACTCTCATCGATTTGAGTACGAATCCTATGCATTCAGTAGTACGGGCCCAATACTACCTTCCACACCTATCCTTTCTTTCCTCAGCAATCCTCCCGAATCCTCTAAGTCACCTACTCCAGTCATGTACCAAATATCTGTCAAACAGTAGCACGGTACTCACCGAAGCAACTCCTAGGGTCCCAACCTCACCGAATTGCCCCACTAACTCACTGGAGTATATCCTAGGATTTCCTAGGTTCTCAACCTCAACCAGCCATCTGCTACTGAAGAACTCCCCTTGATGCCAGCCATCCACCTCCTGGATATCGTCTTATCCACTTAGTAGCTGACTCCCATCATTCAAGAGTTCCACAAAGCACAAAGCAAGCAGCATTCGTGCAATAACTCTCCAACCCACGAAACTATCATAGCAAATTCAACCCACATACCACAACTCATGCTATCCACATCCATCCTCACTGTCGGCTGCCTTATGCATGCAAATTATACACATAACAGGATTCAGTAGACTGTCGAATAACAGACTCTACCTTAGGACCACAACCAGACAAGGAACAGGAAATAAGGCCAAATCAATTATTCTAAGGCTATAAGATCCAAACTGTATACAGTTTTTAAAGCATACACTTTGCAGTTACTAATACCAATAGTCATTCCCATTCCTGCATAGCATCCAGTATCCCCAAAGCTACAAGCATCACATATCAGACCAGTCTATCGTTGACTACTCATCACTAACATGCAAGTCTACCAGCTCATACAACATATAAAGGCATCTCTCCTAGCCCTAACTAGCATGCGATTCATAGATTCATAAATCAAGTCATAACAGATAACATATATGGGTATTCTCGGGAAACTTACTTGAGCTCGGCTGATTGCATGCACCACACCCTTTCTTGTCTAGAAAACTTTTTCCTTGAAAACATTTTTCTTTTTCAAAGCTTTACAAATCCTTAGATTGAGTTCATACACACCCGAAAGTATGTATGAATCCCTCAAACCAAGGCTCTGATACCAACTTATAATGACCCAAAAATCGAGGGTAAAAAATTATTTTTTTATAGTTAAAACACAGATATCTTTTAAATCCAAGCATTCCAAAAATATTTCTAATTAAAAACATTTATCAGAGTTCATTCCAAAATCACATATTACGGAAACACGTGTGTGTGCGCTGCGATCAAGCCGTGCCATTCCTTTCCAAATCGATGATACCTGAAACCATAAACAAAACTATAAGCATGAAGCTTAGTGATTTCCCCAAAGCATGCCCCACATAACCACATAAACCATATCAATCACATAAGCCATGCATATAAACATAGAGGGATGTCATGGGCTCCCCCTAAGGTCTTACTCCAGGATGTCGTGGGCTCCCCCCAGGGTCTTACACCTGCCATAGGCTCCCCCCATGGTCTTTACCTGGAATGCCATGGGCTCCCCCACATGGTCTGATAACCAAGTGTCATGGGCTCCCCCATGGTCTTCACCTGAAATGACATGGGCTCCCCCACATGGTTTGATAACCAAGTGCCATGGGCTCCCCCCATGATCTTTAGTTAGAGTTTCATGCACTCACCCACATGGTCTGATATCCAAGTGCCATGGTCTCCCCCATGGTATTTCACGCAAATATCATATAGGCAACTAGCATACCACAAAACATAACCAACTAGTATACCACATATCACTAAATCAACTAGTGTACCACATATTACAAAATGGAACCGGCCTTGGTGCCTTTGACCCATTGCTATGGTGAGGTGACTCACCTCGAATGTTGAATGTAAGACCCCATTTTGAAGAGTACTTTGGCGGCGGTCTCGTAGACCCAGGGTATAAGCGATTCGGTCTTTTATGGGTCTACGGATTTATTTCGAAGGTTTAAGGATTGGGTGTATAGCTAGGAGCATAAGGCTTCTTTCCACCTTTCCATAGATATAAAGTTCGTCGGAAACGGACTTAGAACGAAGAAGTTATAGCACTTTGAAGTTATTGGCATAAATGACCCCTAATGGAAATGTTTGGCAAGCAAGTCCCATGCATGCAAGGGAAGCATGCACATGTCCGGCTGGGTATGCCCAGCGTAAGCTGGGAGTACGCCCAACGTAGTAGAGTAAAATGATCGCGGGTGTGGGAGAAGTACGCCCAACGTATGAGGAGTACGCCAATGTACTCTTAGAGACCCTAAAACCCTAATTTTGGGGGCTAACCACTATATAAGGAACTTTATGGATCAAACCCTAGCCCCTTATAAGCCTCCCCAACTTCATAGAAATCCTAGAACGCCCCCATCGCTTCATTCTTGTGTGATTTTGATCGTGAAAAGCTCATCTTGGTGGTTTTAAGCTTGGAAGAGGAAAGAAGAAGTTTGAAAGGAAGGACTTGGGAAATTTGAGCTCGTAGATCTGGGATAGCATCATCATTTGGGACTCTTTGGAGGTATAAAGTTCAAACCTTTCCTCAAGTGTTCTTAGATCTAGTGTAGTTTGGTTTTGAGGTCATTTTGGTCCAAAGGATGAAGTTTTATAGTCCAAATCCGATTTCTAGGCTAAGGGTTGCCACCCTTGGTGCTAAATGACTCCCTAGGTCAGAAAGTTGTCATCTTGGTGGCCTTAATGGGTTCTTGTATGAGTTAAGATCACTTTCATGGAAGTATAATATCATTTTTGGAGTTTGGACTTGTTTAGGGCATGAAAAGTCACCAAGTCAGTGACTTTATGGATTAAGACGTTGAAAAGGACTTGGATATGTGATTGTAGCTTCTGGATCTGAGTATTAAGCACTTAGTGGGAAAAAGACTTAACAGGGGAGTACGCTGAGCATACATGCAGGTATGCCCAGCGTACACATAATTTGGCTAGTAATCTTAGCGTATATAGGAGTACGCCCAACGTACTCATCAGATATGGGTCTTGCGAGTTTTGGGCCTCGGTTTGGGCCATATAGGGAATTTTGGTTCTTTGGGCCTTCGTGGCCCATCACAAGTCAGATAATGTGGGAAAGAAGATGTTTGGGCTTAGGGTAAGGCCCATTAGAGGGATTGGGACCAATTTAGCAATTGGGCCATTAGTGGGCCACTAGTGGGTTTGGGAAGCCCATCTACTGTTGGGCCTTTTTATATTATGATTCTGAGCCTTAGATATGGACCAAGTTGGACTAGGGATAAAATGGTCATTTTACCCTAAGGAGGATTATTGATTTGGACTAAGTGATATTTTGGTATTGATAGCTTGGGGAGTCGAGCGATCAGCAGTTCGGGGATCTGTCAGCTAGCAGCGTGGGGTTGTTCGCAGGATTCTACAGTCAGCTTTGCGAGGGGAGTTTTCTCCGGTAGGAACGGGTCTAAGGCACCAATGCTAGCCTATTTATGTTTGTTAGTGTATACCGGATTTAGATCCCATGTCGGGGGTTAGCCCGATGTAGTTTATATGTTCTGAATTTTGGTCCGATGTCAGGTGAGGCCCAAGGAAGGATTATAGGTATGTTTCCGAGCTATGGTTGGATGTCGGGTGGTATCCGAGGCAGTAGTGTATGTTTAGTTTTACTTGTTGTCTTTGTGATACTTGTATGTGCCTGGTAGGGAGATGAGTGTGGGCGGGGGACCGTATCTCATCACTAGCTAAGTGTGGACGGGGTTCCATATCCCATTAGTAGCAGAGTAGGGGCAGGGCCTAAGTTAGGCGGGGCCTTGAGGCTAGCAGTTATAGTATAGCGATTGTTTGTTGTGTATTAGCATGTTTATATGATATTGTTGTATGTGTGTAGCGGGCAGATCCCGGAGACAGGTGGGGCCTAGTAGAAACAGATCTGTATAACGAGCGAGGCTCGATGCCAGGCGAGACCTGATGCTAGATTCATCCGATGTCGGGTGGGGCCCGATGTAGCGGGCTAGGCCTAATATTTGCAATATGTGTTTATTCGTATCGTATATGGTAGTATGGGGAACTCACTAAGCTTCGTGCTTACAGTTTTCAGTTTTTAGTTTTGGTTTCAAGTACTTCTGGTAGCGGAAGGAGGAGCTCGGGATGACTGCATGGTACACACCAAGAAGCTTTTTGCTTGGGATGTTTACTTTGATAAAAAGGAATATGTTTTGAGATGATACTCTGTTTTGATATAACGATTTTTGTTTATGAATGAAATGGTTGATAACTATGGTTTTTATTAATGATTTAAAACGAAATTTTCGAACCGTATTTTTGGGATGTTTCACTGAAACTCCCTGCAAGAAATCCTTAGTTTCTGCCCTGACAACTCCTCGAGCTGTCAATACCAAAATATCGCCCAATTAGTAATTGGGTCCGAAACCATGACCTATAATCCATACTTAGGGGCAAATTTACCATTTTACCCTTCATAACTAAGTCCCAAGTCCAAAACCAACAAGGCCAAAAACTGTAAAATCCATAAAAGCCCACTAATGGCCCAATTTTCCAAATTGGGCCCAACTCCTCAAATGAGCCTTCCCTTTAAGCCCAAACACATTCTTAGCCCAAGTACTTTCATAATGGCCCAAAAGTCTTCCCTTTGCTAATGGGCCCAAAATCCATGTCCAAATCTATTAAAGGGCCACATGGCCCAATAAGACCCAACCAAAACAACCATGGCCTAAAACATATAAATCCGACCACTAACCCAAAATATGACCAGGCCTAAAACTAAATAATGCCCAAAGGGTTTACAAGCCAACACCAAGCTCAAAACCCAACTCGAGTGCGTACGCCCTGCATACCACTCCCGTACGCTCATCATACTACCCCTTCAAGCAGTATGCACTGCGTACGGGAATTTGCGCACAACGTATAAGCAGGATGTGCACATTTGACCATTAAGTGCTTATTACTTGGGATTTCAACGTCAAATTTTAGATTTGAGTCCATTAAGATATCCTAAAGCATAAAGTTGGCAACTTGATGCCTATGCATGCTCCATATGCTCCCAACAACCCTTTACAACCCATTAAGACCTTTCCAAGGGTCTTAACTTATGCATGAGGTCAAAACACCCATCAAGACTACATTTTTATGGTACTAATGAACCAAGGGACCTCAGATCTACTCTTCCTAAGCTCTGGAGTTTCTCAAACTCTTAAGAGATGATTCATGAAAACAAAAGGGGACAATAAAGCAAACGCCAACTCAATCTAATGAATAAGGTGGCAAGATTAAGACTTTATACCTCCAAAAGTTCTTCAAGGTGAACTAGATGCAGGATCTTGAAGCCCAAGGCCACCCCAAGCTTGCTTACTAACTTCTTCTTCTTGAATAAGCTCCAAAATGGCCACCAACACTCTTCTATGCTTCAAAATCACACTCCCAAAGTATAACTGAGGTAAAGGGACGAAATGAGGCTCTAGAGTCTGGTTAGATTTTAGTCCCAATGACTTAAGGATGCTTAAATAGGTCTCAAGTCCGAGAATCAGGGTTTTGCATATTCGTCACGTACGCCCCACATACCCTTTGGTACGCCCGGCGTACGTGCTGACCCTTTGTGATCATCCATCCGTAGTACACTAAGCGTACTCCAAGAGTACGCCCAACATACGAAGGGACCATTATGCCATAATTTTCATTTCAAGGGTATAAAAAGTAACTACCGTATTTGGAGTGTTATAGAATCTGAGGATCATGGGAACTGACAAGAGCTAGAGGCCTCCTATGAGTTCTCGTAAGGTTTGTGCTACATTTGATTCATGACCTTGAAGCTCATCGAACAGTTGGTAGAGATTCAGCTTTTCCATAGATCGATTACTCTAAAGACATGATTTTACATTTCCCCACCCCTTTCTGAGGTTGTTAATGATCTTGATGTTGTATTCAAGTGAAGTTCGGACTATCCCATGAGTTGTCATGTTGTTGACGACGATTCGGTATCTAGTTGAAGCCGAGGCAACAAATTCACCAAGAGTTGTAGTGAAGGTATCAAACTCGTTGAAAACTGAGGTTAGACACTTGTTCTTTATATTTTCTGATCCCTCGAACAAATCTTGAAGTGTGTCCCAAATCTCTTTAGAGATATGCTCAACTTAATGTGCTCAAAGAGAGAAGCTGGAACACCAAACACCATTTCGGAAAAGGCAACCTGATCTGCATGCAACTTTTCGATGTCATCAGTAGTGAGAGGTGCTTGATACTGTTCACCTTGTCCCATTAGAGCTGCAGCAACGTCTTTAACAGTTGTTCGAACTGGAACATGCGGACCTTCTTTAACGGATCTCCAGATAGCTTCACATTTTTTTACCAAGTAAAAATCTTTCCATTCTGACTTTCTAGTAATCATACTCTTCAAAAACTATCAGTAGGGCACGAGAAGGGAAAACCACGCTATTTACTACTTGCATTGAATACATTTGTTGAGAATGAAGCAGCCATTGAAGTTAAAATATCTTGAGCAAAAGTGGTATATAGAAGAACTTTTTTCCTGGACACAGAAATGATCAAAATACCACGGTAATCTTGAATCAATTATAACATATTCTTATTGATTCAAAGGACAACCACTCAAGCTCTGATACCAATTGTGAGAACAAAGATATGATGCACAGGGACAAGGTTTGAAAACTCAAACCTCGAGTTAATGCTTAAGATCAATGTTTACTTTTAATTAGATGTTCCAGTCAAGTCTGGTAATACAAGTTGAGACTTGATGTGAGAATTCAACAAAGTACTTAAGTAATAAATGAAGAACTATGAGTATAATCAAGGTAAAGACAATAAATGAATAAGAAGAATGTTTTGAAATAGTTTGATATGAGAGAAAAGGTGAAAGAGAGTTAATACGAGAATATGATATCTTTTGAAGAACAACTCACACTATTCTTGTCATTAAATCCCTCCTTAAATAGTTAAGGAGGAACAACGTATAAACCGATCAACATACAAAGGACTGGATAATCACACTACTTTTGACAATCTGATTATCCAAAAAAACAAAAGAGACTTGGTCCTATGAAATGTTACATCATATAAAAAGACAAGAATAATTAATGCATAGATAGACACTTGATCTTGGATCATTTCTTCATCTCAGAATTTACTTTACTTTGGACTCTGACACCATCTTGTACCACCACACATTTCGGACTCAAGACTGACTTCAAATCTTCAACGGTTAGAGATTGGTAGAGGTTCACTTTCAGGTTCCAACATGGTATCTCAACTTCTTCATCTCCTCGTCCGCCATATATTGGGGAACCAATAACGCCCTCTCACAGAACATGGCAGTGATCTCTGCCACCGTCTCAGTAGTCTGGCGAAGGTCCTGAAACTCCCTCGCTAACTGTTGGACTTCAATCACTAGTGCAAACTCAGTGTGGAATCTCATCACAAAATCCTCCCAAGTCATCGACTCAACCGCCTCGCCTCCTAAGGCGTGTCCAACCTCTTCTCACCAGTCTCGAGCTCTGTCCTTCAGGATACAGGATGCAAGTTTGACCTTTGCGTCCTCGGGACATAGGCTAGATTGGAAGGCGTTCCTGATATTCGCCAACCAACTCCTTCTCGCAATCGGCTCCTTCTTCCCGAAGAACTCTGGAGCCCCACATGCCCAAAACTGTCGAAAAGTCAAAGGGCGGGCTCCCTCAATTGCCAACATCTTAGGATGAAAAGCGCTCAAGCATTCATCCAGAATCTCCATGATAACCTCATTGACCATACCGAAGTTCCCACGAGTCTGCTCAAGAATATTGCGGATAATCTCTAATGAAGTGAACTCCCGCATATGGTCATCCATAAACCCAACCTTAGAGCCTAAACCCTCACTGACACCATAACCACTACCAGAACCTCCTCGAGTGACCACCATACTAAAAGTAAACCATTCAAACCATCCGAATATATATATATATATATATATATATATATATATATATATACCCGTAGAATTCCACATTCTACAGGCTTCCTTGCATTATCGTGACTTTCCTTGAATCAAGTATGGATCCTATGCTTCCAATATTATGAGCCCATACTACCTTCCACGTCTATTTGTACTTTCCTCAAGAATTTCCCCAAATCCCCCAAGTTACTTCCCTATCAATGCAAACAACCCTTATCAAACGAGGCTCTCGATACCAAATCATCTCTTAGGTTTTTCTAGGGCTACCACCACACCACTCTATACCATCAGAGGTAGAAGGAACTCCCCTAACAACCTCTAACTAGCTTATGAATACAATTACATACTACCGACACCAAATAATTCTTCAAATGAAAGGTCTCACACTACAATGGGTAGAGTCAGAAAAGAGCTGCATAATAGAGTTATAACCTAACCTTCTAAAATTATCTAGTCTCAATAGTATGTAACTTAGCATATTTGCTTACTAGTTAGCTGATGTTAATGGGAATTTCCAAAGGCACAAAGCAAGCGACATTCAAGCACCGAGTAATCGGAATCAAAGCATAACCTAAAGATACCATCCTATCACTGACTGATCAGTACTAGAATGCAAGTCTACAAGCTCATACAGTAGGCATATAAAGGCATATCTCCTAGCATCTTATCATGCAATCCTGAGTAGAAAACATGTATGGTTATTTTGGGGAAACTTACTTGAGCTCGGTCGATTGCAGGCACCACACCCATTTGTTTTAGTAGAAAAAAATCCTTTCATAAAACATTTATTTTTATGAAAAATCTGCCAAAACCTCAGTTTGAGTTCACACATACCTGAGAGTATGCCCAAATCCCTCAAACCAAGGCTCAGATATCAACTTTTAACGAGCCATAGTATTTAGAAAACATCCCATGAGTACATCAGAGTCAAATAAGTGTAAAATCAAGGTGAGTGCGATGCGATCAACCTGAGATCTCCCCCTTCGATCCGGAAGTACGTGAAACATAAACCAAAAACCGTATGCATAAAGCTTAGTGAGTTCCCCAAAATACCTCATACCATACATATCAAACGTACAATGGGCCATGCCCAACAACTAATGGCCCCCGCCCCGACATCAAGCCCCACTCGGAACAAGTCTATATGTATCATATGATGGGCCCCGAAAACACACCCATCAGGCCACGCCTGGCATCGGGTCCCGCCCGGCCTACATACAATACATACACACATGCAATTGCACACAGACAACTAGAATACATATAACAATAATCCATGGGTCGGCATTAGTGCCTTCGACCCGTCAAACACAGTGAAGAGACTCACCTCAATCTGTTGGAAAACTAGGTAAATGTTCAGGCTACTAATTTGTGAAATCTCGGTATTAAATATGATCAAATAACATCCTAATTAATAATTAGGGCGTAAATCATATCTGAGATTCGAAGTCTTTACTCCTGAATCCTAGGGTAAAATACCATTTTACCCTTCCCTTTTAAGGCCTAAATATGAAATCCCAAAACCCCAAAATGGCCCAACTAGCCTAAAAGTCCAAATGGCAAGTATGCAACGCGTACCACCAAAGTACACACAATGTACTGATACGTATGTCCAAACTTCAGATCTACTCTCAAATGATGTCTTAATCCATAAAGTTAGTGACATTACCAATTGCATGGCTCACAAGGACCCAATACTAAACCCTAGGTCCAAAACACCTTACAAAGGTCCACAACTCATGCATGGTTGAAACAAAACCACCAAGACTCGATTTTTATGCTTCAAGGACATTAGATCTATTAAGAAATGCCACCCTAAGGTTTTAGAGTATCCCATACTCCCAAGAACCAAGGTCATGGGACCAAAAGCTCCTAAATCTACCCATTAATGAGATATTAACAAAAGAACCATCAAGGTAAGAAATTTTTACCTCCAGAAGATTCCAATGAAGAAGATAACTCCGGATCTTGGGTCTCCAACTCCAAAAATGCACCACCATCAAGTCTCTTCTTCTTCTAATGCACCAAAAAGGGCCAAAACTCAACCAGAAGTTCAAGAATACACCAAAATGGCTAGGGTTTCGTGGGGTATCTTTAGAGGGAAGGAAGTTGATGAGGGGAAAGGTCTTGAGTCCATAATGATGCTAAAATAGGGTCCAAACCCTAAAAATTAGGATTTGTCCCTGGACAGCGTACGCCCAATGTACTAAGAGTACGCCCAACATACTTACTTCCCCCTAAAAGTTACACTTTCACCCCCTAGGACAAAATTTGCACATAAATTAATAAAAAGGATCTAAATAATAAATACATGGAACCGAGCATTACATTTCACTTCTTGATTTTTTAGAGTTTGAACTTCCTTTCTTGTAATTGTTTCCAACAGATTCGTTTTTGTTGTTATTTTTGAAACGAGAGTAGTTTTTTTTTGAAAAATTTATGTCGATTAGTTACCATCAAAACTTTATCTTCTTTTGTAAGCTCCTCATTTGAGATACCAGATTCGGAATCTTCAACCATAATCTTTGTCTTTTTTTTTTAGTTTTCACTTTTTGTAACTAGGGCTAATGAAGCAAAACTCGTCACCAATTTTTCTTCCTTCACTACTTCATCTTCATGAGAATTCAGTATACCTACCATTTGTGCAAGAGAATAATTCCTAAATTGTTCATTAACCTTAACAGTTGAAACAATCGACTTCCATTTCGATCTCAAACTAATCATGAACCTCAACTTTTTTTCAATAACTTATCTTTTGAATTTGTGTATGAGCATACAGATTAAAAGATGATTAAATTGATTGACTGTCTGTTCAATAGTTTCATCGTACTTTTACTCAAAAGATCCAAATTCAGACATAAGTGACGTTTGTAGAGAATGATTGAGATCAACTTCTCCAAAATATAATTCTTTCAATCTGACCCATATCTCTTTTACAGTCTGATATGAACTGACCAAACAAAAAGTGTCTGTAGGAAAAGCAAACCTTATGATTCTTAATGCTTTCAGGTTACACATCTATTTGACTTTCTCAACAGAATCAATTTTAGTGTCATCATCAACAAACGTGTCATAATCGTCTTGAGTTCTGACTTCAGTCTTCATCTTTGAATACATGAATGTTTTTCTTTTGTGATTTTGTGCCAAATTCTAGATCCATGAGTTTCAGTACCTAGAACATAATCTTCAAAGTGAAGAACCCAACCTTCATATTCTTAAGGGAATAGAATAGGAATTCTCGATGTAGAACTGATACTACTTGGTAGCTTGAACGTAATTAAGTGTGAATCCTATTTTGATATTTTGAAGGAAATGAAACAAGAATCCGATCCAAGATCTTGAAATAGAGATTTAGAATCAAATCAAAAGATTCAAGCAAGGAATTAATGATCAAAATGCAAAGGGATTTGAAAAATGCAGAATAGATCTACAATTCGATGAACAAATTTGGAAAAACACGATGAATAACGACAACACTGAGATTTGAAAAAGTTCAATTGATCTCCCACTCTGATACCAATTAATGGAACGATTAGATTCAAGATTCAAACAATTAAGAGATCACAAGAACACACAAGGTAAATAAGATTTCACTTTCATTAATGAGTCAACAAAAAAATTCTATATAATAAAGAACTATTCTATCCAAAACTATGACCCATTCCACTAATTCACGTTCCTTTATATAGGCTTCACAGGAACATCAAAAAGGAATCTTAAACCAACAGATAAATTGCTAACTTAAGAATACATAATGTGCGAATTCAGACCTAAATCAATTCACACTAAGAAAAGACATAGACAATACAAAACATGCCAACAAAGCACGTTAGAAATTGACACAACTTATTGTTATATATTTAATTTATTTAATTTTATTGTTAGATACTATTTATTTTAAAAATATTGTATATGCTTAAAAACAAAAGAATATATATATATATATATATATATATATATATATATATATATATATATATAAGGCTATATAAAATATTTCACAAAACAAAAACATATTTAATAATTAAAAAGTCAGGTTTAGAATTGATCAATATTTAATTAGTATTTGAGACATTATAGATACTTTAAAAATAACTTTTGAAAAAAATAATACAAACAAACATGAAAAAGAAAATCGCTATTAAAAATAGGGAAAATGACTTATCAGGGTAATTAATTTTTTGTTTTGTTTAGATTTATGCAACTTTTTTTTATACATATTTGATGTTGGATTAGTCGGTTTATCAAGAGGAAATCTAGGACAATTTAGTTCTAGGTGTATGTTAGGAAACATTCCTTTTATGTTGTTTTTGTATTAGAGGAGGAGTCTAGTTTTATTAGTATAAATAAGGTTAATGTTTAGGGTGTTTAAGTTAACTTTTTCCAACAATAAATCTCACCAAGTAATTCCTCGTTCTTGTTATTTTCTTCTTCTTTGTTCAGTTCATACCTTGGGCACCAAGGTAATATCAGGTGGTATACCTATATACGGTATCAGAGCCTAGGGCTCGTGAAGACGTAGGGCGGCCGATTTGAGAGTCGTTTTCAAGAAAATTGTAGTCTTTCGTCGCGGGGAAAACACAACGGGAACCAAGTTCAATTTAAAGGGGTGTTGATTGTTTTTTAGCACGAGTTGAAGCATCTCAACAACAGCCCCGATTTTTCTTGATCGGGCTTGTTCTAAGGTAAAAAGAGAGTAACCGGAGGCGCAGAATAAACGAAACGGAAGATGTCAAAGCGGGTGCATTTGATTCAGTTCGTTTTGCGGGTGACGGAAGATGGTAAAGGTGGTCGTGACCTTGTTTTGTTGTTCGGTGGAAAAGTGCTCTCGGAACAAGTTTGATTAGGTCGGGGTTGTCAAAAGGAGAATAATATGTTGTTGGTTAAAGGAGGTTCGATGAAATTTCAAATTCCGATTTTGACTCCAACGGTTTATCCAGTGTGGGAAATCAATGTCAAGGCGATTATGGATGCACACGACATATGTGTGACAGTTGAACCGAGGGAGTTCGGTGGAAGAATCTCTCGGAATATGATTGATCAACAAAGGGATGGTAGTCAAGACAAGAAGGGAATAGACAAACAACACGTTGTGAACATTATGGTGGTAGAAATTCAAATCGGATGGCTTTAGATGTGGCCGGGGAGAGGTCGTGAATTTGGGAAAGTCTAGATTGTAATGAACGTATCCAACGGGATGTCATGTTACATGTTATGTGTGTTGTGAAAAATAAAAAGGTTTGGAGGACTTTGTACGTGACTGAGGTGAAGGTCGGGTGTCTGGGAAAGGTCGAGAATCGCGGTGGTTGTTGCCTTGGTAAAACATGTTACTGGAACAAGGTACAACAAGATTGTGTATGGTTCGGTGATGATGATAGCAGGTGGCTCTCGGTATTCAAATGATGAACATGGTGTTGCTTAAAGCAACTGTTGTCGACGAGTTTTGCAGGCGAAGCATCCGGTAGGTCGACGGTGAACAAAGGTTGTGAATGTGGTGGTGTTCGTCGGTGGTTAATGGCGAAGAAACACAGTTGTAGGTGATAGGTGTGGACAAACCCATTAAGGGTGTGATTGTTGGATTAATCGATTTATCACAATAGGAAATCTGGGACAATTTAGTTCTAGGGGTATTTTAGGAAACATTCTTTTTATGCAGTTTTTGTGTTAGAGTAGGACTCTAGTTTTATTAGTATAAATAAGGTTAATGTTTAGGATGTTAAAGTTAACTTTTTCCAGCAATAAAGTTCACCAAGTAATTTCTCGTTCTTGTTATTTTCTTCTTTGTTCAGCTCATACCTTGGACACCAAGATAATATCCAGTGGTATACATACATTTAACCATTTAAATTGTTAAATATGTTCACATATTACCATTGTCATCTCTTATAGTCGGTAAAAATGATAATAACAGAACACATATAACAAGTTAAATGGTCAAATGTATATGAAAAAAAATTGTCTAATTAGAAACAAAACACCAAAGATAATTAACCTAGTAAGTCATTTTCCCACTATTAAGACCAATCCTGAAATTTTATCTATTATTAAATATTTAGATCATTCAATTTCTTACCGAAATTTACCATTGATTTATGTATATGCCTATTAGTACAAAAAACATATCTACTTCTTCACAAAAATATTGTCGATAGTAAGTTGAAATACTACTCTATAAATTATTAGGACGTGTAATCATGTATACCTTTATAATGAATAAAAAACGTTTAAAGTTCAGCTAAGCCGCACCATAAAGATGGCTTCCCTTTTTTGAGCTTTTGTCAACGTGGAAACCACATGCCTCCTGACTCAGCTATTCTATATATCACCCACACTCGCAGTCACAGCCCCACACAAACCCATCGTCTCTGTCTCAAAAGCCTCATTCCCTTCCCTCAGCCCTCATTCACTACTCTTAGCTTCAACTATGGCCGACAAATCATCCACCAATAACCGGAAGCCAAGTAGGTTACAGCGAAGAGCTCCAGCGTCCATTCAGATCAGTCCAGTCTCCAACTGGAACGTTGCGATTCCTCTGCTATCGCCTGTTGAGAAAACTAATCGTATGAGTAGTAGTTCGAAAGAGGAGTCGCGAAGAGCTGCTCATACAGTGGTGGAGCCGGAAAAGAAACCGGTGGTGTATAAGAAGTGGCAGCATCCGGCGGATCCGTTTTACTACGAGCCGGCACCTCCGTTTGTATGTAGTGGTGTTGAATTTAGGAGTTGATTAGAATTCCTAATTATTATTACTTCTTCTTCTTTCTTTTCCTTTTGAGCTTATTTCTGATTTGAAGAAACTCGATTGGATCCGTGTTCATATAGCATGTGTTGCTTCTTTGACTACAAATCAGAGATCATAGATTCGAATAACATGGTAATAATGTTTGCAATGAGATATACAAATACAACCCAGTGACTTTATTCGTAAAACGAATTCAGATGAACCCAGTGATTTATTGTTTAACAGTAGAATATACGAGTCCAAATCGTTAAAATTAACCGATGCTGATATCTGTTTATTTAACAAAGCTTAATGATATTTGTTTTCGTCATTAATGAGTAGTATAAAGTGTAATGGCAATGAACATTATTTGTTTATAAATATTACGGATAATCTAAAAAACGACCATATGATTATATGGAATATAAGAAGATGACACAATGTTCTCTCATTAACGGAATAACCACAACGCCCAAAACATTATATTTCAAAATAAACCAATTTAACTTCGGATTGTAGATTACCACTTAGACGTGGCATAAAACAATCTAAAATCTAACATTTTGGACTTCCCTTTTTGACATCCTTATATTGGAGATATGACAACATTTTGAACTTAGTAAATTCAAAATTGCAAGTTTTGTCCATAAGGTATGTTAGAAATTGGATGTTTGGTCTAAAATATTTTGGAGTTTCATTAGTGGTCCAAAAGGTTTTATTTTTATGAATTTGGTCCAAAGTTATTTAAAAATATTTAAAAGGACGAATTTGCCATTTTAATTTAGTTTTTTTTTATTTTCTTTACAACACTTGAAAAAGAAAATATCACCCTCCCTCTCTCTCTCTCTCTCTCTCTCTCTATATATATATATATATATATATATATATATATACACACAGATTTCTGGGTCTGTTAGTTCAAAAAAAAAAAGATGTGTTCTTAAGTAAAAAGCATGAAACCAAGAACCACAAATCTAAATTCTTCATTGTGGATTTAGTCTTGGATCTAGTCGATTTTCCAGATCTCAAAAACACTTGTTTTTTCCTGATTTCAAGAACAAGAACTACTTGTTTTTTTAGATATGATGAACTGCCCTCATCATCATATGCTTTGATTTAACCCAAAAACCGTTCACCCTTGAAAAACCCAGCAACACTTACATGATTTCGAATTCGAGAGAAGAGGAAAGATTATGATCGATTAGAAAAGACGAAGGGGCGAATCAGGTGTGATTTTTGTTGCCTGAGTTGATTAAGAGCGAGTCAGGACCTGGGAGGGATTGCGATAGACTAGAGAAGAAAGAAGGATTGCGATCGATTAGAGCTTGATCTATTCAGGATAAACGAGAGTGAAGGGACCTGTGATTTTTGCTACCGGAGTCGATTAAGAATGAGTCATCGAAAAGGGCAACGACGTAGATCTGAGAAAGGGGGCCGACGACATAGATCTGAGAAAGTGGCGACGTAGATCTGCTTCTTGTCCGTTCTGGTTTACTTAGGGTGCGTGTGTGTGTATGTTCATCTGATTTTGTGTGTGTGTGTGTGTGTGTGTGTCTGTTCATCGTGTGTGTATGTATGTCTTCATCTGATTTCGTGTGTGTGTTTTCATAAGATTTCGTGTGTGTACATCTGATCTGATTTTTTTTGTGTGTGTGTGTGTTCATCTAATTGCATGTGTATGTGTGTGTACGTCTGATCTGATTTTGTGTATGTGTTCATCATAAATGATTTTGTGTGTGTGTGTGTCCATCATATATAATTTCATGTGTGTGTATTCATCAACTTAAGAGAACAAACCCAAATTTTGTGTATGTTTTGTTTATGGGATAATTTTTTTGGCTGAGATGAAGTGGCAGATGAAGTTTGGATGGAGATAGAAGTGGAAAACGGTGGTGGTGGTGGTGGTGGAAGGCGGTCGAATACTTGTGGCAGCAAAAGATGTTCTTGAATCTATGAATATGTTCTTGGGTGTTTATCGAACACACACACAGTAAGAGAGATGTGTTTTCTTTTTTTAATTGTTGTAAAGAAAAAAAACTAAATTCAAAGTGCAAATTCGTCATTTTAAATGTTTTCAAATAATTTTGAACCAAACTCACAACAAATGAAACCTTTTGGACCAGTGGTACAACTTCAAAACATTTTGGACCAAACATCACACTTATTATTTCAATATATACTTCTTTTTTAAAATAAGTTCTTCTGACTAGTTTTTAGAGTGTCCTTTTATACTAGGGAGTATGTGGGAGCAAATCAACGTGTGTGTGTGTGTGTGTATATATATATATATATATATATATATATATATATATATATATATATATATATATATAACAACAGATTAATTATACATGCTATAAAGTGGATTTGAATTATGATATCAACTTTTGTAGGTTGATTAACTTTGTGACTTCCAAATTAAGGTTAAAAACAAATCAAATATGTTTGTCTTTCTAATGTTCCATAACGAATGTTGTCATGAAGATAATTGACGACAATTATTCAAATTATTTTCGACACTAGTATGCCTCTAGATATAGTGCTCTTGTCTGTTGTCAATCTTGTTGTCGAAAGGGGAATTCAGCGAGTACTCACATATCAATCTCCTACTTTGACTTGAAAATTAGTCTTTTCTTGGGAAAATTAGTCTGGTTTTAAAAAACGAGAAACACAGGGAGATGATTATCTTACGATGAGCCTATATATATATATATATATATATATATATATATATATATATATATATGATGTTGATAAATCAATAAATGATTGTCAAAAGTTGATGTTGATCGATGATTCAAATATAAGTTCACAAATGGAATTGATGGAAAACTATGAAGATATTTCGAACATCGATAAGGATAATTCGGATAGAGCATTTTGATAAGGATATTTTGGGGTTTTATTATTCTCATTTTGCATAAACATAAACTTTGCTCATCACTTCCATTATTATTTGATAAAATTACAAATTTGGTCCCTATGGTTTGTCAAAAATTGGGACATTTGGTTCAAAAAGTTTTGGAGTTGCACTAGCAGTCAAAAATAAGAATTTTATTGCAGGTTTAGTCCAAAACTGTTTGTAAAAATATTTCAATTGACGGATTTGCCCATATAATTTTGTATTTTTTTTCATTTTCTTTTATTTATAATAGTTAAGAAAAAACTAAAATAAAATACCACCTCTCTCTCTCTCTCTCTCTCTCTCTCTCTCTCCCCTCCCACTGGTTACGTCTACACTAGAAAAACCCCATCTAAAAAATTGGATCTTCACTTCTTCAATTCAATAATTTGTTTACAAAATTAACAAAAATAAATGCACAAGTTCTTTACAAAACAAAGTTGTTACAACACTACATCCCTCCTACTCTCATGATACTTATTCGTCTCTATCAAAGTTGTTACAACAACACAAAAAGAGTTCCCAAATGTTTCATCTATAGCTGAACAAATAGAGTTTTCCTTGTGTTGCAATTCCTCATTT
This sequence comes from Lactuca serriola, assembly GCF_051521515.1. Taxonomy (NCBI): domain Eukaryota; kingdom Viridiplantae; phylum Streptophyta; class Magnoliopsida; order Asterales; family Asteraceae; genus Lactuca; species Lactuca serriola. The sequence goes on along the minus strand of NC_136412.1, from coordinate 176,004,750 downwards.
TTTTTTTGCTATATATGGAAAAAAAGAGTTTTCCTAGTGTTTCAATTCTTCAAGTTGTTCATTTTTTGTATCAATTTGGTATGTAAATTATTCATATGTTCTTGAAGGTCTATACATTCATCATCATGTATAGCATGTAATACAATTTCAAGTGGTGTAATCTCGCTTTCTTACAAATTAAACATGGTCTTGTGTTTTTGGAATTAATTAACATTACACCCTTCGATAGGCTCCTAGAAGTGCATCTTTCGTTCAACAGTTGTTTGTAGGATGACAAGCTTTTGAAAAACTTTCGTTAAGTGGCTTCAAGTGATTTCACAACACGACCCCCCCCCCCCCTCGGCAAAAACCCTTGATTTCTCATCTGATATATCATTTTGTTGGCTGAATCTGCTTTATTCAACTTACAAAACCCATTGATTACTGCATTTAGGGGAAAAGGGAGGGATAACAAAAAATCGTTGCTCATCTCACCCAACAACCCCCTAAATGCTCCACTAATCAACCTTAGGGTTCCAATTCAAAGCCGAACCTTTTCATTGTTGGCACCAACACTTGCGGCAGAGCAATGCATCCCAATTCCCTAAATCTTTTAGATGTGAAGTATTTCTTCTTGGTAGTGGTCTCAGAGACGTGGGAATCGTTGGTGGTGGGGTAACTATTGAGAGTAGAGATGAAATTTTAATTTCTAGGTTTCCTATATCTAATTTGATGTTCTTGAGACATTTGTTAATGAAGAACTCTTTCTCCTTTCTTTTTGTTTGGCGTGTTCATGATTGTTGGTAGTTTACACATACACACAGAGAGAAATAAAGATAGGGTGGGTGGGTGGGTGGGGTTAGGTAGTATTTTATTTTAGATTTTCTTTAATTGGTACAAATAAAAAAAATGGCAAATCCGTCATTTGAAATATTTTCAAACAGTTTTGGACCAAACCTGCAATAAAATTCTTATTTTAGACCACTGGTGAAACTCCATAATTTTTTGGACCAAATTACCAAGTTTTGACAAATCATAGGGACCATATTTACAAATTTGTCATTATTATTTCGGAGAACTATTTAAGATAAAAGTGCAAAATTGGTCCATGTGGTTCACAACAACTGTGGATAGGGTCCAAAAAGTTTTCGACTTGCATGGAAGATCCGAAATCAAGAATCTTCCATCATTTTGGTCCTAAAAAAGTTCAAATGTATATTTTGCCCTTTTAGTTTCTTTTTTTTCTTTTCTTATTTTTACTTTGATAATTTTTAATTATATATAAAAAAAAGAACACCCCTAGCCCCATCGTTCTTCCCATTTGACTTTCTCTTTATCCCTCTATTTCTCTCTCAAATACACAACCTACAACTCAAGAACAATTTTAGAAAATAAAATGTGTTGTGTTTGTTTGTTAGAATCCAGGATCTCTGGCGCACACCAGAACTCTAATGAGCACCGGAACTCCAACATCGCCCCTGTAATCGTCCCCTCTCCCTTTCATCTGCAAAATCTTACTTCAACCTGAATCATCTTTTGTGATCATTCTTGTGTCCCTCTCTCCTCTCTCTTAATTTCTATATCAACATCTTCCTGATTCAACACTCATATACACTGATGAACCATGTCTTCATCTGAGGATGAATCAATAAATTGACACCTACAAATGATGAACACCAGACTCATGCATCTCTCTGTCTCTCTCTAAATTTTAGGCATGAATAAAACACATACACATATACACACTAACACTCTACAATCAATTTGCAAGTTTGAATCTTAAATTTACAAGTCTTATATTTGCATTATCCATGGTTGTCAAGCCTAGAATTTACAAGACTCGTGTTGAATCGATTCAAATCGATTCATCTGGGTTCAAAATGGATCTCTAACCTACGATTAAAGGGACAGGCTTCCATGTCTCTCCTATATTCTTCTTGACTAAGACACCCATTTGGATTAACCAGATGAAATAATTCAGAATGTGGTCCATCCATAATACATTCATAGATTGAATCGATTTGAACATGAGATGAACAAGTTCATTTGGGTTCAGAATTGCCGCTAGATTCAAATCGAAAGTATGCAATAAAGCCAATACCCACAGTCTTGGATTGAATCGATATGAGCATGAGATGAATAGTTTGATGGATTTTTTCCGGACGACAAACCCTACTTTCTAACCATTACAAGATAACGCCCAAACGGACATAGCGAAGAGGGCATGATCCAAGTTCAGATTTGGGGAGTTATGGCAGTTCAGGGCTTATTGGGGATGAACTGCGAACCGTGGGTGCAACGTGGGCCGACGATAATACCAATGCCCACGGTTTTAGAGGTTCGTAGTGGTGTCATTGGGTTGTGGGAGGAGTGTACGAAGGGGGAGGAAGACACTGAGTCATGATCTTCTTGGTCATCAGCACTACGAGGAGAGAGAGAGAGAGAGAGAGAGAGAGAGAGAGAGAGAGAGAGAGAGAGAGAGAGAGAGAGTGAGTACATGTGGAGCGATAGGTGGGCCAAGATATTTTTTAATTATTATTTACAAATTAAAAAATTAAAGAAAAAAAATTAAAGGGAAAAACAATCAATTCAAGTGTTCCATTGACCAAAACCAAAATTTTTTTTTTTTTAATTTTTGGACTAAAACCACGAAAAAATCTTGATTTTAAACCTTCAATGCAAGTTGAAAACTTTTTAGACCCTATCCACAGTTTTTAGAAAACTACAATGACCAATTTTATTGTTTTGTCATTATTTAAATATATATTGCATCAATCTACTACAAACCCAGAACACATACCCAAAAGTTTATAGTAGTTAACATATAGAAAAAACATGATGAAGAGGGATTTTAGATTAGAAGCACAAAATATACCAAAAAAAAGGAAGCGGTTTATTATGCTAAAAATTATAAATGGCAGATCAGATGTACGAGAGATCATAAGAATAAAGTTTTTCAAGTTTGTAAGTTAGTGGACAATCACATTTTCTCAAGTAGACACTTATAGCCCCTTCATTACCAAACCAACAAAAAAAAAGTGTTTAACCATTTTGTTAGATTTAATGTTCATATCACAAAGAAAAAAATAAATTGTGATGTTTATATGTCAACCAACAAGGTCACATACATAAGATCGTAAAGTAAATAAATAAGTAATAATATTTATAGTGTATAATATTTATTACTTGCCTACTATTAACAAGTTATATTTAAGATTTAGTTCGTTATTTATTAAGAGGAAAAATAAAAAAACGATTATTTATTTATTTATTTAATAAAATGGTTTTAATTGTGGGAAATTAAGTAATCTAACCACTTTTGTATTTTATATTTTAAAAAATAAAGAATTTTTTTTTTTTGAAAATCAATGTGTCCGGAATGGACCATTCTAGAGTAAGGTTCATCCTGGTTCGGACATACACATTCTGAATCAGGTTCTCGAATGATGACACTACATAACATATTCTGGAATGCATACCGGAACTCCATCACATTTTAGACTCACAAAGAAGAAATGCGAACTAACTCCGAAGAGTTGAAGGTTTTATGGGTAAGTTCATGACTCATATGCTTATATTTGTTTAATTTTCTAATTCTAATTATTAGTGTACAAACTTGAATCTGAAACACAAAAAATAGGTCCGGAATGTTATCTTGATTATTAGTAGGTACTTAGGTTTTTTTTTGTAGTATTACTAAAGACCCGAAGTATAAGAAAAATATTTACGTTGGTAATAACATGTGGAAATTCTATTATAAAATACGTAGATGTATTCTGGAACATGCCTGGAATATGACAATCAACTCCGGAGTATGAATAACTAGTCTGGAATGTTTAGGTCATTATGTTCTGGAGCACCATTTACAGTCTGCATTTGTCATGAAAGTAAATTTTTGTTTTTTTGAAGCATGATAACATTTTTATGCTTCTCTTACAATTGCTTTCAAATCTACCATTATTGCGGATATTCTTGCTAGAATTAGGAACTGACCACCATGAGAGGCTATACTCCAACCAACTTGTTTTAATAGGTGTTTAGATATTCCTATCAGGGTATAAATGAATCCTTTGCTTTTACATTACTTATTTTTCAAAAAGTTGTGACAAACCCTCGAAGCCCAATACATGAAATGGTTTTTGAGATCGAGGAGTACGAGTTGACGTTTGGGTAGAGGGAATTATGCGTTGTCACCGGCTTCAAGTTTGGTGCATTTTACAGCCTTGGATTCTGTTCATGCCTTCACGTTTGGTGTCACCGATATCCATAGGGGAGTAGAATTTGGGATCTGTTGTACTCTGAGCTAGAGACGGTATTTGATAAGCTTTATAGGTGTATTCATCCTATTATAAAAGTAAAAAAAAAACCCTCAGAATTTGACGTGCATTCTAAACGGGTTTTTATATGCTTTTAAAGTAAAACACATGATTATCCTTTTAACATTTTTTTGATAATATCCTGATACATGATTCTTTCATATATGGATTATGGAGAGTTTTTTGGTCAACATTTTTCTTAGTATCCGACTAGCGAATGTGATTCCTCCAATTGTTGGATGGTCCAAGATTAGGAAGTTACAAAAGAAGGAATGTGAAACATTTCTTGATGTTGAGCAGGTGTGATTATTTATATAATATTCTCATTTTCACCCCTATTTGTAATTACGTTAACAACTGATGTGCAATTATGTTAGGAGGATAAAAGCTTATAGATAAGATGTAAGTGATAGTAAATGAGAGTGGTGTGGCATGGTAGTCTTTTAGCTCCAAATGGATTGAACGTGATGCTTTACATATTCCATGATCATATAGCACCATTTCTCACACCATCACCTTCCACGGAACCTAATTATGAGCCTCTACAAAAACATGCACGATGAGATGCTGGCAAAGGTTCATATATATCGACCTACCATCACCACCACCACAAACTAGACCAACAATAGATAAGGACCAAATCATAATGGATTTACAAAAGTAGTTTTAAGAATGTCAGAGGAAGTTTTTGGCCTACACCAACACAATTGGATAGTTATATAGACGGTTAAATTCACACTCTATATGAAAACCGAGATGTTTTATTGTTATTTGTTCACCAGTTTCTCATGTATATACCGGAAATGGAGTCTTAGATGTGCGTATATAAGGAAATTGATTTGGGATGGTTCGAATGCGATGTAATTTGTATATATGTGTGTGATCCTTACACATTGAACATTCAGTTAGGTTGCTTAATTTATTATATATTTGTGTTGATTGACATCAAATCATGTTGTAGATTTCCTTGTTGATAAAGTGAATGCCAAATGATGTTAAATGGACATTTATATGGATAGCTTTCATCATAAATGTTTAGCAGTGGCATGACATGAATGATGGACCCATTTACCTAACTTGGTCTTGTTCTAATTTTGATACAGTATACGTGAGTTTTAATTACATTACATAAATAATAGTCGCTTATAAGAAAATATTATATGATGATTAGTTAATTCCAACCTTTTTTACACTTATGTATCCCTATTAATGTACCACATGGCTCACTGCTCTTTGGGAGTTTTGTATTTTCAGATATTCACATTAACTATATACCATAGTTATTGGGACAACTGTTATTTTTCAAACTTGCATCCTGGCTTATAGTTATGAAAGCTTGTATCCACAAAATCCTAGCGTGTATCAACTATTGGAATTGGGGTACAAAATTCACTAATGTAATCCCCTTGAGAGTTTCACACTCACCCTTGTGAAGGGCAGAGATGTACCATAATATTTGGCGATAAAGTGGATTATAAAGTGTTCTTATGTTGGTTTCTAGAGAGGTTGATCGATGGAAAATATATAAGGATAGAGGTTTGCAACAAGACCTAAGTCTAAGTCATATTGAAGGCAATTTGGGAAAATTTTATGGGGTACAAATAAAATGTAGGGGTCCATTTTCACCTGCTATTATTATATAAGCATATTTAAGTTTATTTAATTATTACTTTTTGCAATAGATTTAAAGGTTTTCATGCAGTTCCATATTTACTTGTTTTTGAAATATAGTTTTTTTAAACCAGATAAAATTTAACGACCACTTAACCGTAATTAAACAAAAAATGAAGAGACTAAAAAAGACCAACCATATATTAAATTTATAAATATAAAAAACTACTCTGAAGTTCCATTCAAGAATGTTACTTTAGGATTCCGGACTTAACTCTGGAACATAGTGTTCCAGACAACGTGGTCGTTTTACCAAAATGAAAAGTGGTTATTTTTGTGAAAAAATGGCATATTGGTTATATTACTTATTTATTAATTGAAGTCAGTACTTAAGAGTTAATAATAAGAGTTTTATGTTTAATTTATTAGACAATGAAGGCTTTGACATATCAACTGAGTACGAGACAATAAACTGTCAAAACCATATTGGTCCTTTTTTTAGCAAACTCTAGATGGAAAATATACATCTCTCTCTCTCTCTCTCTCTCTCTCTCTCTCTCTCTCTCTCTCTGTGGCATAATCAAGAAAAAAGGAAAGCAAGGAGGTGGTGTTCATTTGGTAGTCAAGGAGATTTTGTTCCTGCTCTATGTGGATCAACCATCGGGGAGTACTGATCTTGATAATTTATTGTTAATCTAAGTTACAATTCTAAACATCGTAAGGGTGATTAATTGTTTATTTCTATTGTAATAAATGGATTCATGACTTTAAGATTAAGTGGAATATTTTTAATTTGTTAACTTTTGATTTTACTTTTATGTATGCATTTGTACATCACTCTCCGACAATGTTATCAAAGCCTATTTAAAAATAAAAAAAATCATAAAATTATGTTGGCCTCTTCATGTAGCACCCAATTTTTTTAAAACAAAGTACACCTAAAATTTTTAATTTTAATTTATAAATTAACTTAGTGCATATTTATGTTAATAAGTTAAATACAAAAAGTTATAAAAAAAAGAGTCTTATAGAATACAGTATATTCTCCTCCTTACCTAAGAAGACTTTCATAAGTTGATTAATCATCAAAGTTATTATTTATATTCATAAATTAATATGTGTTTTACTTTTTATATATTGTATTATTTATTTATGTTTATTTTATTTCATTTCCAACAAAATCACTAAAATGGTAAAAACTTCTAGGCCCATTTCGAGAATGTTACAATTAAGTTTTGTGCAAGTGTTTTCAATAATGTTCATTTCTCCTCACAAGCTTTAGAGTTTAAAAACATATGCTTACTAGTTTACTCTGACATTAAATCCTTTTTTAGAACAATTTTGATGTTTGTTAGTAATTTTTAATTAACGAAATAATTACGGATTCCATACATTAAATAACTTGAAAGAACTAACATAAATTAAAGCGGCCAACATGAACCAAATTAAAATTCAAACGTTTAGTTAAAACAAAACTAGATATTGCTAGATTAAAACGCAAATCCAACGCTGTAATGCTTGGTTTCCAATCGTTCCATTATTCGGGACCATGGGCCGATCATAGTTATCATAAGGCTTCGGGCCTTGGGGAGAAAGATTTAGACCCATTTGGATGTAGGTGATGTTGGTTATGTGATGAAAGGCTTCGGTTTGTACTTTAGAGCCCAAGGGTATCGATAAAGGCGTTGGTTCGGGCCTTTTATGAATTTTGGATTTTATTTCGGTTGGTTTTCATGCTAAATAAAGTTGATAGAAGTGAAGGGCTTATCTTTACCTTTCCGTGGATATAAAGAACATCGAAAACGGATAAGGGATGCGAAAGTTATGACCATTTGAAGTTAGAGTGGTTTGGGGCCAAAACGGGTACGCATGGCGTACCACATCGGTACGCATGGCATTCAAAAAGGAAATTGGTCTCATGGCCAACTTGGGAATTCTAGGCATTCCTAAGGAAATGTTGGGCATTCGTTGCGTAGCTTCAAATTTTCGTTTTTAGGGTTTGGCCCAATTATAAGCATCATTATGGACCCAAACCTCTTCCACTCTTCAGCCTCCATCTTCTCTAACCCTAAGAATGAAACCCTTGCCTCCATTTGAGTGATTTTTGAGCTTCATATTGGTTTAAGTGTGTTTTTGGTGCTTGAGGAAGAAGAAGGAGCTTCTTGAAGAATCTTTGATTGGCTTGGAGCTTTTGGATCCAAGCTTTATTCATATAGATCTAGCCTTTGGAGGTGTAAAGTTTCAACCTTGATGGTTTTTTCATATGGATATACTTGGGTCTTGAGTTGTTATGTTTTGTACCTTGAAGAAGAAGAAACTTGGTAATCAAGCCTTGGTTGGAGTTGAATTTCTAGATCCAGATTCTTCATCACAATTGCAAGCTACTAAAGGTATAAAGTTCTCATCTTGACACTTCTACATCATAAGATCTATGTTAGGGCTTGAATTATGCATGTTATGGTCTTTTGAGGCTCTTTGTGATATTGAGTCACTCCAAGAGCCTAGGATTGTATATCTTGCCTTTTCTGAGTTGGATTTGACATAAACTTGGAGTCTTGATGCATTAAGTTCTCCTATGCTTGAGTTATCGGTCTCTTGGTGAAGTTTGAGTGCTTGAAATCATGATTGGACCTTTTTGATATGAGGCTATTTAAAGGATTTGGGCATTAGACTTAAGGTATTAAGACGTTTCGTGTGATTTTTGGTCAATGGCTAGGAACGTCGTGTGTTTATCTCAGGAATGTAGCGCCTTCGGTTCATCAGTGGGGTTTTGGTCATGGACTTGTTTTGGTGTTTGGTCTTGTTTCTTTAGGCTATGAATTATCATTTTGGGCTCTGGTTGGGCCTCGGGACCTTGAGTGGGCCTTAGGTTTGGTTTGGGCCTTGAGTTATGTTGTTGGCCATTAGTGGGCCTTGGGTCAAGTTTGGGTTGGGCCCATTAAGGAAAGGGTAAAATGGTATTTTACCCTAGGAGTCGGGACTTATGAGTTGAGACCACGGTTAATGGATTATGGCATAATTATTAATTGGGATTTATTGGTTGTTAGTGTGGGATTTTCAGATCGGCAACTAAGTGTTATCTGATCAGCAACAGATCGAGGTGAGTTTCCTCACTGGGTTTAATGGGTTAAAAGCACCAATGTCGGCCCATGGTTTTATGTTAGGAAGCTAGATGTCTGTTCGACTCTTGCATGTGTTATATGATATGTTTACCGGGCAAGGCCCGATGCCAGGCTAGTCCTGAGGAGGTTATCGTATGTTAATATTAGTATGTGTCTTATGATTACCGGGCAAGGCCCGATGCCGGGCGGGGCTCAATGACTGTATGGAATGATATATTCTTTGTGATTATTGCATGTTTAGTAGGTTGTATGGTTATATGATTATATAGTTATATGATTATGTGACTATTGGGCGAGGCACAATGTCAGGGGACCTGGAGAATGACAGATCTATAATCAGAGCGTGGCTCGATGTCGGGCGAGGCCTGAGGTCGAGTGAGACTTGAGACCGGGTGAGGCCCGATGGAGGGAAGGGGCCCAGTATGTGATTTATGTATGTGTGGTATGTGGTATCTTGGGGAACTCACTAAGCTTTGTGTTTACAGTTTTCAGTGTATGTTTCAGGTACTTCGGTTTTCAAAAAGGAAGGGCTCGGGTTGACTGCATGGCACACACATTTTATGTTCTGCGTTTGACTTTTTTCTGGGATTTATACTCTGATTGTAATGTATCAATTTTAAAACAAGTAATTGATGATACTTCTTCTGTAATTAAAATAAAATTTTATATCAATATTTTTGGTATGTTGCAAACATCAAATCATATGATTAACTACATAAAAATGGAGTTCAAACTAGAAAATTGGATGTGTTAATTAAACTTACAAAATAGTAAACTAGAAATAACATAATCAACATTCGTATTATAATCATTCATCTAGCACTTGATTTCAAGGTTTTTAACAAATTACAAAATTATCGAATAAAACAAGTTCTTTAATCGGAACTAATTCACTACATAGTTACTGCTCTCAATAATTATGTGAGAATTGCGTTAATATTAAAATAAATATATCAACCACAAGACATTTTCTTGAAAAACTAACAATTATACCATTTAATCTCATAATGTCAATTAAGATATATTATGAAGTGGATAGTATTACTTCCAACTTTAGTCAAATAGATGGTCTATTACGTAACAAAACAATCAACATAGCAAATTCAATCATCTAAACCGTAATTAGGTTGATTAATTAAGTTGTAGAAGAATTAAGAGAATGAAAATTATGTTTTAGTCAAAATCATATGGATAAAAAGGAAAAAAAACATGATCAACAACTTCAATGTCAAATCCAGAGTGATTCACATAATTATAAATTGAATGTAAACACCAGTGATTTAGCCGTTTAAGATGTCTAAACCACTGAAAACTACAAAATAATTCACTACATATTAAAACTTACAATAAGGAAATTAAAGATTGTTTTGATGTGAAAAAATATAGAAAGCCTTCGATTTTTCGTTCTTCTTCTTTCCCTTTATTGTTTCGTGTCTAAGAAGCAACCTTTCTCTAATATGTGATCATAAAATATAATCAATCCACCCGTCCTTTTATTCTCCAAATCATTCTTCCCCCTCATGGTCACTTGGACTTTTTTTAATTCAATGGTGGGCTATCAAAATAGCCTAATTTATTATACCATACTATACTAAAAGATATGTTATAAGGCTGATTTAAATAGCCAACACGGGCTACCATATTTTTGAAGGGTTTTGAGCATTCTAACACTCCTATGGTGTACATGCAACCCTAGAAACCTTGGATTTTTGTTTTACTAAGATACATGCAAATTTGATTTTTCCAAGGTTCTTAACCTAACTAGCATGACATGGGGAACTTGAAACATAAAAGCTAGTAGAAGAACATACATTTCTTGTTGCTTGGATTCCTTAAGAACTTTGTGAGCCTAGCACCCCAAATGTGATGCCTCAAATATTTCACACAACACCACAACTCTTGGAATAACTTTGAGAGAAGCACACTATCACTCAAAATCAGCTAGCCCTCCTTGTTCTTCACTTAGTGCCGATTTTGGTAGCCTATGGTGTCTTTATATAGTGTGTCACAAGTAGGGTTACACCATGTAAACCCTAATTGACATGGCTTTTCATTTCCTCCATGATCCATGGGTTTTAACCTCCATGGACTATCCATGGAGCACCCTATGGGTTTTAGCCCAATCTAGTAAACCATGGATCATTAGCCATTATATAAGAATTGATGATTTACACAATCAACCCCCATATATTTAATTAGTCTCTTTTTTATCACAAAATTAATTTCAAATTAATTCTTGATCAATAGTAATTAAATAATATGATTTCATGTTAATATATATTATAACTTAAAATATATTAACAAATCATAAGTGTCATTCTTCTCATTTTGTCTATCCAATTATCATGATGCCATGCAACCCAAATTTACCATGCCAACCGGGTCAAGTACATACTAGAAATAGTTATGGACTTAGACATCTTATCGAACAGTCTCCCACTTGGATAAGTCTAATAACTATAACTGCAAGTATAACTTCAGGAACCGATCAACAATCGTAGCTCTTTTAAAGTCTCGCGGAACTAAGATGAACTGCCATTTAAGATAAGTGATCATATAATCCTTTGCTCTCAAGATATCATCCGGTCAAATACATGGAACAATGTCGTACTTATTTTCCAGCAGCTTGTTTCCTGATTTCCGATTTGTTTGACATAGAACTAAACTGAACACATCAATTTGGTTCTGACTAGGCGCAATACATAGTTCAAAACAAAATCATCGAGGGGACCAGATATCGATTCTAATCCTCCATGGACTTAAAGGTGCAGATAAACTTCGATTCATATGCTTTTTCTACTACTTATTGAATCATACACAAAGGCATGTTTTTAAACATCGAGTTACCAAAGCGTTTTCGTACAATCAATGTAGAACCAACTCATAGTCAACAACTCATATCTCTAGGTTTAAAGACTTATATGATATTACCGTCTCACGATCACTCGAGATAAATTCCAAGAAGTGATACAAGTGAGCGTGGGTTGAATCCAATACTTGAATCACTATTCCAGGAGTACTCATGAACACTGCAGCCCCTTTGTCCCAACCAAACTGCAGACCCTTCATGACAGACTTTCCTCAGTACCTACTTCCAAAGTATGATTTACCGTGGATGGTTTGAAGAATATGATATACCATAACATAATTATTCTGGAAGTCAAAACATGCAAAATGGAAATGATAGTAAACGATTGACAGAAGATAGTAACACTTTACTTATAAATAAATAACAACTTTTATTTAGTCATCAAATGTCAATTATACTTTACAAATATCAAAAGATATCTAATTTCTAAAACTAATATCATCCTTTTGATGGGTTTTAGTATACTACAACATCCTATGGTGCACATACATCCTTAAATACCTTGAATCTATGTTCTCATTAATTATAAATGCAAATGGATCCAAGGCATTAAACCTATAACTAGCATGCATTTTCATATACCAAATAAGACACCAGTTAGAGTAACATACCTTTTTGTGTTGTAGCTTGATTCCATGGAGCTTAAGAGCATAGTGCCCCATGTATGACACCACAAATGATTCACAAAACACCAACATTAATTTGGAATAACTTGAGAGAAAAGTCCTTATGCTCAAAATCAGCTACCCCTCTCATATGAACCCTTAGGGCCGATTTCTTGAGCCATGGGGTCCTTATATATTGTGGCTATTAGGGTTACACCAGGTAACTCATGAACATCCATATTCTTCACGCTCCATGGGTTAAAACCTCCATGTAGTATCCATGGATTACTCCATGCGTTTAGCTCAACATGAAGAACTATGTGTCTTTTGATCACAAAATTAATTCCAAATTAATTCTTGGTCAATACTAATTAAATAATATGATTTCATATTAATATATGAGAACCTATAATATATTAATAAATCATAAATATCCTTTTCTCACAAAAGTCTATCCAAATCGTTCCGATGCCATGTAACCTAAATGGACCATGCCAAGTTGGGTCAAGTACATACTAATTATAGTGATGGACTTAGACACTAATTCAACACATTTAGCCCAATGCGCCTCGCATGCTGAAGATGCTTAACCCTACTCAGTCCCTTTGTGAAGGGATCTGATGGGCTCTCATTCGATGATACCCTCTTTGCCATGTGGAGTCCTTCTATTCGATGTCTAATGAAATGGGATTTTCTGTCAATGTGTTTGGATCTTCCGTGATCTCTTGATTCCTTGGCTAAGGCAACTACACTTTCTCTATCACATAAAATATCCATAGGCTCCATTATAGCTGGTACTACTCCAAGGTCTCCAATGAAGTTCTTCAGCCATATCCCCTCTTTTGCTTCCTCGCTTGCTGCTATATACTTTGATTCGTAAGTTGAATCGGCCACTGTCTCCTACTTGGAACTTTTCCAAGTGATTGTTGCTCCGTTTAAGGTAAACACCCAGGCCGACTGAGAGCGGAAATTATCCCTATCAGTTTACAAAGATGGCATCACTATACCCTACTACTCTCAAGTCATCACTCCCACCGACGGTAAGGACCTAGTCCTTAGTCCTCCGCAAGTACTTGAGAATGTTTTTTACCGCAGTCTAGTGAGCCTTGCCAGGGTTCCCATGATATCTGCTGACCATGCTCACAACAAAAGCCACATCAGGACGAGTACAAGTCATAGCATACATGATCGAGCCTACAATGGAAGCATACGATACTCGACTCATCTCAACTATCTCAGCCTCTATACTCGGGCTCTGAGTCTTACTCAATATGACGTTACTCTAGATTGGTAACTCTCCTTTCTTGGAATCCTGCATGCTAAACCTATTCAGCACCTTATCCAAGTAGGTACTTTGACTAAGTCCAATTAGTCTCTTACTCTTGTCTCTCAAAATCCTTATCCCTAGGATATAGGCAACTTGTCCAAGGTCCTTCATAGCGAAACACTTCCCAAGCCAGGACTTCACCTCCTGTAGAGTTGGGATGTCATTTCCTATGAGTAGTATGTCATCTACATACAATACCAAAAAGCTAACTATACTGCCACTAGCCTTGACATATACACAAGACTCATCTTCGCTCCTCGAAAAACCAAACTCTTTGACATTCTCATCGAAAGAAAGATTCCATCTACGAGGTGCTTGTTTCAATCCATAGATGGATTTCCCAAGCTTACACACTCTATTAGGGTACTCCGTGCCGACAAAACCCTCTGGCTGACTCATATACACATCCTCAGCCAACTTTCCATTAAGGAAAGCGGTTTTGACATCCATTTTCCATATTTCATAATCATGAAATGGGTAATGGCTAGCATAACCCAAATAGACTTAATCTTTGATACTGGTGAAATGGTCTCATCATAGTCAACTCTCAGAGTTTGAGAAAAGCCCTTTGTAACCAACCGCGCCTTATAAGTGTGTACATTCCCATCCATGTCGGTCTTCTTCTTGAAGATCCATTTGCACCCTACTTTCTTACGACCTGGTACATTGTCAACCAAGTTCCAAGCTTAATTTTCATACATGGACTATATCTCGCTGTCCATAGCCTCTTTCCATTTAGAAGACTCGGGGCCTACCATGGCTTCCGTGTAGCTATTAGGTTCATCCAAACTTACCAGTGTACTATCACTGATAAGTGTATCACCTTCCGCAGTAATATGGAAACCATAGTAACGCCTCAGAGGTACAGACTCGTCAGTTGGATCAACAAGATTTATCTCCTCAAGTTGATTGCAAGGGTTTGAGGTTCCTTCACCACTTGAATCTTGAATTTCTTCAAGGTCAATTTGCCTCCCACTATTTCCTTGGCTTATGAATTCTCTCTCGCGAAAGACTCGTCTCCTTATCATAAAGACCACATTATCACTAGGTCTCTAGAAGAGGTAACCAAAGGATTTCTATGGGTAGCCGATGAAAATACACTGCTCGCCTCGAGGTTCGAGCTTATCTTGAGTCTCGCGCCTCATGAAAGCCTTGCAACCCCAAATCTTGATGTGGTCCAAATTGGGAATTTTCCCAGTCCACATCTCGTGAGGTGTTTTGGCAACCTTTTTGGTAAGGACTAGATTAACGATATGGGCAGTAGTCTCTAAGGCATACCCACAAAATTAGATTGGTAGTGAAGCTTGACTCATCATGGAACGAACCATGTCCAACAAGGTTTGATTACGCCTCTCAGCCACACCATTAAGCTTTTGTGTTCTGGGAGGTGTTAATTGTGAGACAATCGCATATTCCTTAATATAGTCAAGGAACTCTGTACTAAGATACTCACCACCTCGATCGGATCGAAGCATCTTAATGTTCCCGCGTAGCTGATTATCCACTTCCTGTTTAAACTCATTGAACTTTTCAAAGGTTTCTGACTTATGCTTGATTAAGTAGACATAACCATATCTTTTATAATTATATTTAAAAGTCACATAGAAGCGGTTAGCATCCCTTGTGGCGGTTCTGAAGGGTCCACACACATCTGTGTGTACAAGATCTAATAAACCTTCACCCCTAGCTAGGGGTGTGCAAAAAACCCGCAAAACCGAAAAACCAATCCGATCTGGCCAATCCGAAACCGAAAAAGCGAAACCGAAGAAACTGTAACAAAAAAAAAACCGAAACCATAAAAACCGACTCTCTACGGGTCGGTTTCGGTTTGGATATGTAGGTATCCGCGGATACCCGAACCGAACCGTCATTATATATATATATATATATATATATATATATATATATATATATATATATATATATATAATATTAATCTTGTTTTCGAAAGATCCCAATGGTAAGACGAATGGCGCAAACAAAATTCAATTGACAATTTCCAATTTCACAGTTATATATTCATTTTTTTATTAATTTTATTAGTATAGTTATTATATAAATTATAATATATGGTATTTGAATTTAATACTAGTATTTTCTTTTTGACTTAGTGAGTTACAAATTTTTAAAAAGAAATCGGCCGAAATAGAGTTTGTAGTTTTGATTGAATTTTTTTTTTTTATTTAGCGGGTATCCGTGAACCAAACCGTGGTTACCCGCCTTCAAACGGTTCGGTTCGGTTCGGTTTTTTGACAAATTCGGTTCGGTTTCGGTTAGTGCACATGAGGTACCCGCCCTGTGGCCACAGTTTTTAATTTTATTACTATCCGAACCGAACCGCCCCGTGAACACCCCTACCCCTAGCACAGGTACCAGTGAAGGGTGACTTTTTCATTTTTCCAAGTAAACAAGATTCACAACTACCATATGAATTTAGGTCAAATGACTCCAAGACTCCATCATTTTGGAGTTAGCCTATGCGTTTCTTACTAAAATGTCCAAGACGACAATTCCATAATGATGCTTTATCCAAGCTAGTGGAAGAATCAATACACAACACATTATTTCCTAAGTTATCTACAACCGATACAATTTCATATACACCATCACAAGGTAATGCTTTAAAATAAAGAAGACTATTATTAAAAGCATTAATATCACCACATTCATTATAAAATGAAAAAGTAAATCCTTGTTTGTACAAACCGTGAAAGGAAATAATATTTCTTGCCATTTCAGACTAGTAACAACATTTATTCAAATCTAATCCAACCCACTACTTAGCAATAGAGAATAAAATCCAATCTTCGTAACAGGTGAAGCTTTCCTACTCCCCATGATCAAGTTTATCTTCCCATGCTCCACATTCTCACGTCTTCTTACTCCCTGCAAATCAGAACATATGTGAATACCACAACCTACATCAAGGACCCAAGAATTGGAATATGGTGAGTTATTAGACAATATAGTGTAAATACCTGCATGGTTGGGTTTCACTTTCCCATCCTTAACATCTTGGAAGTACTTTGGGTAGTTTCGCTTCCAGTGCGCCTTTTCATGGCAATAGGAGTATTCAACCTCTTTAGGGTTGGCAAAAGGAGTGACAGAACCACCTTTGGTTCTACTTGAAGAGGAGCCATCAAGAGACTTTCCCTTGGTAACCTTTGAAGGGCTCTTCCTCTTCTTCCCCTTACCTTGCCTGATAACCAAAATAGGAGCGGCGGTAGGGGTAGGAGTGGTAACAACCGATTTACCTTTAAGACCGGTTTTGGTGGTCTTCAAAAGTCCTTGAAGTTTGCTGAGTGTGACCTCCTCCTTGTTAATATGATAGGTCATTCGGAACTAATCATAACAAGAAGGTAAGGAGTGCAGTATGATATCAATAGCCTGTTGGATAAGGTGTCTAAGTCCATAACTATATTTGAGATGTACTTGACCCGACCCATCATGGTCCATTTGGGTTTCACTTCACCCGAACAATTTATATGGATAATCTTTTGAGAATAGTATAAGTTATGATTTATTAATATATTATAAGCTCTAATATATCAATATGAAATCATATTATTTAATTAGTATTGATCTAAAATTAATTTAGAACTAATTTAGTGATCAAAAGTGTGACTAATTAAAAATGGGCTCTTGTATTTATATAGTGTGGGCTAATGCTTATTTAGAATGGGCTAGGCTTGCATGGTAAGTCCATGGATAATCCATGGAGCTTTAACCCATGGATCTCATGGAAATGAAAGGTCATGTGTATTAGGGTTTATAGGAATGTAACTCTAATCCACCACACTATATAAAGGACTCCTTGGCACTTGAAATGGCACTAGTTTTGTGTGAGAGCTAAAGGTGGGCCGATTTCTAGAAGTGTTCTACTATTCTCTCAAGTTTCCAAGGTTTGTGGTGATTTGTGACTTCCATTTGAGGCATCCACATTATTGGTGCTAGACTCTCAAACTCCAAGCAATCAACCACTACCAAAAGATATGTAACTCTACTAGTTTTTTATGTTTCAAAGTTCCCCATGCCATGCTAGTTAGGTTAAGAACCTTGGAAAATCAAATTTGCATGTATCTTAGTAAAACATAGATCCAAGGTTTCTAGGGTTGTATGTACACCGTAGGAGTGTTAGAATGCTCAAAACCCATCAGTGGTATTAGACCATAGTCTTGTTTTCATGATACTTGATGGAAACTTGTTAGAAAAATCGATAAAACTGCTTTATGCATGGGGAGACTTGACGAGTCCATGTGATAATTCATCCAACTCATCAAGTAGGTTCTTGCACTCGACGAGTAAGAGGCCCTGAATGTAGTTTTTCGAGTTTTGCTGCTATAAATGGACTAGAAACATTACCCTAAACTGTTTTGGTCTTATAAAACTTGTTGTAGATGGTGTAATGGTTATGCTAATCCATTTACAATGGATATTATCAAAATTTCAAGTCTTATATGTGTTTTTTATGATTCTTGAAATTGTTGATATGAATGTTCATGAACTTATAAGTTTAGAAGATCATAGGAATTATTTGCAACCTGCTTGGTAGTTTAATTCTTGATCTTGATGTGTTGAAATGGAATCCATAATTTGTCCTCAAGTTATGGATTACCAAAAGTCTTTCTTTTAAACTCCATTAATAAACACATAGGTTACATAAAATGTAAAGTCTCTCATTTTAATAAATCATTAACTCATAAATTATGAAAGATGAAAAGTTTTGAAAGTTACAAAACTTGCCCTCAAGTTTTGGAACATGTAAAGTCTCACACACTTTGGCAAAACTTTAGTTCCAACCCTTCAAATTTTAACAGTTAAATTTCAACCCTGATACTTTATAATATTATAAGTTTAATAATATTTATATATGTATAAGAACAAGTCGTTTTACCGTTAGTAGGACTCATTCATGAAGCCGGTCTATAAGGGAGGTATAAGGTTGTTGCCTATAAAATGGCAGCTTAATGGGTGCCCACTCTCACCCACCGCTTCCTTGACTGGTGGAGGGTCGTTAGCCGAACGGGTAGGACAATGACTTTAAATCCTCATTAAAAGTATGATGATTATAAAGTACCTAAATGCTTTTATAAATTCCCAATCTTAGTTACTTTAGGAAAATGTGAATAAGATGCTAACCCATTGAATTACACTTTGCACTTTGATTATGTCGTTAGTGGAGCGTGTGTGGTTAACCGACACACTAACCTGTACTTCACAAGGTAGGAAAAGGGTGGATTAAGGTTTATCATAGATTGGTGCAGTGCATGTGGTTAACTGGCACATCGATTAGGTGATAAACATTAAGAGTACCAAGAAATTTGCATGGTTACTTCACACCTTGTTTTGTGATCCTCGGCATCCCAGTCACAAAACTTAAAGGGCACATTCGAGATTGAAACATGCCATTGAAAAGTTCAATGAATCTCAAAAGAATCTAGGAGTTTCAAAAACCAATTAAGACCTAATAATTTATTTCATTTTCTGGTGGAAATTGGTGAGTTGTCATTCACCTACCTTCAAATATTTTATAGCTAGGATTACGGCATCCCTCTTCTAAGTTATAAAATATTGTGTTGGGTCCTAGCCTTAATATTACATTTGGGTGTATTATTAAGGACTATCTTTATATCTTATCTAAACTTGTCCTTCTTTCTTTTCAGATGTCTTCCAACAATGCTGCTTCTTGATCAAACCCTACTGGCTCCTCTCTCATGAACCTTTGTGGGAGAGTCATCTTCAATGGATCCAACTTTATGGATTGGATCAGGAACATCAGGATGGTCACTCGGTATGAGGACAAGGAATATGTCCTCGACAAGTATCTTAAGGATCTTGATGAGTCGTGCGCTACTACAAAGGAGATCACTGAATTCCAGGCACATGAGAGAAATGCCACTAAAGTGGCATGTATCATGTTGGCCATAATGACAGCCGAGCTCTAAAAGTCCTATGAGGACTTTTATCCTTTTGAGATGCACCAGGATTTGATGGAAAGATACCATCAAACTGCTCGTCAAGAGCGATATGAAATCATCTCCTCCATGATAACAACCCGAATGAAGGATGGTGAACCAATCACGGGCCACATGCAGAAAAATGCAAAGATTCATGGACCGTTTGCTGAAATTGAATGTAAACTTTTCTGAGGAGTTGGCAATTGACATCATTTTACATTCCTGACCTTCTTGTTATGATTAATTCCGAGTGACATACCACATGAACAAGGAGGAAGTGACACTCAGCAAAATTCAAGGACTCTTGAAGACCACCAAAAGTGGTCTTAATGTGACAACCCAAGTTGTTCCGTTACATTTCCCCGTTACCGTTAACGGAATATCCCAGTTTATAAAAGTTCCGTTAATTAGAGGTCGTCAATTTAATAAACATTCCATTTGTTTACATTTAATATGCCGTTAAGTTGTGATAAAAGGAAATAAAAACACATAACACCTATTTCCATTTATTTGGAAAATGTTAAGTTTTATTGTTACGACCACTAAATCGGGTGCGACCAAAAGCCCCGTATAACTGCAGTATTGGGTAAAATTCCACTGAGCCCCGAATCAAAACCCTATATAAGGGTGAGTGGACTCCATTTGGAGCTTTTCCACCCTCTCTCTCTATACTCTCTCGCTAGACCCGTTTTCGCCCCAAATCCGCAACCAAACGCTTCCAAATTGTAAGTCCGCTTACCCTAGCTTAATCTAAACATATTGATTTGTGTTTATAGCTAAAAATCCGGACATAGAAGCTGTTAGAATGGAGTTTATGGCCTAAGCCCCTCCTTAGGCCGTAAACCCATTAAACAAGGCCAAAATGACCCAAACTTGTCTCTAATGGCTTGGAAATAAATAGAGGAATTAGCCTAGGAGTGTTTGCACATTTAAAACAATCATTTAGGGGCATAAAAGAGAGTTTACGGCCCAAGCACTTGCTTAGGCCGTAAACACCTCTAAACCTTGTCTAAATGTCCCAAATACACTCCAAAATCACCCTAGGGCTTAACACATAAATTGGGGGTTTATCCTCTTGGGTTTATATCACTTAAACATAAGGAATGAGAATGTAAAATGGAGTTTACGGCCCAGGCTCTTTCCAAGTCCGTAAACACCTCACTAACATTCAAAAGTGCCCCTAACACACTCCTAAAACACCCTTAGACTTTATACATAATTTAGGGACTTAGTATTTGGGGTTTGGACTAATTAAACACATCAAAATGATGGGTCAAAAGGAGTTTACGGACCAGGCATGTACCAAGTCCGTAAACACCCTTAAACATGCCCAAAACATTAATTTTGTCCCCCAAATGGCCTTAGACTATTACCAAAATGCTTAGGAAATTACCCTCCACCACTTAAGCCTTTAAAAACACCAAAAGAAGGTATGTATAGGAGCTTACGGCCGTAAGCTCTCTTGATTATGTCCGTAAACTCCTCAAAGGGGCCATTTCATGCCTTAAACCCATTTACACAATTGATATTTGAGCCTAGCATAAATCTACAATGGATATGAGACACTTTAGCACACTAGATACCCTCACCATGAGTTTACGGCCATAAACTCATGGTGAGTAGTACCTGGGCTGTAAACTAAGTGCTAAAGGTTTACTCTCGGAGAGTAAACTCCATTCCTAGGTCATACACACCCTTAAACGCTACCAGGGACACCCAAACACTTAACCAAAGTGTTTTCCGCTCCTGTGAGCGCGTATATTTGTTTAATTAGTATTAAATATACTAATTGTATGTGAACATATGTTATCATATGTTAAATAGGTCATTGTGTGTGTTCAAGTCCTTGCGTGACACCGAACGCCCAAACGACACCTTCGTCGGACCTACTTACACCAGGTGAGTTCATACCCCTGAATGAACCTTTTAAATGTTTTTACATGTTTTATAGGGGGGGAATACAAGTTAAACATGCCAGTTATCACATCAATCACATGTGATTGATAACCCGCATGCATAAGATTTTACCATACTTTATACTGTTTTACCGAGTAGGACACTATAATGGTTTTCTAAAAGGTTTTCATTCGTTTCAAAACTCTTACTTATATTGTTTTGTCTAAATTCATTCTAAACTGATTTATGAAAGATTTCCAAAGGTTTTCAAACACGTTTTTACAAAAGAATACAAATTGTGATTTTCTCCGAATATAAAGGTTTTTCATCAAAGTTTCTCTTTCACGACGTATACTTTTACTTATTAGATACTGCTGCTTCGCTTATACTTATTTTATACTACTACTTAGTAACGCTTTCACTTATACTTGTAGTCGCTTATACCGATAGACACTCTTACTTCGCTTATTGTCGTCTCTACTTCGTGATACGCTTATACTTGATCGACACTCCTACTTCACCTGCGACCTTTTCTACTTCACTTGTTCGACACTCTTACTTCACTTGCGACCACTCCTACTTCACTTATTAGACACTCCTACTTCACAAGAATCACTTCTACTTGATACACACTCAGTCATACTTAGATATATGTCTGTGCTTATATAGGTACATATAAGTAATGATTGAAAGACTTAGGAAGGCTCGTCCGCCCTATTTCCTTTTCTTCGTTGAGATGTGGTCTGGTGGGATTGGATGGCCGTCCTAAGGTCATTTGACTCATTAGTTATATATTATATATATATGAGTATGGACATATAGGAATTCTCTAGTCAGTTCAGTTAAGAGTCTCTACCTCTGGTCTACACTTACATTAGAAACCCACTATCGGGAAGTCTCTACCTCTAGTTCAGCACTTACACACTACCCACTATTTGGAAGTATTTACCCACTATTTGGGATGCATATTCAGGACAAGGCCTTCTCCGTCGTCTAGTTGGTAACCAGAGTCTCCTGTAGGGAGAGCGGACATTGTGTGTATAGATCTATACGGGATTGACAACCCCGCACCCAGATTGCTAGCTACAGTCCCGGCCTACCAAGCCAACGGGTGACAAATGTCACATTTTAGATGCTTATAGGGCGTCTGGTACTCTAGTCAGTATGGTTACGAGTATCCCGGGTTACCTTATAATTCATTGGCTTTAAGGTAACGGTATTTCGCCAGCAATTTACACTGTATGCTGGTAATTCATTTTCAGAGTCACACTGTTTTGACCTTACAAGACGTATCTTTCATTTGATACTGTCTGGGGTCTGTCTCCTCTATTTTGACCTTACAAGACGTATCTCTCATTTGATGCTGTCTGGGGTCTGTATCCATTGTATTCACAGTATCCACTGAATTCACTGTATTCACTGTATTCGCTGTATTCACTGTTTTAGACCTTGCTAGACGTATCTTTCATTTGATATTGTCTGCGGTCTGTATTCACTGTTTTGGACCTTACCAGCTGTACCTTTCATTTGGTACCTTTTGGGGTCTGTGTCTCTATTTGTTAGACTGAACCAAGCGTGTCGTTCGTTCGATACTCTCCTGGAGTCTATGATTCCTTGCCTTAGTCAGCAGTCCTCACTGCTAAGGC
The DNA here is from genome assembly GCF_051521515.1 of Lactuca serriola. NCBI lineage: Eukaryota > Viridiplantae > Streptophyta > Magnoliopsida > Asterales > Asteraceae > Lactuca > Lactuca serriola. Next base: position 175,981,422 of record NC_136412.1, on the reverse strand, counting down.
ATATGTTATTTCCCTATTGTCTCTTGCTTTCTTTAATAATCAAATTCAGTATTTTGATAATGATAGCAATTAAGGGAAAACCACTTTTTACCACATAACACTGACCAGTCTTGGTAGAAGGCTGCTTTATTTAAAGAAAATGTAGGATTTTCTGGAAAGGACTCTAATACACTGAAATCTCTTAAACTACTACTTTTATTAAAGTTATTTGAATGAAAACGTCACTAAATGCTTGTGAACTCACCAGCATTTGTAAAAAATACTGATACTCGCTTTTCAAATAACTTGTATTCTTAGGTTAGCATTAGACAGGTACATCCCGGAGCTGTTGATGAAGATAGCTTAGTACCGCGCAATATTTATTCTATTACTTGTACTACTTTGATGTATTAATGTAATTATGTAAAACTATTACGACTAATGCAATGTTTTGTTGTACTTTGATTACTATAATGCATGTGTTGTGATACTTGATATGACGTCATCCACCCCAGAACGTTTCCGATGTTCCGGTTTTGGGGTGTGACACTTAAAGGTAAATCGGTTGTAAGCATGCCTACTCCTACCACGGCCCCTGTCATGGCAATTGGGAAAGGCAAAGTAAAGAAGAGGAAGAGCCCTTCGAAGGGTACCAAGGGAAAGTCCCTTGATGGCTCCTCTTCAAGTGGAACCAAGAAAGGTTTTGTCACTCCTTCTGCCAACCCTAAGGAGGCTGAATGCTTCTATTGCCATGAAAAGTCACAGTGGAAGCGAAACTGCCCAAAGTACCTGCAAGATGTTCACAATGGGAAAGTAAAACCCAACCATACAAGTATTTACACTATTTTATCCAATAACTCACGCCATTCTAAGTCTTGGGTCCTTGACACTAGTTGTGGTATTCACATATGTTCTGATTTGCAGGGACTAAGAAGAAGTGAGAATATGGAGCATGGGAAGAGAAAATTGATCATGGGGACTAGGAAAGCTTCACATGTCACCAAGATTGGAGTTTATTCTTTGTTGCTAAGTAGTGGGTTAGTGTTAGATTTGAATAAGTGTTGTTACTCGTCTGAAATGGCGAGAAATATTATTTCCTTTCATGGTTTGTACAAACAAGGTTTTACCTTTTCGTTTGACAATGAATGTGGGGGGTATTAATGCTTTCTTTAATAATGTTGTTTATTTTAAAGCATTACCGTGTGATGGTGTGTATGAAACTGTGTCAGTTGTTGATAAACGAGGAAATAATGTATTGTGTATCGATTCTTCCACTAGCTTGGATAAAGCATCATTATGGCATGTAAGCAAGAAACGCATAGGAGAACTCCAAAAGGATGGAGTCTTGGAGTCATTTGACCTAAAGTCGGATGATAGTTTTGAATCTTGTTTGCTTGGGAAAATGCCAAAGTCACCTTTCACTGGTACTTGTGCTAGGGGTGAGGGTTTGTTGGACCTCATACATACTGATGTGTGTGGACCCTTCAGAACCACCTCAAGAGATGCTAACCGCTTCTATATGACTTTTACTGATGATTTTAGTAGATATGGATATGTCTACTTAATCAAGCATAAGTAAAAAACCTTTGAAAAGTTCAAGGATTTTAAAGAGGAAGTGGAGAATCAGTTGGGCAGTAACATTAAGATGCTTCGATCCGATCGAGGTGGTGAGTATCTTAGTATAGAGTTCCTTGACTATCTTAAGGAATGTGGGATTGTCTCGTAATTGACACCTCCTAGGACACCACAACTTAATGGTATGGTTGATAGGCGTAATCGAACCTTGTTGGAAATGGTTCGTTCCATGATGAGTCGAGATTCGCTACCAATCTCATTTTGGGGGTGTGCCTTAGAGGTTTCCACCCATATTCTTAATTTGGTCCCTACTAAAAAGGTTGCCAAAACACCTCACGAGATGTGGACTGGAAAAGTTCCCAATCTGGACCACATCAAGATTTGGGGTTGCGAGGCTTTCTTGAGGCGCAAGACTCACGAGAAGCTCAAACCTCGAAGTGAGAGGTGTATTTTCATCGGCTACCCACAAAGATCCTTTGGTTACCTCTTCTACAGACCCAGTGATAATGTGGCTTTTGTAGCAAGGAGAGGAGTCTTTCGCGAGAGAGAGTTCATGAACCAAGGAAACAGTGGGAGGCAAATTAACCTTGAAGAAATTCAAGATTCAGTTGGTGAAGGAACCTCAAACCCTAGCTATTAACCTGAAGAGGAAACTCCTGTTGATCCGACAGAAGAGTCTGTAGCTATGAGGCGTTCCACGAGAGTTAGGAATACACCTGAGCATTACTATGGTTTCCATATTACCACGGAAGGTGATACACTTATCAGTGATAGCACACTGGTAAGTCTGGAGGAACCTAATAGCTACACGGAAGCCATGGCAGGCCCTGAGGCTGCTTAATGGAAATAGGCTATGGACAGCGAGATACAGTCCACACATGATAATTAAGTTTGGAACTTGGTTGAGAATGTATCAGGTCGTAAGACAGTCGGATGCAAATGGATCTTCAAGAAGAAGACCGACATGGGTGGTAATGTACAAACTTATAAGGAACGAATGGTTGCAAAGGGCTTTTCTCAAACTCCGAGAGTTGATTATGATGAGACCTTTTCACCAGTAGCAAAGATTAATACTACTAGGGTTATGCTAGCCATTGCTGCATTTCATGACTATAAAATATGTCAAATGGATGTCAAAACTGTTTTCCTTAATGGAAAGTTGGCTGAGGATGTTTACATGAGTCAGCCAGAGGGTTTTGTCAGAACAGAGTACCCTAATAGAGTGTGTAAACTTGAGAAATCTATGTACAGATTGAAACAAGCACCTCACAGATGGAATCTTTGTTTTGATGAGAAAGTCAAAGAGTTTGGATTTTCGAGGAGCTAAGATGAATCTTGTGTATATGTCAAGGCTAGTGGTAGTATAGTTAGATTTTTGGTACTATATGTGGATGACATACTAGTCATAGGAAATGACATCCCAACCCTGCAGGAAGTGAAGTCCTGGATTGGGAAGTGTTTCGCTATGAAGGACCTTGTAGAAGCTGCCTATATCCTAGGGATAAGGATTTTGAGAGAAAGGAGTAAGAGACTAATTGGACTTAGTTAGAGCACCTATGTGGATAAAGTGTTGAAAAGGTTCAACATGCAGAACTCCAAGAAAGGTGAGTTACCGATCCAGAGTAACGCCAGATTGAGTAAGACTCAAAGCCCGAGTATAGACGTTGAGATAGCAGAGATAAGTAGAATTCTATATGCTTCCGTTTTAGGATCGATCATGTATGCTATGACTTGTACTCGTCCAAATGTGGCTTTTGCGTTGAGCATGGTTAGCAAATATCAGGGGAACCCTGGCAAGGCTCACCGGACAGCAGTAAAGAACATTCTCAAGTACCTGTGGAGGACTAAGGACTGGGTCCTTACCCTCAGTGGGAGTGATGACTTGAGTGTAGTAAGGTATAGTGATGCTAGCTTCTACACTGATAGGGATAGTTTCCGCTCTTAGTCAGGCTGGGTCTTTACCTTAAAAGGAGGAGCAGTTACTTGGAAAAGTTCCAAGGAAGAGACAGTAGCTGATTCAACTTGCGAATCAGAGTATATAGCAGCAAGCGAGGCAACAAAGGAGGCTATGTGGCTAAAGAACTTCATTGGAGACCTTGGAGTTGTACCAACAATAAAGGTGCCTATGGTGATTTTTTGTGATAGTGAAAGTGTTGTTGCCTTAGCCAAGGAACCAAGGGATCGCGGAAGATCCAGACACATCGACAGAAAATACCATTTTCTCGTGACAAAGAAGGTATCATCGGATGAGAACCCAACAGATCCCCTCATGAAGGGACTGAGCAGGGTTAACCATCTTCAGTATGCAAGGCGCATAGAGCTAAAGGGTGATATTACTTTTGGAAATTAGATAAATTTGAAATTTGTAAAGTGTAATTGACATTTGATGATAAATAAAAGTTGCTGTTTATTTATAAGTAAAGTGTTGCTATCTTTTGTCAATCGTTTATTATCATTTAAATTTGCATGTTTTGACTTCCAGAATAATTATGTTATATATCATATTATTTAAATTCTCCACATTCGGTCATATGTTGGAAGTAGATATGAATCAAGACTGTCATGAAGTTGGCTTGTAGATGTCCAAGGTACTAGACATAACAAGAGTTGCTACAACACTCATGAGTACTCATAAGTTCTAAGTATTGGATTCAACCCACGCTCACTTGTATCACTTCATGGAATTTATCTTGAGTGATCGTGAGACGGTAATATTATATAAGTCTTCAAACCTAGAGATATGATTTGTTGACTATGAGTTACTTATACATTGATTGTACGAAAACGCATTGGTAACTTGATGTTATAAAAAGTGCCTTTGTGTATGATTCAACAAGTAGTAGAACAAGCATATGAGTCGAAGTTTATCTGTTCCTTATTGGATTAGAAGCGATATCTGGGCCCCTCGATGATTTTGTGTTGACCCATGTACTGGGCCCGGTCAGAACTAAATTAAGGTGTTCAATTAAGTTATATGTCAAACAAATCGGAAATCGGGAAACAAACTGATGGACAATAAGTATGACATTGTTCCATGTATTTGTCCGGTTGATATCTAGAACAGAGGATTATATGATCCCTTATCTAAAATGGCGCTTCATAGTTCAACAAAATTTTAAGAGCTATGACTGCCAGTCTATTCCTGGAGTCATGCTTGCAATTATAGTTATTAGACTTATCCAAGTGGGAGACTGTTAGATAAGGTGTCTCAGTCCATAACTATATTTGAGATGTACTTGACCCGACCTGACATGGTCCGTTTGGGTTGCACTTCGCCCGAATAATTTATATGGATAATCTTTTGAGAATAGTATAGGTTATGATTTATTAATTTATTATAAGTTCAAATATATTAATATGAAATCATATTATTTAATCCGTATTGATCTAAAATTAATTTAGAATTAATTTTTTGATCAAAAGTGTGACTAATTAAAAACGGACTCTTGTATTTATATAATGTGGGCTAATGTTTGTTTAGAATGGGCTTGGCTTGCATGGTAAGTCCATGGATAATCCATGGAGCTTTAACCCGTGGATCTCATGGAATTGAAAGGTCATGGGTATTAGGGTTTACTTGAATGTAAACCTATTCCACCACACTATATAAAGCATCCTTGGCACTTGAAATGGCACTAGTTTTGTGTGAGAACTAAAGATGATTTCTAGAAGTGTTCTACTATTCTCTCAAGTTTCCAAGGTTGGTGGTGATTTGTGACTTCCATTTGAGGCATCCACATTATTGGTGCTAGGCTCTCAAACTCCAAGCAATCAACCACTACCAAAAGGTATGTAACTCTACTAGATTTTTATGTTTCAAAGTTCCTCATGCCATGCTAGTTAGGTTAAGAACCTTAGAAAAGCACATTCGCATGTATCTTAGTAAAACATAGATCCATGGTTTCTAGTGTTGCATGTACACCTTCGGAGTGTTAGAATGCTCAAAAACCATCATAGCCAACTCCTCGGGGAAATTCACAATCAACTTCAGCAAACGGTCCACAAACCTTTGCGTTTTCTGCATGTGGCCCATGATGGGTTCACCATCCTTCATCCGGGTTGTTATCATGGAGGAGATTATTTCATATCGCTCTTGACGATCACTCTGATGGTATATTTCCATCAAATCCTGGTGCATCTCAAAAGGATAAAAGTCATCATAGGACTTTTGGAGCTCGACTTTCATCGTAGCCAACATGATACATGCCACTTTGGTAGCATCTCTCTCATGTGTCCTAAAGTCAGCGATCTCCTCGGGAGTAGCAGTAGACTCATCAAGATCCTTTAGCTCCTTGTCGAGGACATATTCCTTGTCCTCATAACGAGTGAGAATCCTTATGTTCCTAATCCAATCATTGAAATTAGTCCCATCAAAGATGGCTCTCCCACAAAGGTTCATGAGAGAGAAGGAGTCGGTAGGGTTTGAGCCAGAAGCAACATTGTTGTAAGACATCTGAAAAAGAAGAAAGACAAGTTTGGAATAGATATATAAATGGTCATTAATAAGACACCTAAATGTAATATTAAGGCTAGGAACCAACACAATATTTTATAACTTAGAAGAGGGATTTCGTAATCCAAGCTATAAAATATTTGAAGGTAGGTGGATGACGATTCACCAATTTCCACCATGAAAACGAAATGTATTATTAGGTTTTAATTGTTTTTGAAACTCCTAGATTCTTTTGAGATTCATTTAACTTTGAATGGGATCTTCTAATCTCGATTGTGCCCTTCAATTTTTTGTTGGGTTTTGAGCAATCTAACACTTCCTAAGTGTGCATGCAACCCTAATAAACCTTGGATCTATGTTTGTCTAAATACATGCAAAATAATAATTTTCCAAGGTTCATAACCTATCTAACATGGCATGGGGAACATTTAAACATAAAAGAGTTAGATGAGATTACATACCTTTTTGATGAGATTGATTCTTTGGAGTTTGAGAGCCAAGCACCAATAATGTGAATGCCTCAAATGGAATCACAAATCACCACAAACACTTGGAAACTTTGAGAGAGTGTACACACACTTATATTTTCGGCCACACACAAGCACACACACTAGTGGCTATTTCATGCAACGTAAGCATGCTTATATAGTGTACATGGTTAGGGTGAAACCCTAATAACCCATGACCTTTCCTTTTCCAAGGACCCATGGGTTAAAAGCTCCATGGATCATCCATGGACTTCCATCCAAGCCTAGCCCATTAACAAATGAGTATTATCCCACACCATATAAAACCAATAGCCCATAATCTAATTAGTCTTCCTTTTAATCTCTAAATTAATTCATAATTAATTTAAGACTAAGACTAATTAAATAACATGACTTCATATTAATATGTTATAACTTATAATATATTAATAAACATATGTGTATAACTCTCATAAAATTATCCATAAATAGTTCGGGTGAAGTGCAACCCAAATGGACCATGCCGGGTCGGGTCAAGTATATACCAAATAAGTTATGGACTTAGACACCTTATCCAACAGTTTTGTGACTGGGATGCCGAGGATCACAAAACAAGGTGTGAATAACAATGCAAATATACTTGGTACTCTTAATTTTTATCACATAATCGATGTGCCGTTTAAGCACATGCGCTCCATCGATCTATGATAAATCATAAGCCACCCTTTACCAACCTTGTTAAATCCAAGTTAGTGTGTCGGTTAACCACACACTAACTTAAGCAAGGTGCAAAGTGTAATTTCATGGTATAGCACCAAATTCACATTTTCCTAAAGTAACTAAGATTGGGAATTTATAAAACATTTAGCTACTTTATAATAATCGTTATACTTTTAATGAAAATTAAAGTCATTGTCCTACCCATTGGGCTAACGTCCCTCCACCAGTCAAGGAAGCGGTGGGTGAGAGTGGACACCCATTAAGTTGTCATTTTATAGGCCACAACCTTATACCCCCCGTATAGACCGAATTCGTGAATGAGGCCTACTAACAGTAAAACAACTTGATCTTATACATATATATTATTAACATATAATACTATAAAGTAAAAGGGTTTAATTTTAACTTTTAAAATTCTAGGGATTGGAAATAAAGTTTTCTAAAGTGACTTCCTATGATCTACCAAACTCATAAGTGTATGAACATTCATATCAACAATTTCAAGAATCATATAAATACAGATAAAACTTGAAATTTTGATAATAACCTTTGAAATTGGATTAGCATAATCATTACCACATCAAAAAACAGTTTTTGTAAGTCCAAAACAGTTTAGTGTAATGATTCGAGTCCAATTCCAGCATGAAAACTCGAAAAACTGCACTCTGGACCTCCTACTCGTCGAGTGCACGAACCTACTCGATGAGTAGGATGAAGATATACTTGGACTCGTCAACTCCCCCCATGAACTCAGTGAGTCAACTCAATAGAATGCATATTTTTTGATTTTCTTCAACAATTTGCATCAAGTATCAAGAAAACAAGCCAAGGCTTTGATACACTGAAGTTTTTTGAGCATTCTAACACTCCTATGTTGTACATGCAACCCTAGAAACCTTGGATCTATGTTTTACTAAGATACATGCAAATTTGATTTTTCCAAGGTTCTTAACCTAACTAGCATGGCATGGGGAACTTGAAACATAAAAGCTAGTAGAAGAACATACCTTTCTTGTTGCTTGGATTCCTTAAGAACTTTGTAATCCTAGCACCCCAAATTTTATGCCTCAAATGTTTCACACAACACCACAACTCTTGGAATAACTTTGAGAGAAGTACACTCTCACTCAAAATCGGCTAGCCCTCCTTGTTCTTCACTTAGTGTCGATTTTGGTAGCCTATAGGGTCTTTATATAGTGTGTCACAAGTAGGGTTACACCATGTAAACCCTAATTGACATGGCTTTTCATTTCCTCCATGATCCATGGTTTTTAACCTCCATGGACCATCCATGAAGCACCCTATGGGTTTTAGCCCAATCTAATAAACAATGGATCATTAGCCCACTATATAAGAATGGATGATTTACACAATCAACCCGCATATGTTTAATTAGTCTCTTTTTGATCAAAAAATTAATTCCAAATTAATTCTTGATCAATACTAATTAAATAATATGATTTCATGTTAATATATATTATAACTTATAATATATTAACAAATCATAAGTGTCCTTATTCTCATTTTGTCTATTTAATTATCATGATGCCATGCAACCCAAATGGACCATGCCAACCGGGTCAAGTACATACCAGAAATAGTTATGGACTTAGAAACTTTATCCAACAATTTCAGCCTCTAAAACCAATTGTATGGGTTGATTTTGCTGATTATGGACAGATATATTGTTTCCATCCACGATCTCAAAATCTACACTAAACATTGTATGAACCGATATCTATATTTTAGATTTAACATCAATGAGTTAGAAAGACATCTACAAAATTTCAACACAATCAGACCATGTTTTCCCTTTAATCCAATCACTTGATTAAGATCGTGCAATGTTGTCAAAAATCCAAAAATTCCTTTATATCACTTTATTAGTGTGCTTGATCACATATGTTTCTATGATCAAACATGTTTGTAATCCCTTCCTTGTTAGTTTTGGATTAAGTGTATAAAACAATAACTAAATTGGTATATACTTGAATTAAAAGCAAAGTCCTTTTTGAGTTGCCCTCAAAACTAGTAATTGCCATAATGAATTTTGGAGAGAGAGGTTAATTTATTGGTTTATTATATGATTAATAAATAGCAATAAATAACTTATTAGTATATCATGAGATTAACATAATAATTAGAAATAGTATTATTTAAATAATAATTAATTAGAAATTAATTGACATTAATTTTGGGATTAATTTGATTAATTAAAAGTGAAAGGACCTAAATTGTAATTGTTTAATAGTTGACAAGAGAAGGATTCCGGAATGTTCCTAGGGTTGGTCGAATTTTTCTTTGTCGTCTAGGGTTTCTAGAATAATCCATGTGGATAATATGGATAATTAGGAAACTAGATAATTTCAGATTTAAAATAATATTATTTTATTTCAAATTAGGGTTCTAGGCTTTTTCTATCAGCTATAAATAGGACCCTTAGCCTATGATTTTAGGCCACTCATATTTCTAGAAGGATAGACGAAAATCTCATCCCCTCTCCTCTCTGCTCTCAAGTCTTCTATTAGGTTTTTGGTACAAACCATCATAGACATTGGATTTATGGTGATAGCTTTCCAAGAGATCAGAAGAAAGGAATTACTTTGATTATTTGCTATAATAACCAAAAGTTATGTAAATCCTAAATCCCTTGTAATTTCGATTATAGGGGGGCCTCCTTAGGTTTCTTGATGTTTAATTGTTTATTTCTCTTGATAGAGAAAACTTAGCTACAAGTAGGTTGCATATGAACTTAAGGGTTAAGTTTTTCCGCCACGTGTTTTAGTTATAACCTATAAAACCTATCAGGGGTATCAGAGCCAAAGTTTTCAATTAATGTTGCATAATGTTGAATAGATCAAAATTAGGGTTTATAGAAATTAAACCGCAAGGGATTAAATTTCGAAAAATGGCTAGGGTTTTGAAACGCTAGCCTCCACCCCTTAAAATTTCAAAAATTGCTAGGGTAACATAGTGTTGTCTAGTTTCCATAAGTATTGCTTTTAAAAGCCTTAAAATTTAAATAATTAAAATTGGATAATCCATACCCTAATTTTCGAAAATTAGATGGGGTTATGGATTAAGATTAAATTTGAATTATTTGATTAATTGTTTAATAGTAATAATTATTTAATTCATAAATGACTGAAATTAATTTAATTAATAGTTAATCAGAATATAAAGATTAAATCATAAGTGGTTTAAATGTTTAAATTTAATTGAATTAAAAAGTTTAATTTAGATAATTAAAAGTTTAAACCTTGTATTTTGAAATGTTTTAAAATACATGTTATATATATATATATATATATATATATATATATATATATATATATATATATATATATATATATATATAATTAAAAGTTAATTACTATATGTATAAGAAAAGTTAGTCAAATCATTAGTAGGTCTCATTCACGAAACCATGGTATAAAGAGGCTATAAGGTAGCGACCTCTAAAATGGTCGTTGAATGGGTGTCCACTCTCACCCACCGCGCTCTTACGTGGTGTAGGGTCGTTAGCCGAACGGGTTTGATAGGACATAATCTCATTAAAATTATAATGATATAAAAGTACTAGAACCTTCTTTAAAAATCCGAATTTAGTTACTTTAGGAAAAATGTGAAAAGTATGCTAATCCATGAAAACTCACATCATACTTTAATATGTCGTTAGTGGAGTGTGTGTAGTTAACTGACACACTAGTGGGAACTTGAAAGATAAATGATGGGCATCTCAAAAAGTATCGTTGTTAATGGAGCACATATGGTTAACTGGGACATTAATTGGAGATGACAAATGACATCGAGGTTGCCAAGAATGTTTGCATGGTTATTCACATTTTGATTGTGATCCTTCGCATCCCAGTCAAAAATACAAGAGCATAACCTGAGATTAAACATGTTATTGATAAGATTCAATGATCTCAAAACATCTAGGAATTTCATAGATTAAAATTGGTAAATTGTTTTACTCATCTTCATAAATTCGCAGTAAGATTATGGCATCCCTCTTCTTAGTCGTGAATTGTTATATTTGATCCTAGCCTTGAATATTTATTATGGGTTAATATTAAGGAAGTTATATTAACTAACTAAAACTTCTCTTCTCCTATAGATGTCTACCTCAAATGGTGATGCTTCTACTGCTTAAATCTCAACCAACAACAATAACTTCAACTTACTATCAATCCTATCGAAAGAGAAATTAGCTGGTCCAAACTACATGGACTGGATGCAAAATCTCAAAATGACTCTTCAATATGAGGTCAAAGAATATGAGCTCGAAAAACCTCTTGAAATCAATGATTCAATTGTTACTCCTGAAGAGCTTACCACTTATATAAAACACTATGACGACAAAACGAAGGTCGCTTGCATCATGGTTGCAACCATGGTACCTAAGTTTATAAAGTCCTATGAGGACTACTGGCCATACGATATGTGCTTGGATCTTGCAGAAAAGTTTCACAAGAAATCATGTGAAGAAAGGTATGAGATCGTCAAAGCATTGATGACATATAATTTGAAGGAAGGAGACTCTGTGTGCTCCCATGTATAGACAATGCAGGGATGTGTGGATCGTTTGGAAAAGCTTAATGTGTCTTTTGACAAAGCGTTGTCCATAGACATGGTCTCGAAATTTTTGTCCCCCAGTTATAATCAGTTTATCCTAACTTATCATTTCAAAAACACAGAAACCACATTAACCCAACGCCACAACTTTTTGAAAACTGTTGAGTCGGGAATGAAGAAGAATCAGACCCCTTCTGCAACAATTTCTCCTATCCTTGCCATCGGGAAAACAGAGGAAATAAGAGGAAGGATAATCCTCAATTGAAATAAAAGGGTAAGGCCCATGCTAGATCGTCTAGCAGTGGGTCAAAGGGAAAGCCCAATTTGAATATTTTTGTTGTTAGTGATCCCAAAGAGGCCACTTGCTACTGTTGCAAAAAAAAGGGCCATTGGAAAAGAAATTGCCCGTAAATACTTGCAAGACTTCAAGGATGGCAAGGTCAAGCCATCGTCGGCAGGTATATATACTATTCATGTCAATAACTCACAACTTACTCGTTCTTGGGTCCTTTATAAAGGATGTCGTTTTCACATTTGTTCTTATTTGTTGGGGCTAAGAGAAGTGATGAAGTGGAGTGTGGAAAAATAAATTTGATTATGAGTAATAGGCAATCTTCACCAGTTACCAAGATTGGAACTTAGGGTCTTATGCTCGGTGGTGATGTTTGATTAGATTTGGTTAATTGTTGCTATTTATCATAAATGACATGAAACATTATTTATTTTCATGCATTGTTAAGACAAAGTTATCTTCATTCATTTGATGATGTGAATGGTTTGATTTTAGTTTATAAAATGGTATTTTTGATGTTTAAAGCTTTTCCTTGTAAAGGTTTGTATGAAATTGTGATTTGTGTTGATAGCTTAGGTAATAGTGGATTTCACATTGATTCATCTAATGGTGTAGACAAAGCATGCTTGTAGCAGTGTACTCTTGGACACATTAACAAGAAACGCATCACACAATTCCAAAAGGATGGAGTGTTGGAATCATTTCACTTAAGGTCAGATGATGAATGTGAGTCTTGTCTTTTGGGTTAGATGAAAAAGTCACCTTTCATTGGGTCTTGTGAGAGAGGTGAAGGTTTGTCGGATCTCATGCACACAGATGTGTGTGGACCCTTCAGATCTAGCACAATGGATTCCAATCGATTCTACGTCACGTTACAAATTAATATACCATATATTTATATATCTACTTAATCAAACATAAATCAGAAACCTGTGAAACGTTCAAAGAGTTTAAACACGAGATCGAGAATCAATTGGGCAGGAAGATAAAGATGCTACGATCAGATATAGGTTGAGAGTATCTTAGTATCAAGTTCTGATATGCACAAAAGTACCTATTAGTTTTAAATTTCTAACCTAACAAACTTTTACTAACTATGCACCTATAGGCGGTGTACCTAGTTAGATTATAGTGTAGCTCAGATAAGTCGGTGTCGATCACAGGGAACGAAATTCAATTAATTAGATTAACTACTTCTAATTAAACTAAAAAAACAAACTATGATTTTAGGGGGTTTTACTGAGTTTTAAAGATCAAAACAACCTAATATCACCTGGCAAGCACGCAAGCAACGAAAACAATGTAACTTCAAGAATTAAAAGAATACTTCTGCCTAGATTTCATTTTCTCCTATGGTTAATTTCTTATGGATAGATTATATTGGTTACCAATTATCTAACTAGTATGACCAAATATCTAGGCCTACCAATTTATGAAGGACAAATCAATGATCATGCACAAGTTAACACCAAATTGATAATAGCACAAGTTGACTATGAGTGATACAAGTTACTCTCCTATGATCAATTCAAGAAACCAAAAACAAATTAATACTAATTATACTCTCTAACACACTTAAAGTTACTAGCTTTAAATACTTAAACTAAGATGTGATTAATCCTAGTTCTAATTATCTAATGATCACAAATAGTTAGAGGATAGATTCAAGCAATTAATATGATCAATTACCACACAAAATCTGATTTATAGGCAATATAAACTAGAACTAAAGCATGTTAGGGTTTATATATATATATATATATATATATATATATATATATATCAAACACAAATAAAATGAAATATAATCATCCAGTAATTGAAATCAACTCATAAGTATCAAGTTCATCTTCACCAAACAGAAGTTAAAGGTGTTTAGCCTATTATTGTAGAAGAAAAACACGGATCTAAGTAAACTAAGCTAGACATATGTTCAATAAGCAAACCAACTAGATGAATGATGAATATCTTCTAAATTTGCTTCAATATTTGAGCGCCACATGAATTTCGACTTTCATATGGGTTTCTAAGAGTTATTAATTGCAATTAACCTTAGAAAACCAAATGCATGCCTATGATTTCGACCTAATGTCCGAGATTTTATATTTTTGGAAATTTGACCACCATGTCCTGTTTAAGTACCACCAAGACATGGTCCTCATGTTTTTCCCATGTCTGCCAAGTCAGCGTATGGGTTGTGATTCTTCAATTTTCCACATTGTGGTTACGTCACCACAATGTGGTCTGAAGACAACTTTTCTTATTCTTTTGTTTTTACTCCCGTTTCTTGCTTCCAACTCCTCCTATGCTTCATTTTTGTCCCGAGCAAGTCTTTGCCGCTACAAAACATAATTTAAGCATAATAAGTATCTTCTATCCCATATTAAGTATCTTCTGTCCCGAGCAAGTCTTCGTCGCTATCCCACACTTGGCTTTTTCTTTCCCCCAAGCAAAACTTATTTTATTATCATCATATCAAGACTTTAGCAACCAACATCGCACAAGACAATCAATTTTGAGCATCTTCATTACTCCAAGTCTGAAACGCATGTATTTGTGTCTATATTTTCCTAAGAAGCTCTCCAATCCTAAATACTCACAATCTTCATAAAAACATATCCACTTCTTTTGAACAATGCTCATTTTATGCATCCCACCGAATCCATCACATAAAACATTCTTAACCTCAAGGTATTTTTGGTTAAGCCCCCAAGTATACAGATGGAAAAAAATAACCTAGAAATAAAAAGATCACAATAATAAATACTTGACAAATTTCCGACTTATTCTTGACTCTTTGATAATTTGGAGCTTTTCTTCATGATATTTCTTGATCATCATAGCTTTATAGACTCTTTTTCCTTCAAAAATTACCTAAAATTTGTGTGGTAAGGCTTGCACGTCTTGTAATATGGCTGGAAACAATGCTTCTAAGCTCTTCTCATGTGAATACAAATGTGCCAGATCAAAATAAATCAAAGAACCAATATTCAAATAAGGTGACGAACTGCTACCACGTCATGGGAAAGCAATGCCATGACGTAGTGTAAAGCTGCAAGTCGAATGGTTGAGCAAAATAAGATCACCACGACATGGTCTAATGATGCCATATAGTGGTGTAGTCAGAAGCAGTCACGATAAAAAAATTGCCACGACATGTTGATGACGTTCACGTCGTGGTGACTTCTTAAAAAACCTTTTTAGATAAAAAAAAATGCTTAGAATCTTCGTAGTGTTAAGGACTATTCGCAGTCTTCTTTTTTTTTTTAGTAACACGTTCTTTAAAATGCTTTTTCCACTCAACATGTGGGAACCCCACACTTATCTAAAAACATGGTCTTCAATTATATCTTCAAAAAGCTCACTTCTTCATCCATTAAGCTCCTCACCACTTCACTTACCTTAATTCTAAAACTACAAAATAAAACAGAAGGCAAGAGAAAAACTTGATCATTTGGTTAGACTAAAAATAAAAACTAAAATGAAAATAAAACTAAAAATGAAAATAAAACAAAATATGAAAAAGAAATAAAAAAACAAAATTGAAACTCTAAAAATCGGGTTGCCTCCCGAAAAACGCTTCTTTTGTTGAGGAGTCGTGAGTCGGACTCCTTCTCACTCTACGTTGTTGTAGTTGGAAGTGAGATCTCCTTTTGCTCCTTCCATTTACGTTTAAAATCTCGAACCCTTCTCTTGTAATCCTTCTTCGAATTATCCTTCTTCTTCTTATTGGCATTGTCTTCATATTTGGGTTTACCCCTTATCCTTGTTTCTTTGCCTTATTCATGGAACGCCCCGATTCTCAGGTATTGATGTAAATAATAATTTCTTTGGTTTTAAGTCCTACTCGACGAGTTGGTTGCCCTACTCGTCGAGTAGCAGCGGGGTGGAATCGCGTGTTTAGTGACCTACTTGCCGAGTCCATGAAGGGACTCGACGAGTAGGAGCTGGCAGATGAAACCCTAATTCTCGGGGTTTTTCACCCTATTTAAAGAGGCTTAAGCCTCCCTTGGCCTCTTTGTAGTCCTTGAGAGCTCATAGAAACCCTAATTTTTGTGGTGCTTCATTCTTGTGTGTTTTGAGTTTTGGAAAGAAGGTTTTTGGAAAGGAAGAGCTTGGAGGGCAAGAGACTAGGAGCAAGAAAGGCGTGGGAATCAGAAATCTACCTCAGTTAGCATCATTTGGAGGTATTAAACTGTCACCTTTAGCTCATTTTCCTTCTAGACCTCATTTGGTTGAGATCTAGGGTTTTTATGGTTTGATTGTGATGATATTATGGGATATGAGCTAGATCTGAAGTTGTAACTTTAGATGTGGAACCTTCATGGGTCCTAGAGTCATAAAGCTCTGAGTATGACCATGTATGAAGCTTTCCTTGAGAATAAAACCCCATTGTGAGCTTGGATTTGACATTTAGAGCCTTTTTAGCTATGCATGCACGTAAAGTTTGCAGCTTTACGTGAAAAGCATGCCTTAGGAGGTTGGATCCATAATTTGGAGCCATTGCATGGCTTAAAAGAGTCTGTATGGCTTAAGGACTGAAGGAACTTGGCGAGTCGCAAGGTTAACTCGGCGAGTCATATGAAGATAGGCCTGGACCCGACGAGTTGGATGAACAACTCGGCGAGTCCGATGAAGATTACCATAGAACTCGACGAGTTGTATGAACAACTCAGCGAGTCGGTTGAAGTTTCCCCAACTTATGTATGCGTGTGTAACCGTCGAGTTGCAAGAAGGAAACTCGACGAGTCACTCCGGTGACTCGGCGAGTGGGCAAGTACTTCAAGGAACTCAGCGAGTAGCCGAGGGTACTCGGCGAGTAAGGGTCAACATAGACTGTTGACCTTGACTGATGACTTTGACTTTGACCAAGGTTGATTAGTTGGTTTATGGGGCACCTTGAAAGGTTAAGAACTGATGGGTATGATTGTATTGTGGTAATAGGTGGTGGAGTTTTTGGCAGTGATCCGAGAGTTGGAGTTCATCTACCGAGTCGGCGTCTGCAAGGTGAGTTATCCTAACTGTATAAAAAGGGTCTAAGGAACCAAGGTCGGCCCTTTAGTTGTTATGGTTATGATATAATATGTATGAGATTATGATCTGATAGATCGGAATCAGGATAGATAGTATGTTATGTTTTTATGATCCTTAAGGATAGGTAGGTTAGTGGCCTGCTGGGCCGGTGCTCTAGTTATGAGGGATTGCTATGATTGATGATCAGTAAGGTAGATATATTTAATGTCTTTATATGCCAGTACATGTTAGTTATGCGCACATGATTATTTGTTCATTGGTTGGGTTGAGGCGGTCCTGCTTTGTGCTGAAGGCCAACATACCCTATGAGCGGTCTGGGGAGATTGTAGGCCCTGTAGGGCGGTCCAGTTAGGCCGATGGCCCAATATGCATGTTGATTGATTGATTAATATGGATATGATATTATCAGTGTGGTATTGGTATGTTGGGGGTAGCTCACTAAGCCCTCGGGCTTACAGTTTACAGTTATTGTTTCAGGTACTTCCGGAGATCATGGCAAGGAGAAGACATGACCGTACCGCTCCTCATCCTTATGATTCTGACTTTTGGGACACCCTGATTGAATAATGATTTGAAAACATTTTTGTAAACAATACTATTGGGGTTTTAATCATGATTGAAAATTTTAAATTTGGCGTAAAACTTATGGATGTTACAAGTTGGTATTAGAGCCTTGGTTTGAGTGAATTGAAGGAACACTCGTGTGAATCCTGTCTCAAATCAAGAGAATGGTCAGAAAATAAAATTTTAAAATAGTTTTCAAAATAAAGGATGGAGGATGCAGAGGATACGATAAGCCGGAGTCGTAAGTAAACGCTAACTTACCATACAGTTATTTGAGATTAGAACAACATGCTAGTGGTAGGCTAGGGATCTTCACGAATCGCATAATAGACTTGCCTGATTATATGATGCCTACTAGCCTAGCGTTTCTTGTATATGGAATTGACATCATTACTGTAGTTGTTAGTGTAGGCATCACGGTTATGCACAATCAAGATCTTATAGCCTGAGAATATTTGATTCAGTCTTCGGATAGGATCAAATATTCGAAGGTCTATTGGGTCCAATGTTATGTGTGGCTAGCATGCACTAGCGCTGCAGGGGCTGATGGAAGTTTCATGGATGTGTGAGTTGTGGGACCAGTGAGGTCAGTTGCGAGATAGGTAATGCTCCCCTAAGAGCGAGTGTTGAGCGCATATTATGTTGATGATAGTGTTAGTGTGTTGCAGTGATACTTGAGACAAATATAGGTAGGTGTGGAAGGTAGTATGGGCTCGTACTACTAAAAGGACAAGACCCATACGCGTAGCAAGGAAGTCACGACCCCTAGGGTTTGTAGGTGTTGTTCTCCCGAGATTATGTTGTTTATCTGATGTCCTGAGTGCATATTTCAGTATGGTGGTGATGAGACGTTTTGCTGCTAGGTCCGGATCAGGATCCAGATCCGGATCAGGGTCAGGGTCGGGTGACGGAGGGTCAGAGGTCCTGGAAGCACCTGAGCCCGTGGTTCAGATAGGGACAAAGGAGTTGGATGCCAGGATCTGGGAGATTCTGCATGATGAGGCCGCTGCGGCTTTCCGAGCGCAGCTGCCGGAGGTGTTTGGGTCGATTAACACCATGATGGTTGAGTACTTTGATGAGCGATATGCAGCTCTAGCAGAGACAACAGCCGCTACAGTCACATCGGCTGTAACCGCGGAAGGGATTGTAGGAGGAGTCGGCAGGGCTTTCCAGTACCGAGACTTCGATAACACGAAGCCCCCAACGTTTGATGGTACATATGATGCGATTAGGGCTATGAGGTGGTTATCTGATGTGGAGGGCTATTTCTTCACATGCTCATGTCCGGCTAACCAGAAGGTTAGGTGTGCCTTGAACCTGTTGAGGCTCGGGTCAAAGGACTGGTGAAGATTGACGACAGGGTCGTATACTAATGACCAGCGAGCCGTTCAGGGATATGTTCCGCACCCATTACGTTCCACGGGTTGAGCAAGAGGGGAGTCTATGATGGAGATTACCCACATGTTCACGGAGAGGGCTATGTTTTTCCTGGAGTTTGCTTCAGTGCAGTCTCAGATGACTCGTTATCTGAGTATGCTCAAGACGGATATTCAACAGTTTTTGGCTACATAGTGTTGTGATACCCTCCTGGATCTTCAGGAATCCGCGAGGCGGCGTGTGTTAGAGATTGAGCAGCAGTTAAGGGAGCAACATCAGGTTTCGGCATAGTCTGAGCCGGCACCTAAGCGGTCTAAGACCGCTGATACTCGGACCGGGGGTCAGTAGAGTCGCGCTTGTGGAAAGTGTTGTCGAGGTCATTATGGGGTTTGTCGAGCGGGAGGTGGTTGCCACAAATGTGGCAACGAGGGGCATTATGCCAGGGACTCTTGTTAGTCTGCCCCTCCAGAAGATGTGAGGATTTTTTCCATTATCATCAGGTTGGTCACGTGAAGACCAACTGTCTGCGGCTTGCTGCCAAACCGGCACATTGTTCTGCATCGACTACTTTGAGGATTGGGGATGGGAGGCCAGTCAAGGTGGAGCCTCCGAAGGCTCAGGGGCGTGCCTTCTAGCTTATGGCCAAGGAGGCCAAGGCAGCACCAGATGTGGTTGCTGGTATGTTTCTATTTCTCTGTTTCAGTTATTATATCTATGTTATGCTTATTGGTTGTACTTGTGTTTAGGTACGCTTTTAGTAAATTCTTCGCTTGCTTTGGTATTATTCGACTCAGGGGCGAGTCGATCATTTGTATCTCTGGCTTTCAGTAGAGGATTCAGTGTGCCGGTGGATGAGCTTGATTGTCCGTTGCGAGTGTCGATCGCCAACGAGCACGGGGTTTCTGCTTCTTCGGTCTACCGGGGATGCGAGTTGGATATTTTTAGGGTATCTTTCCCGATAGACTTGATCCCTATTCCCATGAGGGAGGTATGCGTGATAGTAGGGATGGATTGGCTTAGTCGATTTGGTGCCATGATCGAATGTGAGGGACATCAAGTGGTGGTTCGAACCCCAAGTGGGGGAGAATTGGTGGTATATGGCGAGGGCACAAGGATCAGATCAGGGTTTTGTTCGACAGCCAGGGCTTGGCAGTATATTCAACAGGGGTGTGCCGGTTATTTAGCATATGTGGTGGATACACGAGATAGGGGGCAACCCTCAGTCTCAGAGGTCCCAGTGGTTAGGGAGTTTGTTGACGTGTTTTCGGAGGAGTTGCCCGAAGTGCCTCCGGAGAGGTAGGTTGAGTTCAAGATTGATCTACTTCGAGGTGCGGCCCCAATCGCCAAGGCGCTGTACCATCTGGCACCATCTGAGATGCAGCAGCTGTCATCTCAGCTGCTGGGTAAGTAGTTTATTCGTCCGAGTAGTTCTGTAACACCCATAATCAGAAAGACCAAGAAAGGAAAGGAGAACCCTAAGTCAAAGGGGTCAACTCGTCGAGTCCAGGGAGGAACTCAGCGAGTTGGAGCGGGATCCGGGGGATCGACTAAGTAGCCGACTCAGCGAGTCAGCAAAGAGGACTCAGCGAGTCCGGTATTAAGAGGGAAACCCTAAATCCGGGACTCTTTGCACTATTTAAGCATCTCATTGTCTCCCTTAGGGTTCCTTACAACTTCTCTCATCCAGAATACCGAACCCTAGCCACCATATTCGTTTTTGAGCAAAGATCTAACCTTGGTGTTGTGATTTGAAGCTTGGATGAGAAGGAAGTTCATAGTGGTGCAAGAGGAAGCATTGGATCCAGAGTTGGTGTGACTTTTCAGAGCATTTGGAGGTAAGAAGTCGTTACCTTCACTCTTTTGCACATAGTTTTCCCCTTGTTATGAGATTTGGGGCTTTTATGCCATGTCCTTGAACCATTTTGAGTTAGAGCCCAAATCTGAAGTTGCTACTTCAGATCTAAGTGTATTCTGGCCTAGAGAGTCATAAAGTATCAGCTTTGGGGGTGTAGGTGAAGCATGGTTGTCTTAAACCCGAGTTTGGAGTGTTTTGGGCCTAGATCTCTTTAGCTACACGTAACGTTTGCACCTTTATGTGAGGGATAGGCTTTGAAAGAGTAGATCTACAGTTTGGAGTTCCTGCATGACTCAAAAAGCCTCTAAATGTACGAAGGACTGAATAGACTCGACGAGTCCTTCGAGTGGACTCGGCGAGTAGTATGAAGATTAGGAGGAACTCGATGAGTTGGATGAACAACTCGGCGAGTCTGTTGAAGATTTCCTGGGACTCGGCGAGTCTGTTCTTGGACTCGGCGAGTCAAGTCGTGAAACCCTAAACCCTTCAAGTTATGACTCGGACCAGTGAGTTGAGTGGGGACTCAGTGGGTTGGACAGGTCAGGACTAAAAAATCGGTAGACTCGGTGAGTCAGGGGCTGACTCGGCTAGTCGAGTCGTGAATGAAAGGATTCTGAGCTAATGAACTCGGCGAGTCAGTAGGCAGACTCGGCGAGTAGGGTTGACCTAGAAGGTCGACTTTGACCAGAGTTGACTTAGTTGACTTTTGGAGAACAGTTAAGCTAAGTGATATATGTTTTGTTATTGGTAGCTCGTGGAGCTAGTGGAGCAGCAGCTCAGGGAGTTGTCGGTCAGCATCCAGAGGGGTTTCCAGCAAGTTCAGCAGTACGAGGTTAGTTTCCCTTTATGTGAATGGGTCTAAGGCCACAATGCCGACCCATATAGATATGAGTAGGAAGACCCAGGGGTTAGCCCTAGGCACGGTATGCCAGTGTGATAATTAGGACCAAGGTCCATCAATAGCTGGCGGGTGCCCAGGGAATGGTTTGCATGATAGACTATACTTGTTGTTTGTGTGATACTTGTATGTGCCTGGTAGGGAATTGAGTATGGGCGAGGTCCCGTATCTCACCAATAGCAGAGTGTGGACGGTGTTCCACATCTCATTAGCAGGAGAACAGGGGCGAGGCCCAAGTTACGGAAAAAGTGAGTGTGGGTTGGGCTCGTATCTCATTATCAGTAGGAGCGTCGACGGGATTCCCTGACTCATCAGTAGCAGGACAAGGGCGAGGCCCAAGATAGGCGAGGCCTCAAGACAAGATTTATTAGTATATGTTAGCTAATGTGTTGTGATATGCCTATGTGTTAGTATATGTTAGCGGGCGAGGCCCAGTGACAGGTGAGGCCTAAGTGAAACAGATCTGTATCCGAGCGTGGCTCGAAGCCAGGCGGGGCCTGGAGCGGCGGCGCCGTTGTAGCGGGCGAGGCCCGAAGTAGCGGGCGTGGCCCAGTATATGCTATATGTGTTTGTGCTGGGTATGTGGTAGGTTGGGGAACTCACTAAGCTTCATGCTTACGGTTTTCAATTTTGGTTTCAGGTACTTCCGGTAGCGGAGGGAAGAGCTCGGGGTGATCGCATGGCACACACCATAGATTAGTCAGTCTGGGATTTTTACTCTGATAATGAACATATATTTTGGAAATGATACTCTGAATTCATGTTATCACTTATGATATGTTTTTATGAATATGGCTTTGGTAATGATTTAAAGAAAATTTTTGGTACGGATTTTGGGATGTTACAAGTTCACCCTGGGGAGCACCCATCCTCTTCGTTAGGAAGAAGGACGGTTCGCACAGGATGTGCATCGACTACAGGGAGGTGAACAAGTTAACGGTGAAAAACCGTTATCCACTCCCGAGGATAAATGATCTTTTCGATCAGCTGTAGGGTGCATCTTGATTCTCCAAGATCGATTTGAGATCCGGATATCACCAGGTCAGGGTGAGGGAGGAAGATGTGTAGAAGACCACGTTCCGGACTCGTTATGGTCATTACGAGTTCGTGGTGATGCTGTTTGGTCTCACCACTGCACCGGCTGTGTTCATGGAATTGATGAACCGAGTATGTAGACCGATTCTCGATCGCTCGGTTATTGTGATCATAGATGATATCTTGGTGTATTCCAAGACCCGAGAACAACACGAGGATCATCTCAGGGAGCTGTCGGAGGTTCTGCGGCGAGAACGACTGTATGCCAAGTTCTCGAAGTGTGAGTTTTGGTTACGAGAGGTCCAGTTCCTTGGACATCTTGTTAACCAGGAGGGGATTTTGGTCGATCCGGCCAAGGTGGAGGCGGTTATGCAGTGGGAGATTCCGAAATCTCCCTCAGACATTAGGAGTTTCTTGGGTTTAGTAGGGTACTATCGGAGATTCATTCGAGATTTCTCCAAGATTACAGTACCCCTCACTCGTTTAACGAGGAAGGGGTGGATTTCCGATGGGGCCCTGAGCAGCAGAGGGCATTTGAGACCCTCCGACGGTGTTTATGCAAGGCGCCGATGCTGACACTCCTCGAGGGAGTCGAGGATTTTGTAGTATTTTGTGATGCATCCATCTTAGTCCTGGGGGCAGTTCTCATGTAGAGGGGACGAGTGGTAGCTTATGTATCACGGCAGCTGAAGCCGCATGAGACGAGATACCCTACGCACGATCTTGAGTTGGGAGTGGTGGTTTTCGCTCTCAATATTTGGACACATTATCTGTATGGGTTCCGTTGCACTATATATACGGATCACAAGAGTTAAAGACACATCATGGATCAGCCAAATCTTAACATGAGGCAGAACAGGTGGCTGGACGTGGTCAAGGACTATGATTGTGAGATCCTTCACCATCCAGGTAAAGTGAATGTGGTTGCGGATAACGGTGGATTCCCCGCTTGTGATCTTGATTACGGATGCTCAGGTTGAGGGATGAGATCAGAAAACTAGAAGTTAGAGAGGATTAAGAGCGAGAGCGCCCGATTTGTTCAGGGTAGCCGTCGGTTATTGAGATGATACGGTCGGATTTGGGTTCCGATGTCTGGAGGGGTCTGCCAGACCGTGATGGAAGAGGATCATAAGTCTCACTTTTCCATTCACCCAGGGGCCACCAAGATGTACCGCGATTTGAGTATGAATTATTGGTGCCCTGGTATAAAGCGAGAAATCGCTTGGTATGTGGTGAGGTGCTTGACCTGTAGGATGGTCAAGGTCGAGCATCAGAGGCCGCATGGTAAGCTACAACCTCTGGAGATTCCCATGTGGAAATGGGAGCAGATCACAATGGACTTCATTACAAAATTGTCAAGGACGGAGAAGGGGTCTGATGCTGTATGGGTCATCATGGATCGATTGACCAAGAGTGCCCATTTCTTGGCCATACGAGAGAGTTCGTCGGCTGAAAAACTAGCCGACATGTACGTCCGCGAGGTTGTCTCTCGCCATGGGGTCCCAGTCACCATTGTCTGCGATCAGGATGTCAAGTTTACTTCCCGTTTCTAGCAGAAGTTCCATGAGGAACTGGGTACGCGGCTGCATTTTAGTACGACGTTCCATCTGCAGACTGATGGTCAGAGTGAGCGGACCATTTAGACCCTTGAGGATATGTTGAGGGCGTGCATCATTGACTTTGGTGGGAGTTGGGATTCCCACCTACCGCTTGCAGAGTTCGCCTACAACAACATCTATCATTCCAGTATTGGCGCCCTACCATTTGAGCTGTTGTATGGGCGGAAGTGTAGAACCCCAGTCTGCTGGGGTGAGATTGGGCACAGGGTGATGGGTAGGACGAAGGTAGTTCTGCAAACTACCGAAAAGATACAGCAGATTAGACAGCGATTGCAGACCGCTCAGAGTTGACAGAAAAGTTATGTCGACCGACACCGATCTGAGTTGGAATTTCAGGTGGGTGACATCGTACTTCTGAAGGTTTCACCCTGGAAGGGTGTGATCCGCTTCAGGAGGAGGGGAAAATTGGTCGCCTGTTATATTGGGCCGTTCAGGATCATTGTCAGGGTTGGAAAGGTGGCTTATAGGCTAGCGCTTCCAGAGGAGCTTAGCCGGATCCATAGCACGTTCCATGTTTCGCAGTTGCAAAAGTGCATCATGGACCAGGAGGCAATAGTATCGGTTGGATGATATTCAGGTCAATGAGCGCCCGAATTACGTGGAGAAGCCTGTGGCCATCTTGGAGAGGAAGAAGAAGATTTTAAGGAACAAGGAAATACCTTTGGTAAAGGTGCAGTGGGAACATCGGAAGGGATCCGAGTGGATGTGGGAGCCGGAGGCGAAGATGCACGAGCACTACCGGACGTTGTTTACTCCAGAGGACTTCGAGGGCGAAGTCTAGTTCAAGTGGGCGAGAATGGTAATGCCCCGATTCTCAGGTATTGATGTAAATAAGAATTTCTTTTGTTTTAAGTCCTACTCGACGAGTTGGTTGCCCTACTCGTCCAGTAGCAGTGGGGTGGGATCGCGTGTTTAGTGACCTACTCGCCGAGTTCATGAGGGACTCGATGAGTAGGAGCCGACAGATGAAAGCCTAATTCCTAGGGTTTTGCACCCTATTTAAAGAGGCTTAATCCTCCCTTGGCCTCTTTGCAGTCCTTGAGAGCTCATAGAAACCCTAATTCGTGTGGTGCGTCATTCTTGTGTGTTTTGAGCTTTAGAAAGAAGGTTTTTAGAAAGGAAGAGCTTGGAGGGCAAGAGACTAGGAGCAAGGAAGGTGTGGGAATCATAAATCTACATCAGTTAGAATCATTTGGAGGTATTAAGTTGTCACCTTTACCTCATTTTCCTTCTAGACCTCATTTGGTTGAGATCTAGGGTTTTTATGGTTTGATTGTGATGATATTGTGGGATATGAGCTAGATCTAAAGTTGTAACTTCAGATCTGGACCCTTCTTGGGTCCTAGAGTCATAAAGATCCAAGTTTAACCATCTATGAAGATTTCCTTGAGTATGAAAACCCATTGTGAGCTTGGATTTGACATTTAGAGCCTTTTTAGCTATGCATGGACGTAAAGTTTGTAACTTTACGTGAAAAGCATGCCTTAGGAGCTTGGATCTGTAATTTGGATCCATTGCATGGCTTAAAAGAGTCTATATGTCTTAAGGACTGAAGGAACTCGGCGAGTCGCAAAGTCGACTCGGCGAGTCATATGAAGATAGGCCTGGACCCGATGAGTTGGATGAACAACTTGACGAGTCTGATGAAGATTACCATAGAACTCGACGAGTTGTATGAACAACTCGGTGAGTTGGTTGAAGTTTCCCCAACTTATGTATGCATGTGTAATCGTCGAGTTGCAAGAAGGAAACTCAAAGAGTGGCCTTAGAGTTCGATCGTAAACCAAAGGAACTCGACGAGTCACTCCGGTGACTCGGCGAATGGGCAAGTACTTCAAGGAACTCGGCGAGTAGCTGAGGGTACTCGGCGAGTAAGGGTCAACATGGACTGTTGACCATGACTGATGACTTTGACTTTGACCAAGGTTGATTAGTTGGTTTATGGGGCACTTTGAAAGGTTGGGAACTGATGGGTATGATTGTATTATGGTAATAGGTGGTGGAGTTTTTGGCAGTGATCCAAGAGTTGGAGTTCATATACCGAGTCGGCGTCTGCAAGGTGAGTTATCCTCACTGTATCAAAAGGGTCCAAGGCACCAAGGCCGACCCTTTAGTTGTTATGGTTATGATATGATATGTATGAGATTATGATCTGATAGATCGGAATCAGGATAGACAGTATGTTATATTTTTATGATCCTTAGGGATTGGTAGGTTAGTGGCCTGCTGGGCCGGTGCTCTAGTTATGAGGGATTGCTATGATTGATGATCAGTAAGATAGATATATTTTGATGTCTATATATGCCTGTATATGTTAGTTATGCGTACATGATTATTTGCTCGTTGGTTGGGTTGAGGCGGTCCTGCTTTGTGCTGAAGGCCAACATACCTTATGAGCGGTCCAGGGAGACTCTAGGCCCACGTAGCGGTCCAATCATGCCGATGGCTCAGTATAGTTTGAGTTAGACTGTAGGCCCTGTAGGGCGATCTAGTTAGGCCGATGGCCCAGTGTGCATGTTGATTGATTGATTAATACAGAGATGATATTATCAATATGGTATTGGTATGTTGGGGGTAGCTCACTAAGCCCTCGGGCTTACAGTTTACAGTTATTGTTTCAGGTACTTCCGGAGATCATGGCAAGGCGAAGGCATGACCGTACCGCTCCTCATCCTTATGATCTGAGTTTTGCGACACTCTGATTGAATAATGATTTGAAAACATTTTTGTAAACAATACTATTGGGGTTTTGTTCATGATTGAAAATTTTAAATTTGGCATAAAATTTATGGATGTTACAATTCACCTTCATATCATCTTCCTTAGCAACTTCCTTATCTACCTCCATCTTGACCATAGTGGGATACTTCAATTCTCCACCCATCTCTTCATCAATTATTTCTACTTCTTCACACAAGTCCTCATCTATTTCATCAACTTCTTCTTCCGCTTGAATCGTAGGTGTAGTAAATGCACCCGCCTCAAATTTCATAGGAATCGAGGCTCTTGGTTTCAAACGTTTGATGTTTTCAACATGCGGGTCCTCCCAAACTTTAATCACTTCTTCCATCATCTTCTTAATTGCAACTAGCTCGTCACAATCTTCTTCCATAACATCCACCTTTGACACTTCATCTCTTGGATCTTCGTGATTCACCTTAGGAATCATCTCTAAAGTAATAGCATCATCTTCCACACGAAGTGCGAGCTTTGAGTCGTGGATGTCAACTAGTTCTCTTACAGTACTCAAATATGGTCTTCCTAAAATAATTGGAAGTTCTTCATCCTCTTTCATGTCAAGAACCACAAAGTCGACCGGAAAAACAAATTTCCCCACTTTTACTAGTAAGTCTTCAATGATTCCTCTAGGATATTTGTTCGAGTGATCCACCATTCAAATTGTCATCCTTGTATCTTGGAGCTTTGGTAATCCGAAGTTTTGGTAGAAAGAGTATGGCATAAGGTTAATGCTTGCCCCCAAATCGGTTAAAGCATTAATGGAATTCGAATTTCCAAATTGAGAAGCCAATGAGAGTTGGTCTGGATCTCCCATCTTGATTGGTAATGCCTAGATAATTGCGGCTAAACACAACTCATTAATAACTATTTTCAAGGCCTTTTTCCAACTTCTTTCTATTACTCATCACATCTTTTGCAAATTTCGGAAGTTTCAGCATTGATTTGAGGAATGGGGCATTAATCGAGAGTGAGAGCACTTGTTCCATAAATTTCCTTTGTTCTGGCTCCAGAGAATGTTTGATGGCTCAAGATAGGAATGGCAAAGGTGGCTGAAATGAATTAAGAAGATAAAAAAAATATTTTCGCTCAAGACCACGAGATGGTCAGATCACCCCAACGTGGTGAAGCATTAGAGAACACTTCACTTCTTTCTCTTTTTGCATCGGGCTTCTCTTGTTCCAAACACGACTTGGGTTGTATTATAGCTACTTCATGGGTCGTTATTGGATCAGAATGAACCTCTTCTCCGGTGTAGATCGCCATGACATGAGGTTGTGACTTTGGTTCTTGATTTTTAGGTGGTAATCTTTCATTGACAGGTGTAGTCAATTGCGCAAGTTGAGTCTCTATATTTTTTATCGAAGTTTGGTGATTTCTCATATTGGCATCAGTAGTATCATGTCTCTTTTCAGATGCTTCTATAAATCTATGAAGTACCGACTCAAAATCTATCTTCTTTTCTAGTGGTGGTTTCTCTTTTTGATAGAACCTCTACCAGTTTGTCTATACTTCTCATCCATTTGTTTCTTGTATCCATCATATGGAAACCACTCCTTCTTGGGTTTCCTCCAATATTCATCATAATTTTCACTACTTGTGGACAACTACAATTACTCAACTCTAATGGCATTAATGGATTAACCTAACTTTTTCATTCTCATATCCATATAATATAATTTAGATATGATTACAACCAAGTTATCCTTCCCTCCATCTCCTTTTCCTCTAGTAACATCGTCTCGAGGATTATGGTACTCACGTGAGTGCTTTGCCAATTATTCAATTAATTCTTTTATAGTGTCGGATCCTTCTTCGACATTATCCCTTGTGAGTCAAGAAGTTGTCTAGTAGTTACATTGATTCCGTCATAGAAGATGGAAACTTCATATTGAAGATTCAAATCATGTTGAGGGAAATTTCTAAGCAAGCCCTTGTATCTCTCCCAAGCTTCATATAGGGACTCTGATACCTCATGTTGAAAGTTAGCAATCTTCTTTTTGAGCTTTGAAATCTTCGAATGTGGACTAAATTGCTCAATGAAAGCGCCACGAAGATTTTCCCATGTAGTGATGGATCCAGTTGCAAGAGACTTCAACCACACTTTTGCTTCACTGGTAAAAGTCACCGGAAGCACACTCAGTAAAATGGATTCTCTTGGCACATTAGGGACATGGAAGTAGTTTGCATTGTCTTTGACCTCATCCATGTGCTTGAAAGCATCTTCATACTCTTTCCCAGTGAAAGGTATGTATGTGACCATAGATAAAATATGTCCCTTGATCTCGAAACTTCTCTCGGCTGGAATCTCAGGTGGAACTAGACCTGAATGATGTTCTCTACATATCCTCTTCTTTTAGTCGCCCATCGTCATTCTCGTAATTTCCACCATCACTTCTTCTTTGATTTTAAGTCTAAATCGTCTGAACTTGCTTCAGTTGAAGATTTTGGCTCGTATCCTACTTCTTACCTACTTGGAGTCTTCTCAAAAAGTTCAAATTTATCATATTTTAAAGTATTGGTCAATTCGCCCTTCTTGTCCTCTTTCTTGTGGAAAGCGGATTTCGGATCTTCTAATGGAGGAACAATTGGAGTTTTAGATCATTGGGTCATAAATCACTGAAACAAAACAAAAATAAAACAAAAACACATGAAAGGAATAAAAACAATAAACTAAAAATTAACTAAAGCGAGACTACGACGTGGTGAAGATAACCACGACGTGGTTGCGTCTCAGAAAGATAAACGAAATTAACTTATTGCAGAAAAGTAACTTCTTGTGGTGTTTACCCCACAAAAAGGATTGAATAACTAAAAGAAATAAACTAATAACCAAATAAGTTGTTCCCTGGAAACAGCACCAAAAACTTTGATGTGCACAAAGGTACCTATTAGTTTTAAATTTCTAACCTAACAAACTCTTACTAACAATGCACCTATAGGCAGTGTATCTAGTCAGATCAAAGTGTAGCTTAGGTAAGTCGGGTCGATCAGAGGGAACAAAATAAAATTAATTAGATTGACTACTTCTAATTATACTTACAAATAAAGTATGATTTTGGGGGGTTTTACTGATTTTTCAAGATCATAACAACTTAATATCACCTAGAAAGAAAGCAAGCAACGAAAGCAAAGTAACTTCAATAATTAAAAGAATACTTCTGCCTAGATCCGATTTCAAGTTCCCATATAGTTGATTTCTTATGGATAGATTATATAGATAACCAATTATCTATCTATTATGATCAAATATCTAAGCCTACCAATTTATGAAGGGCAAAGCCATGATCATGCATAAGATAAACACCAAACTGATAATAACACAGTTGGACTATGAATGATATGAGTTACTCTCATATGATCAATTCAAGCAA
This sequence comes from Lactuca serriola, assembly GCF_051521515.1. NCBI lineage: Eukaryota > Viridiplantae > Streptophyta > Magnoliopsida > Asterales > Asteraceae > Lactuca > Lactuca serriola. Next base: position 175,950,866 of record NC_136412.1, on the reverse strand, counting down.
CCAAGCACAAATAATACTAATTATTCTCTCTAACACAGTTAAAGTTACTAGCTTTAATTACTTAAACTAATATGTGATTAATACTAGCTCTAATTATGTAACGATAATAAACAATTAAGGGATATATTCATGCAATTAATATGATCAATTAACACACAAAATTTGATTTATAAAAAATATAAACTAGAACTCAAACATGATAGGGTTAATATATATCAAACATTAGTAAAATAAAATATAATCATCCAATAATTGAAATCAACTCATAAGTATCAAGTTCATCTTTACCAAATAGTAGTAAAAGGTGTTTACCCTCTCATTGTAGCAGAAGAACACAATAGATCTAAGTAAAATAAGCTAGACATTAGTTTAATAAGAAAACAAACTAGATCAATGATGAGTATCTTCTAAATCTTCTTCAATCCTTGAGCTCCACTTGAATTCTGACTTTCTTCTGGGTTTCTAAGGGTTATTAATCGCAATTAACCTCAGAACACCAAATGCATGCCTCTGATTTCATCCTAATGTACAAGATTTGATAATTTTGGAAATCTTACCATGACAACGAGGTCCTCGTGTTTTTTCTGTGTCTACCAAGTCAGAAAATGGGTCACGATTCTTCCATTTTCCATGTCGTAGTTGTGTCACCACGACGTGGTCTTCAGACAACTTTACTTCTTTTTTTGTTTTACTCCTGTTTCCTTCTCCCAGCTCCTCGTATGCTTCGTTTTGTCCCAAGCAAGTCGTCGCCACTATAAAACATAATTTAAACATAATAAGTATCTTTTGTTCCATATTAAGCATAATTTTAGCTAAAAGTACTAGAAATATGCATTAAATATGTAGTTAATTATGCACACATCAAGTTCCACAACGATTTGAAGGAATGTGGAATAGTTTCACAATTGACTCATCCTAGGACACCACAACTTAATGGTGTGGCTGAGAGGCTTAATCAGATCTTGTTATACATGGTTCGTTCCCTTAGGAGCCGAGCTTCCTTTCCTATTTCTTTCTGGGGGTATGCCTTAGAGAAAGCCATCGATATCCTTAATCGTGTCCCTACCAAGAATGTTGCCAAAAAAAACCTCGTGAAATGTGGACAACGAAAGTTACCCATATAAGAGTTTTGGATACTTTTTCTACAGACCTAATCAGAACGTGTTTTTTGTAGCTCAAAGGGGAGTCTTTAGTGAGAGGGATCTCATATTCAAAGTGGACAATGGGAGTGTAATTGACCTTGAAGAAATTCAGGAGTCAACCAATGAAGGAACCTTAGATTACACTAGCTCTCAACCAGACGATAAGACTCATGTTGAGCCCATTTACAATTCATTACCTCTTCGTCGATCTAGTAGAGTTAGCATGCCACCTACGTTCTATGGTTTGCATATAATGTCAGATGGTGACACGTTATTCAGATGAGCCAGCTAAATATAAGGAAGCGATGGCGAGCCCTGAGGTTGCCAAGTGGAAAGAGGCAATGGATAGTGAAATTCTATCTATGTACGATAACCAGGTTTGGAATTTGGTTGATCATGTACTAGGTCGAAAGAAATTTGGGTGCAAATGGATCTTCAAGAAGAAGACCGACATGAATGGAAAGGTACACACTTTCAAGGCACAACTGGTTTCGAAGGGCTTTAGTCAAACCCAAGGGATTAACTATGATGAGACCTTTTCACTAGTGGCCAAGATAAGGTCTATCAGGATAATGTTTGCCATAACTGCCTTTCATGATTATGAAATCTAGCATATGGATGTCAAAATTGCTTTCGTCAGTGAGAAGTTGGCTAAGGATGTTTATATGATCCATCTAAAGAGTTTTTACGTGCAAAGTATCCTAATAGAGTGTGTAATCTTGAGAAATCCATTTATGGATTAAAACAAGCATCTTGCAGTTCGAATCTTTGCTTACATGAGAGAGTCAAAGACTTTGGTTTCTCTAGGAGTGATGATGATTCATGTGTGTATGTCAATGCTCGTGGGAGTATAGTAACTTTCCTAGTATTGTATGTTGATGATATATTCCTTATGGGAAACGACATTCTAGACTTGCAAGAAGTAAAATATTTGCATAGCAAGTGTTTCTCCATGAAGGATCTAGGGGAAGCAACCTATATTCTTAGGATAAGGATTTTGAGGGATAGAAAGAAAAGAATTATTGGCCTTAGTCAGAGTATGTACTTGAACAAGGTACTAAATCTGTTTAGTATGGAAAACTCCAAGAAAGGGGAACTACCCATTCATAGTACTGTTAAGTTGAGTACGACTCAAAGCACCATTATAGATGAAGTCATAGTTGACATAACTCAAGTCCTATATGCTTTAGGTGTGGTTTTGATCATGTATGCTATGACACGTACTCACCCTGATGTGTCTTATGCTTTGAGCATGGTCAGTCACTTTCTGGGAAATCCTGGCAGGGCTTATTAGACTACATTAAAGAGCATTCTGAAGTATTTACAAAGGACAAAGGAAATGTTTCTAGTCCTTGGTAGTAGTGATTTGTTGAGAGTGACTGTATATACCGATGTCAACTTTCAGATAGATCGAGACAACTTATGTTCACAGTCGAGTTGGGTGTTTTTTAAATGGTTGTGACAACCCGATATTTAGAGACAATGTAATGTAAAACCAGTCAAATTTAGGTCAAAATATAACTTTTCTAAAATCTTATTTGGGTTAAATCAAGTGGTAGGAATCGTAACAAGGTTTTCATACATATAAAGAACACAAAAGTCCGAGTTATAACCATTATAAAATTCCCGACAAAACCGGCAACACCGATTAAACGAAAAACGCGAAGTTTCAATACAATAGTTTTTAGCCTTAAATATCTAAATGAAAGTTGTAGATAACATTAAACCGCGAGCGTACATAAAAAGAACGTCCAAATCTGACTTCGTATGAAGAAGTTATGATTTTTCCAAGATCCGGATATAGCAGTAGACAGCTAAAAACTCGAAATAGAGATCGAGAGACTTTTGGCAAAAACAACCTAAATGAGAATCGAAGGTCTCAACAATAGTAATGCAACGATGAAAAGTCTGACGAAAACGGACATCGGATGAAGAAGTTATGGATTTTTAACGGAATTTTCGTGTCCCGGCATTTTAAAAATAAATAATTAAAAATAAAGTCAAAATTAGCCGATGAAGTCTAAACGAGAGTTGTAGATCATATTTTCAGCTACGAGTGCAAATAAAGAATGTTGAAAACGGAGGTTTGTATGCGAAAGTTACGGATTTTACAAGTTCGAGGCCCGAAATCCGAGGCTGTCAGGTTTGCCACAACGTGGCATAGTTTTGCTGCGACCCGGCATGTGAATGAGGGCGTCCAATCAATGGAAGAGGATAAGACTTGCTCCCCACGACTTGGCCAGCCTTAGCCACAACATGATACACCAGAAATACCCCTATAAATAGATTTCAAGGGCTCCGGGTTTCATTGCTCAGTTCCCTTCTTTCTCGCGCTGAAACTCTGCGTTTAATCCCCCGAGACCCTCCCAAAGCCCCAGTTTTTCACCTTCAAGTCCCGAAGGAAGGTTTGGTGTTCCCGAGATTCCCGAGAATCCCGAGATTTTCCCGTGTTTTCAACTCATCCTGTCGAATTTCTGCTTGATTCTTCTCTCAACTACTTCAAATCAACCACTTCAATCAAGTAAGTTCATACCCCTATAAACTAAAATTTCAAATGTTTATCAATGCTTTTTATACACTTTTAAGGGGGTAATACAAGTAAACACACGGTTATCCCATAAATCTTTGTTATACTTTTGGTTATATAATCAATCACATGTGATTTATAACTAACATACAATTAGACTTACTACACTTTTAGCCGTTTCACCAAATAGAGTACTTCAAATAGCTTTCTCAAACATTTTTACATGTTAAAACACTTTTAGAAATTTTCTTACAAAATGTATGTTTCCTTTTTGAATATGTTATAGTTGTGCTTCAAACAAAGGTTTTCTTACACTTAAACTGTCTCGTCAACTGTTTTCGAATTGTTTTATAAACTGACATCAAGTCATAAATTCTTATTTATTAAACTTTTCAAAGGTTTTAGAAAACCTCTTTTATACTTTTATATTGTTAAATGCTTTCCTATATATGTATAGTTAAATAAGAAAGGTTTAAAAGACTTGGAACGACTAGCACGCCTTATTTCTTTTTCTGTTCTCGTTGGGATGTGGCCTTAGGGTATCAGTTATTCGTCCGAATGTCGTCTAAATATTATTTATATATATCATGTATACCTATATAGACATAAAAGTTCCATCAGTTAGTTCAACTCCGACACTCTTGGGTAGCAAAGGTGTATAAACCTACTTGGACACTCATCAATTACATTCCAGTAAACTATTATAGGAATAGTTTAGGGGATACAAAACATTATTCCTATTACAAGGAATCATGCAAGAGTCAGTTCATTCATGAGTCTATGCCAACGTTTTATTTACAAGTATGCATTCTTCATAACAAGGATAATCTTTTCATACAAAAGGTATTAAATTATATTACTCGTGAACTTGTTGTTAGCAATCATGTGAGACATATGGCTTTGTTAGTACCAAAACAAAAGTACCCATCTTTAACCAGAGTCTCCTGGAGGGAGAGCACAAATTTGTGTATAGATCTATACGGGTTTGACGAACCCGCACCTAAACTGTAAGCTCCAGTTAGACCGGTAGGTCTGGGGTGACAAATGTCGACATTAGCACCACGTCTAGTATGGTTAAGAGAAACTTACAAACAGCGGAAACAACAACTCTTGTACGTAGTAATACACATTTAACTCAATCATGCTCAGGGGGTAATAACTATACCATGGGATATTATTAGCATGTTCACAATTCAGGATAAACACCCTTTTAACCAGTTTTACTTAAACAAAAGACTCACAGGGAGTATTAAAAATATATTCGATATAGATAAACTATTTTCCTTATTACCTTTATATTGCGACTCATAAACATAAACGACGAGGTAGACTATAACTTTTATAATAATAGTTAAACAAGGGAAAAACCGTCACATCTATAGTGATGCTTACTTTCAAAACGGTCAGGTCTTGGTAGAAGACTGCTTTCAAAATGGTCAGGTCTTGGTAGAAGACTGCTTTCAAAACGGTCAGGTCTTGGTAGAGGACTACTTTCAAAACATTCAGGTCTTGGTAGAAGACTACTTTCAAAACGGTCAGGTCTTGGTAGAAGACTACTTTCAAAACATTCAGGTCTTGGTAGAAGACTACTTTTTATACTAAATGTTTCATCAAACATTCACCAGTCTTTCATAACAACTTTTCAAAGCAATAACACTAAAATACTTATGAATTCACCAGCTTTATTGCTGATACTCGCTTTCAAAATAACTTGTATTCTCAGGTTACAAATAGGCAGGTACCGTTGCAAGGTTTAGAGAAGACAGAGTAGTCAAGACTCGTCTTTTATTTTGAGTATTCATTATGTTGATTTATACTATGAAAGAACACACTTGTAAGAAGAATTATTATATTAATGCAATGGATGATGTTGTTTCTTGTTTACTATTTTACGTTTGTTGTGATACGTCACATGACGTCCTCCGCCCCAGAACGTTTCCGCCGTTCTCGGTTTTGGGGTGTGACAGATTGGTATCAGAGCATTGTTTATAGTGAATTGAGTATATCAACCCATAAAAGATATACTAACTATAAATACAATGGGATTAAAAATACTCTGACTTAGAGTTTATACGTCTAAATAATAAAATATTTAAGTAAGTATACGTGCCTGCATTCATACTATAATCGGTGTCACTACGAAAAGAAAAAATGTATTATGATTGTTGAATATCATAAGTAAGCTTGGGGATGTATAGTCAGTCTTGGGAGTGGCATAGCCTGATCAACTATGATGGTCCGAGGAGTGATTAGCATATGCCCAAGAATGGTTGTGATATGGCAACAAGTCTAAAAACTTACCAACATTACCACAATGAGAACATTATAATAGAACCTAAGTCTAAAATACCATAGGGGTGTTTTGGGTTACCATGATTACTTACTTGAGAACTAAAAAGGATCTTCATTACTAAGTTGATAGTTTCTAAGTGGATACACTAAGGCTATATGTAACTAGGATGTTATAGACTTAGAATCGGTGAAATTTTTTCTTTACCCCTATTCCTTGTGAATTTGGAGTTAAGGTCACTTATTCGAAAGCCTATCCTGTGTTGATTACATATGACTGGTATGCACTTTACAAATAGCGATGTAACTAATGAAGATTTTCTAATAATTATCTAGATAGTTCGTCTAATAATTATTTCCTTACCCCAATTCTCGCGTAGATAACATGGCTGGACTCCATCCCCACGGCAACCCGTACCTTCCGAACGAAGAAAATGTTGGATGGTTTGAAGAAGAACCCGAGAATGATCATCCAATCCCTTTGAATGATCACCATACTAAAAACCTTTCGGATGTTGATAACTCTGAACCCAAGGTTGAGAACCTACCCCCGGTAGCTCCATTTCTAAATCCTAACCCTTGTCCCGCTTTTCATGGCCCGTCGCCTCCTTGGGTAGAATGCTTGGAAACATGGAGCGAAGAGCAAGATCAACCTATGTCGTTTAATGGAGACCGAAGCTTCTACAACGTAAACGAAGGGAGCTCAGCAGACATAGTTCTACCAATCCTAATCCGTAGAGTTACCCGAAACGACATTCAGGGCAGGACAGCTCTCCAACGTATCAAAGAGGTTAATACCAATGCAAGAATGCATACCATTAGCACCAATTACCTTGATCACAAGTGAGAGATCTGAGAGAAACCATGAGACCCTGCTGCAAGCACTAGCTGAAACCCGAGCCGAAGTCATAGAGCTCCAAGTACGCCAGAGGGTGTACGAGAGATACCTGCTTGATATGGAATGTCAACTAATCAAACTAAGGGTTCACCATAGGGGTGACCGTCGCCAGTAGGAGATAACTTACTTCCTTCTTTGTTTTAAAGAACCGTGTTCCTGTCTATGTTCTGTGTAGTACCTTCTATGTAATTACCTTGTACTGTAAGTACTTTTATTTAAGTGTTTATGCTGTCGAAGACTTTTCTACTCCGAATATGATGTAAGACCTACAACAAGGTCAATTTCCCCAAACCTATTTAATCTTAAACATCAATGATATCAACACTCGGCTAACTTCCGTGTCAATCTTTGTTCAAATGCTTTCATCATGCCTTCATTGGAGTCTATCTGAAACCCCATCTAGTCAAGTTATTGGGCTATGGTAATTTAACTCCGGAATCATTTCCAAGTCTCTTTCAAAGGTTGGATCATGTTATCCACCAACCAATAATACCCTGGTTTGGACGATAAGCATTTTGAGACCATTCTATTAATTTACTTATACTCCATACTAGGACTGCATCATAGGGATGTAGGTCACACCTTCGTAAACATACTCCTATTCCGTATTGGGACTGCATTATAGGGATGTAGGTCAAACCTTCGAGAACATACTTCTATTCTTTACATGAACGATCGAACTACGTCTAGGTTCAACCATACTCGCTCACAAATTCATTTTTCTTTCCGTGTAACAGAATCATGTCACCGAAGAAAAACGATCAACCCATCAACCAAACACCAACTCTTCGGATTGATGCAACTACCTTTCAAGCTGCAGTCTTGGATGTTGTGTCAACTGTTCTGAACCACCTTAACGCTAACAACGCAAATGTTAGCGGGATTGTTAACAATAATTCCAATCCAAGTTACAATCAAGTACCTCAACGAGCAACAAACTACCATGACACCCTGAATCCCAAGCCCAAGAATAACAAAAGAAAGTTCTGGGCTAAGGCTAAAGGCAAATCACCCTAAGGGGCAAGCAAAAGACAACAACATGTGGCAACCTTCACAGCCACGACTTTTGTACCTCCTACTACCATCCCTTCTAGTATCCTAATTATCCCTAACCCGGCCAGACAATATGCTGACAATCTCCCAAAGTGAAACAAATGCAACTACCACCATCATGGACCTTGTCGGAAATTGAAGTGCTTAAACTGCAATAAAAAGGGACACACCATCCATTACTACAAGACTCAGATGCAACACATTACTTCAACCACCAACGTCGAAATTTCTCGTATATGCCATCTATGTGGCGTAATGGGACACTTCAAGAGGGACTGTCCAATAGAGGAGAACGACGGTGAATCCGGAGGAGTTTGACCTCATAATGGATAGAGGCAATGAAGGACCCTACTATAGTATAGGTTCACTTCCAATCGTCAGTATTATGTATGTTTTTAAAACATGTTTAAAACTAGTGCAACTCGATTCTTATCTTTTGCGAGATCCCGTCAGTTAAGGGACCCTCGTGATGTGTATACTTGCCTTTTGTAGTATACTTTGTTCGCAGCAGTATTCCTGTAGTTACTCTAAAGTACTGTAACTCTGTTAAAAAGTTTCACTGTTGTGTTTTGTCTGTAACGCCTTTATGATCAAATCTAGTGCCTTTATTTCCAAGTGATTCCGATTTCATCATACGATCAGAGTCTATTTAATCCTCACAATACCAGTTTCGTGCGTAAATCTCTTTCTCCGAAATCATTTTTCTCACGAAACTATCACTTCAGAACTCCGAAGTACTCATGCGTAGAGTACCTCATGTTTCTTATCCTTTCCAAATAAGCCTCAGCAAACCTCCTAGAAGTACCACTCATGCAGTATGTCAAGTTCAATCCAAAGATCCACCTTTTCAATCTTAAATATATACGACTCGTATACCCGAGACTGTGATTGATGAACCAGGTATGAGTTCTACTACGAACTTCAGGACGGAGACTGCCCAAGACTGCGATTGATCGTGCTTCCGTGAGAAAACTTAGAAATACCTATCCTTTTCCCTAATTCATGAGTAGTCATACTTTCTTTTAGATCTTCACGACATCTAATCCACCCCAAGGTTTTGACATCATAATCAGTAGGAGTTGGTTAAGTCTACATCGAGACGACATCAGGTGCTTTGATAAAGCAGTTCATCTTAACCTCCCTATCAAAGAACCTCTTGTTATTTACGGAGACAAATCAAGTAAGAACCTTCGCATCATTTCGTGTATTTAAGCTCAAAAGCGCTTACGAAGGGAATATCACACACTCCTTGCACACATCGTCGATACGAGCCAAGAAGTGAAGGACATTCAGAACATCCCAAAAGTCTGTAACTTTCCCAACACCTTTCCAGAAGAACTATCGGGATTACCACCACAACGTCAATTCGAGTTCAGAATCGACTTAGTTACAAGGGCTACCCCAGTAGCCAAATCACCTTATCGTCTAACTCCAACTAAGATACTGGAACTTCCCAGACAGCTTAACGAACTACTCAGAAGAGGATTCCTTAGGCCAAGTTTCTCACTTGGAGGAGCACTAGACTTGTCTGTAAACAAGAAAGAGCGTTCCAAACGATAAAGTAAGCCTGATATACCGCACCGATATTATCCCTCTCAAAGGGGATAGAATACTTCGTGGTGTAATGCGATGCATCCAACCAAGGGCTTGGTTGTGTTCTTAAGCAAAAGGAAAGGTCATTGCCTATACCTCAAGACAGCTTAAGACACAGGAAGTTAACTATTCAACACGTGATCTTGAGTCATGAGCAGCGGTAATTGCTCTGAAGATCTGGAGACACTACTTGTAGGGTATACTCTCACAAACCACAAAACATTCAACATACATTCGACAAAGAAGAGTTAGCACACCAGTGAAGTCAAACGAAAGAAGCAAAGCCGTATCCTGATAGTGAAAGGTTCGCTGGAATGCCAAGCGAGGACTTGAGTTCACTTAACAACACGAGGAACAAATAAAACTTCTATCCGTAGCATGATTATCAATTCTGTTTAAACTCTAATTTCGGGACGAAATTCTCTCTAACGGGGGGATGATGTGACAACCCAATATTTAGAGACAATGTATTGTAAAACTAGTCAAATTTAGGTAAAAATATAACTTTCCTAAAATCTTATTTGGGTTAAATCAAGTGGTAGGAATCGTAACAAGGTTTTCATACATATAAAGAACACAAAAATCCGAGTTATAACGAAGAAGTTATAACCATTCTAAAATTCCCGACAAAACCGGCAACACCGATTAAACGAAAAATGCGAAGTTTCAATACAATATTTTTTAGCCTTAAATATCTAAATGAAAGTTGTGGATAACATTAAACCGCGAGCGTACATAAAAAGAACGTCCAAATCAGACTTCGTATGAAGAAGTTATGATTTTTCCAAGATCCGGATATAGCAGTAGACAGCTAAAAACTGGAAATAGAGATCGAGAGACTTTTAGCCAAAACAACCTAAATGAGAATCGAAGGTCTCAACAATAGTAGTGCAACGATGAAAAGTCTGACGAAAACGGACATCAGATGAAGAAGTTATGGATTTGTAACGGAATTTTCGTGTCCCGGCCCGTTAAAAATAAATAATTCAAAATAATTTCAAAATTAGCCAATGAAGTCTAAACGAGATTTGTAGATCATATTTTCAGCTACGAGTGCAAATAAAGAATGTTGAAAACGGAGGTTTGTATGCGAAAGTTACGGATTTTACAAGTTCGAGGCCCGAAATCCGAGGCTGTCAGGTTTGCCACAACGTGGCATAGTTTTGCTGCGACCCGGCATGTGAATGAGGGCGTCCAATCAATGGAAGAGGATAAGACTTGCTCCCCACGACTTGGCCAGCCTTAGCCACAACATGATACACCAGAAATACCCCTATAAATAGATTTCAAGGGCTCCGGGTTTCATTGCTCAGTTCCCTTCTTTCTCGCGCTGAAACTCTGCGTTTAATCCCCCGAGACCCTCCCAAAGCCCCAGTTTTTCACCTTCAAGTCCCGAAGGAAGGTTTGGTGTTCCCGAGATTCCCGAGAATCCCGAGATTTTCCCGTGTTTTCAACTCATCCTGTCGAATTTCTGCTTGATTCTTCTCTCAACTACTTCAAATCAACCACTTCAATCAAGTAAGTTCATACCCCTATAAACTAAAATTTCAAATGTTTATCAATGCTTTTTATACACTTTTAAGGGGGTAATACAAGTAAACACACGGTTATCCCATAAATCTTTGTTATACTTTTGGTTATATAATCAATCACATGTGATTTATAACTAACATACAATTAGACTTACTACACTTTTAGCCGTTTCACCAAATAGAGTACTTCAAATAGCTTTCTCAAACATTTTTACATGTTAAAACACTTTTAGAAATTTTCTTACAAAATGTATGTTTCCTTTTTGAATATGTTATAGTTGTGCTTCAAACAAAGGTTTGACCAAAGAACCCAAGGAAGCGGCTTGGTTGAATAACTTTATCGGTGATCTCGGAGTAGTCTCGGCCATTCAAGAGCCAGTGGAACTTTTTTGTGATAATGAAGGTGCAGTTGCTTTGACCAAAGAACCGAAGGATCGTGGTAGATCCAAGCATATCGACAGAAAGTACCATTATGTTATACATAGGGTTGATGAAGGTCATCTCCTAGTGACTAGGGTATCCTCAAAAGATATTCCTGCAGATCCTTTCACATAGGCTCTAAGTAGGATTAAGCGTAAACAACATGTTAAAATCATTGGCTTAAGAGATATTATTAGTTTTAGTAGTTAGTTGATAGTTTGAAACTTGTAACAAAATTAATGTAATTGACTCTAGTGATAAGATAATGGAGATATTTATGAGTATGGTTACTGTTTTTTTCAATTGTTTATTCTTGTGTTCGCTTTGCATGTTTTACTTCCTAAATGATATGATTATTCGAAACTCCACACTCGCTCATACTTTTGGAAGTAAGTAGTGAATTAAGACTATCAGGAATTGAATTGTAGATTATCTATAGGAGTTACACATTGCACTAAGATTTGCTACAATGTTCAAGTACTCAGAAAATGGGGATTTTGAGTATTAGAGAAACCCAGCCGCAGAGAATTTCTTCATATCGATACGATATCTTGAATAATGCAGGAATATTTGATCACTTATCATAGGGCCAATGTTTGATCATATCAGAGTCTGACAGTTGCTTTAGAAAGCATGCTTTGCTATTTAATTTGGAAGATATACTTTCAATTATAGTTACAGACTTATCCAAGTGGGAGACTGTTGGATTAGGTGTCTAATCCAATAACTAAATTGGTCTATACTTGAAGTAAAAGCAAAGTCCTTTTTGGGTTGCCCTAAAAACTAGTAATTGACATAATGACTTTTGGAGAGAGAGTTTAATTTATTGGTTTATTATATGCTTAATAAATAGCAATAAATAATTTATTAGTATATTATGAGATTAATATATTAATTAGAAATAACATTATTTACTTAATAATTAATCGGAAACCAATTTGAATTAAATTTTAGGATTAATTTGATTAATTAAAAGTCTAAGGACCTAAGCTATAATTGTTCAACAAGAGAAGGATTTTGGAATGTTGCTAGGGTTAGCCGAATTTTGCTTGGTCATCTTGGGTTTCTCGAATAGTCCATATGGATCATATGGATAATTAGGAACCTAGATACTTCCAGATTTGAAATAATATTATTTTATTTCAAATTAGGATTTCAAGGGTTTTCTATCAGCTATAAATGGGACCCTTAGCCTATGATTTTTGTCCACTCATATTCCTAGAAGGATGGTAAAAAATGTCATCCCATGTCCTCTCTACTCTCAAGTCTTCTATTGCTAGGGTTTTGGTATATAAACCATTAGAGGAATTGGATTTATGGTTCTTGATGTTTAATTGTTTATTGCTCTCAATAGAGAAAACTTAAATCCAAATATGTTGTATGCGAACTTAAGGGTTAAGTTTTTCCCTACATATTTTAATTATGACTTATAAAACCTATCAATTACTTCATCAGTGACCATAAATATAAATATATATATATATATATATATATATATATATATATATATATATATATATATATATATATATATCTTAATGTGTGTTTATTATAAGCCCACTTGTTTTGGGATCCTTTTGTATTTAGCCCATTAGGGTTACGGTTAGCTTAGCTTGCCTTTATATTCCCCATCTTGCTGGTCTTTGCTTTTATGCTTTCATCAAGAACCTAGTAGTAACGTCCGCAGATTCGGGCTAGTTAATTCAGAGACAATGAGCGCCAAAAATGAATTTTTGATAGAAGATTATTTAGAGTGAATAATCTTAACCAATTTATAGTATATGTCAAAAGGGTTCTGTACATATAAAGAACACTGAAATCCGATTTATAACGAAGAAATTATGACTTGTCGAAGTTTTACGCCTAAACAGACACTACACCGCATAACGTAAAAAGTGAATTTTTGATAGATTACTTTTTAGCCTTAGATATCTAAATGAAAGTAGTCGTAGATATTAAACCGAAATCGTGCATATAGAGAACGTCCAAATATGACTTCGTATGAGGAAGTTACGATTTTTCTAAGATTTAGCATAGTAGTGCACAGCCCAGAATTCGAATTTTAGATCGATTGATTTGTAGCTGAAACAATCTAAACGATAATTGAAGAACTCACTACTAAGAACTCAACGATATAAAGACAGACGGAACGGACTTCGGATGACAAAGTTATGAATTTTAACGGATTTTAACTGTGTAACTCTGTTAAAATATAACTTTAAAAATAAAGTCAAAATTAGCCTCGAAGTCTAAATGAAAGTCATAGATAACATCTCCACCTACGCATAGATACAAAGAATTTCAAAAATGGAGCTCGTATGTGAAGGTTACGAAATTTAGAAGTCAAGAATAGGTAGATGTGAAGGGGGACACGTGGCTTAATCTTAGCCCTTTCTTTCTCCCCATGGTCTTGCATTCGGATCTCAACAGCTGGCCCTCATACACGCAGCGTAGCACTTCGGACACCCTGCATACTAAGTATGCCCAACGTGCACCGAAGGTACGACCTGTGCACTCGCATCCAGCCTGCTATAAATAGGTGCGAGGTTCTTCCATATTTTTCATACCTAAGCCTTTATTTCTCTCTCAAACATCTCTCAAAACCCTTCCCAATCCCTACTACTTCCAAAGAGCTAAGAGGCGAGTCCGGGAGCGCCAGAAGGCTCCGAGAAGAAGAGCTTTCAGCGTAAACTCGCTTTTTACGATTCCTGGTGTCGTGTTGGTTTTGCCAAAAACTTCGACGAGTCATAACTTCTTTGTTATAACTCGGATTTCAATGTTCTTTATATGTACGGAACACTTGTGAAATGTACTATAGCTTAGTTAAGATTATTTATTATAATTAATCATCTATCAAATAGTCATTTTTGATGCTCATTGTCTCTAAATTGACTATCCCAAATCTCCGAGATGGAAATGGTATTTGAAAGTTGTAACTACAACGATAAGCAAAAGACCGTCTTTGTAATAAGAAAACTAAAGACTAGAGTTTTAAGTTAGTGGAAGTTGTTAGCAGATACAATGTCACGGGGAGAAGCCATGCGGATGTCTTGGGAAACATTCATGGAGCAGTTGAAAATGCAATACTGCTCGGAGATAGATCTGATAGACTTAAACAACAAATTTCAGAACCTGAAGAAAGGGAAGATGATTGTTTATGAGTATGCCACTGCATTCACTGAGAGGATGAAGCTATTCCCCAACTTGGTTCCTACTGAACGTTCAAAGATAGATAGGTTTACTAACGAATTTCCAACAATATAATGCCTGGTTTCTGGTATGTATTTAAAATCATAATGTATTCACTTTCATAAAGGAACTCGACGCTCGTCAAGTAGGAATAATTTGGGATGCGCGTTAAGAAACTTACTCGATGAGTTGAGAGGCCTCAACTTGACAAGTAGGCTGGCAAAAATGAAACACTAATTTTCAGGGTTTTGTACCCTATTTAAAGGCCTTAATGTTTCATTGTGGCCTACCTCATCGTCCCCTTCGTCCAGTAAAACCCTAAAACGTGCTTTCTATCTTTTTGAGTATGTGTGAGTGTAAATAGTGTTTTCTTTGGTGCTTTCTTGATGGAGTTTGAGGTTTGGTGTTGCTTAGTTGAAGGGAGAAGCTTTGTATGCGGGAATTCCTCTGTTGTGGCAACCATATCAAGGTCTAAGGTCGATACCTTGACCATTTTTTTGATAGATCTCTTCATTGAGAAGTTTATGGCCTTTAGTAGCTTATTTTGGAGTCATTCTTGGATTTAAGCATGTCTTGAAGTTATGACTTCAGATCTAGACATTTCATGACCTTTTGAGACATAAATTTGCCAGCTTTATCAACTCTTGGCCCTCCTCCATGCCCTAGGTCTCTTATGAAGCTTAGTTTTAGTGTTTTTTAGCTTATTGATACCATGCATGGACGTTAAATTAGCAACTTTATGAGTTATCTCAATCTTAGGGGACCATATCTATGGTTTAGAGGCATTAGACTCACTTGAAAGGGACTGTACGAGTTAAGACTAGGAAAACTCGACGAGTTGTGTATCCAACTCGGCGAGTTAGATTGGGCCCCCCCACCCTCGACCTTTCTGATTCTGAGCATACTCTGCGAGTTGTTAAAATGACTCAGCGAGTTGGCTAGGGTTTTCTCGGTTTTCTGAAGACGGAAGGAACTCGACGAGTCCACGAGGGGACTCAACGAGTTGTACTAGAAAGTCTCGATTCTATTGAGAAGAAGGAACTCGGCGAGTTGGAGGAAAACTCGACGAGTTGGATCGCGATTTCACGATTCTGTGATTTAGGGGAACTCGGCGAGTTGAGGAGTGAACTCGACGAGTTGAGTCAACTCGAAGCATTGAATTTGACTTTGAATTGGACCAAAGTTGACCCATAAGGGGTTACGAGTATGAAATGGTATTTAGGGAAATCTTTTATGTATAGGAGCTTGAGTTGGGATGATTTTCGGAGCTGAGGATTTTCAGCTACATTCTAGTATTTGAGGTGAGTTACCTTCGTGGTATAAGTGGGTCGAAGGCACCAATATCGGCCCACTATTATTTTTTTTACAGTAGAGATGATTGTCTTTGTGATAATTCTTTGGTATGCCATTATCTGTTGAAATTTGTGTGCTTGTATGATATGTTATTACGTGGTAGTTGTTAAGGGGTGAAATAGTCCCTGTAGCCGGTTGAAAGAGACCGAAGGGGTAGGCCAGCACCCAGATATGCTAGGCAGTATGTGATTATGTGTTTATATACTAGGATATTATGTGGTAGTGGTAGGGGTGAAATAGTCCCCGTAACCGGTTGAAAGAGACCAAAGGGGTAGGCCAGCACCCAGATATGCTAGGCGGTTACCGATTGAAAGAGATTGAAGGGGTAGGCCAGCACCCTGATATGCTAGGCGGTTACCGGTTGAAAGAGATCGAAGGGGTAGGCCAGCACCCGGATATGCTAGGCAGTATGTTTATTGTATGGTATGTGGTATGATGGGGGAAGTCACTAAGCTTTGTCCTTACGGTTTTCAGTTATGGTTTCAGGTACTTCTTCTTCGAAAGGAAAGAAGCCGACATGATTGCAGCGCATCACACGATGATTTCCACACATGAGATCTTTGGGAGTTATACTTTTATATTGTTTTAATATGACATGTTCTGACTATTGATATACTGGTTTTGATATGGGTTGACACTATAGATGTTTTCAGACAATTGGTTTTATAAATATTTAAACTAAAAATGAAATTTTGGTTTTAAATTTTGGGATGTTACAAGTTGGTATCAGAGCCTTGGTTTGAGGAATTCAGTCACACACTCGAGTGTGTCTGAACTCAAATCGAGGATTTCAAAGGTTTTTACAAGAAAAATAAATTTTCTAAAAGTTAAAATTAAGGGTTTTTGAGAAAGAACAAGGAGTGTGATGCGTGCAATCAACCGAGCTCAAATAAGTTACCCCAAGATACTATACATGTTTTCTATGATATATGATATGATTATGAGAATTGCAAGCTAGAATAGAGCTAAGGATCTGGGAAGAATGCCTTATATTCCTATTGTATGTGTACGAGAATTGCATGCTAGATTAGGGTAAGGATCTAGGAAGATGCCTTATATTCCTGTTGTATGTGCACTGAACTGCATGCTAGTACTGATTAATTAGTGATATGATGGTCTGATTAGGATATGTTGGTTTTGGTTACTCAATGCTCGAATGATGCTTGCTTAGTGCTTTTAGGAGTCTTAGTTATCTTTAACTAACTAGTAAACGAATACGTTAAGTTACATATTATGAGTACTAAATGATTTCAGAAGGTTAGGTCTATCCCTATTTCACAGCTCTTGTTTGAGTTGTAGGGTAGGACCTCTCATTCGAAGAATTATTTGGTCTTAGTAATATGTAATGGTATTCGTGAGCTAGTTAGGGAGAGATAGCAGGGAATTATTGTGCAACTGATGGCAGAGAGTGGGTCGAAGATTACCCTAGGGCAAGCCTAAGATGAGATTAGTATCAAAAATTGTTTGATTGAGAATCATATCCATGGATAGAAGGCGACTTTGGCAAACCTAGGTAAGCCAATGGGGAAGTACGGATAGATGTGAAAGGTCGTATGGTCATGTACTACTGAAAGCAGAGGATCTGTACTTGACTCTTGGGGAGCTTCAGGGTACTAAGAGTGGTAGAGTGTGAGATCTCTCGATATTATGTATAACTCTGACGATTGTGTGGTTTGTTTCAGAATGGTGATGCGGGTCATGGAGCAGGAGGTTCAGGGTCTGGGTGTTCGGGTACGGGTTCCGAACCAGTTGATGATGGGTTGCATGAGTTCATTGCATCCAAGATTACGAGAGGCATCCTTGAGTCGACCCCGGTGATTTCGGGTCGATCAAGGAGGGTATCATTCAGCTGATGGAGGATTGCCTTAGGGCATTCAGGAGTGACATGGAACCTGGCCAGTCAGGGACTCATACACTCTCCTTCAAGGATTTCAGGGGATGTGGAGCACCAGATTTTTGCAAGGTGAAAGACCCCATTGTGGCTAGGCGATGTATTGCAGAAATTGAGTCTACATAGGTGACGAGCTTCTTCCCTAAGGGTTCGAAGGTTAGGTTTGTTACGGATTGTTTGAGGAAGCGATCCAGAGACTGGTGTGTGGTAGTCGGTGATACTTTGGGAGCCCCAGCCATTGAGGCTATGACCTTGTCGGATTTTGCGACCAAATTCCGAGTAGAGTTTGCGTCGGCTGTGGAGGTTTAGCAGCTAGCCAGGTAGTTTTTGGACATGTGACAGACTACAGAGACAGTGGCATAGATTACCGCCAAGTTCATAGAGAGGGCGTTGTTGGTGCCTCAATATGCAGGTGATGAGGAGATGAAGAAAACCCGGTACCATGATAGGCTGAGAGCTGACATTCAGAAATATGTTATCAACTCGACGTGCCCGACCTTGGATGATATGAGGTAGATTGATATAGAGCACATCAGGAAGAGGACGGCGCAGACTGGGCAGACGACTTGGGTTTTGGTGAAGAAACCCAAGGGGTTTGACTTGAGGTCAAAGGGCCAGCAGGGCCGGAGCCACTGTGCGAAATGCAGCAAGACGCGTGAGGGAGTTTGCAGATTATGGGGATCGGGCTGCTATAAGTGCGGTAAGTTGGGGAACTTTAGCAGGGATTGTATTGCCCTTACCCCCACCATTCAGACACCAGACATGCTTTATTTTCACTGCAATCAGCGAGTCCATAAAAAGGCCATCTGCCTGAGACTGGTATCATGAGAACCATTAGCGGTGCTAGCTCCAGCGACCATGCAGATCACAGATGGCCGCCAGGGCAAGACAGATGCTCCTGTAGTGAGGAGTTGAGCCTTCCAACTGACCGCTAAGGAGGCACGTGCCACATCAGATGTGGTGAAGGGTATGTTTTCTTCTCCCTAAATTTTATTATATGTCAGTTTTGATATTTATATTCTATGTGTTTTGTTTACAATAGTTCCATGTGAACGGCATCCCAGTATTGGTATTATTTCAGTCGGGGGCTACCCGATCATTCGCATCTCTTGAACTCAGCAAGAGGTTTGATGAGTCTTCAGGCACGTTGGATTGCCCTTTAGAGGTCAAGATTGCGGACGACCGAGCCATCCGAGCATTAGAGGTTTATAGAGATTTTGTCTTGAGGATGTATGACGAGCGTTACCTCATGGATTTGGTTCCCATTCCTTTGTGTGGGAATAATGTCATCATAGGCATGGATTGGTTGAGCCCTAATAGGGCGATGATCGACTGTGAGCAGCAGTTGGTTCGGGTCAGGACCCCAAGTGGGGGAGAGCTGGTAATTCAGGGTGATAGACCGTAGCGTGGACTGGTCATGAGTTCAACAGGGAGAGCCAGGCGCTACCTTCATCAGGGATGTACAGGTTTTGTCGCCTACATTATGGATACCCGGGAGGAGGGTAAGGTGACCGTGAGCGATGTGCCAGTTGTGCGGGAGTATACGGATGTGTTCCTAGAGGATTTGCATGGGATACCTCCGGAGAGACAGCTGGAGTTCAGGAATGACCTAGTTCCAGGAGCGTCTCTGATGGCCAAGGCCCCATATCGATTAGCTCCCCTCGAGATGCAAGAGTTGTCTACATAGCTGCAGGAGCTGTTAGACAAGGGATTTATCAGGCCGAGTAGTTCACCTTTGGGAGCCCCGACTTTGTTTGTGAAGAAGAAGGATGGATCTCACCGAATGTGTATACACTACCGGGATTTAAATAAGGTGACAGTAAAGAACCGTTACCCACTCTCGAGGATTGATGATCTCTTCGACCATCTGCAGGGGGCATCTTGGTTTTCCAATATCGATTTACGTTCAGGTTATCACCAGATAAGAGTCAGAGACCAGTATGTACAGAAGACTGCTTTCTAGACTCGCTATGGCCACTATGAGTTCGTACTGATTTGGGCTCACCAATGCTCCTGCCGCATTCATGGATCTCATGAACCACGTATCCAGGCCGATGCTAGATCGGTTTGTGATAGTCTTTATTGATGATATCTTGGTTTATTCCAACACACAGAAGCAGCATAAGTAGAACGTGAGGGAGGTGCTGGAGACATTGAGGAGGGAGAGACTTTTTGCAAAGTTCTCCAAGTGCGAGTTTTGGTTGCACGAGTGTAGTTTTTGGGGCACCTCGTCAACCAGAACGGTATACTGGTCGATCCGGCCAAGGTGGAGACCGTGATGAGATGGGAGGTTCCAAGGTCTCCATCTGAGATTCGGTGCTTCCTCGATTTAGCAGGCTATTATCAGAGATTCATTCAGGATTTCTCCAAGATAGCGGTACCCCTGACCCATATAACGAAGAAGGTTGTTGTCTTTCGCTGGGGGCCTAAGCAGCAGGCATCGTTTGTGGCTTTGAGGCAAAGGTTGTGTAAGGTGCCGATCTTAGCCCTACCGTAAGGCATTGCGGATTTCATAGTGTATTATGACGCATCTATCTCGAGTATGGGTACAATGTTGATGCAAAGAGGGCACGTTATCGCTTACACCACGAGGCGGTTGAAGCCATAGGAGGCAAATTACCCGATGGACGACCTGGAGTTGGGGTGGTTGTTTTTTCCCTCAAGATTTGGTGACACTACCATTATGAGGTCCGTTGTACCATTTACACAGATCACATGAGTTTGAGGTACTTGATGGACCAGTCAAATCTGAACATGAGACAACAACGGTGGTTGGACATGGTGAAGGATTATGATTGCGATATCCTCTACCACCCGGGGAAGGCTAATGTTGTGGCCGATGCACTTAGCCGCACGGCATTCACGTCCCCGATCAGAGACCTCTGCGTGAGGATGAGAGTAGTGACTCCGCTTTTGTAGCGGATTCAGGAGGCCCAACAGAAGGCTATAAAGGAGGAACATCGAAAGAGTGAGCGTATCATGGGTCATATTTCCTCCTTCGACTATTATATCTGCGGGCTGTTGACACTCCATCGTAGAGTGTGGGTTCCGTACGCAGGCAGTGGGCCCGAAATCCTGATGGAGGCACCAAAATCTTGATTTTCCATCCATCCCAAGGCGACAAAGATGTATACAGATTTCCGTCCTGATTACTGGTGGTCCTAGATGAAGCAAGATGTAGCCTGGTACGTTAAGAGGTGCTTGACCTCCAGGAAGGTCAAGGTCGAGCACCAAAGACCTCACGAAAAGACACAGCCGTTGGATATTCCTGTGTGGAAATGGGAGGATATTACTATGGATTTTATCACGAAGCTTCTCATGACCGCACGTGGAGTGGATGCGATTTGGGTCACCGTGGATCGGTTGACCAAGAGTGCTCATTTCATTCCAATCCAGAAGAGTATATCGGCTGAGATGCTAGCTGAGATCTGTGTATGCGAGGTGGTGGCACGTCATGGAGTGTCGGTGTCGGTTATGTCAGACTAAGATGTTCACTTCACTTCCAGGTTTTGGAAGCAGTTTCATTACGAGATGGGTACTCGTCTACATTTCAGCACAACTTTTCACCCTCATACGGATGGGCAGAGTGAGAGGACGATTCAGACTCTAGAGAACACGCTACGTGCATGCGTATTAGATTTTGGAGGGATTTGGGATACGTATCTTCCGTTATCAGAATTTTATATAACAATAGCTATCACGCTAGCATAGAGTTTCAGGTAAGGGATATGGTCCTCCTGAAGGTGTCACCTTGGAAGGGTGTCATCCGACTCAAGAAGCGGGGTAAGTTGCGCCCAAGATACATTGGTCCGTTCAGGTTCTAGGCTCGGGTGGGCCGGGTTGCATATCGACTGGATCTGTCAGCCGGATTTAGTCAGATCCACAACACTTCTCATTTCTCCCAGCTGCGGAAGTTCTTTGTGGATGACTCTGCAGTTGTGCCTTTAGAGGATATTCAGGTGGATGACATCCTAAACTACACCGAGAGACCAGTATCCATTCTCGACAGGAAGACAAAGGATCTGAGGAACAAAATGGTATAGTTGGTGAAGGTGTAGTGGCAGAATCGCAAGGGTATGGAATGGGTGTGGGAACTGGAGGATGAGATGAGGGAGCACTATCCAGAGCTATTTCTAGCCGCAGCGGACCTTGATGACGAAGTCTGAGATAAGTGGGGGTGATTTGTAATGCCTAGTTTCTGGTATATATTTAAAATCATAATTTATTCACTTTCATAGAGGAACTCACAAGTTGGGAGCCCCAGACCCCTCAGGTAGGAATAATTTGGGACACGGGTTAAGAAACTTACTCGATAAGTCGAGAGGCCTAAACCCGACAAGTAGGCTGGCAGAAATGAACCCCTAATTTTCAGGGTTTTGTACCTATTTAAAGGCCTTAATGTTTCATTATGGCCTCCTTCATCGTCCCCTCCGTCCAGTAAAACCCTAAATCATGCTTTCTATCACTTTGAATGTGTATGAGTGTAAAGAGTGTTTTCTTTGGTTCTTTCTTGAAGGAGTTTGAAGTTTGGTGTTGCTTAGTTGAAGGGAGAAGGAAGAAGCTTAGGATCCGGAAATTCCTCTGTTATGGCAGCCATATTAAGGTATTAAGTCGATACATTGACCATTTATTTGATAGATCTCTTCATTGAGAAGTTTATGGCCTTTAGTAGCTTATTTTGGAGTCATTCTTGGATTTGAGCAAGTCTTGAAGTTATGACTTCAGATCTAGACATTTCATGGCCTTTTGAGACGTAAAGTTGCCTACTTTATCAATTCTTGGCCCTCCTCCACGCCCTAGGTCTCTTATGAAGCTTAGTTTTAGTGTTTTTTAGCTTATTGATATCATGCATGGACGTAAAGTTAGCAACTTAACGAGGTATCTCAGCCCTAGGGGACCAGATGTATGGTTTGGTTTGGAGGCATTAGACTCGCTTGAAAGGGACTATATGAGTTAAGACTAGGAAAACTCGATGAGTTGCGTATCCAACTCTGCGAGTTGGATTGTGGTCCCCCGGCCTTCTGATTCAAAGCAAACTCGGCGAGTTGTTGAGATGACTCGGCAAGTTAGATATGGTTTTTTCGGTTTTCTGAAGATGGATGGAACTCGACGAGTCCACAAGGGGACTAGACAAGTTGTACTGGAAAGCTCTGATTCTGTTGAGAAGGAAGAACTCGACGAGTTAGAGGAAAACTCGACGAGTTGGATACTGATTTCACGATTATGTGATTTATGGGAACTCGGCGAGTTGAGGAGTGAACTCGACGACTTGAGTCAACTCAGAGCGTTGACTTTGAATTTGACTTTGACTTTGACTTGGACTAAAGTTGACCCTTAAGGGGTTATGAGTATGAAAGGGTTATTGGGGAAATCTTTTATGTATAGGAACTTGAGGTGGGTTGATTTTCGGAACCGAGGATTTTCAGCTACATTCCGGTATTTAAGGTGACTTGCCGTCCGGGTATAAGTAGGTCAAAGGAACCAATGTCGGCCCACTAGTAGCTATTTATAGTAGAGATGATTGTCTTTGTGATAATTGTCTGGTATGCCACTAACTGTTGAGATTTACTTGCTTGTATGCTATGTTATTACATGGTAGTGGTAAGGGAGGTGAAATAGTCCCCATAGTCGGTTGAAAGAGATTGAAGGGGTAGGCCATCACCCAAATATGCTAGGTGGTATATGATTATGTGTTTATATACTAGGATATTATGTGGTAGTGGTAAGGGTGAAATAGTCCCGGTAACCGTTTGAAAGAGAGCGAAGGGATAGGCCAGCACCCTGATATGCTAGGCAATTATTGGTTGAAAGAGACCGAAGGGGTAGGCCAGCACTCGGATATGCTAAGCAGTATGTTTATTGTATGGTATCTGGTATGATAGGGGGAACTCACTAAGCTTTGTGCTTATGGTTTTCAATTTTGGTTTCAGGTACTTCTTCTTCGAATAGGAAGGAGCTGACATGATTGCAGTGCATCACACCATGATTTCCGCACATGAGATCTTTGGGAGTTATACTCTCATGTTGTTTTATTATGACATGTTTTGACTATTGATATACTGGTTTTGATATGGGTTGACACTATGGATGTTTTCAGACAATTGATTTTATAAATATTTAAATTAAAAATGAAATTTTTGGTTTTAAATTTTGGGATGTTACAAAAGGACTTTGGGCCAACGGTCAAAATGGCAACTACTTTGAAGATAGCCATTAGATTAGCTAAGAATGTATAGACCCAGATAAGAGAAAAGGGTCTAGAAAAAGATAAGTCGGGAGAGAAGAGGAAGCTTGAGGTATCCTCAAGATCTAATAAGAAAGGAAGATTCACGAAGTCCAACCTGGAAGACCAAAAGTATGGAGGTGGTGGTGGAACTAAGTGGTATGAGAAGTGCAAGAAGAAGCACTACGGAAGATGAGATGGAGAAGTGACTTGCTATAAGTGTGGTAGGACCAGTCACTATTCCGGAGATTGTACATTCGACAATAGGAAGTGTAACGAATGTGGAGATGGTGGGCATATTTCAAAGAACTGCCAAAAGAAGAACAAAGCTGCAAGGCAAAATGCATCGCGGAAGCCAAAGGCGAGAGCATTCCAGATGATCCTTTATGAAACATGTGACAACGCAAGGGATTAGGAGTAAGGATCAGTAAAGTAGCTATATAGTACCACGTGGTGTAGCCTAATATAAGAGGCATGGTGTAGGGTGAAATTGAATATCTATGTATTCATTTCAAGAAGTAATATAAACCTTAGGTATGTCATCCGATGTGTTAAATGACTACATGAAAATATTGAATGATGACTTGGTGAATTGCGAGACAATACTTGGAACGAGTATGAGTAGGTGTGAATGTTAGTAGGGGCCTATACTACCGGAAGCACGAGACTCACACTTGGATCAGAGAAAGTCACAAGGTTACCAAGGCGCTAGTAATTGATTGCTTTTTATTCATGTACGTCGCTACCATCATTTCAGTAATGACTAAGAAGATGATTGTTATTCCGACCCTATTGGTCATTTCAAATCAAGACCGACTAAGATGAATATGTTACATGGTTTAGAGAACCAAGATCGATGTAGCATCTGACTTAAGCCAGACGATTGAAGTGAAAGATAGTCGAAGCGATCAGTAGAAGTATCGTGATCATTGTTAAAGTAAGAAGCTTATAAATAGAATTGCTACATGCTAGAATGTGATTATATCACATTATAACATGAAGGAAGGTATATTCCATTCCCAAATTCAACTCTAACAGACCTAAGTCTAAGCATTGCATCATACGATGAGAGGTCATTAGAACACGACCCATCGATCTGTTGCGATAATCAAAGTAACGAACCTATCTTAAGTTAAGTAGGAGTCTCCAATAAGGATTGATTTTGTAACTCGAAGATTACAATTGAAAGTCCAACATAGGAAAAAGAGCGGGTGCAAGATTAAGAACCGCCAACAGTCAAGAAGTCTAAGAGTTAGAAACTCGTTAGAAAAGATGTAAGAATTACGGCAATTACCTAGGATGAAAATATAACATATGGAGTCATTATACAATCCCTGTTTCATTGATGATTCCGGGATGTAATCATCCTAAGAGAGAGATAATTGTAACGCCCGCAGATTCGGGCTAGTCAATTTAGAGAAAGTGAGCGTCAAAAACAACTTTTTGATATAAGATTATTTAGAATGAATAATCTTAACCAAGTTATAGTATATGTCACAAGGATTCTGTACAAATAAAGAACGATGAGATCCGAGCTATAACGAAGAATTTATGACCTATCGAAGTTTTACGGCTAAAACGGCACGACACCGTGTAACGCAAAAAGTGAATTTTTGATAAATTACATTTTAGCCTTAAAGATCTAATCAAATGTTGTTGTGGATGTTAAACCGACATCGTGCATATAGAAAACGTCTAAATCTGACTTCATATGAGAAAGTTAAGACTTTTCTAAGATTTAGCATAACATTGCATAGCCCAGAATTTAAATTTTAGATCCGTCAATTTTTAGCCGACATAATCTAAATGAGAATTGAAGACCTTGTTAATAAGAACTCAACGATATAAAAGACAGACAAAAATGGACGTCAGATGACAAAGTTATGAATTTTTAATGGATTTTAGTTGTTTAAGTCTGTTAAAATATGACTTTAAAAATAAAGTCAAAATTAGCCGACATAGTCTAAACGAAAGATGTAGATTACTTCGCCACCTACGTGTGGATATAAAGAATGTCAAAATCGGAGCTCGTATGCGAAAGTTACGGAATCTAGAATTCGGGAATAGGGTGATGCGAAGTGGGGCACGTGGCTTAATCTCGGCCCTTGCTTTCTTCCCATGGTCTCGCATTTGGATCTCGATAGCTGGCCCTCGTACATGCAGCGTAGCACATTGGATGCCCCAGATACTGAGTACACCCACCGTACACCGCAGGTACACCCCATGCACTCGCATCCAGCCTCCTATAAATAGGTGTGAGATTCTCCTATATGTTTCACACATAAGCTTTCTTTCTCTCAAACATCTCTCTAAACCCCTCCTAGTCCCTAGTACTTCCCAAGTGCTAAGTGGCAAGTCCGGAGCGCCAGAATGCTCCGAGAAGAAGAGCTTTCGGCTCAGAAGTCATGCTAGTACAGAGGCCGGTTCCTAGCTAAACTCCATTGTAAGTGAGTTATGCTTACCTTTCTCTAAGTATAACTTATATTTAATTTCATTATCGTTAGTATGAACCTATAAGCAATATATGTGCTAAGTATAAATTATAAAAGTGTTATTATATTGCCTTTTAACTTCTCGCGGTATGGGGAATCTGGTTTGAAGGGCCGCATAGGGTTGTTGGATTTCAAAACAGCTTAAATGCCAAAATGGTCCTGCCCTCCGGTGTTTCATGTGTGGCCCTTGTATGTACATAGTAGTTGAAAAGTATTATCTAACAATTATAAAACAATATCGCTCATAGACTTTTAGTAAATTAGTTGCAATAAATATTAGACTAAAACTTAGCAATAATAATAATAATGCTAGGTTTCATCGAAGGAAAAGACGATTGTTAGAAGCAAAGCGTTGTCCGGATTTCGAGTCATCACTTTAACAAGTGAGTGCATAGTTACTTTCATTTTACACATAGATATGAAGTATTTAATATAAATTACATGCTATGTGTCCATATTATCTGTGTTCCTGATATCTATGCTAGATGAGCGATTTATACATGTTTACATGATTTAAACTGTATATATGTATTTTTATACTTATAAATATATATTAGGTAGCAAGGGGTGATGATAGAAAGATGATGATTATTAGATGATGATAAATAGGTGATGTGATATGTGAGGAAATGCCATAATCTTGACCTGCGATGTTGCGATGTAGCAATGTAGTCATCTACCAAAGTATAGATGGTGACCACAGACTATTCTAGACATTCATGTGGAAACATCAGTAGGCTTATAACCTGTAGGTGATGAATTACGAGTTTAGGCGATGTTGCAACTACGTATTCATGCGATGATACTCTAACCCTTACATTGAATTACGAGTTCAGGCGATCTTCTAACTACGTATTCATGTGATGATACCCTAACCCTTACTGGACAAGTATTGGGGGAGTAATCCCTGAATCAGTGTTATCTATGCGATGTAGGCGATGATCCTTAGGAAAAGTCCTTAGGAACAAACATATAAGAAAATGTGATGTAAGGAGATGAGAGGAAAATATGATGTAGGAGATGACCCTATGGATAAATCTTTAGGGAATATTAAACGAAGAAAATGGGATGGGTAATCGGGTTAATTGTCTGACATGAATTATGTGAAGAAACAAATTAACTATATTATTGTGGGTTGAAAACCCTATGTACTCACCAGGTTTCCCAACCTGACCCACTCAGTTTATTTGTATCACATGTATCTATACGAGGACACATTACACTAAGAGATTAAAGGAGATGTAAATCATTAACGTAAATGAATGTAAGGTCTGTTTATGCTTATGTTTATGTATTGACAATGACATCCCAAAGTTTTAATATAAACAAAATACATTTTTTTCGGAAATACTTTGATAACGTATTTATCATGTTTTGTGGGAACAAATTCCGTAACATATTTCTTTAAAGTTGATACTCTGATTTTCAAATAAAGCCTAAACGAATCGGACTTTTCTGGCCATGAAATTAGGGATGTCACACTAGTAAATTCTCTCTTTCATTAACCATATGGGTGTATTATCATGGTATTAGAGCAGAGGTTTGATACGTTGTTAGAAGGTTTTGTAGCAGTCATCTGTGGCGTGGATCATTTGTTGTTGATGTACGTTTGCTTGTTTGTGTTCATTTACTATTGTTGTTAGTTTGTTGATGTTGTTCGAATTCTAGGGTTTGCTATTCGATTCCTTGTTACTTGATTGGTTGCTACCGTTGGTTTGTTGTTCTTGTTCTCTGATTGCTTGTTCAATATTGTGGTTATTTATCTATTGCCATCATGACTGGAAAAATACGATTCCCTTCAGTCAATCAGTACTCGATTGGATGGAAAGAATTACACTTACTGGAGCTATGTTATGAAGAACTTCTTTTGTGGGAAGAATATGTGGGGCTATGCCATTGGTACTAAAGCTAAACCTTCAGTTCCTCAAAATGCAAATTTCGATTTGTTGGTTGATGCTTAGGAGACTGATAAATCCAATATCATTACTTGGATTAACAATTCGGTTCAATAGTCTATTTGGATGTAGTTGGCTAAATATGGCATAGCAAATGAAGTTTGGAATCATTTGGAGAGACTGTATACTCAGTCCAACTTTGCTAAACAATATCAGTTAGAATATGACATTTGCGCCCTTCAACAAAATGATATGATTATTCAAGATTTCTATGCTACTATGTTTGATTTATGGGATCAATTGGCTCTTACTAAATCTAAAGAGTTAAAAGACTTTGAGCCTTATATCGCTAGGAGGAAAGAAAAATGTTTGGTTCAGCTTTTGATCGCGTTGCGTTCTGATTTTGAAGGCCTACGTGGAACAATTCTTAATTGTTCCCCTCTTCCCTCAGTCGATTATGTTGTTCATGAGCTGATTGCTGAAGAAACTCGTATCAAGTCTCACGCGGATTAAGGGTCTAAGGCAATCTCCACTCGTACTTCCACTCATGTTGTACTTGTTGTTTCCACTAATCAATCTCGTCAAATTCCAAGGGTTACTTATGATGATAATTCCTTTTACAAACTGAAAAATCATTGGAAAGCTCTATGTCCATTATAAGTTAACAAGGGTAAATTTGGTCAGACTCAATCGGGACAATAGTATAGGTCTGGCCAGCAGAAATTTCAACCACATTCTTTTGGAGCTTCTAAATGAACACCTCGCCCTCCACAGTTCGTTGTTGTTGCTCTATCAGTTGACACTGAGTCAGTTGGCAACATGCCACCATTTTCATTTGATCCCAAGGTTTTGAGAGTTTCAAGGTTTTCAGAGTTTCAGACAATATTTGTCCGACAATCCTACTGTCATGTCTACATATATGTCTTATTCTAGCCCTACTTCATCCGGTACCTCAGGTATACCTTCATCTTTGTGGATTTTAGATTCTAGTGTAACCCATCAATGTATCCTTATTTTTCATCGTTTACTTCTCTGTAATGCATGTCATTTATCTCTTTTATGTATTCTAGTGATATCTATAACAATCGATGGTGTGTGGTTATGTTTCTATTCCTCATATGTCTCTTCCTGATGTTTAATACATTACCAAACTCACTTTGATCTTGTTTCAGTCAGCCAGTTGTGTAATTCTAGTAATTAGGTGTTCTTTTCTGATTCTTTTTGTGTTATACAAGACTAACACACTCAGAAGGTGATTGGGATTAGCCGTAGGGTGGGAGAACCTTATGTCTTGGAGGTTCTCAAAATGTTTGTTGTTGTTGCCTCCAATATTGATTTGTCTTCTTTTCGTTTGAGTCCTTTTTCTTCTAAGTTTTATCTTTGACATTCTCATTTGGGACATGTTTATGTATCACATTTTAGTTTTCTAGCTTCTAGTGGCTTTTTGGGTGAATTGAACACTTGTGATATTTCTAATTGTAGTGGTTATAAATTGGCAAAATTCATTGTTTTACCTTTAGGTAAAAGTATGTCTTGCTCTATTGCTCCTTTTGATATTATTCATTCTGATGTGTGGGGTCCTGCACCAGTATCCACAAAGGGTTGGTCGACCTATTATGTATCTTTAATAGATGAATATACTTGTTATACCTGGGTTTATCTTATGAAACCCAGATCTAATTTCATTGGCATTTACAATAATTCTAGAGCTCTTGTTAAAACTCAGCATTCAGATGTGATAAAGTTCGTCAGGTGTGACTTAGGAGGTGAATATACCTCTAATGAGTTTACTCATACTTGCTTTTGATGGTACTGTACACCATTCATCGTGTACTGACACTCCTCAACAAAACGGTGTGGAAGAATGGAAACACCGTCATATTGTTAAGACTACTCGTTCATTGCTCTTGTGTGTGCAGGTTCCTAGTGCCTTTTGGGGAGCAGCTTTCTTAACTGTTGTTTATGTGATTAATCGTATCCCTATTGCATTGAATTCAGGAATGTCTCCTTTTAAGATGCTATATGGTCGCTAACAGACTACTCTGTTCTACGCATTTTTAGATGTACTTGTTTTGTTCTTCGTCCTCATGTTGCAAGGAACAAGTTGGGACCAAAATCTGCTATTTGTGTATTCTTGGGGTATGGCATTGGACAAAAAGGATATTGTTGCTATGATCTGGTGAGTCATAAGTTATATGTTTACAGGCATGTCACATTTTTGGAACATATTCCTTTCTATTCGATTACTGCTACAACCCACGATGTAACGAATTTAGATCTTCTGTATATTGATCATTTTGATGGGGATACAAAGGCTCGAGATTCATCTATTCCACCTGATCCTCTAGCTTAGGAAATACTCCCATCTTCAGATAGTTCCTCGACTTCTCCTGAGTCTGTGCCTTCAACTATTGAGATTGAAGACCCACCTTCACCACCCCTCAGGAGCTATACTTGTCCTATTCAGTCCACCAAGCTTCCATATTTTTCCTACTCTACATACTCAAGATCATTTACATCATTTATATTGAGCATCCACCATCTGTCTGAACTTGTATCGTATAGAGAAGTTGTATTGGATCCTCTTTAGCAGAATGCTTTGGCTGAGGAACTCACTGCTCTTCATCAAACTCATACATGGGATTTGGTTTCCCTTCCTCCTGGGAAACATATGATTGGTTGTCATTGGGTGTAAAAGATTTACAAAAATCCGATGGGTCTGTTAAGTGGTACAAGTCCAGCCTTGTAGCAAAAAGGTATTCACAACAATACGGTTTTGACTATGAAAAGACCTTTGCTCTAGAG
Source organism: Lactuca serriola (assembly GCF_051521515.1). Lineage (NCBI taxonomy): Eukaryota > Viridiplantae > Streptophyta > Magnoliopsida > Asterales > Asteraceae > Lactuca > Lactuca serriola. Next base: position 175,919,564 of record NC_136412.1, on the reverse strand, counting down.
GCAAAGATGACACATTATGTACTATGATTGCATTTGCATCTATTCGACAGTTCAAGATCTTTCAAATGAATATCAAGAATTCTTTTTTGAATGGTGACCTCCATGAAGAGGTTTACATGTCTCCTCCTCCAGGAATTCAACACTAGACGGGTGAGGTTTGTCGGCTTTGCAAAGCTTTGTATGGTCTCAAGAAACCACCTAGTGCTTGGTTTGTGAAATTCTCCGCGTTGATTACCTCTCTTGGATTTTTCAGAGTAATCATGATTTGGCTTTGTTTATTCGATGCTCAAGTGTGGTACGGATTCTTTTATCCTTATATGTGGATGACATGGTTATTACTGTTGAGGACAATAGTTCTACTGAGTCTTTGAAGCATGATCTAGATCATCGATCGTCACACCCCCAAACCAAGGATGGCGGAAACGTCCAGGGGTGGTGGACTTCATGTATAGTATCACAACAACGAGTATAATAGTGCTCATAGTAAATACAACCATCATAAATATAATTGAAAAGGTTACACCAAAGTATATGTTTACATGTTTCAAAATCAATTACATTATGATGAAAAAATAAATTGTTTGACGATTTAACGTCCCATCCTCAAAGCGCTAATGTTTTCCTATTTCACTGATTTCCTGAGAATACAAGTAGTTTTGAAAAAGTGTCAACAATTAAGTTGGTGAGTTCATAAGAGTTTTGTTTGAGGAAGAAACCGTTTCCCTTGTAAAATCGATAGAGTTTGATTTCCAGAAAATCCAATATTTTCTTAGTTAAGTGTGAAAAGAATATTCCTATATTATGTGATAATAAACCCTAGAAAGACCCGTAGATTTCTCCTATAATCGTCCAGCGTATATAAGTTATATAAGATTTAAGTTAGATAAACCGTTGAATATAGTGAGTCTGCCCTAGGTCCACAACCCAACGAGGAACAGTAGATAAGGCGGGCCCACCAATTCTAAATCCATCGAGACTAATTTCTTATACAACTCTAGCATACACGCTCAGCGATTATAGCTGAAGTCTAACAATTCTAGATGAAATATAGTTTTAATATCATAAAAACTATTTTATGTGAACTTGGTACTTTGTATTTGTACCCTTTTTTGTATAAAAACCTGGTACTTTGTATTTGTACCCTTTTTTGTATAAAACCGGTACTTTGTATTTGTACCCCTTTTTGTATAAAACCGGTACTTTGTATTTGTACCCCTTTTCGTATGAAAACCTGGTACTTTGTATTTGTATCCCCTTTTTGTATAAAACCGATACTTTGTATTTGTACCCGTTTTCGTATGAAAACCCTTTTGTAATGTAAATGATCATAAACTATACCTATTATAGTTTTTCAAAATGTTTGAAATGTACATGCATCCTAACTATATCTATTATAGTTTAGTATGTTCGTTTGTGGTGTATAACAACCCTTTTCTATGTAAGTCGAATGTATAGCACAATATAACTATGTTTATCTTGCTTTGTTTTGTACTAATGGTAATGATGGAGGATTCTTACAATTCAGTGAGTATTTTCTATTATATAATTATACCATTACAAGAAACACATGTAAAATATGAAGTCATCAAAGATTTAACACTTTGCTCAACATGTTACAAAATTTGTTGAAAGTTATAAGCTGTTAACTAATTCTTGACCTTTCTGCACTGTTTTAGAAAGATCATAGAAAAATTATATGAAGTTGAAAACTGAATCTGTAAATTCGGAGAGTTCCTAAAATGTATCTAGTTTATTCATAATTTTTATTATGATTTTTTGAAGCCTTTAACTCGTATTAAAATGTTCATATTCACAGACTGGTCCGGATTTGTTCTTGAAATGATAGGCTATTTTGTAAAAAATGATCATAAATTGTAGAAAAATTGTGTGGAGATGTGCAAGTAGTCATTTTAAAGCTAAGAACTGGAACTACTTGAACCTAAAACATTTTTGAAAACTAAAATGTTTAAGTTGTCCAAAACTGTCCGTGAATGGAGTCCAACTTTTCTGATGAAAGCCGTTAGAAAAGTTTAGTTATGTTCTTGGTGTTTTAACTTGTATTCCCCCCCCCCCCTAACAACTTAAGAAAACATGAAAATGTAGGGGTATGAACTCACCTTATATGATTTCAGTGGGTTAATGTTGAAGAAGTGAAGTGTTCAACTCAAGAACACTTGAAGGACCACTTGAAGATTTGAGAATCTAACACACAAATGATGGAGTTTGTGTGAGGAATCATTGATTTAAGTGAAAAGGGAATGTAATAACCATAAGGAGAGTGATGATACTTACCAAATGAAGATGGAAAGCTTGAAAAATGACTTGGAAATCTCGAATTTGAATGAGAGATTTTGAGAGAAAAGATGTGTTTGATCTTTGGTGGGAATGAAAGAAATGAGTGAGAATGAGGAGAGAGCATGGGTTTTTAGCTCTTGACCAAGAGTATGGCTGGTCAAATGGTGGGGAAGTACCCTTGAATGACCAGGTATGGTGGTGAGGACAATGGTTGGTCATGGAGTGGGTATGGGGGTGGTTGTTTGTGTCATAAATCAAAGATAAGTCAACACTTCACCACAAGATCTCCTTTAATAGATTTTATTCTAAAATAAATATTTTAATAAAAATATGTTTATATTATGAATATTTAGGGTCTTATATGTTAAAATATGATTTTTGGAGAAAATCCCACGTTAAAATAATTAAAAACGGGTTTAAAATGTTAAAAATATTAAAAACCGGGAAGGGAGAGCTGAAATCCAAAAGAGGTTTTGAGAGAGATTTCACCTTCTTGGAGAGATTTGGGAGAGATTTCTCATACAAAGAGAGATTTATGAGAGATTCCACATTCTTGGAGAGATTTCTCATACAAAGAGAGATTTGGGAGAGATTTGACATGCGTGGAGAGATTTAGGAGAGATTTCTCATACAAATAGAGACTTGGGAGAGATTGCACATTCTTGGAGAGATTTGGGAGAGATTCTCGATAAAGAGAGATAGAGTGAAAACGATTGAGAGAGGTTTCTTGTGTGACATTTGTGAGTGCCCGTCTTCGCAACGCAAGGTCCGTAAGCCCCATTAAGCCATGTTTAAGGATCTTACACACTTCCAATGAGTATGCAACATTGTTTTATCGGTTTGGTTCGTTACTTACCACAGTTTTAGGTTAAGGAAATCTAGATGTACGAACTTTTCAATTTATGATCTCTCATTAGAATAGCGAGTTGTTTAGTAATTACATAACGTAAACCCTAGCATACAAGGGTTAACTGAGTTGACCAGTTTGACTTGTTGACTTTAGTTGACTTTGACTCGACCGGAAATTGACGGTTGTCACATCGATTTGCTGTGCAGGATTTGGGCTTGTTGCGTTATATCTTGGGTAATGATGTAGCTCAGTATAAGAAAGGGTATCTTCTTTCTTAGACTATATATATATATATATATATATATATATATATATATATATATATATATATATATATATATATGACTTGTTTACATGGGCAGCCCTCTCTGACAATCGGACTGTAGATACTCCTCTTGAAACCAATGCACGGTACTCTCCTACTTAGGGTTTCCTTTATCCGATGCGAACCTTTACCGAACTATTGTGGGAAGTTTGGTTTATCTCACAGTTACTCCTCTATACATTGCTCATGTTGTTTATGTTGTCAGTCAGTTTGACACTGCTCAAACTTCTGTTCATTGGTGTGTTGTACTCCGTATTCTGAGATATCTTCGTGACACTCAGTTTCAGACCCTCTTGTTTCCCTCGACATCATCTCTTGAGTTGCATGCCTATAATAATGCTAATTGGGATGGTAATCGTCATGATCGCAAATCCACCATCGGATTTTGTGTGTTTCTTGGAGAGTCTCTCATTTCTTGGAATAATGAGAAACAATACGTTGTTTCTAGATCTTCCATAGAGGCTGAGTATCATGCTATAGCTGTGACTACACGTGAGATTATCTGGTTACGATGGCGTCTTGCAGATATGGGGGTTCATATTTCTTCACCTACTTCCCTGCATTGTGACCACAAACGTGTGATATATATATTGCAAAAAATTATGTTTTCCATGAGCGGACAAAGCACATTGAGATTGATTTTCACTTCACCCGTCATCACTTACATCTCCGACCATATCGCTTCTATTTATTCCATCCACCTGTTTATTCCATCCACTTTGCAGGTTGTTGATATTTTTACGAAGGCTTGTCAGCATCTCGATTTCGGTTCTTGTGTGACCAACTCTCAATGTTTATTAATGTGACATTGTGAGTTTGAGGGGGGATGTTAGCATATATATATATATATATATATATATATATATATATATATATATATATATATATATATATATATATATATATATTAGCCTGTGTTTATCATAAGCCCACTTGTTTTAGGCTTCTTTTTTTCTTTAGCCCATTAGTGTTAGGGTTGGCTTAGCTTGTCTTTATATTCCTCATCTTGTTTTTCTTTGCTTTTATGCTTTCATCAAGAACCTTGTAAATTCTCTCTTTTATTAATTATATGGATCTATTATTAGTTAGGACGTAAAAACTTGATTTAACATGAAGAATAATAAAAACACAATCAACATGATGATTTAGATGTTAAAAGACAATCTCGATCATAGTGAGGAATTACAAAAAGTATGGTATGGATCTTGTGTAAATAATTAACTCAACTCACAACTCTCAATTATTATAATTTTAAGCACATCCTATAAATGATGGCACTCATTATATATATATATATATATATATATATATATATATATATATATATATATATATATATATATATATATATGGATGCATACAAGACTCTATCTCAAGTCATAACCTAAAACCCACATGTTTAATTGGGTCTTTCAAGTCTTCTCTTGTCATCCTCTATGAAGAACTTTGTATCACAACATTCTCCCCCTTAAAATTCAAGATGGATGGCAAGACTCTAAAATCTGAAACAACTACTAGTGAATAAGAAAATCGAACGAGATATCGTAGTGACAAGTAATGACGAAGACTTCTGCAAACTCCAATCTTCAATAGTTGATAAGTATCGATGGGTGGGGACCGGGGGTGGCAAGAATAACCCACATTTTAATATCGGGGGTTAGGGCCGGGTGGGCAGTCTTGTCCCAAAACCCCATGGGCCACTGTTAATAAATTATACATATATTTGTAACACCCAAAGTTTTGAAGACCAACAAAGGAAAGAAAACACTAAGTTTAGGGGTCGACTCGGCGAGTCCAAGGAGGGACTCGGCGAGTCCGAGCGGAATCCGAGTCGAGGAGTAAGTGACCGACTCGGCGAGTCGGCCAAGTGGACTCGGCGAGTCTGGTCTGTGCGTGGAAAACCCTAAATTCGGGACTTGGAGCCTATATAAACGTCTTAATCTTCTTCATAGGGCTCCTTACTGCCTCTTAAGCCCTGGATATCAAACCCTAGCCGCCATATCCTCTATTTGAACCATTTATTGCCTTCAAGAGTGCATTTAGCTTGGAGGAAGAAGAAGAAGAATCTTGAGAGTGCAAGAAGGGGGCTGTAGATCCGGGATTGGGAAGACATTTCTGAGCTTTTGGAGGAATAAACTAGTTCCTGGACCCTTTTTGCATCTAGATTTATGTGTGGTTGTTGGGGCTCTTTAGCCATAATGATATTATGTTGAGTTAGGAGCCGGATCTGGAGTTGCTACTTCAGATCCAAGTGTGTTATGAGCTGGGGAAGCATAAAGTATCAGCCCTTGAGTCGATTTTGAAGCCCCTTGGCCTTAAACCCTAGTTTATGGTGCTTTTTGCCTAGATCTCCCTCTCTACACGTAAAGTTTGCAACTTTACATAGGGGATAGGCTTGGGAAGGGTAGATCTACAGTTTGGAGTCCATGCATGACTCGAAAGTCCTCTGCATGTATGTAGATCTGAATGGACTCGGCGAGTCCTTCGAGTGGACTCGGCGAGTAGCTTGAAGATGAGGAGGAACTCAACGAGTGGGATGAACAACGCGTCGAGTTGGATGAAGATAGGCATGAACTCGGCGAGTTGGATGAACACTCGGCAAGTTGGATGAAGATTATCGTGTGCTCGGCGAGTCTGTTCTTAGACTCGGCGAGTCAGGTCGCGTAGTCCCCAAACCCTTCGAGTTAAGACTCGAGTCAGCGAGTCGAGCAAGGACTCAGTGAGTTGGTCAGGACAGGATTCGGGAATCTGTAGACTCGGCGAGTCAGGGGCTGACTCGGCGAGTCAAGTCGCGATTGGAAGGACTTTGAGCATAAGAACTCGGCGAGTCAGTAAGTGGACTCGGCGAGTAGGGTTGACCTGGAAGGTTGACTTTGACCAGGACTTTGACTTTGACAAGAGTTGACTTAGTTGACCTTTGAAGGTCAGTTAGACTAAGTGTTATGTTGATATTGGTAGCTCGGGGAGCTAGTGGAACAGCAGTCCGGAGTCAGTGGTCAGGTAGCGATCAAAGGAATTAGTAGCAGCAGTTCAACAGTATCAGGTGAGTTTCCCTTTGTATGAATGGGTCTACGGCCACAATGCCGGCCCATGTAGTTATGAGTAGAAGACCCAGGGGTTAGCCCTAGGCCCAGTATGCTAGTATGATATTCGGGACGAGGTCCGATGATAGAGGGCGGGTGCCCAAGGAATGGTTTATGTGATAGTTTATACTTGTTGTCTGTGTGATACTTGTATGTGCCTGGTAGGGAGGTGAGTGTGGGCGAGGTCCCGTATCTCACCAATAGCAGAGTGTGGATGGTGTTCCACATCTCAAGCAGCAGAGCAGGGGCGAGGCCCAAGTCAGGAAAGGAGTGAGTGTGGGCTGGGCCCGTATCTCATTACCAGTAGGAGCATGGACGGGGTTCCGTGACTCATAAGTAGCAGGTCAGGGGCGGGGCCTTAGGATAAGATCCGTTAGTATGTGTTTAGCTTATGTGAGATGTTTATGTGCTATTATATGTTAGTGGGCGAGGCCCTGTGATAGGCGAGGCCTACGTGAAACAGATCTGTATCCGAGCGGGGCTCGAAGCCAGGCGGGGCCTGGAGCGGCGGGGCCGTTGTAGCGGACGAGGCCCGAGGTAGGGGGCGAGACCCAGGATAGCGGGTGCGGCCCAGTATGTGCAGTATGTGGTTATGCATGGTATGTGGTAGGGTGGGGAACTCACTAAGCTTCGTGCTTACGGTTTTCAGTTTCTGTTTCAGGTACTTCCGGTAGCGGATGATGGAGCTCAGGATGATCGCATGGCACACACCATAGCTTAGACAGCCTGGGAATGTTTACTCTGATAACGAATGTGTATTTTGGAAACTAATACTTTGTTTATGTTTGAAAACGATGAATTTGCTTAACATAATGTTTTATTAAATGAAATTTTTAGTCTTGAATTTTGGGTCGTTACAATATTTACATAGATTAATTATATAAATATAATAAACAATAACATGATTTTACACTTTTAAAATTCAACAAAAAAATTCGTTTTGAGTTTTTAGTATAATGTTTTTTAGATGACACAACCGTTTTTTGTTTTAAACATATAAAATTTTGCAATAAATAATTATTTGTTATTTAAAAAATAGTTTCTTTTAACCTAAACAACAAATTCTTTTAACAAAAAAAAAATGCAACCCAAAATCAATCCGGGCCAGGGGGAACGGGGATGGTGGCAGGGGTAATAAGGGGGATTCGGAGTCGGGGGCAGGGATAGGAAAGCTGGAGATTTCGGGGTGGGTGCGGGGAACGGAGAAATTCCTACGGTGGGGGCGGGGGACGTACTCTTCGTCCTGTTTAAACTCCTTGACATTCCTAAAATGTATTGTTTAGTTGAATTATTCGTGCAAAAATATCAAATCTGATCATACCGACATCAGCCCCAAAAATGGCAATTTTTTTGATTTTTTGCCAAAATTGCTAAAATTTTGAAAGTATAGGGACTAAGAGTGTAACTTCATTGTTTCTTCCCCATTTGTGTGTTTCCGCTCGTCGATGGAGAATATGAAGCAACCGAGGTATCAGGTACGAAACAATCACACGAATTCGGTACCAATCTTTGATGAAAAAGTTGATTTTGAACCCGAAGTATTGAAAACCCGAATGAGTTTTGTGTCACAGCCTGAAGAAAACAATCCATCTGCCCGAAGTGACGAAATAAATTACCCAAAGCATTTATTCTTGAAGCCGGAATTTGACAGTTCTTGAATCCCGAAGCACCAGATAAACACGAAGCAAAGCAGAGTTTAATCAAATCGATTTTGACAATGAATTTTTTTTTTTTTGAAATCCGTGAAGAAATCCAGATTGCGATTAATAGGAACTGATAAACTAAGATTATATCATGAAACAACAAAAGATTTTGAAAATAGAATGTGATTTGATTGAGAAATACGACTCACGGAATTAATCGAACAAAAATCGATCCTCAGACGATACAAACAATGAACAGGAACGAATGATATACATCGGACAAGCATACAAACGGGCTAACATGTGAATAGTAAACATATCAATCTTACTGGATCGGGCTTTCGTATGAACAGTAACAGATCGAACATGACGGATCAATAATTTGATCAAAATTTGGGATAAATCAAAAAAAAAAATTGCATCAACAAAATTGATAGGGATTTGAGTAGATTGCAAATAAGAACATCATTCCATAAAATTGATAGACATATCAAAATCGTTCAAATTGTATAGAATATGTCAAGTCCTGACCCGTTAATAAAATAATAGTTTGAATCTTTATGGTTAGACTCCAATACTACTTCTTAAGAAATGAAAGCTATGGGTTACAGTGAAGAGTTGCAAAGAATATGATATCAATTTAGTATGAATGATTAATTCAACTCACTAACTCTCAACATTTTGTAAACATAGTCTACAAATGATATGAGACTAATATATATAGGATGCATGCATCATCATGCATACACGACTCACTCTTAAATCATAAGCTAAACACACACACACACACACACACACACACACATATATATATATATATATATATATATATATATATATATATATATAGAGAGAGAGAGAGAGAGAGAGAGAGGGAGGGAGGGAGAAAGAGAACTAGGTTCAAATGTGGATTGACATCTATTGTGCGGACGTGTGGACAATGTTATTCTGTGAGAATGACAAAGAAAATATATTGTTTGGTAACGTGAATACGTTCAATCTTATATAACTATTGTGATTATCACACATTTTCACTAATTAAATCGTCTATAAGGCTATTGTAGACATTTTCTTATTATTTTCATTTTGTCAGAATGTTTATTGGGTCGTATTCTGTAAGAATGATAATGAGTAAACAACGATGTGTGAGAACAAAATTGAATAAGAATTAGTGAGAATACATGAAAATGACTACAGTTGTGTAAGGTTGAACGTATTCACATTAGCAAAGAATCTATTCTCTTGGTTATATTTATATGTGTTGGGTTTACGATCCATGTTGGACCAAGTTTATGTATGGATACATAAAGAGTTGGGCCACATGAACCATGAATCATAAAACCCATGGGTATCGATTTGGGTTATATCCATGACCTTTCAAATCCCACATATAAATACATACTCTATTGCCCAAAATCGCAACTAGTGTGTATTCTTGGAGTTCATGGTGTTTTTGGGTGCATGGAATTCTCTCTCAAGTTCATCCTTTGTCCATGGTGTTTTGTGATTCAACTTGAGGCTTCCACACTATTGGGGCTAAGCTCTTTAAGGCCAAATACATCAAGACTTCAAGCTCCATCAAAAGGTATGATATCCTAACTAGTATTTTATATGGTTTATATTAAATACATGCTAGTTGTAGCTTTAATACCTTAGAAACCATTTGCATGTATAATTACTGAAAACATAGATCCAAGGTATTTAGGGTTGTATGTGCACTATAGGATGTTGTAGTATACTAAAACCCAACAGTGGTATCAGAGTCATGGGTTGTGTTCAATTATACTTGATGCAACTAGCTAAAAAAACCGAATTTTTGTTGTCTGGACAGCAGACTCGATGAGTCCAGTGTGTGAATCGACGATTCCATGAACAAACGCATCCAACTCGTCGAGTTTGTTCATGCACTCGACGAGTTGGACCCTCTAACATCATATATTCGTGTTTTTTTAGCCTGCTTTGGATTAGAATCATTACCACAAAGTGTTTTTGTTCATAAAATTTATTTGTGGTACTATGGTAATGTTTATTCTCATCCAAATAAAGGATAATTGTCAAAGTTTCAAGAGTTATGTTAATTGTTGTGATTTGCTAAGTTCTTGAAAAATGTTGATATGAATTGTCTTTACTTATGAGTTTGATCTTGTTCATAGAAAACTAACTAGATTAGTGAGTTAATTGGTAATTTGATCTTAATGTTTTTTTATGAACCCCATAACTTGTCCTCGAGTTATAGAAAGTGAAGAGTTTTTCATTTAAAAGCACATTAAGTCTCATAGGTTATGAAAATGGAAGTGACTCTATTTTTAATGTCATCATAAAATGATTTTATGTCTTCCATAACTTGTCCTCAAGTTATGGAACTTGAAAAGTTTTTCATTAAACCATAATTAAACTCATAAGTTATGAAGATCCAAAAGTTTTGAAAAGTTTCAAAACTTGCCCTCATGTTTTGGAATTTGTACCCCCATGTACACTTTAATTCCAAATCCTAGAATTTTAAAAGTTAAAATTCAAACTTTATGGACTTCATTAAATTATTAAAGTGTTTAGTTAAAAGAATTAATAATTCATTAAAGACATGGTTTAAGTTTAATTAAATTTAGAGTATAGTTTAAATAATAGATTAAATCACCAAGTATTTTAAATGTTTAAAATATACCCTTATACTATTATAATACTAAAAAGTTAATGTTTATATATATATATATATATATATATATATATATATATATATATATATATATATATATATATATATATATATATATATATATGAGTAAAGTCAATCTTACAATTAGTAGTCCTCATTCACAAAGCCAGTCTCTAAGGGGGGTATAAGGTTATTGCCTATAAAATGGCAGTTTAATGGGTGTCCACTCTCACCCACCGCTTCCTTGACTGGTGGAGGGTCGTTAGCCGAATGGGTAGGAGTGGACTCTAATTCTCCTTTCACTAAAAGTATAATGATAAATACTAAGTAACTAAACACTTATAAATTCTCAATCTTAGTTACTTAGGAAAATGTGAAATGGTGCTAACCCATGAAATTACACTTTGCACCCTTGTTTAGTCGTTAGTGGAGTGTGTGTGGTTAGCTGGCACACTAACACAGGACTGACAATGTGTGGCAAAGGGTGACTTAAGTTTTATCATAGATCGGTGGAGCGCATGTGGTTAACCGACACATCGATTAGGTGATAAAATTAAGGGTGCCAAGTTAATTTGCATGGTTATTCACACCTTGTTTGTGATCCTCGGCATCCCAGTGACAAACTTAAGAGGGCACAATCGAGATTTAAACATGCCATTGAAAGTTCAATGAATCTTAAAAGATCTAGGAGTTTCAATCCAATTAAAACTTAATAATTTATTTTGTTTTTCATGGTGGAAATTGGTAAATCGTCATTTACCTACCTTCAAATCTTTTGTAGCTTGTATTACGACATCCCTCCTCCAAGTTATAAAATAGTTTGTTGGGTCCTAGCCTTAATATTTCATATTGGGTGTTATGTTAAGGATTTAAATCAACTGAAACTTGAATTTCTCCCTCATAGATGTCTCAGTTCAGACAACTATGGTCTTCCTCATCCTTTTGGAACAAGCTTTCCTAATGAATATGATGTCCCGTGGTTGGATCATGGAAGTCATACTTCACTTCATCTACCTCCTCTAATTATTTTCCCTGACCCACAAGTTCAAGATCACTCAATCCTTAATTGGCAAGCAAGGTCTATATGTTCTTACATCTTGGAGATTAAGTCACATATTGGCAAGCCAGGAGAGTAGGGTGTCAAAGTCTTAAGGGAGTTGATTGTTAATTGGGTTCTTCAATCACTTCCTAAGTCATATAGTGAGTTCTTTAAGGACTGCTATGTGACAGACCATGGCATGACCCTTAATGATCTTAGATATTTGCTCGATCACAATTTTTGATGGATTTTGATCGCAATGTTTGATGATCAGAATTTTGAGTTGCTGCTTAAGAGTTATGATATATTGCTTAGGAATATATAACATGTTTTCATATGTATTTGCATTGTAAGGATAAGTTTTTCGCAGGTTTTAAAATAAAAGAAAAGTTTTGATTTTATTTATTTTAAGTATCCTTACGATGGCATTTGTGAAAAATTTTTGTTTATATGATTTCATTGATAGCAATATTGGAAAATGGATTTGATTCTTTCGTTTGTGACAGTGTCACAATTTTCCAAATAAGGAAAGATTCTCATCATCCAAGTTTCAGTTGGATAGAAACTTGGAATCACTCAACTTTTATTGTACGATGAATAAGAATTTTTCATCTTTGGAAAATTAAGACTAAGTCCTTGTTCACATGCATATGTGAGTCAAGTGAAGGACTAAAGGATTGGGTACACTTTGTTGTGCGCTGGTCATATCCACCACAAAGATCGATAAGATTATTCGTTATGATTTACTAAAGTTTAGTAAATATGTTTATACTTACAAGTTTAAGTGTAATTCTGAAATATTGGAAAAGTTTCAATGATTGGCAGAATGAATGAGAATAATCAAATTAGGCAGAAAGATAAAAGTTTCTCCAATCTGAAGAGATAGGAGAGTACTTGAGTATCTTGTTTTATGATTATCTTAGTGATTATAAAACCATATCACAATTGATCCTCTAAAGACACCTTTGTGCATTTGTTTGGCTAAGGAGAGGAATCATAAATTGTTGAAATGGTTAAATTAAAAGATAAATCATACTTCGTTCCAAAATCAAGTCTTAGAGTCATACTCTAAGATTGTAACTTGAGTGAAATAATTCTAAGAAAGGTTTATAACACTTATCAAATCTAGAGTAACATGTTTCTTACTCTTGTACATTTGAATCCGGTAAGTTGTGATGTTTTGGATAAAATAGAGACCAACTAAGACCAATTGTGAGAAGTGTTTATCTTGATAAGAATCCGCATTGACTCTTGAATATTTGTTTTGTCAAGGAATGGTTCTTGACAAGAGAATCTTATATGTCAAGAGGACAGTGGGAGTCTTAAAGATCTTGGAAAAGTTTCAAGAACTAATCAAGAATAAAACCCATTGTTTAATCTCTAGCACACAACTTGAGGTTTGTAACCCATTGTGTTGGCATATTTATGTGCCCACTCCAGTTAAGTTGATTATGCTTGTGAGTTCTATAAGTTCTCAATTGTTTGCATAACAAACTGGAAGCAATGGTAGGCCCTTGCGCTACTAAGTGGCAAGAAAATGAGATCGGGCAAGTTTAGTCCATATGAATTTGGATTTGTCACTAACCTTGTCTTATGATTATGGTTTTGACACATTCGCATGCATAGGAACACTTACACCATAAAAAATCAAGTTTCATAAGGTTTCTCTCCGATTCATGAAAAATGATGGTGAGGAAACTCTTTCACTAAGTAGATTTTAAATAGATATCAATTATGATATTTACATTCTCAAAGTCATTAGTGGAGCGCGTATGATTAACCGACACACTAGCATGGACTTGTGAGAATGGCAGAAGGTCTAAACATTATGATTACGACACCCCTCTTCATAATTGTTTAGACACACATGTGAGTTATCTAAGGTGAGGTGTATGATTTTGATAAAGTCTTATCAAAGCATCTCGTATCAGAAAACTGAACTTTGGAAAGAAAGTCAATAGAGTATTGGTTTCTAGAAGTCCAGTTGATTTCTGGGTACTTGTCAAAGCTAGTGGGAGCATAAAGTGTTATTATAATGATCATGTTAGTGGGAGCATGATTATTATGTTACGTGTTGTAAGTTAGCATTGTTAATTATAGAAAATAAAAGTTTCAATTTGCTTTGAAAAGTTGTTTTACTATAATTAAGGAAGAGGATTTTATACTTCATTCCAATTCTACAAGCTTAGATTGAGATTTTAATCAACTTTAGTCAAGGATATATATGAATGTTATGTTGGAATGGTTCAACATAAGGAAATTCTATATATATATATATATATATATATATATATATATATATATATATATATATATATGTATATATATATGGCGTTCTAAAAATTCGATAATGATTACGACATCCCTCTTCATAGTTCGCATTGTGAGAACATGGTCTCAAAATTCGATTATGATTACGACACCCCTCTTTATAGTTCGAATTTTTAGAACATGGCAAATAAAATTTTTATAGCACGAATCGTGTCCCATATTCTTCAGGTATAGGATTGATTACATCCATTCTAAATTTTCCAAATGCTTAGGGCATTAAGAGGGAAAAAGGAATAGAACCGGATATGACTAAAATCATTAAGAAATCGTCGAGGACAATCTGAGGTTTACCAAAGATTGGTTGCTCGTGGACAATTAGAAGTATAGTGTAAACTTTGGAAATGACCATATTGACATATTCTGAAAAGAGGCAACTCTTGTTCAGAAGTGATAGTCAAAATGATAATATGGAATTGTTTCCATAGGTGGAAGTTATTCTCTGAATCTGTGTAAGATTAGACAACTTAATGCAAAGAAGGATGTTCAAAGGAATGTACTTTGAATATGAGACTTCGTTTCCATGGAATTGATCTCCATTGGAATACTTTGTAATGTCTGTTGCCAATTCTTATGACTTTTGTGCATAGTCATTACAAGAGAATCACTGCATATAAGTTTAGAATCTAACAGACTACAGTAAATGGCAAGAGTTTGGTATTCTTACATTTACAAAAGGGATTGGGATTCTGAAACGAGCATCATTGGAGTCGTGTTCAATTGATCTATTTCACAAAACAAAGGAGCATAGGTAAACATAGTGTGCATGCTTGGAGCATGGCATGACTATTGTTTTAATTCAAGTATTAAGTTGATAATTCGAAACATTACATGAATAATGAGTAATCAATATGGTGCTTAGATAAAAGGTGTTTTTTATTTACTCTCAAAGTGTTGGAGCCATATAGGATTAGTATTATTCTTGTGTTTCACTTTGCATGTTTTGACTTCCCGGATAACTAGGTTATTCAAACCATCCACAGTCAATCATACTTTGGAAGTAGGTATGAGGCAAGACTGTCATGAATGGGTATGTAGTCTGTCTAGGTGGCTAGACATAGCTGCAGTATTCATGAGTACTTCTGGAATCAGATTCGAGTATTGGATTAAACCCACGCTCATTTGAATCACTTCATGGATTTAATCATGAGTGAATCATGAGACGATAATATCTTATATTCTTAAAACCTAGAGATATGAGTTGTTGACTATGATTTAGTTATACATTGATTGTACGAAAATGCATCAGTAAACGTGCCTTTGTGTATGATTCAGCAAGTAGTTAATACAAGCATATGAGTCGAAGTTTATCCATTCCTTTTACCTTATAAGGATAAAAGCGATATCTGTGGGCCCCTCGATGATTTAGTGATGACACCCCTAAGTGCTTGGCTATATATGGGCTAATTTGATTTGTTCAATTATTCAGTTGTCATAAATTGAAAATCGGGAAACAACAAATGGATGGAGAGAATGATTATAATCCATGTCTCAGTCCATATGATATCTAGAATGGAGGAATATATGATCACTTATCTAATGGACGCGTCATTGATTAGTTCAAAGTTCGACAACGGCTTTAAGAGCTACAATTGCTAGTCGGGTTATGAAGTCATACTTGCAACAATAGTTTTAGACTTATCCAAGTGGGAGACTATTGGATTAGATGTCTATGCCCATAACTATTATTGGTATGGACTTGACCCGAGAGTAGCATGGTCCATTTGGGTTGCATATCATCATGACAATTTGTTAGGATAGACTTTTGAGATAAGAGGTTATGTATGATTTATTAATATATTATAAGTTATAATATATTGATATGAAATCATATGAGTTAATTAGTATTAATCAAGAATTAATTTGGAATTAATTTAATGATCAAAAGAGACTAATTAAATCTATGGGGACTAATTATGTTAATTAGTTATATTTATATGTGTTGGGCTTATGATCCATGTTGGACCAAGTTTATGTATGGATACATAAAGAGTTGGGCCACATTAACCATAGATTATAAAACCCATGGGTATCGATTTGGGTTATATCCATGACCTTTGAAATCCCACATAAAAATACATACTCCATTGCCCAAAATCGCAACTAGTGTCTATTCTTGGAGTTCATGGTGTTTTTGGGTGCATGGAATTCTCTCTCAAGTTCATCCTTTGTCCATGGTGTGTTGTGATTCCACTTGAGGCTTGCACACTATTGTGGCTAAGCTCTTTATGGCCAAATACATCAAGACTTCAAGCGCTATCAAAAGGTATGGTATCCTAACTAGTATTTTATATGGTTTATATCAAATGCATGCTAGTTGTAGCTTTAATGCCTTGGAAACCATTTGCATGTATAATTAGTGAAAACAAAGATCCAAGGTATTTAGGGTTGTATGTGAACCATAGGAAGTTGTAGTATAGTAAATCCCAACACCTTTCATGCAGAGATTGTAGTTGGTCAGCTCGGGGCATGGACTCTCTCCTTTCGGTAGTTCAAGGATTGTAGGGCCCTAAAGTTCTTCTGGAAGAAGGACCATATTGCCAGTAGACAGTGGGTTTCCGATATAGAGAATTCTCAACGGACGAGTTTTTTCCTTGTGGGATCAAAGGTGGGGTTCGCATCTTACCTTCTAGGGGATGGATCCCGCGACTGGTAGGAGGAGGTTGGTCATGCCTTGAGAGTTGGGCCCATGGCGGCCATGAATTGTACTAATTTTATGGTGAGATTCAGAATGGATTTTTCACCTGCTATTGAGGTGAAACAATTGGCGTGAGAGTTTCAGGACTTTCTCCAGAGAACGGAGACTATGGAAGAGATCATCAGTATTTTCCGGGAAAGGGCTTTATTGGTTCCGTAGTATGTTGCAGATGTTGAGATAAAGAAAAGGAGGTATCATGACATGATCAAGGACAACATTCGAGAGTT
The DNA here is from genome assembly GCF_051521515.1 of Lactuca serriola. NCBI lineage: Eukaryota > Viridiplantae > Streptophyta > Magnoliopsida > Asterales > Asteraceae > Lactuca > Lactuca serriola. The sequence continues at coordinate 175,902,423 of NC_136412.1, read as the reverse complement.
TGTGAGCATGTCAAGCTGCGGAACCTTGGAGGTTTCCAGAGCTTGGGAATAGAAGATTGAGTTTGAGCTTTGGTTGAAGCGCAAGCTAGAGCAGGTTCAGACAGCGGTGTGATTGGTGAAGAACCCAAGACTTATGATTCACTATCTAGAGGCCAATAGGGTCGGATTCGTTGTGGAGAGTGCTGGAAACCGCACGAAGGGGTGTAGCGAGTGGGTGGTTTGGGCTGCTACAAGTGCGGAAAGACTGGTCATTTTAGCTAGGATTGTACTCAGGTATCGATTCTGATTTGCTTTCATTTCAATTAGACGGGCCACAAGAAGACCGACTATCAGAGGTCTTCAGGAGGAGTGGTGACGACACCTGCTCCCGCTATATTGAGGATCACTGATGGTGTTGAATCATATAAAGTAACCCTCTTGAACTTCAGCTACCGCAGCCTCCATCTTGCCACCACAGTCAAGCCGCTTCATCATCAATCATCAACCGTAGTCTCTTCTTACCGAAGTCTTTATCTAGATTACTTTTACATTTTCTTTTCTGTATTACACTCTATTGTCCAGTATGCCTTGCATGGCTACTCTTAGAGTTGTAATCTAGTGATTTCAGTGAGTCTCTATAAATAGAGCTCATTCTCATGTAATGAATATCAAAATCGCATCTAATTCTAATGTACATCTCAGAAGTTATCTTTCTATCTTATTCCCTCTTCTTACTCTCATAATCAATCACAACCTCTCTTCGGAGCAAGTCTCTTGTGACTTAATCACTAAGTTTGATCTCACTTATTAACTTGGCTTGAATGCATTCCTCGCTATGAATCAGCTTAAGTGTATACTTGATATAACAACTGTTGTCATTTACATTTCTTTACTTTTCCGCAACTAACACTCTAACATCTAACACTAAATATTATTGTTGAGCTTTAGATCCTTCGAGATTAACTATTCCGCAATATACTTGTTCTAACGTTTGTTCAAGTGTGTCTCAAAGTTTTTCTCTCAACAATTGGTATCAGAGCCATAGTGGTTGCTTTATGAAAATCGGAACTCTGATTTTTCGAAAAGCCTTCTATACCACTGAAGCTCATTTCTAAAACAAAAATGGCACAATCGTTATCACTGAATGTTTCCAACAGTGTTGGTGGTTCTAATCAAGCTCCAATACTGGTTGCAAATGAATATCATCACTGGTCACAAAGAATGGAAAGATACTTAAGGAGACTTGGTAAAGATGTATGGCGATCCGTAGAAGAAGGACCACATGTTCTAGTCCTTACACCAGTCCAAACTGACGGAGCAACATCAAGACTAGGAGGAGGTCAACCAGCTTCAAACCGTCCCACCAAGGATGATCTCGATAAGATGGAAAATGATGCTATTGCCTTTTATGAATCTCTTGTGGAGTTGCTCCTGACAACTTCGTTATTATCATAAATTGCAAATAAGAAAAAGAGATCTGGGATGTTCTCAAAAGTCTATACGAAGGCTCAGAGCAAGCTCAAGACAAGAAGCTCACAACTGCCCTCAATGAGTTCAACAACTTCAAAGCTCACACTGGCAAAAGTTTGGAAGACTCCTTCAAAAGATTCAACCTGATTGTCACAAAGCTATCCAATGCGGGCACCGTCCGCAGTAATCATGAAACAAATCTTTAGTTCCTTAATGGCTTGTGAAGACATTGGACTACGACAAAAATGATAGTCCATGGTGATAGAAAGATTCATTCATTGTCACTCTACAAACTCTATGGGGAACTTCAAGCACAGGAATCCACCGTACTTAAAGACTGTGCTGATTTTGGTGGACCTCTTGCTCTCATGGCACAAACCTCACATACTCAATCCTACCCTTCCTCGTATGACACCTCACCGCAGTCATATGATGCTGATTCAGAATACGATGATGAAGAAGAATTTCAAAAGGCAATCGCTCTTGTCAGCAAACAATTCAATCGACTACCACCTCACTCCTTCCGCAAAAATCAACAATTCAAGAAACCACCTTTCAACCGTAACTTCAACCCACAAACAAATCACTCACCTTACCCTAAAAGTTCTCATCCACCACCGCAATCTCACAATGCTCAGCCAAAGGAAGCACCGCAGCCAACTCCAACCTCTGACTCTGGTACTCCCACAGATGACAAGACCGATGTTGTAGTTTGTCACAAATGCAACAAAGAAAATCATTTTGCAAGAGACTTTAAGGTCAACGTAGTTAAAGACAGAGCATTCTACCTTAGAATGGCTCAAGAGATGGAAGAAAAGGAGAAAGAAAGGGCATACGTAGCCCATGTTAAAAGAAACCATCAAGTCTGGTCATCCGGAGATGAAGATGAAGCCATCAGCAGTATAAGTGGCAAAGGGAAAATCTGCATGTTTGCAACTGCAGATGATGATGGGTCTACAAAGATGGACAAAAACTACTGCTACATGGCTAAGGATGGAACTCTAAGCATCGTTGAACAGGTAAAACTCATGATCCAAACTCTAAATTATAACATGCATGATTATCAACCTTACATAGATAATCTTAATGACACATGTGCTGCCGTCCTTACAGACTATAACAAAGCCCTGGATGAGAAGAACATTGCGTCCCAGGAGATGTTCCATGTGAGAGGATGACTGGACAAAAAAAGACTCAAAATGGCTATGTTAGAAAGAGATTTAGAGTTAGAAAAAGATGCTAGAATGTTGAGTGAAACCCAATTAGAGATAGCTTTGAATCAGAAAGATTTAGCTCAAACTGAAATTGTACGTTTAAATCTTTTAATTGAAAAATTGTTCAATGAAAGTGAAGCTATTGAAAATTTGGTAAATAATGGAACCATGGACAATACATACAATTGTGGTTGGTCCAATGGATATCCTACCGCAATGGATTCCTCACCCCGGTTCAACAAAGACAGACCATATGTCCCTCCAGACCGATAATTTCATTTCCCAGTCAATGACAAGACTTTTCTCGAAGATATCAAAACTCACTTCGGTAGATTGCACAATCTAAGCAACAATTGTGTCATTGAGGAAATTGTGCCTAAGGCTTCATATCACACAAGTGATCAAACTTCTTTTAGTGGCACTACTTCCTCAAATTCTCAAAACTCATCAGTAGTTGATGAAGAAATTGTCATTGAGGATACCAAAGTCTCTAAAGACTTTCCATTTCTATCCTCAAACCGCAGTGTCCCTCACTGTAGTCAAAAGTCCCACATAAGTCCCACCGAAGTCCCTACTAAGACATACTCTACGGTAGTTAAGTCATCCTTACCGCAGTCTTCGAACAAAAGTTATGCGTCCCTTTAAGCAATTCATCATGAACTACCCATAGATAACTTTGAAGTGGGTCAATGTTCTCAAATCCCATAATCCACAAGCTCAGATGACTCAAGCCCACGTTTTCACAAAATTTCAAAGGATTCTAGAAAACTGCAGTTGAATAACAGAGACTGCGGTTCACCAAAATCCTTAGCTAAAAAGGCTTTCAAAGAAGAAATTCGCTCCCGAGGGACAAATAGACAAATGTTTTCTCTCACTATTTTTCAAAAAACCCTACTCCCAAGAAAACGTCCAAAAAGGAATGTACAGTTTCAACAGTCATTCCTAATTCATCTGACTCAATTCAAAAAGGTGCAAAGTCTTTTCAAAACGGTGTTTTTCAAATTTATTCCTCAGATGACCCAAAATGGAAATGTATTTTACCCACTCCAACACATATAAAGTCACGTCAACATTTTCACACATGGAAGGGTATCTTACCAAATCCAACAAAAAGGACACAAAGATCCACACGTGCTAAACCTTTCTCAAAACAAACTTTTCAGAAAACTAATGTCAAATCTTTTCAACCTCGGTCTAGTCAAAAGCCAAACAACTCTTCCTTTAGACCGATAAGCAAATGTGGAGCCAAAGCAAAAGATAATATCTCAACCTGTAAGTGTCAGTGTAGTTGTCAAAATCAGAAACCTAACTTTACAAAAATACACAACACTCTAATATTTCACAAACACCCATGACTAGGTTTAAAAGTTGACATGAAAATAGTCCCTGCAACCTCGGTCCATACATCACTCAGAAACTCACTTGTTGCTCCAGGCTCCAAACTAGTTTGGATGCATAAACTAACCATGTAATTCTCAGGCTTTGTACAAGGAGGAACAAGAAGAAGAATGGTTAATTAATAGTGCTTGCTCCTTGCACATGATCAGAAGGATAGAATACCTTCAGGATTTCAAGCCTATATGCAATGGTGGAAATGTTACATTCGGCAACAATGCGAATGGAATCATCCGAGGTTACGGTGTACTCACTACGGGGAACTTATTAATTCAAAAGGTTGCTTATGTAGAAAGCCTCAAACACAATCTCATCAGTGTTGGCCAACTATGTAAGGCAGGCCATCAAGTTGAATTTAATGATGAATTCTGTTACGTAATGACAAGTGATAGGAGCACCTGCTTGATCATGTCACGATCCGAGGGTACCATGTATCCTTTGGATGTCTCTCTCATCATTGGAAACCGCAGCTGTGTTTCCTTTTCAAAGCTGTATCCGAAGTTAGTTGGTTGTGGCACTGCAAGATCGCTCATCTCAACTTCAGATACATCAACACCTTGGTCACTGGAGAGCTGGTCAGAGGACTACTATTCTCAAGTTCAGCAATGACACTCTATGTCATGCTTGTGAATGTGGTAAGCAGTGCAAAGCAAGTCACCCCATAGTGATTTACTCTTCTATATCTGAACCACTTGAGCTTTTGCACATTGATCTCTACGGTCCATCAACCGTAGCTAGTCTCCATCAAAAAAAGTATATACTGGTTATAGTTGACGACTTCACTCGATTCACATGGGTTTTCTTCCTCAGAATCAAATCCGAAACACCGTAGATTCTCATCAACTTCATCAAAGAAATAGAACTTCAGATTAAGCTGCCAGTAAGACGCATCCGCAGTGATAATGGAACTGAATTCACTAATCATCCTCTCAACAACTTCTTGGTGTCAAAAGGTATCTCTCACAACTTTTCAGCTCCTTATACACCTCAACAAAATCGTGTAGTAGAGAGAAGGAACCGTACTCTAGTCGAGCCAGCCAGATCCATGCTCAACTTCTCACATCTTCCTCTTTACTTCTCGGCTGAAGCTGTAGCAACCACATGCTTTGTTCAAAACCGAAGCATTGTGTGCAAATGCCTCAATAAGACACCATATGAGGGCCTCAACAACCGCAAGCCAAATGTTCGCTTCTTTCATATCTTTGGGTGTAGATGTTTTGTGATCAACAACGGAGATCAACTCAACAAATTTGCACCGAAGTCTGATGAAGGCATCTTTCATGGCTACTCTAAGAATAAGGTTGCTTATCGGGTTCTCATCAGACGTAGGAGGCTAATCATTGAAAGTTTCGATGTGAAATTCGATGACTCTTACATCCGCAACACCCCTACATCCACTGAAACCACCGCAATCATGGAAAGTGACATTCCTGCTTCTTCAGGTCCTCTCAATCTGGTTGAAGTCAATTATGATGATCTTTTCGACCCTGCTGAAATGGCAAAACTATCTGAAGTCCTTGTGTCACCGGCTTCTCAACAACAACACGCTGATGTTTCTGGTCCATCTTTATCCGAAGTAGCATCTCTCAATACTTTAACCTCTCCGGTTGAGGGGGAAAGCTCTACCCCGGATCAAACAACAACCATCGAGGTTCCAGTACTTAATGATACTCAAGTTCCTATCCTCAGAAAATAATTACCATCAAACGTATCTTCAGATTCGGATGATGAACTCATAGAGAACATTGACACTAGAACCGATTCAAGAATAACTACTCTCCCATCAGCAGTTCAGGGGGAACCCTCTCAGGTTCCAGAGGAACTCCCATCAGCAATCCAGGGGAAACCTCTCCAAACCACTCAAGGAAATGTCATTCTCACTTCAAAGAAGCCAAGATGATTCTGCAGGCTGTTCTCAAATCCAAGAGGAATTGCCATCTCCGACCGAAGAAACTTCTGATATTGAGGACATTCCTTCTACCGCAACTGCTGATCATCTGATGCCTTGTCTACATGTATGGACGAAGGATCATCCACCAGGTCAAATTATTGGCAACCCATCCGCAGGTATCCAAAATCGATCTGCCAAGGATTTATCTGATCATTGTCACTATGCAGCATTTATGTCCACAGTCGAGCCACGATCAATCAATGAAGCATTATTGGAACCGGATTGGATCTCTGCAATGCAAGAAGAACTGGAATAATTCAAAAGAAACAATGTGTGGCAACTCGTTCCCATACCTTAAGGCCATACTATTGTTGGAACAAGATGGGTGTTCAAGGACAAGTTAGATGAATCTGGTGCGGTTATCAGAAATAAGGCAAGACTGGTTGCAAAGGGGTACAGTCAACTGGAAGGTGTTGACTACGATGAAACATAGGTTCCGGTGGCAAGAATGGAAGCCATCCGAATCTTTTTAGCATATGCTGCCCACAAAAAATCAAGGTACACCAAATGGACGTTAAAAGTGCTTTTCTCAATGGGTAATTGAAAGAAGAGGTTTATCATCAACAACCTCCCGGATTTGAAAGTATTGAATTCCCTGACCACTACTACAAGCTTCAAAAGGCAGTCTACGGTCTGAAGCAAGCCCCTAGATCTTGGTATGAAACCCTTTCTGAATTCCTAGTCTCTTCAGGCTACAAAAGAGGAGTGATTGATCCCACGCTATTTAGAAAAGCAAACGGTGACCACCTTATGCTTGTACAAATATACGTGGATGATATCATCTTCGGATCGACTAATCAAGGAATGGTGGATGAATTTGCTAAGCTCATGACAAACAAGTTTCGAATAAGCATGAATAGAGAGATTAATTTCTTCGAGGTCTTCAAGTCAAACAAATTCAGCAAGGGATATTCATTCATCAAGAGAAATACACCACCGAACTATTGAAGAAATACTCTATGGACAACTGCTCCTTAGCTAAGGTCCCTATGGCCTTCGGATATAAGATCCCTACTGATCCTTCTAGCGAATCTGTGGATCACAAGACTTATAGAGGTATCATTGGCTCTCTAATGTACCTCATAGCAAGCCGACCGGACATTGTCTTTGCAACTGGTGTATGTGTAAGGTATCAGACTGACCCAAAAGTGTCACATATGACCGCCGCCAAACAAATTCTTCGGTACCTAAAAGGAAGCAAATCTCTTGGTCTATGGTACCCCGCATGCAATGACTTCAGTCTGCAAGCTTTTACCGATGCGGATCATGCCGGATGCAAACTTGATCGGAAAAGTACATCTAGTGGATGTCAATTTTTGGGAGGTAGACTCGTCAGTTGGTCCTCAAGAAAACAAAGTTGTGTTTCATTATCTACCGCAGAAGCTGAATATGTGGCCGCAGCCAGCTGTTGTTCCCAAGTCCTATGGATGAAGACACAACTGTTAGACTACGGATACAGAATGTTGCGGATACCAATCTACTGTGATTCTGAAAGTGCCATAACGATCTCTCATAATCCTATTCAGCACTCCAAGACGAAACATATTGAACTACGGTATCACTTCATCAAAGACCACATTCTAAAAGGTAATATTGAACTCATCTTTGTCCCTACTCATGAAGAGATTGCTGATGTATTTACAAAAGCACTTGACTCTACCAAACTCAATGCGTTCTTACAAATGTTAGGAATGATGAATCCGAACCCTAAATTCTTCTTGAATTGACAGGTACCGCAGATCTTCTTGGTCTCCATTACAGTCCTAACTGAAAGTTATTGATAATAGATGGTTTTGGAAAATCCTGTGTACCGCAGTCTATGTACCGCAACCATATATTATATCTATCTTTCACGGGTCTTTCTTACTTGTTATTACTAACCTTTTGTATAAGTGCTTTTTTCAGTTTCTCCCACTGCAGTCATCCGCAATACCAAAGAAGCCATCCGTAATGATGTGTCCATCCGCAGTCACATTAATTGATTTTCAGACGGTTCATTCTTATGAAAAACAAAAAAAAACATAGTGTGCTATTTAATGATCCTTCATTAAATAAAAACATTCCTTTGAGAAACTGTCACATTCTTTTCTTCCAAAACATTGTATCAGACCTATTTTAGGTATGATGACAAAATAAAGATTTTCCATATCAAATCCTTTTATTATGTCTTTTCCTATTACCCCAAACCATCACATCCGTTACGAATTCCCCTTTATCCAACGGTTTAATCGCACCCCCACCACACGTTCTCAAGACGTGATTCAAATCTGACATTTCATAAAATACAGAGTCCATTTTCTGGTTAATATAAATTCAGTCTTTATCCCACTTTTGTCAATATGTGGTTGAGATTAAATATCCTAATTCAAAAGATAAACCCAAACGTTTTTACCCAATTTCACTTAGGTCAAAAATGTTTCCCGCTTCATTGAGTCACTATAAAACCCATTTATTCTCCACAAAGAAAAGTTTACGCTCTCTAAAAACTTCCAATCTCTTCTGCATTCTTCAAGCTTTCTCAGAAACATAATAATGGTGAAATTCGGCGTTACAAAGAAACAATCCAAAGCCTCTGGATCAGTAAACCCAACTGGTTCAGATTCTCCCACAATCGCCTCAAGCAATTTTAGAGCCATCTTCGAAGATCAACCCTCTTACAATGCTCCCACAAAACTTATGATTAAGTTCTTGAAGAATCACCCGTTGTTTGGACCATTCGATGCTTTCACAGACGTTGTTCCACTTTTAACCCTCTACAAATGTGCCTTCTCTGCCTATCGCCCAATCAACAATCCCCAAGAAATTCATCTAAACCTCATCAATGATTCTTTGGTCATTTTGTCCAAAGAAAAATTCCTCAACGCCATTAACCTTCTTGTTCATCCCTCCATTAAATTCTTCACTCCGTCAATGACGGACATCACCTCAGCACTTTATCAGATGGGTTATCATAAGAAGATCAAAGGAATTAGTGAATTCAAGAAGAACCAATTGTATGTGGTCTGGCAGTTTGTGTGCCACTTTATCATCTGCAGTCTGTCCGGCAGAACCAGAGGCACGGATAACATGGGCCTAAAGCTTTTTGAACTGGTTTGGAGCATCTTCACAGGCCACGACGTGAACTACGGACAAATCCTTTGGGATGACTTTCTGCAATACATTCCCAAAGAGAGCCCAAGGCAGAACCCAACCGAGCTTAACTTTTCTAGGTTCTGGTCTCTCTGCATATCTGACTTACATGCGGATGCAAGGATAGACATGGTTGATGACATCAACTTCTTCGTCACCAAGGATCTTAAAAGGTACAACCCTTCCTTTGATCAAACAATTTTTGGCCCAATCCGTGGACTTCCTACTCATATTCTCTCTACCCTTGGTCTCGAGACTGCTGATGTCTCAGACCACATTGAGGCTACGGAAGGTATTGACCCATACCTTCCTACCCCGCCTCTTCCGTTCGCAGTCTTAAACCTTGAAGGTACCGCATTCCCTTCATCTACAACTCTCTCCAATGTCTCTCATTCCCAAAGATGTAAACACAAAGTTTCTGCCCTCCATGGCCCCCACAACACAAAGAAATCTGGAACTCCTAAAAAGGATGCTTCCAAACCCTCCAAACCTTCAAAGAAAAGAAAAACACCACCCGCTATCACAACCGTGGAACCGAGTCATCATGACTCCAGCATTGATTTAGATGAGGATAACCAACCTATATCAATCCTCAAGAAACGCAAAGCTGATCCACATAGCCAAATGGATGACCGGACCGATACCTCAGCCTCTCAACAGGCTCCGGTAGTCCTTGGGATGCCTGCACATCCATTCGAAATCACTATCTTCTTTCTTTCAGACTCAGACAGTGAGTCTGATTCACAACAACGAGGAGACTCCCCCCAGTTCGATCCGAAGAGGATAATACTTGTTCTTGCCCTAAAGTCTCCAGGGCTTCCCGACTGCATGTTTTTTCAACTGAGGAGTTGAACTCCATTCTATTGAAAGTGACCCAAACACTACAAACACATTCCAAACCGCAGGGCACTTCTTCCGCCCATGCTAAAACTGAGTCGAGGCCACACTTGACCACAGGTCAAGGAGACCAAGGACGCTCAGGAAATCCTACTCTGCTTTCATTAGAAACAGGTGGTTTAGGCACGGTGAGCACAAATGTGCAAGGATCCGTGATCCCAAGGGACACCTTGGTGTGACTTTATGGAATTGACGGTGAAAATTCTGATGATTCTTGGAGCCAGTACCAACCCTCCAATAAGGCTGAAGCTAAGAAATATGCTGCTTTTCGAAGGGCGTTCCAAGCCTGCAAGGATCAACAAATCAAACAACAGCAACTGAAGGAACAAGAAATAAAAGCGGTGGCTAAGTATTGGGCAGATTCCATCAACAATGCCAATACCGTAGCCACCATCCTCACAGTTCAAGATTGGATGTCCGCAATGGTCGAAACCTTTCAGAAGACTCAGGAAGCCACTACTGATCAACATGTCTCCAAAGCTCCTCCCTCTCCCACTGCAGCAGGTTCACAAGATGACGAACCTAAAATCGAAGTGAGCTCTGCTCCTATTTTTGGCTTTGATGATGCTGAACTACAAGAGGTAAACAAACCCTCTCCTTCTGATGACGATCTCATGATGTTTGATGAAGACGAAGAATCCAGTGGTTCTCATCACTCCACTTCTAAGCCCAAAGAGAAGAAGAAGAAGAAGAATGTGGTGACTAGGAAGGAATTTCTAAGTCTTCAGGCCAAGGTTGATCAAATCCTGGCTGCGGTCAAGCCAACTCAACCGCAACCAGAAGATATTCCGGGGCTGCAGTCCCTTATTGAACGGATTGAGCACCTCGAAACAAAAGAGAGAATGGCTGCGGAGCGTATCTCTCTGAAGGTCGAAATGGGAATCCAGTCTCCTGACAATAATCGTCAAGCTGACCACAAGGAATTTATGGCTGCTGCGGAACGCCTTATCTCTGAGGTAACAACAATCAAGACAGATCTTCAAGTAGTCATTGCGGATCAAGCTTCTCACTCGGAAAAACTGATTGTGAAAACTCGCACTGCCTATGAGTCTGCAATTTCAGTCCTACAAACAACTATCAACCGTCTGCAGAGATCCTTATCTACAAACTACCATGGTCCAGAAATCCTTCATCTTACCAAAGAGATCCACATATCACTCTTCAACCCCTCCATCCCTAATAATCAACAATTGGCCGATGCTCTCAAAGCTCAATTCCAAGAGGTGTATGCCAAAGTTGATGGCCTTCGTCAATGGCTTGAGGAGACTCCGGGTCTAAACTCCTCGAGAGGGGGAAATGAAGAAGAAGTCCATCACTCCAACCACTCCATTTCACAACATCAAACTCCCCTTGTCTCTACTGAAAAATTCCAACACCACAACCTTCACCGCAACCATCTCATCACACTCCACCTCACAATTCTCCACTTCAAACATAAATCACCCCAAAAAAACCAGAGACTCCCCCCACTTCAAAAACCTTGTGTAGTATATGTCTTCTCCCAGTTCAAACGACTCCTCTGCTGCCACTCAAAGAAATAGAGATTGGAAGGCAGCCACGCTTGCTGAAGAAGTTTGGAGATTATGCGGTTTTGAAACTGTCATGGATGAATCCCTGATAAATTCTTGGGTCAATCCTCACCGAAGATTGCTTGATGATGATTACGTTCCACACCTCACTATGTGGAACCCCCTTCAGACGGATACTGGGATGTCCCAATCTCTCCCAATACCAGATACTTCGCTGTATTTGAGCAGTTCGACCGCAACCTTCCAGACGACAAAAGACTGCCAATGGAATTCGAGAGACTTAGTCAATTCTATGCTAAGCATGCTCTCCCATTGAAAACATATGGTCTAACGATAGACCATTCGTAGTTAAGAACTACAAAATCTGGAAGTTTATGAAGGCTGAGTTCATCCAGTACACTCTGACCAAAAGGGAACATGACTACGTCCGCACCCAGGCTGATTTTCCCTGTATGAACCCTGAAGAAGTCTTTCTTATCGCTAAGGTGTTTCAACACAAGTCAGAGAAGCATCCGAAGATGAAGATTGCACTTGAAGGGGCTAGTACCTTCCTGAAGGAAACAATTTGTGATTTTTCCAAGATCGACACTGACATCTACCCCACCATTGCCAAAATTGTCGATATGCTACCACTTGACCCTGCACCAATGCCTACCGAAGGCTATGAAGAAAGATCTTTGGGTGCAACCAACTATCCTGAACTTGGAGTCGTTTTCAAAAGGAAGACTGATAATGTCAAATACTTCATTCCTATGACTGCCATGCATCGTCTCACCAGGAAGCAACTTGACATCTGCCGAACCGCAGTTGAAAAATCCAAGCACACCACTACAGAGGTCAAGTTCGAGATACTTAGAAGAATCAACTGGTTGGAGAACATCAGGAAGTTTTCGTGGATTTTGATCAAGTTTCTTAAACTTGATAGCTGATCAAAAGTTAAAAAGCTCACTTAGGGGGAAATTGTTGAATCATATAAAGTGACCCTCTTGAACTTCAGCTACCGCAACCACCATCTTGCCACCACAGTCAAGCCGCTTCATCAGCAATCATCAACCGCAGTCTCTTCCTACCGAAGTCTTCATCTATAATACTTTTACTTTGTCTTTTCTGTATTACACTCTATTGTCCAGTATGCCTTGCATGGCTACTCTTAGTGTTGTAATCTAGTGATTTCAGTGAGTCTCTATAAATAGAGCTCATTCTCATGTAATGAATATCAGAATCGCATCTAATTCTAATACACATCTCAGAATTTATCTTTCTATCTTATTCCCTCTTCTTACTCTCATAATCAATCACAACCTCTCTTCGGAGCAAGTCTCTTGTGACTTAATCACTAAGTTTGATCTCACTTATTAACTTGGTTTGAATGCATTCCTCGTTATGAATCAGCTTAAGTGTATACTTGATATAACAACTGTTGTCATTTATATTTCTTTACTTTTCCGCAACTAACACTCTAACATCTAACACTAAATATTATTGTTGAGCTTTAGATCCTTCGAGATTAACTATTCCACAATATAATTGTTCTAACGTTTGTTCAAGTGTGTCTCAAAGATTTCTCTCAACAGATGGCAGCCAGGACAAGGCATAGGCTCCCGTGGTGAGGAGCAGAGCTTTTCAGTTGATGGCCGAGGAGCCCTGAGAAGCGCCATATGTTGTCACCAATATGTATCTTTATCATGTCTTTTTCCTACTTTCATTATTTATGTTTATGTTTTATTTGGTCATATATGGTGATGTTTTTAGTCAATGGTTTGACTGCTCATGTTCTTTTCGATTTAGGGTGCCACCCAATCTTTCGTGTCTCATGTGCTTATCAAGAATTTTGTTAGTACTCCGGGAGCTTTGTATTACCCGGTAGAGGTAAAGATTATAGACGACCATACAGTGAGAGCTCCGAGTGTTCATCGTGAATGCATTCTTAAGTTTTTTCGCGAGAAGTATCCTATTGATCTAGTCTTTATTCCTCTACGAGCAACTCATATTTTTGTGGGCATGGAATGGTTAAGCTAGAATGGAGTTATGAGTGACTATGAGTGACATTTGGTGAGTTCACACCCCAAGTGTGGGAGAACTGATTATTCATGGTGATGGCACTCAACGAGTACTGACTTTTTGCTCAATTACGAGGGCTTGGAAATATCTACTTCAAGGATCCTCTGGGTATGTGGCTTATGTTACAGATTCACGGGTTGTGGAGAGGAAGAAAATGGGTGATGTCCCTATTGTTCGAGATTTTCCAACGGTGTTTCCCGAGGACTTACCAAGGGCGCCTCCTGAGAAGTGGGTAGAGTTACAATTCAAATTGGTTCAAGGTGCATCTCCGATAGCCAAGGCATCATATCACCTAGCACCACCGGAGATAATTGTCTATGCAGCTACAAGAGTAGTTAGACAAGGGATTCATCAGGTTGAACAGTTCAATGTGGGGAGCACCTAACCTGTTTGTGAAAAAGAAGGATGGTTTGCATAGGAGTGCATTGACTACGGAGAGTTGAACAAGTCAATGGAGAAGAACCATTTTCCACTTCTGAGGATCGACGATTTATTTGACCAGCTCTAGGGTGCATCTTGGTTTTCCAATATTGATTTGAGATCAACATATCATCATATGAGGGTCATGGATGAGGATATGCAGAAGACAGCCTTCAAGACTTATTATGGTCATTATGAGTTTGTGGTGATGTCATTTGGGCTCACCAACACAAGACTTTGAAGAGGGAGAGGCTTTATGGTAAGTTCTTCATATTGAAGTTATGGTTGTGTGAGGTGCAGTTCTTGGGGCACATTGTAAACTAGAAGGGTGTTGGTATTGGATTAATGTCTAAGTCCATAACTATAATTGGTAAGACTTGACCCGACCCGGCATGGTCCATTTGGGTTGCATGGCATCATGCATTTGGATAGACTATAATGAGAGAAATAACACTTAAGGCTGGTTAATATATTATAAGTTCTAATATATTAATAAGGTTATTTAATTAGTATTGATCAAGAATTAATTTGGAATTAATTAAGTGATCAAAAGGAGACTAATTAAATATATGGGTTGATTGTGTAAATCATTCATTATTATATATGTGGGCTTGTGATCCAAGATTCCTTATGTTGTACTAAGTCCATGGGTTAACCCATGGATAATCCATGGAGCATAAGGAATGGGTAAACTTATGAGTTACATGGTGTAACCCTAATAGCCACCATATAAAAGAATCCCATGGCTCAAGAAATTGTGCACTAGTGTGTGAATATGAGGGCTAGACGATTTCAAGGAGTGTTCCATTTCTCTTAAGTCATTCCATGTGCATTTGGTGTTGTGTGAACCATTTGAGGTGTCACACTTGGGGCACTAGGCACTCAAGCTTCATGAAGACATTCTACATCAAAGAGGTATGTAATTCTAACTTGAGATATCCATATGAATCAATGTTATTTTGCTAGTTAGGATGAATACCTTGGAAAGTTCATATTTGCATGTATAATAGAGAAAACATAGATCCAAGGTATTTAGGGTTGCATGTACACTTAGGAGTGTTAGAATGTTCAAAACCCAACAGTGGTATCAGATCATAGGCTTGTTTTCTTATTATACTTGCAAATTTAGCTGAAAAATCGAATTTTGTTGCTGTCTGGACAACGGACTCGGCGAGTCCATCAGGTGACTCGACGAGTCCATGCCTTAAAAGTGTTCAAAACGATCCAAATCACCGAGTTGGTTCATGCATTCGACAAGTTGGACCCCCAGACAACATATATTCGACTGTTTTGGCTGGAATTGGACTAGGAACATTACCCTTAGATGTTTTTGGACTTATAAACTTGTTTTTGATGTGGTAATGTTCATACAAATCTAATTTCAAATATAATTGTCAATAGATTCATGTTTTGTATTAGTTTAAGGATTAGACTAATTACATGAAAAAGTTTGATTTGAATTATCTTGTTCTTATGAGTTACTTAGATTAATAGGAAAGTTATATGAAATTGTTGTTTTCAATCCAAATTAGTCTAAGAGTTGGTTCTAAAATGTGTTTTTGTAACTTATCCTCAAGTTATATGAAAAGTCACATTTAAGATCCATAAAACTCATAAAGATTTCCATAAATTATGAATAAGGAAGAGTCACATTCTTTTAATAGTTTAAAGTCTTCCATAACTTGTCCTCAAGTTATGAAACTTGAAGAGTTTTTGGATTAAAACTACTTTAAACACATAAGTTATGGAAATTGAATAGTTTTGAATAGTTTCAAAACTTGCCCTCAAGTTTTGGTATTTGTAAAGTTTTCCCATGATACTTTAATTCCAAGTTAAGCCCTTAGAATTTTAAAAGTTAAAATTCAACCCTTATACTTTATAATATTATAAATTAATAATATTTATATATAGGTATAAGAGTAAAGTCAGTCTTACCGTTAGTAGGCCTCATTCACGAAGCCAGTCTATAAGGGGGGGTATAAGGTTACTGCCTATAAAATGGCAGTTTAATGGGTGTCCACTCTCACCAACCACTTCCTTGACCGGTGGAGGGTCGTTAGCTGAACGGGTAGGACAAGGACTAGAATTCTCCCTTCATTAAAATTATTAATGATAAATACTAAGTAACTAAACTCTTATTAATACCCAATCTTAGTTACTTAGGAAAATGTGAATTTGGTGCTAACCCATGACATTACACTATGCACTTTGCTTAAGTCGTTAGTGGAGCGTGTGTGGCTAACCGGCACACTAACCTGGACTTAACAAGGTAGGCAAAGGGTAACTTAATATTTATCATAGTATTGGTGGAGCGTGTGTAGTTAACCAGCACATCGATTAAGGGGTAAATATTAAGGGTACCAAATATATTTGCATGGTTACTTCACACATTGTTTTGTGATCCTCGGCATCCCAGTCACAAAACCTGAAGGGCACACTCGAGATTGAAAATGCCATTGAACAGTTCAATGAATCTCAAAAGAATCTAGGAGTTTCAAAACCAATTAAAATCTATTAATACATTACGTTTATCTTGGTGGAAATTGGTGAATCGTCATTCACCTACCTTCAAATATTTTATAGCTTGGATTATGGCATCCCTCTTCCGAGTTATAAAATAGTTTGTAGGGTCCTAGCCTTAATATCTCATATTGGGTGTTATATTAAGGACTTTTACTCAACTATCTTGAATGTCTCCCAAAAGATGTCTAGTTCTGACATCTATGATCCTCCCAAATCTCTTGGAACTTTACTTCCTCCACCTCCTCCAATTATTCTCCCTATCCCACATATTCAAGGCCACTGAATCCCTATTGGCAAGGCAAGGTCTAGGTGTGCTCACATCTTGGAGATGAAGTCACATACTGACAAGCCGGGAGAGTTGGGTGTCAAAGTCTTGAGAAAGTTGGTGGTTCAATCGCTTTCTAAGTCACATAGTGAGTTCCTTTGGGACTCCTATGAAACAGACTATGACAAGACCATTAAGGATCTTATCTATTTTCTAAGATCAACTTCCTAAAACTTTATGGACATTGACAATGAAGATACTGGAAATCAAGAAAAAACATTCTCTTCCCAATGGAAGGGGATCTGCCATAGTCAACTCAGTTGACCAAATGGTAAAGAGAAAAGCTAAGTCTGTGATAGTACCGGTACCATTACCAAAGGGTCCATATGTTTATATTGCCAAAGGACGGGGTATTAGTTTTGAAGCTGCCAATTTTACCTAAGGATGTTAAAGTCAATAAGTTTGACCCTACTTCAGGTAAAATCCACTATCTAACTCTGCTAAGTTTCTATACTGAGATTCTTGATACATGATGTGACTGGGTCACATGTTGATGTTTGTAAGAATCAAATAAAAGTGAAGAAACTTAAAAAAAAGAATATGCTGAATCTGATCGCGTAGATGGATTTCTATCGCATAGTTTGAAGATCAGATTCTTGAGCTACTTCTTAGGAGTTATGATATATTGCTTAGGAATAGATAACAACAAAGTTTTCATGCTTTTTTGCATTGTAAGGATAGTTTTTCTGCAAAGTTTTTAAAATAAAAAGGAAAAATGATGATTTTATTTATTTTAAAATAAAATAAAGGTCAACTAGGTCAACTCGGCGAGTCATGTCCATGCACTCGACGAGTTGATGCTTCTGATGGCAGATTTTCATGTGTTTTTTGACATGTTTTGGATTAGGATCATTACCATAAAATGTTTTAGTTCATAAAATTTGATATTGTTGATATGGTAATGATCATGCTCATTCAATTAAAAGATAATTGTCAAAATTTCAAGATTTGTATGAGTTTTAGGCTAATTTCTTGCAAATTGTTGATATGAATTATCTTGATTTATGAGTTTAACTTGAACATAGATAAATTATTTAATTATTTTGTTAGTTAAAATTTTGATCTAAATGTTCTTTAAAGTCCTCCATAACTTGTCCTCAAGTTATGGAACATGAAAAGTTTTTTCATAAAAACCATATTAAACTCATAAGTTATGGAAATCAAAGGTTTTTCAAGAGTTACAAAAATTACCCTTAAGTTTTCGTATTTGAAAAGTCTTAAATTAAGAAACTCTTATAATTAAAAGGTGTAACTCTTGGGTTCATAAATTAAAAAATTAACTAAATAGTTTTTAATTTTGAATTTTTATATTTAGAACCTTGAAGTATTTGAGTAGCTCAAATAGCACCTTATGGACTTTATTAAATTAATTAAAGTATT
Source organism: Lactuca serriola (assembly GCF_051521515.1). Lineage (NCBI taxonomy): Eukaryota > Viridiplantae > Streptophyta > Magnoliopsida > Asterales > Asteraceae > Lactuca > Lactuca serriola. Next base: position 175,884,150 of record NC_136412.1, on the reverse strand, counting down.
TAATTAAAAGAGAATTAATAATTCCATAATGACATGGTTTAAGTTTAATTAAATTAAGATTGTAATTTATTAATAGATTAAACCATCAAATATTTTAAAAGTTTAAAATACACCCTTATACTATATAAAGTTAAAAGTTTAATAATTATATATATATATATATATATATATATATATATATATATATATATATATATATGTATGTATGTATGTATAAAACAAGTCAGTCTTACTGTTAGTAGGCCTCATTCACGAAGTCGATCTATAAGGTGGGTATAAGGTTACTACCTATAAAATGTTGGTTTAATAGGTGTCCACTCTCACCCACCGCTTCCTTGACTGGTGGAGGGTCGTCAGCCGAACAGGTAGGATAGGACATTCTCATTAAAAGTATAATGAAAATACCAAGTAACTAAACACTTATAAATTCCCAATCTTAGTTACTTAGGAAAAATGTGAATTTGGTGCTAACCAATGAAATTGCACTTTGCACCTTGCCAAGTCGTTAGTGGAGCGTGTGTGGTTAACCGGCACACTAACTTGGACTAACAAGGGTGGCAAAGGGTAGCTCAATGTTTGTTATAGATCAATGGAGCGTATGTGATTAACCGGCACATTGATTAGGTGATAAATGGCATCGAGAATACCAAGCTAATTTGCATGGTTATTCACACCTTGTTTGTGATCTTCGACATCCCAGTCACAAACCTGAAGGGCACAATCGAGATTTAAACATGTCATTGAAAAGTTCAATAAATCTCAAAGGATCTAGGAATTTCAATTCATTTAAAACCTAAAATTCATTTTCATTTTTCATGGTGGAAATTGGTAAATCGTCATTTACCTAACTTCAAATATTTTGCAATTGGATTATGGCATCCCTCTACCGAACTGTAAAATATTGTGTTGAGTCCTAGCCTTAATATTTCATTTTGGGTGTTATATTAAGGACTTAAATCAACTAAACTTGAATTTCTCCCCTATAGATGTTTATTTTTGACAAATATGGTCCACCTTATCCTTTTGGAAAAAGTTTTCTTTATAAAGATGATATTCCACAAGACGATCAAGGTGAAAGATTAATCCCTTCTTCGTGTTGTAGTGGAAATTCACTTCCTCCACCCCATCTAAAAAAAATTCTTCCTAACCCACAAGTTCAATGACTTGAAAAAGTTCAACGTCACTCAAGCCCTATTGGCTAGCAAATACCAAGATGGAAGGTTTGTGTGTGCACATGTCTTGGAGACGAAGTCACACATTGACAGATTGGGAATGCTAGGAGTCGATGTCTCGAGGAAGTTGGATGTTAACTAGGTTCTTCAGTCACTCCCTGAGTCGTATAGTGAGTTCATTAAGGACTGCTATATGACAAATCACAACATGATCCTTATCGATCTTACCCTTTTGCTTGTTGTTGCTGAATCAACAATGATTTGGCACACTGGTAAAGCAAATTTGATTAGAAGATCTACTACCTAAACTTCCATGGACATTAACACAGGCAACATTGGATGTCCAGAAAAGCTTTCTCTTCCAAATGGAAAGGGATCAACCATCGTCAAGTCATTTAACCGATTGCTAAATAGAAAGGCTAAGTCTGAGATAGTCCTGTGTATAATTCTCAAAGAGTCCATATGTTTCTATTTCCAAGAGAAGGGGCATTGGTTGCAAAGTTTCCGTATCTACCCGAAGGACCACAAGGATGGTAAAGTCAAAATGTTTGACTCTACGTCAGGTAAGACCACTATCTAACTCTATTAATTTCCTATTTGGATATTCTTAATACATGATGTAATGTAATTACATTTTGATGTTTTGTAGGATCGAAGAAAAGAAAGGAAGCTTAAAGGAAGAGTAAGCTAAATCTGATCGCGAAGAGATGGATTTTGATCGCCTGATTCGATGATCGGATTTTTGAGTTGTTGGTTAGGAGTTATGATAGATTGCTTAGAAATATGTAGTAACATAGTTTTCATTTGTAATTGCATTGTAAGGAAAAGTTTTTTCTACAATTTTAATGATAGGTCATAATGTAGTGGTTTGGGCTAGGCATCTATCTTGTAAAAGTCTTGTTTGGGTCTTGGTGTTAGTGGTGGTTGTTGTAACCTTTGTATGGCTGTGTGCGGCCGTACACGCGTGTTTGGCTATACACCTGTGTGTTGCTGGGTGATATAAATGGTAGGTGTCTATGTCAGTGTCAGGTGATGTATGTGTGTGTTTTCCAAGGTGTATTTGACGTTTATGTGATATAAATGTGTTCATGCTTGGTTTAATTATTCTTCTACTCCTTCTACAATCTGAATTGTTTGAAATATCATTTGATCACTGATTTAGATCCTAGATTTGGAACCTTACGATTGGTATCAGAGCCTAATCAATGTCAATTGGATTTTTGAGTGTTCAGTTAAGGTGTGCGGTTGACAGGTTGAAGGTGTACGACTGAGGTTGAAGGTGTGCGGTTGACTCTTAAAGGTGTAGGGCTAAGATTGAAGGTGTGCGGTTGACTGAGTGTACGACTGTCTGTACAGTTGAGTACACGTTTGTATGTACGGTTGAGTGTACGGTTATGTGTACGGCTGAGTGTGAAGTTGAGTGTGTGGCTAAGTGTGTACGGTTGGAGCATGTTCGGCTTAGTGTGTGGTTGTGAGCATGTACGATTGAGTGTGTGGTTGCAAAACCCTTAGCAGATTGAGCATCTTAATTTTAATCATCCTTCTTGTTAAAGTTTTCGATCTCTTCATTTCTATAAAGTAAGAAAGAATGGACTCCCATACCTCATCACCTCATCATGAGTTGGACACCATAATGGGAACTACCACTCGAATTCCTCGGTTGTTATCCGCCGAAGGATTTTCAGAATGGAAGTACTGAATTGAGAAATACATCAAAATTAAAGATTTTATGGTTTGGCGAAGCATTCTCAAAGGACTAGTCAGGGTCACTACTAATCTTCCGAATGGACAAGTGATTGACAAATTGTATGTTGATTACACTGATGAGGATTTCGAAATGGTTGAAGAACAGGAAAGGGCACTAGCTACTTTGACTATGACTTTATCCCCCAATATTGCTCAAGGATTCAGAGAATACACTTCAGCCAAAACTCTATGGGAAGCTTTGATTGAGGTCTACAAGGGATATGAAAGAGAGACGTCAGGATATGTTAAGACAGAAGTTCAATATGTTCGATTATGTCCCTGGGGAAACCATGGAAGCTCAGTTGCAGCAATTTACTGCACTCACTACTAAGATGAGCATAGCTGAGATTTACTTGACTAGAGATTAATTGTGGCTATCATCAAGAAGACAAAAGATCTCAATCGTCTCAGTCTTGCTGAAACAATGGCAATCATCAAAGCCTGCGATCTTGATGATAAACAACGAGAGATTAATCATGTGAATTCCTACTCGACTGCAAATCTTGGGATTTCTTCAAATAATTCCTTTTCATCCTTCACATCCTCTCCAAGTCAAGCTTTTGTTGTTCAACAACCTCATAATCAAAACTTTATCACTCCATCAGTTACACCACTTGTTGGTTCTTCATCTATGTCTCACCCACAAAGTCAGTCCTTCGTTGTTCCACAAGCTGTTTCCTCCTCCAATGCATCAGTTATGGTTTCTGCTCCCAACTCCAAAGAAAACGATGAAAACTTAGTGCTTGCTACTGGACTTGTCAATTGCTACAATGCTTTTGTAGCTGGAGAGCTTCCACCTCAACTCTCATTTGTTGATCTAGATCAAATTCATATAGAGGATGTGAAAGAAATGGATATTACTGGGCAGATAGCAATGGCAGTGTTCAGGGAAAAGCAATTTGCTAAGAAGACAGAAAAGAATAATTGGGGAATGAATGCGGATAAGAAGGTAGGTTCAACAAGGGAAAGTTTTGTTGCTAAAATTGTCACGAGCCGAGTCATTTTGCTCGTGAATGTCCTAAAACAGACAGAAGGGTCAATAGTGATCAAACAATGGTTCCAGTGGGAAATGTTCGTGGAAATATTACTGTCAACAGTGAGACTGCTAATCTGGTAGTGGTTGCTCAGTCCTTTCACTGGGAGGACCAGATTCAAGCACTGAATATATTCAGGGCCTGAAAATGCTCACTTGGCTCAAATCAATGATACTCTGGTGGAAGAAGCTGAAGTTGATCCTGAAGAAGAGATGATGGAGTTGCACTTTGCCTTTATAGTATCTTCTACTTCCAAACCTGAAAAGAAAGAGGTAAGTTAGTCTTCTTGTTCTCAAACATGCATTGATAAAGTTAAAAATCTTCTTGAGCATATAGAATTATTACGAAGAAGAACGAGGACTTGAAATATGAAAGGTATCAACTTAGAAAAGGACAGAAACCCCTGAAGGATGAATTAGAAGCAAAAACCAAAGACTTTAGAAAACTTCAGGCATAATATAGCAATAAGAGTGCGTGTTATAGATATGTGACTGAACAACTTGCTAAGGTAACTGCTCAGCTTGACACATTGAAAAACAAGTTTGAAAATACAGATTTTAATTTCAGAAAATATGATGTGTCAAGTGAAGTAGTTGTGTCCATGATAGAACATAATTTTAAATTCAAAGAAAATCAGCAGAAGAGTTTAGGATATGACAAAGTGCCTCCTCCTTATAATCATAATTATCAGTTTAAGCCATTGAATGAAGAAGAGATAAACAGAGAGCCATTTCTTAAATATGGATTTGTGTCAGGAAGTAGCATTAATGTTGAAAGTACTAATGTTTCTATTTCCCATGCAGATCAATCCCTAAGTCAATCACAACAAGAAGATGAAGGATGTGTTTCTAACAATGAAAACGTTTATGAATTTGTTTTGTGTTTCAAATGATAACTCTTTTGTTTCTGATGTTAAAATTAATGATACATCTTGTGATACTTCTGCATCGGATAATGTTGATTTTAATTTCTTTGACATATTTGATGATTTTTTTGATAATCCAGATGTTTCTGTTTCAAGCACATCTACTCCACAAATCACACAACCGGATTCTTCCTCACCTATTACATAATTTAATTCTTGCACATGTTCGTGTGGAAAAAGTAAGGGTGTCAGTAAAGAAAGAAAATCAGACAAAGGCAATACCAGTTACAATAATAATAAGTAGATTTGTTTTAACTGTGGTACTGCCGGTCACATCGCTAGGAATTGTCCAAATAGGGCATTTGTGCATTTTTCGTCTCAAAGAGGAGAGAGCGAGTCTCGAGGAAGGTCTTTAACTAGAAAGTCTTCGAGATCTCGCCCTCGAGATGATGATTGGAAGGATAATCGAAACAAGAAAAGGGCAGTTTTTCAAAAGAACAAACAGGTTTTCAATAATAAAGTCACAAATAGTTTGCCAAAATCAAACAGGCTAAGCCAAGGTCGATTTCATCAAAGAACAGATTTGGATCGTCAACCACTTCTGGTAGAAAATCCAAATGTTCAAAGCAAATTGAAAAGAAAAATGTTTCAAAAACACCTGTGAGTTTTCAGAAACCTAAATATTAATGGGTGCCTAAATTAACTTCCAACCAATCATTGTCATCCTCTAAAAGTATTTTACATGATGATTCAAAATCTAAAACTTGAAAGAATGAATCTATGATCGTAAAGGGTCAACCCGAGAAAGCAATGACCTGGGTTCCCAAATCTAAATGATCCCGCTTATTTGCAGGGATAGTTACGGAGGAATGTAGTCAGACCTTGGTATGTTGACAGCGGCTACTCCGGGCATATGACATGAGACATCTCCCAGTTAAACAACATTCAAACTTTTAATGGGGGATTTGTTTTCTTTACGGGCGAAGAAGGCAGAAAAATTACGCAAAGAGGAACTGTGACGAACGGAGTGCTGAGTTTTGAGAACGTCAACTATTCTCCCGAGTTAAAGCATAGCCTGTTAAGCGTCTAATAGATTTGTGATAAGGGTTATTCAACTCATTTCACTGATAAAGAGTGTCTGATCTTAAAGCGAAGCATTGTCATCCCAGATGAGTGGATTCTGGTTAAATCAAAGCGGTATGGAAATGCATACATTATTGAAATGAATAACACCATTCTTGAACAAGTCACCTTCCTCTTTTCAAAAGTCTCAGAACAAAATGCAATGTTGTGGCACCGACGACTCGGTCATGCAAACACTAAGAATCTGAATCGTCTTGCTAAAAATGAAATGGTGTGTGGCCTGCCTGTCAGAGACTTCATAACATTTGAAAAATGTGTGTCATGTGCCAAGGGAAACCATCATAGAAAACCACACCTACCAAAACAAGACAATTCAATCAGCTAGATGCTCCAATTGCTACACATGGATCTATTTTGTCCGGTCAATGTCCTAAGCATCAACAGGAATTCATACTATCTTGTAGTGATCGATGACTTCTCGCATTTCACGTGGGTTTTCTTTGTATCCAACAAAGTTGGGGTATCCGATCTGATCAAGAAGTTCATCGTAATGATTGAGAACCAAACCAATAGCCGGGTGAAGGCGCTCCATATTGATAATCGAACTGAATTCAAGAATGCGGTTCTTTATCATTTTTGCATAGAAAAGGGAATTGTGCGTCAATATAGTTTCGTTCGCACGCCTCAACAAAACGGTGTTGCTGAACGGAGGAATCAAATGCTACAAGACGCTGCAAGGACGATGTTGTGTGACTCCAAATTACCTGTTTTCTTTTGGGCTGAGGCGATCAACACATCATGTTATGTTCAGAATCGTGTTTTGATCAACAAAGCCCAAGTGAAGACACCATATGAAATTCTATATGGTCACAAGCCATTTTTCAGCCATTTCCACGTATTTGGCTGCCCTTGTACCCTTCTTCACCTGGAGTCCAACCTAAAGTTTAATGCCAAAGCTGATGACTGCTATTTTGTGGGGTATGTTGCTCGCACTGCGTACCAGGTCTACAACAAAAGAACAAAGCAAAGCATAGAATCCTTCGATGTACGTTGGCTGGAGGAGAATGAAACAGATGCTAAAGTGGGTCCTGATTGGCTGTTTGATTACACGTCATTGTTCAAATCGTTCTCTGTGTGTTCAAATAGTTTATCTGGATCTACTTCTCATTCGAAGAATGTACCTGAGGATGAAGATGAAGAAGTTGTTTACAGACCGCCGATAGTGTCTTCTACAATTCCTGTGGCGGAGTCATATGTTCCAATTACTTGTCTAGAAACTTCAAGTCAACAAAACACTCCAGATGCTGATGCTACACCTCTAACTCCTGATGAAAGAGAGTTCATGTCCGGAGATGCTTCCGATGCTACTCAACCTTTTATGGACTTCTCTTACCTGAGCAAATTGTTGATGAGTTTGTGGCTAATCCTTCTTACGAGACAGGTTCGTCTGAAGTGAATCATTCAGAAAATGACAGAGTTATCAACATTCACAATCTTCCAGTTTCACTCAATAACATCAGCCAGGAGATACCTTCACGCATTAAACGTGCTCATCTGATCGAAAATGTCATAGGGCAGCTGGGTGATGGTGTCAAAACAAGAAGTCGGAGTAGAGATGTTAATACATGTCTCTATTCTTGTTTTATCTCTCAAATAGAGCCAAAGAACGTTGAAATGGCTTTGAATGAGCCCAACTGCGTAGATTCTATGCACAAAGAGTTTAATCAATTTGAAAAACTCGGGGTTGGGACGCTAGTTGAACTTCCTAAGGGAAAAAAGTCTCTTGACAAACGTAGTGTATACCACAATAAGCAGGATGATTCCGGAGTTATAGTGCGCAACAAGGCAAGATTAATGGTTCGTGGGTTTAGACAGATCGAGGGTCTTGACTACACTGAGGTTTATGCTCCGGTGGCTTGCTTGGAGGCTATCCGTATCTTCCTTGCATATGCTTCCTACATGAACTTCACTGTTTATCAGATAGATGTCAAGACGGCCTTCTTGTATGGCAAGGTCAAGGAAGAAATCTATGTTGATCAACCTCCTAGGTTTATTAACTCGAAGTTTCCTAATCATGTCTACAAGTTGGACAAGGCATTGTATGGGTTACATCAAGCTCCTCGAGCGTGGTATGCAAGTCTCACAAAGCACTTGCTCGAACATGGATATTCTCGCGGCATTATCAATCAAACATTGTTCATCATGCATGTGGGTAATGATCAGATTCTAGTCTAGATCTATGTTGACGACATTATCTTCGGTTCTACAAGTCCACAGCTATGCAAAGAGTTGGAAGGAGTGATGAAAAACAGGTTCGAGATGAGTTCGTTAGGCGAAATGACCATGTTTTTGGGGCTTCAGGTCTAACAAATATCAACCGTAATACTGCTCCATCAAGCAAAGTATGTGGCGGATATACTTGAGAAGTTCGGGTTTCAAGACGCAAAACCTGCCCTGACGCCAACAGCTAAGAGACCCCTGCTGACTCCAGATACTGATGGCGAATCCGTAGATCAAACTCACTATAGATCGATGATCGGTTCGTTGATGTATCTAACTGCAAGTCGTCCAGACATCATGTTTGCAGTTTTTCAATGCGCACACTATCAGGCTAACCCTAAACTTTCACATCTTATTGCTGTCAAAAGAATCTTTCGGTATCTCAAAGGCAGCCCAAATTTGGGTCTTTGGTATCTGAAAAATTATAAATTTGATTTATATGCATTTGCTGACATTAATTATGGAGGCTATGAGCTTGACAGGAAATCTACATCAGGAGGATGTCAATTCCTTAGTGATCGGATGGTGTCTTGGCAATGCAAGAAACATCACACGGTCTCAACCTCAACAGCAGAAGTTGAATATGTTGTTGCCTCTGCTTGTTGTTCTCAAGTTATCTGGATCCAACATCAGCTGTTGGATTACGGTTTGAACTATTTAGAAACCCCTATATTTTGTGATAATGTGGCGGATCTGTTCACAAAGCCGTTTAACAAACTCGATTCGATGTGCTTGTGAGCTTTTTGAAAATTATACGTTTTGAGGACTAATTTTTGTTTTAGGTTAGTTTAAATTTTCGTATTTTAATTTCATTCTCACCCATGCAAAAATTTAGGGGGAGAAATAATCAAAAACCAAACAAAAATTAGAAATTAAAAAATCCAAAAACATTAAGAAAATCAAAAAAATATGTTGCTAATAGTTCTTATCTGTAGGTGATGTGTAGGGAAATGATATAATCATGTTATAACAGACAATTTGAATCTGTGTAAGGTGCCAAATTCGAATTGCCTGAGATCTGTGTTCGATGCGCTGGTAGGCTCAAAAACTTTTCAAAATGGACTTGACTTGGATCAGATGAACTTAAGGAATCTAGTGACCTGACAAATCAATGACCTATATAGTTTCATTTAGCTTGAAAATACGATGCTTGGGTAGGTTGAGCAGAGAGATATACATGAGAATCCGCGGATACATTAAATGCTTTGTATATAGAACTGTGGATTAACTTTTCCTTGATGTGCGGACTTTGTCCTTAATTCCGGTATTGACGAGGCAACTGGGGAATTCCGATAAAGTAGGTCTGTAGAAAATTATTTTCTTTCTCTCTATATCTGTTAGACATATGTTGCTTCCTCTATTGATTGGAAGAGATCCGACCTGGAACGCAGCATAGGCAACTCTATTTCTACGCACCTCCTTATCTATGAAATTCTTTCTACCTGCTAGTCATATGCTGTCTCCTCTGCGTGATTGAAATGATCCGACCTGGTACACAGCGTATGCAACCTTCTACTTCTCAATCCCTCTAAACTCTAGTTAGTCATATGTTTCAGTCTCTGTGTGATTGGAAGAGATCCGACCTGAGTGTACAACATATGCATTCTAAATCTAACTTCCTCCTTAATAATTGTCTGCTCATCTGAAACAGGGAGTATTTTGGAAGTTCATGATAATTGGGGTATGTCAGGAAGCGGGAAACACGTTCTAGTACATCTAAAATTGAGCAGTTAATAGGTTGTCTGTAGATCTTACTGCTCAATTTAGGTGGACAACAATATCCTTGGTCGTCGTCAGATGAATGGTCTTTAGGATTTTCATATATGTATATAAGGTCACAAAATGTCTTGTCATTTATAGTATGTCCTCATTTTGTCAAAATCTTTCGTGCTTAAGTGGACCACAATACCGGCGATTAACCAAATATTTTCATGAAGGGTGAGGTACTGACAAGTGGATTAAGGTTGTCTAACAACTTTGATCCCAACATCACAAAATAATTATTAGCACGAGTTAAAGTGATTTTAATGATAATCATTTTATTTTTATTTTTATTTTATATTTTATTTTATTTTCAAATTTGCTTTATTTTATTTTTATTTTTATTTTTAGTCCTTGAAATGCATCATGTTTTAAAATCTATTGGGTTGTTGGGTTTAAGTTCAAAGCTTATTGAGTTGCAGCTTATTAAGGGGGAGTATATAATGTAGATGTGTGGTCTGACTCCAATTTTCTTTCCATTTTTTTGAGTATGGTCGCACACCCAAAGGATTCTCTCTCTCTTCTAAACCTTAAAAGTTTCGATTTTCCTTGAAATTGAACACTCATTCGTGAAGGTATCATCTAATCGATCCTCGTAACGGAATTATTGAGCCTAATCGACTGAGAATCCTCAGTTTATTGAAAGAAAATCGTTTTTTCGGCAAATTGGAGAGTGTACGGCCGCACACCCGGTGTACGGCCGCACACCCCATGTACGGCTGAACTTCTGAGTGTACGGATGTACACCCCAATTTGTCGTTAAAATTTGAAATTTAACCAATTGAAAACCTTACTCAACTGACTATTGGAAAAATGCTTGATGTTTGTTGATGAATTTTTTTTGGTGTTTTTCTCAGCTCAATATGGCAGATCTTGAATTTGCTAAAGTTCACAATTTGGCTGTTTACCTTGCTGATCCTCCAGAGGCTCACTCTGAATTTCAATTCATAGTAAATGGCCTAAGAAGATGCTTGTTGTTCTCTGCTCTCACCACCTGTCTGATCATTTATCAAAAATTGGTTAAGGAATTCTGGAGCAACACAGTTGTGAAGAAGGAAAACAAGGGTGCAAAATTTCTTGAGGCTTTTGTACGTGGAAAGAATGTCCTGGTTACCGAGCGGATTATTCGAGAAAATTTGTAGATCGGTGACAAGCCTGAATTCCCAAAGAGATTGAATTAGACAGGGCTCAAGAGATTTTGAACCAAATGGGATTTGAAGGATCCTTTTCCTCCACTCTCAAGAAGCTACTGCCTCCATGCTGGAAATATTTAGCTCATGTATTTGTGAGTTGTATCTCTAGCCGGAAGTCAGGAGCTAATGAAATATCCCTGGTTAACACCGGTGCAATTGCTGCCTTAGCTTCCGGATCTGAGTTCAATTTCTCAAGGTTCATTCTACATGAGATGATTTTGAACATTGAAGGAAACAAGAGGGATAAGTTCTTCATGTACCCAAGATTCCTTCAAATTATCCTCAATGTCAAGCACTCTGAAATCGAAAGAGGATGAGAGACTTTGGATCTTAAGTCTATTGGCTCAAGTGCTTTTGATCTAATGAAGCAGAATTGACCAAGGAAGGTTAATTTTGAAGGGAGATTTCCTCTAATTAAGTTTGAAAATTTTGCTAAGGAGAGTGAACAATCTGAATCTGCCAATCTCTCTAGCCTAACGAAAACCGAAGAGATTATTATTTCGGCCTCTGAACATGAAACCGAAGAAGGTCATGTGTTCCCTGTCATAATCGTGGCAGATGAGCATGACCAACTACAAAATGTGGAGGTTCATAGCAACTTTGATGTGGAGGGTAATGATGAAGAAAATGATGGTGATGATGATTTTCTCGGACACATGGATTTTTCTAGCTTTGACAATGAAGAAATCCCACTCGATCTTAACCTTGATCATGACGACCTAGGTCCAAGTTCAGCGTTCTTTGACAACTTATTTATCAATGACAATGAAGTTGCTCAAACAACAACTGAGTGTAGGGTTGCTGATGTCGTTCTCAAAACAATTCCTCCAACATCAAGAGTGATGATATAATCTTCAAGTCATAAGGATGCCGTTTCAGAGATTCCTCCCTCTGATACAACTATTCTTACATCTGTACCATCCTCTAATGATCCGACACAGACACAGACCTCTCTACCTCCGGTGAAAAGAAGGCGTCTTGATCCGAGGCAGTGAGTGCTTATTCAAGATCAAGCACCTCCAGCTCCATCCACTTCCGTCACCACAACTGTTACTGCACCACCCAAAGAAGGCCCAAGCACCACATTTGAAACTGGCAGGTCATCTGTTGTCCCATAATACTCCCCATCAAGGCCTTCGCTAGATGAAGCCTCCATCAGGCTGGCAAGGAAGTTGGCTCAAAATACTTATGAACCTTCCTCACGTGGAAAAGGAATATTTATCGAGGAAGGTCGTTCAGGGGATGATGATTCTGATATGTCCTCTCTCAAGGAAGATTGGCATTTTAAAACAACAAAACATTGAGAAGAACATCTTAATTGGAAAGTAATATGTTAGGATTGTTGAGCTTGAGGAAGATAATGCTTTGAAGTCAAAAAAAATCTCTGAGCTTTAGACCAATCTTGGATCCCTAACTGCCTTTTATTTTAGCTTGAAGAACAAACTATTTGAAGCCTTTGGAGATAAGTTCCAGTCTCTATTTCAACAACCATATGGTGTTGAAGATCCTCCCACTGCTCCCATCCAACCTTCTGAAGGTGAATTTCCTGTTGACTGACCTCCTCTGAGAACAACAAGAATTTTTGATCGATTTGAAAAGGAGCCTGTAAATGTCATCCCACTGATCAAAATCAAACATGGCCAACGAACAGTCACTGCTGAGCAGAAGGAAGGCTTGCGTTTCTTAAAAAGTTCAAATGAGAATCGCAAAGCAAATGAACATCAGCTTACAATGACTGATCTTAAAAGGAGAAAATTTGGTGATGAATATGGTGATCGTATAGGGATCAAGATGTGGGGTTATGATCCTGAGCTTAAGTTGTGGGTGGTTAAGAGGAATTCTGGAAATCTAGAATACTACAAAAGCATACATGACTTCAACTCATGGACGAAAGTTGATCTCTGTGAACTCTCTAGGGCTCCCTTCCACAATCCTTCTCAAAATGCTAGTCTCTACAACTTCCAGCAATTTTTAGATAATCAGGTCAAAGATAACTTTCCCTCGATGAAGACTGCAAAAGCGTTGGTTAGAAAAGACAAAGATATCCTTGACCCTGAAACCAACCAACTGATGAAGATCATGTTATGGCCTGCTACTAATCAAGTGAAGGAGATTCCAATCCCACAACACTTCCACAATGGATATCTTGATGATATGGAATTTTGGGCCTACGATGATGAAACTGCAACAACTGCCATAAAGTTCAAAAGTAGAGAAAGGGTTCTAAGGCTTATTAGTTCTAAGGATCTCCTAAGATTCAGAGAGAGAGAGAGAGAGAGAGAGAGACATTCATACCTTGGCTCGTCATCAAATCATATATAGAACGGAGGTCATGGAATCTGCTGCTAAGGAATTCACGGGAATGGTTGCCATGATCATCAATGAAAAGCTTTGGATGGGATCCATAGGAAAATCTAACCTGAGGCTGTTCGAGAAACCAAGTGATTGAAGATCATGTCTAGGATAGCCACAAGCCAAGGGGGAGACCGATAGATCATAATATAGTGGTTTGGTCTAGGCATCTATCTTGTAAAAGTCTTATTTGGGTCTTGGTGTTAGTGATGCTTGTTGTAACCTTTGTATGGCTGTGTGCGTCCGTACACGTGTGTACGGCCATACACCCTGTGTGCGGCCGCACACGCATGTATGGTTGTACACCCGTGTGCTGCTGGGGTGATATAAATAATAGGTGTCTATGTTAGTGTCAGGTGATCTATATGTGTGTTTTCCAATGTGTATTTGACGTTTATGTGATATAAATGTGTGCATGCTTGGTTTAATTATTCTTCTACTCCTTCTACACTCTGAATTGTTTGCAATATCATTTGATCATTGATTTAGATCCTAGATTTGGAACCTTACATTTATAAATAAAGAAAAGTTTTTGAAATTTGTCTTATTTTATATTTCTTTGCAATGTAATTTGTGAAAATTGATGTTTGTATGTTTCTATTGTTAGCAATGTTGAAAATGGATTTGATTCTTTCGTTTGTGGTAGTATCAAAATTTACCAAATAAGGAAAGATTCTCATCACCCAAGTTTCAATTGGACGGAAATTTGGAATCATGTAACTTGTATTGCATGATAAATGAGAAATTTCATCTTTGGGAAATTACAACTAATTGCTTGTTCACATGTATTTGTGAGTCAAGTGAAGGACAAGGGGATCAGGTACACTTGGTTGTGTATTGGTTAGGTCCACCACAAAGAACGACAAAGACTATTCGTTATGATTTACTAAAATTTTAGTAATGCTTACAAGATTAAGTGTATATCTGAATCATTGAAAAAGTTTCAATGTATGGCAGAACGAATAAGAAGAATGAAATTAGGTAGAAAGGTAAAAGTTTCTCCAATCTAAAAAGAAGGGAGAGTACTTGAGTATCGTGTTTTATGATTGTCTTTGTGATTATGAAACCATATCACATTTGATTCTCTAAGGACATCTTAGTGCATTTGTATGGCTAAGAAGAGGAATCGTGAATTGTTGAAATGGTTAAGTCAAAAGGTGAATCATACTTCCAAAATCAAATCTTAGAGTCACACTCCAAGATCGAGCCTTGAGTGACATAATCTTAAGAAAGGTTTATAAAACTTATCAAATGTAGAGTAAAATGTTATCTACTCTTATACATTTGCAATTGGTACGTTGTGATGTTTTGAATTAAACGAAGACCAACTAAAGCCAATTGTGTGAAGTGTTTATCTTGATAAGAAACTACACTAACTCTTGAATATTTTTTTCTCAAATAATGTTCCTTGACAAAGTGAATCTTATATGTTGAGAGGTCGGTGGGAGTCTTAAAGATCTTGAAGAGTTCCAAGAACTGATCAAGAGTAAACCAATTGTTTATCGCTAGCACACGACTTGAGGTTTATAACCTATCGTGTTGACATATTCTTATTTTGTGCACATTCCAGTTGGTTTATTATGCATGTGAGTTATGTGACTTCTCAATTGTTTGCATAAAATTTGGAAGCAATGATAGGCCTTGTGCTACCAGGTGGCAAGAAATTAAGATTGAACAAGTTCAGTCCATTTGAGTTTGGATTTGTCACTAACCTTGTCTTGTGATTATGGTTTTGACAAAATTCACATGGATAGGAACACATACACCATAAAAATCTAAGTGTCATAAAGTTTCTCTCCAACTCATGAAAATGATTGTGAGGAAACGCTTTCACTAAGTAGATTTTGAGGATATAGCAATTGTGTTATTTGCATTCTCAAATTCGATTATGATTACGACATCCCTCTTCATAGTTCGAATTGTGAGAAATGGCAAAAGGTCTAAACATTTCAGACTTATGAATGTAAGTTTTAAAATTGTTTAGACACACATGTGAGGTATCTAAGGAAAGGTGTATGAATTTGAGAAGCCTAGATAAAGTCTTATCGAAGCATCTCGTGTCAGAAATCTAAACTTTGATAACAAAGTCAATAAGTATTGATTTTTAGAAGTCCAGCTGATATCTGGGTACATGTCAAAGCTAGTGGGAGCATAATTATTATGGTAAGTGTTGCAAGTTAGCAATGTTAATTATAAAAAACAAAAGTTTTAATTCACAAAGTTGCAGGGTTTGAAAAGTTATTTTGCTATAATTAAGGGAGAGGAATTCTTACTTCATTTCGAATCTAAAAGCTTAGATTGAGATTTTAATCGAATTTAGTCATGGACATATATGAATGTTATGTTGAAAAGATTTGACATAAATACATTCTATACATGGAAATGTTATAGTGAGAGACTGGTAAAGTATCATGTCTTTATGTGAAACATTATGTATCGTATCACATATGCTTCGGGTATAGGATTGATTACATATGCTATAACATTAATGTGTTCTAATTTTCCAAGTTCCTAGGGCATTAAGAGGGAAAAGAGACTAGATCGAGATATGACTAAAATGGTTAAGCAATTGTCGAGGACAATCTGAGGTTTACCAAAGATTGGTTGCTTATGGACAGTTGGAAGTATATTCTGAATTTTGGAAGGAAAATAATGAGATATTCTGAAAAGAGGCAACTCTTGTTCAGAAGTGATAGTTATAATGGGAATATGGAAATGTTTCCATAAGTGGAAGTTATTCTTTAAATTTGTGTAAGATTAGGAAACTTAATGCAATAAGGATTTTCAAAGGAATGTACTTTGAATGTGAGACTTCGTTTCCATGGAATTGCTCTCCATTGGAATACTTTGTAATGTCTGTTGCCAAGTCTATGTGACTTTTGTGCATAGACATTACAAGAGGATCATTGCACATAAGTTTAAAATCTTACAGGTTATAGCGAATGGTAAGAATTTGCTAGTCTTACATTTACGATAAGGATTTGGAATTGTGAAATGAGTGTCATTGAAACGCTTTCAATTGATCTTCTTCACAAAGAAAGGACCATAATCAAACATAGTGTGCATGCTTGGAGCATGGCATAACTTTTGTTTTAATTCAAGTATTAAGTTGATTAATCGAAACATTATACAATGAATAATGTGTAATCAATATGGTGATTTAATAAAAGGTGTTTTATTTATATTCATAAGTTCTGAGACTGTATTGGATTCGATTATTCTTGTGCACTTTGCATGTTTTGACTTCCCGAATAACTAGGTTATTCAAATTATCCACAGTCGATCATACTTTGGAAGTAGGTATTGAGGCAAGGCTATCATGAATCTAACTGTAGATTGTCTAGGTGTTTTATACATAGCACAAGTTTGCTGCAGTGTTCATGAGTACTCCTGGAATAAGATTCGAGTATTAGATTAAACCCACGCTCATCTGAATCACTTCATGGATTTTATCACGAGTGATTGTGAGACGATATTATCCTATATTCTTAAAACAGAGACGTGTTTGTTGTAGCTTACAATTCGGTTGCACATTGACATATGTAAACGCACCAGTAACTCAGTGTTATAAAATGTATTTTTATCCATTCCTTTTACCCTTGGAGGGATACAAGTGATATCTGTGGGCCCCTCGATGATTTAGTGATAACAAACCTAAGTGCTTGGCCAAGCCTGGACTGATTTGATTTGTTCAATTAGTTAGTCTTCATAAATCGGAAATCGGGAAACAACAGATGGACAAAGATAATGATTATAATCCCTGTCTCAATCCATATGATATCTTGAAGAATGGAGGAATATAGGATCCCTTATCTAATGGACGCGTCATTGACTAGGTTAGAGTTCGACAGCGGCTTTTAAGAGCTACGATTGCTAGTCGGGTAATGGAGTCGTATTTGCAATGATATTTATTAGACTTATCCAAGTGGGAGACTGTTGGATTACGTGTCTAAGCTCATAAATATAATTGGTATGTACTGATGGGTTTTGAGCATTCTAACACTCCTATGGTGTACATGCAACCCTAGAAATTAGAAACCTTGGATCTATTTTTTCTTTAAAATACATGCAAATTTGATTTCCAAGGTTTACAACCTAACTAGCATGTTATGGGGTACTTGTAATATAAAACTTTAAGTAGAATAACATTCATTTCTTTTGTGGTTGATTGCTTGGAGTTTTAGAGCCTAGCACCAATAGTGTGGATGCCTCAAGTGGTGTCACAAATCACCCAAAACAACTTGGAAATGCTTGAGAGAATATGATGCTTGCTAAAATCGGCCCACCCTTGTTTCTTACACACACTAGTGCCAATTCTAGAACCAAGGACCTCTTTATATACTATGGTGGATTAGGGTTAAACCCTAATACCCATGACTCTTCATTTACCAAGGATCCATGGGTTAAAAGCTCCATGGACTATCCATGGACATCCATATACTCTTAGCCCATCCTAACTAAATCTTAGCCCAATCCATATATATGTAAGAGTCCATATTTAATTAGCCTCTTTCGATCATTAAATTAATTCCAAAATTAATTCTTGATCAACACTAATTAAATAATATGATTTCATATTATTATATTATAACTCATAATATATTAACACATCATAAACATCTAATTCTCAAAAGTATATCCATACAAATTATTAGGTGAAGTGCAACCCAAATGGACCATGTCGGGTCGGGTCAGGTTCATACCAAATATAGTTACGGACTTAGACACCTTATCCAACAGTCTCTCACTTGGATAAGTCTGATAACTATAGTTGCAAGTATAACTTCAGGAACCAACCAACAATCATAGCTCTTTTAAAACTCTGTTGAACTATGAAGCACCATTTTAGATAAATGATTTTAGATAAATGATCATATAATCCTCTGTTCTCAAGATATCAGTCGGACAAATACATGGAACAATGTCGTACATATTGTCTAGTAGTTGTTTGTCGATCTTTGATTTGTTTGACATAGAACTAAATTGAACACATCAATTAGGTTCTGACCGGGCCCGACACATAAGTCAAAACCAAATCATCGAGGGGCCCAAATATCGTTTCTATTGCTAGAAGGAAAAGATAAACTTCGACTCTTATGCTGTACTAACTACTTGTTGAGTTATTCACAAAAGCATGTTTTATGTCATCAAGTTACTGATGCGTTTTCGTACAATCAATGGATAACCAACTCATAGTCAACAACTCACATCTCTAGGTTTGAATATATATATATATATATATGATATTACTGTCTCATGATCACTCGAGATAAATTCCATGAAGTGATACAACTTAACGTGGGTTTAATCCAATACTCAGACCTTATGAGTACTCATGAATGTTGTAGCAACCATTGTAATGTCTAATGCACCTTAGACAAATCTTACAATACAAATTCATGACAGTCTTAATTCAATACCTACTTCCAACGTATGCCCGACTGTGGAGAGTTTTGAATAAAATAATTATTCTGGAAGTCAAAACATGCAAAACTGAAACAATAGTAAATGATTAACAAAATATAGTAACACCTCACTTATAAATAAATAACTTTTATTTAATCATCAAATGTCAATTACATTTACAAGTTTTAGAAATAACTATCTAATTATTAAAACTAATATCGTCTCTCAGCCCGATGCTCCTCGCATGCTGCAAATACCTAACCCTAGTCAGTCCCTTCGTGAGGGGATCTGCAGGGTTCTCTTCTAACGATACCCTCTTTGCCACGAGGAGTCCTTCTATCTTGTGTCTTATGAAGTGATATTTTCTTCCAATGTGTCTGGATCTACCATGATTTCTTGGTTCCTTGGCTAAGGCATTCGTACTATTGTTGTCACAGAAAATCTCCATAGGCTCCTGTATAGCTGGTACAACTCGAAGGTCTCCAATGAAGTTCTTCAGCCATATCGCCTCCTTTGCCGCTTCACTCGCTACTATGTACTCTGATTCACAAGTAGAATCAGCTACTGTGTCCTGCTTGGAACTTTTCCAAGTAATTTCCCCTCTATTTAGGGAAAAGACCCAGCCTGACTGAGAGCGGAAATTATCCCTATCAGTCTGAAAGCTAGCATCACTATACGCTGCTACTCTCAAGTCATCACTCCCACCGAGGGTAGGAACCCAGTCCTTAGTCCTTCGTAGGTATTTTAGAATATTCTTTACCGCAGTCCAATAAGCCTTGCCAGGGTTTCCCTGATATCTGTTGACCATGCTCAAAGCAAAGGTCACATCATGACGAGTACAAGTCATAGCGTACATGATCGAGCCAACAGCGGAAGCATATGGTAATCGACTCATCCTAGCTATCTCAGCCTCTGTACTCGGACTCTGAGTCTTACTCAGTCTGGCATTGTGCTAGATCGGTAAGTCTCCTTTCTTGGAATTCTCCATGCTGAACCTTTTCAACACCTTATCTAAGTAGGTACTCTGACTAAGTCCAATTAGTCTTTTACTCCCGTCTCTTAGTATTCTTATCCCTAGGATATAGGCAGCTTCTCCAAGGTCCTTCATAGAGAAACGCTTCCCAAGCTAGGACTTAACCTCCTGCAAAGTTGGGATGTCATTTCCTATGAGTAGTATGTCATCCACATACAGTACCAAAAAACTAACTATACTCTCACTAGCCCTAACATATACACAGGACTCATCCTCGCTCCTCAAAAAACCAAACTCTTTGACTTTCTCATCGAAGCAAAGATTTCATCTGCAAGATGCTTGTTTCAATCCATAAATGGATTTCTCGAGCTTACACACTCTATTAGGGTACTTTGCATCGACAAAACCCTCTGGATGATTCATGTAAACATCCTTAGCCAACTTTCCATTAAGGAAAGCGGTTTTGACATCCATTTGCCATCTTTCATAATCATGAAATACAACTATGGCTAGCAGAACCCTAATAGACTTAATCTTCGCTACTGGTGAGAAGGTCTCATCATAGTCAACTCACAGAGTTTGAGTAAAGCCCTTCACCACCAGTCGCGCTTTGTAAGTGTGCACCTTCCCATCCATGTTGGTCTTCTTCTTGAAGATCTATTTGCACCCAAGTGTCTTACGACCTGGTACATTGTCAACCAAGTTCCAAACTTGATTGTCATACATGGAATGAATCTCGCTGTCCATAGCCTCCGTCCATTTAGCATATTTGGGGCCTGCCATGGCTTCCCTGTAATTCTTAGGTTCATCCAAATATATCATTGAACTTTCACTGATAAATGTATCACCTTTAGTGGTGATGTGATAACCATAATAAAAATCAAGTGTGCTCCTAACTCTATTGGAACTCCTCGGAGGTACGGACTCATCTACCAGCTCAACAGGAGTTTCCTCCTCAGGTTGGTCACTAATGTTTGAGGTTCCTTCACCGCTTGACTCTTGAATTTCTTCAAGGTCAATTTGCCCCCACTGTCTCCTTGGCTTAAAAATTCTCTCTCACGAAAGACTCCTCTCCTTGCCACAAAGACCACATTCTCACTGGGACTGTAGAAGAGGTAACCAAAGAATTTATGTGGGTAGCCGATGAAAATACACCTCTCACTTCGAGGTTTGAGCTTATCGTGAGACTCGCATCTCATGAAAGCCTCGCAACCCCAAATCTTGATATGGTCTAGATTTGTAACTTTCCCAGTCCATATCTTGTGAGGTGTTTTTGAACCTTTTTGGTATGGAGTAGATTAAGGATATGTGCGGCAATCTCTAAGGCATACCCCCAGAATGAGATTGGTAACGAAGCTCGACTCATCATGGAATGAACCATGTCCAACAAGGTTCGATTGCGCCTCTAAGCCACACCATTCAGCTGTGGTGTCCTAGGAGGTGTCAATTGTGAGACAATCCCACATTCCTTAAGATAGTCAAGGAACTCCATACTAAGATACTCTCCTCCCCGATTGGATCAGAGCATCTTGATGTTCCTACCCAGTTGATTCTCCACTTCCTACTTAAACTCTTTGAATTTTTCAAAGGTTTCTGACTTATGTTTGATTAAGTAGATATATCCATATCTACTGTAATCATCAGTAAAAGTCACATAATAGCGATTAGCATCCCTTGTGGCGGTTTTGAAGGGGCCACACACATCTGTGTGTATGAGGTCCAACAAACCTTCACCCCTCTCACAAGAACCAATGAAGCGTGACTTTGTCATTTTTCCAAGTAAACAAGACTCATAACTATCATCTGATTTTAGGTAAAATGATTCCAAAACTCCATCCTTTTGGATTTGGCCTATGTGCTTCTTGTTAACATGTCCAAGACAAAAATGCCACAAGGATGCTTTATTGAAGGTAATCATAGAATCAATATGAAATACATTGTTTCCTAAGTTGTCTACAATCGACATAGTTTCATATACACCACCGCAAGGTAATGCTTTAAAAGAAAACACATCATTATAAAAAACATCAATAGCACCGATTTTATTATCAAATGAAAATGTGAATCCTTGCTTGTACAAACTATGAAAGGAAATAATATTTCTCACCATTTCGGATGAGTAACAAAATTTATTCAAATCTAAAGTTAACACATTATTAAGCAATAAAGAATAAACTCCAATCTTGGTTACAGGTGATGCTTTCCTATTGCCCATGATTAAGTTTATCTTCCCGTGCTCCACTTCTTTACTACTTCTTAGGCCCTGCAAATCAGTACAAATGCAAATACCACAACCTGTATCAAGCACCCAAGAGTTAGTATGCAATGAGTTTTTAGACAATATGGTATAAATACCTGCATGGGTGGGTTTAACTTTCCCATCCTTTACATCCTGCAAGTACTTAGGGCAGCTTCGCTTCCAGTGCCCCTTTTCGTGGCAGTAAAAGCATTGTGCTTCCTTTGGGTTTGAAGAAGGAGGAATGGGATCTTTCTTGGTCCCACTTGAATAGGAGCCATCAACAGACTTTCCCTTGGTACCCTTCGAAGGGTTCTTCCTCTTCTTCCCCTTTCCCTGCCCAATTTCCAGAACAGGGGTTGTTGTAGGAGTAGGAGTAGAAGTAACAACCGATTTACCTTTAAGGCCACTTTCAGCGGTCCTTAAAAGTCCTTGAAGCTTTCTAAGTGTAACTTCCTCCTTGTTCATATGATAAGTCATATGAAACTGATCATAACTTGGAGGTAAGGAATGGAGAATGATATCAATCGCCATGTCCTCAGAGAAGTCCACATTAAGCTTTAGCAACCGGTCCATGAATCTTTGCATTTTTTGCAAGTAACCGGTGATAGGTTCACCATCCTTCATCCTGGTTGTTATCATGGAGGATGATTTCATACCTCTCTTGACACGCGCTCTGATGGTACCTTTCCATCAGATCCAGGTGCATCTCATAGGGGTAGAAATCTTCATAGGATTTCTGGAGTTCGGGAGTCATAGCAGCCAACATAATGCAAGACACTTTAGTAGCACCCCTATCATGTGTAGCATAATCCGCAATCTACTTAGGAGTAGCAGTGGACTCATTGATAACCTTAAGCTCCTTGTCAAGGACATATTCCTTGTCCTCATAGCGGGTAATCATTCTGATGTTCCTAATCCATTCATTGAAATTAGAACCATCAAAAGTGACTTTCCCACACAAGTTTATGAGGAAAAAGGAGCATGTAGGGTTTGAGCCAGTAGCAGTGTTCGAAGACATCTGGAAGGAAAGAAAGACAAATTTTAATTAGATAAAGAGTCCTTAATAAGTCACCCAACTAAAATATTAAGGCTAGGATCCTACAAACTATTTCATAACTTGGAAGAGGGATTCCGTAATCCAAGCTATAAAATATTTGAAGGTAGGTAAATGACAATTTACCGATTTCCACCATTATAAACAAAATAAATTATTAAGTTTCAATTGGATTTCAAACCCCTTTGCCACTCTTACTAGTCCTTGTTAGTGTGCCGGTTAACCACACACGCTCCACTAACGACTTGGTAAGGTACAAAGTGTAATTTCATGTGTTAGCACCTATTTCACATTTTCCTAAAGTAACTAAGATTGGGAATTAATAAAGGCTTAGTTACTTTATAATTTCATTATACTTTTAATGAGGATTAAGGTCCTATCCTACCCGTTCGGCTAACGACCCTCCACCAGTCAAGGAAGTGGTGGGTGAGAGTGGACACCGATTAAACTGCCATTTTATAGGTAGTAACTATATACCCCCTTATAGACCGGCTTCGTGAATGAGGCCTACTAAGACTGACATATTCTTATACACACACACACACACATATATATATATATATATATATATATATATATATATATATATATATATATATATATATAATTAAACTTTTAATATTATAGAAGTATAAGGGTGGAATTTTAAACTTTTAAAATTCTAAGGTTCAATTTATAATTTAAAGTATTAATGTGTGAGACTTTACAAATTCCAAACTTGAGGGCATGTTTTGAAACTATTCAAGACTTTTCAACTTCATAACATATGAGTTAATGGTTTATTAAAATGAGTGATTTTTCATTTTATGTAACCTATGTGTTTTAATATGGACTTTAAAAGAGTGACTTTTGGTAATCCATAACTTGAGGACAAATTATGGATTCCATTAAAACACATAATTAATCAAGAATTAATCATTAAACAATTCAACAAATAATTCCTATGATCTAACAATAACTCATAAGAACATGAACATTTAAATCAAAATTTCAAGAATCATATTTACACATATAAAACATGGAATTTTGATATTAGCCATTGTAAATGGATTAGCATAACCATTACACCATCTAAAACAAGTTTTAAAACACCAAAACAGTTTAGGGTAATGTTTCTAGTCCATTTCCAGCAGCAAAACTCGAAAAACTGCATTCAGGGGCTCCTACTCGTCTAGTGCAAGAACCTACTCGGCGAGTAGGTTGAATTATCACATGTACTCGTCGAGTCCTCCCATGGACTCAGCGAGTTCATGCAACAGAAAGTAGATTTTTGAGCTTTTTCAACAAGTTTGCATCAAGTATCAAGAAAAGAAGCCTAAACTCTGATACCACTGATGGGTTTTGAGCATTCTAACACTCCTATGGTGTACATGCAACCCTAGAAACCTTGGATCTATGTTTTCTCTAAAATACATGAAAATTTGATTTCCAAGGTTTACAACCTAACTAGCATGTTATGGGGTACTTGTAATATAAAACTTTAAGTAGAATAACATACCTTTCTTTTGTGGTTGATTGCTTAGAGTTTTAGAGCCTAACACCAATAGTGTGGATGCCTCAAGTGGTGTCACAAATCACCCAAAACAACTTGGAAATACTTGAGAGAATATGATGCTTGCTAAAATCAGCCCACCCTTGTTTCTCACACACACTAGTGCCAATTCTAGAACCAAGGACCTCTTTATATACTATGGAGGATTAGGGTTAAACCCTAATACCAATGACTCTTCATTTACCTAGAATCCATGGGTTAAAATCTCCATGGACTATCCATGGACTTCCATATACTCTTAGCCCATCCTAAATAAATCTTATCCCAATCCATATATATATGTAAGAGTCCATATTTAATTAGCCTTTTTTGATCATTAAATTAATTCTTGATCAACACTAATTAAATAATATGATTTCATATTAATATATTATAACTTATAATATATTAATAGATCATAACCATCTTATTCTCAAAAGTATATCCATACAAATTTTTAGGTGAAGTGCAACCCAAATGGACCATGCCTGGTCGGGTCAAGTTCATACCAAATATAGTTACAGACTAAGACACCTTACCCAACATGTACTTGACCCGAGAGTAGCATGGTCCATTTCGGGTTGCATATCACCAGGACAATTTGATAGGATGGACTTTTGAGAAGAGGTTATTTATGGTTTATTAATATATTATAAGCTCTAATATATTAATATGAATTCATATGATTTAATTAGTATTGATCAAGAATTAATTTAGTGATCAAAAGAGACCAATTAAATCAATAGGGACTAATTGTGTAAATTAGTCATATATATATATATATATATATATATATATATATATATATATATATATATATATATATATATATATATATAGTTTGGGCTTATAATACATAATGGACTAAGTTTATGGAAGAATCCATAAAGAGTTAGCCTACTTGATTCATAGATCATGGATAATAAGCCCAAGGGTATGGATTAGGGTTTCCCATGAATCCTAAAACTATATATATGATGTCCCATGACCTAAAATCAACCCGTACATGTTCTATGAGTTCATAGAGCCGATTTCTAGTGTAAGAACACTCACTCTCAAGTTATCCAATTGTTCAAGGATGTGTTGTGAATCGTTTGAGGCATCACACTTGGGGTGCTAAGTTGTTAAAGGGCAAAACTACAAGCTACAACAAAGAGGTAATTCTATAACTCATATTTATGTTGATTATGTCAATTGTATGCTAGTTGTAGGCTTTACTCTTTGGAAACAGTATTGCATCTATAATTAGAGAAAACATAGATCCAAAGCATTTAGGGTTGTATGTGCACCACAGGATGTTGTAGTATACAAAACCCAACAAAGGGTATACTAGTCAATTCAGAAAAGATCCAGGAAATGATGCAGTGGGAGGTTCTGAGATCACCATATGAGGTTCATAGTTTCCTTGCGTTAGCATGTTATTACCAGAAGTTCATTAAGGATTTATCCAAGATCGGTGTCCCTTTGACCTGATTGAAGAATGTTAGTTTTCGGTGGGGGCCTGAGCAACATGCAATATTTGAGGCTTTGAGGCAGAGATTGTGTGAGGCACCGATTCTAACCCTTTCTGAGGGTATGAGTGAATTTGTGGTTTGTTGTGATGCATTAATTTTTAGGTTTGGGTGTCGTACTTATGGATAGGGGTCATGTGATTGCTTACGCATCAAGGCAATTGAAGCCTCACGATGTGAATTACCCTACTCATGATCTATAGTTGGGGGCTATGGTTTTGGCCCTCAATATTTGACGAAATTATCTGTATGGGGTCAGGTCTACTATATATACATACCATAAGAGCAAGATATATTCGATGGATCAGCTGAACCTGAATATGAGACATCGCAGATGGTTAGATGTGGTGAAGGTCAATGACTGTGATATTTTGTATCACCATGGGAAGGCCAATGTTATGGACGATGCCTTAAGTCGCAAGGCAGCGAGTACACCTATCAGATATCTATGTTTATGGATGGTGATCATTTCACCACTTTTAGACTTGATCAAGAAAGTACAAGTATAGGGGTTAAAGAGGGAGAATTGGAAGGAAGAGAGAATCAGGGTCCAAATTATGTTATTTGGTAGAGATAGTTGTAGGTTATTGACTCTGTGCGGTAGGGTATGGGTTCTGGTTGCTGGCGGGGTTAGGAATACATTGTTGGAGGAAGCATACAAATCGAAGTTTTTGATCCATTCGGGGGTCATGAAGATCTATAGAGATTTAAGACTGAGCTACTGGTGGCACTGCATGTAGAGGGAGATAGATTTGTATGTTGAGCGGCGCCTGACTTGTCGGAAATTCAAGGTCATACATAAGAGACCCCACAGAAAGATGCTGTTGTTACCCCTTCCAATGTGGAAATGGGAGGAGATCACCATGGACTTTATCATGAAGTTTCCAAAGACGGCATGTGGGTTTGATTATATATGGGTCATTGTCAATAGATTGACCAAGAGTTCTCATTTCATTCCTATTTTAGAGAGCATTTCCATCGAGAAGTTGGCGGGAATTTACATCAGAGAAATGGTTGCTCGTCACGAGGTTCCAGTTTTAGTGATCTTTGATCACGATGTTTGATTTATCTCCATGTTTAGGAGGAAGTTTCATGAGATGCTTTACGGTAGGAAGTGTCAGACCCCGATTTGTTAGGGTGAGGTCAGGCATCAAGTTATGGGGAGTACTAAGGTAGTACTCAAGATTACTGAGTTGCTACAGCAGGTGCATGATCGGTTGCAGACCGCACAAAGTCACCAGAAGAGTTATGTGTAAGGAAACCTTAGAATCTGATAATGTAAACTCTTCACACTGAAACTCTCATCGTGTCAATGTCTCACCAGCGCCAACATGAAGTTAATTCTAAAATGTTGTGTCAGCGTGTAAACTATATTAATGTAATATCTTCTATAAATAGATATATACATAGTTAGTTAATAGATCTGATATCTTAGGGATATTGGATATACTCTATAATTATAGTAGATTAGGTGATATCCCTGGCTTGTAGGGATTCATAAGGTATTTACTTTTCTTTATATACTAGGGTTCTGATCATTGGTTGATCTTGAACCCTAGAGAGCTTTGTGCTCTTTCTCTTTATGAGAACCTTTCTTAGTGAAAACCTTTATGATACATCTTTATGTTCTTTCAGTCTTCTTATTTGTTAATCATTATTGATCATGGGAACCTAAAAGTTGGATCAGAGCGGGTTATCTTGTTCGATTAATAATCTCTTCTTCTTCCTCATCAAACCATTCTAAAACCACTTCCAGTCATAGAATACCTCAATTTCATGAAAAGAATTTCACAATGTGGAAATCAAAAGCAATGATGGTTATTGAAACGATGGACTAATCCATGTTGATCATCATCAATGATGATCCTCGTGTTCATATGTATCAATCTATAAAGGAGAATGTTAAAGAAGGTGATATGATCGAAAAACCTATCCATGAGTTAAACAATGAAGATAAGCGTCTTGTTGCTATTGATGTAAAGGCTCGTGTCTACCCTATGATATCTATCACTTTTTTCAAAACTACAGATCTGCCAAAAAATGATGCAAACGTTGATTGTCGTGTATGAGGGTACTGATGAAGTAAAAGCTATTACTAAAAATAGTTTTAATCGGCGATATGAGCACTTCTTTCAGAATAAGAATGAAAACTTTACTCAGGTTTTCAATCGTTTTAATTTCTTGGTAAACGATATGCGTCAACTAAATATGAACAAAGATAGAAACTCTCTTGTGCTTAAGTTTCTAGATTTGTTGGACGATAGCTGGGAACATCTTGTTGATGTTACGAAGAACAGTGAAAAAATTGCAACCATGGATTTAGCCTCTCTATTTGGTAATCTTCGTAATCATGAAGAAACAAATATTTTGAAGAAGGAGATCATGCGAGACACCCACAGAGAAAAGTCTGTAGCTTTATATTCCAAGAAGTCTCAAGAAAGCGACAATGATTTCTCAGACAAATCTGAAGGTGAAGCCCGAATTGTTAAACAGTATATTAACAGGAATGACAAGAAACCATACGAGTTAAAAAGGAATCAATCTAAGACTGACTCATCAGCATCCAAAGTTTATGACGCTGAAAGGAAAACTGGTGCTAAGAAGAAAGGTTTCAAGTGTTTCAACAATAGAATAAAAAAGTCATACATGTATTTGTAAACCATCCGGTCCAATCAAGATTTTTTTAGCAGTTGATACTCAAAATCCAAAAAAACAAAGTAAAGACAATGTAGTAAAAAATGATCCTTCTTTGACTCTGGAGTTTAGAATATAAAATCATTTCGAAAAAACGAAATTTGACCAAATAGTCGTAAAGACAACCGCACTAAAAGCTTTTGTTTTCACACTTGGAAAATAAAGCTGATCTGACCAACACATCCCATCTTTAGCTAAAACATGGGTCATCAATCGAACATCCCACCAACAAGTAATGAGTCGCCACAAAAGAAACATGAGTCTCATAGACAACAAAGAGATGATCAACGAATTTGTTGGTTTGATTACAAAGGGAATCAAGAATGGAGTCAACATTTGCACCACTCACATCCAAGTTGACTCTAGTAGGTAGCCAATTAAGAAGACTTGCCAAACCAAAACATTCTGTAATTATAGAATTGTTCCAACGAGTAGGTGAACCACCAATATCCAATGTGCTAAATTTAACAAACATCCAAGTACAAGAGATCGTAAAATGACCTAAATCATCCAAATCCAACAAGCAAATGTCTTTTTCATTTGAAGTATAAAAATCAATCAAGATGGCTACTAAATTTGTAACTTGGGTTTGATCAATCATCCTAGCACGTCGCACCTATACACAAGTTCGGTGAATTTGGCCCACAAAGTCCTAGATTTGCACCCCCCTACGCGCGGGTAAGAGTTGGAGTAAAACCATATGTAGAAGCTTGTAAGCCTATTATACATTCAAGCTTATAAACTCATTAGAGTATAGTCTTTCTACGAATGTGGGACTCATTTTCACACCCACCTCATTTGCTAACTTTTTTTCTCAAATGTCCAGCTTTAAGTATTAATATCTCATTCACATATACTTCATTTTGGACATATGATATATTGTTTTGAAGCTCTTATAGAGTAGAACACAACCTACTAAAAATTAATTATATATAGAACATATACATATATTTATATCTGTTCAATGTTAGTAAAAATATAAATATTTATACTCATATTTCCAACACAAGTAACTCTCATTTTTTTTATAACTTTGGATTTATTACGAGAACTATAACAAGAATACAATCGCTATAACAAGAAGCTAGAGGAAAAAATGATTACTAGAAAAGAACAGCTAAATGAAGTAACCCTCATTTTGTTTTAAGGCAAACAACCAATCAAATCTTTGGGAAAACTTCAAATTCCCCGACCAAAGTTCATTCCAAAAGGAAGTCTCACTCCCACAGCTAATCATTTTTCTCAAGAATTAAGGCAAACCTATATTTTTAATTAAAGATTTTACTAAGATTCAATAATGTTTTTCCAACCCCTGGTGTTTACATCTATAACCATGATCACCAAACTCACCATTAGGATTGTGAAGAACCGAGATAACTTTGATCCAAAAAGAAATTGGTTGTTTAAAAACCTCCAACGCCACTTAAACACAAGGGCAATGTTCAAAACAAATAAACTACCAACCTACAAACCACCTTCATCTTTTAGTTATAGGTTTATGTCATTTTTGGTCACTTAACTTTTGGTTTTGTGTTCATTTGATCACTTAACTTTTTGTATGTTTTAAAATAACATCAAACTTTTGGCTTTGTACTCATTTAGTCACTTAAATTTTGGTTTGGTCACTTAACTTTTGGATTTGTGTTTATTTAGTTAACTAACTTTTAAAATTGTATTCATTTAGTCACTAAACTTTTAAATTTTTTTTAGTTAACTAACTTTTAAAATTGTATTCATTTAGTCACTAAACTTTTAAATTTTTTTAAAAGTTTAGTGACTAAATGAACATAATTTTAAAAGTTAAGTGACTAAATGAGCATAAAATCAAAAGTTAAGTGACTAAATGAGCATAAAACCAAAATTTTGATGACATTTTAAAACTTAAAAATAGTTAAATGACCAAATAAACATAAAACCAAAAATTAAATAACAAAAATGACCTAAACGAGTTATAACAACAATTTTTCTCGATCTAACCCAAAAAGAAATTCCGCTCCTTTAATGTTCATCAAAGTTGTCATGTCTTCAACCTTGCTAAATGTAATACCAACACCAAACAAATTCCTTTTAGAAATGTTTATTTTCAAACCCGAAGTAAAATAAAAGAGATGTAATAAGTGAATTGTGTTTATTTTATGTAATTAAATAATAATTTCCTAATTTTTCTACCCATCTTTATTTTGGGTGTAGTTGACAACAAGCTTTTAACTTCTATACCTTTTAGTTTTTTCTAAGAAAAACTTTAATTAAATAAAAAGTTTGTTTGGAAACTAATTCTAATTCTAAGTAGGTTTTTAAAACTTTTAGAATTTTAGAAGCTTTAGTTTTTAGTTTTTGTCTTTTTTTATGTTTTAAGTAATTTTAAAAGTTGTTTACAATTACTTTTAATCAACATTTTAATAAAAATAAAAGCTGCAACTTCTAAATATTAACTACCCATTATCAATTATTTTTACAAAAAAAATACCCTTTTATGTAAGTCTATTTATTCAACATATCCGACCCATTAAAAATGATATATAATCTTATAATTAACCGGTAATAAAAAAATTTAAATTAAAAGTACATTAAAAATTTAAAGAATAGGTATACAAAACAATGTTGAACAACCGACTTTTTCATGAGTGCGACATCAAACGTACAGATAAAGATAAAGTATATATTTATATTGAATTTAATTTATTTGTAACAAAAAAAATATATAATAACTAGTAGTTAATGATAGTGTTATCGATGGCCACAAATTATCTTTAAACTTGTACGATATAGCTATAGATAATAAAACTATATAATTCATACGATTTTGTATATATTATTATTTCGATTTCACATGGTCCATTGACAAATTAATCTACCAAACTTTGTGAACATTTAATTGCACTAACAAACAATGTGCTGTTGAGCTACCACACTTCCAGTGAATTTAATAACTTACTTTTACATATTTTACTTTAATTAAGTATAATGTTTTAATAAATTAAAGGATTACTAGTGATTTTAGATTAAAAAAAGGCAACGATAAATCGACAAAATGTCAACGTTGTAAATGGAAAAGTTTTTAAACGTTTTGACTATATCTTCTTCATCATTAGTTTTGATATTGATGTTGGTAGTTGGTACTAAAAATTTATTATACCATACTATTTTTTTTATGTAATTAACTGACAATTTAGACAAGCTATCAAAATAGAACTATTTCATTCATATATTCGAAATAAATTATAAATTGAGTGTAATCTGAAATGTTGGCTCTTAAAAGGAGAATGAATGTAAAGGAAATCAAACGTGAAATATATATATATATATATATATATATATATATATATATATATATATATATATATATATATTTCAGATGCTAAAATAATGAGAATTACTAAACTTTTACCATATATTTAATTTATAAAAGAGTAAATTACATGAATTGTCTCCAGTCCAAGTACCAAATTGCACATTCAGTCATTATTTTTGAAAATTAATTTGGACCGTTCCTGATGTGTTTAAATACTACTTGTCCAGTCCGTATTGTTGTTAGATGTTAGTTTTCTCCGTGTGGGTGCCCCACGTGTCTTGCATGCAAGGGTATTTTCGTCATTTCAAGTCATGTGCCCCTATTAAAGTTGTTTAAGTCTTCTTCCCCATTACTTCTTCCCCCTTTTATTCCTCGATTAGCCTTCTCCAACCAACAAAAATGACCATTAGATGCAATTGTGGAGCCGAAGTTGTGATTCATACATCATGGAGGAAGAACAACCCTGGAAAACGTTACTATGCTTGTTCTCACATGGTTAATTTCGATTTCTTGATAAATCTAACATAATCTCCTATTTTCTCCTATTTTTATTTATTTATTTATTTATTTTTGTAGATTTTAGCATTGTTAAATGTTTCTACACTTGCTTTGCAGGCTCCTGGTTGCAAGTTCATCGGTTGGGTGTGGAGGATCAGAAATGTGCTTGTATGAACATTAGGATGAAGCTTGAACAACAAAATCTGAAACTGAAGTTGTATCTAGCTATTAGTTGGTTTTTGTTTGTGTCAATTATAGTGTACAAAGTGTAGGATAAGTTATCAAATATGTTTACCTTTTAGTTGTATTGGAAAATATCAGTTTGCAAGTGTATTGGATGTATCAGTTTGCAAGTTAATGAAAATGGGGTGTTTATTTTGGTAATTCTCAACCATATATTCATACCAAAACAACAATTTATATCATACCATTACAGATTAAAACATAGAATAAATTAACAACCTAATTAATCATTAACTCATTCAAACCATTACAAACATTCATCCACTCAACATAGTTAGAAGTACATCACCATCATAGTTAAAGAAGTAGCACAACATTACTTCAAACTGAAATTACAGACCCAAAAGACATGAAAGAACATTGCTTCAAGTACATCAAAAGCATTAGCCAGCCAAAATACATGAAAGTAATACACAAAAACTAAACCACTAGACTTTTCCTCTTGTTCACAACACCTGCATTTTGTCCCACACTAGCATTCTATCCCACATCAGTACCACTGGCCATCGATCCTCCCACTGCTTGACCCTTGTAGCTCCTACCATTATGCCCAACATTTCCACAATTTGAACATCTAACTAACTTGGTCCCTCTAGCATCATCATCTCCTATAGTAGATCTTCTTCTTTTATTTTTTGGCCTACCAATAGGCACATGATGTTTTGGTGGTAGTAACTTTGTTGGACAAGGACTTTTTGCTCACATCATCCTCCTATTAATTGGTTAAACTTTAAACGCATACATCTCTTGCCATGTCTTCAACTAGTATGTAGGGTCATCCCATGTTTCCGGTATCCCGACATTCTCATTATTTATCCTAATATCCCATATAGTTGTAATTGTGTGCTTGCATGGCATGCCAGTGATCTCCCACTTGTTACTTGAGCATGTATGTTGTGTTATGTCAACTAGACATTGATCCACACCTTCACCACCTATAACCTGATACTTCCCATTGCTACAAAATACAACCATATACTCTGCAACTTCAGTTTTGATCTTTTACAGAGTCTTGATAGATGTAGGAGTTAGTAGGCCAAAACATTTGTCAATTGTATTTTGGACAATAACAATATTCTTTAGTGTGTACTCTCTAATAAATTCCAAGCAAGTTATAATTGCTTTGTCATGACCCTTGACAAGTTTGCTATTCAATGTCTTACAAAGGTTGTTTAACAATGCATCACAATGTGATCTTCTTGTAGAATAACAATGTTGCATCACAATTGTCAGTAATCTTTTAAGATGTATACAATCAACAATGTTGAAGAATGCTAACATGTATCACTTACCTGTGAAGTGAGATCTGGACCAATGTTGGGGTGGAATGGCTTTAAGTTATTAATATGCATCATTGTTTAATTTCTTTAGATCCTCCATTGCAAGATTGAATTGTTGTACAATGGATATTGTTGCACATTTCCATAAACAATCTTTAAAACCCTTGCCCCTCCACTTCCGCTTCATATTCTCATGGATATGACGAAGGGAAAATCTATTTTTTGCACATGTAAACAATTTTCCAATTGCAGACGAAACACCTTACAATACAAACACATTCACTTTTTTATATAGTTAGTACAAATAATATAAAGGTTAAGTAATTAAACTGTGTACACTATTACCTTTTGCCTATCAGTTATAAATGTGAAGTTCGAATTGGTATACAAATCCAAATTATTACCAAGATTTTTCAGAAACCATGTCCATGAGTTACAGTTCTCAGACTCTATAACATCATATGCCATTGGGTAAGTGTAGTTGTGTGACATCCCATTTTATCAACCATTTTTTTCCGGATGTTTATTTAGGTAAAACATTCCAATTTATAGTTTCATTATTAATAAAACCGTTTATCTCTAATTGCATTTATATAAAATCAAAGTTTTATAGAAAATGTGGAATCTTCATTGTTGTTGATGCGTGTGTATAGTCCCGCCTTCGCCTTCCCACAGACACTGATGACACCTGAAACAACAAACAACAGGATAAGCATAAAGTTGTTGGGTTTTGAGCATTCTAACACTCCTAAGTGTACATTCAACCCTAAATACCTTGGATCTATGTTTTTCTGTATTATACATGCAAATATGAATATCCAAGGTATTATCCTAACTAGCATAGCAAATCATTGATACATAGTAATATAACAAATTAGAATACATACCTCTTTGATGTAGCTTGATTTCATGGAGCTTAAGAGCCTAGTGCCCCAAGTGTGACCCCTCAAATGGTTCACATAACACCATGAACATTTGGAATAACCATGAGAGAGGATATTCATATAAGAAATTGGCTTGCCCTCCTTTTCTATGAACTGGTGCCAATTTCACCAACCAAGGGGCTTCTTATATAGTGTGCACATTAGGGTTACACCATGTAACCCATGTCTTTACCCATTCCTTTTGCTCCATGGGTTTTAAACTTCATGGAGTATCCATGGGCCACCACATGGGTTAAACCAAACATAAGGAATCATGGATCACAAGCCCACATATATAAGAATCAATGATTTACACAATCAATTCCCATATATTTATATAGTCTCTTTTGATCACTAAATTAATTCCAAATTAATTCTTGGTCAATACTAATTAAATAATATGATTTCATATTAATATATTAGAACTTATAATATATTAATATGTCACAAATATCTTCTTCTCATTAAAAGGTCTACCCAAATGTTCCGATGCCATCCAACCCAAATGGCCCATGTCGGGTCGGGTCAAGTATATACCGATTATAGTTATGAACTTAGACACTAATCCAACATTCTCCCACTTGGATAAGTCTAGTAACTATTATTGCAAGTATAACTTCACAACCTGACCAGCAATCGTAGCTCTTAAAAGTTATTGCCGAACTCTGAACAAATCAATGATGCGTCCATTAGATAAGTGATCATATATTCCTCCATTCTAGATATCATATGGACTGAGACATGGATTATAATCATTCTCTCTGTCCATTTGTTGTTTCTCGATTTCCAATTTATGACGACCGGCTAATTGAACAAATCAAATCAGTCTAGGCTTGGCCAAGCACTTAGGGATGCCATCACTAAATTATCGAGGGGCCCACAAATATCGCTTTTATCCCATTAAGGGTAAAAGGAATGGATAAAATTCAACTCATATGCTTGTACTGACTACTTGCTGAATCATACACAAAGGCACGTTTTATAACATCGAGTTACTAATGCGTTTTCGTGCAATCAATGTATAACCAGCTCATAGTCAACAACTCATATCTCTAGGTTTGAAAAATATAAGATATTATCGTCTCATGATCAATCATGATAAAATCCATGAAGTGATTCAAATGAGCGTGGGTTTAATCCAATACTTAGAACTTATGAGCAATCATGAATGTTGTAGCAACTCTTGCTATGTCCAACATCTTAGACATCTACAAGCCAACTCATGACAGTCTTGATTCATATCTACTTCCAACATATGACCGACTGTGGATGGTTTGAATAACTTAGTCATCCGGGAAGAATGACCTAGTTTATTCTGGAAGTCAATAAATGCAAAGTGAAACACAAGAATAATACTAATCCTACATGGCCCAAACACTTTGAGTGTAAATAAAAAGACCTTTTATCTAAGCGCCATATTGATTACTCATTATTTATGTTTCGATTAATCAACTTAATACTTGAATAAAGACAATAGTCATGTCATGCTCCAAGCATGCACACTATGTTTGTCCAAACAATAGATATGCCCTACTCCAAGTATGCACACTATGTTTTTCTATGGTCCCTACTTTGTGAAATAGATCAATTGAACATGATTCCAATGATGCTCATATCATAATCCCAATACTTATTGTAAATGTAAGAATGCCAAACTCTTGCCATTACACTATACTTCCAATTGTCCATGAGTAACCAATATTTGGTAGACCTCAGATTGTCCTCGACAATTGCTTAATCATTTTAGTCATACGGGACACGAGTCATGCTATAAAATTTTTATTTGTCATGTTCTCATAATTCGAACTATGAAGAGGTATGTCGTAATCATAATCGGATTTTGAGAACGCAACATATATAGAATTTCCTTATGTTGAACCATTACAACAAAACATTCATATATATCCTTGACTAAAGTTGATTAAAATCTCAATCTAAGCTTTTAGAATTGAAATGAAGTATATCCTCTCGCTTAATTATAGCAAAACAACTTTTCAAAACGAATTTAAACTTTTGTTTTCTATAATTAACATTGATAATTTGCAACACTTAGCATAATAATCATGCTCCCACTAGCATAATGATTATTGTCTTCCTAGCATAACACTTATGCTCCCACTAGCTTTGACATGTACCCAGAAATCAACTAGACTTCTAGAAATCAATACTTTATTGACTTCCTTACCAAAAATCAGATTTCTGGTACGAGATTGCTTTGACAAGACTTTATCAAAATCAAACACCTTATCTTAGATAGCTCACAGGTGTGTCTAAATAGTTTCAGAACCATGAAAAGGGGTGCCGTAATCATAGTCTCAATTGTTTAGACCTTTTTCCATTCTCACTAGTTAGTGTGCTGGTTACCCACACACGCTCCACTAAGGACATGAGAATGCAAATATCACAATCGCTATCTACTTAAATTCTACTCTGTGAAAGCGTTTCCTCACCATCATTTTCATGAATCGAAAAGAAACCTTATGACACTTAGATTTTTATGGTGTAAGTGTTCCTATCCATGTGAATTTTTCATAACCATAATCACAAGACAAAGTTAGTGACAAATCCAAACTCATATGGAATGAACTTGCCCAGTCTCATTTTCTTTCCACCCGGCCGCACAAGGGCCTACCATTGCTTCTAGGGTGTTATGTAAACAATTAAGAACTCATAGAACTCACAAGCATAGCCAACTTTAATTGGAATGGCACAGAAATAAGAATAAGTCAACACGATAGGTTATAAACTTAAGTCGTGGGCTAATGATTAACAATACTCTTGATCAGTTCTCGAAACTATCTCAAGACTCCCACTGTCCTCTTGACATATAAAATTCTCTTTTTCAAGAACTAAACCTCGACAAAACAAATATTTAAGAGTTAGTGCGGATTCATATCAAGGAAAAGCATTTCTCACAATTGGTCTTACTTGGTCTTTGTCTTATCCAAAACATCACATCTTACCAATTTCAAATGTACAAGAGTAAGAAAACATTTTACTCTACATTTGACAAGTGTTTTAAACCTTTCTTAAGATTA
This sequence comes from Lactuca serriola, assembly GCF_051521515.1. NCBI lineage: Eukaryota > Viridiplantae > Streptophyta > Magnoliopsida > Asterales > Asteraceae > Lactuca > Lactuca serriola. Next base: position 175,845,982 of record NC_136412.1, on the reverse strand, counting down.
TGTCACTCAAGGCTCAATCTTGGAGTATGACTCTAAGATTTGATTTTGGAACGAAGTATGATTTATCTTTTGATTTAACCATTTCAACAATTCATGATTTCTCTCCTTAGCCAAACAAATGAACTAAGGTGTCCTTAGAGGATCAATTGTGATATGGTTTCATAATCACTATGATAATCATAAAACAAGATACTCAAGCACTCTCCCATCTCTTTAGATTGGAGAAACTTTTATCTTCCTGCCTTATTTGATTCTTCTTATTCATTCTGCCAATCATTAAAACCTTTCCAATGTTTCAGAATTACACTTAAACTTGTAAGCATAACCATATTTTCTAAACTTTAGTAAATCATAATGAATAATCTTATCAACCTTTGTGGTGGACCTGACCAACACATGCCCAAGTGTACCCAATCCTTTAGTCCTTCACTTGACTCACACATACATGTGAACAAGGTCTTAGTCTTAATTTCCTAAAGATGAGAATTCTCATTCATCACACAATACAACTTACATGATTCCAGGTTTCTATCCATTTGAAACTTGGGTGATGAGAATCTTTCTTTATTTGGTAAATTATGACACTACCACAAATGAAAGAATCAAATCCATTTACCAATATTGCTTATCAATGGAAACATATAAACAACAATTTTTTCACAAATTCCATTGTAAGGATACTTAAAATAAATAAAACAATTTTTTTTTTATTTTAAAAAATTGCGGAAAAACATATCCTTACAATGCAAATACATATGAAAAACATTTTATTGTCTATTCCTAAGCAATATATATCATAACTCTTAAGCAGCTGCTCAAAATTCTGATCATCGGACCATGCGATCGAAATTCATCTTCGCAATCAGAATCAGCATAATCATACTATAAGCTTCCTTTTATTCTTCCAAAACATCGAAATGTAATTACATTACATCATGTATTAAGAATCTCAAAAAGAGACTTAGTAGAGTTAGACAATGGAGTTTACCCGAAGCAAAGTCAAACCTTTTGACTTTACCTTCCTTATGAAGTTTCAGGTAAATTGGGCAGCTTTGCAACCAATGTCCCTTTTATTGGCAAAAGAAATATATGGACTCTTTGGAAATGGTATACAGGACTATCACAGACTTAGGCTTTCTCCTTACCATTAGGTCAAACGACTTGATCATGGCCAATCCCTTTCAATTGGGAAGAAAAAGTTTTCTGGACTTCCAATGTCACCATTGTCAATGTCCAAATAGGTTTGGGAAGTAAATCTTCCAATCTAATTTGCGTTACCAATGCTCCAAATCATTGTTGATTCAGCATCATTAAGAAAATCGGTAAGACCATTAAGGGTCGTGTCGTGATCTGTCATCAGGGAGTGACTGAAGAACCAAGTCAACATCCAGCTACCTCCAGACTTCGACACCCGACTCTCCCGGCTTGTCAATATGTGATTTAACCTCTAAGATGTAAACACATATAGACTTTGCTTGCCAATAGGGATTAGGTGACTTAGAACTTATCAAGTCTTGAAACTTGTGGGATAGGGAGATTTATTGGAGGAGGTGGAGGAAGTGAAGCATGATTTCCAGTCGTATTAATGCGCAACAAAGGGATTAATTGTTCACCTTGATTGTCATGTGGAATATCTTCTTCAATAGGAAAGTTTGTTCCTAAAGATTTGGGAAGCCCATAGTTGTCTTAACTAGACATCTATAATGGGAGAAATTCAAGTTTAGTTGATTTAAAGTCCTTAATATAACACCCAATATGAAATATTAAGGCTAGGATCCAACAACCTATTTATAACAGGAAGAGAGATGCCATAATCCAAGCTATACAATAGTTGAAGGTAGGTAAATGACGATTTACCAATTTCCACCATGAAAAATGAAATATAATTAAGTTTTAATTGGATTTGAAACTCCTAGATCTTTTGAGATACATTGAACTTTCAATGGCATGTTTGAATCTCGATTGTGCCCTCTCAAGTTTGTGATTGGGATTCCAAGGATCACAAGCAATGTGTGAATAACCATGCAAATTGACTTGGTACCCGTAACTTTATCACCTAATTGATGTACCGGTTAACCACACACGCTCCACCGATCTATAATAAACTCAAGTTACCCTTTGCTACTCTTACTAGTCATTGTTAGTGTGCCGGTTAACCACACACGCTCCACTAACGACTTGGTAAGGTACAAAGTGTAATTTCATGGGTTAGCACATATTTCACATTTTCCTAAGTAACTAAGATTGGGAATTTATAAGTGTTTAGTTACTTAGTATTTATCATTATACTTTTAATGAAGGGAGAATTATAGTCCTTTCCTACCCGTTCGGCTAACGACTCTCCACCAGTCAAGGAAGAGGTGGGTGAGAGTGGACACCCATTAAACTGTCATTTTATAGGCAGTAACCTTATACCCCCCCCCTTATAGACCGACTTCGTGAATGAGTCCTACTAATGGTAAGATTGACTTAATCTTATACATATCTATACAATTAAAATTATAATAATAATATAAGGGTGTATTTTAAACATTTAAAATACTTGGTGGTTTAATCTATTAATTAAACTATACTCTTAATTTAATTAAACTTAAACCATGTCTTTATGGAGTTATTAACTCTTTTCATTAAATACTTTAATTAATTTAATGAAGTCCGTAAAGTATGAATTTTAACTCTTAAAAATTCTAAGGGTTGGAATTAAAGTTTACATGAGGGGTTAACTTTACAAATTCCAAAACTTGAAGGCAAGTTTCGAAACTTTTCAAAACTCTTGGATTTTCAGAACTTATTAGTTTAATTATGGTTTAATGAAAAACCTTTCAAGTTCCATAACTTGAGGACAAGTTATGGAAGACATAAATCATTTAATGATGACATTAAAAATAGACTCTTCAATTTCCATAACCTATGAGACCTAATGACACTTTAAAAAGAAAAACTCTTCATTTTCCATAACTTGAGGACAAATTATGGAGTTCATAAAAATCATTAAGATCAAATATTCCAATTAACACAATAATTAAATAATTTTTCTATGATCTAGATTAAACTCATAAGTAAAGATAATCCACATCAACAATTTTCAAGAAATTAGCTAATCATATAAACTAATACAAATCTTGAATCTTTGACAATTATCCTTTGAAGACTCTTGGAATTCATAAACCAAAGAGTTAATGAATGAGACATTTCACATCCATAACTTATCGAAGTTTCAAAACTCTTAATATCATAACTTTTAAAAAATTTTGAGTTCCAAAATTTTATGACAAAATTTGTAACTCCTTAAAAATTTAGATCAAACTTTTAAAATAAATAAAATAATCATATCATTTTATCTTTTAATAAATTGACCTAATTCAACTCTTGTAGTAAAATGACTCAAATTTTACAAATAATTAGTTTTCCATAAAATCAAGTAATTATCTTAAAATTTAACAAACTTCATGTTTTTTTTCCTTTTGTTTTCAACTTTGAAAATCAAACATTTGCCTCAAATATAATAGAAAACAACCCATGGCTTTGATACCACTATTGGATTGTGAGCATTCTAACACTCCTAACTGTACATGCAACCCTAAATACCTTGGATCTATGTTTTCTCTATTATACATGCAAATATGAATATCCAAGGTATTATCCTAACTAGCATACCAAATCATTGATACATATTAATATAACAAGTTAGAATACATACCTCTTTGATGTAGCTTGATTTCATGGAGCTTAACAACCTAGTGCCCCAAGTGTGACCCCTCAAATCGTTCACACAACACCATGAACATTTGAAATAACCATGAGAGAGGATATTCATATAAGAAATCGACTTGCCCTCCTTTTCTATGAACTAGTGCCAATTTCACCAACCAAGGGGCTTCTTATATGGTATGCACATTAGGGTTACACCATGTAACCCATGTCTTTATCCATTCCTTATGCTCCATGGGTTTTAACCTTCATGGAGTATCCATGGACCACCAAATGGGTTAAACCCAACATAAGGAATCATGGATCACAAGCCCACATATATAAGAATCAATGATTTACACAATCAATCTCTATATATTTAATTAGTCTCTTTTGATCACTAAATTAATTCGAAATTAATTCTTGGTCAATACTAATTAAATAATATGATTTCATATTAATATATTAATATGTCACAAATATCTTCTTCTCATTAAAAGTTCTAACCAAATGTTCCGATGCCATGCAACCCAAATGGACCATGCCGGGTCGGGTCAAGTATATACCAATTATAGTCATGGACTTAGACACTAATCCAACAAAAGCTTAGTGAGTTTTCCCCAAAATACCATCATAAAAATGGATAACATATACAATCAAGCTTGTCGAGTCCAATCAACCATCAGATTGGAATACCCAGGGTTTGTTGGCCTACCACCTCAACCCTACCGCTCTCCCCAAGCGTCCGTACCTATGGCTTACAACCGACCCGCACTAGGTATCTTGTCCTACAGCACAAAGCAGCACTGCCTCAACCTTAACCAAACACAGCACGTCGACATATAAACAATCAGGATCTAGTAGGCACATAACACTTGGAAATAGAAATCATACAACTCACTATTGCCTACTAGTCCTCTCACAACATATAGTCTTGGTACCAGATAACCTCCATAGAATACATAAGCATAAGTTACTAGAGGTGAGATAGCCACCCGAACAGATGATCCTATTCTAGAGCCACAACCAAACAAGGAACAAGAAAGAGAGCCTAGACCAAGAGTTCTCAGGCTATCCCACATGACCACAGACGGTCCCTAAAGGCACTCCATAAATGACAACCAACAAGTACAGATAACATACAGTTCTATAGATTATTATGGCAAAGCAACATACTTAATACCAGGGGACAGATCTAATAGATCACTATAGCATAACAACATACTCGATACCAGAACACTGATCTAACATATCACTACATCATAGAAACATACCAAATATTAACAATCCAAGGAATGCATGGCGGTATATACTCAGAGGTGAGATAGTCACCCGGACAGGTAATCCTACTCAAGAACCACAATCAAATAAGGAAAAGGTAAGAGAGCTTAGATCAAAAGTCCTTAGTCTATCCTACAAGACTATATACAGTCCCTAAGGCATCCCTCTAATAACAGATAACCAAAACTAATGGGCCGTCATTGGTGCCTTCGACGCACAGGTACAGTGAGACGAAACTCACCTCGATATTCACGTAGGTAACCACCGTAGTAATAAAGAACTCTACCAGCTTCAACTCACTTCTAATCACCTAAAGGGACATACTCGAGTCAAAACCCGATCACATGTCATAGTCACTTGCAATAGTGATTACCTCACATAAAATGACGATTAGTTTAAGTAAGAACATTTAACCCATTAAGTACTTAATCACCTAAGGGTAGGGTTGATTAAGGTTTGACTTAGTCATTCTCGGGTGTAATAATAGTCGAAACAATAGCCCAATTATGCGCCCGATCATTATACAAAATAGAGCTCCACGATTATAGGGTTTCCACATAAAATGATAATTAGGGTTAGTGTTCCACACTTAACCCCTTAAGGACTTACTTCATTAAGTTCAATATTGCATTTAGTTAATCATAGGGCATTATTAAGTATTATTTAAAGTTCAATTAATAGTTTAAACGCGGGTCCCAACAAAACTCTAAAACTAGGGTTTCTTGACATTAGGGTTTTCTAAACCCTAATTAGGGTTTCCAACCCAAAACTAGTTCCACTCAGACTAAAGTTAGATTTTTAGGTAATTAAATATTTAATAAATCGGGCACCACCCACTGCCGCCTCAGGTAGTGGCGGTCAGCGGCGGTCCATAGCGGAAGGAGGCGGCGGCCACCACTTTTAATGGAGGGAGTTATAAATTTTTAGGTCTAAACACCATCCAAATCCTCTCGGTTTACACGAAACGTTGATCCAACACCCACACATGCACACAACGACCCGAGGTGGCGACTGGTGGTGGTAGAATGGCGACAGCCACCATGGTCGGCTGCCATGGTGGGTGCCTATTCGATTTCCGAGCAAAACACACACACACGACATCGACTGAAACATGCACACACACATCAACATCGACTGAAACACACACACATCCAAAAACACCCATAATCACAACTACAACCTCACCTTCGAAGGAGGATAGCGACCGTATGGACGACGAAAGGGTAGTAGTGGTGCTAACGGTCGGTGCTAGCGGCGATGATGTAGCAACAGAAAGAAATGGAGAAGAAGAGGTGTGACCGAGAACAACAGTATCAACAACCACAACGTCGGCTTCGACGATCATTAGCTTCGTCGGTAGTAGCAGCGGTGGCATTAGCTTGGTGGTTCACAATAGCAACACGGAGGTGGCGGCAGCTTGAGGAGTGGCGGGATAAGGTGCCGGCTGGAGAGAAATAGAGGGTTAGGGTTTTAGGTGTATCCGAGATAAAGGAAAGTGATAAGGCGACATGTTTAAGTCCCTGTCTCCAATTTCAAACTTGTGACCACTTTTTACACTTACGGCCCTCTTACTCTATTCGTTTTAATTTGAGTCCATAATTTACTCTATAGCCCCTTGCTTCCAAAAATCTATTCAATACTAGTCCATATGATACAATTTAACCCTCAATATCCATAAAAATATAACTTCTAACACCCCGCTAATTTAATACAAATTTAGGGCTAAAATAAATATAAAAATACATCTCGGGGTTTTTGGGTTTATTATTTATTTATTTATTTACTTATTTTATTTATTTTATTTTGTAAAGGAATGTTACAAGTTGTTCCCATCTAATCATTGTAACAGTAAGAACAAATTAGGTTAACATCTATAAGTTATATGTAAGATTACGAAATTAAACCGTGTATACATTACTTACCATTGTTGTTAGAATCATACCAGGGTAGGGACCCTTCATGAATGCACCATCTAGTCTAAGAAAGTCCTTTATCCCTACTGCAAAACCTTGTTTACGTAGACCAATATATATATATATATATATATATATATATATATATATATATATATATATATATATATATATATATATGTCAAACCCCTAAACCCGAACGGCGGAAATGTCTTGGGGCTGATGACTTTATGTACAATATCATAACAATTGAATAATAGAGATCAAAGAATTATAACCATTGTATTGAATACTTAATAAGTTACATTGTGCTCAAAACATTGTTTACATGATATCAAATGCATATGACAAAAATAAATAACGTGATGCGACGACGCCCCATTCTCCAAAAACTTTAGTTACCAATTTACTGATTTCCTGAGAATACAAGTGATTTTGAAAAGTGTCAACAATTAAGTTGGTGAGTTCATAAGTGTTTTGCATCATAAGGATCTTGTAACTGTTTTGTGTAAAATGATAGTTTATACTTCCAAAAAATCCAATATTTTCTTTAAAAATGAGCTGTAAGTCTTAAATCCCAAAACTAAAATTGTAAGTAATGTTGTACTGAAAAATGGTGTCATGAAGTTTTATCTTTATATAAAACTACTTGAATGTATGTTTCACCCGTAAACCAAATGTTTTATTAATACCCTATGTGAGTGATTATAACCATACTAATGCGACTAGTGGCATGAACGACGTTCTTCAGGCGTCGGAACTGTTACGACATTTGTCACCCTAGACTGGTTGGTCTAACTATAGCTAACAACTGAGGTTCGGGGTTGTCAATCCCGTATAGATCTATACACAAGTGTCACGCTCTCCCTATAAGAGACTCTGGTTATAATTCAGGACTTTAACGTGTACTCTGGTAGGTACAGTGAAGCTAAATGTCTCACAAAATTGTATCAATTGGTTTATATGAACTGAAAATTCCTTTTTCTTATAGATGAAATAATTATAGCTTTAAATAATTATATGTTTCTTCTTAAATGATAGTGTAGTGTATGTGACTCCTAAACTACACCAATTATAGTTTATCTTGTTTGTTTGTTGAGACCATTTATATAAATATATAGTAGTAATCTTATCTAGTGTCAAATGTAAGGTCAAACACCATATTTTTGGATGTAACCCACAAAATAGTGAAATAACTAGAATGTACTCCTTTTTGTTAGAAAAGTTATATGTTGGTAAAAAGTTCAAAAAATCTATGTATTTTCGAAATCATTACGTTCTTTATGATTAGATAACCAAAAATTTATGTTTAGTTTTGTTAGTTTTGCATTTCAAAACTAATTGATTACAAATAATTGTCTACAAACTAGTGGTAACTATAGTCCATGCAAATAATGTTTTATATTTATCATAAAGATGAAATATGCAAGTATTTGTGTAAAAACTAAGCTTTACGTGTATCCCCTCCCCCCTAAAACAAGGAAAAACTCGAAAATGTGGGGGGGGGGGGGTATGAACTTACATTGAGTGTGGTTGTGGGTTGTTTGTGTTGGATAAGGTGTCTAAGTCTATAACTATTTCTGGTATGTACTTGACCCGGTTTGGCATGGTCCATTTGGGTTGCATGACATCATGCATTTGGATAGACTAAAATGAGAGAAAAAACACTTATGGTTTATTAATATATTATAAGTTCTAATATATTAATAATATTATTTAATTAGTATTGATCAAGAATTAATTTAGAATTAATTTAGAATTAATTAAGTGATCAAAAAGGTGACTAATTAAATTTATGGGTTAATTTTGTAAATCACTCATACTTGTATAGTGGGCTAATGCTCCATGGATTATCAAGTTGGGCTAAAACCCATAGGATGCTCCATGGATGCACCATGGTGGTTATAGAACCCATGGGTCATGGAAATGAAAGGTCATGACAATTAGGGTTTACATGGTGTAACCCTTATTGTAACACACTATATAAGGACCCATATGTTCACCAAAATCGGAACTTAAGCAAGAAAGAAGTGGGCTAGCCGATTTCAAGTAGTGTGCCATTTCTCTCAAGTTTATTCCAAGTGCATTTGGTGTTGTGTGATACATTTAAGGCATCACACTTGGGGTGCTAGCCTCTAAAGGTTTTTCAAAAAATTGAAACTACTACAAGGTATGTTTTTCTAGCTTACTTTTATGTTTAAAAGTTCGCCATGTATGCTAGATAGGATTATGATCCTTGGAAAATCAATTTAGCATGTATCTTAGTCAAACATAGATCTAAGGTTTTTAGGGTTGCATGGACACCTTAGGAGTGTTAGAATGCTCAAAACCTTACAGTGGTATTAGAGCTTAGGCTTGTTTGTTTGATACTTGATGCAAAATAGCTGAAAAATTCGAAATTCTTACTGTCTGTACAGGGGACTCGCCGAATCCATGGGGGGACTCGACGAGTCCTAGCGTATCTTCAACCAACTTGGCGAGATAGTTCCTGCACTCGACGAGTTGGCCAGGTAGAGTGCATATTTTCGATTTTTGCTAATGGAAATGGACTAGAAACATTACCCTAAACTGTTTTGGTGTTTTAAAACTTGTTTTAGATGGTGTAATGGTTGTTCTAATCCATTTACAATGGCTAATATCAAAATTCCATGTTTATATGTCTTCATATGTTCTTGAAATTTTGATATGAATATTCATGTTCTTATGAATTCTTGCAAGATCATTGGAATTATGTGCTATTGATTGGTAGTTAATTCATGATCATGATGTGTTTTAATGGAGTCCATAACTTGTCCTCACATTATGGATAACCAAAAGTCACTTTGTGATAAATCCATTAAAAGAACACATAAATTACAAAAAATGAAGAGTCTTCATTTTTAAAAAACAATAACTCAGAAGTTATAAATTGAAAAGTTTTGTAAAGTTACAAAACTTGCCCTCAAGTTTTGGAACATTTAAAGTCATCTAGTAAACTTTAGTTCCAACCCCTCAATTTTAAAAGTTAAAATTCAACCCTTATACTCCATAATATTATAAGTTAGTAATATATATATATATATATATATATATATATATATATATATATATATATATATATATAAGATCAAGTCGTTTTACCATTAGTAGGCCTCATTCACGAAGTCGGTCCATAAGGGAGGTATAAGGTTGTTGCCTGTAAAATGGTAGCTTAATGGGTGTCCACTCTCACCCACCGTTTCCTTCATCGGTGGAGGGTCGTTAGCCAAACGGGTAGGACAATGACTAAAAAAATCTCATTAAAAGTATAATGATTATTATAAAGTAACTAAATGTTTGTATAAATTCCCAATCTTAGTTACTTTAGGAAAATGTGAATAAGGTGCTAACCCATGAAATTACACTTTGCACTTTCATTAAGTCGTTAGTGGAGCATGTGTGGTTAACCGGCACACTAACTTGGACTTAACAAGGTTGGAAAAGGGTGACTTATGGTTTTTTATAGGTCGGTGGAGCGCATGTGGTTAATCGGCACATCGATTGAGTGAAAAACATTAAGGGTACCAAGTAATTTGCATGGTTACTTCACACCTTGTTTTGTGATCCTCGGCATCCCAGTCACAAAACATGAAGGGCATACTCGAGATTGAAACATGTAATTGAAAAGTTCAATGAATCTCAAAAGAATCTAGGAGTTTCTAAAAACCAATTAAATAACCTAATAATTTATATTTCATTGTTCATGGTGGAAATTGGTGAATCGTCATTCACCTACCATTCAAATATGTTATAGCTTAGAGTACGACATCCCTCTTCTAAGTTATAATATATTGTGATTGGATCCTAGCCTTAATATTACATTTTGGTGTTTTATTAAGGACTATATTTATATCTAATCTAAATTTGTTTTCTTCTTTTCAGATGTCTTCCAACAATGTTGCTTCTGGTTCTAACCCTACCGACTCCTTCTCTCTCGTGTAATTTTGTGGGAGAGTCATATTTGATGGACCAACTTTATGGATTGAATCAGGAACATCAGGATGGTCACTCGGTATGAGGACAAGGAATATGTCCTCGACAAGGAGCTTAAGGTACCCGAGCTGTCTGCCTCCCCTGAGGAGGTCGATGAATATGAGGCACATGAAAGAGATGCTACCAAAGTGGCATGCATCATGTTGGCTACTATGACAGCCAAGCTCCAAAAGTCCTATGAGGACTGCTATCCTTTTGAGATGCACCAAGATTTGATGGCCCACTACCATCAGAGTTCTCTTCAAGAGCGATATGAAATCATCTCCTCCATGATAACAACACGGATGAAGGATGGTGAACCCATCATGGGCCACATGTAGAAAATGCAAAGGTATGTGGACCGTTTGCTTAAACTGAATGTGAACTTCCTCGAGCATTTAGCAATAGATATCATTTTGCACTCCTTACCATCGTGTTATGATCAATTTCGCATGACATACCACATGAACAAGGAGGAAGTTACCTTCAGCAAGCTTCAAGAACTCCTAAAGACCGCAGAAATAGGTCTTAAAGATAAGTCGGTTGTTACCACTCCTACTCCTACTCCAAACTCCGCCCCTGTCCTGGCAATCGGGAAAGATAGAGGAAAAAAGAGAAAGAACCCTTCGAAGGGTACCAAGGGTAAGACCCTTGATGGTTCCTCTTCAAGTGGAACCAAGAAAGGTTTTGTCACTCCTTCTTCTGACTCAAAAGAGGTTGAATGCTTCTATTGCCATGAAAATTTGCATTGGAAGCGGAACTGCCCAAAGCACCAGCAAGATATAAAGGATGGGAAAGCAAAACCCACTCATGCAGGTATTTACACAATATTGTCTAATAACTCACCCTATTCTAACTCATGGTTCCTTGATACAAGATGTGGAATTCACATATGTTCTAATTTGCAGGGACTAAGAAGAAGTGAGAATGTGGAGCATGGAAAGATAAACTTGATCATGGCGAATAGGAAATCTTCACCTGTCACCAAGATTGGAGTTTATTCTTTGTTTCTAAGTAGTGGGTTTACATTAGATTCGAATAAATGTTTTTACTCGCCTGAAATGGCAAGACATACTATTTCCTTTCATGCTTTGTACAAACAAGTGTTTACCTTTTCTTTTGATAATGAAGTTGGTGGAATAAATGCTTTCTTTAATAATGTTCTTTATTTTAAAGCATTACCTTGTGATGGTGTGTATGAAGTTGTGTCTGTTGTAGATAACCTAGGAAATAATGTGTTATGTATTGATTCTTCTAATAATAATAACATGATAAAGCATCATTATGGCATTGTCGTCTTGGACATGTAAGCAAGAAATACCTATGTCAACTCCAAAAGGATGGAGTCTTGGAGTCATTTGACTTAAACTCAGATGATAGTTGTGAATCATGCTTACTTGGAAAAATGACAAAGTCACCCTTTACTAGTTCTTGTGCAAGGGGTGAAGGCTTGTTGGATCTAGTGCACACAGATGTGTGTGGACCCTTCAAAACTGCCACAAGGGATACTAATTGTTATTATGTGACTTTTACAAATGATTATAGTAGATATGGTTATGTATTCTTAATCAAGCATAAGTCAGAGACTTTTGAAAGGTTTAAAGAGTTTTAACAAGAAGTAGAGAATCAATGGGGTAGGAACATTAAGATGCATCGATCCGATCGAGGTAGTGAGTATCTTAGCACAAAGTTCCTAGACTATCTTAAGGAATGTGGGATTGTCTGACAATTGACACCTCCCAGGACGCCACAGTTGAATGGTGTTGCTAAGAGGCGTAACCGAACCTTGTTAGATATGGTTCGTTCCATGATGAGTCGAGCTTTGCTACCAATCTCATTATGGGGGAATGCCTTAGAGACTGCCGCCCATATCCTTAACCTAGTCCTTAAAAAGAAAGTTGCCAAAAATCCTCATGAGATGTGGACTGGAAAACTTCCTAATGTAGACCACATCAAGATTTGAGGTTGCTAGGCTTTCATGAGGCGTGAGACTCACGATAAGCTCGAACCTCAAAGTGAGAGGTGTATTTTTAGCAGCTACCCATAGAAATCCTTTGGTTACCTATTCTACAAACCCAGTGAGAATGTGGTTTTTATAGCAAGGAGGGGTGTCTTTCAAGAAAGAGAGTTCATAAGCCAAGGAAGCAGTGGGGGGCAAATTGACCTCGAAGAAATTAAAGATTCAAGTGATGAAGGAACTTCAAACCCTAGCATTCAGCCTGAGGAGGAAACTCCTGTTGATCCAATTGACGAGTCTGTACCTCTGAGGCGTTCCGCAAGGGTTAGGAATGCACCTGAGCACTACTATGATTTCAATATTACTGCGGAAGGAGAGACGCTTATCAATCTGGATGAACCTAACAACTATGCGGAAGCTATGTTAGGCCCCGAGTCTGCTAATTGGAAAGAGGTAATAGAAAGCGAGATACAGTCCATGTATGAAAATCAAGTTTGGAACTTGGTTGACAATGTACCAGGTCGTAAGATAGTTGGGTGCAAATGGATCTTCAAGAAGAAGATCGACATGGATGGTAATGTACACATGTATAAAGCACGATTGGTACCAAAGGGTTATTCTCAAACTCCGGGAGTTGATTATGATGAGACCTTTTCACCAGTAGCAAAGATTAAGTCCATTAGGGTCTAGTTAGCCATTGCTGCATTTCATGTTATGAAATGTGGCAAATGGATGTCAAAACTGCTTTTCTTAATGGAAAGTTGGCTGATGATGTTTACATGAGTCAGCCAGAGGATTTTGTCAGTACAGAGTACCCTAATAGTGTGTGTAAGCTTGAGAAATCCATCAATGGATTGCAACAAGCACCTCGCAGATGGAATCTTTGTTTCGCAGAGAAAATTAAAGAGTTTGGCATTTTGAGGAGTGAAGATGAATCTTGTGTTTATGTCAAGGCTAGTGGGAGTATAGTTAGCTTTTTGGTACTGTATGTGGATAACATAGTACTCATAGGAAATGACATCCCAACCTTGCAGGAAGTGAAGTCCTGGCTTGGGAAGTGTTTTGCTATGAAAGACCTAAGAGAAGCTGCCTATATTCCAGGAATAAGGATTCTGAGAGCCCGGAGTAAAGGACTAATTGGACTTAGTCAGAGTACCTATTTGGATAAGGTGTTGAAGAGGTCTAGCATGCAAGATTCCAAGAAAGGAGAGTTACCCATCCAGAGTAATGCCAGATTGAGTAAGACTCAGAGCTCGAGTACCGAGGCTAAGATAGTAGAAATGAGCCGAGTACCTTATGCTTCCGCGGTAGGCTCGATCATGTATGCTATGACTTGTACTCATCCTGATGTAGCCTTTGTTTTGAGCATGGTCAGCAGATATCATGGGAACCCTGACAACGCTCAGTGGACTGTGGTAAAGAACATTCTCAAGTACCTTCGGAGGACTAACGACTAGGTCCTTACCATCGGTGGGAGTGATGACTTGAGAGTTATGGGGTATATTAATGCCAACTTCCAGACTGATAGGGATAATTTCCGCTCTCATTCAGGCTAGGTCTTTACCTTAAACGGAGGAGCAATTACTTGGAAAAGTTCCAAGCAAGAGACAGTGGTTGATTCAACTTGCGAATCAGAGTATATAGCGGCAAGCGAGGCAGCAAAGGAGGCAATATGGCTGAAGAACTTCATTAGAGACCTTGGATTTGTACCAGCTATAAAGTAGCCCATGGAAATTTTCTGTGATAGTGAAAGTGCAGTTTCCATAGCGAAAGAACCAAGGGATCATGGGAGATCCAGACAAATCGACAGAAAATACCATTTCATCAGACATCGAATAGAAGAAGGACTCCTCGTTGCAAAAAAGGGTATCATCGGATGAGAACCCGACAGATCCCCTCACGAAGGCACTGGGCAGGGTTAAGCATCTCCAGCATGTGAGGCGCATAGGGCTGAAGGACGATATTAGTTTTAGTAGTTAGGTAGCTCTGAAATTTGTAAAGTGTAATTTGACATTTGATGATGAATAAAAGTTTTGTTTATTTATGAGTAAAGTGTTTCTATCTTTTGTCAATCGTTTACTATATTTATTTTGCATCTTTTGAATTCCACAATATTTATGTTATGTATTACATACTATTCAAATTCTCCACAGTCAGTCATATGTTGGAAGTAGGTGTGAATCAAGACTGTTATGAGTTGGTTGTACTCATGAGTGCTCATAAGTTCTGAGTACTGGATTTAACTCACGCTCACTGGTATCACTTCATGGAATTTATCTCGAGTGATCGTGAGACATTAATATCATATAAGTCTTTAAGCCTAGAGATATGACTTGTTACCTATGAGTTGGTTATACATTGATTGTGTGAAAACGCATTGGTAACTCGATGTTATAAAACGTGCTTTTGTGTATAATTCAACAAGTAGTAGAAAAGGAATATGAGACAAAGTTTATCTGTTCCTTCTTGGATTAGAAGCGATATCTGGTCCCCTCGATGATTTTGTGATGACCTATGTATCGGGCCCGGTTAGAACTAAATTCATGTGTTCGATTAAGTTCTTTGTCAAAGAAATCAGGTGATCGAGAAACAAATAGCTGGATAATAAGTAAGACATTGGTCCATGTATTTTTCCAGCTGATATCTAGAATAGAGGATTATATGATGTCACACCCGAAAACCACGAACGGCGGAAACGTTCAGGGGTGGAGGACGTCATGTACAGTATCACTACAATGTAATATAATAAACAAGCAACAACATCATCTATTACATTATAAGTAGAATTTTAATACATGTGTGTTCTTTCATTGTAGTAAGACACCAAAAATATACAATCAAAATAAAAGACGAGTCTTGTCTGCTCCGTCTTCTCAAAACCTGGCCATCGTACCTGTTTACTGTTGACCTGAGAATACAAGCTATTTTGAAAGAGAGTATCAGCTTTAAAGCTGGTGAATTCATAAGTATTTAAGTGTCATTGTCATGCTTATGAAAATCTATCATTAAGGCCATGTAAACTTTTAAGTGAAGATGTTGATGTAAGTATGAAAAACCCTAGAAAATTCCTTATTTTCTATAAGTATGAAGTGTAGTCTTCTACCAAGACCCGAATGTTTTGTTATGACTATGTAGTCTTCTACCAAGACCCGAATGTTTTGTAAGTAAAATGATAGTTTTCCTTTAATTGTTTAGTAGTAAAGTACTTAGTCTAACTCATCGTTTATGTGAAAGTATCACAAAATAAAGTAAACAGGAAAGTGTACTACTGTAAGTGTTGTCACTGGGTACTAGGACTAACACAACATCGCATTAAGCAAAATATGTAACCTAATGAACATCCGAAGATTTGTCCAGAAAAAGTGATAATGTAAGTGTCATCACTGGGTACTAGGAGTAACACTACATCGCATTAAGCGAAAGATATAACCTAATGAACAATCGAAGATTGTCCACTTGTCCTCTATAGCAGCAGCAGGTGGGTGGAGTGGTTAGCCCCGGTTATCAATCTACCTAGTATAAGTAGTAACCTTAGACCTCCGTAGATGGTCATCGACCACTGGTGCTAATCAGTGGGGTTCGGAATGGTAAGTCCCGCCGAGCTATCCCATTGAACTAGGATAGGAAAGATAATTTACATAGTAAGTACTAATAAATCATCCTCGTAGTTCTAAGTACAAGCATCCAGGTAAGAGAATATAGGATAATGCACCTATGTAACAATGTTCCTGTATGGTATTCATGTATGTGTGTCCATGTAACAGGTAAGTATATGTAAACATATTCATGTATCAGGTAAACATCTGTAAGTACTCATGTATCAGGTAATGTACTAGTATAGACTCATGAATGAACTGACTCTTGTGTGATTCCTTGTAACAGGAATTATGTTTGAAATCTCCAAATTATCCCTATGATAATTTGCTGGAAGGTAATTGGTTGTTCAAGTATGTTTATACACTCTTACTACTCAAGAGTGTGAAAAACTAAATGAAAGTTGTAAGCTATAACATCAATACATATATAAGAATATAGGTGTACATGCATTAGTTCAAGAGTGTAAAATGGTTTTGTAAGACATCTTATGGATTTTGAACAATAATTAACAATGACTTGATGTAAATTTAATATACATTTCAAAGGTAAAACATTAGATAACAATGTGTTTTTAAGATTTAAAACCATTTCTTGCGTCACATTTTGTAGTATGTGAAATCTGTTAATTAACAACCACAGTTATAAAATACATATCAATGATTTAATAACATGTTTGTTTCTACTTGTATTCCCCCCCCCCTTTAAAGCATTTAAAATCATTTAAAACATTGATTAGGGGTATGAACTCACCTGTAGTTGGTGATTGGGATGAACTGAACGGTATAGGATGGCTAGGTGTCAAGCGAGGTCTTGTACACACACTACGATCATAATGGACATATAATCACACATATATACATTCAATTAGTCTTAAATTACTAATTGATAAAGTTAAGACATCCTAGACATAATAAACACTTTATATAAGTGTTTTTAAGCCCTAAGGATTGCATCTAAGCTATTGTGGGACAAGGTACTTGTGTTTAGGGTTCCAAAGGACCCTATATGTGAGTTTACTCCCCATATACCATCACACATGGAGTTTACGGTTGTAAACTCTTGAGTTTACGGCCGTAAACTCCCAACCATGGGTGTTTTGTGTGTTTTGAAGTTCCAAATGATTCCTAGAATTATTCTAACTTGGTGGTTAAATTCTTGGAAGGGTTTAAGGTCTAGAAATACTCTAATTAGGAGTTTACGGCCCTAAGGCCATCCCCCTTAGAGTTTACGGCTGTAAACTCTAAGTATGGTGTGTTTCTGATGCTTTCAAGTCTCTTGCACTTGTGGTATAGTATCTAGACTTTTATTCCAAGCATATGAAGGCATTAGGCACACTTTGGTGCCCCTTTAAGGAGTTTACGGCCCAAGAACCATGTCTTGGCCGTAAACTCACTTTGGTAGGTGATTCTCATGTGGTTCAAGCCCTTGATTCAATGGGAACAAGTCTAGGTAATTGTCTAAGGCTTTAGGAGCCTTAAAAGTACCATTTTGAGTTTGAATTTGGAGTTTACGGCCTATGATATTCTTGGGCCGTAAACTCCCAAACTTGGGTGGATTTTGGTTGTT
Organism: Lactuca serriola; assembly: GCF_051521515.1. Lineage (NCBI taxonomy): Eukaryota > Viridiplantae > Streptophyta > Magnoliopsida > Asterales > Asteraceae > Lactuca > Lactuca serriola. The sequence goes on along the minus strand of NC_136412.1, from coordinate 175,827,988 downwards.
TTCTTGTCCTTAATACACCTACAATTGAGTCTAAGGCAGTAGCATAACACAAGGAACAAGCTAGGCTCGGTTTCGGGAGTTTACCGCCCAAGAACACCTTGGGGAGTAAACTCCTAGATCTAGTGATTTAGCCTTCTAAATCATGTTATAAACACATATTAAGCATTCTAACACTACTAGAAAGAGTTACTCATGTTTTGGTATAAAAATCCGAAGATCCGTGAGAGAGAAAATGGCTTTTCTCTAGTTGGAAATGTGAATAATGAATGAATTTGGTTCAGAAATCTATTTATAGTCCTGAAATATTTTTGGCAGAAAATACTTTTATTCCTGAAATGATCTCTAATATAATAGAGTGTTGGAATAATAGTGTTGCACAAAACCCTAGTGCACCCACTCTCCTGATATTTCCTGAATTACTCAAACTTATGTGAAAAAGTCTAAAAGTTAACAGTGACTACTATAACTTCTATTGATGTGATATAGGTTGTACATAATGGAAATTTCGGGTTATCACATATGATAACTTATCTTAAATGGCGTATCATCATCATCTTAGTTCCGAGAGACCTTGAAAGAGCCACGATTGTTGATCGGTTCCTGAAGTCATACTTGTAGTTATAGTTATTAGACTTATCCTAGTGGGAGACTATTGGATAAGGTGTCTAAGTCCATAACAATTTCTGGTATGTACTTAACCCTGTTTGGCATGGTTCATTTGGGTTGCGTGGCATCATGCATTTGGATAGACTAAAATGAGAGAAATAACACTTATGGTTTATTAATATATTATAAGTTCTAATATATTAATAATATTATTTAATTAGTATTGATCAAGAATTAATTAAGTGTTCAAAAAGGTGAGTAATTAAATATATGGGTTGATTGTCTAAATCACTCATACTTGTATAGTGGGCTAATGCTCCATGGATTATCAAGTTGGGCTAAAACCCATAGGAAGCTCCATGGATGCTCCATGGTGGTTATAGAACCCATGGGTCATGGAAATGAAAGGTCGTGACAATTAGGGTTTACATGGTGTAACCGTAATTATAACACACTATATAAGGACCCTTATGTTCACCAAAATCGACACTTAAGCAAGAAAGAAGAGGGCTAGCTGATTTTAAGTAGTGTGACATTTCTCTCAAGTTTATTCCAAGTGCATTTGGTGTTGTGTGAGACATTTGAGGCATCACACTTGGGGTGCTAGGCTCTCAAGGTTTTTCAAGGAATCCAAACTACTAAAGGGTTTGTTTTTCTAGCTTACTTTTATGTTTAAAAGTTACTCATGTATGCTAGATAGGATTATGAACCTTGGAAAATCAATTTTGCATGTATCTTAGTCAAACATAGATCCAAGGTCTCTAGGGTTGCATGAACAACATAGGAGTGTTAGAATGCTTAAAACCCTACAGTTTGAAGAAATGATGTGAATATTTCCAAGCCTAAACACTTAAATGTGATTGATGAAATTCCTTGGAAATGATATTATCCTTAGACTTTAACACATAGTAATGTGTGTAAATAAGATGAAACTAACATGAAAGTGTGTAAAAACACTAGATTAACAAGAAAGGCTTACCAAGATTCTAAAAACAAGCTTGGAGAATTTAAACTTGGGGGATCTGGACTTAATTCTTTAAGAGGAAATGGAGTTAACAGAAAAGGGAAAGGGAATTGGTGGGTGATCTATTCGATGTTTTCGGCCTTAGATAAAGAAAGAAAGTGATGCGATATTTGCTTGGTTGTTTGCTGGACAATTACCTTGATAACTGTTGGGAATTAATTCTAATTTAAAAATGGTGAAAGGTCAAGTCAAGAAGTCAACCCCCTTATATACTTTTCCCACTGAAATCAAACTCGGAAACCACCAAAATCATATGTGATTTCTGCCAATGCATCAACCGAAATCACATGGTGATTTCGGTCTTAAATCAAGCCGAAATCACATGTGATTCCGACCCATGTGTCAACCAAAATCCGATGATCATGGGGTCCTAGGCTAAAATTTGCCAGTTGTCACATCATCCCCCAGTTAGAGGGAATTTCGTCCCGAAATTTGCATCTTGGACGGGTTTTTGCAGACTAAAGGAAAAGTTGTGGGTATTTCTGCTTCATTTGATCCTATCTTTCCCAAGTGAATTCAGGCACTCGTTTGGTGTTCCAGCGGACCTTCACTATTGGTAAACGACTTTGTTTCATTCTCTTGATCACCCTGTCCATGATTTCTATCGGTTCCTCTATTAAGTGTAGACTCTCGTTTACCTCAACTTCATCGAGAGGGACTACAAGAGTCTCGTCGGACAGACACTTCTTTAGGTTGGACATGTGGAAGGTAGGATGCATGTTGCTGAGTTCTTGTGGTAGACGAAGTTTCTAAGCTACCGGGCCAATTTTGGAAAGGATCTCGAATGGTCTGATATACCTTGGATTTAATTTCCCACGTTTCCCAAAATGAATAATTCCCTTACACGGTGAGGCCTTTAATAGAACACGGTCATCAACCTGGAACTCCAAGGGTTTTCGTCACTTATCAGCATAGCTCTTTTTCCGATCCCGAGATGCCTTTAATCGTTCACGGATCTGAACGATCTTCTCTGTATTTTCCTTTATGATCTCCGGACCAGTGAGAGTGTTATTAGGCACTTGTCTTCTTGCTGGCTGCATGTCACCCACTTCAGCCCAACACAGAGGTGATCTGTACTTGCGCCCATAGAGAGCTTCGAATTGTTGATGGGTTTTCGCCATAAGAACTTTCCTATGTGCGCATGCAAAACCCTAATGCTCGGATCTAGGATTTCTAATAAACATGCTTTGAATCCAAGTCTTCTAATGACTAATTAGGTTAAATAACAACATTGAAACAGATCTAGAATCATACCTTTGAGTTCCTTGTTGATCTTGAGGTCTTGGAGCTTCTAGAGTCACAAATGTCACTCCTCTAATGGCTTACAAACACCAATAGCAAGGAAGATGATTTAGGAGAGAGGAGAGGGGAGGAATTCGGCCAGGGTTCTCTTACTTTAGGAGATGTGTCGAATTCCCTATGCCATGGGGTCTATTTATACTTGTAGACTCCTTAAGGGTTACAACCTAAACCCTAATTGGATAATCTTCTCTTAAGGCTATCCAAATCCATTCCTTAGATATCTATATGGACGATTTTAGCTATCCTAAAACCCTTAGAATTCGTCCAAATCATATCCCAATGGATTTACAGTCTAAAGTTTAACTATCAAACAATTGACAGTTTATACCCCTTTATTTAATTAATCTCCTTAAGTCACCAAATTCATTCTAATTAATTCTATGACTTATATTAATCAAATAACAAATATATTATTCATTATATTATTCTCATAATATATTAATAATATTTACTCTCTCTTAATAAATCATCCTATCAAGTTGCTATGGTGAAGGCAACCCAAAAGGACCATGCATAACCGGGTCAAATACTTGTCTAATATAGTTGCAGCCTTAGACACTATTCCAACAATTGTGTGGATTTGGTTAACCTGTTAACAATCACCCAGATGGTGTCAAGTCCACCCGTCGTCTTGGGCAACTTGCTTATGAAGTCCTTGGTGATTTGCTTCCACTTCCACTCGCATATATCCAGTTGTTGAAGCAAAACCTAGGGCTTTTGATATTCTACCTTGACCTTGGCATAAGTCAGGCACTTGCCCATATGTGAATTTTTTAGCTTTGAAAATCAACCATGCATCAATATAACAGAAAACTACCCTAGGCTCTGATGCCACTGATGGATTTTGAGAACTATAACATCCATATGGTGCATATACAACCCTAATGCTTTGGATCTATGTTTTCTCTAGTTATACATGCAACTTTAATTTTTCCAAAGCATGAAGCCTATCCAACATACAACTTGATATATGAATCATAAAAACTAGTTAGGTTATTACCTCTTTATGTAGCTTATATTACCTGGCCTTTAAGAGCTTAGCACCTCAAGTGTGATGCCTCAAATTCTTCACAAAACACTACCACTAATTGACGTAATTGGTCCCCGTTAGTTTAATTAGTCTCTTTTGATCACTAACTTAATTCCAAATTAATTCTTGATCATTACTAATTAAATAATATCATTTCTCAATTAATATATTATACTTATAATATATTAATAAATCATTAATAACCTCTTTCTCAAATATCCATCCTATCATATTGTTCTGGTGAATGCAACCCAAATGGACCATGCTACTCTCGGGTCAAGTATATACCAATTATAATTATGGGTTTAGACACCCAATCCAGTAGTCTCCCACTTGGATAGGTCTAGTAACTATAACTGCAAGTACGACTTAAGAATCGACTAGCAATCGTAGCTCTTAAAAGCCGTTGTCGAACTCTAACACTCCATCTAGATAAGAGATCATATAATCCTCTGTTCTTCAAGATATCATGCGGAAAAAATACATGCAACATAGTCATACTTATTTTCCAGCAGTTTGTTTCTCGATTTCCGATTTGTTTGACCTGGAACTTAATTGAACACATCAATTGAGTCCTGACCGGGCCCGACATATAAGTCAAAACAAAATCATCGAGGGGCCCAAGATATCTCTTTTAATCCTCTAAAGATAAAAGGAATAGATAAACTTCGACGTACATGCTTGTACTAACTACTCATTAAATCATACACAATAGCACGTTTTATAACATCAAGTTACTGATGCGTATTTGCACTATCAGTGTACAACCAACTCATAGTCAATAACTCATATATCTTGGTTTAAAGACTATATGATATTGTCGTCTCACAATCACTCGTGATAAATTCCATGAAGTGATTCATGTGAGCGTGGGTTTAGTCTAATACTCAAATCTTATTTCAGTAGCACTCATGAATATTGTAGCAAAATTTTGCTATGTCTAAACACTTTAGGCAATCTACAAGCCAAATTCATGACAGTCTTTGTGACAACCCAGAATTTCCATTCTGTACAAACCATATCAAGTCAATAGAAGTTAGAACAGTTACAGTGAATTTCCAGACTTTTGGGTATAAGTTTGAGTATTTCAGGATTTACACTTAAGGAGATATCAGGAGAGTGGATGCACTAGGGTTTTGTGCAACTCTATTATTCCAAAACTCTATGATATTAGAGTTCATTTCATGAATAAAATTTTTTCTGCCAAAAATCTCAGGACTATATATAGGATTCTGAACCATATTTATTCATTAGTTAGATTTCCAACTACAGAAAAGGCATTTTCTCTCTCATGGACCTTCGGATTTTCATCCCAAATCATGAGTACCTCTATCTAGTTGTATTATATAGCTTATTATGTGCTTAATAACCTAGATTACATGTCAAAACAACAAGATTTAGGAGTTTACCGCCCAAGAACATCTTGGACCGTAAAGTCTCCTTTAAGGCACAAAAGGTGCCTAGTCCCTTCCTTAAGCAATGAAACTAGTTTAGACTTGTACCCTAATGTGTTTAGGGCTAGAAAACAACCTTAGAACACCAAGAGTAAGGTGTTCATGGCCCAAGAAGTTCCAGGGCCGTGAACTCCATTTTAGGGTGCCAACATGCCCTAAATGCCTTCCATAAGCCAAGAGACAAGCATAGTACTTTACCATGATGTGTTTAGGACTCAAAGCAACCAAAATACCAGCACCCATAGGTGTTTACGGCCGCAAACACATGACCAAATGGTCCATGGTCCGTAAACTCAAGTTAGGGGTGTTTTGATGCCACAAACACTTCCTAAGGATTAGGCTTGAATTTAAAATGCTTCCTTATGACATTTAGGAGCCTCATAAACATAAATAGCCATGAGTTTACGGTAGTAAACTCATAAGGGCCGTGAACTCCTCAAAAACTCCAAATATGGTGGTCTTTTTCAAACTAGGTTAGAGCTAATGTCCCTAAATCATTCCGTAGCCTTCAAACTTGCATTCCCACATGAGTAGCCACGAGTTTACGACCGTAAACTCCCTTGGGCCGTGAACTCATCGTAGTAAACTCATGTGAGTGCCTTTATACCTTCCTATGTTGAATCACATGTGATTCCAACCCTTGGTCAAGGTGTTTCCTAGTCCCGGAAGGTGTTTCCTTTCATATAGATGTTATAAACACTATATTCATGTCAATATGTGTCCTTATATGCATTTAGGACTTATTGTGTCTTGGGACTTCATTTGTGGAACTTCTCATCCCGACACGCATACCCGTTAGAACCACTCACAACAGGTGAGTTCATACCCCTTAATCAATGTTTTAAATGATTTTAAATGCTTTAATGGCGGGGATACCAGTAGAAAACAACATGTTATTAAATCACTCATATGTATTTATAACTGTGTTTTCAACCAGCAGATTTCACATACTTCAAAATGTGATGCATGAAATGGTTTTCTATCTTAAAAATATCTTGGTAGCAAAAGTATTACGTTTGAAATGTATATTAAAATGACATCAAGTCATTGTTAATTATTGTTCAAAACTCTTAGATGTCTTACAAAACCATTTTTACCTTCTTGAACAAAACTATATCTATACACTTATGTTCTTATATATGTATTGATGTTATAGTTTTCAGCCTTCATTCAGTTTCCCACACTCTTGTGTAGCAAGGGTGTATAAACTTGCATGGACAATCAATTACCTTCCAGTTAACTATTATAGGGATAGTTAAGAGATACCACTTACCATTCCATGTACAAGGAATCACACAAGAGTCAGTTCATTCATGAGTCTATACTAGTACATTACATGGTACAGGAGTATGTTTACATAGACACACTTACATGAGTACATTCACGTAGGTACGCTTACATGAGTACGTTCACATATGCTTACATGATACATGAGTACATTTACATATGCTTACATGATACATGAGTACGTTTACATATGCTTACATGATACAGGGGTACGTTTACATAGATACGCTTACATGGGTACATTTACATATATACATTTATTTGTATGCACTTACATGGATACTTGTACCTAGATTCACTAGGATGATTTACTAGTACATTATGTGTAAATAGTCCTGCCTATCCCAGTTCAATGGGATATCTAGACGAGACTAACCATTCCGGAACCCACCTGTTAGCAACAGTGGTAGATGAACATCTACGGATGCCTACGGTTATTACTTATATTAGGGGTACCTTTACAGGACTAACCATTCCTTTAACCTGTTGTTCGCTACAGAGGTAAATGACCATCTACGGATGGCTACGGTTAATATTTATATTAGGAGTACCTTTACGGGACTAACCATTCCTTAAACCTGCTGCGACAATAGAGGAAAATTGAACAATCTACGGATGTTCAAAGGTTATACATTTCGCTTGTCACGATGTCGTGTTAATCCTAATACAAAAGGATAACACTTACATGATTATATTTTTCCTATTACTTTATTTTGTGATACATTCACATAAACGATGAGTTAGACTAAGTACTGTTTGTAATAGGTAAAAAGAAGGAAAAACTATCATTGTCATAGCAAAACATTCGGGTCTTGGTAGAAGACGATTATATTTTTCCTATTACTTTATTTTGTGATACATTCACATAAACGATAAGTTAGACTAAGTATTGTTTGTAATAATCAAAAAGAAGGAAAAACTATCATTGTCATAGCAAAACATTCGGGTCTTGGTAGAAGACTACATTTCATATTAGTAGGAAATATGGGATTTTCTAGGGTTTTCATACTTATATCAACTGTTTCTTTTAAAGATTTACATGGCATTCATAACAGCATTCCAAAAGAAGACAATGACACTTAAATACTTATGAATTCACCAGCTTTAGGTTGATACTCGCTTTCAAAATAACTTGTATTCTCAGGTCACCAATAGACAGTCACGATGGCCAGGTTTTGAGAAGACGGAGCAGACAAGACTCGTCTTTTATTTTGATTACATATGTTGGTGTCTTATTACAATTAAAGAACACACATGTATTAAACCATTACTTTTAATGCAATGGATGATGTTGTTGCTTGTTTACTACTTTACACTGTTATGATACTGTACATGACGTCCTCCGCCCCTGAACGTTTCTGCCGTTCTCGGTTTTAGGGTGTGACAGATTGGAATCAGAGCACTGTTTATAGTGAATTAAGTATATCAACCCATAAAAGATATACTAACTATAAATACATTGGGATTAAAACACTCTGTCTAAGATTCTATACTTTTAAATAATAAAATATTTAACAAAGTATACGTGCCTGCATTCATACTAAAATCCATGTCACAATGACAAGAACGAAAGTATTGCGATTGTTGAATATCACATGTAAGCTCGGGGATGTATGGTCAGTCTTGGGAGTGGCATAGCCTGATCAACTATGTTGTTCTGAGGAGTGATTAGCACATGCCCAAGAATGGTTGTGATATGGCAACAAGTCTAAAAACATACCAACATTACCACAATGAGAACATTATAACAGAACCTAAGTCTAAAATACCATAGGGGTGGTTTGTGTTACCATAATTACTTACTTGAGAACTAAAAAGGGTCTTCATTACTAAGTTGATAGTTGCTAAGTGGATACACTAAGGCTATATGTAACTAGGATGTTATAGACTTAGAATCAGTGAAATTTTTGCTTTACGCCTATTCCTTGTGAATATGGAGTTAAGGTCACTTATTCGAAGGCCTATCCTGTGTTGATTACATATAAATGGTATGCACTTTACAAATAGTGATGTAACTAATGAATATTTTCTAATAATTATCTAGATAGTTCGTCTAATAATTATTTTCTTACCCCAATTCTCGCGTAGATAACATGGCTGGACTCCATCCCCACGACAACCAGTACCTTCCAAATGAGGTCATTGCTGGATGGTTTGAAGAAGAACTAGAGAATGATCATCCTATCCCTATGAATGATAACCATGATGAAGACCTTTCGGACAGTGCTAAATCCGAACCTGAGGTTGAGAACCTACCCCAGGCAGCTCCCTTTCCAATTCCTAACCCTCGTCCGACTTTTCATGGCCCGACGCCTGAGTGGGTGGAATGCTTGGAAACATGGAGCCAAGGACAAGATCAGCCCATGCCATTTAATGGTGACCGAAGCTTCTATGACATAAGCAATGGGGGCTCAGCAGACAGAATCTTGCCAATCTTGGTCCGCAGAGTGGCCCGAAATGAGATTCAAGGCAGGACAACCCTACATCAGATCACTGAAGTAGGCGTCGATACGGGAATGCATACCCTCCGCACCATTCGTCTAGAAGATGCTCGTGAGAGATCTAAGAGAAACCATGAAACCTTGCTGCAAGCACTGGCTGAATCACGAGCCGAAGTCATAGAACTCCGCGTACGCCAGAGGGTGTACGAAAGACACCTACTTGATGTGGAACGTCAACTGGCTGAACTGAGAGTTCACCAGAGGGATGACCTTCACCAATAGGAGATACTATATTTCCCTCTTGTTTTAAAAGAACTGTGTTCTTGTCTATGTCCTATGTGGCATTTTTCTATGCAACTGTCTTGTACTGTAAGTACTTTTAGTTAGGCCTTTATAGGGCCAAAACTTTGGATACTTCGGATATGATGTAAGACTTGCTTCAAGGTCAATTTTTCCTGAACTTATTTCATCTTAAACATTGTTAATGTTGACAGTCGGCTAAATTCCGTGTCATGTTTTTGTTCAAATACTCTCATCATACTTTCATTGGAGTCTATCTGAATCATGCTTTAGTCAAGTCATTGGACTATAGTAATTTAAAATTCGGTGACATTTCCGAGTCTCTTTCAATGGTTGGATCATATTATCCACAAACCCATAGTACCTCGGCGCGAACGACAAACATCTTGAGACCACCGTATGAACTTACTTCCACTTTTCTAGGACTGCATCATAAGGATGTAGGTCGAACCTTAGAGAACATACTTCTATTCTTTACATGAGCGATCGAACTACGTCTAGGTTCAACCATTCTCGCTCACAAATTCATTTTCTTTCCGTGTAACAGAATCATGTCACCAAAGAAAAACGATCAGCCCATCAACCAACCACCAACTCTTCAGATTGATGCAGCTACCTTTCAAGCTGCAATCTCGGCTACCGTGTCAGCTGTTCTAACCCACCTGAATGCTAACAACGCGAATATTAGCGGGATTGTTAACAACAATTCCAAGCCAGGTAACAACCAATTACATCAACGAGCAACAGACTACCACGATACCCCGAGTTCCAAAACCAAGTGTAACAAACGGAAGTTTTGGGCTAGAGCTAAGGACAAATCGCTTCAAGGAGCGAACAAGAAACAACCATCGGTAACGACTTTCACAACCACGACATTTGTACCTCAAACTACCTTTCCTTCTGGTATCCCAATTGCCCCTAACGCAGCCAGATCGTATGCTGGGAACTTATCGAAGTGCGATAAGTGCACCTTCCATCATCTAGGAGGATGTCGTATACCGCACTGCTTTAACTGCAACAGAGACGGGCATACTACCCGCTGCTACAAAATTCGGATGCAACACATTACTTCGACCACCAGTGTCAAAAACTCTCGGATATGCCATCTATGTGGCGAGATAGGGCACTTCAAGAGAGACTGCCCATTAGGGCAGATCGACGATGGAACAAGAGGAGTTTGACCTCATAATGGAAAGAGGCAGCGAAGGAAACTATTATAGTATAGGTTCACTTCCAATTGTCAGTATTTTGTATGATTTTAAATCATGTTTAAAAACTAGTGCAACTCAAGTCTTATCTTTTGCGATATCCTGTCAGTTAAGGGACTCTCGTGCTGCGTATACTTGTCTTTTGTAGTATACTTTGTTCGCAACAGTATTCCTATAGTTACTCTAAAAGTATTGTAACCCAGTTAAAAGTTGCATTGTTGTCTTTTGTCTGTAACGCCTTATGTTCAAATATAATGTCTTTAGTTTCCATATGATTCCGACTTTATCATACGACTCGAGTAAATTCGATCCTCGCAATACCTACATCATAAGTACATCTCTTTCTCAGTAAACGTCTTTTAGCGAAGCCGTCACATCATAACACTGAAGTACTCATGCATGGAGTACCTTATAGTTCTTTTCCTTTACGAAGGAATCCCCGCAGTATCACTCGTGCAGTACGTCAAGTTCAATCCAAAGATTCATACGGTTGATCTATCACTAAAGATTGTATACATAGGGTGATATATAATCAAGGTTCTACGGGTTTAGAAATGATGATTCCACTTTAACTTCTTTTCTCTCGAGTGGATACGAGCTTAAAGAACAATCAGTTATTCGACTACCTTTTCAATATTAATTATATACGACTCATAAACACGAGATTGTAATCATTGAACCATGTATGAATTCTAATATGAACTTCAGGACGGAGACTGCCTAAGACTACGAGTAATTGCATTAGCATGTGAACAAACTTAGAACCCAATATGACTCTTATAACCAGATCGCCTTAGAGTCTAAACACCTACGGAGATACAAGAACAGCCCGGACAACTCAGCAAACTACTCAGCAATAGAATTGGAAGACCAGACTTCTCACCCTAGAGAGCTCCGGTCTTATTCTTCCAGAAGTCAACGGATTGCATCATATGTACCTCGACGATCGGGGTCTCCGTTAAGATTTCCTTTAGAAATCGTTATCTCTGCCTCGAATAGATGAGTTGGTTGAGCAAACGCAGGGAAAGAATTACTTTCAGGAATGGACCCGAGATCCGAATATCACCAGTTCGAGTGTTAAAGAAGGATGTCTGGAAAACTACCTTCCGAACTCGTTGCGGACACTTCGAGTCCGTAGTGATATCCCTCGGGTAGGACCAATACGCCCATAGTATTCATGAGTTTAATGAATAGGGTCCGTCTTTCTTACTTGGATCAGTTCGTCATTTCTCCATGTAATGACTTACTTATCTACCCTCATAGTAAGAAAGAACCCATGGAAACATTACCTTCAGAGGAACTTTCACGCAGTTTCTCTAAACACGAGTTTTGAAATTAAAGAGTCAAAATTTCCTAAGACACACTATTAGTGATATGGAAATTCTTGAGTACTCTGGCAATTTATCCAAAACTGTTGGGAATTTGTCGGCACCATAGACACCGACAGAAATTCGTCAAATTCTAGGTCTTACAGACCTACTATCGTTAGTCCATTCAGAACTCCTCGCAAATCACAGAAACCCTTTCGACTTTGACCCAGAAAGGGGTGGCCCTTGACTAGGAAGTTAAGCAATAGAAAGAACCTTTGGAATTCCAAGTGAGAGACCAAATTCTTTAGGAAGTCTCACTCTGGGAATGGCTTAATACGCTTCGTAAAGCGTGGAAAGCTAAATCCAATATAGTTAGGACCTCTGAGATTCTTTCTAGAATCGGTCCTAAATCGCACAAACTAGACCTACTCTGCAAACTCAGTAACGTACATTTTACCCTTCGCGTCTCGATTTTTAAACCGTACATTTCCGTTAGGACTCTCGTAAGCCACTCGACGAGATCGAGATTAACGAGATCCTTGCCTTCGTATTAGAACCATAGTGACCCTCGACCGAGAGGCCAAGCGGAAGAAGCAACACCGTCGCCCGTTAGTGAAGGTTCGTTGGGATACCAACAGAGGACCCGAATTCACTTATGAGCGCAAGAACCAATCGATTAGGAAGTTTCCACCTCACGACTCGATCACTTCTACCTACTTCCTTACATAGATTCTAATTTCGAGACGAAATTCCCTCTAACAAGGGGATGATGTGACAACCCGAAATTTCCATTCTGTACAAACCATATCAAGTCAATAGAAGTTAGAACAGTTACAATGAATTTCCAGACTTTTGGGTATAAGTTTGAGTATTTCAGGATTTACACTTAAGGAGATATCAGGAGAGTGGATGCACTAAGGTTTTGTGCAACTCTGTTATTCCAAAACTCTATGATATTAGAGTTCATTTTGTGAATAAAATTTTTTCTGCGAAAAATCCCAGGACTATATATAGGATTCTGAACCATATTTATTCATTAGTTACATTTCCAACTAGAGAAAAGCCATTTTCTCTCTCACGGATCTTCGGGTTTTCATCCCAAATCGTGAGTACCTCTATCTAGTTGTATTATATATCTTATTATGTGCTTAATAACCTAGATTACATGTCAAAACAACAAGATTTAGGAGTTTACCGCCCAAGAACATCTTGGACCATAAACTCTCCTTTAAGGCACAAATGGTGCTTAGTCCCTTCCTTAAGCAATGAAACTAGTTTGGACTTGTACCCTAATGTGTTTAGGGCTAGAAAACAACCTTAGAACACCAAGAGTAAGGTGTTCACGGCCCAAGAAGTTCCAGGGCCGTGAACTCCATTTTAGGGTGCCAAAATGCCCTAAATGCCTTCCATAAGCCAAGAGACAAGCATAGTACTTTACCATGATGTGTTTAGGACTCAAAGCAACCAAAATACTAGCACCCATAGGTGTTTACGGCCGCAAACACATGACCAAATGGTCCATGGTCCGTAAACTCAAGTTAGGGGTGTTTTGATGCCACAAACACTTCCTAAGGATTAGGCTTGAATTTAAAATGCTTCCTTATGACATTTAGGAGCCTCATAAACATAAATGGCCATGAGTTTACGGCAGTAAACTCATAAGGGCCGTGAACTCCTCAAAAACTCCAAATATGGTGGTCTTTTTCAAACTAGGTTAGAGCTAATGTCCCTAAATCATTCCGTAGCCTTCAAACTTGCATTCCCACATGAGTAGCCATGAGTTTACGACCGTAAACTCACTTGGGCCATGAACTCATCGTAGTAAACTCATGTGAGTGCCTTTATACCTTCCTTTGTTGAATCACATGTGATTCCAACCCTTGGTCAAGGTGTTTCCTAGTCCCGGAAGGTGTTTCCTTTCATATAGATGTTATAAACACTATAGTCATGTCAATATGTGTCCTCATATGTCATTTAGGACTTATTGTGTCTCGGGACTTCATTCATGGAACTTCTCATCCCTACACGCATACCCGTTAGAACCACTCACAACAGGTGAGTTCATACCCCTTAATCAATGTTTTAAATGATTTTAAATGCTTTAATGGGGGGATACCAGTAGAAAACAGTATGTTATTAAATCACTCATATGTATTTATAAATGTGTTTTCATCCAGCAGATTTCACATACTTCAAAATGTGATGCATGAAATGGTTTTCTATCTTAAAAATACCTTGGTAGCAAAAGTATTACGTTTCAAGTGTTTATTAAAATGACATCAAGTCATTGTTAATTATTGTTCAAAACTCTTAGATGTCTTACAAAACCATTTTTACCTTCTTGAACAAAACTATATCTATACACTTATGTTCTTATATATGTATTGATGTTATAGTTTTTAGCCTTCATTCAGTTTCCTACACTCTTGTGTAGCAAGGGTGTATAAACCTGCATGGACAATCAATTACCTTCCAGTTAACTATTATAGGGATAGTTAAGAGATACCACTTACCATTCCAAGTACAAGGAATCACACAAGAGTAAGTTCATTCATGTGTCTATACTAGTACATTACATGATACAGGAGTACGTTTACATAGACACACTTACATGAGTACATTCACGTAGGTACGCTTGCATGAGTACGTTCACATATGCTTACATGATACATGAGTACGTTTACATATGCTTACATGATATATGAGTACGTTTACATATGCTTACATGATACAGGGGTACGTTTACATAGATACGCTTACATGGGTACATTTACATATATACATTTATTTGTATGCTCTTACATGGATACTTGTACCTAGGTTCACTAGGATGATTTAGTAATACATTATATGTAAATAGTCCTGCCTATCCCAGTTCAACGGGATATCTAGACGGGACTAACCATTCTGGAAGCCACCTGTTGGCAACAGTGGTAGATGAACATCTACTATATTAGGGGTACCTTTACGGGACTAACCATTCCTTTAACCTGTTGTTCGCTATAGAGGTAAATGACCATCTACGGATGCCTACGGTTAATACTTATATTAGGAGTACGTTTACGAGACTAACCATTCCTTAAACCTGCTGCGGCTACAGAGGATAATTGAATAATCTACGGATGTTCAAAGGTTATACATTTCGCTTGTCGCGATGTCATGTTAATCCTAATACAAAAGGATAACACTTACATGAAATCAACCCTAGAACCTTTCTTTGTGCATTGAAAGACCATTTAGCACCCAAGAACACACCACCCATGCGTTTACGGCCATAAAATCATGGGGATATGGTCATTGGACCGTAAACTCCCCTAAGGGCTTACTCTTGAAGAGTAAACTCCTTATCTAGGCCCTACACAACCTTTGATGCAACCCGGATCATTCTAAACACTTGATATAAAGTGTTTTCGCGCCTCGGAGTGTATATTCTTAATTAATTAGTATTTCAAGGTCTAATTAGATACAAATGTGTATCTCTTCATATTACATAGGAACCTCGCGTGTTTTCAAGCCCCGAACGGACGTTTAGCACCCAAACCAACACATTCCTCGACTAGTGACTTCATACCCCTACGCCTTTTTCCAAGTTTTTCAATGTTTTCAGGGGGAATACAAGCAAATTATAAATGTTTTCGAAACATAAAACTGATGTAATTATATAAATATCTGGAAAACTTTTGGATATCTTTACCTCTTTTGTATTATGCGGAGCATAAGGGTTGTTTTTTGAATATAACTACATAGATTTCAATTACAGTGTAGGAAACAATCAAAACAATCAAATTATTATGGGAATAATTTGGGATCTTCATTTCTTGTTTTATGAGTTTGGATTTCATGCAGAGTCAATAGATAAACTATGTCTAATTCAATTTATCAAAGTTTAACTTAGAATATCATGCCAGATAATTTCTTTGTATTCAATTGTTTATACTCTATTATGTTTCAAAACGATTACAATATTTGATAACGACCGAGTACACCGTGAATAATGTAATACTAGCTTGTGAGATTCGTCTTCATTAAACCCTTCGGGTTATCAGTAAATCCTCCCCGGAAGTATAACCAGAGTCTCCTGGAGGGAGAGCGTGGAATTTGTGGATAGATCTATTCAGGACTGACAATCCCACACCTTAATTGCTAGCTACAGTTAGGTGGGCACGCCTGGGGTGACAAATTCTGGATATCGTCCGATGCCTGAAGAACGTCAAGGTGGTCTCGGGTCAGATTAGCATGGTTATACGACTCACAATACGTATTAAATATAAATTTTGTTCACGGGTTTTATTTCTCTAATCTATAGTGTTATGTATTAAAACTACCTACTAGTGTACTGGATGGTATTCCAGGGTTTTCAATCTATAGTTTCACGTATTAAACTACTTACTATGATACCGAACGGAATTTAGCAAATTTTAACTTATGTTTTATTAACATACTAGTAATAATCATGACTTATTTCATAGAAATCGACAAACGTAATAGAAAATATGGGATTTTATTAGTTAACAATCTTTTTCAGAAAAGCAAAGGAAACTTGTTCTTTTTCATAAACAAACTGCTTATGAACTCACCAGCTTTATGTTGATTTTTAAAACTGCTTGTATTATCAGGTCCTCCTTAGACAGGTATCTCGCGTTCTTTAGCAGAAGACGGAGTGTATGGAATTCACGTCTTTACTTTTGTTTAAACTAATGTATCTATAAAACATGTATTACCTTACTTTCAAACAAATGTAATGATCCTATATAATGTATTGTTTTGTGTTTACTATGCTTACTATGTACATTGGTTGTGATATTACATGACGTCCTCCACCCCGGAACGTTTCCGCCATTAGTTTCGGGGTGTGACACTTACTCAGTTTGGTATTGCTTTGGATAGGCAAGTCACCTTTCTTGGAATTATCCATGTTGAAATGCTTCAACACCTTGTCCAAGTAGGTACTTTGACTAAGTCCTATTAGTCTTTTACTCTTGTTACCACTCCTACTCCAAACTCCGCCCATGTCCTAGTAATCGGGAAAGGTAGAGGGAAAAAGAGGAAGAACCCTTCGAAGGGTACCAAGGTTAAGACCCTTGATGGCTCATCTTCAATTGGAACCAAGAAAGGTTTCATCACTCCTTCTTCTGACCCAAAAGAGGCTGAATGCTTCTATTTCCATGAAAAGTCGCATTGGAAAAGGAACTGCCCAAAGTACCAACAAGACATAAAGGATGGGAAAGTAAAATCCACCATGCAGGTATTTACACAATATTGTCTAATAATTCACCCTATTCTAACTCTTGGGTCCTTGATACAGGATGTGGAATTCACATATCTTTTGATTTGCATGGACTAAGAAGAAGTGAGAATGTGGAGCATGGAAAGATAAACTTGATCATGGGGAATAGGAAAGCTTCACCTATCACCAAGATTGGAGTTTATTCTTTGTTGCTATTTAGTGGGTTTACATTAGATTTGAATAAATGTTGTTACTCACCTGAAATTGCAAGAAATATTATTTCCTTTCATGCTTTGTACAAATAAGGGTTTACCTTTTCTTTTGATAATGAAGTTGGTGGAATAAATTGTTTCTTTAATAATGTTCTTTATTTTAAAGCATTACCTTGTGATGGTGTGTATGAAGCTGTGTCTATTGTAGATAACCTAGGAAATAATGTGTTGTGTATTGATTCTTCTGAGAATAATAACTTGGATAAAGCATCATTATGGCATTGTCTTCTTGGACATGTAAGCAAGAAATGCATAGGTCAACTCCAAAAGCATGGAGTCTTGGAGTCATTTGACCTAAAGTCAGATGATAGTTGTGAATCATGCTTACATGGAAAAATGAAAAAGTCACCCTTTACTGCTCTTGTACAAGGGGTGAAGGTTTGTTGGATCTAGTGCACATAGATGTGTGTGGACTCTTCAAAACTGCGACAAGGGATGCTAATCGTTATTATGTGACTTTTACAGATGATTATAGTAAATATGGATATGTCTACTTAATCAAGCACAAGTCAAAGACTTTTGAAAGGTTTAAAGAGTTTTAACAAGAAGTCGAGAATCAATTGGGCAGGAACATTAAGATGCTTCGATCCGATCGAGGTGGTGAGTATCTTAGCACAGAGTTCCTCGACTTTCTTAAGGAATGTGGGATTGTCTCACAATTGACACCTCCCAGGACACCACAGTTGAATGGTGTGGCTGAGATTTGTAATTCAACCTTCTTGGATATGGTTCATTCCATGATGAGTCGAGCTTCGCTACCAATCTCATTTTGGGGGTATGCCTTACAGACTGCCGCCCACATCCTTAATCTAGTCCCTACAAAGAAAGTTGCCAAAACTCCTCATAAGATGTGGACTGGAAAACTACCTAATCTAGACCACATCAAGATTTGGGGTTGCAAGACTTTCGTAAAGCATGAGACTCACGATAAGCTTGAACCTCGAAGTGAGAGGTGTATTTCCATCTGCTACCTACAGAAATCCTTTGGTTACCTCTTCTACGGACCCAGCGAGAATGTGGTCTTTGTAGCAAGGAGGGGTGTCTTTCGAGAGAGAGTTCATAAGCCAAGGAAACCGTGGGAGACAAACTGACATCGAAGAAATTCAAGAGTCAAGTGGTGAAGGAACTTTGAACCCTAGCAATAAACCTGACGAGGAAACTCCTGTTGATCCAATTGACGAGTTTGTACCTCTGAGGCGTTCCACAAGGGTTAGGAATGCACATGAGCACTACAATGGTTTCCATATTACTACAGAAGGAGAGACACTTATCAGTGATGAGACACTGGTAAGTCTGGATGAACCTAACAACTATGTGGAAGCCATGGCAGGCTCCGAGTCTACTAAATGGAAAGATTCAATGGACAACGAGATTCAGTCCACGTATGACAATCAATTTTTGAACTTGGTTGACAATGTACCAGGTCGTCAAATAGTTGGGTGCAAATGGATCTTCAAGAAGAAGACCGACATGGATGGTAATGTACACACATATAAGGCACGACTGGTTGCAAAGGGCTTTTCTCAAACTCCAGGAGTTGATTATGATGAGACATTTTCACCAGTAGCAAAGGTTAAGTCCATTAGGGTTTTGTTAGTCGTTGCTGCATTTCATGATTATGAAATATGGCAAATGGATGTCAAAACCGCCATTCTTAATGGAAGTTTGGCTGAAGATGTTTACATGTGTCAGCCAGAGGGTTTCAGTACAGAATACCCTAAAAGAGTGTGTAAGCTTCAGAAATCCATCTATGGATTGAAACAAGCACCTCGCAGATGGAATCTTTTTTTCGATGGGAAAGTCAAAAAATTTGGCTTTTCAAAGAGTGAAGATGAATCTTGTGTATATGTCAAAGCTACTGGGAGTATAGTTAGCTTTTTGGTACTATATGTGGATGACATACTACTCATAGGAAATGACATCCCAACCTTGCAGGAAGTGAAGTATTGGCTTGGGAAATGTTTCTCAATGAAAGACCTAAGAGAAGTTGCCTATATTCTAGGGATAAGGATTCTGAGAGATCGGAGTAATAGACTAATTGGACTTAGTCAGAGTACCTACTTGGATAAGGTGCTGAAGAGGTTTAGCATGCAAGATTCCAAGAAAGGAGAATTACGCATCCAGAGTAATGCCAGACTGAGTAAAACTTAGAGTCTGAGTACCGAGGCTGAGATAGAAGAAATGAGTCGAGTAACTTATGCTTCCGCAGTAGGCTCGATCATGTATGCTATGACCTGTACTCGTCCTGATGTGGCCTTTTCCTTGAGCATGGTCAGCAGATATCATGGGAATCCTGGCAAGGCTCACTGGACCGCGGTAAAGAATATCCTCGAGTACATGCGGAGGACTAAGGGATGGGTCCTTACCCTCGGTGGAAGTGATGACTTTAGAGTTGTAGGGTATAGGGATGCTAGCTTCTAGACTGATAGTGGCTGATTGAACTTATGAATCAGAGTATATAGTCGCAAGCGAGGCAGCAAAGGAGGCAATACGGATAAAGAACTTCATTGGAGATCTTGGAGTTGTACCAGCTAGAAAGGATCCAATGGAAATTTTATGTGATAATCAACGTGCAGTTGCCTTAGCGAAAGAACCAAGGGATCATGGGAGATCCAGACACATCAACAGAAAATACCATTTCATCAGACATCGAATAGAAGAAGGACTCCTCGTTGCAAAGAGGGTATCATTGGATGAGAACCCGACAGATCCCCTCACGAAGGGACTGGGTAGGGTTAAGCATCTCCAGCATGCGAGGCGCATAGGGCTGAAGGATGATATTAGTTTTAGTAGTTAGGTAGCTCTGAAATTTTAAAGTGTAATTTGACACTTGATGATGAATAATAGTTGTGTTTATTTATGAGTAAAGTGTTTCTATCTTTTGTCAGTTATTTACTATATTTCTTTTGCATGTTTTGACTTCCACAATATTTATGTTATGTATTACATATTATTCAAATTCTCCACGGTCAGTCATATGTTGGAAGTAGGTATGAATCAAGACTGTTATGAGTTGGTTGTAGAGGTCTAAGACGTTGGACATGGCTACAACACTCATGAGTGCTCATAAGTTCTAAGTACTGGATTCAACCAATGCTCATTGGTATCACTTCATGGAATTTATCTCGAGTGATGGTGAGACGGTAATATCATATAATTCTTTAAACCTAGAGATATGACTTGTTACTTATTAGTTGGTTATACATTGATTGTGCGAAAACGCATTGGTAACTCGATGTTATAAAACGTGCTTTTTTGTGTGATTGAACAAGTAGTAGAACAAGTATATGAGTCGAACTTTATCTGTTCCTTCTTGGATTAGAAGTGATACCTGGGCCCCTTGATGATTTTGTGTTGACCTATGTACCGGGCCCGGTCAGAACTAAATTGATGTGTTAGATGAAGTTCTTTGTCAAACAAATCAGGAGATCGAGAAACAAATTGCTGGATAATAAATAAGACATCATGTATTTGTCCGGCTGATATCTAGAACATAGGATTATATGATCACTTATCTTAAATGGGGTATCGTCATCATCTCAATTCCGAGAGACTTTGAAAGAGCTACGATTGCTAATCGGTTCCGGAAGTCATACATGCAGTTATAGTTATTAGATTTATCCAAGTGGGAGATTGTTGGATAAGGTGTCTAAGTCCATAACTATTTTTGGTAAGTACTTGACCCGGTTTGGCATGATCCATTTGGGTTGCATGGCATCATGCATTTGGATAGAATAAAATGAGAGAAATAAGACTTAAGGTTTATTAATATATTAAAAGTTCTAATATATTAATAATATTATTTAATTAGTATTGATCAAGAATTAATTTAGAATTAATTAAGTGATCAAAAGAAGACTAAGGGTGGATTGTGTAAATCACTCATACTTGTATAGTGGGCTAATGCTCCATGGATTATCAAGTTGGGCTAAACCCATAGGATGCTCCATGGTAGTTATATAACCCATGGGTCATGGAAATGAAAGGTCATGACAATTAGGTTTTACATGGTGTAACCCTAATTGTAACACACTATATAAGCTTCATTTTACACACCAAAATTGGGACCTAAGAGATCAAAAGGAGGACAAGTCGATTTCTAAGTGTTCTACATACCTCTCAAGTTTATTCCAAGTGCATTTGGTGTTGTGTGAGACATTTGAGGCATCACACTTGGGGTGTTATGCTCATAAGGTTTCAAGGAATCCAAATCACTTCAAGGTATGTATTTCTAGCAAATTTTATGATTAAAGTTCCCCATGTATGCTAGATAGGATTATGAACCTTGGAAATCAAATTTTCAATGTATTTTAGACAAATATAGATCTAAGGTTTCTAGGGTTGCATGTACACCTTAGGAGTGTTAGAATGCTCAAAACCCTACAATTACATGTTCGGGGGTAGTCCCTCTCAAGCAATCGAGTTTGTGCATCAGTGGCCTCAACAGCGACCCCCAGCTCCATGATCTGATTCGCCAACACCCTAGTCTGATCCCCGAGGTGCGAGATTCGCTGAACCATGACCGGGAGGGCCCTGTCTTCCGGTCCTCCGTGGCTGAGGTTATAGAAAATTCGCTGCATGTCGTAGGATGAATGCTGGTGCTATTGCCTGCTCCACCTTTCCAGGTGTTCTACCTAGGGGGCGTGGGTCCCTGATATCCAAGCCGATATGCGGGAACTCGGGCGACGTAGGGTGGATTATTGACTTCGTACGCTGTGTCCGAGTCCTCCTCTTCCTCTTCCTCGTCTTCTTCTTCCTCTTCCTCTAGATCCTCTTCGGGATCCTCTTCAGGTTCTTCTTCCATTAGTTCTTCAGGATCCTCTTTGATCCACCCACCATTTCCCTTGTTAGGGAAATAGAGGTCTTCGGGCATGTGAAATCCTGCCATGACGTATGTGCAAGAATAAAGATGAGAAATACATGAAGGGTTTAAGAGTATGACTCTATAGTATTCTAAAATACTCTTATAGTATTTTATACTTAATGTTTGATTCTAGAGTTTCTTGATATATATGGTTGGTAAGTTTTAGATTTCTTTCCCACCACGACCATTCCTAAACACATGTTGGTCATATCTCGTATAAATATAGTTGATCAGGATATATTTATCATAGATATGATTACATAACTTCCCAGGTTTAATCGTAGTGTTTAACTTATCTAAATACTTTTTATATGGTTCTTATTATGATACTATTTCTAGTATATATGCATGTATGTATACTTTTATAAAAATAGTATTATATTTTAAAAGTATACTTCTTAGTCAGAGTGTTTTATCCCCCATTGTATTTATAGTTATATATCTTACGTGGGTTTATATACTTACTTCACTATAAACAATGCTCTGATACTAATCTGTCACACCCCCAAACCCGAACGGCAAAAACGTCTGAGGGAAGATGACTTCATGTATAGTATCATAACAATTGAATAATAAAGATCTAAGAATTATAACCATTGTATTTAATATTTAATAAGTTACATTATGCTCAAAACATTGTTTACATGATATCACATGCATATGAAAAAATAAAATAACGTGATGCGACGACGCCCCATCCTCCAAAAACTCTTTGGTTACCAGTTTACTGATTTGCTGAGAATACAAGTGATTTTGAAAAGTGTCAAAAATTAAGTTGGTGAGTTCATAAGAGTTTTGTATGAGAAGGATCTTGTAACTGTTTCGTGTAAAATGATAGTGTATACTTTCAGAAAATCCAATATTTTCTTTAAAAATGAGTTGTAAGTCTTAAATCCCAAGAGTAAAAATGTAAGTAATGTTGTACTGAAAAATGGTGTCATGAAGTTTTATCTTTATATAAAACTACTTGAATGTATGTTCACCCGTAAACCAAACGTTTTATTAATACCCTATGTGAGTCATTATAACCATACTAATGCGACTAGTGGCATGAACGACGTTTTTCTGACGTCGGAACCGTTATGACATTTGTCACCCTAGATTGGCTGGTCTAACTATAGTTAACAGGTGAGGTGCGGGGTTGTCAATCTCGTATAGATATATATACAAGTGTCACACTCTCCCTACAAGAGACTATGGTTATAATTCAGGACTTCAACGTGTACTCTGGTAGGTACGGTGAAGCTAAATGTCTCACAAAATTGTATCAACTGGTTTACATGAACTGAAAATCCCTTTTTCTTGTAGAAGAAATAATTATACTTTTAAATAATCATATGTTTCTTCTAAAATGATAGTGTAGTGTATGTGACTCTCAAACTATACCAATTATAGTATATCTTGATTGTTTGTTGAGACCATTTATATAATCATTTATATAAATATATAGTAGTAATCTTATCTAGTGTCAAATGTAAGTTCAAACACATATTTTTGGGTTGTAACCCACAAAATAGTGAAATAACTAGAATGTACTCCTTTTTTCTTGAAAAGCTATATTTTGGTAAAAAGTTCCAAAATCTTTGTATTTTCGAAATCATAACTTTCCTTATGATTAGATAACCAAAAATTTATGTTTTGTTTTGTTAGTTTTGTATTTCAAAACTAATGGATTACAAATAATTGTCTACGAACTAGTGGTAACTATAGTCCATGCAAATAATGTTTTATATTTATCATAGAGATTAAATATGCAACTATTTGTGTAAAAACTAAACTTTACTTGTATTCCCCTTTAACATCCCAAAATTCAAGGCCAAAAATTTCATTTTTAATATAAGAAAACCGTTAACAACTTTGTTCCATACATTGAAAACATTTCAATTAAAACAATTATGAGAGTCCAATCCCAAAGATCACATAGTGCGGAATAATATGGGTGAATGCGATGCGATCATCCCGAGCTCCGTTTTCTTGAAACTGAAGATACTTGAACCAAAACTGTAAACCGTAAGCACGAAGCTTAGTGAGTTCCCCAAATACCACATACCATATCAACTGTGCCATACATGCCATACATACTATGAGTCATACATATCGAACATGTCTATAATCAAGTAAGGTGCTATGTGCCAAACATAGTATTGCCTTTATGCCACGGGTTGCACATGGTCTTTCTTGCCAAGCCTGGGTCCATCCCCCTAGGTCTTACAGACAAGTGCCAAGAGCCACCTCCTGGTCTTCCATGCAAGCATCACAAAGACAACTAGCGTACATACTACTCTACTTAGCTAATCAGCATATAGTGTGCCAGGAGCCACCTCCTGGTCTCTCATACATATTGCCTAGCGCTAACCCCCCGAGTCTTCCTACCATATATAATAACATATAGTGTGTCAAGAGCCGTCTCCTGGTCTTTCATACATATTGCCTAGGGCTAACCCCTGGGTCTTCCTACCATACATAATAACATACTATGTGATGGTAGCTGTCTCCTGGTCTTTCATGCATAATGCCTAGGGCTAACCCCTGGGTCTTCATATCATACGTAAACTAAATGGGCCGACATTGGTGCCTTAGAACCATACAAACAATGAGGAGACTCACCTCGCACTCTTAAGACTAGGTGAACAATTCTGACTGCTAACTGGCAACTCATGAACTATTGATCCTTCGGCTCCCCAAACTATCAATACCCAAAATAACACTTAGACCACAATACCCTCAAAATTCGAACCATATCAACGGTCAAAGTCAACGCTCTGAGTTGACTCAACTCGCCGAGTTGACCCACCAACTCGTCGAGTCCCACAATCCACACATAGATCTGGACTTCGATCCTACTCGTCGATTCTTCCTTGAGCTCGTCGAGTTCACGTTTAAACACGTTGGGACCCTTCTACAACTAACTCGCCGAGTGTAACTTGATTTCGTCGAGTCCATCTTCATAAGTTAGGGATATTGTCTTGGACTCGCCGAGTTCACCCTTGAACTCGTCGAGTACGATGATCTTAAAGTCCAAAATGAACCCTACTGGCTGAGTTCTCTACCAACTCCACACACACCCGCTAATAGATGGGTTTTGGGTAAGAAACGATCTTACTCGCCGAGTCCCAAGAGCAACTCGTCGATTCCTCTTAAGTCCAATTCTATTCAGACGATTTCAGTCAGGCACAAAGCATCCAGTACCCAGATCTAACCTTCTAGGGTCGAAATAACACGCAAAGCCTCTGCCTTTACATCCATGCATGGACCTTTTTGCTCAAAAGGCCATAACAACCTCTTAAACCTTGCATGGGGAGTTCTAATGGCATAAAGCTTGCACCTTTATGCCTTAACCACCCTAAATACTTCCAGATTTGAAAGGATCTGGCTTGGGGACGTCCAAATCCCAAAAGCAACCATTCTTGTACCAAAGTCTTCATAAAGGGGGGAAAAGAATAGATCTAATGAACTAATGATCAAGTTAGAGACTTGATTACCAGAAAATGATGAGATTTAGAAGCTACTTCTAGATCCGCAAGCCTCTCCTTGAGCATTGAAGTTTCTTCTTCTTCTTCTTGACTTCAAGAACACAAAATACTCTAAAAAATGGCTCACAAGCATTAGGGTTTCGAGATCTTTGGGTTCTGGTCTTGGAGGCTAGAGATAGACCAAGAGAAGGGAATAAGATCCTTAAATAGGGTACCAAGTACCGAATTTATGGTTTTCCCAACCCAGACCAACTCGCCGAGTCGGTCCACCGACTCATCGAGTAGGTTACTTAACTTGCGACCCGAATCGCACTCCTACACGTCGAGTCATCCCGCCTACTCGCCGAGTCGCTTCCTGATTTTGTGGTTTTCCTTTCCTTTCTTGGTCTTCTGGATTTGGGGTGTTACATCCCATCCCCCTCCCTAAAACATGGAAAAACTCGAAAATGTGGGGGTATGAACTCACATTGAATGTGGTTGTGAGTTGTTTGAAGAAATGATGTGAAGATTTCCAAGCCTAAAAACTTGAATGTGGGTAATGAACTTTTGGAAATGATATTATCCTAAGAGTTTTAACACATAGTAATACGTGTAAATAAGATGACACTAACATGAAAGTGTATAAAAACACTAGATTAACAAGAAAAGCTTACTAAGATTCTAAGAACAAGCTTGGAGAATTTGAACTTGGGGGATCTGGTCTTAATTCTTTGAGAGGAAATGAAGTTAACAGAAAAGGGAAATGGAATTAGTGGGTGAGCTATTAGATGATTTTGTCCTCAGATAAAGAAGGAAAGTGATGGGATATTTGTTTGGTTGTTTGCTAGAAAATTTCCTTGATAACTGTTGGGTATTAATTTTTATTGGAAAAGGGTGAAAGGTCAAGTCAAGAAGTCGACTCCCTTATATACTTTTCCCACCAAAATCTCACTAGGAAACCACCAAAATCATGTGCGATTTCGGCAAATGCATCAACCGAAATCACATGGTGATTTCGGTCTTAAAGTAAGCTGAAATCACATGTGATTTCAGCCCATGTGTCAACCGAAATCCCATGATCTTGGGGTACTATGTCGAAAACTATAAGGCAAAGTTTAATTCATGATTGGTTTTAACTATTTTGACTTGTTATAACTTCTTGACTTTCAAAGGTTCATCACACACATGGTTTTCAAAGTACATATACATTTAGTTATACAAATAATGCCCTTTTGGCTTTCAATGTTTTATTGCAACAAATGTATGATGTGGTTGTACTTATACATAGATACATTTTAAACCTTGACACAAAATTTGCCAATTGTTACTATATATATATATATATATATATATATATATATATATATATATATATATATATATATATATATATATCCTAGTATCTGATGCAGGGTTGGCTGCATTATCTACTTGCAGCTTGAATTGTTGTGTTTGGGTTTTGAGTTTGAATCTCCAGTAGATAGTCCCGCAATATAAAATATTGACCCCCAAAATCACCCCTAATAGTTTCTAGGGCTTTCTCCTAAACACTTTCATGTCCGACATCTCAATTTGGTATTTCCTCTATAGCTGCTCCTTTAAAACCCTAATTGGTATTTATGGGTTATACTCAAACTGCTCAAGTATTTGTTTGGAAGGAAACCTGTAATTACAAGCTTTGATTTTTCTTGTTTAGAGACATCTATGATCATTCTCCTCTTTTCTCTATTTCATGTAAGTAAATTTTGTCTTTTGCTTCCTAAGAACTTGAGAATGTTTGAAGTATATAGAAAATGTCACTCACTTGAGCTGCATCATTTATCTGTTCCCTTTCATCAACCCGAATGTATTTCTTCTTTTACTCATTTTCCCTTCATCAAATGATGACTCAGATTATAGAACATCTTTTTTGATCACCTCCACTTCCTTATCAGACATTACTACATTCTCTATTGAAATTGGGGTATCACCAACCTCCAAGTTATCATTAATGTTGAGGTATAAATTATGCATATCCACCTTAGGATCATTCGACAAGTTATCCTCATCGACAATGAAATCACTATCATCACTATCACTTAAATCTCCACTACCTTCACTATCACTAGATCCACATAGGGCTTCACTAATGGTTTCCACAAATAGGGGGTTCCATGTTTTGTTCATCCAAAGCTTCAACATCAACTTCAATAGGAGATTCCATTGTAGGGGTGAAACATGTGTAACAACACTTGGACTAGCGGATTCCATGCTAGGTTCCATTGTAAGGGTTGCATGCTTGGTTCAAAAATAGGGGGTTCAATTGTGGTTGTGTCAATCCATTTGAGACACAACTTTCTAGAACAAGAAGGTGGTTTAATAATCTCTTCATCCTAAGTTTTGTAGGGTTAGAGATATAGAATATGTATGCAAGTTGGTACGCCAAAATTCTATATACACTTCTATAAGGTTGTGTGAAGCAACGTAGGACCTTAAGTGTTTGACGTCTTGGTCACTACTCAATGAAAACAACCCAAAATCTAAATCCCACAATGGTCGCTTAAAGTGATCATACATAATCTTACCTTCTTCAGTGCAACCAAAGTCCTCCATCATATTATCAATGTCGTGAACAGAGAACAAATCATTGTGGATCAAGTCCACAAATTTGTGTTGTGTCTTGATGTATTTTCTCCCAGGAAATCCAGTAAACTCTCATCCATAATGCAAGCGTATACTAAAAACAGTTGGATTCTCACCTTCACAAGAAAAAAAACAACATTTTCAAAACCGGGGATGAAATGATCAAGAACAGAGCATAAAATGGTTGGCTTTCCTTATCGTAACTGGCTTCCAAATCAATTTCATTGATATGTGGTCGTATTCGCCACCCACTCATCTTCACTTTTGACGGAAAACTAGGGTTTTTGCGTGAAGAGAAAAGTTTTGATCGGGGACTGGGTATGCAACGTTTGGATGAACTGGATATGACGTCATATGCAGTCGATAATATACACATGAATTGAAATGTCAAAAATACCCTTTTGTTCAAGGCACGTGGGGCACCCAAACGGAGAAAACTAACATCTAACGACAATAGAGATTGGGTGGGTAGTATTTAAACACATGATGAACGGTCCGAGTTAATTTTCAGAAGTAGGAATTGAACATGCAATTTGACACTTTGACCAGGGACGATTCGTGTAATTCAATCTTTATAAAACGAACAAAATATTATATTTTTTTAACTAATTATTGTAAGCCAATTCTATAAAGAATTAGATGTTTATTCATACTCTTATCTTATATCAGTTATATTGCATTTTGATAGTTTTAATAAGATAACCAAAAATATGATTTATTAAATATAGAAGAAAAAAATAATAATAATAATAGGTAACAAAAAAATATATGATGGTATTTTGTTTTGGAGGAAAAAAAAAACAAAATTATAAAGTGAAATGAGGACGTTGTCATTTATCGATTGTCTTTGGGATCACCTACAATTTCCATTCCTTTTTATTTTTGTCATTACACAAACAACTCCCACTTGGGTTGCTTTTATGACTAAAGCATCCATAGTCACATTGCATATCCTCCTACATTTCATATCCGAGCATGTCTTTTTCCGTTAATTTAACTAAAATATCCAAATAAAACAATATCGGATTATCTATAAAACGAGCACGATGAAATTTGGAATGAATAGAAGGAATTTGCAAATCAATTTTGAACACGGTTTCATTATAAAGATGGCACCAAAAAATTAGGTAAACTTGTATAAAAAATGCGAAAAGTAAATTATTGTAGTTTTATTATTATCGTAGTTTTATTTATATTCAATGACAAATGTTATGAAAGTCTTCTATTTTATCTTCTTAAAAAAACAATTATCGAATTTATTTTTCATTCAAGTCATCTAAGATTTGTTAAATTTTCATAAGGTTGTGTAAGTGGATGCAATGTATAACCAGAGGTCCATGCACCCCACTTGAAAATTGATCTATATATATATATATATATATATATATATATATATATATATATATATATATATATATATATATATATATATATATATATATATATATATATATATATATATATATATATATATATATATATATATAAAAGTTTTTTTTTAATTATTAGCACCTACTAGTCAAGCTTTCTATCCAAATTCACCTTATTTTCTTTGCCATAACCAACATCAGTTTAATAGGTTAGTTTAAAGGGTTAATTAAATATATTTTTTTTTTATTTTGATTATATTAATTAATAAAATGGACCCCTGTTACCTTAAGATCTGGCTCTGCGACTCGTGTAACCTGATAAAATCGTGCGACTTGAGAATAAACTAAAATGGGACAAAGTTACTTTGTCCTTAATAAATATAACGAACATAAACAAAATCGTATAACTGATTAAGAATGAATACATTTTTTCTTAATTCACTTAAAAGACCTAATTAACAATGAGACATATATTTGTTTAGAAATAGCTACATAATGACCATAATCAACAAGACAACAAGTGCAATAAAAATAACTACAAGACTTGGGATGTATTTGATAGATTTTCTATACAGTTCCATAGATGATCATATAGTTGGGGAAACATGTATATTAATCTAAGGCAAACAAACATCTAAGCCTACAAGGATCTTTAACTTAAATAATATGAACAACCATAAGAGGGATCAAAAATACTAAACTTTAGCAAAACCAATTTTCTTGAGGAACATTTGATGATGATTTTGAAATTTCCAAGCCAATGAAGAGCAACCAAAGTCGATTACTTCTAATGGTTCACACCAAACAATTCCAAACTATTATATGTAAGAAATTTTGCCCTTGGAACAATAGATATTGACTAATGAATAAATCAAGAGAACATAGAAAATCTCAGTCTATCAAGTAGAGGAGAGTAGGACGAAAATAATGAGGTGCCAGGGAATGGTATTTATAGTTTTTGGTTGCTGGAGAAAACAACTGATTTGAATTGACAATTAGATAAAAATAATAATCAAAATAATCAATTTTATCTAAAATTCAAATTACATTCCTTCTATTTAACATGGGACGAAATCTCCAAGGCTTATCCCTTGAGATTTTTGCCCACCCTCGTAAGGGATCCATAACCTTCCTTTACTCAACTGCTAAACAATTAACATTTAATCAAAACTCTTTGAATTAATTTCAAATTAATTCCAAACTAGTATCTAGTTAATTTATCATCACATGAATAATCAATAAACTATATATATATATATATATATATATATATATATATATATATATATATATATATATATATATATATATATATATATATATCAAAACCTTCTAATAAAATTTGGATCATTGAGGGCAACCCAAAAAAGATATTACTATTAGTGGAATGTCTTACCAATTTAGTTATGATATTGGAAACTATTCTAACAGTCTCTCAATTGGAAAATTCATCAACTAATATTAGTCATGAGGCTCCCACTTAATCAGTAAACCGTGCTTCCTTAGCAACTGTCGGACTTTGAATCATATTCTTAGTGACAACCCTTATGATAAGTGGTCATCTATTCCTTTGTTATAAAATATATCGTATGAACATGAGACATAGATATGAATTGATCTCATTGTCCAAAATTGTGTTTCCTGATTTCCGATTTATGATGACCTTATTAGACTACTGCATTGAACAAATAAATCTAGTCCAGGTTGGGCCCAACACTATAATGTCAACATCATATCACAGAGGGGCCCATGATATCACTTTTCCTATTAAGGAAAAAGGGAAAAAAAATAAACCTTGACTACATAGTTATAATCGACTCATCATGTCATACTTGGACATACATTTCATAACATCTAATTACAATTGTGTTTATGTAATACTAGTGCACAATAAAATTGTAAATTATAACTTATGGATCACCGCTTGGAGAATAGAAGATACTATTATCTCATAATTACTCGTTATTAAATCCATGAAGTAATTTCTGTAAGTATAGGTTTCTGTTAAGTCTAAATTAGTGTTGTGTCAAATGTATGTTTTTAGATTTGTGTTTAATTCATATTCCAATATTGGGCCTGCCGATGTTCGGAATTACTGTCTTCGTTTGTCTATATATAGCGTGCATGTAACATCTAGGGTTATGACTTTTGAAGCAACTAGAGAATAGTTCCATCTTCAAGAGTTGTTCTATTGTTGCGATTAATACATCCGACACCTTTTTAATCATTGTCGTTTCTTGTTATTGATTATTCTCATAATATAGAATCTATCGATCTTTTATTGTTTCTTACAAATGGTATCAGAGCAGGAGCTAGTGTAATCAATTCGCTATTCTTCTGTCGAATAAAGGGTTTTTTCATTTTTACAATTTTCACAGATCTGTTTTTGTTATCTCAATCGTTTCAATCGATTGTATATCTCACATCTATATCTCGCGTTTTCTCTTGAAATCAATTCAAGTTTACACATCTGATTCTATGTTTTGTTCCACTGAAATATTGTTAAAATGGCTAACGACGATCTTCACTCTCTCTCTCATTCAACAACAAGGATTCTTATCCTTTTTCCAGAAGATTATGAGGTATGGGCTCTTCACTTTGAAGATTACATATTAGGAATCAAAGAACATGGTTCTAGTATTTGGCATGGAATGACTATTGAAACATGCAAGTAATCAAAAACAAAGAATGAAGTCGAAACTCAGGCTGACTATGATGCAATCATTGCGGACAATCCTCCAAATGATGAGAAGATCAAGTTGATGTGTAATTTAAAGTCAATGAGAATCATTCAATTTGCTCTTCCTCCTAACACATTCCGTATTGTCAATTCATGTGACACTTCAAAAGGAATCTGGGATAGACTGAAGGAATTATATTCAGGTGATGCCGACTTGGAACATTCTTTGCAGATGGCACTTTTATTAGAATTTGTATCTTTTGTGCATAAAACATGACTATGTGGTTCATGAGAACCATGACTACGGTTGGAGAATTGGTGAGCCCAAAGGGCATCACCACGAACTCGTAATGACAATAACGAGTCTTGAAGGCCATCTTCTATGTATCCTCCTCTATGACCATCATTTAATGATAATCCGAACGCAGATCAATCTTTGAAAACCAAGATGCAACCAGAAGTTGGTCAAATAAATTGTCAATCCTCGGGAGTGGGTAATAGTTCTTCACCGTTAGCTTATTTAGCTCCAGGTAGTCGATGCATATCCAGTGCGACCCATCAGTCTTCTTCACAAACAGGATCGACACTCTCCATGGCGAACTACTTGGACGAATAAATCCTTTGTCTAACAACTCTTATACCTATGTAGACAAATGTTGCATCTCTGGAGGTGCTAACTGATAAGGTGCTTTGGCTGTCCGAGCCGCACCGGGAACCAAGTCAATCCAAAACTCCACTTGCCTCTCTGGAGTCACTCCAGGCAAGTCATCCGGGAACACATCCGGATATTCCCCCACAACTGGTACATTATCCATAGTCGTCTTACCCTTCTCCTAGGTATCCATAACATAGTCAACAAATGTAGAACAACCTTGTTGAAGATAGCTTCTAGCCCTAGTTGTTGAACTTAGAACTACCCCATGTTGAACACCCCCTCCTTGTATCACCAATATCCCTCACTTAGGTCCAAATACGTACCAATTGTTGCTCGTAATAAATCATTACCCCATTGGGACCCAGTCAATCCATCCCCATAATAAACTTGCTCTCATGCAAGGGAATATGATCCAAATCAATCAGATACCACTCGCTAAAAAACTCCAAGACACAACCCTGATGAACCCTCAATACTCACTCGGTATGATCATCAACAATCTTAACCTCTAATGGATAATCCAGCTCCCCCGAAGCATCGACAAATCTCTTGTAGAGTGAGAGAGATACAAAGGATCAGGTAGCCCCCGAATCAAACAATACCAAAGCAGAGATACCATTCACAAGGAACGATCCTAACACAAACACATAGTTATAAGCAGAAAAACCAGCATAAAAAAAGAGATAAAGAGAAGGTACACACCTGTCACCACATCAAGTGTTGCATGAGCCACCTCGGCTATCAGCTGAAAAGCCCTACTCCTTATAACAGGTGCATCCGCCTTGCCCTGGCGGCCATCCATGATCCTTAAAGTCGCCAGAGAGAGCGTTGAAACTAGTCCCCCTGCCACTAAACTCAGGATATTGGCCTTTTTATGGCCCCTCTGATTGCAATGAAAGCAAATCAGGTCAGATACCTGGGTGGTAGTGGTGACAGTGCAATCGTTGCTGAAACGACCCATCCTGCCGCATTTGAAGCATCCAGAACCACTCACCCTGCATGACCCATTGTGCGTCTTGCCTCATTGGCACCGACCATGTGGGCCCCTCGACCTCGAGTCGAGAACCTTAGGCCTCTTGCCCGAACCCTCTGAACTTTGAACCTGATACGGGTTCCTCTTCCTCTCCATATCCAAGTCAATCGCCCTTTCTCTGGATCACGCTATCATATTATCCAGTGTCTTGCAACCGGATTGGCTCACAAATTGCCTGATGTCATTCCTCAACATCTCGTGGTACCTTGCCTTCTTCATCTCCTCATCTGCTACATAGTGCGGAACCAACAAAGCCCTCTCTCGGAACACAACAATTATCTCTGCCACCATCTTAGTACTCTGGCGAAGGTCCTGAAACTCCCTCACCAATTTTTGGACCTCAATCACTAGTGCAAGCTCAAAATGAAACCTTGAGATGAAATCCTCCCAAGTCATCGACTCAATCTCCTCGCGCTCCCAAGGAATGTCCAACCTCCTCCTACCAGTCTCGAGATTTTACCTTTAGAAGGCAAAATGCAAGTTGAAACTTCGCCTCCTTAGGACAGAGGATAGATCAGAAGGTATTCCTAACATCTGACAACCAATGCCTGCTCGCAATCGGGTCTTTCTTCCTGAAGAACTCACAGAAAGTCAAAGTGAAAGCTCCCATCATCACCACCATCTCAGAACGAAAAACGCCCAAGCGCTTATCCAGAATCTCCTTCATATCGTTCTTGACTGTACCAAAGATCACAGGACTCTGCTCAAGAATATTGCAGGTAATCTCTGAATAAATGAACTCTTGCATCTGATCATCCATGTATCCGGCCCTAAAATCCGAACCTTAACCGGCACCAGAACCATTACCAAATCCTCCTCGAGTGACTACCATATAGAAAATAGACCATTCAAACCATCAAAACACACACACACACAAATATATATATATATATATATATATATATATATATATATATACACACACACACCTCGAGGAATCCCATACTCTACAAGCTTCCTGGTATCATCATGGCTTTCCTTGACTTGAGTACGGATCGTCTACTTCCAATAGTATGGGCCCATACTACTTTCCACATCTATCCGTACTTTCCTCAAGGATCACCCCGAGTCCTCCAGGTCACTCCCTTATGAAACCAATAATTCTCAATAAGACAAGGCTCTCAACACCAAATCACTTCCCAGGTCTTCCTAGGGAAACCACCGCACCACTCTCCACCATCAGCTGCAGAAGGAACTTCACCCTAACACCCTCTAAATAACACACAAATACAATTACATATTATTGACACCAGATAATTCTTCGAATGAAAGGTCTCATACTACAACAGTTGGACTCAGACAAGAGTTGCGTAATAGAGTTAAAACCTAACCTTCTATAATTATATAGTCTTAATAATATGTAACTTAACATATTCACTTACTAGTTAACTGAAGTTAATGGAAACTCCTAAAAGCACAAAGCAAGTAGCATTTGATCACTGAGTAATCAGAATCAAGCATAACCTATACATGTCATCCTATCACTAACCGATTAGTACTAGCATGCTAGTCTACAAGCTCATACAGTAGGCATACAAAGGCATCTCTCCTAGCATTCTATCATGCAATCCTGAGTCGATTCTTAGCCCTAATCTAGCATGTGATTCACAGATTCTCAATTCAACGCATAACATAAAACATGTATGGGTATTTTGGGAAAAATTACTTGGGCTCGGTCGATTGCAGATACACCCCTTTCTTTTATTAGAAAAACTCTTTTTACAAACATTTCCTTTTATGAAAAATCTACCAAATCTTGAGCTTGAGTTCCGACACACCCATGACTATGTTTGAATCCCTCAAACCAGGGCTCTGATACCAACTTGTAACATCTTAAAATTTAAAGCCAACAATTTTGTTTTCATTATAATAAAACCATCAACCAAAACATGTTTGTAAAACCATAAAAGAAAATCAAAGTATGTCAATCCATCATCCCAATACATAAAATTTAAATAAAGCAGAAATCATGGTGTGTGCGATGCGATCATCCTGAGCTCTTCCCCTTCGATCTGGAAGTACCTGAATGATAAACTAAAAATCCTAAGCACAAATCTCAGTGAGTTCCCCAAAAAAACCTCATGCCATACATATCAACATATGATGGGCCTTTCTTTTTCCTCATTTGGATCAATAACTGAGGCCCAACCTAATCCCACCAAAAGCCCAATATGGCCTAAATTCCTAAATGATACCCAAAGCCCATTATGGTCCAAAATATAAGAAGTCCCAAAGCCTAACAATGGCCTAAAGTCAGAAATACTAGTGGCCCAACAAGGCCCAAAACCTTAATAGTCCAAATATGGCCTAAATCACAAAAGTCAACAGTTGAGGAGTACGCCCAACATACTCATACTTAAGCCCTGCATATGCCACCCTTAGCTAGTACGCGCTGTGTGGGAACTGGGTATGCGCAGCGTACTCCACAAAATGCTCAACTCACCATTAAGTGATTAATCGGTTAAGCCACTAAGTCCACTTCTCATATCTGATCCTAACTGATGTCTAAACACGTAAAGTTGGCAACTTTACTCCTTTGCATGTCTTAATGGGACCCAATACTTGATTTTGACCAATAAAACCCATAATAAGATCCTTAACTCATGTATGGTCCAATATAACACATTAAGATTGCATTTTATGCAAAAGGGACATCAAAAATGATAAGGTCTACCATCTCTAGCTTCTAGAGTAGCTCATACTCTCATGCATCACTTAAAGGACCATAAAAAGCACAAAAACAAGCCCTTACCAGATCTATCAAAATGAAACATCAAATTAAGAGCTTTATACCTCCAAAAGCTTTCCATGTTGGTGATGATTCTAGATCCACAAGCTTCAACCATAACTATGCAACTTCCAAGAGTTGTTCTTCCTTCAAGATCACCAAAAACCCTCTCAAAGATCACTTCCAATCTCAAAACACTCAAAAAGCAATTAGCGTTTCGTTATCGGGGTTTGGAGAGGTAGAGGTAGGCCATAAGAAGATCCAAATGAAACTTAAGGTGTTTAAATAGGGCATAAACCCCACAATTTAGGGTTTGTCCTAGGCAGTCGTACGCCCTACATACTCCACAAATGCCCAACATACATGGGTTTCCTCCGCGACCAAGTTTCGACCCAATACGCTCAGTGTACCCATAGCGTATGTACAACATACTCGGCCATGAACCAAAATGCAATGCTTTTTAAGTTATGGTCAAGAAAGGAAAATACCTAAAATGAAAATGTTATAAATTTTGACTCTATTTTTAAAGTTATATTTTGACAGACTTAGACAGTTAAAGTCTGCTAAAAAATCATAAATTTGTCATCCGACGCTCGTTTTCGACTATCTTCATATAGTTGAGCTCCTATTAACAAGATATTCAACTATCGTTTAGATTAGGTCGGCTAATAACCAATCGATCTAAAATTCGATTTATGAGCAGTACATTGCTACCCTGAATCTTAGAAAAATCATAACTTTCTCAAATGAAGTCGAATTTGGATGTTCTCTATATTCACGCTCTCGGTTTAATGACTACTACAACTTTTTTTTAGATAACTAAGGCAAAAAAGTAATTTATCATAAATTTACTTTTTACGATACGTGGAGCTGTGCCGGTTTAATCGCGAAACTTCAACGGGTTATAACATCTTCATTATAATCCAGATTCTAGCGTTCCTTATGTCTCCGTGATGAGAATATTATTCTCTTAGATCGATAGATTCAGCAGATAATAAATAATGATAACAAGAATGGAAAACGATGAACATAATAATGAATCAAACGAGTGTCGAATGATTAATATGCACTATCTCAGAAGAATTCAATGTGAATTCCTACTATAGAGATAGGCTAGGGTTACAATACTTGATAAACAAAATAAAGATCTAGAAGCGTGATTAATATAATGCATGCATGCACTATATATATATACTAAACCCTAAAATTAAACACGGCTGGACAGGCCCAAACCGAGAGTACATAATGGACCGAACTATCAAGGCCCGATGGCACTACTCCATAGACTCAACAATCTCCCCCTTTGCGCCAATTGAGGCGACAGATCACTTCGTTTGAGTAAGAGCAGATGACTTCACAGTCTTGAACAACTTCGGTATGATGGAAAGCAAAGTTTAACGAAAGTTAATGTACCACCGAAGCATATCCGAGAACAACTTCTTGTCTGCATCACTTTTCTGATCACACCAGTAAATAATTTCAAGAATATGCTCCAAGCATGCGGTGGAGAACATGTGTTTGTCTGCAAGAGCGAACATCCATTTTTGACCTTCGCCCCTAGTGAACAAAACGGTGTGAAATTGTGAATCGATCTTCTCTTTTATCATCACAGACATGTCGCTTGCTTTCCCAATTGGCTTTACAATGGGCTTCTTTCTGATGGCAGATGCGACTTCTTGATCCATTTTTGCAAATTCAAGAATATAGCATACCAACATTCGCTTGATATGGTCAATGATAGGCCCATATTCTTGTTGATTGGTCAGTAAGATGTTGTTCAGAAGGATCCAATCATGATGATTCAAATTTGGCAGATCAGCAAGGGAGATCATATGGACCGAACCCTTTGAGCCTCGGGTCACTTTAAATTTAACATTAATAATCTTCCATGCTGAAGTAGGTTTCAACACCTTGACAGTAGTGATCTTCTGATTACTCCATGTTAGGTATTGCGGTTGAGAGAACGAAAGGTAATATTCAAGCAAGTCTCGATCAACCATTGGATCGGGATAAGGGATGACAACTGTTGTTTCAAAACAATGAAAGATAAATGCCTTTCACGTGATTGGCATGTCAAACTGAGCATCCTTGGAGTTTTCAAAACCGAAGGAAAGGACTGGTTCAAGCTAGTGTGTGCTTGGAGAGTCGATCGCCTCTTTCAGAAGTCTTTCCATTGTCCATAGAGGGAATAAGGATTTCCTTCATTCCAAGACATCATTTTCTTCTTTTATCTTCTTCTCCTTTTTAATTTCTTCATTCCCCTTGGAAAGCTTTTCATCAAGATCTTGATCACTGTGTTTGAATTTGGGATTTTCAGGTTTGGAGGCTTTAAGCACCACCTCATCGTAGTCATTTACCTTCTCATTTCCTTTGTCCTTTATACTGCCCGAAGCTTCATTACCCTTCGGTACAATAGTAACTCTTGGTTGTTGAATGGGTTTACTTGAAGGGGTGGTTGAGATTGAACTTGACCAACATTATCTCCCCCTTGTTTCGGAAGGACCATAGGTTCCGGAACACCCTCAATCATGCTCAAAATGTCCAGAGCATGTCTCAATTGCTCATCCAGGCAGCGACGAACCGTAATTATAAGAGAGGAATCATGAGTTTCAAGCAGATGAAAAGAATAAAATGCATGTCACCGATGCTGCTTTTTATGATAGCCCTCTCGGTCTTGAGATCAGCATTCTCCTTCCGGACCTGGGTGAGTTGTAGAGCTTGAGTTTTAACCTGAGAAGTTTTAAG
This sequence comes from Lactuca serriola, assembly GCF_051521515.1. Classification (NCBI taxonomy): domain Eukaryota; kingdom Viridiplantae; phylum Streptophyta; class Magnoliopsida; order Asterales; family Asteraceae; genus Lactuca; species Lactuca serriola. The sequence continues at coordinate 175,788,378 of NC_136412.1, read as the reverse complement.
AGCCAACTCATCCATGACCTTGTTTTCCATGGCGAGATCATTTTGCAGTTTGTCGAGACGAGATGAGATAGAGGATAAAAGAACATGTTGATCAGCTTTGAGAGAAGCACGCACCACCTCAAATTTTTGTTGCTCCAGTTGAAGTGACTTGGAAAGAGAGTTAATAGCATAATTGACTTTGTTGGCATTGGACTCAGCATGTCCTTTAAGAGAATCAAGAAAAATCTTGGCATCGTCAATCACTTTGGCCACTTCTGCAAATGCATTCTAGCAAGATAAAGTAGAGGCATCCACAACCTTGGTTTCCATCTGAATGGACTCATCATGCTTTTTAATTGAAGTTTCAATTAGGGCTTTAATAGCAACATCAGAATAAGCTGAGGTTGAGGAAGTGGAAGATGAAGCAAGCAACCTGTCAAGCTTCTCATTAAGATCCTTTAGGTGTCGCTTGGTGATGGGAGCATCTTCACCGTCATCTCTGAGAACACGATATGGGCTGTAATAAACAGAGTCAAATTCCATTTTGGCTCCGCCAAGAACTGTATCAGATTCGGTTGAGGGAGGTAAGGATAAAGGTTTTCAAGTAACAGGGATTTCGACACCTTCAATAGTCGCCCCCGTATCAGATACGTTGACAACAACCGGAGGTTCGGTTGTAGAAGTGGTGGTTGTTTGTGTGATGATGGGAGGTGGAATAGAAGCAGTTGAATTTGTTGTTGTAGTTGAAGTAGGTTGTGAAGAAACCGGTGGGGGAAGAGGAGCAATTGAAATAGGCACTATATTAGGAGATGGAGAAGAAGGAGGATTTGGAACAGAGTCGTCTAAACGAACCTCAGGAGTTAGAGAACGAGGAGGCGTGTCTCCTCTCGGTGATCCTTCTTGATGAACATCTTCGCCTTCAAATTGATCTTGATCTGACGAAACATAATCCGAGTCACTAGATGAGGCAGCTTTCGGTTTCTTAGCCATCCTTTTGATCTTTCGCTTCTTGTGGGCAGACAAAGGTTCTTTTTCTACCTTATGCTTTTTGGGCGAGGCTACCTGGGAGGATTGCCCTTCTACATCCTTCTTTTTCTGATCTGGTTTCTTTCCCCTCTAAGCTGGTTTATCAGCCACCTCCAACGCACTTTGCATTTCTAGAGTTAGTGGCCTCGGTCCTGTTGGTGTCAATTTCCTATAATCCGCCATAACATTGCTCTTGGCTGTGACACACCTGTACATCGATTCAAGGATGGAACCGCAAACATGAACTTTGTGGGATCAGAGACGATGATCATTGTTGTGTGGAAGGTTGCAATAGAAGATTTCAATGCGTCCTCCATGATCGGAATTTGAAAGTGCTCCATAGCTCTACGAGTAATTAATGTCCATAATCTTCCACAAGAGATTTCAGAGTGTTTGGAATAAGAATTGAGACTATGCACCAGTTGAGACCAAATCAAGGATCCATAATCTAGATTGATCCCATGGTAAAGACCATAAAGATTGGTCATAAATCCCTTGTTGGCACCATCAGACCCAGCAACCTGTTCTGCTAATCCTTTCAAGAGAAGGGTGAACACGCCATTCCACTAAGAAGTCAAACAGGACTTCTTGAATTTCGTCATCGTTGTAAGCACATCGGTGTAACCCATATCATAGAACATTGTAAATAGCTGGGTGGTGGTGATGAAATCAGGATAGATGACGGAGGCGTCTTAAGCAAGCCCTAACAGAGAACAAATGCGTACTTTTGAAACCGAGGAATTGTTATTAAAGATTTCAAAGTAGATCCTCTCCTTGCTTTTATCATATGAAGCAGATGAATAAACTTGAGATAGCAGCGACATTGGGATCGATTCCACCCGGGTTAAAGCAGTAACCAGTGGTGAATATTTGAGGCATTCAACCACGTGCAACATGTAAGGATCATAAAGGAATGGATTCAGTTCGATAATCAAGTTTTGGTTTGGCTTGATGGTCAGAAGAGAAGAGGAAACAGTTTGTTCATGAACAAATGAGGAGTCCGCAATTGTTGTAGGAATGAAGAAGATGAGCAGTAGAAAATTATCTGCTGTATTCTTGAGTAATTTGGGAAGTGGTAAAGAGATAAAAGGGGTGTAAGAGACCCTTATATACCATCCCTATGAGAGATAAAGTATCAACATTAATAATGATACGATCATCTGAATCGACGCCTGAAAAAGCGCGATTTGACAACTTGGTTTCCCTAGAAATACGTCACCAGGCGTGGGATTAGGAACCGTTTCAAATTCACATGCCCTTTGAAAATCTTATCCATTGACTCGGTTTGAAATCTTATCTTGTTACCGCCTCTTCAACTTCAAAACGTTTGAAATTCGTGTACCAACTGTGAATCACCCTTCGCTTCATAAAATGCTAGTAATGTTCGCTTCTGAGCATTAGATCTGAAAAATTGCCATTATTGCAAAGAACAAGAATTGGAAAATCATAAAGATCTTCGTGAAAGAGTGTGCCAATAAAGAAGAAATAAAGCAAATTATTTTTGTGGGATTTAAATGACGTCTATTGAGACGCAAAACTGTGGATCCCAAGCACGAATCACTTTCTTCAAAGTCAATAGAGACTTAGAAGTCTCTGTGTGGTTTCTCGTTGAAATATGATCAAACGTTTATTAAGAAACATTGAAAGGCATCTTTTCATATATAAGCTATAATGGGTGGCTTCGCTTCAACCGAACTTCAGGACTTGAAATAAGACCAAAAGTTGGATGAAGTACTTGTGAGACCAATGTGGCCTTTAAAACAAGTAGGTTTGAAGTATATTTAGAGACTTGGTGATTGTTATAGAAATCTCAAAAAAAAAAAATAAACTGGATCTTATGGGAAGAAACGCCTAGGTGGTTAGCCAATTTCAGAAAGATCGCTCAAAAATGAAAAAGTGATTTCTTGGTACATATCACAAAAGTGATTTCGTTTGAAACATGGGTGAAAACTAGAACAAACAATTAATTGTTCACAGTCAATTTGTTATTGGTGTTGGATTTTGGGTTTCACTTAGTACGTGGTTAAACGAAACTAAGATCATCAACACAGATGTTGTGTAACCATAAACCTCAGTTGTAAAGGCTGAGAGTCTCAAGGGTTACTATCATGAAGCGAAATGAGATGGAGAAATAATAAGTGGTGGTTTAAAGAAGCAAAAGTACCTCTGTTGTTTAAATAGACCAAGCAGACAACTCTTAACTCGATATGAGAAGAGTAAGGTAGCTCATGACTTGAATGATATTACCAGCCTTATTGGGAAGAAATGATTTGTATATATCAAATCATCAAGGCTTCACTCAAAGTCTTCGAGGCTTCAGTCAACATGCAACAGCATGCCTCTAGGGACATTTAACTAGTACATAGTTAAAAAGTTTATACATGCCCCAGTTCCATCATGAGATTTCGTCTATGATACTGAATATATATATATATATATATATATATATATATATATATATATATATATATATATATATATATATTGGGATTTTAAGAGTTTTCTGAAAAAGAAATAAAAACAAAAAAGAAAATATTTTTTTTTGTTTTAGGAATTTTCTGAAAAAGAAATAAAAACAGAAAATAAAATATTTTTGTGTTTTACGAATTTTTTGAAAAAGAAATAAAAACATAAAAGAAAATATTTTATTTTGTGTTTTATGACTTTAAAGACATAAGGAAAGATATACATAGTATACAAAGGATATATGAGTTCCAAACCAGAAGATGAAACAATCGTTTGCTTTAAAGAAAAATTATAATAAGCGAAATAGACCGAGCCTTTGGTTCATTTCAGTTCCTAAAAAATTTGGAGCCGAAATAGACCGAGAGTTCAGCTCATTTCGGTTGAAAAAAAAAAACTTAAAGCAAGCGAAAGCGACATTTATACTTAATGAAACGAGAGTGGTGTTGGAATTGATTCAACTTTCATCATTCCTAAGCCTTGTAGTATTTTATTAAATGATGCTTCAGGCAAGGCCTTAGTAAAGATGTCATCCAATTGATCAGAGGACCGAACGAAGTGAATTTCAACATTCATGTCTTCTACGTGATCCTTGATAAAGTGATATCGTAGTGCTATGTGTTTTGTCTTGGAATGTTGCACTAGATTATGACAGATCCTAATGGCGCTTTCAGAGTCACAATAAAGTGGAATCTTCTTCATGTTAAGGCCATAATCTCTTAGTTAGCTTTGGATCCAAATGACCTGAGAAGTGCAAGATGCTACAGCGATATATTCAGCTTCGGCTGTAGAGAGAGAAACACATGTTTGTTTCTTGCACTGCCAGCTGACAGTTTACCATCAAGAAATTGACATCCGCCTGTAGTGCTTTTTCGGTCCAGACCACATCCTCCAAGATCAGCATCAGAGAATGCTTGTACGAAGAATCCTGATTTAGTGAGATACCACAGACCGAGAGAAGAGGTTCACTTCAAATATCTAAAGATATCCTTAACAGCTACCATATGAGGTTCGCGTGGATTAGCTTGGAACCTAACACAATAACATACATAAAACATTATGTTTCTCGATAAAGAGTCATATCAACAGCCGATTTCTCCAAGGAGTGTGTTAACTTCATTCCAAACGTCATGGGCACTTTTACTTTGGAATCACCCATCATACCAAACTTCACTAGCAGTGTCTTCTTGTAGGCCTCCTGATTGATACATATGCCTTCGGGTCCAAATCTAATATTCAACCAAAGAAAAAAGTTAATCGGACCCATTGAGCTCATCTCAAACTTAGTCGCCATCAACTTCCTGAATTCAGCTGTTAGGCTGGGATTCGTGGAACCGAAGATGATATTATCGACATAAATTTGAATGATCATTAAATCGTCACCCTCTTTCTTACGAAAGAAGGTTGGGTCAACCAAACCTTGTTTAAACTTTGACATTTTTAGAAACCGAGTAAGGGTTTCATACCAGGCTCTAGGAGCTTGTTTTAACACATATACGGATTTATCTAGAATATAAAAGTCATCAGGGTACCTTTCGTTCATGAAACCTGGTGGTTCCTTAACATATATTGTCTCCTCTAGTTCACCATTCGGGAATGCACACTTGACATCCATTTGAAACACCTCAAAGCTTTTATGTGTCGCATATGCCAGAAAGATTCGTATGGATTCTAACCTTGCCACAGGAGTGAAGGTTTTTTCATAGTCGATACCTTCTTCCTGACAATATCCCTACACAACCAATCTCGCATTATTACGAATCACATTCCCTTCTCTATCCATTTTATTTTTGAAAACCCATTTTAGACCAATGACAGATGCAACCTTTGGTGTGGAAATAAGTCTCCAAAATCTATTTCGCACGAACTCATGGAGTTCATCTTTCATTGACTGTACTCAATCTGAGTGATCGAGTGCAATGTTAACCATTTTGTGTTCGATCTTTGAGACGTACGAGTTAAAGATGCAAAATTCAACCTTAGAAAACAGAGCAGTTCACTTCGCTTTTACTTGAGACCGAGTAAGAACTCCCTTAGATGCTGCACCAATTACTTGAGTTTTAGGATGATCTGTTGTCCATTTAGCGAGAGGAGGGTAGTTCGGATCACTGGCTGGAGCCAATTCAGCATTAATTTCCTCTTCCAATTCTAATTGAAAATCCGAATCATCATTCGTATTATGATTCTCCCCCTCGAATGATGACACGACTTCAATATCAGGATTAGAAATATACCCCTCGAATGAGACGTCTTTAGACTTAGTTGGTGATTGATTTTCCTCTTGAAAAGATGAGTCAAGGTTTTCTGATGTTGATGAACCCCCCTGGAATATGGAACTTTCTTTTGGAGGTTCGCATGGACTTGGTTGTTCAGTTGGTACGTGATGTTCTGTTTCCATTTTTTCTGCTGCTTCATCTATAACTTTCTTCAAGTTGTCTATCTTATTTTCAGGTTCCTTTGTCTCAGAATTTATTGCTTTCTCTGGTTCATCAAATAGCAACATATATTCGTCAAATAGAATGGAAATAGGGACCGAGACATGACCTGAAGCTGGAAAGATTTGGTCTGTTGGATCGTTGCTGGATTGAAGTTTCTTCACATAATCATCATCAAAGGTGACATAATAGGTTTCTTCAATTTTCTTTGAACGCTTGTTCAGAACCCTATATTCCTTTGAGGTTAGTGAGTAACCTAGAAAGATCCCATCATCTTCCTTTACGTCAAACTTGTTTCGGTTCTCTTTTAAATTGAATATAAAGCATCTTGAACTGAACATATGGAAGAACTTGACGTTCGGTTTGCGATTATTCAAGATCTCATACGGAGTGATGGAGAAGCGCTTATTGAAGAAGGAACGGTTCTGGGTATAGCATGAAGCAGCTATAGCATCAGCCCAGAAGTACAATGGTAAAGAAGCGAAGCTAATCATGGTTCAGGTTGCTTCACACAAAGAGCGGTTTTGCCTTTCAACAATTCCGTTCTATTGTGGAGTATGGGGAGCTGAGAAATTGTGAGTTACTCCCTTATCAGCCAGAAATTCTTCGAATTCTTGGTTCTTGAATTCGAGCCTGTTGTCACTCATGATATTTCTCACCAACTTTCGCATTTGAAGTTCCACTTGCTTTATAAACGCTTTAACTTTATGAGTCGCCTCTGATTTCTGTTTAAAAAAGAACACCCAAGTGAAATGTGAAAAATCATCTACAATAACCAAGATGTACTTACTACCACCGATGCTTTCGATTGCAGAAGGACCACAAAAGTTGATGTGTAGTAGTTCCAATGGTTCAATAATCTTTGTGTTAACACGAGTAGGATGAATCTTTCGGCTTTGCTTTCCTATTTCACAGCACACAAGTGTTCCTTATCAAATTTGAGAATAGGAAGTCCTTGTACATGATCGTCGATTACCAATTTGTTGATGTCCTTAAAGTTGAGATGTGAGAGCCTTCGGTGCCAGAGCCAACTTTCGTCAGAGTTCGCTTTTGTCAAAAGACATATGGTTGGCTTTCCTCTAAAAGGGTTAAGATTTAAAGAATACATCTCTCCTTTTCACTTGGATTTCAACAGGACAATCTTCGTCTTCTTTTCGACAATCTTAGACCCTTCATCATCGAATGAAACTTTTAATCCAGTTCCCACGACTAGTTGAGAAACACTGATGAGATTGTGTTGTAGCCCTTTAATGTAAGCAACCTTCCTAAATAAGAATTCTTCATTTGTTATCATCCCATAGCCTTTGATCATTCCATATGAATTATTCCCGTATTTGACACATCCACCATCCTAAAGGGACCGAAACTCCCTTAGCTCTTCCTTCCGTCCTGTCATATGACGTGAGCAGCCACTATCAATATACCATTCGTCGTCGAACTGATCGTCACTTATAACCCGCAAAAATTAAGCAGATTTAGGAACCCAAAGTTTCTTGGGTCCTCGTGAGCCTTTTACAGGACATGGAATTGCAACATAAAGATCAACCATATATGTTCTCTTTATTAGCGTGGTTTTATCTTTTCGTTTAATGGTAAAAACTTTGATTTTATTATTTTCTTGATTTGGTTTGCCTAAAACCAACTTTTTGTTTTTGTTTAGTTTTTCATTTGAGCCTGTTTTTATATTCCTAGGGTTAGCTAACTTCTTCTTGACTTGAACTTCAAGATGCGAGACTAGATTTCCCTTTACTTTGATATCCTTGACTTGATTTGGCTTCGGTTGCTGATTGACTTTGGGACCTAAGCTGGGTTTTCATTTCATATTCCTGCCTGATTCAGCACCGAAATTGTCTCTTCGGTTTGTTGGTTTGCAAGACTGACAATGAGTGCATGGAGTGTTGTTTGTCTGAGGGCTAGCTTTTGCCAATGGATTCGATACTTTGTGAAGGTAATTAGCGTTTTGAGAATTCCAAAACTACTTTCTCTCTTTGAGATTCTTCTGATACCTTTTGTTCCTTTGGCGTGCTTGCTCAGCAAGTTGCTTTTCAGATTTGTGAATATATGCTCTTGGTTTCGGTTTGTCTTCACAAGCTTCGCTTGGCGATGATTCTCCAGATGCTTTTTCCGTTTCGCCTGGAATATCTTTAGTGCCACTCACACTTGGCTTATCAAAGCTTGACGGCTTGTCGAGGGGTTTAGTCACATACCTACTGTTTTGTATGCATTGTCAATGGGGGCTGACCAGAAAAAGTTATCACAACCATCAGCATTGTCTTCATCAACCAAGGAAGTCAATTCAGCTGTTTGCTTTTTGGTAACTCCATTGGTGGTATAAACTTGATTAGGTACCATTTGCACCTTTTTGAATACCATTGCTTTTTCTTTAAGGACTTTGGGCTTGTCCTTTGACATACGAGCGAAAGCAACTGAGTTTTCAGATATGAGAGTTTTAGCCTGTTTGGGTTTGCTTTTGAGGAATTCAGAGCAGTCAACCTCATCCTTTTTTGAAATTTCACTCATGTCGGTGTCCTCATCAAATTCAGAAGAATTTTCCACATTCATTTTATTTTCAGAACTTAATTTGGTTCTCAACGAGTCAAATTTTTGCATGGTTCCGATCTTTATGTCTAATTTGTCATTTTTGTCTAACAAATTCCTAAGCATGTCCTTATGGTCTTTGGACTTTATAAAGGACTCGATTTTTTCCAGACCAATCCTGTAAGCATCTGAAACCTCATATGATAATACAATTGACTCACAATTGTAGCAATCTACATCCACTTCATCCTCCTTAAATTCAAGAAATGGCAAGATAAGTTTGTGAACCTGTCTGCCAATATCACAATTTAAGTGCAACTGAGTAATATTAGAATAAAGACGTTTAGCTATTAAACAAAAAATGTTCCATTGTTTTAAAAACTTTAAATTGTCTCGTTGTAAATATATATCAGCTCATGTCTCGCCCTAACTAACTCTAACTCCGTCTTCTCAATCCACATTCTTTGCTCCTCACTTTTGGACGTTGCCCTGCTAAGTTGATCGGTTAAGTTAGCATTAGTGAGGCGAGTTTGCATTAGGCTTTCACTTAAACTAGAAAACTTAAATTTTAAATCGTGTAATTCCTTTTCATAGTTTTTACAGGTATTTTAAGTGATTCGAGAATAGATTGTACCTTCTTGATCAACAGATCGCAGTTGTTGATCCTTTCGCTCACAGGCTTGGCCGCAAAACACTTGTCCTCGTTCTGATTCGCCTCGTCATGCTCACCTTCGGTCGTATATCCCCTCATCTATGACACTCCAGCTATCACCACTAAGCATTTTCCTACTAATTCACTGTTATCCTCTTTTGCCACAAACGCCTTACCAGGAGAGGGCTTATGTACCTCCTCGTCTTCTGAGTTTGTAGACCAGACTTCCACGCCACCGAACTCATCATCCCAATATTCTCCTACATAATCAAAGCATTCATTGAATTGTTAGTAGCTTTCTTCTTCTTAATCTCCTCCAACTTTCGCATAAAATATGCTTCATCATCTTCACCCTCCTTCTTCTCTGACAACTTTCTTAGCATACAGTCTTTGGCAAAGTGGTTTTTTCCATGACAGAAGTTGCAATGATATCTGGAGTCTCCTACCAGTTTGCTCTCCTTCTTTTCTTCTTCTTTTGGAGGACTACTTTTGTTATCCTCTTTCGCTTTATCTGAGCTGTAGCTTCCCTGCCTGTTTCGGTTCTTGGCAACAGGAAACTTTTTGTGAGCAAATCTCTTTGGGTTGGAAACCATCATAGCATATTCTTCACTTGTCAGATCGCATTCTGACATCTCTGATTCGTCTTCATCTTCTGCTATATTCTTTGCCTTAGAGAGAAGGGCCAAGGATCCCATACCTGACACCACTTTCGCTTCTTTTGTCAAAACACTTTCGTGACATTTCAGAATACCCACCATCTTTGCTAGGGAGTATGATTTAAACTGCTCATGAGCCTTCACAGTTGATGCCACAGCCATCCATTCGGGTCTTAAACTGTTCAAAAATGTGACCTTCTATTCAATCACTTCTCTTCCAATACCGTGCTTGATCATTTTGCTCAGCAAGTGGCTGAAACGATCGAAAGCCTGAATGAGTTTTTCCTTCGGATTTTGTTGGAAGGAACTGAACTCTGAAAGCAATAGAGTTTGGATGGAGTGTTCTAGGTCTTCATCAGTTGAGTATAACTCCTTGAGTCTATCCCAGATCTCTTTCATTGTGGTACATGTGCTAACCAAACAAAAGGTGTCGGACTGTAAGGCGAACCTTAGCATTCTCATTGCTTTCACCTTGCACAATAACTTTTCTTTTTCGTCTTGAGGAATCTTCTCCACATGAGTCAAGAGTTGGTTATATTCCTTTTGAGTCTTTATTTTTCTATTTGTTCAAGAATGAACGAAAGGACCCAATGTTATTGCTTCCCATATAAGATAGCCATTGTCTTTAGAACCGACGACGTAGTCTTCAAAGTGATGCGTCCAAACTTCATAATCCTGAGTGTAAAGAATAGAAATTCTCGTTGTGGATCCAATGCTGTTGGAGATATTGATCAGATTCGTTTGAGAATCATCAAGAGACATGATGATCTTTTTAGATATCTGCTACGAATCAGACTTGTAAAAGCTAAGTTAGGGATTTATCAAAAGCAAGAAACAACGTCAAACGACAGACGACGGCTCCTACAGATTCGATAAAAGAGGAAACCCTAAAAAGATTCTTCCAACAGAAGAGATGCATGTAAATTACACAGTCTCCTGCTCTGATACCAATTGATGAGAATATTATTCTCTTAGATCTATAGATTCAGCAGATAATAAATAATGATAACAAGATTGGAAAACGATGAACGCAATAATGAATCAAACGAGTGTTGAATGATTAATATGCACCATCTCAGAAGAATTCAATGTGAATTGCTACTGTAGAGATAGGCTAGGATTACAATACTTGATAAACAAAATAAAGATCTAGAAGATATTGGGTTTAATTATTATTTTATTTTAGACACGTATTTTTTTCTTATTTTATTATATCTTTATAAGCATGTATATTGCACATAATTTACACATAAACCACATAATACTCGAATAATTGTCATTCATTACTTCAAAATAGGTTAAAATTGTTGACCCTAACTACTACATCATCTTATTAATGTTTAACGAAAAAACACGAGTGTTACATTAATCACCCAGTATGACTTAAGAATTGTAAAGAATGAGTCGAATCTCATAAGCTTCTGCTATATGATCGATCATGTATGACATGAGATGTACTAGACCTGATATCTCATATGTTCTAAGCATGGTGAGTAGATATCAAGATAATCCTGGCAATAGTGATTGGATGGCAGTGAAGAATATCCTTAAGTATCTTAAAAGAACTAAGGATACGTTCTTAGTATATGGTGGTAAAGAATAATAGCGAGTTACATGATATACATATGCGAGTTTCAAGATTGAGAGGGATACGTCATGTTTGTAGTCAGATTCGGTGTTCTTGCTAAATGGAGGAATGGTTACATTGAAAAGTTCAAAGTAAGAGACATAGACAAACACAACATGTGAGTGAGAGTATATTGTAGCTAGTCAAACAACAATGGATGCTACATGGTTAAAGAACTTCATTAGTGATCGTGGAGCTGTACTAAGCATGAAAGAGCCTTTGGAGATATTTTGTGATAATGATGTTGCAATCGTCTTGAGTGAAGAACCCAAGGACCATGGTAATTCATGACAAATACTCGGAAAATACCACTACGTCCAACATAGAGTAGAAAACAAAGATATCATTATGAATAAAGTATTATATGAGGAGAATCATGTTGATCCTTTCACGAAGTCACTATCAAGAGAGAAACATGATGGTCATACGAGGACCATTGGCATGAGACTAGATAGTGATTTGATGTAATAGTTTAGTGTTTAGTTTGAATTATTTTGAAACACTTTTACAATACAAATTATAATCGTTTGATGTTTATTTTGTAATGAATTAATAATAGATTTTTCGGTGCTATCTATAAAACCCGATCTAGTTTATCAATCAAAATCACTAGAATTGGTGCGGAATCCCAATTTAATGATTAATGCAAAACAGTTATATTGAATTAAGAAACATAGTTATCGAATCTTCAATGCACACTATCTTGAACAATAGTCTAGAACATAAGATTCTCAATTACTCTCTATTCTCTCTTCTCTCTAAACTCGATATCATCTTCTTAGAATGACCAGCCTTTTTCACGGTTGAAACAATACAATATATATACCTAGACCTAATTACAAAGGCCCAACCCAAAACACATTTAATGCTATATTCCTCCCTAATCTTAATTAAATCGTTATTTTGAGCATCTACTTTTTCTTTAAGAGGCTTATTGACTTTCTAAATTTCATAAATTTCATTTTTAAGGTCAAAAACCTCTTTAACTAATAATTCATTTTGTTCATGGTATTTGTTTATTTTATCTTCGCATGATTGAGAGCATGAGGTTTTACTTACCTCCTTGGTGATTGAACTGTTGTAAAGGATCATTATTTGTCAACAGTAAATATTTGATTGTGCAATTTGATTTTCAACGAAGACCAAACATAAATGCTCTTTGAGTGAAAACATCAATACTCAACACCCTGTTGACCGAGAACCTTGAAGGTCAAGTCTTTGTCCGAAGAGAAACCTGACCGAGAAAGAGGTTTCCTTGATCAAGAACCTTAGCATAAATCTCAATAACCGAGATGCTGAACCAAAGAAGCGAAGCCAAATGTGCAGACCGAAGACTTTGACCGAAAACTCAAAAAGTACCGAAGAAGCGATGCTAACGTAACTGATAGCACATAGTTGTTGCCAAGAACTCGAGGCTGAGACCGAGAACACCGAAGTTGAGTCCGAGGAGATGGAAACCCTAACTGAAATCGATCAGCTGGAAGCCGAAGACTCCTAAACCTAATCAGGAATTTTAATTTTGTCGTCGAGAACTCCGAGAGTTGAGACCAAAAACGCCCAAAAACATGAAATTGGTAATTAATTAAGACCAATTTCAATCAAAATCTCTAATGTAGTGAAGAACACAAGGAACGACTACAATAATTTCGTCAAAAGGAACTCAAAAACACCAAGAAAAATTTCAAGAAACGTTTAATATGTTGCCAATTTGATTGATACTAACCATTGCTCTGATACCATTTGAAAAACCGATCTAGTATATCAATCAAAATCACTAGAATTGGTGCGGAATCCCAATTCAATGGTTAATGCAAAACAGTTATAACGAATTAAGAACCCAGTTATGGAATCTTCAATGCACACTATATTGAACAATAGTCTAGTACATAAAATTCTCAATTACTCTCGATTCTCTCTTTCTCTCAAAACCCAACCGAAAGCATCATTAGGCCCACCGAAATCACATGGTGATTTCGGTCCAAACACCACCGAAATCATTGTGTTTTCGGTCCTAGACTGAGAACTCTGAAAACTATAAAAAGTAAAGTATAAACCACAAACCAAGTCCTAACACTATCAAACTGTGTTAATTTAAATATTGTGTTTCATTTTCTTTTCATGTTTTGAACCTACTTCTAGAATTCGAATCTCCACAGTTGGTGACACTCCAAAAAGTGAGTGACTGATTTAAGAATGTCATGAATTATGGTTGATTAACCAAGTTGTTTTGGACATTGCAACAGAGATTGCATTGAGACTCATGAGTACTTGAAAATAGAGATTTTAAGTATTGGAACAACCTGCACTTAGAGATTACTTCATAGATCTAGTCATAAGTAATTATAAGTAGAAGATATCTTTTATTCTTCAAACCGAGATATATATGGGGGTTTTTTCACGAAAGTTTTTGCGTATTGGTGTGCTCTAATGTTATTTGTAATTGGTAATCACAAAGGGTATATCCATGTATGATTAGACGGGTAGGCAGAAACTATGTAGTCAAAGTTAATTTGCTCCTTCTTGTAACCGGAAAGCAATATATATGGGCCCCTCAATTATTTGGTAATAACATCTGAAGTGCTTGGGCGAGCCCTGACTAAGTTGAGGTGTTCGATTTAGAAGTTAGATGTGTTATCAAAAGGTAATGTCCTATCCTACCCGTTCGACTAACGAACCTCCACCAGTCAAGGAAGAGGTGGGTGAGAGTGGACACCCTTTAAACCACCATTTTATAGGCAGTAACCTTATACCCCCTTATAGACCAACTTCGTGAATGAGGCCTACTAACGGTAAGATTGACTTGTATTATACATACATATATATATATATATATATATATATATATATATATATATATATATTTAAGAAATAACTTTTAATGTAATAATAGTATAATGGTTGAATTTTAACTTTTAAAATTCTAGGGTTTGGAATTAAATGTTTCATTAGTGAGACTTTACAAATTCCAAAACTTGGGGGCAAGTTTTGAAACTCTTCATTTCCATAACTTATGAGTTTAATTTCATTTTAATGGATGAGACTTTTCATGTTCCATAACTTGAGGACAAGTTATGGAAGTATTTAAAAAAATTTACATCAATTTTAAGTTTTTAACAAATAAAATTATCATATAATCTAGGATTGATCTAACCAAACTCATAATGCAAGATAATATCAAATCAACATTTTACAAGTAATCTTGTTTTTCATATAAACCAACAAATTATCTTAAAATTTTGACAATTATCTTTTGATTGGATGAGTATAATCACTACCATATCAGAAAAAATAGATTTCATGATGCAAAACAGTTTGTGGTAGTGATCCCAATCCAATTCAGGCCAAAAAAAAAGTCCACTGAACAGTTACCACATTGTGGTCACATTGATCACGTTGTGGTCACATTGACCACGTCGTGGTCATCAGTCAGATTCCAAAGAAAACGATTTTTTTGCTTTGAACAAATACCAATGCATCAATATTAGATAAAACACCCTAGGCTCTGATACTACTAAAGGGTTTTGAGAACTATAACACTCCTATGGTGCACATACAACCCTAGATGCTTTGTATCTAAGTTTTCTCTAAATATGCATGCAATATTGTTTTCCAAAGCATGAAGCCTAAACTAGCATACAAAATTTGATAATTGAATCATAAGACTAGTTAGATTGTTTACCTCTTGTTGTAGCTTGTTATCTGGCCTTTAAGAACTTAGCACCTAAAACGTAATGCATCTACTAAGTTACAAACACCACTAACAATTGGATGACTTGAGAGAGAGGTTCCAATGCACTAATATCGACTCTATGAACTCTAAGAACACAAGGGGTCCTCGATTTTAGGCCATGGGGTCATATATATATATATATATATATATATATATATATATATATATATATATATATATATATATATATATATATTGTAAGTCCCAATCTAGAGATCCAAATCAGTAATCAATGAACTGCAAGCAATCAAACAGAGTGTAGAAGGAATAGAATGAGAATAACATCAAGTATACACACATATATTACGCACAAATGTCATGTACACCTTGAAAGACACACATACATACGTCACTGATTCTGACACACTGACACAGTCTATTTATACCACAAGTAGCAGCACACAAGTGTGCAGCTGCACACACGTGTACGGCCGCACACACGGGTATGGCTGCACACACCCACTAACATGCTATGACCACCACAAAACACTCTAACATCTCACCAAGACCTATACAAGATGGATGCCTAGCCCAAACCACATAATTATGACCTAACAATCTCCCCCTTGGTTTGTGGCTAGCATGAACTCGGGTCTTCCTAATCAGCATCACCAAGGTGTGTATGTCTTGCTTCATGAAGTGCAAAAGATCTTTAGCATCAACAAGATGAATAGCGGAATTGTTGTTTTGAAACTTGATCACCGCAATGGCACAAGGCTCTTCGACTGTGGTCTTGAACTTGTCACCAAATTCTATAATAAGCTTGTTCTTCAAGTCAAAGTAGCCTGCTGATATGGCACCAACATTAAGCTGGAGATCGGAGATCTGTTTAGACTTCTGAAAATGTTTCTTTTTCAAGCTCGAAAACTCGAATATCGAGGTTTCAGATCGGAACGTCTTTCTCGATGATCTTCTATTTAAGAGTAGTGATCTCTTCCTTCTGCTCTGAGATAGATGGTTATGCTCCCCTTGAACTTCTTTCACCTATTAATATTCATTTTTCATGAGGTAAAGGATCTGAATCTTGTTGAGCAAGAAACCTGGCAAGCCTCATAGAGGCAGCATCATGCGCAGGTTGTGGAGGAGAAAAACCCCCAGGAGCAGAAGAACTCCCGACGTCAAATGAAGATCTAACATTGTTTGGTCCTATTAGGTTCGGTTGAGTTGGTTTAGCAGTTGTGGAGGTTTGTTGGACTGGTGGTGCTTGTTCTTGGATAAGTGCTCCCTTCCTTAGATCAAGTAATCTTCATTTCATAGGAGGCTAAGAGGTTTGTGTCAGTATCTGATCACTCATCGATGGCGTAGATGTTGGAATAGCACCAATAAAGGGAGGAATCCCTAAAGCTGTATCCATATCGGTTGAAAGGTGTCGACCATCTGATCAAAAGGTGGAGACGTCACTTTGGGAACACCACTACCACCTTTTGTCTTGGTTGCACAACATCATGGACAGTGTCAAAGATAGAATCGATGTCCTCACTACTTAACCTTATATCATTATCCGTAGTACATAAGCTGGTCTGTGAGACACTCAACAAGCTACACTTTAACTCAGGAGCGTAGATGATGTTCCCGAAACTCAGCACTCCATTTGTAACTATTCCCTTTTGAGTGATCTTCCCTCCATATGCTCCCGCGAAGGAAACATAGCCCCCATTAATAGTCTGAATGACGTGCAGTTGGGAGATGTCTCCTGTCATGTGCCTAGAACAACCGCTATCGACGTACCAAGGTCTGGCGACATTCCTCTGCAGTTGTTCCTGCACAATGAGCGGGATTATTTAGATTTGGGGACCCAGGTCATTACAAGCCTGGGTCCCAACAACTGATAGGGTTTACGGCCGCACATGGGATTACAGCCGTACACTTAATTACGGTTGTACACGGGGATTACGACCGTACAAGGATCACAACTGTACACACCAACCATACACTCTAACCGCACACCCATCCGCACACTTAACCGCACACACTCGCTGCACACTCAACCGCACACACTAGCTACACACTTAACCGCACACTCAACTGCACACCTTCAAAGCTCTAACCGCACACTCAATGATTCTTCAAATTGACACTGAATTGGCTCTGATACCAATTGTAAGTCCCCAATCTGCTTGTGTATCAATCAGATCCAATTGATGGTACAGAATCCCAATCAATTGGATGATGTCAGATCAAATAGAAGAGAAGGAGAAGAAGAATTAAGATGAATCTAATGATGTATTCAATAATTTGAATGATGCTCCTTATAATATATTCTCTCACACACACTATTCTTCTCTCTAACTTTCTCTCTTTACAATATGCTCTCTTCTTTTTCTCTCTCTAGTCGTACACTCACATGACTCCTCACCCTATATATATGAGACACCAGCCGTACACGTGTGTATAGCCGCACACCCTGTGTACAGCAGTACACACGTGTACGGCCGTACACAGCCATAGAATTACAAATTACATTATAGAAAAATATATTTTCCTAGAAAAGCAAAGTATAAACCATATTTTTGACCCAAAAATCTCCCCCTTGGTTTATAGCTTTCTTTTCTAATTGGCCCAACAAACTCCTCCTAAAAAGTAGTTGGCTTTTCTTGTTAATCTTCATTGGGAGCTTGGCTTCAGCATCAATCTTCAAATTTCTTCACAACATCAAGATGAACATATGAATCTTCAATGAATGACTTCATCCTAATCGGTTGAGAAATTCTTCAAGATTTGATTCTGAACGCACATTGAGTGAGGAGGCTTGATGTAATGATTCTTGAAAGATAGCGCTTTCAGCTTGAGAGCATCAAGATGAACATATGAATCTTCAATAAATGACTTCATCTTGAGCAGTTGGGATTTCTACAAAATTTGACATTGAATGCACATTGGGTGAGGAGGCTTCTTGTAGAGATTCATGAAAGATGGCGCTTTCAGCTTGAGAATCTTTAGAGAGAACAGAGAGAACGAATCTTCTGGATCACTTCAGCAGGTTTATAGATAGCATCAGATTGATTGAGGAGGCTTCAATGCAATTCGTCAGATAATCTTCAAGCGCAGCTTGACCTTGCTTCTGGGGTTGAAGGATTGAATGTTTAAAGAAAAATCTTCATTTCTTGCTCCTTCGAATGAAAATTCTTCGATGATCACGGATGAAGTTTTGACTCAAAAATCTCGATACAGTCTCCACGAGTCTCATCTACGCCTGAAATCACTTTTCAAGACAAAACAAAACTAAAAGAAAAATTAGCACACAAAAAATATTTTTGGATTTTTGATATTTTCTAAAAAAACAGAAATAACACTATATTTTTTTTATTTTTAATTTTCTTTTTTTTGTTTGATTTTTGAATTTTTTTTAATTCTCCCCCTAAATTTATGCATAGAGGAAAACTATGAACAAATTTAACAAAAATAAAAATATTTGGGATCAAAGTTGTGAGACAGCCTGAACTTGTTTATCAGTACCTTCACCTTCATGAATAGATATGGTCAATTGCTGGTATTGTGGTCCACTTAAACACGAAGGATATCAACAAACTTTTCTAAATAAACCATTTAGCTGACGACGACCACGGGTATTGTTATCTACTTAAATTAAGCAGCGAGATCTACAGACAACCTCTAAATGGTTCAATTTTAGTTGCACTAGAACGTGTTCCCCACTTCCCGATATACCCTGGTTATCAAGAACTTCCTAAGGACTCCTTACTTTAGGTGAGTAAACAATTATTTAGGAGTTGTGTCCCAGGTCGGATCTCTTTCAATCACGCAGAGGGGACAGCATATGGCTAACTAGGATAGAGGGATTGAGAGGTAGAATATTGCATATGTTGTGTCCCAGGTCGGATCTTCCGATCACGCAGAGGAGACAGCATATGACTAATAGATAGAAAGAATTTCATAGAGAAGGAGGTGCGTAGAAATATAATTGCATATGTGGCATTCCAGGTCGGATCTCTTCCAATCACGCAAAGGAAGCAACATATGACTCACAAATAGAAAGCAAGAAAATAATTTCCTACATACCTACTTTATCAGAACCCCCAGTCACCCTATTAGAACCAGAATTAAGGACATAAGTCTGTACATCAAAGAAAAGTTGAACCACTGGTACACACACACTGTGTGTAGCCGCACACGAAGTACACCTGCACATGGGTTCCAACTGTAAAAAGCCAGCTGCACACGAGTTCAGCTGTATACGAAAGGTGTGCAACCACACACGTATTCAGCCATACATGGGGATGTGCAGCCGCACACGGCACCATCCGCACATGGCTCAGCCGCACACGCAGTCGAAAACGAAAACCTTCGATTGAACACCAGTTTAAGATCGATTTTGCTCAATACCTACTTTATGGGAGTCGTTTTTCACAGTTCTTACTATTATGAAGCTTCGATTTCACAAAAAATGAGAGTTTTTAAGGATTTTAGAGAGAGAGAGAGAGAGAGAGAGAGAGAGGAGGGAGCAGTGGGCGGTCGTACTTAGGAGGATGAAAAAGTGAAAGGGTTTTGACCGCGCACCCCTTTTATACCTTCTAATAATGGGCTGCCATTTACCATTCCTTAAAAGTAAAAGACCAATACTCAAATATATTTAAAAATAAAACTTTTTGAGGATTAATTACAAAATAAAAATAAATTAAAAAATAAAATAAAAATAAAAAAATATTTTCTTAAGTTCATCTGCACCTAGTCAATCTCATGAAATCAGTCCTCAAGTCTCATTTTCAAAAGAAAAGGAAGAAAATATGGCCCTCATTACTGGTTTGGTAAACTGCTACAATGCTTTTGTGGCAGAAGAACTCTCTCCACAACTCTCATTTGCTGAACTAGACCAGATCCATCCTGAGGATGTGGAAGAGATGGACATTACATGGCAGATGGCCATGGTGGTCTCCAGGGCAAAGCAGTTCTCCAAAAAAACAGGAAATAACAATTAGAGTGTGAATTCCGATAAGAAAGCGGGATTCCACAAAGGAAAACTGAGATGTTACAACTGCCATGAGCCTGGGCATTTTGCAAGGGAATGTGCAAAGCCAGATCGAAGAGAGAGTTCAGAACGAACTATGGTGCCGGTAACATATGTCAACTAGGGATCTTCTTCAAGCAATCAGACCGCTAACTTGCCGATGGTGGCTCAATCATTCAATTAGGAAGACCAAGTTCAGGCTCTGAATATTTCAGGACCTAAAAATGCACATCTTGCCCAGATCAAAATTGATGTGGAAGAAGAAACAGAGAATGATCCTGAAGAAGCGATGATGAATCTTCAGTTTGCATTCATGGTGCAATCCACTCCAGAGCCTGCCAAACCCGAGGTTAGTGAATTTGGTTGCTCTCAATCTTGCATTAAAATTGTTAAATTTTTACAAGACCAGATTGAATTAATCAAGAGAGAGAACGAGGACCTTAAATATGAGGGTTACACACTTAGGACAAATCAAAAGCCTTTAAAGACGCAATTAGAGAATAAAACAAAGGACTTTAAGAAACTACAAGAGGATTACAGCAACAAATGTGAGAACTATGATCATCTCAAAAATATAGTTTTCTGTTGTAACCGCTAAACTTGACTCATTGAAAAATCGTATTGAAAATGCTGAATTTATTTTTAACAAATTCGATGGGTCAAGTGAAGTTGTTGCAAAAATGATAGAAGGACAGATGCAGTGGAAGGAAATTACTCGTGGTAATCAAATAAAAGTTGGATTAGGATTTGAGAGTGTCCCCCCTCCCTTCAATCATAATTACACGGCTATTCTTTTTTCTCAAGAAGAAATTGACAGAGAACCTTTCATGGTTTATGGGAAGTCGGCTTCTGAACAAACAACACGGTCTATTGATAAAATCTTGGATACTAACATTTCTACCTCAAGTGCAGATAAGTCAGTAATTCAGGGGGAGCAAGAAGTTGAAAAGTTTGAGTCAAATAATTCTATGTCCAAATTCGGTGTTAAATTTTGTGATGAACCTGTGTTAAATTCAAACTCTAAATTTTTTTTTCTGGTGGTGTGTTGTCTCACATTGGTAATTTTGAAAAAGATGGTGTTGTTTTCGATAAAATTGATAAATCTGATCTAAATGCTTCTACATCTTCCACGTTTGCCACACAATCTAGTACTTGTTCTTGCAAATGTGAAATTTTAGAAAACATAATAAAAACCAGAAATTTGACAAGAGCAGCACTCAATCCAATGATAATAAAAAAATCTGTTTCAATTGTGGTACTGTTGGTCATATTAGTCTAGAGGACAATCTTTAATTAGAAAATCCTCAAGAACTTGTTTTCGAGATGGTGACTGGAAAACAAATCAAAGCAAGAAAATGACAAGTATTCAAAAGAACAAACAGGTTTTCAAAAATTCTTCATAGAGTTTGCCAAAATCAACCCAAGCTAAGCCAAAGTCGACTTCGTCAAAAAGTAGGTCTGGATCTTCAAACTCTTCGAGTAGAAAATCCACCTGCTCAAAGCAAACTAAAAAGAAAACTGTTTCAAAACCTAAATATCAATGGATGCCAAAATTAAAATCTAATCAGTCATCATCCTCCTTTGTATCTCTTGAAAAAGAAAAAGCAAAAGATAAATTTAAAAAGGAATCTATGAAAGTTCAGGGTCAACCCAGGACTGTAATGACCTGGGTCCCCAAATCTAAATAATTCCGCTCATCGTGCAGGGACAGTTGCGGAGGAATGTCGTCAGACCCTGGTATGTCGACAACGGCTGCTCCCGGCACATGACTAGAGATATCTCCCAACTGCACGACATTCAAATATTTAATGAGGGATATGTCTCATTTGCGGGCGAAGAAAGAGGAAAGATCAATCATAAAGGAACTATTTCCAATGGAGTGCTAAGTTTTAAGAACGTTAACTATGCTCCCGAGTTAAAGCATAGCCTATTGAGTGTTTCCCAAATCTATGACAAGGGTTATTCGACACACTTCTCCAACAAAGAATGTCTGATCTTAAAGCCAGGCATTGTCATCACGTAGGAGTGGATTCTCATAAAATCAAAGCGGGATGGGAATGCCTATATTATCGACATGAACAACAATGTACCCGATGAAGTCACTTGTCTCTTTTCAAAAGTCTTTTAACAAAATGCAATATTGTGGCATCGTCGACTTGGCCATGCAAATGCAAAGATTCTGAATCGTCTTGGTAAGAATGAAATGGTTTGAGGTCTGCCTGTCAGAGACTTTATTACTTTTGAAAAACATGTTTCTTGTGCTCAAGGGAAACATAATCGGAAACTACATTCGCCAAAGCAGGTCAACTCCATCAATCAGGTGCTCTAATTTTTGCATATATACTTGTTTGGTCCAGTCAACGTTCTCAGTATCAACCGAAATTCGTATTGTCTCGTTGTGATAGACGATTTCTCTCATTTCACATGGGTCTTCTTTCTGTCCAACAAAGCAGGGATCGCTGATCTGATCAAGAAGTTCGTTGTGATGATCGAGAACCAAACCAACAACCAAGTGAAGGCGCTTCGTACAGACAATGGAACAAAGTTCAAGAACGCCGTTCTTGATCACTTTTGCGCTGAGAAAGGGATCGTGTGTTAATTCAGCTCTGTACGGACACCACAACAGAACGGTGTTGTTGAGCGAAGGAATCAGACATTACAAGACGTTGTAAGGACAATGTTTTGTGATTCTAAACTTCCAGTTTTCTTTTGGGTGGAGGCAATCAACACAGCTTGTTACGCTCAAAATCGTGTCCTGATCAACAAAGCCCAGATGAAAACACCGTATGAAATTCTCTATGGACACAAGCCATCTGTCAGCCATTTCCGAGTGTTCGGCTGTCCTTGCACCCTTCTCCACTTGGAATCCAACCCAAAGTTCAATGCCAAAGCTGATGATTGCTATTTTATCGGATACGCAGCTCGTACTGCTTACCGGGTTTACAAGAAGAAGATGAAGCAAATCGTGGAGTCTTTCGATGTTCGTTGGCTTGAAGAGAATGAGACAGACGCTAGGGTGGGTCCTGATTGGCTATTTGACTACACATCTCTGTTCAAATCTTTTAGTGTGTCGTCTAATAACCAAGTTGGGTCTACTTCTGGCTCGAAGACTATCATTGAAGATGAAGATGAAGAGGTTGTCTACAGAACACCATTGGTTTCTGTTACTGATCCCCCGGTGGCGTCATCTGTTCCAATCACTTCTTCCGAGTCTTCAACACATCAATCTGCTCCAGATGCTGATGTTACTCCTCTAACTCTAGTTGAAAGAGAGTTCATGAACCAAGATGCTTCCGCTGTCACTCAAAATCTAATGAAACTTCTCTTTACTGAACAGATTGCAGATGAGTTTGTAGCGAATTCACCGCACGAAGCTGGATACATCTACCGTGGATTCCTCAGCACATGACAGATCTATTAATATTCATAATCTTTCCGTCTCATTCAATGACATCAGTCATGAAATCCCCTCTCGCATACAGCGTGATCATCCGATAGAAAGCATCATTGGCTAGCTCGGCAACGGAGTTCAAACGTGAAGTCAGAGTGGAGACGTCAACACATGTCTTTATTCTTGCTTCATTTATCAAATAGAGCCCAAGAACATCGATATGGATTTGAATGAGCCCAGCTGGGTAGATGCCATGCATGACGAGCTCAATCAATTCGAAAGGATCGGGGTTTGGAAGCTGGTGGAGTTGCCTAAAGGCAAGAAATCTCTCGACACTAGATGGGTGTTTCGGAACAAGCACGATGATTCGGGTGTTATTGTCCGTAATAAGGAGAGATTGGTGGTCCGTGGGTTCAGGAAAATTGAGGGTCTTGATTATACAGAATTCTATGCTCCGGTGGCGCGCTTGGAGGCCATTCGTATCTTCCTTCCTTATGCTTCCTACATGAACTTCACCGTATATCAAATGGACATCAAGACGGATTTCCTGTACGACAAGGTGAAGGGGGAGATTTATGTTGACCAACTTCCTTGGTTTGTTAACTCAAAACTTCCTAACCACGTCTACAAGTTAGACAAGGCTTTGTATGGACTGCATCAAGCTCCCAGAGCATGGTATGATACCCTCACACAGCACTTGCTTGATCATGGCTATTCCCATGGCACTATCGATCAGACCTTATTCATCAAGCATGTCGGCAAAGACCAGATTCTAGTCCAATATACGAGGATGATATCATTTTCGGGTCGACGAGTCCTCATCTTTGCAAGGAGTTCGAGAACGTGATGAAAAAGCGTTTCAAGATGAGTTCATTAGTGGAAATGACCATGTTTTGTCACACCCCCAAACCGGAACGGCGGAAACGTTCGGGGGTGGCTGACGTCATGTGTAGTATCACAACAATTGTATCATAGAAAGCATAGTAAACACAACCAGATATTGAATACATATATGAAAAAGGTTTACATTATTTAATACATAGTTTTGTTCATATCAAAAGTAAAATAGTAAAGACACGACTCTAATGCTCCGACTTCTCTGAACTCCTAGAAGTACCTGTTTACTAATTCCTTGAGAATACAAGTAGTTTTGAAAGAATATCAGCATAAAGCTGGTGAGTTCATAAGCATTTAGTTTTAGTGAGAAAATGTTCTTTGAATCCATTTGAAAAGTGTTCTTCAAGAAAATCCTATATTTTTTTTTATGAAAAGCTGTCTTGAAAGAGTGTCTATTAGTAGAAAATAAACCATCAGTTTTAGAAAAACATGTTATCCATCCTAGAGGTAGAGATGCCAGTTTAGAAGTCCTTGATTTCTAACAACGTATATAAAAGTAGTTTTATTAATTAAAATAAAACAAATGAAGAAGAGAGTTCATAAAAAAAGTTAGTTTATACTTATTTTGTGAGTCGTATAACCATACTTGATATAACCGAGAGACCTTTATAACGTTCTTCAGGCATTAAGCTAAATGACATTTTTTCACCCCAGGCGTGCCCGCCTAACTGTAGCTAGCAGTTCAGGTGTGGGATTGTCAGTCCCAAATAGATCTATTCACAAATCTCACGCTCTCCCTCTAGGAGACTCTAGTTATACTAAAAGGATTTATCACTACACACCTAAGGGTACAATATTGAAGTAGCGCCTCATAATTCTGTATAATCTAGTTTATTAGCGAGAAATCACCATAAACAGTAATTATCCTTTAATAAATGTACTTTATACTTCTGAGAAAATATATAACATAAACTAAATCTGTCATAGTTTATATATATTCATTTATGAAATCTGATTAAGTAGAGACTGCCTAGAGGGTTATCCCAAACTATACCCATAATAGTTTATTATAGTTGATATGGAAAATGCTTTGTAAAAATCTTTCTGAAATCTATGAAGTTGTATTTCCCAAATAGAAGTTTCCCTTATGTTCAACATATTACAAAAAGAGATAAAATATCCGAATATGTTATTAAACGCGGAAATCGTTGGACTACATTAATAAGTTTAAAAGCTTTAACAAAATACTTAGCGTTTGGCTTGTATTCCCCCCAGAAAACATTAAAAACACGGAAAATGTACCTGTCTGATGGATGATTCGAGCGGATGATCGGTTACGAGTGTTGAGTGTCAATTGAGCTTTCGCACTCAAGTGGATCCTAGTAACAGATAATAGCACATATATGTATTAGATTTAGGTATTACATGACAAAACATGACGGGAAACCACCCTAAATACTTGGAAATGCTTGTCGGGACCTTATGTGATCAAACAAAGGAGATGTATGGTTATTAGGGTGTGTGTGCGGCCAGGATGTCCGGCCAGTCTGTGTGTGTGGTTGCACATAGGAGTGTGCGGCCGTACAGAGGGTGTGTGCAGCCAGAGTGTGCGGCCAGGGTGTGTGTGCGGTTGCACACAGGAGTGTGCGGCCGTACACTCTTCGTTTATGCTCCAAACGTCGATTTTCAAGTGTTTCAAGGCTCAAACCAAGTCCAACTAAGAGATAAAGGGCCAAAACTCTCACTTTGGAGGGTTTTTGAGGTGTGTATGGCCACCTTATGAAGGTGTGCGACCGTACACCTTCAAGTGATGAAGAATAGGATGAAGATGAGGAGTTTCACGCTTAGATTTAGGTGATTTACCTGTATAACAAGCTAAATGATGGAATTCTTCACGTTTTTTAGGCTCTTAGAGTGTTCTTGGATGAAGTTTTTAGAGAGAGAAAGTAGAGTGCAGCCAAAATGAAAGGAATGAGTGAAGATGTCACCCTATATAAATAGGGATGAGTGTGCGGCTGGAGGATGGGTGTGCGGCCATACACTCGGGTGTGCAGCCACACACTCATGTGTGCAGCCACACACACGAGTGTGCACACCTTGAAAGACTCAACCGCACACCTTCAAAGACTCAAGCGCACACCTTCAAAGCTCCAACTGCACACCTTCAAAGACTCAATCGCACACCTTCAAAGCTCCAACCGCACACTCAATGATTCTTCAAATTGACGCTGAACTGGCTCTGATAACAATTGTATGTACAAATCTAGAGATCCAAATCAGTAATCAATGAATTGCAAGCAATCAAACAGAGTGTAGAAGGAGTAGAATGAGAATAAAATCAAGCATGAACACATCTATTAAGCACAAATGTCAAGTACACCTTGAAAGACACACATACATACATCACTAATTGTAACACATTGACACAGTCTATTTATACGACAAGTAGCAGCACACAAGTGTGCAGCCGCACACACGTGTACGGCCGCACACAGCATGTGCTACCGCACACACGTGTATGGACACACCCACTAACATGCTATGACCACCACAACACACTCTAACATCTCACCAAGAGCTATACAAGATGGATGCCTAGCCCAAACCACATAATTATGACCTAACATATATATATATATATATATATATATATATGTGTGTGTGTGTGTGTGTGTGTGTGTGTCTGTGTGTGTGTGTGTGTATAGTGTAGGAATCCAAGAGTCATGGGTAAACCCTAATACACACACTTGGGTTATGATTCATATCTCATGTGGCCTAACTCTTCATGGAAACTTACACAAACTTATCCCATCATGGATCAATATCCCAAACCATGATGGGTTTTGAGCAAAAGAACATCCTATGTGCACATGCAAAACCCTAAAGATTTGGATCTAGGTTTCTCTATTGTACATGCAAATTTATCCAAAGCTTGCAAACCCTATTCTAGCATACTATGAGAACAAGATCTATAACTAAACAAGTTTAGATGATACCTATCAATAGTTGCAAGAATCGTCAATCTTCAAGAGCTTAGTATCACAAGTGTAATACCTCTAATGGCTTACAATTTCGGCTATAGTAACTCAATGGTTTCTTGGTGTAGCCGAAACTGAAGCCTTAGGGTCCCTTAAATAGCTGAGTTGCTAGGGTTTCAATCAAAACCCTAATTGGATGAATTAGGCCCTAAGAAGCTTAAGAACCTTCTGGAATAAGGCCTCTTGGATGAAATTAGAGTGAGCTTACACTCTAATTTTCGTCCCCCCTTATATCCATAAGGATTCACAGCCCAAAATCAATTATCTTATAATTGACAGTTCTCGACCCCTTTATTTAATTAATCTCTTTCAGCCACAAAATTAATTCTAAACTAATTCTTGACCAATATTAATTAAACTATATGATTTATCTTTTATATATTATTCATATAATATATTAATAAACCATAATAACCTCACTCTCTCTCTCCATAAATCATCCTATCAAGTTGCTTTGGTGAAGGCAATGCAAAAGGACCTCGCACAACCAGGTCAAGTACATACCAAATATAGTTACGGACTTAGACACTAATCCAACAGTCTCCCACTTGGATAAGTCTAGTAACTATAAATGCAAGTGCGAATTCAGGATCCGATTAGCAATCGTAGCTCTCAAAGACGTTGTTGAACTCTGATCTTATCAGTAACCTGTCCTTTAGATAAGGGATTGTATAGTCCTCCGTTCTATATATCGTGCGGACAATTACATGGAACATAGTCATACTTATTGTTCTGCAGTTTGTTTCTTGATCTCTGATTTGTCTGACATAGAACTTAACTAAACTCATCAATTTAGTCCTGACTGGTCCCGGCATATAAGTCAAACCAAATCACCAGGGGCCCATATATCTCTTTTACCCTCTTAGGATAAAAGTAATAGATAAACTTCGACTTATATGCATTTACTATTCAATCATCAAATCATGCACAACAATGCATTTTATAACATCAAGTTACTGATGCGTTTACGCATTATCAATGCATAACCAACTTGCAAACAATAAACCATATATCAAGGTTTAAAGACAATATGATATTATCGTCTTGCGATCACTCGTGATAAATTCCATGAAGTGATACCAGCAAGCGTGGGTCTAATTCAATGCTCAAATCTTATTCATATGCACTCATGGACGTTGCAACAAACTTTTGCTATGTCTAATACACTTTAGACAATGTACAAACCAATACATGACAATCTTCATTCATACCTACTTCCAAAGTATGAGCGATTGTAGACTGTTTGAATAATCTTATTATTCAAGAAGTCAAAACATGCAAAATGAAACAATAGCTAAACAATTAACATAAGACAGTAACTTTACTCATAAATAATTCTCCTTTATTTAATCATGAAATGTTAATTACAATTTATCTATTACACGTTTTGAAGCTATCTAATCTAATATAATATCTTCCTTCAGCCTAATGTTCCTAGCGTGCTGCAAGTGCTTTAACCTACTCAGTCCCTTCGTAAGGGGATTTGTTGGGTTTTCCTCTAACAATACACTCTTCCCTACAAGGAGTCCCTCGTCCACCCGATGTCGAATAAAATGATATTTCCTGTCGATATGTCGAGATCTACCATGATCCCTCGGTTCCTTGGTCAAGACAACCGCTCCTTCATTATCATAGAAAATTTCCATGGGCTCCTTTATGGCTGGCACAACTCCAAGGTCTCCAATGAAGTTCTTCAACCATATCGCCTCCTTTGACGCTTCGCTCGCCGCTATATACACTGATTCGCACATTGAATCAGTTATGGTCTCTGCTTGGATCTTTTCCAAGTCAATGGTCCCCCATTTACGGTAAAGACCCAGCCTGACTGAGAACGGTAGTTGTCTCGGTCGGTCTGAAAACTGGCGTCACTATACCCTCGCACCCTTAAGTCATCACTCCCACCGAGGTCTATAGAAGAGATATCGAAAGGACTTCTGCAGGTAGCTGATGAAAATACACCACTACAAGGTTCGAGCTTGTCGTAAGTCTCTCGTCTTATGAAAGCCTTACAACCCCAAACCTTGATATGTGCCAACGAGGGAGCTTTCCATGTCCACATCTCGTGAGTTTTTTTGGCAACCTTCTTTGTAGGGACTAAGTTAAGGATATGGGTGGCAGTCTCTAAAGCATACCCCCAGAATGAGATAGGTAGCGGAGCAAGACTCATCATGGAATGAACCATGTTTAGTAAGGTTCGATTACGCCTCTCAGCTACACCATTCAACTGCGGTGTCCTAGGTGGCGTCAAATGCCAAACGATTCTGCATTCTTTGAGGTAGTCGTGGAATTCAAGACTAAGGTACTCTCCTCTTCGATCGAATCAAAGCATCTTGATTTTCCTGCCCAACTGATTCTCCACTTCTTGTTTAAAATTCTCAAAGGTTTCTGACTTGTGCTTGATTAAGTAGATATACCCATATCTGCTATATTCATCAATGAAAGTCACATAGAAGCGGCTTGCATCCCTTGTGGTGGATCTAAAAGGCCCACACACATCAGTATGTATGAGATCCAATAAACCCTCACCCCTTTCACAAGAACCAGTGAGGTGGGTGCAGTGGGACTAGCCTTGGTTCCACTAAAAGAGGTGTCATCCTTGGACTTTCCCTTATGATGGCTCTTTGAGGGAGCCTTCCTCTTCTTACCCTTCCCCTTGTCCAATAGCCAATACTGGGGCAGCAGTAGGAGTAGGAGTTTGTGCAACAGACTTGTCCTTGAGGTTGCTCTCAGCAGTCCTCAACAGGCCTTGAAGCTTGCTCAACGTGACCTCCTCTTTGTTCATCTGGTATGTCATGCAAAATTGGTTGAAGCAGAGTGGAAAAGAATGAAGAATGATGTCAATCGCCAGCTCTTCATCGAAGTTAACATTTAACAGCAGGCACTCGACATACCTCTGCATTTTCTGCAGATGAGCAGTGACAGACTCTCCGTCAATCATCTTGGTCGTGATCATAGAAGTGATGATCTCATAACTCTCCTGCCTGACACTCCGGTGGTACCGGTCCATCAAATCCCGGTGCATCTCATATGGATAGTAGTCCTCATAGGACTTCTGGATCCAACAACATTATTTGCAATCTAGAAGAGGGATGTCGTAATCTAAACATCAAATAATTTGAAGGTAAGTAAATGACGATTCACTAATTTCCACCATGAAAACAAAAGCAATTACGTTTTAAATGTATTTAAACTCCTAGATCCTTTGAGATCCATTGAACTTTTCAATGGCATGTTTAAATCTCGATATGTCCCTCAAGTTTGTGACTGGGATACCGAAGATCACAAACAATGTGTGAATAACCATGCAAATGTACATGGTGCCCCCAATGTTATAGTCACCTAATCAATGTTTCAGTTAGCCACACACGCTCCATTGATCTTTGATAAATATCGAGTCACCCTTTGCCACCTTTGCTTAGAGCCAAATTAGTGTGTCGGTTAACCACACACGCTCCACTAACGTCTTAGCAAGGGTACAAAGTGTAATTTCATGGAATAGCATCAAATTCACAATTTTCCTAAAGTAACTAAGATTGGGAATTTTCTAAAAACATTTAGTTACTTTATTAATCATTATACTTTTAATGAGGAATTAGTTGCCCTATCCTACCCGTTCGGCTAACGACCCTCCACTAATCAAGGAAGCGGTGGGTGAGAGCGGACATCCATTAAACGACAATTTTATAGGTCATAACCTTAGACCATCCCCATTGGTAAGCAGCTCATTATGGGTTACCAAAAAAATTAAAAAAAATAAATTAAAAAGAAAAGAAATGGTGTGAGCGGATTGCCCCACAACCTAGCTCACCATAGTTCACCATCTTTCTCTCTCCTTTTTCTTTTTTATATTTCATTTATTTTATAAATAATAGACTTGATATTACTTTTAAAAATAAATAAAATATAATAAATAGCATAAAATAAAATTCTCTACAAAATGAGTATAATGTTGATGTATTTTTTTATAATTTTTTAAAAATAAAATAGAGGATTGGGTTGGGTTGCTAATATGGATAAAAGTTCATGGTTAATTAGGTTGTGTATGTGGAATATAGAGAAAATAGTTTTTTAATAAATATTTGGGTTGGGTTGGGTTGCCAACGAAGGTAGTCTTATACCCTTCCCTTCTAGATCGGCTTCGTGAATGAGGTCTACTAACGGTAAGACTAGCATTTATCTTATAAATATATAATAATTATTCTTATAATATTATAATAGTATAGGGTGAATTTTGACCTTGCAAAATTCTACGGTTTGGAATTTAATTATTTTAAAATTAAAATTTTAATAAAAAATTTAAATTCCAAAACTTGAGAGCAACTTTTGAAACATTTCAAAACGATCTAAATCAAAATTCAAATAAACAATTAAACAATTAATTTTGGTGATTATCTAATTTTGACATAATCCAGTTTCATGCAAGATAATTGATCAAATAATTCAAATAATTAATAATTATCAAATAAGGTAATAATTATCTAATTAAATGAAAACAATCTTTTATTTTGACAAAGATAGTCATAAGGAATCAATAAAATTTGTATTTTATTTATTAGAAACAATTATGGTAATTATCACAAGTCAAAATAAGCAAAAATTCCGAAATTCCCTCTTTCTGACAGACTGACTCGCTGAGCCACTTATAGGACTCGCTGAGTTCATCCTACTCGTCGAGTACCTCATAGGGCTTGACGAGTCTGTCAAGCAGATAGCATAAAATTCAATTTTAAGCAATGAATAAATACACCATACATCAAATACAATAGAAACCAAGCAAGACTCTGATACCACTTATGGGTTTTGAGCAAAAGAACATCCTCTGTGCACATGCAAAACCCTAAATATTTGGATCTAGGTTTCTCTATTGTACATGTAAATTTATCTAAAGCTTGCAAGCCTTTATCTAGCATACTATGAAAACGAGATCTATAATAAAACAAGTTTAAGTGATACCATTCAATAGTTGCAAGAATCTTCAATGTTCAAGAGCTGAGTATCACAAGTGTAATACCTCTAATGGCTTACAAACACCACAAGCAAGAAGATGATCTAGAAGAGAGAAGAAGAGAGGCACAATTTCGGATATAGTAACTCTAGGGTTTCTTGGTGTAGCCGAAACCGAAGCCTTTGGTTCCCTTAAATAGCTGAGCCGCTAGGGTTTCAGTCAAAACCCTAATTGGATGACTTAGGCCCTAAGCAGCTTAAGAACCTTCTGGAATAAAGCCCCTTGGACGAAATTAGAGTCGGTTTACACTCTAATTTTCATCCCGCGTTATATCCATAAGGATTCACAGTCCAAAATCAATTATCTTATAATTGACAGTTTCAGTCCCATTTATTTAATTAATCTCTTTCAGGCACAAAATTAATTTTTAACTAATTCTTGACCAATATTAATTAAACTGTATGATTTCTCTTTTAATATATTATTCATATAATATATTAATAAACCATAATAACCTCTCTCTCTCTCTCTCTCCATAAATCATCCTATCAAGTTGTTTTGGTGAAGGCAACCCAAAAGGACCATGCATAACCGGGTCAAGTACATACCAAATATAGTTACAGACTTAGACACTAATCCAACAAACCATATATATATATATATATATATATATATATATATATATATATATATATATATATATATATATATCATTGATTTATATAATCAGTCCATGTTAATTTAATTAGTCTCTTTTGATCACTAAATTAATTCCAAATTAATTCTTGATCAATACTAATTAAATAACATGATTTCATATTAATATATTATACTTGTAATATATTAATAAATCATAAATGACATCTTTCTCAATTGTTCATCCTATCAGATTGTTCTGGTGAAAGCAACCTAAAAGGACCATGCTACTCTCGGGTCAAGTACATAGCAATTATAGTTATGGGCTTAGACACCTAATCCAACAAAACCATGGAGCTGTTATTCACTCTAGAAATCGTTATCTCTCTTTCTCCCACACTTTTTCTCCCTCTCTCTCTCTCTCTCTCTCTTTTTTTTTCTCTCTCTCTCTCTCCTATATGAAATTCTAACCTATCTCCTACGGTTAGAGAATTTCAACTAAACCCTAATCTAAGGTTCTTCCTTTTTTACTTTTGAAGTTTGTAGGTCTGACTTCATTAGACGGGTTCTACTCTGGATCCTTCATCCATTGCAACAACTGATAATCATAAGATCTCAAGCAAGAAGCCAAGAGGTTAGTATGCTATTTTTGTAGTTTTATAAAATACGTTGCTATAACTAGTAAAAACCTAGATCTATGGTTCGTGTACCCTTAGGTAAATCTCTAGATTACTCTGCTACCTTTTTGATGTGTATTGATGCTAACAAAATCCAACATATATGTACTTATGTGTGTATGTGTGTGTTTCTCTGTGTGTGTGTGTGTGTGTGTGTGTGTATATATATATATATATATATATATATATATATATATATAATTCATTACAAAATAATAACATAAAAATAGTGTTTTTACATTCTCACACTATTTACTGTTGTTATTTGAACTTACTTTTATATATATATATATATATATATATATATATATATATATATATATATATATATATATATATATATATATATATATATATATATATAAGTATTTAACAAATATCATTTTAAGGAATTAGAGTATACCGTATACAAGCCGAGTTTGAGCTCATATAATTCTTAACGAACTTATCTAGAGTTTCATATCGAGCCCAAGCCTACTCAGGCTCATAGTTTGGTTCAAGCTCGAATCGTTTGTATTTTATATATATCTATTTCTTTTATCAATTAATAATACAAGTAGCAAAAAATTGATCTTTGTTGGATTTGGAACATCAAATAATTATTATGGTAGAGAATATTTAATCACAACAGAATTCGAATTTCTGAAATTGGTAAAATACTAAATCTTAAATATTCGATGAGGTGTGAATATTATAGAGGAAAATATTCTAGAAACAGTCATGTCCAATTTTCTATCACCATCATCGTGTGAAAGCTGAAAACTTTATATTCTCATCAATTTGTTTTTTTAATAATTCAATTTAAAGAGAGATATATATTATACGTTTAAAAATCGCACACATATCGCATGTTATAAAAGTTAGTAGAAAATCAAAATACATTTATGATTTTAGAATCGTTTAATAAAATAATAAAAAGTGTCTGGTTTTATAAACAGTATTTAGGAAATATATTATACGTTTAAGATGTCTGATTTTAATTTCATATATCCTGTGTCATTAAAATTTATATGAGTGTCCAGAGATTCTTAGAGGGTGTCAAAGAAAACTTGGGAAAATATTTTATAATCATTATTGGTTTTAGACAGGTAAAAATTAAAATGACTATTTGAAAGATAGTATCAAAAAAAAAAAAAAAAAAAAAAAGAAAAGAAAAACCTTATATCGTTTCGTAAGTCATTTTTAATAAACTGCTCATCTCTAATTTAACAAATCTCCCAAACACTTTTTAAAAATTTATGTTTTGGTACAAGATTGAAAAGAATGCTTTTGCATTCCAATGCAGAATCTCGTTCATTTCTTGGTTTAAAGCCAAGCTACCCTCATTAAGTAAGACTATTGGTCTTGCTAAAGAGAAGCTTAAGCTACCTAAACAAAGATAGGGGGGGGGGGGGGGGGGGGGGGCGCACGAGTATTTTATTATTTTCGGATGCAACCGGAACAAGATTTTTTGATTCTCTACGGGCAACCAAGCCCGAGTGAGCTTTCTTTTATGCTATCCCAAGAGACTGATATGGACTTCTTGGGATCCGCAGATTCTTCATTAGATAGTCTATCAAGTACTGAGTCAGAGGCGCAAAGCGCTCCACCATTTCCAGAAATCATGGAAAGCATAAGTCATACATTAAACCAATTAATAAATGAAACCAAAAGGCAGTTACCTCCCGAATGGTCCATGGCGGACCTTGTTCGGGCTGTAAATGCGGACGATTTAAGTAGCCTAGTCAGGGATTTTTATGACTTAAAATCAAATGGAACTCATAGTTGGTTATGGGAAGAGATTTACAATCTCCTCGGTTTAATCAACTATGTTTTCTAATGAGCTTATGGAGTTCTAACATTTGAATTTCTCTTACATTAAACTCGTAGAATGGGATGTCATCCACTGACTCCTAATTGCGAGAAGAGAATTTTCCTCCTAAGTCATCGAAAAAGAGGAGGCTTAGCTATGATATGAAAAGGCTCCACGGATGACTGGGGCTTCGGGTAAAAGAAAAGGAAGATCGTCTTGACTCTCTTAACTATGGTAAAATAGTTAGAATGTAAATGAAACACATGCTTCACTCTTGCTTTCAGTATTTTGACAAGAGGGGATCCGCCGAGTTGATTGAGTTGTCCTCTCAAAAGAAGAGACTGGCTAGAGATCTCGATATATTGCTCTGATGTTTTTACAACTATCTTTTTTGAAGCAGATAGTTCACAGTGCTCATTTTATCGATACTGGGAAAGAAAAAAAAAGAATGTTTACACTCAATTTTCATTACGAAGATGTATCACGCCAGGATCCGTTGCTCAAACTGAATCACGCCAACGTTATGGAAGTTCCTAGATCGTGTAAAATAAGAGTAGTACCAAAGGCAGCACCCTCTGATTTCATAATAAAAAATGGAAAATTGGCTATGGAGATTCTGTGTGGTCAGAAATTAATACAGACACAAAGGGCTTCAACAGGAAAGGAGTTTCGATCCGATCCATTCTTGGGAAAAAAATCAAGACAAAAAGGATATGTCAGTGACCTAGCACGGCAAAGCACTCTTCGAGGGCATGGAATGTCTCATTTTTTGGTAAGAATCTCCGCAGTAATGTCTATGTTAGATTTTCTGGTCGAAATATGGGAAAAGTCCATTCAATTCTTGATGACTGAGAGATCCATTAAAAAGTAGGTATCTCGCTAGTGTCAAAATGAGACTTTCACTCTTTCCTTCTATGAGGACCCTTCAATGGCAAAAGTTTCTATCTCATAGAGTATAGGGGCAAGCTAAAATCGTATTGATGCTTTTAAGGCTTTCAGCACTAAATCAATCCTCATTCTCTCGTCTATGAAAAGGGACCTAAAGGGTGGTATTCTCGGGTCACTTAGTCTTTTTTTTTCAATACCTCTCTTAAGCTTTACTGGATTTATGAGTGAGAGATAGGCTCTTTCCGCATTTCCGATGGTAGTTGATAGAGGAAAGGGCAATACGCTTTTCTTATCTTAAAGGAGAGGTTTGAGGGTTAGATTCCAGACCCCTACTGACGAAGAGGCCAAGAAAGAATGAATTGACTAGGACAGGGGGAGAGGCGGTTTATTTCGACAGCTAGAGCTAGGAGAAAGAGGTCATGGTGGAGAGAGGCTTCGAAGCCAAGGAAAGCTTCACTCTAGGAAGAAGATAGGCGAGACCCTTGACCTATAAGTGAAACCGTCCCCGCTAGATGATTACTTATTCAACTATACTATAACCCGTCTTTGCTTCTCTTAAAAAATTTCTGACAGATATTCCAATTCTTAATATTCTTCTAACTCTAAACCTGCCTATTCTCTGGTACATTAAAAAATTGCCTTCTATTGGGGGCATCTTCCCTTGTCTTGTCTATGATAATAATAGATTTCAATTCGACCTTGGTCGCCTTTAGAAGCGTTCGCTGGTAACCAAAGCGTCTTGTTCCCGCAACCACTTTGGTACTTTGTTTATAGCTTTTTTAGGTTATGCAATAGAAGGGGGCTTGCGCTTGAATTGAAGTAGCGCCTTTGGAATATGAGTAGGGCTCCTAGGTGGCACGTTCGTAGAGGCAACCCGAAGGAAGAGCAAAAAGAAGGTTGGGTGCTTGTGGGGCAAGGCCACCCGACCTCGAATAGGAGGGGGCTTAGCTCTGGATCCTCCCTGCTTGCAGAAATGAATGGATCAGAAGGGGGCTGGATTCTCTAGGGTGTTTAGAAAAGCTAAAAAAAAATAAGTTTTTTTAGCTTATTACTGGTTGTACACCGATATAAATTAAAATAAGTATTTAAATAGACTTTTAAAAGCTAAAAAAAATTATAGTTGTCCCACACTGGAGAGAAATAATTTTTAATAAGTTACTTCTTTATAACTTATCAAACACTTTTTTTAAACTCTGTTTATGTATGGTTATCTACAATAATAAATAATTTTTTTGTGAAATGTCACTCTCTCATTAATTTGGAAATATGTCATTTTCTAGTATTTTTGAATAAATGTTTTTCCATTTGTCATTTTCTCGCTCTCTCTCTTTTTTTTAATCTTTTCATAATTAAAAAACGACATTAACACCTCAATTAAAAAATGTTCATCATTTTAAATAAGAACACTCAAACACCCTCTTAGATGCTGATATATTACAAATAATTTGATGTAGCGTTTATATGTGTATAATACAAGTTTGATCATGACCACACAAAATGGTGGCGGTTAAGGAGTAGTACCTCTACAGGGTTCGGGTTAACGCTTTTAAACCTAAACAAAATTCCGGACTAGAAAATCCAATGGAAAAAATCATAAATATGGCAGATTGGCATCAAACTAAGTAAGTTGGCTTCTAGGTTCAATACTTGACATGTTCAATTTGGATAGTGTTGGTCCCAAAATCAGAACACTTGTGTACGAATTGATATGAAACACTGAAACAACACATAGTATTCAACAAATAAAAGCTTGTTTAATTTATTAGTTTTTGTTTAAGCATAATGATTTAGAAAAAAAACACACTTTTTGAATCCTCTATGAGAACTTACTAAGAACTCTTACACAATTCTGCACATGAAAACTCTTAATCCCTCAGAAGATAATACAAACAATAAGTGTTCAATAAAAGAACACAACTATATATATATATATATATATATATATATATATATATATATATATATATATATATATATATATATATATATATATATATATTAAGGCAACATTATTTTGTTTCTTACATCTATTGTGTGCCAGAATGCATAGATCTGGACCATCGGATGGAATATAATTAATGGTCATGAACTGAGAGTCTATGATATTACAATAGGATAACATGTACCATATAATCACACAAATTTAAGCATAAAGGTATTTTGGACAACAAATATATTTAAAAAAAGAATTTTAATGATAATTAATTCTCCTAATTTTAAAAATTTGGATTTTTTATATTAATTCAATTTTAATTCTAATGTAATTTGTAAACATAACCGATTTTAATCCGTCAAATTTTTTTTTTCTTAGAATGATGTTCTTTCAGAATTTTATTCTATTAGAATATTATTGAAGAATAACATAATTTTTGAATCTCCGGTTGAAGAATAACAACATTCTAATATATTCTTATACATTCAAACTTAAATTCAAATTCTTACATATTCTAACAGACTAATAGTCTTATACATTTTAATATAATTATACATATTCTAAAAGAATATCAACAAAAATGAATAAAATTCTTAGAAATAAAAACATTCTTAAATTGTGAGTGTGATCAATCTCTTATTCATTCTTCAAGTTATTCCTATCATATCTTCAACCCGTTATTCCAACCATTCCTATCAGAAATACAAAAAAAATAAAAAATAAAAAAATAAAAAAGCAAAGAATGGTCATGTTACTTGTGAACAAACATTCTTAAAGACATTCTGATAGAATGCCTTTATAAATAAAAAAAAAATTCTGACAGAATACGTCACAGAATATACTTAAATCATATTATTTTCTTCTATATGACCAAAAAATACATCACAAAATGTTTTTACTTTTCCTATCTTGACAAATAAGGAGATTGAAATCTAATTTTGTCAGAATAATAGATATCAAATTGATGAGTGTTACTAACCTCATTCTAAAAGAATATTGTGTTTTCTCATTCTATTGTTTATGTTTTGTTCTTTGGTTATATCCATCAAAGACCTATTGAACACATACAAGCATGTATATACACATCAAATCTTGTCAAGTGAAATACAAGTAGCAGAATACATTCTGCTAAAATACACCGAGCACGTAATAAGATAAAGTACAACCGAACACACTAACACACTAATCAAATTCACCTAAAAAACAATCATATACAAAATAATCATGAAATAATGCACATCCGAACCCACCGATCAACTAAATTAATCACATACAAAAACAATCATGAAATAAACAATTAGATTTACAGAAAGGGGAAAAGGGCAAAAAAGGAAAAGGGATAACGCTTACAGAAGCAACAATATTGTACTCCTCAATTGTCTTGCAC
The DNA here is from genome assembly GCF_051521515.1 of Lactuca serriola. Taxonomy (NCBI): domain Eukaryota; kingdom Viridiplantae; phylum Streptophyta; class Magnoliopsida; order Asterales; family Asteraceae; genus Lactuca; species Lactuca serriola. Next base: position 175,748,785 of record NC_136412.1, on the reverse strand, counting down.
CTAAATAAGCCACTAATTCCTGTCAAACGAAACCAAATCTTGTTTACAACCATTACAAAGTCTTGATGTCCTGCTCTGTTACCTCCCCGAGTCATTTAAAGGAAAATATCATGAAAGTGGAGAAAATTAACTGAATCAGTTTAAGGAATGTTAAGTACCTTTTGGAGAATTTGCTATCTAATGTGACAAATATCTTGTTCTTCTCACGAGAAATCGTAATCGAATCACTGAGATTACCAGCTTTACCACCAAATTTGATTCTCTCTTGAAGAAACTTCTCAAGTGAGGCTATCTCCATGATCTTATCCTTGACAAGCTTCCCACAATCAATCACAAAAGTCGCTGACTTCTTCTTTCCCCCCTTGGCTCCGGTACCTCCTTCTTGACTCATCTTCGCTTCTTTTTCTAAATCTCCCTCTACAAACAACAACAATAAAATCAACAAATCGCAAGCTTGAATAACAATTTCCAGATGTCGGAAAAGGATCACATACAGAGAAGGATAGAAGATTGGATGTGTGTGCTTCGAAAACGGCGAGCTGTAGCCTATGAATGTGAAGAATAATCGGTTGTGTTCTTTTGCAGGAGGATTGGTAGATGTGATTTAGGGTTTGCGTTGAATAATTCATGTCGTTTTAAATAGTGGATGTGAATCAAGAATAATTATTAGTTTCCTAATTTGATTTACCAATTTACTATACTACCCTTATTTATTTAATTACTAATTTAAAATTTTCCTGAATTCCTATTAGTGCACACATGCACACAATAGTTGCTAGAAACATTTGAACATAACTCTCTCTCTCTCTCTTTCTCTTTCTCTCTCTCTCTCTCTCTCTCTATATATATATATATATATATATATATATATATATATATATATATATATATATATATATATATATATGAAAGTGTTATATAGAAAATAAGAAAACCTTAAAAAAAATCATAAAAATGCATAACAAAAATATTTAGAGATCACAAAACTCTTTTTTGAATTTAAATATAAAAAATCGCATGTTTTTTATAAAAATCGTTGAAAAAAAATAAAAAATCAACTTTTTTTTTTAGTTTTTTTTTTCAAAAAACAATTCAGCGAATTTGAAGAAAAAGCTGCGATTTTTTCCTTTATAAAGTCAAAAAAAAGTTTTGTGATCTCTAATTATTTTTTATGCGTTTTTAGGGTTTTTTGTTTTCCATAGAACCTAAACCTATATATATATATATATATATATATATATATATATATATATATATATATATATATATATATATATATAGTCAACAATCCTAACAAAGTACAATATGATGGGTTTTACGCATAAGAACAATCCTATGTGCTCATACAAACCCTAATGCTTGGATCTAGGTTTCTCTATTGTACATGCTTTGAATCCAAGACTTGCAACCCTAGATCTATCATATATAATTCGAAATTAACATCATGAAAACAGATCTAAATGTTTTACCTCTTTCAAGTAGCTTGAAATCCTTGTAGTCTTCTTGATCTTGAGCTTACAGTCACTATTGTAACTCCTCTAATGGTTCACAAACCCCACAAGCAAGAAGGAAATATGAGAGAGGGTGAGAGATGCTAAAATTGGCCCTAGGGTTCTCTTGGAATTTAGTGTAGCCGATTTTCATAGCCTAGGGGTCTTATTTATACTACAGGCTGCTAGGGTTTCAGTCTAAACCTTAATAGACAGCTTAGCCACAAAGCAGCCCAAGGAACCTTCTGGAATAAGGCCTTGGACGAAAATATGATGGATCCCCATCAGAATTTCGTTCCCCTTTTAGCCCATTAGGTTTCCCAGCCCAAAACTCAACTATCATACATTTGACAGTTTACGCCCCTTTATCTAATTAATCTCTTTTAGTCACCAAATTAATTCCTAATTAATTTATGACCAATACTAATTAAATAAATATGATTTCTCCTTTAATATATTATTCTTATAATATATTAATAAACCATAATATTATATATCTCTCCTTAAATTACCTTGTCTAGTTTCTTTGGTGAAGGCAACCCAAAAGGACCATGCACAACCGGGTCAAGTACATACCAAATATAGTTACGGGCTTAGACATTAATCCAACAGTCTCCCACTTGGATAAGTCTAGTAACTATATCTCACATATGACTTCAGAATCCGATTAGCAATCGTAGCTCTTATACTTCGCTGTCAACTTTGATGAACAACTTGTCCTTCAGATAAGGGATCGTATAATCCTCTATTCTAGATATCATGCTGACAATGCTTATTGTCTAGCATTTGTTCCTCGATCTCTGATTTTTTTGACATAGAATTTAGATGAGCACATCAACTTCATTCTGATCGGGCCCGGCACATAAGTCAAACCAAATCATCAAGTGGCCAAGATATCACTTTTATCCTCATAGAATAAAAGGAATAGACCAACTCAAACTCATATGCATCTATTATTTACTAAATGAATCATGAACAACAATGTGTTTTATAACAACAAGTTACTAATGCGCTTACATATCATCAATGCATAACCAACCAGAAAACAATAATCATATCTCTAGGTTTTAAATATGATATTATCGCTTTGCGATCACTTAAGGTAAAACACCACGAAGTGATACTTGCGAACGCGGGTTCATTCCAATTCTCAAATCATATTCATAAGCACTCATGAACTTTGCAGCAAACCTTTGCTATGCCCAAAACTTTTCAGACAATCTACAAACAATTCATGATAGTCTTCATTCATATCTACTTCCAAAATATGAACGACTATGGACTGTTCGAATAATCCTATCATTCAGGAAGTCAAAACATGCAAAATTGAAACAATAGATAAATAACCAACACAAGATAGTAGCTTTACTCATAAATAAGACAACTTTTATTTATTCATCAAATGTCAAGTACAAATTATCTATTACATGTTTCCTATCTAAATCAAACTTATATCATCCTTCAGCTCAATGCTCCTAGCGTGCTGCAAGTGTTTGACCCTACTCAGTCCCTTCGTAAGGGGATCTATTGGGTTTTCTTCTGATGATACCCTCTTCACAACGAGGAGTCCCTCTTCTACCCAATGTCTGATAAAATGGTATTTTCTATCGATATGTCGAGATCTACCTTGATCTCTTGGTTCCTTAGTTAAGGCAACCGCTCCTTCACTATCACAGAAAATTTCCATCGGCACCTTTATGGATGGCATAACTCCAAGGTCTCCAATGAAGTTCTTCAACCATATAGCCTCCTTCGATGCTTCGATCACCGCAATGTACTCTGATTTGCACGTTGAATCAGCTACTGTCTCCTGCTTGGAACTTTTCCAAGTCATTGATCCTCCATTTAGGGTAAAGACCCAGCCCGACTGCGATCGGTAATTATCCCGATCCATCTGAAAACTAGCGTCACTGTACCCTCGTACCCTTAAGTCATCACTCCCACCGAGGACTAGAAACCATTCCTCGGTCCTTCGTATGTACTTAAGAATATTCTTAACTGCAATTCAATGAGCTATACCAGGGTTCCCTTGATATATGCTGACCATGCTCAAAGAGAAGGTCACATCAGGGCGAGTACAAGTCATAGCGTACATGATAAAGCCTACTGCGGAAGCGTAAGGTACTCGGTTCATATCAGCTATCTATGCCTCTGTACTCGGGCTTTGAGTCTTACTCAGCTTGGTATTGCTTTGGATTAGCAACTCCCCTTTCTTGGAATTTTCCATACTAAAACGCTTTAGTACCTTATCCAAGTATGTATCCTGACTGAGTCCTATCAGTCTCTTTTCCCTGTTTCTTTCTATCCTTATTCCCAGAATATAAGCAGCTTCTCTGAGGTCCTTCATAGCGAAACATTTCCCAAGCCATGACTTGACCTCCTGCAAGGTTGGGACGTTGTTTCCTATGAGCAGTATGTCGTCGACATACAGTATGAGGAAGATCACTATACTCCCACTGGCTTTGACATATACACAAGATTCATCCTCGCTTCCAGAAAGCCAAACTCTTTAACTTTCTCGTCAAAACAAAGATTCCATCTACGAGACACTTGTTTCAATCCATAAATGGATTTCTCAAGCTTGCACACTCTATTTGGATGCTTCGCATCGACAAAACCCTCTGGTTAATTGATGTAAACATACTCAACCAACTTTCCATTAAGGAAAGCGGTTTTCACGTCCATCTGCCATATTTCATAATCATGAAACCCAGCTATTGCGAGCATTACCCTAATAGACTTTATCTTCGCAACTGGTGAGAAGGTCTCATCATAGTCAACTCCGGGAATTTGAGTAAAGCCCTTCGCAACCAATCGTGCTTTATAAGTATGCACTTTCCCATCCATGTTCGTCTTCTTCTTGAAGATCCACTTGCACCCGACTATCTTACGACCCGGTACATTATCAACCAAATTCCAAACTTGGTTGTCGTACATGGACTGAATCTTGCTGTCCATCGCCTCTTTCCATTTAGCAGACTCCGGGCCTGTAATGGATTCCTTGTACCTGCTATGTTCGTCCAAATTCACTAGTGTACTATCACTAATAAATGTATCCCCTTCAGTAGTAATATGAAATCTATACAACTGGGGTGGAACACTAACCCTAGTGGAACGTCGAAGAGGTAAGGATTCGTCAACAAGCTCAACAGGAGTTTCCACCTCAGGTTGAGTGCCAGTGTCAGAGGTTCCTTTATCGCTTTTCTCTTAAATCTCATCAAGATCAATTTGCCTCCCACTGTCCTCTTGGCTTATCAATTCCCTTTCTCGGAAAACTCCTTTTCTAGAAACGAAGACAACATTGTTATTCGGTCTATAGAAAAGATAGCCAAAAGACTTATGTGGATAGCCGATGAAATAAGACTTCTCACTACGAGGTTCGAGCTTGTCGTGAGTCTCTCGTCTTACAAAAGCCTCACAAACCCAAACCTTAATATGTGCCAACGAGGGAGCTTTCCCTGTCCACATCTCGTGAGGAGTCTTGGTAACCTTCTTGGTGGGAACTAAGTTAAGGATGTGGGCGGCAGTCTCTAAGGCATACCCCCAGAAAGCTATTGGTAATGAAGTTCGACTCATCATAGAAAGAACCATGTCCAACAAGGTCCGATTGCATTTTTCAGCCACACCATTCAATTGTGGTGTTCTCGGAGGCGTCAATTGCGAAACAATTCCGCATTCTTTTAGATAGTCGTGAAACTCTAGACTTAGGTACTCTCCTCCTCGGTCTAACCGAAGCATCTTGATTTTCCTGCCCAGCTGATTCTCCACTTCATACTTAAACTCTTTGAACTTTTCAAAGGTTTCCGACTTTTGCTTAAGTATATATATCCATATCTGCTACAATCATCCGTAAAAGTCATGTAGAAGTGGCAAGCATCCCTTGTGGTGGATCTAAAGGGCCCATACACATCGGTGTGTATGAGATCCAATAGACCCTCACCCGTTTCACAAGTGCTAGTAAAGGGTGATTTGGTCATCTTCCCAAGTAAACAAGATTCACACATGTCATTGTTCCTAAGGTCGAATGACTCCAACACTCCATCCTTTTGGAGTTGGTCTATGCGTTTCTTGTTGACATGGCCAAGGCAACAATTCCACAAGCATGCTTTGTCTAGACTAGTAGACGAATCAATATTCAAAACATCATTTCCTAAGTTATCAAAAACCATCACAGATTCATAAATCCCATTACAAGGTAATGCAATGAAATAAAAAACACCATTCAAATAAACATTAATAGAACCATTGCTATTATCAAAAGAATATCTGAAACCTTGTCTAAAAAACCCATGAAATGAAATAATGTTTCTTGCCATATCTGGTGAATAACAACAATTATTTAAATCTAGCCCTGACCCATTACCCAACACTAAAGAATAAACTCTGACTTTGGTCACAGGCGACGATCTTCTGTTTCCCATAATCAGGTTCATCTTTCCATGTTCCACTTCCCTACTTCTTTTTAGGCCCTACAAATCAGAACAAATATGGAATCCACACCCTATATCAAGAACCCATGAAGTAGCAAATTGTGACAACCCGAAATTTCCATTGTACGAACATTATCTATTCAATAGAAGCTAGTTCAGTTTCAGTGATTTTCAAGCTTTTCCGAGCAAGTTTGTGTACATTAGGGTTTATGTTTTAGAGGATATCAGGAGAGTGGATGCTCCTGGTTTTGTGAAAATTGGGCATTCCAAGTTTCATACTGTTACAGTCCAACGTCAGGAATAAAAATATTTTCTGCCAAAATATTCCAGGACTATAAATAGTTTTCTGAATTAAATTAATTCATTATTCACAATTCCAAATAGAGAAAAGCCATATTCTCTCTGACGGATCTTCGGGTTTTCATCCCAGATTGTGAGTCTACTTTTCTATATGTGTTTCAATACTTGTTTGATGCTTATTAACATCAATAACATGTTAGATTACAAGATCCGGGAGTTTACCGCCCAAGAACGTTCTTGGGGAGTAAACTCCAAAATGGAACTTTAATGCTTTCTAGACCCATTCCTATGTTAGAGGACTTATCAAGGACATTGTGTATGATCTTTATAGGCTAGAAATCATCCAAGAAACACAAGTTCTTGGAGTTTACGGCCAAGGAACTACCTTGGGCCGTAAACCCCTTTTAAAGGGCAATTAGTGCCCTAAAACTTCCCCAAATGCTTAAGGACTTAAACCCTCAATTACTTGTGCTTATTTAAGGCATCTAAACCCATAAAAATCATAAGTTTGTAGGAGTTTACGGCCAAGAACTCCTCTTGGGCCGTAAACCCCTTTTTGAAGGGTAAAAATCATTCCAAGCACACCTTAAGCCTTTAGACAATTTTCCTTGAACCCTTGGGACTAGAATGGAGAGTAGAACACATAGAAATCACTCCTTGAAAGGATTTTACGGCCAAGGAACATGTCTTGGGCCGTAAACTCCAAGTGAAGGCACCAAAGTGTGCCTCTTGTCCCCATTAGCCTTAGATAAATTCATGGAAGCCATCCTTGATGTTTAAGTGCCTCAAAACAATTAAAATCCAAGAGTTTACGACCGTAAACTCTAGGGTGAATGACTTTAGGCCGTAAACTCCCATATGGAGTGTTCTAGAGCCTTAAACTACTTCATGTGTTATTCCAATAAAGCTAGGAGTGTTCTAGGATCAAGATAGCACCACAAAACACCCAAAACCACCATTTGAGGAGTTCACGGCCATAAACCCATGAGTTTACGGCCGTAAACTCCAAGGTGTGGGGTTGTTGGATGGTGAACTCCTATACAAGGCCATTTGATGTTTCAAACCCTTTTGCCTTGTCCCGTAGCAACTTAGATGCAACCATTTGAACCTTAAACACTCATAAAAGTGTTTAAATGTTTTCTAAGTGTCTTAACTTATTTATTTAAGTTATTATTTGTCTAATTAGTTATATATATGTGTATTATATGATAACTAGGCTCGTGCGTGTAAACAAGTCTCCGTTTGCCACCTAGCACGGTATCCGACACTGCAATTCAAACGACTCACCACAAGTGAGTTCATACCCCTTGAATCAACCTTTGAAATGATTTTAAGTGTTTTAAATACTTTATGGGGGGGGGAATACAACTCAAATACTTATAGTTATTACTTCAATCACATGTGATTGCATTTAATCACATGTGATTAATAACTAGGGAAAACAACGATTTTTACCACTGTTCAAACTGTTTATCAAACTACTTTACTTTGAAATGTTTTACAAACTCTTTTACTATCCAAACTTATTTATATACTGTGATTTAAACAAATGCTTCTTATACTTAAACTGTTTTATTAACTTATGCCTTCAAATTGTTTTATAGATCGACATCAAGTCGATCTCCTCTTGAAATCATATTTATGCTTCAAATGTTTTATGAAAACTTATTTATGCTTTATATATATTCAATTGCATGCCCATATATGTATAGATGTATAAATAATGTTTAAAGGACTTAGGAAGGCCATCCGCCCTATTTCCTTTTCGCGCCTTGAGATGTGGTCTGGTGGGATTTCGGGTGACCATCCGAAGGTCGTTTCAATATTACTTATATATCATATATACACATATAGACATAAAAGTACTTTCATATTCATTCTTATCAGTACATCATTAGTTAGTTACCATCGGGGTAACACAGGATCAGTACATATACAGATATACTAGAAACAATACATATACAGATATACGAGAAACAATACATATACAGATATACGAGAAACAATACATATACAGATATACTAGAAACAATACATATACAGATATACGAGAAACAATACATATACAGATATACGAGAAACAATACATATACATAAATACATAATAATTGTGATCCACTGTGTCGGAGCATGCCTTAAATGTCATGACCCGAGTTGTAGCCAGAATTCTCTTGGAGGGAGAGCGTGAGTTTGCGTATAGATCTATACTGGATTGACTATCCTACACCTTGCTGCTAGCTACAGCCGGACCTGCAGGTCTGCGGGTGCCAAACGTCATTTCTTTTATTACGACCATTCATTATGTCGTTGTTACCAGTCGATAGCATGGTGCAATTTATCACATTATGCCTTAATATAAATCCGGTTTAAGGTAGTAGTATTTAGTACAGCAGTAGTCTTATTATACAAAGCTACAGTACTACAATGATTTACCCATTACATATTTTAGTGATAACCTCACTTAAGCATTAATGTACAAACTATATTTTAACAAATGATAGTTATATTTGGGTAATCACACACTTTTACAAATGAAAAGTTTACAAAACAGTCTAGCCTTGGTAGAAGGTTACTTTTATAGAAAATATAGGATTTTCTGAGTGATTCAAACTTTTACAAACACTTTCAAACATTTACTTACATTTTTACAACTTATACATTGAGACAGGTTCAAACGTTTTTGACAAGAAACATTGACACTAAAATACTTATGAACTCACCAGCTTAATGCTGATAAACTCTTTCAAAATAACTTGTATTCTCAGGTCATCAGTAGACAGGTACCGAGGCCAGCTTTTGAGAAGATGGAGTGCATTCAAGACTCATCTCATATTATTTTGGTTATACATTATTTTTGGTGTCTATAACTGTACAGAACACACTTGTATTAAAATTATATATTTAATGCAATGGATGATGTTGTTTGCTTATTTACATTTACTGTGTTGTGATACTCTATACATGACGTCCTCCGCCCCAGAACGTTTCCGCCGTTCTTGGTTTTGGGGTGTGACACAAATGATGAGTTGTTAGATTTAATAGAATAAATACATGCGAAGGTGCACTTAATCTTCCCGTTCTTTATATCTTGCAGATACTTAGGGAAGCTTCGTTTCCAGTGGCCCTTTTCGTGGCAGTAGAAGCAATCTACTTCCTTGGGATCGGAGGAGTGTTTAGTGGGGCCTGCTTTGGTCCCACTAGAGGATGAACTATCACAGGGCTTTCCCTTTTGGTGGCTCTTACATGGAGCCTTCCTCTTTTTACCCTTCCCTTGGCCAATTTCCATCACAGGAGCAGCCATAGCAGGGGAAGATGCAACAGATTTGTCTTTGAGGTTGCTCTCAGCAGTCCTTGGAACTTGCTCAAGGAGACCTCCTCCTTGTTCATGTGGTAGGTCATTCTGAACTGGTTGTAACAGGAGGGCAAGGAGTGGAGGATTATGTCGATAGCGAAATCCTCATCAAACTTAACATTAAATTTGAGAAGACAATCAAAATACCTCTGCATTTTCTGCAAATGAGAGGTTAGGGATTCTCCACTCCCCATCTTAGTGGTGATCATGTTAGTAATGATCTCATAGCGCTCTTGCCTCGCGCTCTGGTGATACCTATCCAAAGTCCTGATGCATTTCATATGGATACATGTCCTCATAGGAATTTTGCAGTTCAAGGTTCATGGTGGCCAGCATGATACAATGAACTTTTGTGGCATCACGCTCGTAGGCCTCAAAGGCGGCCAACTCTTCAGGAGTAGCAACATCTGGGATGATCTTTTCAAGCTTTTCATCGAGGACATATTCTTTGTTCTCGTAGCATGTGATCATGCGAATATACCTCATCCACTCGTTGAAGTTTGACCCATCAAATGTCACCTTTTGACATAGGTTCATCAACAAGAATGACCCATAAGCGTTGTTGTTGTTGTTTGCAGACATCTGAAAAAGAAAGGAACAAAGTTTGATTAGAAATGAGTCCCTAATTAACCACCCAAATGAGAAATTAGGGCTAGGACCCAACAACATTATTTACAACTTAGAAAGGGATGCCATACTCTAAAAGTAAATAATTTGAAGGTAACTAAATGACGATTCACTAATTCTCACCATGAAAAACGAAAAAGATATTTATGTTTTAAATGTATTGAAAACTCCTAGATCTTTGAGATTCATTGAATTTTTCAATGGCATGTTTAAATCTCGATATGCACTTCAAATTTGCGACTAGGATACCGAGGATCGCAAACAAGTTGTGAATAACCATGCGAACCAACATGGTGCACTCAATGTCTCTATCACCTAATCAATGTGCCGGTAAACCACACACGCTCCATTGATCTATGACAAACATCAAGTCACCCTTCGCAACCAATGTCATCCCCAAATTGATGTGTTGGTTAACCACACGCACTCCACCAATGTTTGACAAGGGTACAAAGTGTAATTCCATGGATTAGCATCATTTTCACATTTTTCCCTAAAGTAACTAGGATTGGGAATTTGTAAAAACATTGTAGTTACTTTGTAATGAGGAGAGGATTACCCTATCCTACCTGTTCGGCTAACGACCCTCCACCAGTCAAGCATGCGGTGGGTGTGAGTGTACATACATTAAGCACCATTTTATAGGCAACAACCTTATACCCACCTTATAGACCGGCTTCGTGAATGAGGCCTACTAACAATAAGACTAGCATTTTAAGTTATACATATATATTTATTAAGCTTGTAATAATATAATAGTATAGGGTTGAATTTTAAACTTGTAAAATTCTAAGGGTTTGAAATTTAAATTATTCAAAATTAAACTTTTAATAATAAAATTTAAATTTCAAAACTTGAGGACAAGTTTTAAGCTTTTCAAAAAAAAAGGGATCAAATAACAAATAATTTAAATTAAACAATTAATTTCATAATTATCTATATTTGACTTAATCCAATTTTAGTCACAATATAATTACCAAATAATTTAAATAATCCATACTTATCATATAAACAACTAATATTCAAAAGATTTGAAATTATCTGTTATTTTGGCAGGTATAATCATTCAAATACAATAAAATTTGGATTTTATCTTCAAAAAACGATTTAGGCATTAATCCCATGACAAAACAGCAACAAAATCCCGAAATATCCTCTGTCTGACAGCTAAACTTGTCGAGTCCACATTGGAACTCGTCGAGTTCATCCAAATCGTCAAGTTCATCAAACAGTTAGCACAAAAAAACGATTTTCAACAATCAAACAGTTAAAGCATCACATACAACACAAACCAATCAAGGTTCTGATACCACTGATGGGTTTTATGCATAAGAACAATCCTATATGCTCATACAAACCCTAATGATTGGATCTAGGTTTCTCTATTGTACATGCTTTGAATCCAAGACTTGCAACCCTAGATCTATCATATATAATTCGAAATTAACATCATGAAAACAGATCTAAGTATTTTACCTCTTTCAAGTAGCTTGAAGTCCTTGTAGTCTTCTTGATCTTGAGCTTACAGTCACATTTGTAACTCGACTAATGGTTCACAAACCCCACAAGAAAGAAGGCAATATAAGAGAGGGCGAGAGATGCTAAAATCATCCCTAGGGTTCTCTTGGAATTCAGTGTAGCCGATTTTCAAAGCCTAGGGGTCTTATTTATACTGCAGGCTGCTAGTGTTTCATTCTAAACCCTAATGGACAGCTTAGCCACAAAGCAGCCTAAGGAACATTCTGGAATAAGGCCTTGGACGAAAATATGATGGATCCCCATCATAATTTCGTTCCCCTTTTAGCCCATTAGGTTTCCCAGCCCAAAACTCAACTATTGTACATTTGACAGTTTATGCCCCTTTATTTAATTAATCTCTTTTAGTCACCAAATTAATTCCTAATTAATTTATGACCAATATTAATTAAATAAATATGATTTCTCCTTTATTATATTATTATTATAATATATTAATAAACCATAATATTCTCTCTCTCTCTCCTTAAATTACCTTGTCCAGTTGCTTTGGTGAAGGCAACCCAAAAGGACCATCCACAATCGGGTCAAGTACATACCAAATATAATTACGGGCTTAGACACTAATCCAACACCATAAAGATGGGAGATGAAACTTCCATTAGATAATCTTCGGATATAAAAATCAAATCAAATCAATAACTTATAAGGATTGATATCTTCGATAATAAAGTGAGATCTGACAGAACTTGACAAGTTGCAGATATAGACACCAACTCCGGATGACGTTGTTGCCAGATAATAAATAAGCTAAAGCATTAAAGACCGTATGGATAATGAACAACATTCTACAGGTATAACCAGCTTCAGTCTTTATGGTTGCTCAATAGCTTCAAATTACTCATATGAAATAGTCATCACATATTAGACCAATGATATAGCAATATTTATACATAGTTTTAGGCATTATTTTAATAAATTTTAAGATATATATATATATATATATATATATATATATATATATATATATATATATATATATATTGTACTTATTAAGTTGAATTATATTTTGCAGCAAAAAAAACACTCTTGAAGATAAATAACCAAAGATGACAACATCTAGAACTTGGAAGGACTACAACTGAAGTTGGGAGCTTAATGGAGCTTAAAATGAAGAAAATCATGCAAGAAGACTTCCCACGACGTGGGTTCAGAGTATCACCACGTGGTGATAAGAAAGATCTCGATGATATGTGTAAATTAGAAACTCACGACATGAGCCTTGACTATTCACGTCATGAGATTAAACGTTCTAGAAGATTAAAATGTGGAGTATAAGTTTCCTTGCTGAAGAAGGATTTCTGCTGGACTCGCGACGTGAGCATTATAATCACATGACATGAGGAGCAATATTAGGAAACTATATATATATATATATATATATATATATATATATATATATATATATATATATATATATATATATATATATATATATATATATATATATATATATATATATATATATATATATATATCGACAACAAAAAGAGGATAGAGATATATTCTGTGGGTTTTAGTCGATTTTAGAGCCAGAAAAGTGTGAAAACAACCCTTGGGAAGAAAGAAAGATTAAAGATTAAGAGTTTGAATATTACACGTTACATTTGGTTTGCATTAGATTAATCATGTGTATTTCTTACACGTTTCCTGTTTGTTTTTTTTCCATGAGCAGCTAAATCATTAGGTTTTCATTTAGCATAGATCAACCCTAATAGTATGTGTTAGTTTCTTGCTTTTCGTGGATTTTATGAAGTTGGTTTAAGCTTGTGTTTGATTTATCTTTGCCTAACATTTTAAATTTCTAATATTTATTGCTTTGATTCAAGTTAAGTGTAGTTGAGTGACCATTTTCATTGCATGAACTTGATTACCAAGTAGTTTATGATAATTAAATTGCTAGAGCTAGCATTTTCCAAATCTTAGATTAGGTAACAAAGGTAATAACTTTATTTGTGTTAAGAGCATAGCTTCATCATAATTGTGTTTGGTTATTTGTCTTGATCATAGATAATAATCCTATATATTTCTCACATAGCTCGATTATCTTTAATAATCAATTATGTATTTACTTGTGTAAGATCATTACATAGTAGTTAATGAATCGGTGAAAACATTAGGAGATTGGATCAAGACTTCTAATAATATTTATATTTGTAAACAACTAACTTAATCCATTTTTAGAAACTAATCATAGGAAAAAAGGTGATTCAAAGCTAAACGAAAGTGTCTTCATAATCTTGATAACAATCATTCTTAGTTAAGTGTTTGCTTAGTTAATGGGATAGTTAACTTAATCTGAACTTGCTAAATCAAATAAAAACCCATTCTTAATTATTGTTTCTAGATTAATTTTTAGTAGTTATTTGATTAGCTAAATTTTGTTCCCTGTTTTTGATACCAAGCTTTCTTTATTATACTATAAACTGACTAGGTACACTACCTATAAGTTTATTAGTAGAAATCCAATATGTCATCGCCCAATTCTCACGACGTGAGCTTTAGCATTTATTTCATGAGGCACATTTTGTCACGATTCATAATTCAATTCTCTTATACACATGTCGTGACTTCACTATTCTCACAACGTGAGGTTTCAAAGATCATTGTTTTTGCTCTATCTTTCGGCTTGACAACGTGACGTATGCTTTCCCCTGTTATGATTGAAGCACAAAGTTTTATTTTGAAGTTTCTTGCTCCATACCTTTTCAAAGATGCAAGTCTTTGGTTTATATTTCATTCGACTCATTCACAAGTAGTAGCAAAAGTCCAGTTTTCAAGCATTCCCACCAATGAACAGATTTTGATCCCGCCACTACTACCCTAGCGGAGTATGTTCATTTTTCTCCCTTTTATTGATTTTTATTACATTGATTGGTTTATGCATACAATAAGGACATTGTATGAAATAAGTGTGAGGTAGGGGGTCAAAAAAGGATAAGCAAGCATAAAAGTAATTTAGAAAAATTGCTAGAATTTTAAAAAATTAATAGGCTTGCAAAAATAGTCTAATAAATCTAGTCATTTTAAAATTTTATATTATTTCATTTTAAGCTAGTTTGCTAGTATTATGTGGGATGATTCGATAAGAACCCTAACATTTAGTTGAGCCAATATGTTATAGTGTATTTGTGGCTTCCTAGTTTTATTGAAATCGTGGGACAAAAATGCAACCTTGTGTAGTTTCAATGACATAATATGTTCAACATCGTGTACTAGAAATGTATCTAGGAAAGCTTATGTAGTCATTGCACTTTAGACTAATACTTTTAAGAAAAATAAAGTCTGAAGTTAAGTTCCCTTGCTTAAACATATGTTTTTTTTAGTATTTTTAGTTATGAGTGAAATACGTGAGTTATGAAAAAAAATAGAAACGAAAAAAAAAAGATGCAAAAGTTTTAGTGAATAAGGGCCTACAAAACTATGAAGATCAAGAAATATTATGAAGAAAAGTTCAAAAAAACGTTCCAATCATTGAAGACTCAAGATGAAGAAATTCAAAAATAAGGCGAAATTTCCAAGTTATTATTATTGTAACTTTTTTTCTAGGTTATTTTTCCATATGTATGTTCGAGAATTTAACCAAAAATAACTTTACGTTAAGAAATATTTATGGGGATGGATTCGGAGGGATGTATAAAAGGAATGTTGTTCAAAATATATGATAAACGTTTATGAGGATTGTACGTATTTAGGACTAGTAGGTAATTAGGATTTAGACACAAATACATGCATGGAGGTGACACATAATTAGTGGATTCAATTTAGATTGTTTTGTGTGATATTGCGGGCATGGTTCTATGTGATGTAATAAAAAAATAAACATTTGCTTGAGGGAAAACAAAAGACAAGTGTGGGGTATTTTGACATTGTCATATTTATACATAATTTTAGGCATTATTTTAATACATTTTTAGTTATATTTTGGTCAAATGCATAGATATATGGTACTTATTAAGTTAAATTACATTTTGTAGCAAAAAAGGACACTCTTGAAGAAAAAGGACCATAAATGAAAAAATATGGAATCTAGAAGGACTAGAGTTGAAGCCGGGAGTTTAATGGAGCTTAAAAGGAAGAAAATTCATGCAAGAAGACTTCCCACGAGGTGGCTTCAAAGTATCACGGCGTGGTGATAAGAATGATCTCGATGATATCTGCAAATTAGAATCTCATGTCGTGAGCCTTAACTATTCACATCATGAGATTAAATGTTCTTGAAGATTACAACGTAGAGTACAAGTTTCCTGTCTAAAGAGGGATTTCTACTAGACTCTCGACGTGAGCACTATAATCTCACGACATGAGGAGCGATATTAGGAAACTATATATATTCTTTGATATATTGACAAGAAAAAGAGGAGAGAGATATATTTTGAGGGTTTCAATCGATTTCAGAGACCGAAAATTGCGAAAACAACTGTTGGAAAGAGAAGAAGATTAAAGATTAAGAGTTTGAAGATTACACGTTACATTCGGTTTTCATTAGATTAATCATGTATGTTTCTTATGTGTTTTTGTGTTTATTTTCTCCCATGAACAACTAAATCATTAGGATGTCGTTTAGTGTAAATGAACCCTAATAATATGTGTTAGTTTCTTGCTTTTCATGAATTTTATGAAGTTGGTTTAAGCTTGTGTTTTAATTTATCTTTACCTAACATGTTGAAGTTATAATCTATATTGCTTTGATTCAAGTTAAGTGTATTTGAATGACCATTTTGATTGCATGAACTTGATTACCTAGTAGTTTATGATAATTAAATTGCTAGAGATAGGATTTTCCAAATCTTAGATTAGGTAACAAAGGTAATAACTTTATTTGTGTTAAGAGCATAACTTCATCATAATTGTGTTTGGTTATTTGTCTTGATCATAGATAATAATCCTATATATTTCTCACATAGCTCGATTATCTTTAATAATCAATTATGTATTTACTTGTGTAAGATCATTACATAGTAGTTAATGAATCAGTGAAAACATTAGGAGATCGGATCAAGACTTCTAATAATATTTATATTTGTAACCAACTAACTTAATCCATTTTTAGAAACTAATCATAGGAAAAAAGGTGATTCAAAGCTAAACGAAAGTGTCTTCATAATCTTGATAACAATCATTCTTATTTAAGTGTTTGCTTAGTTAATGGGATAGTTAAGTTAATCTGAACTTGCTAAATCAAATAAAAACCCATTCTTAATTATTGTTTCTAGATTAATTTTTAGTAGTTATTTGAATAGCTAAATTTTGTTCCCTGTTTTCGATACCAAGCTTTCTTTATTATACTATAAACTGACTAGGTACACTACCTATAAGTTTATTAGTAGAAATGCAATATGTCATCGCCCAATTCTCACGACGTGAGCTTTAGCATTTATGTCTTGAGGCACATTTTGTCACGATTCATAATTCAATTGTCTTATACACATGTCGTGACTTCACTATTCTCACAACGTGATGTTTCAAAGATCATGTCGTGAGCCTTAACTATTCACATCATGAGATTAAATGTTCATGAAGATTACAACGTAGAGTACAAGTTTCCTGTCTAAAGAGGGATTTCTACTGGACTCTCGACGTGAGCACTATAATCTCACGATATGAGGAGCGATATTAGGAAACTATATATATTCTTTGATATATTGACAAGAAAAAGAGGAGAGAGATATATTTTAAGGGTTTCAATCGATTTCAGAGACCGAAAATTGCGCAAACAACTGTTGGAAAGAGAAGAAAATTAAAGATTAAGAGTTTGAAGATTACACGTTACATTCCGTTTTCATTAGATTAATCATGTATGTTTCTTATGTGTTTTTGTGTTTACTTTCTCCCATGAACAGCTAAATCATTAGGATGTCGTTTAGTGTAAATGAACCCTAATAATATGTGTTAGTTTCTTGCTTTTCATGAATTTTATGAAGTTGGTTTAAGCTTGTGTTTTAATTTATCTTTACCTAACATGTTGAAGTTCTAATCTATATTGCTTTGATTCAAGTTAAGTGTATTTGAATGACCATTTTGATTGCATGAACTTGACTACCTAGTAGTTTATGATAATTAAATTACTAGAGCTAGGATTTGCCAAATCTTAGATTAGGTAATAAAGGTAATAACTTTATTTGTGTTAAGAGCATAACTTCATCATAATTGTGTTTGGTTATTTGTCTTGATCATATATAATAATCCTATATATTTCTTACATAGCTCAATTATCTTTAATAATCAATTATGTATTTACTTGTGTAAGATCATTACATAGTAGTTAGTGAATCGGTGAAAACATTAGGAGATTGGATCAAGACTTCTAATAATATTTATATTTGTAACCAACTAACTTAATCCATTTTTAGAAACTAATCATAGGAAAAAAGGTGATTCAAAGCTAAACAAAAGTGTCTTCATAATCTTGATAACAATCATTCTTAGTTAAGTGTTTGCTTAGTTAATGGGATAGTTAAGTTAATCTGAACTTGCTAAATCAAATAAAAACTCATTCTTAATTATTGTTTCTAGATTAATTTTTAGTAGTTATTTGATTAGCTAAATTTTGTTCCCTGTTTTCGATACCAAGCTTTCTTTATTATACTATAAACTGACTATGTACACTACCTATAAGTTTATTAGTAGAAATGCAATATGTCATCGCCCAATTCTCACGACGTGAGCTTTAGCATTCATGTCATGAGGCACATTTTTTCACGATTCATAATTCAATTCTCTTATACACATGTCGTGACTTCACTATTCTCACAACATGAGGTTTCAAAGATCATTGTTTTTGCTCTATCTTTCGGCTTGACAACGTGACGTATGCTTTCCCCTGTTATGATTGAAGCACAAAGTTTTATTTTGAAGTTTCTTGCTCCATACCTTTTCAAAGATGCAAGTCTTTGGTTTACATTTCATTCGACTCATTCACAAGTAGTAGCAAAAGTCCAGTTCCAACAACATATTCAAGATGTTTCAAGCATTCCCACCAATGAACAGATTTTGATCCCGCCACTACTACCCTAGGGGAGTATGTTCATTTCTCTCCCTTTTATTAATTTTTATTACATTGATTGGTTTATGCATACAATAAGGACATTGTATGAAATAAGTGTGAGGTAGGGGGTCAAAAAAGGATAAGCAAGCATAAAAGTAATTTAGAAAAATTGCTAGAATTTTAAAAAATTAATGGGCTTGCAAAAATAGTCTAATAAATCTAGTCATTTTAAAATTTTATATTATTTCATTTTAAGCTAGTGTGCTAGTATTATGTGGGATGATTCGATAAGAACCCTAACATGTAGTTGAGCCAATATGTTATAGTGTATTTGTGGCTTCCTAGTTTTATTGAAATCGTGGGACAAAAATGCAACCTTGTGTAGTTTCAATGACATTATATGTTCAGCATCGTGTACTAGAAATGTATCTAGGAAAGCTTATGTAGTCATTGCACTTTAGACTAATACCTTTAAGAAAAATAAAGTCTGAAGTTAAGTTCCCTTACTTAAACATATGTTTTTTTTAGTATTTTTAGTTATGAGTGAAATAAGTGAGTTATGAAAAAAAAATAGAAAAGAAAAAAAAAGATGCAAAAGTTTTAGTGAATAAGGGCCTACAAAACTATGAAGATCAAGAAATATTAGGAAGAAAAGTTCAAAAAAACGTTCCAATCATTGAAGACTCAAGAAGAAGAAATTCAAAAATAAGGCGAGATTTCCAAGTTATTATTATTGTGACTTTTTTTCTAGGTTATTTTTCCATATGTATGTTCGAGAATTTAACCAAAAATAGCTTTACGTTAAGAAATATTTATGGGGATGGATTCGGAGGGATGTATAAAAGGAATGTTGTTCAAAATATATGATAAACGTTTATGAGGATTGTACGTATTTAGGACTAGTAGGTAATTAGGATTTAGACACAAATACATGCATGGAGGTAACACATAATTAGTGGGTTCAATTTAGATTGTTTTGTGTGATATTGCGGGCATGGTTCTATGTGATGTAATAAAAAAAATAAACTTTTGCTTGAGGGAAACAAAAGACAAGTGTGGGGTATTTTGACATTGTCATATTTATACATAATTTTAGGCATTATTTTAATACATTTTTAGTTATATTTTGGTCAAATGCATAGATATATGGTACTTATTAAGTTAAATTACATTTTGTAGCAAAAAAGGACACTGTTGAAGAAAAAGGACCAAAAATGAAAAAATATGGAATCTAGAAGGACTAGAGTTGAAGCCGGGAATTTGATGGAGCTTAAAAGGAAGAAAATTCATCCAAGAAGACTTCCCACGACGTGGCTTCAAAGTATCACGGCGTGGTGATAAGAAAGATCTTGATGATATGTGAAAATTAGAATCTCATGTCGTGAGCCTTAAGTATTCACATCATGAGATTAAATGTTCATGAAGATTATAACGTAGAGTACAAGTTTCCTATCTAAAGAGGCATTTCTACTGGACTCTCGACGTGAGCACTATAATCTCACGACATGAGGAGCGATATTAGGAAACTATATATATTCTTTGATATATTGACATGAAAAAGAGGAGAGAGATATATTTTGAGGGTTTCAATCGATTTCAGAGACCGAAAAGTGCACAAACAACTGTTGGAAAGAGAAGAAGATTAAAGATTAAGAGTTTGAAGATTACACGTTACATTCCGTTTTCATTAGATTAATCATGTATGTTTCTTATGTGTTTTTGTGTTTACTTTCTCCCATGAACAGCTAAATCATTAGGATGTCGTTTAGTGTAAATGAACCCTAATAATATGTGTTAGTTTCTTGCTTTTCATGAATTTTATGAAGTTGGTTTAAGCTTGTGTTTTAATTTATCTTTACCTAACATGTTGAAGTTCTAATCTATATTTCTTTGATTCAAGTTAAGTGTATTTGAATGACCATTTTGATTGCATGAACTTGACTACCTAGTAGTTTATGATAATTAAATTACTAGAGCTAGGATTTGCCAAATCTTGGATTAGGTAATAAAGGTAATAACTTTATTTGTGTTAAGAGCATAACTTCATCATAATTGTGTTTGGTTATTTGTCTTGATCATATATAATAATCCTATATATTTCTTACATAGCTCAATTATCTTTAATGATCGATTATGTATTTACTTGTGTAAGATCATTACATAGTAGTTAATGAATCGGTGAAAACATTAGGAGATTGGATCAAGACTTCTAATAATATTTATATTTGTAACCAACTAACTTAATCCATTTTTAGAAACTAATCATAGGAAAAAAGGTGATTCAAAGCTAAACGAAAGTGTCTTCATAATCTTGATAACAATCATTCTTAGTTAAGTGTTTGCTTAGTTAATGGGATAGTTAAGTTAATCTGAACTTGCTAAATCAAATAAAAACCCATTCTTAATTATTGTTTCTAGATTAATTTTTAGTAGTTATTTGATTAGCTAAATTTTGTTCCCTGTTTTCGATACCAAGCTTTCTTTATTATACTATAAACTGACTATGTACACTACCTATAAGTTTATTAGTAGAAATGCAATATGTCATCGCCCAATTCTCACGACGTGAGCTTTAGCATTCATGTCATGAGGCACATTTTTTCACGATTCATAATTCAATTCTCTTATACACATGCCGTGACTTCACTATTCTCACAACGTGAGGTTTCAAAGATCAATTTTTTTTGCTCTATCTTTCGGCTTGACAACGTGACGTATGCTTTCCCCTGTTATGATTGAAGCACAAAGTTTTATTTTGAAGTTTCTTGCTCCGTACCTTTTCAAAGATGCAAGTCTTTGGTTTACATTTCATTCGACTCATTCACAAGTAGTAGCAAAAGTCCAGTTCCAACAACATATTCAAGATGTTTCAAGCATTCCCACCAATGAACAGATTTTGATCCTGCCACTACTACCCTAGGGGAGTATGTTCATTTTTCTCCCTTTTATTGATTTTTATTACATTGATTGGTTTATGCATTCAATAAGGACATTGTATGAAATAAGTGTGAGGTAGGGGGTCAAAAAAGGATAAGCAAGCATAAAAGTAATTTAGAAAAATTGCTAGAATTTTAAAAAATTAATAGGCTTGCAAAAATAGTCTAATAAATCTAGTCATTTTAAAATTTTATATTATTTCATTTTAAGCTAGTTTGCTAGTATTATGTGGGATGATTCGATAAGAACCCTAACATTTAGTTGAGCCAATATGTTATAGTGTATTTGTGGCTTCCTAGTTTTATTGAAATCGTGGGACAAAAATGCAACCTTGTGTAGTTTCAATGACATTATATGTTCAGCATCGTGTACTAGAAATGTATCTAGGAAAGCTTATGTAGTCATTGCACTTTAGACTAATACCTTTAAGAAAAACAAAGTCTGAAGTTAAGTTCCCTTGCTTAAACATATGTTTTTTTTAGTATTTTTAGTTATGAGTGAAATAAGTGAGTTATGAAAAAAAAATAGAAAAGAAAAAAAAAGATGCAAAAGTTTTAGTGAATAAGGGCCTACAAAACTATGAAGATCAAGAAATATTAGGAAGAAAAGTTCAAAAAAACGTTCCAATCATTGAAGACTCAAGAAGAAGAAATTCAAAAATAAGGCGAAATTTCCAAGTTATTATTATTGTAACTTTTTTTCTAGGTTATTTTTCCATATGTATGTTCGAGAATTTTACCAAAAATAGCTTTACGTTAAGAAATATTTATGGGGATGGATTCGGAGGGATGTATAAAAGGAATGTTGTTCAAAATATATGATAAACGTTTATGAGGATTGTACGTATTTAGGACTAGTAGGTAATTAGGATTTAGACACAAATACATGCATGGAGGTAACACATAATTAGTGGGTTCAATTTAGATTGTTTTGTGTGATATTGCGGGCATGGTTCTATGTGATGTAATAAAAAAAATAAACTTTTGCTTGAGGGAAACAAAAGACAAGTGTGGGGTATTTTGACATTGTCATATTTATACATAATTTTAGGCATTATTTTAATACATTTTTAGTTATATTTTGGTCAAATGCATAGATATATGGTACTTATTAAGTTAAATTACATTTTGTAGCAAAAAAGGACACTCTTGAAGAAAAAGGACCAAAAATGAAAAAATATGGAATCTAGAAGGACTAGAGTTGAAGCCGGGAATTTGATGGAGCTTAAAAGGAAGAAAATTCATGCAAGAAGACTTCCCACGACGTGGCTTCAAAGTATCACGGCGTGGTGATAAGAAAGATCTTGATGATATGTGCAAATTAGAATCTCATGTCGTGAGCCTTAACTATTCACATCATGAGATTAAATGTTCATGAAGATTACAACGTAGAGTACAAGTTTCCTGTCTAAAGAGGGATTTCTACTGGACTCTCGACGTAAGCACTATAATCTCACGACATGAGGAGCGATATTAGGAAACTATATATATTCTTTGATATATTGACAAGAAAAAGAGGAGAGAGATATATTTTGAGGGTTTCAATCGATTTCAGAGACCGAAAAGTGCGCAAACAACTGTTGGAAAGAGAAGAAGATTAAAGATTAAGAGTTTGAAGATTACACGTTACATTCCGTTTTCATTAGATTAATCATGTATGTTTCTTATGTGTTTTTGTGTTTACTTTCTCCCATGAACAGCTAAATCATTAGGATGTCGTTTAGTGTAAATGAACCCTAATAATATGTGTTAGTTTCTTGCTTTTCATGAATTTTATGAAGTTGGTTTAATCTTGTGTTTTAATTTATCTTTACCTAACATGTTGAAGTTCTAATCTATATTTCTTTGATTCAAGTTAAGTGTATTTGAATGACCATTTTTATTGCATGAACTTGACTACCTAGTAGTTTATGATAATTAAATTACTAGAGCTAGGATTTGCCAAATCTTGGATTAGGTAATAAAGGTAATAACTTTATTTGTGTTAAGAGCATAACTTCATCATAATTGTGTTTGGTTATTTGTCTTGATCATATATAATAATCCTATATATTTCTCACATAGCTCGATTATCTTTAATAATCAATTATGTATTTACTTGTGTAAGATCATTACATAGTAGTTAATGAATCGGTGAAAACATTAGGAGATTGGATCAAGACTTCTAATAATATTTATATTTGTAACCAACTAACTTAATCCATTTTTAGAAACTAATCATAGGAAAAAAGGTGATTCAAAGCTAAACGAAAGTGTCTTCATAATCTTGATAACAATCATTCTTAGTTAAGTGTTTGCTTAGTTAATGGGATAGTTAAGTTAATCTGAACTTGCTAAATCAAATAAAAACCCATTCTTAATTATTGTTTCTAGATTAATTTTTAGTAGTTATTTGATTAGCTAAATTTTGTTCCCTGTTTTCGATACCAAGCTTTCTTTATTATACTATAAACTGACTATGTACACTACCTATAAGTTTATTAGTAGAAATGCAATATGTCATCGCCCAATTCTCACGACGTGAGCTTTAGCATTCATGTCATGAGGCACATTTTTTCACGATTCATAATTCAATTCTCTTATACACATGTCGTGACTTCACTGTTCTCACAACGTGAGGTTTCAAAGATCATTGTTTTTGCTCTATCTTTCGGCTTTACAACGTGACGTATGCTTTCCCCTGTTATGATTGAAGCACAAAGTTTTATTTTGAAGTTTCTTGCTCCATACCTTTTCAAAGATGCAAGTCTTTGGTTTACATTTCATTCGACTCATTCACTAGTAGTAGCAAAAGTCCAGTTCCAACAACATATTCAAGATGTTTCAAGCATTCCCACCAATGAACATATTTTGATCCCGCCACTACTACCCTAGGGGAGTATGTTCATTTTTCTCCCTTTTATTGATTTTTATTACATTGATTGGTTTATGCATACAATAAGGACATTGTATGAAATAAGTGTGAGGTAGGGGGTCAAAAAAGGATAAGCAAGCATAAAAGTAATTTAGAAAAATTGCTAGAATTTTAAAAAATTAATAGGCTTGCAAAAATAGTCTAATAAATCTAGTCATTTTAAAATTTTATATTATTTCATTTTAAGATAGTTTGCTAGTATTATGTGGGATGATTCGATAAGAACCCTAACATTTAGTTGAGCCAATATGTTATAGTGTATTTGTGGCTTCCTAGTTTTATTGAAATCGTGGGACAAAAATGCAACCTTGTGTAGTTCCAATGACAGAATATGTTCAGCATCGTGTACTAGAAATGTATCTAGGAAAGCTTATGTATTCATTGCACTTTAGACTAATACCTTTAAGAAAAATAAAGTCTGAAGTTAAGTTTCCTTGCTTAAACATATGTTTTTTTTAGTATTTTTAGTTATGAGTGAAATAAGTGAGTTATGAAAAAAATAGAAAAGTAAAAAACAGGACGCAAAAGTTTTAGTGAATAAGGGCCTACAAAACTATGAAGATCAAGAAATATTCAGAAGAAAAGTTCAAAAAAACTTTCCAATCATTGAAGACTCAAGATGAAGAAATTCAAAAATAAGGCGAAATTTCCAAGTTATTGTTATTGTAACTTTTTTTCTAGGTTATTTTTCCATATGTATGTTCGAGAATTTAACCAAAAATAGCTTTACGTTAAGAAATGTTTATGGGGATGGATTCGGAGGGATGTATAAAAGGAATGTTGTTCCAAATATATGATAAACGTTTATGAGGATTGTACGTATTTAGGACTAGTAGGTAATTAGGATTTAGACACAAATACATGCATGGAGGTGACACATAATTAGTGGGTTCAATTTAGATTGTTTTGTGTGATATTGCGGGCATGGTTCTATGTGATGTAATAAAAACATAAACTTTTGCTTGAGGGAAAACAAAAGACAAGTGTGGGGCATTTTGACATTGTCATATTTATACATAATTTTAGGCATTATTTTAATACATTTTTAGTTATATTTTGGTCAAATGCATAGATATATGGTACATATTAAGTTAAATTACATTTTGTAGCAAAAAAGGACACTCTTGAAGAAAAAGGACCAAAAATGAAAAAATATGGAATCTAGAAGGACTAGAGTTGAAGCCGGGAATTTGATGGAGCTTAAAAGGAAGAAAATTCATGCAAGAAGACTTCCCACGATGTGGCTTCAAAGTATCACGGCGTGGTGATAAGAAAGATCTCGATGATATGTGCAACTTAGAATCTCATGTCGTGAGCCTTAACTATTCACATCATGAGATTAAATGTTCATGAAGATTACAACGTAGAGTACAAGTTTCCTGTCTAAAGAGGGATTTCTACTGGACTCTCGACGTGAGCACTATAATCTCACGACATGAGGAGCGATATTAGGAAACTATATATATTCTTTGATATATTGACAAGAAAAAGAGGAGAGAGACATATTTTGAGGGTTTCAATCGATTTCAGAGACCGAAAAGTGCGAAAACAACTGTTGGAAAGAGAAGAAGATTAAAGATTAAGAGTTTGAAGATTACACGTTACATTCGGTTTTCATTAGATTAATCATGTATGTTTCTTATGTGTTTTTGTGTTTATTTTCTCCCATGAACAGCTAAAACATTAGGATGTCGGTTAGTGTAAATGAACCCTAATAATATGTGTTAGTTTCTTGCTTTTCATGAATTTTATGAAGTTGGTTTAAGCTTGTGTTTTAATTTATCTTTACCTAACATGTTGAAGTTCTAATCTATATTGCTTTGATTCAAGTTAAGTGTATTTGAATGACCATTTTGATTGCATGAACTTGATTACCTAGTAGTTTATGATAATTAAATTACTAGAGCTAGGATTTGCCAAATCTTGGATTAGGTAATAAAGGTAATAACTTTATTTGTGTTAAGAGCATAACTTCATCATAATTGTGTTTGGTTATTTGTCTTGATCATAGATAATAATCCTATAGATTTCTCACATAGCTCGATTATCTTTAATAATCAATTATGTATTTACTTGTGTAAGATCATTACATAGTAGTTAATGAATCGGTGAAAACATTAAGAGATCAGATCAAGACTTCTAATAATATTTATATTTGTAACCAACTAACTTAATCCATTTTTAGAAACTAATCATAGGAAAAAAGGTGATTCAAAGCTAAACGAAAGTGTCTTCATAATCTTGATAACAATCGTTCTTAGTTAAGTGTTTGCTTAGTTAATGGGATAGTTAAGTTAATCTGAACTTGCTAAATCAAATAAAAACCCATTCTTAATTATTGTTTCTAGATTAATTTTTAGTAGTTATTTGATTAGCTAAATTTTGTTCCCTGTTTTCGATACCAAGCTTTCTTTATTATACTATAAACTGACTATGTACACTACCTATAAGTTTATTAGTAGAAATGCAATATGTCATCGCCCAATTCTCACGACGTGAGCTTTAGCATTCATGTCATGAGGCACATTTTTTCACGATTCATAATTCAATTCTCTTATACACATGTCGTGACTTCACTGTTCTCACAACGTGAGGTTTCAAAGATCATTGTTTTTGCTCTATCTTTCGGCTTTACAACGTGACGTATGCTTTCCCCTGTTATGATTGAAGCACAAAGTTTTATTTTGAAGTTTCTTGCTCCATACCTTTTCAAAGATGCAAGTCTTTGGTTTACATTTCATTCGACTCATTCACTAGTAGTAGCAAAAGTCCAGTTCCAACAACATATTCAAGATGTTTCAAGCATTCCCACCAATGAACAGATTTTGATCCCGCCACTACTACCCTAGGGGAGTATGTTCATTTTTCTCCCTTTTATTGATTTTTATTACATTGATTGGTTTATGCATACAATAAGGACATTGTATGAAATAAGTGTGAGGTAGGGGGTCAAAAAAGGATAAGCAAGCATAAAAGTAATTTAGAAAAATTGCTAGAATTTTAAAAAATTAATAGGCTTGCAAAAATAGTCTAATAAATCTAGTCATTTTAAAATTTTATATTATTTCATTTTAAGATAGTTTGCTAGTATTATGTGGGATGATTCGATAAGAACCCTAACATTTAGTTGAGCCAATATGTTATAGTGTATTTGTGGCTTCCTAGTTTTATTGAAATCGTGGGACAAAAATGCAACCTTGTGTAGTTCCAATGACAGAATATGTTCAGCATCGTGTACTAGAAATGTATCTAGGAAAGCTTATGTATTCATTGCACTTTAGACTAATACCTTTAAGAAAAATAAAGTCTGAAGTTAAGTTTCCTTGCTTAAACATATGTTTTTTTTAGTATTTTTAGTTATGAGTGAAATAAGTGAGTTATGAAAAAAATAGAAAAGTAAAAAACAGGACGCAAAAGTTTTAGTGAATAAGGGCCTACAAAACTATGAAGATCAAGAAATATTCAGAAGAAAAGTTCAAAAAAACTTTCCAATCATTGAAGACTCAAGATGAAGAAATTCAAAAATAAGGCGAAATTTCCAAGTTATTGTTATTGTAACTTTTTTTCTAGGTTATTTTTCCATATGTATGTTCGAGAATTTAACCAAAAATAGCTTTACGTTAAGAAATGTTTATGGGGATGGATTCGGAGGGATGTATAAAAGGAATGTTGTTCCAAATATATGATAAACGTTTATGAGGATTGTACGTATTTAGGACTAGTAGGTAATTAGGATTTAGACACAAATACATGCATGGAGGTGACACATAATTAGTGGGTTCAATTTAGATTGTTTTGTGTGATATTGCGGGCATGGTTCTATGTGATGTAATAAAAACATAAACTTTTGCTTGAGGGAAAACAAAAGACAAGTGTGGGGCATTTTGACATTGTCATATTTATACATAATTTTAGGCATTATTTTAATACATTTTGAGTTATATTTTGGTCAAATGCATAGATATATGGTACATATTAAGTTAAATTACATTTTGTAGCAAAAAAGGACACTCTTGAAGAAAAAGGACCAAAAATGAAAAAATATGGAATCTAGAAGGACTAGAGTTGAAGCCGG
Source organism: Lactuca serriola (assembly GCF_051521515.1). Classification (NCBI taxonomy): domain Eukaryota; kingdom Viridiplantae; phylum Streptophyta; class Magnoliopsida; order Asterales; family Asteraceae; genus Lactuca; species Lactuca serriola. The sequence goes on along the minus strand of NC_136412.1, from coordinate 175,720,137 downwards.
GAATTTGATGGAGCTTAAAAGGAAGAAAATTCATGCAAGAAGACTTCCCACGACGTGGCTTCAAAGTATCACGGCGTGGTGATAAGAAAGATCTCGATGATATGTGCAACTTAGAATCTCATGTCGTGAGCCTTAACTATTCACATCATGAGATTAAATGTTCATGAAGATTACAACGTAGAGTACAAGTTTCCTGTCTAAAGAGGGATTTCTACTGGACTCTCGACGTGAGCACTATAATCTCACGACATGAGGAGCGATATTAGGAAACTATATATATTCTTTGATATATTGACAAGAAAAAGAGGAGAGAGACATATTTTGAGGGTTTCAATCGATTTCAGAGACCGAAAAGTGCGAAAACAACTGTTGGAAAGAGAAGAAGATTAAAGATTAAGAGTTTGAAGATTACACGTTACATTCGGTTTTCATTAGATTAATCATGTATGTTTCTTATGTGTTTTTGTGTTTATTTTCTCCCATGAACAGCTAAAACATTAGGATGTCGGTTAGTGTAAATGAACCCTAATAATATGTGTTAGTTTCTTGCTTTTCATGAATTTTATGAAGTTGGTTTAAGCTTGTGTTTTAATTTATCTTTACCTAACATGTTGAAGTTCTAATCTATATTGCTTTGATTCAAGTTAAGTGTATTTGAATGACCATTTTGATTGCATGAACTTGATTACCTAGTAGTTTATGATAATTAAATTACTAGAGCTAGGATTTGCCAAATCTTGGATTAGGTAATAAAGGTAATAACTTTATTTGTGTTAAGAGCATAACTTCATCATAATTGTGTTTGGTTATTTGTCTTGATCATAGATAATAATCCTATAGATTTCTCACATAGCTCGATTATCTTTAATAATCAATTATGTATTTACTTGTGTAAGATCATTACATAGTAGTTAATGAATCGGTGAAAACATTAAGAGATCAGATCAAGACTTCTAATAATATTTATATTTGTAACCAACTAACTTAATCCATTTTTAGAAACTAATCATAGGAAAAAAGGTGATTCAAAGCTAAACGAAAGTGTCTTCATAATCTTGATAACAATCGTTCTTAGTTAAGTGTTTGCTTAGTTAATGGGATAGTTAAGTTAATCTGAACTTGCTAAATCAAATAAAAACCCATTCTTAATTATTGTTTCTAGATTAATTTTTAGTAGTTATTTGATTAGCTAAATTTTGTTCGCTGTTTTCGATACCAAGCTTTCTTTATTATACTATAAACTGACTATGTACACTACCTATAAGTTTATTAGTAGAAATGCAATATGTCATCGCCCAATTCTCACGACGTGAGCTTTAGCATTTATGTCTTGAGGCACATTTTGTCACGATTCATAATTCAATTCTCTTATACACATGTCGTGACTTCACTATTCTCACAACGTGAGGTTTCAAAGATCATTGTTTTTGCTCTTTCTTTCGGCTTGACAACGTGACGTATGCTTTCCCCTATTATGATTGAAGCACAAAGTTTTATTTTGAAGTTTCTTGCTCCATACCTTTTCAAAGATGCAAGTCTTTGGTTTACATTTCATTCGACTCATTCACAAGTAGTAGCAAAAGTCCAGTTCCAACAACATATTCAAGATGTTTCAAGCATTCCCACCAATGAACAGATTTTGATCCCGCCACTACTACCCTAGGGGAGTATGTTCATTTTTCTCCCTTTTATTGATTTTTATTACATTGATTGGTTTATGCATACAATAAGGACATTGTATGAAATAAGTGTGAGGTAGGGGTCAAAAAAGGATAAGCAAGCATAAAAGTAATTTAGAAAAATTGCTAGAATTTTAAAAAATTAATAGGCTTGCAAAAATAGTCTAATAAATCTAGTCATTTTAAAATTTTATATTATTTCATTTTAAGCTAGTTTGCTAGTATTATGTGGGATGATTCGATAAGAACCCTAACATTTAGTTGAGCCAATATGTTATAGTGTATTTGTGGCTTCCTAGTTTTATTGAAATCGTGGGACAAAAATGCAACCTTGTGTAGTTCCAATGACAGAATATGTTCAGCATCGTGTACTAGAAATGTATCTAGGAAAGCTTATGTATTCATTCCACTTTAGACTAATACCTTTAAGAAAAATAAAGTCTGAAGTTAAGTTCCCTTGCTTAAACATATGTTTTTTTTAGTATTTTTAGTTATGAGTGAAATAAGTGAGTTATGAAAAAAAAAATAGAAATGAAAAAAAAAAGATGCAAAAGTTTTAGTGAATAAGGGCCTACAAAACTATGAAGATCAAGAAATATTATGAAGAAAAGTTCAAAAAAACTTTCCAATCATTGAATACTCAAGAAGAAGAAATTCAAAAATAAGGTGAAATTTCCAAGTTATTATTATTGTAACTTTTTTTCTAGCTTATTTTTCCATATGTATGTTCGAGAATTTAACCAAAAATAGCTTTACGTTAAGAAATATTTATGGGGATGGATTCGGAGGGATGTATAAAAGGAATGTTGTTCAAAATATATGATAAACGTTTATGAGGATTGTACGTATTTAGGACTAGTAGGTAATTAGGATTTAGACACAAATACATGCATGGAGGTGACACATAATTAGTGGGTTCAATTTAGATTGTTTTGTGTGATATTGCGGGCATGGTTCTATGTGATGTAATAAAAAAATAAACTTTTGCTTGAGGGAAAACAAAAGACAAGTGTGGGGTATTTTGACATTGTCATATTTATACATAATTTTAGGCATTATTTTAATACATTTTGAGTTATATTTTGGTCAAATGCATAGATATATGGTACTTATTAAGTTAAATTACATTTTGTAGCAAAAAAGGACACTCTTGAAGAAAAAGGACCAAAAATGAAAAAAAATATGGAATCTAGAAGGACTAGAGTTGAAGCCGGGAGTTTAATGGAGCTTAAAAGGAAAAAAATTCATGCAAGAAGACTTCCCACGAGGTGGCTTCAAAGTATCACGGCGTGGTGATAAGATAGATCTCGATGATATCTGAAAATTAGAATCTCATGTCGTGAGCCTTAACTATTCACATCATGAGATTAAATGTTCTTGAAGATTACAACGTAGAGTACAAGTTTCCTGTCTAAAGAGGGATTTCTACTAGACTCTCGACGTGAGCACTATAATCTCACGACATGAGGAGCGATATTAGGAAACTATATATATTCTTTGATATATTGACAAGAAAAAGAGGAGAGAGATATATTTTGAGGGTTCAATCGATTTCAGAGACCGAAAAGTGCGAAAACAACTGTTGGAAAGAGAAGAAGATTAAAGATTAAGAGTTTGAAGATTACACGTTACATTCGGTTTTCATTAGATTAATCATGTATGTTTCTTATGTGTTTTTGTGTTTACTTTCTCCCATGAACAACTAAATCATTAGGATGTCGTTTAGTGTAAATGAACCCTAATAAAATGTGTTAGTTTCTTGCTTTTCATGAATTTTATGAAGTTGGTTTAAGCTTGTGTTTTAATTTATCTTTACCTAACATGTTGAAGTTCTAATCTACATTGCTTTGATTCAAGTTAAGTGTATTTGAATGACCATTTTGATTGCATGAACTTGATTACCTAGTAGTTTATGATAATTAAATTACTAGAGCTAGGATTTGCCAAATCTTGGATTAGGTAATAAAGGTAATAACTTTATTTGTGTTAAGAGCATAACTTCATCATAATTGTGTTTGGTTATTTGTCTTGATCATAAATAATAATCCTATAGATTTCTCACATAGCTCGATTATCTTTAATAATCAATTATGTATTTACTTGTGTAAGAACATTACATAGTAGTTAATGAATCAGTGAAAACATTAGGAGATCGGATCAAGACTTCTAATAATATTTATATTTGTAACCAACTAACATAATCCATTTTTAGAAACTAATCATAGGAAAAAAGGTGATTCAAAACTAAACGAAAGTGTCTTCATAATCTTGATAACAATCATTCTTAGTTAAGTGTTTGCTTAGTTAATGGGATAGTTAAGTTAATTTGAACTTGCTAAATCAAATAAAAACCCATTCTTAATTATTGTTTCTAGATTAATTTTTAGTAGTTATTTGATTAGCTAAATTTTGTTCCCTGTTTTCGATACCAAGCTTTCTTTATTATACTATAAACTGACTAGGTACACTACCTATAAGTTTATTAGTAGAAATGCAATATGTCATCGCCCAATTCTCACGACGTGAGCTGTAGCATTTATGTCTTGAGGCACATTTTGTCACGATTCATAATTCAATTCTCTTATACACATGTCGTGACATCACTATTCTCACAACGTGAGGTTTCAAAGATCATTGTTTTTTCTCTATCTTTCGGCTTGACAACGTGACGTATGCTTTCCCCTGTTATGATTGAAGCACAAAGTTTTATTTTCAAGTTTCTTGCTCCATACCTTTTCAAAGATGCATGTCTTTGGTTTACATTTCATTCGACTCATTCACAAGTAGTAGCAAAAGTCCAGTTCCAACAACATATTCAAGATGTTTCAAGCATTCCCACCAATGAACAGATTTTGATCCCGCCACTACTACCCTAGGGGAGTATGTTCATTTTTCTCCCTTTTATTGATTTTTATTACATTGATTGGTTTATGCATACAATAAGGACATTGTATGAAATAAGTGTGAGGTAAGGGTCAAAAAAGGATAAGCAAGCATAAAAGTAATTTAGAAAAATCGCTAGAATTTTAAAAAATTAATAGGTTTGCAAAAATAGTCTAATAAATATAGTCATTTAAAATTTTATATTATTTCATTTTAAGCTAGTTTGCTAGTATTATGTGGGATGATTCGATAAGAACCCTAACATTTAGTTGAGCCAATATGTTATAGTGTATTTGTGGCTTCCTAGTTTTATTGAAATCGTGGGACAAAAATGCAACCTTGTGTAGTTTCAATGACATAATATGTTCAGCATCGTGTACTAGAAATGTATCTAGGAAAGCTTATGTAGTCATTGCACTTTAGACTAATACCTTTAAGAAAAATAAAGTCTGAAGTTAAGTTCCCTTGCTTAAACATATGTTTTTTTAGTATTTTTAGTTTTGAGTGAAATAAGTGAGTTATGAAAAAAAAAATAAAAAAGAAAAAAAAAGATGAAAAAGTTTTAGTGAATAAGGGCCTACAAAACTATGAAGATCAAGAAATATTATGAAGAAAAGTTCAAAAAAACGTTCCAATCATTGAAGACTCAAGATGAAGAAATTCAAGAATATGGCGAAATTTCCAAGTTATTATTATTGTAAGTTTTTTTCTAGGTTATTTTTTCATATGTATGTTCGAGAATTTATCCAAAAATAGCTTTACGTTAAGAAATATTTATGGGGATGGATTCGGAGGGATGTATAAAAGGAATGTTGTTCAAAATATATGATAAACGTTTATGAGGATTGTACGTATTTAGGACTAGTAGGTAATTAGGATTTAGACACAAATACATGCATGGAGGTGACACATAATTAGTGGGTTCAATTTAGATTGTTTTGTGTGATATTGCGGGCATGGTTCTATGTGATGTAATAAAAAAATAAACTTTTGCTTGAGGGAAAACAAAAGACAAGTATGGGGTATTTTGACATTGTCATATTTATACATAATTTTAGGCATTATTTTAATACATTTTGAGTTGTATTTTGGTCAAATGCATAGATATATGGTACTTATTAAGTTAAATTACATTTTGTAGCAAAAAAGGACAATCTTGAAGAAAAAGGACCATAAATGAAAAAATATGGAATCTAGAAGGACTAGAGTTGAAGCCGGGAGTTTAATGGAGCTTAAAAGGAAGAAAATTCATGCAAGAAGACTTCCCACGACGTGGCTTCAAAGTATCACAGCGTGGTGATAAGAAAGATCTTGATGATATGTGCAAATTAGAAGCTCATGTTGTGAGCCTTAACTATTCACATCATTAGATTAAAAGTTCTTGAAGATTACAATGTAGAGTACAAGTTTCCTATCTAAAGAGGGATTTCTACTGGACTCTTGACGTGAGCACTATAATCTCATGACATGAGGAGCGATATTAGGAAACTATATATATTCTTTGATATATTGACAAGAAAAAGAGGAGAGAGATATATTTTGAGGGTTTCAATCGATTTCAGAGACCGAAAAGTGCGAAAACAACCGTTGGAAAGAGAAGAAGATTAAAGATTAAGAGTTTGAAGATTACACGTTACATTCGGTTTTCATTAGATTAATCATGTATGTTTCTTATGTGTTTTTGTGTTTATTTTCTCCCATGAACAGCTAAATCATTAGGATGTCGTTTAGTGTAAATGAACCCTAATAATATGTGTTAGTTTCTTGCTTTTCATGAATTTTATGAAGTTGGTTTAAGCTTGTGTTTTAATTTATCTTTACCTAACATGTTGAAGTTATAATCTATATTGCTTTGATTCAGGTTAAGTGTATTTGAATGACCATTTTGATTGCATGAACTTGATTGCCTAGTAGTTTATGATAATTAAATTACTAGAGCTAGGATTTGCCAAATCTTGGATTAGGTAATAAAGGTAATAACTTTATTTGTGTTAAGAGCATAACTTAATCATAATTGTGTTTGGTTATTTGTGTTGATCATATATAATAATCCTATATATTTCTCACATAGCTCGATTATCTTTAATAATCAATTATGTGTTTACTTGTGTAAGATCATTACATAGTAGTTAATGAATCGGTGAAAACATTAGGAGATCGGATCAAGACTTCTAATAATATTTATATTTGTAACCAACTGACTTAATCCATGTTTAGAAACTAATCATTGGAAAAAAGGGGATTCAAAGCTAAATGAAAGTATCTTCATAACCTTGACAACAATCGTTCTTAGTTAAGTGTTTTCTTAGTTAATCAAATAGTTAAGTTAATTTGAACATGCAAAATCTAATAAAAACCCCTTCTTAGTTAATGTTTTTAGATTAATTTTTAGTAGTTATTTTATTAGCTAAATTATGTTCCTTGTGTTCGATACCCAACTTACTTTACTATATTATAAACTGACTAGGTACACTGCCTATAAGTTTATTAGTAGATAAGTTAGTTTGGTTTATAAATCTAAAATTGATAGGTATATCTTTTGCACATCTAGTTTTTGGTGATTTTGTCTGGGAACAATGATTTCAGTTGTTAATTTAATTTCTGTAAGTTAATCGATTCTTTTTGTTGTGTTAAAACCACAAAAAGGTAATTTTCGACATTTAATAAATTTTTCTGTTTTTACAATTCTCACGACATGAGCTTTACCTCTCACGACGTGAGTCGTGCTTTTTTAGTTTTTATTTATTTTGCTTTTTAGTTCGTTTTTATATATTTTTTGTTTCAGTAATATATGACCAGGGGATCACAGCTTCCTATCATACCACCATTCGAAGACAACTGTAACTTCGGAAGGTCGTAACTTTTGCATACGAACTCCGTTTTTAACGTTCTTTATATCCACGTATAGGTATTTACGAGCACTACAACTCTCTTTTAGACTCCAATATCTAATTCTAAGTCTATTTTAAATTCCTTTTATTATAGAGATTTATAGTGTTCGGTTTATCATAACTTCTTCATGCGAAGTCAGATTTAGATGTTCTCTATAGTTTTGGAATCGTATGGACGTATACTTTCAGTTGTATCATAAAATATGTATGAAAGTTCTTACTTTAACATGAATTACATAGTAGGTTTATCACGTTACTAGTTTAACAAAAATCACATTACATGATTGGCATAATCGCATGTGATTGTTTTTGACCTATTTTGACTGGTGTTACATTCTCCCCCCGTTAGAATGATTTCATCCCAAAATTTATCTTGTGGATGGGGAACAGTTAATTAGTTGGGTAAAATATTTTGTATACAGCTTATCTCTTAAGGTAACTTGAGTTGGTATGCGACAGAACCAATTCTTGCTAGAATTTCAAAGGTCCTATATACCTTATGGCTCGGCACATAAGGTATATATGTTCTCTGGCCAATTGTGTGTCTTCAACTTCCCAGTGCAAAAACTACAGCTCCCAATTCAAGGTCATGAGTAGTGTAATTATTCTCATGCACCTTAAGTTGTCGTGATCTGTAGGCGATAACTTTTCCTCTTTGCATCAGCACACATCCCAATCCTTGATTTGATGCGTCGTAGTATACGACGAAATCTTATGTCCCCTTTGGAAGGGATAGGATTGGTACACTACACAACATTTGTTTCAGTTTCTGAAAAGCTGCTTCTTGTTTATCTTCCCAGTTGAACTTCATATCCTTCTGGGTTAGTGTTGTAAGTGGCTTGGCTATTTTGGTGAAATTCTCTATGAATTTACAGTAATAGCCAGAAAGTCCTAAGAATTGACGCACTTCTATTGGCGTCTTTGGTGCTTCCAATTCTTAATTTCTTATATCTTGGAGGGTTGGACATGAATCCCTTTGTTGTTAACTACATGTTCGAAAAATTTGTACTTTTCTAATCCAAAATTCACATTCGGAGAATTTGGCGTACAACTTTTCTTTTCTTGGTAGTTCCAAGATTATTTGAAAGTGTTGACCGTGTTCTTCCTTGGTTCGTGAATATATCAATATATCATCGATAATACTATCACGAATTTATCCAAGTACGGTTTGCAAGCACTATTCATGAGGTCCTTGAACATTGTTGGATCGTTGGTCAATCCAAAGGCATAAGTAAGAACTATGAATGACCATACCAAGTCCTAAATGTTTCTTTCGGAACATCGTCTTCTCGTACTCCGAGTTGATGGTATCCTGATCTAAGATCTATCTTTATTCTTCTAGAATCTTCATGTGTTTTAGTCTACCAAACACCATATCCAATTTTAGTTGTGCATCGGTCTAACCATAATTCAACATAGGTGATCAGTCTACGTTTAGTTGTGGTTCGGCCCATGTACAATAAAACTCGACTAAGTAGTTTGACCTAAAACCTTGCGTTGAATTCTTATCGAGGGTTTGGGTTTTCTATATTTTTGGTTTAACATGTGTTCTCATCGTGGGACTGAGTTCATACATAACTCTATATCTTTGTGTTTGTTGTATTCACAAGTGTTATTAATTATTGTTTGGTACTTCAGGTCTAGAAGGTAAGGCACGGGCCAGTCAGGACAGTCGGAGGGCAGGATCATTTTAGCATATAGCCGTTCTGAAATCCAGCAACCCAAATCGACATGTCTATCCTTGTCACCGCTCCCGTAAGTAGTCCTTTAGTAGTATAATTTAATAATACTTTTTATTTGTAGGTTAAGGGATATACCTAAACCTAACAGAGTAAGCCCTAAACTATAGTCGTGCTTTCCTAAGAAAGTACTAATTCACTATAGTTAATAGCTCTGATACCAATATGTCACACCCCGGCCGTCGGCAGAAACACCGGGCAGTGTAACGTCATTTCTCGTATCATAGTTATCAACTTCCTGAAAACACATTCATTTAAAAATACGTCAACATAAAGTTGGCGAGTCCACAGGTGTTGACTCCATATAAAAATAACACATTTTCCAAGTTCAAAAGTATAGTTTTGAAAGTATTATTTTGAGTTTCCAACGTTTAGTATATATATCCTAGGTATAATGGTTTACTTACCAAATAAGTATATACCTATAAGTCTCATATATTATAAATATAAATGTTTTTAATTCCATACAAACTAAGTTTCTACGTATAAATCTTATTTCAATTCAATACGAGTAAAACCGCTACGTATACATCTATTTCAATTCTATACAAGTAAAACCACTACGTATAAATTTATTTCAATTCTATACGAGTATGTGTGTTAGGTATAATTATCTACTTAATATACAAGTAGTACCTAGGGTATAAGTAGGGGGAAACTTATACTTAACATTAATACTTGTATAACGACGAAGTATAATGTTTCTAACAAGTTGCTACCATGAGTCTGTAATTGCGACTGTATGACTTAGTTTTATACCTCTTATTATTATTACAAGGATCACACATTTCGGTAGTACAAGGATTACATCTTGCGGTAGTAAAAGGATTACACCTTACAGTAGTACAAGGATTACACCTTGCGGTAGTACAAGGATCGCACCTTGTGGTAGTTTCCGCACGCTTTATCGACGTCGGAAGGTAGTAAATTAGGCAAGTTCGTCACCCGAATACCATTGGGTAGGAGCTAGAAACCACGGGTAGGGTTGTCACGCTCACACGTGATTAACAAATACAAGTCAGAGGACTTTCACTAAGATCCCCAAATCTTAGATGATGAATATAATAGCTCATGTAGACTTTGACGGCATTCTATAGTTCTAACAACAAAAGCATTTTCATGTCTAAAACCCTAAGTTACTAGACTATGCTTTTAAATAGTACTCCTAATTTCATAACACTTAGGCAGTATAACAACTATAACTTGAAGTAAAACCAGGTTTTATCTTGACATAAAACCAATAATAACAACATACTTTATAAATTAACATATAGAACTTCCGAATATAACTTCGGAACTATATCGTACACAACATATATATAGAATCCTAAGTATAACTCAAGATCTACATTAGTATAATAACATGCTAACAAGTTGATAATAGTTGTATATATTCAAAATATTATATTTAGAATAACTATATCCCGGTTAAATAACTATCTACGTTGATACTAATATAGACATAATAGTAACGTATATACAATATTTAGCATGTGTTTTCCCCCGAAAATATTAGAAAGTGGGGCCATGACAATCACCTTAATAGCGTGATTTTAAGTAATCTAAGCAGAAACGGTCAGCGGTACGAGGTCTTCAGGGCTCGGGAAGCGAAACGGCTTCAGCAAATAACAGAGGGAAAGAGAGAAAATAAATGGTGTAAGGAGAGAGGAGGCTGGAATTGCTATTTATAGGCTGATTTTTGGCCTCTCACAATGTGAGAATGATAGATTCACGTCGTGAGCTAAGGCAAGAGTCATCCCGTAGCTTTAACGCGTGTTTTCTAGCCCCGATTCGTGTCCTACAGCGTCCTCACGTCGTGAGAAAACCTAGCTCACGTTGTGAGCTTTTGGGTTATCGTTCCATAGACTTCTAGATGCAAAATGAGGCGGTTTGACTCCTCACATCGTGAGTTTTTAGGCTCACATTGTGAGTCTAGTCAGATTAGGGTTTCTGATACGTGTCGTGCTCTCAGACAACTGTAACTTCGGAAGGTCGTAACTTTTGCATACGAACTCCGTTTTTAATGTTCTTTATATCCACGTATAGGTATTTACGAGCACTACAACTCTCTTTTAGACTCCAATATCTAATTCTAAGTCTATTTTAAATTCCTTTTATTATAGAGATTTATAGTGTTCGGTTTATCATAACTTCTTCATGCGAAGTCAGATTTAGACGTTCTCTATAGTTTTGGAATCGTATGGACGTATACTTTCAGTTGTATCATAAAATATGTATGAAAGTTCTTACTTTAACATGAATTACATAGTAGGTTTATCACGTTACTAGTTTAACAAAAATCACATTACATGATTGGCATAATCGCATGTGATTGTTTTTGACCTATTTTGACTGGTGTTACATTCTCCCCTCGTTAGAATGATTTCATCCCAAAATTTATCTTGTGGATGGCGAACAGTTAATTAGTTGCGTAAAATATTTTGTATACGGCTTATCTCTTAAGGTAACTTGAGTTGGTATGCGACAGAACCAATTCTTGCTAGAATTTCAAAGGTCCTATATACTGTGGGTTTAGTTTCCCTTGTTTCCCGAATCGAATCACGGTTTTCCAAGGAGAGATCTTTAACATTACTTTATCTCAAACTTGGAATTCTAAAGGCTTACGTCTTACATCAGCATAGCTCTTCTGACGATCACGTGCTGCCTTTAATCGATCCTTAATTTGCAGCCTTACGAGTTGTCTCGTGGGTTATTTATGGCTCGGCACATAAGGTATATATGTTCTCTGGCCAATTGTGTGTCTCCAACTTCCCAGTGCAAAAACTACAGCTCCCAATTCAAGGTCATGAGTAGTGTAATTATTCTCATGCACCTTAAGTTGTCGTGATCTGTAGGCGATAACTTTTCCTCTTTGCATCAGCACACATCCCAATCCTTGATTTGATGCGTCGTAGTATACGACGAAATCTTATGGCCCCTTTGGAAGGGATAGGATTGGTACACTACACAACATTTGTTTCAGTTTCTGAAAAGCTGCTTCTTGTTTATCTTCCCAGTTCAACTTCATATCCTTCTGGGTTAGTGTTGTAAGTGGCTTGGCTATTTTGGTGAAATTCTCTATGAATTTACAGTAATAGCCAGAAAGTCCTAAGAATTGACGCACTTCTATTGGCGTCTTTGGTGCTTCCAATTCTTAATTTCTTATATCTTGGAGGGTTGGACATGAATCCCTTTGTTGTTAACTACATGTTCTAAAAATTTGTACTTCTCTAATCCAAAATTCACATTCGGAGAATTTGGCGTACAACTTTTCTTTTCTTGGTAGTTCTAAGATTATTTGAAAGTGTTGACCGTGTTCTTCCTTGGTTCGTGAATATATCAATATATCATCGATAATACTATCACGAATTTATCCAAGTACGGTTTGCAAGCACTATTCATGAGGTCAATGAACATTGTTGGATCGTTGGTCAATCCAATGGCATAAGTAAGAACTATGAATGACCATACCGAGTCCTAAATGTTTTTTTCGGAACATCGTCTTCTCGTACTCCGAGTTGATGGTATCCTGATCTGAGATCTATCTTTAATCTTCTAGAATCTTCATGTGTTTTAGTCTACCAAACACCATATCCAATTTTAGTTGTGCATCGGTCTAACCATAATTAAACATAGGTGATCAGTCTACGTTTAGTTGTGGTTCGGCCCATGTACAATAAAACTCGACTAAGTAGTTTGACCTAAATCCTTGCGTTGAATTCTTATCGAGGGTTTGGGTTTTCTATATTTTTGGTTTATACATGTGTTCTCATCGTAGGACTGAGTTCATACATCACTCTATATCTTTGTGTTTGTTGTATTCACAAGTATTATTAATTATTGTTTGTTACTTCGGGTCTAGATGATAAGGCACCGGCCAGTCAGGACAGTCGGAGGGCAGGATCATTTTAGCATATAGTCGTTCTGAAATCCAGCAACCCAAATCGACATGTCTATCCTTGTCACCGCTCCCGTAAGTAGTCCTTTAGTAGTATAATTTAATAATACTTTTTATTTGTAGGTTAAGGGATATACCTAAACCTAACAGAGTAAGCCCTAAACTATAGTCGTGCTTTCCTAAGAAAGTACTAATTCATTATAGTTAATAGCTCTGAAACCAATCTGTCACACCCCGGCCGTCGGCAGAAACACTGGGCAGTGTAACGTCATTGCTCGTATCATAGTTATCAACTTCCTGAAAACACATGCATTTAAAAATACGTCAAGATAAAGTTGGCGAGTCCACAGGTGTTGACTCCATATAAAAATAACACATTTTCCAAGTTCAAAAGTATAGTTTTGAAAGTATTATTTTGAGTTTCCAACGTTTAGTATATATATCCTAGGTATAATGGTTTACTTACCAAATAAGTATATATCTATAAGTCTCATATATTATAAATATAAATGTTTTTAATTCCATACAAACTAAGTTGCTACGTATAAATCTTATTTCAATTCTATACGAGTAAAACCGCTACGTATAAATCTATTTCAATTCTATACGAGTAAAACCACTACGTATAATTCTATTTCAATTCTATACGAGTATGTGCGTTAGGTATAATTATCTACTTAATATACAAGTAGTACCTTGGGTATAAGTAGGGGGAAACTGATACTTAACATTAATACTTGTATAACGACGAAGTATAATGTTTCTAACAAGTTGCTACCATGAGTCTGTAACTGTGACTGTATGACTTAGTTTTATACCTCTTATTATTATTACAAGGATCACACATTTCGGTAGTACAAGGATTACACCTTGCGGTAGTACAAGGATTACACCTTGCGGTAGTACAAGGATCACACCTTGCGGTAGTTTCCGCATGCTTTATCGACGTCGGAAGGTAGTAAATTAGGCAAGTTCGTCACCCGAATACCATTGGGTTGGAGCTAGCAACTCCGGGTGGGGTTGTCACGCTCACACGGGATTAACAAATACAGGTCAGAGGACTTTCACTAAGATCCCCAATCTTAGATGATGAATACAGCAGCTCATGTAGACTTTGACGGCATTCTATAGTTCTAACTGATGGGTTTTGGTCATAAGAACATCCTACGTGCTCATACAAACCCTAATGCTTGGATCTAGGTTTCTCCATTGTACATGCAATTTATCCACGACTATAAACCCTAGATCTAGCATATGATAATCAATATAACGTATAATTAGGGTTTAGATCATACCTTGATTGTTATATAACAATAACAATCTCAAATCCTTCTTGTATTGACTTTAGAAAGCTTAGAGTCACAAATGTCACTCCTCTAATGGTTCACAAACACCAAGAGCAAGAGGATGAAGAGGAGATGAGAAGGAGGCTGCCCAAAACGTGTGGAAACCCTAGAAGGAAGCTTGTTCATGTTTTTGGGGCATAAGGGCTCTGTATATATTGAGGCTATTAGGATTATCTAACAAGGAAACCCTAATTTGGATGCTTAAGCCCTAAGCAACCCATGGACTCCTTTCCTTAAGGGCCTTCGACGATTTCTAATGGGTTTGTCAATAAACATTTCTTGACAAACAAATATTCAAGAGTTAGTGTAGTTTTTATCAAAACACTTCATAAATTGGTCCTAGTTGGTCTTTGTCTTATCCAAGGCATCACAAATTTTCACATTTGATGAATGTTATAAACCTTCTTTATACTTATCACTCAATGTCACAATCTTAACTCTAAGACTTGTTTTGGAACGAAGTATGATTGACCTTTTGATTTAACCATTTCTTCAATTCTTGATTCCTCTTCTTAAACATACAATTGTACTAAGACTCACTTAGAGGATCAATTGAGATATGGTTCTTAATCATTAAGACCTATCATAAAGCATAAAAGGTACTCTCCCTTCTTCTTAGAATGGAGAAACTTTTATCTTTCTGCCTATTTGACTCTTCTTATTCGTTCTGCTATTGATTTAAACTTTTTCAATCAATTCAAAATTACACTTAATCTTATAAGTATAATCATATTTACTAAACCTTTAGTAAATCATGACGAATACCTTTGTTACTCTTATGGTGGACTTGATCAACACGCAACTTTGTGTACTCGATCTCCTAGTCCTTCACTTGACACTTTGTCAATGAATTAGTCTAATTTCCAAATATGAAATTTCTCATTCATCGTGCAACCAAGTTGCATGATTCCAAGTTTCTGTCCAATTGAAACTTGGGCGATGAGAAACTTTCCCTATTTGGTAAATTTTCGACATTTCCATAATTAAGAATCAAATCCATTATTGCTAATAATAGAAACATTCAAACATCAATTTTTCATACAAGCCATTGCAAGGATAAATCAAAAAATTATTTTATTGCGGAAAAAATTTGTCCTTACAATGCAATTCATTGAAAAACTATGCTAATACATATTTCTTAGCAATCTAATTCTAACTCTAAGTAGTAGCTCAAGAATCTAATCTTCAAGTAATGCGATCGAAATCCATTCCTTCTCGGTTAGATTCTGCTCACTTCTTCCCTTAAGCTTCCTCTCCTTTCTTTGATCCTACCAAACATCAATTGTAATTTTATCATATTATGTATTAAGAATCTAGAATAGGAGCTTAAAAGAGTTAGAAAAGGGATTTTACCTAAGGCAGGGCCATACGTTTTGACTCTCCCATCTCTTAGATCTCTTAGGTAAATAGGGCAGCTTCGTCTCCAATACCCCTTTTCTTGGCAATAAAAGCAAATTGACTCTTTTGGAACAAGACATGGAACTACTTCAGACATTGCCTTTCTCTTATGATCAAACTTTTTGATCATAGCATGTCTTTCGTTGCCATTGTCTATATCCATAGAGGTCTTGAAAGCATATTCACCAATCAACTTTGCTTTTCTATTGCGCCAAACCATTGTTGATTCAGCAGCAATAAGCATATAGGTGAGAACCCAATCAGCAGCTATGTCCTCACAGACAACGGATCCCAACATTCTTAACCTATCAATGTGTGACATCATGCCTAGGACGTGTGCACACACTGACTTTCCCTCTTCATGTTTACTTGCCAAAAGGGCTTGAGTGAGCTTGAACTTTTCAAGCCTTCGAACTTGTGGGTTAGGGAGAATAATTGGAGGAGGTGGAGGAAGTGAAGCATGATTTCTTGTTCCTCGATCAAATCGTGGAATATCATCTTCATGTGGAAAGCTTGTTCCGCGGGATTTGGGAAGACCATAGCTGTCGTACTTAGACATCTACAAAACGAGAGAAAACAAATTCAAGTTAGTTGATTGATTGAGTCCTTAGTAAATCATCCAAATGAGATACTAAGGCTAGGACCCAACACAATACGCTACAACCTAGAAAAGGATGTCGTAATCTATTTGCAGAATATTTGGAGGTAAGTGAATGACGATTCACTAATTTCCACCACGAAAAACGAAATAGAAATTTAAGTTTTAAATCTATGAAAACTCCTAGATCCTTTGAGATTCATTGAACATTTCAATGGCATGTTTAAATCTCGATATGCCCCTCTTGTTTGTGACTGGGATGCCGAGAATCACAAAGCGGGTGTGAATAACCATGCAAACTTACATGGTGCCCTCACATGTTACAGTCACCTATCTGATGTGCCGGTAAACCACACACGCTCCACCGAACTATGACAAACATTGAGTCACCCTTTACTACCTTTATTCAGAACCATTTAGTGTGCCGGTAAATCACACACGCTCCACTAACATCTTTGCTAGGGTACAAAGTGTACTTTCATGGAATTGCATCAATTCACTTTTGCCTAACTAACTAAGATTGGGAATTTGTAAAACATTTAGTTACTTTTGTACTTCATTATACTTATAATGCAAGGTTTTGTCCTATCCTACCGTTTAGCTAACGACCCTCCACTAGTCAAGAGTGCGGTGGGTAAGAATGGATACCCATTCAATCGCCATTTTATAGGCAATTTCCTTAAACACCCCTTATAGACCAGCTTCGTGAATGAGGCTTACTAACGGTAAGACTGACGTTTACTCGTACATATATATAATGTTAGACTTTTAATGTTATATATAGTATAGGGTGTATTTTACACTTTTAAAATACTAGGTGGTTTAATTTAACAATTATACTTTTATTTAAATTGTAAACCAAAGCTTTTATGGATTTATTAAACCTCTTTTAATTATACACCTTAATTAATTAATAATACCATAAGGGTGTGGTTTGAACTTTTCAAATATTAGGGTTTTAGAATTTAACATTTCTAAATTAAACCTTTAATCAACTTTTAAATTCCAAAACTTGAGGGCAAGTTTTGAAACATTTCAAAACATTTAGGTTTAGAATTTAAATATACATCAAAATTAAACTTTTAATCGAAATTTAAATTCCAAAACTTGAGGGCAAGTTTTGAAACCTTTTCAAAACATTAGGGTTTCAACTATTTAAATTTCAAAACCAACCTTTTGAGTTTAAATTTAAACTATAAAACCTAAAGGGGAAAATTAAAACTTTTCATAACACAAGGATCAAATAACAAATAATATAAATTAAACAATTAATTTCATTATTATCTATATTCGACCTAATTTCAATTTCTTGCAAAATAAGTTACCCAATTAATACAAATAATCCAATCTTTATCATATAAGGAAATTATTATCTAATCAATTGGTAATTATCTTGTGTTCTGGCAAGGATATTCTTTAAGAAAAAATAAAATTTGTATTTTATAGGTTTAAAACGAATATGGTAATAATCCTTAAGCAAAGCAGCAACAAAATCCAAAGTTTCCTCTGTCTGACGCTCCGACTCGCCGAGTCACACTTTGGAACTCGGCGAGTAGGGCTGACTCGCCGAGTCAGGTCGAATAGTAAGCCATATTTCGTTTTTCAGTTACATAATGCATCAATACAATAGAAATCAATCTAGGCTCTGATACCACTGATGGGTTTTGGTCATAAGAAGATCCTATGTGCTCATACAAACCCTAATGCTTGGATCTAGGTTTCTCTATTGTACATGCAATTTATCCAAGACTATAAACCCTAGATCTAGCATATGATAATCAATATAACATATAATTAGGGTTTAGATCATACCTTGATTGTTATATAGCAATAAAAATCTCAAATCCTTCTTGTATTAACTTTAGAAAGCTTAGAGTCACAAATGTCATTCCTCTAATGGTTCACAAACACCAAGAGCAAGAGGATGAAGAGGAGAAGAGGAGGCTGCCCAAAATGTGTGGAAACCCTAGAAGGAAGATTGTTCACGTTTTTGGGGCATAAGGGCTCTATATATAGTGAGGCTATTAGGGTTATCTAACAAGGAAACCCTAATTTGGATGCTTAAGCCCTAAGCAACCCATGGACTCCTTTCCTTAAGGGCCTTGGACGATTTCTAATGGGTTTCCCCATAGAATTCATCCACCCTTATAATATAAGGCAATCCATAGCTCAAATGCATTTATCTTATAATTACAATTCTAGTCCCTTAAGTTTAATTAATCTCTTTTAGTCACAAACTTAATTCTTATTAATTCTTGACTAATATTAATTAAACAATATGATTTCTCCTTTAATATATTATTCCCACAATATATTAATAAATCATATTTAATCCTTTATCTCCATAATTCATCCTATCAAGTTGCTTTGGTGAAGGCAACCCAAAAGGACCATGCACCATCGGGTCAAGTACATACCAAAATAGTTATGGACTTAGACACTAATCCAACACTAACAACAAAAGCATTTTCATGTCTAAAACCCTAAGTTACTAGACTATGCTTTTAAACAGTACTCCTAATTTCATAACATTTAGGCAGTATAACAACTATAACTTCAAGTAAAACCAGGTTTTATCTTGACATAAAACCAATAATAACAACATACTTTATAAATTAACATATAAAACTTCCGAATATAACTTCGGAACTATATCGTACACAACATATATATAGAATCCTAAGTATAACTCAAGATCTACATTAGTATAATAACATGCTAACAAGTTGATAATAGTTGTATATGTTCAAAATATTATATTTAGAATAACTATATCCCGGTTAAATAACTATATACGTTGATACTAATATAGACATAATAGTAACGTATATACAATATTTAGCATGTGTTTTCCCCTGAAAATATTAGAAAGTGGGGTCGTGAAACTCACCTTAATAGCGTGATTTTACATAATCTAAGCAGAAACGGTCAGCGGTACGAGGTTGTCGGGGCTCGGGAAGCGAAACGGCTTTAGCAAATGAGAGAGGAAAAGAGAGAAAATAAATGGTGTAAGGAGAGAGGAGGCTGGAATTGCTATTTATAGGCTGATTTTTGGCCTCTCATGACGTGAGAATGATAGATTCACGTCGTGAGCTATGGCAAGAGTCATCCCGTAGCTTTAACGCGTGTTTTCTAGCCCCAATTCATGTCCTACAGCGTCCTCACGTCGTGAGAAAACCTAGCTCACGTTGTGAGCTTTTGGTTTATCGTTCCGTAGACTTTTAGATGCAAAATGAGGCGGTTTGACTCCTCACGTCGTCAGTTTTTAGGCTCACGTCGTGAGTCCAATCAGATTAGGGTTTCTGATACGTGTCGTGCTCTCAGACAACTGTAACTTCGGAAGGTCGTAACTTTTGCATACGAACTCCGTTTTTGACGTTATTTATATCCACGCATAGGTATTTACGAGCACTACAACTCTCTTTTAGACCCCAATATCTAATTCTAAGTCTATTTTAAATTCCTTTTATTATAGAGATTTATAGTGTTCGGTTTATCATAACTTCTTCATGCGAAGTCAGATTTAGACGTTCTCTATATTTTTGGAATCGTATGGACGTATACTTTGAGTTGTATCATAACATATGTTTTAAAGTTCATACTTTAACATGAATTACATAGTAAGTTTATCATGTTTCTAGTTTAACAAAAATCACATTACATGATTAACATAATCGTATGTGATTGTTTTTGACCTATTTTGACTGGTGTTACATTCTCCCCCCGTTAGAATGATTTCATCCCAAAATTTATCTTGTGGATGGGGAACAGTTAATTAGTTGGGTAAAATATTTTGTATACAGCTTATCTCTTAAGGTAACTTGAGTTGGTATGCGACAGAACCAATTCTTGCTAGAATTTCAAAGGTCCTATATACTGTGGGTTTAGTTTCCCTTGTTTCCCGAATCAAATCATGGTTTTCCAACGAGAGACCTTTAATATTACTTTATCTCAAGCGTGGAATTTATAAGGCTTACGTCTTAGGTCAGCGTAGCTCTTCTGACGATCACGTGCTGCCTTTAATCGATCCTTAATTTGCAGCCTTACGAGTTGTCTCGTGGGTTATTTATGGCTCGGCACATAAGGTATATATGTTCTCTGGCCAATTGTGTATCTCCAACTTCCCAGTGCAAAAACTACAACTCCCAAGTCAAGGTCATGAGTAGTGTAATTATTCTCATGCACCTTAAGTTGTCGTGATTTGTAGGCGATAACTTTTTCTCTTTGCTTCAGCACACATCCCAATCCTTGATTTGATGCGTCGTAGTATACGACGAAATCTTATGTCTCCTTTGGAAGGGATAGGATTGGTACACTACACAACATTTGTTTCAGTTTCTGAAATGCTGCTTCTTGTTTATCTTCCCAGTTGAACTTCATATCCTTTTGGGTTAGTGTTGTAAGTGGCTTGGCTATTTTGGTGATATTCTCTTTGAATTTACAGTATTAGCCAGAAAGTCCTAAGAATTGACGCACTTCTATTGGCGTCTTTGGTGCTTCCAATTCTTAATTGCTTATATCTTGGAGGGTTGGACATGAATCCCTTTGTTGTTAACTACATGTTCTAAAAATTTGTACTTCTCTAATCCAAAATTCACATTCGGAGAATTTGGCGTACAACTTTTCTTTTCTTGGTAGTTCCAAGATTATTTGAAAGTGTTGATCGTGTTCTTCCTTGGTTCGTGAATATATCAATATATCATCGATAATACTATCACAAATTTATCCAAGTACGGTTTGCAAGCACTATTCATGAGGTCCTTGAACATTGTTGGATCATTGGTCAATCCAAAGGCATAAGTAAGAACTATGAATGACCATACCGACTCCTAAATGTTATTTTCGGAACATCGTCTTCTCGTACTCCGAGTTGATGGTATCCTGATCTGAGATCTATCTTTAATCTTCTAGAATCTTCATGTGTTTTAGTCTACCAAACACCATATCCAATTTTAGTTGTGCATCGGTCTAACCATAATTAAACATAGGTGTGTTGGATTAATGTCTAAGTCCATAACTATATTTGGTATGTACTTGACCCGACCCGGCATGGTCCATTTGGGTTGCACTTCACCAACACAATTATATGGATAATCTTTTGAGAATAGTATGTTTATGATTAATATTAATATATTATAAGTTCTAATATATTAATATGGAATCATATTATTTAATTAGTATTGATCAAGAATTAATTTATAATTAATTAAGTGATCAAAAGGAACTAATTAAATATGGACTCTTATATATATGGAATGGGCCAAGTTCATTTAGGTTGGGCTAAGCTTTCATGGATAGTCCATGGAGTGTTTAACCCATGGATCCTAGGAAATGATAGGTCATGGGTATTAGGGTTTAACCCTAATCCTCCATACTATATAAAGATGTCCTTGGTTGGTGAAATGGGAACTAGTGTGGATACACTAAGAGGGCTAGCCGATTTCACTATGAGAGAACCAAGTATTCATATTCTCTAAAATCTTCCAAGGTGTCTTGGTGATTTGTGATTCCATTTGAGGCTTCCACACTATTGGGGCTAAGCTCTTAAACCTTGAAGACATCAAGCTACATCAAAAGAGGTATGTATTCTATCTTGCTAAGTCATTGTTTTGTATGCTAGATTAGGATAATACCTTGGAAGTTCTTATTTGCATGTATAATAGAGAAAACATAGATCCAAGGTATTTAGGGTTGCATGTACACTTAGGAGTGTTAGAATGCTCAAAACCCAACATTGGTATCAGAGCCTAGGCTTGTTTTCTTGTTATACTTGCAAAAACTGCTTAAAAAATCGAAACAGTTGTTGTCTGATCATCAGACTCGGCGAGTCCATCAGGAGACTCGGCGAGTCCATGCCTAAAAAATGATCAAATCGATCCAACTCGCCGAGTTGGTTCATGCACTCGACGAGTTGGACCCCCAGACAGCATAAATTCGACTTTTTTGGCTGGAATTGGACTAGGAACATTACCCAAAGATGTTTTGGACTTATAAACTTGTTTTTTGATGTGGTAATGTTCATGCTAATCCAATTTTAAAGATAATTTTCAATAGACTCATGTTTTGTATTAGTTTAAAGTCTTACTCTAATTACATGGAAAAGTTTGATTTGAATTATCTTGTTTATATGAGTTGCTTAGATTAATAGAAGTTATGTGAAATTATTGTTTTCAATCCAAATTAATCTAAGAGTTGATTCTAAAATGTGTTTTTGTAACTTGTCCTCAAGTTATATGAAAAGTCACATTTAAGTTTCATAAAACTCATAAAAGTTGGCAATGGTTACAAAAGATGAAGAGTCTTGTCCTTAAGTTATGGAGGTTCAAGAGTCACTTCATTAATAAATAAATAAATAAAGTGTAACCTTAATTAATTTCATAAGTTATAATATAAAGAAAAGTTAATTCTTTTATTAGTTTAAAGTCTTCCATAACTTGTCCTCAAGTTATGGAACTTGAAGAGTTTTTGGATTAAAACTACTTTAAACACATAAGTTATGGGATTAATTAGTTTTGAATAGTTTCAAAACTTGCCCTCAAGTTTTGGAATTTGAAAAGTTTTCTCTTATGAATACTTTAATTCCAAGTTAGCCCTTATAATTTTAAAAGTTAAAATTCAACCCTTATACTTTATAATATTATAAGTTAATAATAATATATATATATATATATATATATATATATATATATATATATATATGTATAAGAGTAAAGTCAGTCTTACCGCTAGTACGCCTCATTCACGAAGCCGGTCTATAAGGTGGGTATAAGGTTGTTGCCTATAAAATGGCAACTTAATGGGTGTCCACTCTCACCCACCGCTTGCTTGACCGGTGGAGGGTCGTTAGCCGAACAGGTTTTGACAGGACTATAATTCTCCCTTCATTAAAAGTATTAATGATAAATACTAAGTAACTAAACTCTTAATAATACCCAATCTTAGTTACTTAGGAAAATGTGAATAAGGTGTTAATCAATGAAATTACACTTTACACTTTGTCTAAGTCGTTAGTGGAGCGTGTGCGGTTAACCGGCACACTAACCTGGACTTAACAAGGTAGGTAAAGGGTGACTTAATATTTATCATAGTATCGATCGAGCGTGTGTTGTTTACCGGCACATCGATTAAGGGGTAAACATTTAAGGGTACCAAGTAATTTGCATGGTTACTTCACACCTTGTTTTGTGATCCTCGGCATCCCAGTCACAAAACCTGAAGGGCACACTCGAGATTGAAACATGCCATTGAACAGTTCAATGAATCTCAAAGATCTAGGAGTTTCAAAACCAATTAAAAAAACCTAATTATTATTTCGTTTTTCATGGTGGAAATTGGGGAATCGTCATTCACCTACCTTCAAATATTTTATAGCTTGGATTACGGCATACCTCTTCTAAGTTATAAAATAGTTTGTTGGGTCCTAGCCTTAATATTTCATATTGGGTGTCATATTAAGGACTTA
This sequence comes from Lactuca serriola, assembly GCF_051521515.1. Lineage (NCBI taxonomy): Eukaryota > Viridiplantae > Streptophyta > Magnoliopsida > Asterales > Asteraceae > Lactuca > Lactuca serriola. The sequence goes on along the minus strand of NC_136412.1, from coordinate 175,696,243 downwards.
AGATCAACAATCTTGAATATCTACCAAAAGATGTCTGGTTTAGACATATATGATCTTCCTAAATCTCTTGAAACAAGCTTTCCTAAATGAAGATGATGTCCTATGGAAATCATACTTCATTCACCTCCTCCAATTATTCTCCCTAACCCACAAGTTCTTGGAAAAGTTTAAGGTCACTCAGGCCCTATTGGCAAGGCAAGGTCTAGGTGTGGTCACATCTTGGAGATGTAGTCACATATTGACAAGCCGAGAGAGTTGGGTGTCAAAGTCTTGAGAAAGTTGGTGGTTCAATCACTTTCTAAGTCACATAGTGAGTTCCTTTGACAATAGTGACACAGGAAATCCAGAAAAGCATTCTCTTCCCAATGGAAAGGGATTGGCCATAGTCAACTCGGTTGACCAAATGGTAAAGAGAAAAGCTAAGTCTGTGATAGTCTCGTGTACCATTATCAAAGGGTCCATATGTTTATATTGCCAAAGGAAGGGGCATTGGTTGCGAAGCTGCCAAATTTACCTAAGGATGTTAAAGTCAATAAGTTTGACTCTACTTCAGGTAAAGTCCACTATCTAACTCTGCTAAGTTTCTAATCTGAGATTCTTGATACATGATGTGGCTGGGTCACATGTTGATGTTGAAGAATCAAAGAAAAAGTGAAGAAACTTAAAGATAGAATATGCTGAATGTGATCGCGTAGATGGATTTCTATCGCATGGTTTGAAGATCGGATTCTTGAGCTACTTCTTAGGAGTTATGAGATATTGCTTAGGAATAGATAACAACAAGTTTTCATATGGATTTTAAGGATACGTTTTTCCGCAAAGTTTTAAAATAAAAGAAAAAATTTTGATTTTATTTATATCCTTACGATGACATTTGAGGAAAAATTGTTGCTTATATGATTCCATTAATAGCAAGAGTGGAAATATGAAATTGATTCTTTCATTTGTGGTAATGTCTAAATTTACCAAATAAGGAAAGATTCTCATCACCCAAGTTTCTATTGGACCGAAACTTGGAACATGCAAGTTGTATAGCATGATGAATGAGAATGTTCAAGTATTGGAAAATTAAGACTAATTACTCGTTCACATTGATGTGTGAGTCAAGTAAAGGACTAAGGGATCGAGTACACATTCTTGTGCACTGATTAAGTCCACCACAAAAGGTTGATAAGATTACTCGTCATAGTTTACTAAAGCTCAGTAAACATGATTGTACTTACAAGCTTAAGTGTAACTCTGAGACATTGGAAAAGGTTCCAATCTATGGCAGAGCGAATAAGAAGAATCAAATTAGGCAGAAGGATAAAAGTTTCTCAAATCTGAAAAGATGGGAGAGTACTTTAGTATCAGTTTTGTGATCATCTTAATGATTAAGAAACCATATCAAAATTAGTTCTCTAAGGAAAATCTTAGTGCATTCTTGTGACTACGAAGAGGAACTTGAATTGTTGAAACGGTTAAATCAAGAAGATGAGTCACACTTCGTTCCAATACAAGTCTTAGAGTCATACTCCAAGATTGTAACTTGAGTGACATGTCTCAAAGAAGGTTTAAAACACTTGTCAAATGTAAGAGTAAAAGTTTTCTACTCTTGTACATTTGAAATTGGTAAGTTGTGATGATTTGGATAAAACAAAGACCAACTTAGGCCAATTTTGTGAAGTGTTTGTCTTGGTTAGAATCCACACTATCTCTTGGATGTTTGACAAGGGAGTCTTATAGGTCAAGAGGACAGTGGGAGTCTTTAAAGTCTTGAAAGTCTCAAGAACTAATCAAGAATGAAACCTGAAGTTCTTCACTAGCACAAGACTTGAGGTTTATAACCTATTGTGTTGACATATTATGTGCCCATTCCTGTTAAAGTTGGCTTTGCATATGAGTTCTTAGAGTTCTCAATTTGTTGCACAACAACTTGGAAGCAATGGCAGGCCCTTGAGCTACCAGGTGGCAAGAAATTAAGATTGAGTTCAGTCCATATGAGTTTGGATTTGTCATTATCCTTTTCTTGTGACTATGGTTTTGACAATTCACATGGATAAGAACATATACACCATTAAATCTAAGTGTCATAAGGTTTCTCTCCGATTCATGAAAATGAAGGTGAGGAAACACTTTCACTAAGTAGAATTTAACTAGATAGCAATTGTGATATTTGCATTCTCAAAGTCGTTAGCGGAGCGTGTGTGGTTTACCGGCACACTAACCTGGACTTGTGAGAAGTGACAAAAAGGTCTAACCATTATGATTACGGCATCCCTCTTCATAATTGTTTAGACACACAAATGTTCTATCTAAGGGAAGGTGTATGATTTTGATAAAGTTTTATCAATCTATTATCAGAAATCTGAACTTTGGTAAGAAAGTCAGCTGATTTCTGAGTACATGTCAAAGCTAGTGGGAGCATAAGTGTTATGCTAATAATCATCATGTTAGTGGGAGCATGATAATTATGATAAAGTATTACAAGTTAGCAATGTTAATTATAGAAAACAAAAGTTTCAATTGGGAAAGAGTTGTTTTGCTATAATTAAGGGAAAGGAAATTATACTTCATCTCAAATATATAAGCTTAGATTGTCTCCCACTTGGATAAGTCTAGTAACTATAGTTGCAAGTATAACTTCAGGAACCGATCAGTAATCGTAGCTCTTTAAACTCTGTTGAACTAGAACGCGCCATTTAAGATAAGTGATCATATAATCCTCTGTTCTAGATATCAGTCGGACAAATACATGGAACATTGTCTTGCTTATTGTCCAGCATTTGTTTCCCGATTTCCGATTTGTTTGACATAGAACTCAACTGAACACATCAATTTAGTTCTGAACGGGCCCGGCACATAGGTCAAAACAAAATCATCGAGGGGCCCAGATATTAGCTTCTAGTCTAAGAAGGAACAGATAAACTTCGACTCATATGTTTGTTCTACCACTCATTAAATTACACACAAAAGCACGTTTTATAACATCGAGTTACCAATGTGTTTTCGTACAATCAATGCATAACCAACTCGTAAGTAACAAATCATATCTCTAGGTTTGAAGACTTATATGATATTACCGTCTCACGATCACTCGAGATAAAATTCCATGAAGTGATTCCAGTGAGCGTGGGTTGAGTCCAATGCTCAGAACTTATGAGCACTCATGATTGTTGTAGCCATGTCCAACACCTTAGACCTCTGCAACCAATCATGACAGTCTTGATTCATACCTACTTCCAACATATGACCGACTATGGAGGTTTGAATAATATGATATACCAAACATAATTATTCTGGAAGTCAAAACATGCAAAAGAAATATAGTAAACGATTGACAAGAGATAGCAACACTTTACTCATAAATAAAACACCTTTTATTCATCATCAAATGTCAATTACACTTTCCAAATTTCATAATTTATCTAACTACTAAAACTTATATCATCCTTCAGCCCTATGCTCCGAGCATGCTGGAGATGCTTAACCCTACTCAGTCCCTTCGTGAGGGGATCTGCTGGGTTCTCATCTGATGATACCCTCTTCGCCACGAGGATCCCTTCTTCTATTCGATGTCTGATGAAGTGATATTTTCTGTCAATGTGTCTGGATCTCCCATGATCTCTTGGTTCCTTGGCTAAGGCAACCGCACTATTGCTGTCACAGAAAATCTCCATTGGCTCTTTTATAGCTGGTATAACTCCAAGGTCTCCGATGAAGTTCTTTAGCCATATAGCCTCCTTTGCTGCCTCGCTTGCCGCTATATACTCTGATTCACAAGTAGAATCAGCCACTGTCTCCTGCTTGGAACTCTTCCAAGTGATTGCTCCTCCGTTTAAGGTAAAGACCCAGCCCGACTGAGAGCGGAAATTATCCCTATCAGTCTGGAAGCTAGCATCACTATACCCTACAACTCTCAAGTCATCACTCCCACCGAGGGTAAGGACCCAGTCCTTAGTCCTCCGTAGGTACTTGAGGATATTCTTTACCGCAGTCCAGTGTGCCTTGCCAGGGTTTGCCTGATACCTGCTAACCATGCTCAGGGTAAAGGCTACATCAGGTCGAGTACACGTCATAGCATACATGATCGATTCTACAGCCGAAGCATAAGGTATTCGACTCATTTCTGCTATCTCAGCCTCAGTACTAGGGCTTTGTGTCTTACTCAATCTGGCGTTACTCTGAATGGGTAACTCACCTTTCTTGGAGTTATGCATGTTGAATCTTTTCAACACTTTGTCCAAGTAGGTACTTTGACTAAGTCCAATTAGTCTTTTACTCCTGTTTCTCAAAATCTTTATCCCTAGGATATAGGCAGCTTCACCAAGGTCCTTCATAGCGAAACACTTCCCAAGCCAGGACTTTATTTCCTGCAAGGTTGGGATGTCATTTCCTATGAGTAGTATGTCATCCACATACAGTACCAAAAAACTGACTATGCTCCCACTAGCCTTGATATAGACGCACGATTCATCTTCACTCCTTGAAAAGCCAAATTCCTTGACTTTCTCATCAAAGCAAAGATTCCACCTGCGAGGTGCCTGTTTCAATCTATAAATGGATTTCTCGAGTTTACACACTCTATCGGGGTACTCTGTACTGACAAAACCCTCTGGCTGAACCATGTAAACATCCTCAGCCAACTTTCCATTAAGGAAAGCGGTTTTGACATCCATTTGCCATATCTCATAATCATGAAATGCAGCAATGGCTAACAGAACCCTAATAGATTTTATCTTGGCCACTGGTGAAAAGGTTTCATCATAATCAACTCCCGGAGTTTGAGAATAACCTTTTGCAACCAGTCGTGCCTTATAAGTGTGTACATTACCATCCATGTCGGTCTTCTTCTTGAAGATCCATTTGCACCCTACAGTCTTACGACCAGGTACATTCTCAACCAAGTTCCAAACTTGATTGTCATACATGGATTGTATCTCGCTATCCATAGCCTTTTTCCATTTAGCAGCCTCAGGGCCTGCCATGGCTTCCGTGTAGCTGTTAGGTTCATCTAGACCTACTAGTGTCTCATCACTAATAAGTGTCTCACCTTCCGCAGTAATATGGAAACCATAATAATGCTCAGGTGCATTCCTAACTCTCGTGGAATGCCTCAGAGGTACAGGCACATCAACTGGCTCAACAGGAGTTTCCTCCTCAAGTTGAGGGCTAGGGTTTGAAGTTCCTTCACCACTTGACTCTTGAATTTCTTCAAGATCAATTTGCCTCCCACTGTTTCCTTGGCTTATAAATTCTCTCTCTCGAAAAACTCCACTTCTTGCTACAAAGACCACATTATCACTAAGTCTGTAGAAGAGGTAACCAAAGGATTGCTGTGGGTAGCCGATGAAAATACACCTCTCGCTTCGAGGTTCGAGCTTATCATGAGTCTCGCGTCTCACGAAAGCCTCGCAACCCCAAATCTTGATGTGGTCTAGTTTAGGTACTTTACCAGTCCACATCTCGTGAGGAGTTTTGGCAACTTTCTTTGTAGGGACCAGATTAAGAATATGGGCGGCAGTCTCTAAGGCATACCCCCAGAATGAGATTGGTAGCGTAGCTCGACTCATCATGGAACGAACCATATCTAACAAGGTTCGATTACGCCTCTCAGCTACACCATTCAACTGTGGTGTCCTGGGAGGCGTCAATTGTGAGACAGTCCCACATTCCCTAAGATAGTCGAGGAACTCTGAACTAAGATACACACCACCACGATCGGATCGAAACATCTTAATGTTCCTGCCCAATTGATTCTCGACTTCCTGTTTAAATTCCTTAAACTTCTCGAAAGTCTCTGACTTATGCTTGATTAGGTAGACATATCCATATCTACTGTAATCATCAGTAAAAGTCAAATAATAACGATTAGCATCCATTGTGGCATGTTTGAATGGTCCACACACATCCGTGTGTACAAGATCCAACAAACCTTCACCCCTCTCACACGAGCCTGTGAAGGGTGACTTTGTCATTTTTCCAAGTAAGCATGATTCGCAACTATCATCTGACTTTAGGTCAAATGACTCCAAGACTCCATCCTTTTGGAGTTGGCCTATGCGTTTCTTGCTTATATGTCCAAGGCGACAATGCCATAATGATGCTTTATCCAAGTTATTATTATTAATAGAATCAATACACAAAACATTATTTCCTAATTTATCTACAACAGATACAGCTTCATACACACCATCACAAGGTAATGCTTTAAAATAAAAAAACATTATTAAAGAAAGCATCAATAGAACCAACTTCATTATTAAACGAAAAGGTAAACCCTTGTTTGTACAAAGCATGAAAGGAAATAATATTTCTTGCCATTCCTGGCGAATAACAACATTTATTCAAATCTAAATTAAACCCACTACTTAGCGATAAAGTATAAACTCCAATCTTGGTGACAGGTGAAGCTTTCCCATTCCCCATGATCAAGTTTATTCTTCCTTGCTCCACATTCTCACTTCTTCTTAGTCCCTGCAAGTCACAACAAATATGAATACCACAACCGGTATCAAAGACCCAAGATTTAGAATGGGGTGAGTTATTAGATAAGATAGTGTAAATACCTACATGGTTGGCTTTAACTTTCCCATCCTTTACATCCTGCTGGTACTTTGGGCAGTTCCGCTTCCAATGAGCCTTTTCATGGCAATAGAAGCATCCAGCCTCTTTTGGGTCAGAAGAAGGAGTGATGAAACCTTTCTTGGTTCCACTTGAAGAAGAGCCATCAAGGGTCCGACCCTTGGTACCCTTCGAAGAACTCTTCCTTTTCTTCCCTCGACTTTTCCCGATTGCCAAAACCGGAGTAGAGTTTGGAGTAGGAGTGTTAACAACCGACTTCCCCTTAAGACCTATTTATGTGGTCTTGAGAAGTCCCTGAAGTTTGCTGAGTGTGACCTCTTCCTTATTCATGTGATATGTCATGCGGAATTGATCATAGCACGATGGTAAGGAGTGCAAAATGATATCTATTGCAAGATCCTCAGGGAAGTTCACATTAAGCTTCAGCAAACGATCCACATACCTTTGCATTTTCTGCATGTGGCTCGTGACAAATTCCCCGTCCTTCATCATGGTTGTTATCATGGAGCAGATGATTTCATACCTCTCTTTTCGTGCACTTTGATGGTATCTTTCCATCAAATCTTGGTGCATTTCAAAAGGGTAGAAATCCTCATAAGACTTTTGGAGTTCCGCTGTCATCGTGGCCATCATGATTCATGCCACTTTCGTAGCATCCCTTTCATGTGCCTGAAAGTCAGCGATCTCCTGAGGAGTTGCAGTGGTCTCATCAATCTCCTTAAGCTCCTTGTCAAAGACATATTCTTTGTCCTCGTAGCGGGTAATCATCCTGATGTTTCTGATCCACTCATTGAAGTTGGATCCATCAAAGGTGACTTTCCCACACAAGTTCATAAGGGTAAAGGAGCCATTAGGATTAGAGCCAGAAGCAACATTGTTAGAAGACATCTGAAAGAAGAGAACAAGATTAGTTTAGATATTAAGAGAGTCCTTAATAAAACACCCAAATGTAATATTAAGGCTAGGATCCAATCACAATATATTATAACTTAGAAGAGGTATGTCGTAATCCAAGCTATAACATATTCGAAAGGTAGGTAAATGACGATTCACCAATTTCCACCACGAAAACCGAAACATTTAAATATTAGGTTTTTATATTGGTTCTTAGAAATTCCTAGATTCTTTGACATTCAATGAACTTTTCAAAGGCATGTTTCAATCTCGAGTGTGCCCTCCAAGTTTTGTGACTAGGATGCCAAGGATCACAAAACGAGGTGTGAAGTAACCATGCAAATCACTTGGTACCCTTAAAGTTTATCACTCAATCGATGTGCCGGTAAACCACACACGCTCCATCGATACTATAATAAACCTTAAGTCACCCTTTACCTACCTTGTTAAGTCCAAGTTAGTGTGCCGGTTAACCACACACGCTCCACCAACGACTTAAACAAAGTGTAAAGTGTAATTTCATGGATTAGCACCTTATTCACATTTTTCCTAAACTAACTAAGATTGGGAATTTAATAAAACATTTAGTTACTTTATAATATTCATCATACTTTTAATGAGAATTTGTAAGTCCTTGTCTTACCCGTTCGGCTAACGACCCTCCACCGGTCAAGCAAGCGGTGGGTGAGAGTGGACACCCATTAAGTTGCCATTTTATAGGCAACAACCTTATACCCACCTTATAGATCGGCTTCGTGAATGAGGCGTACTAGCAGTAAGACGACTTTGTTCTTATACATATATATATATATATATATATATATATATATATATATATATATATATATATATATATATAATTAAATCATAATATTATAAGTATAAGGGTTGAATTTTAACTTTTTTTAAAATTCTAAGGGTTGGAACTAAAGTTTAACTTGACTTTACTTGTTCCAAAACTTGAGGGCAAGTTTTGTAAGCTTTCAAAACTTTTCATTTCTTGTAACTTATGAGTTTAATAGAGTAATAAAATGAAGACTCTTCATTTTTCTAACTCTTGTGTTCTTTTAATGGTTTTTTAACTCAAGTGGCTTTTGGTTTTCAATAACTTGAGGACAAGTTATGGACTCCATTAAAACACATTATGATCAAGAATTAAACTACCACATAGGTTACAAATAATTCCTATGATCATCTAAACATCATAAGATCAAGAACATGAACATAAGTACTTTCATGAATCAAAACTACACTTAAAACTTTGTAATTTTGATAACTAGTTGTTGTACATGAATTAGCAAGACATTACACCAACTAAAACAAGTTTTCAAGTACCAAAACAGTTTAGGGTAATGTTTCTAATCCATTTCCAGCAACTAAAGTCGAAAATCTGGACTCTGTCGACCCTACTCGCCGAGTGCATGAACCTACTCGACGAGTAGGTTGAAGATACAAGTGAACTCGACGATTCCCCCCATGGACTCGCCGAGTCCAGCAGTCAGACAGCAAGTTTTTCGACTTTTTCCATAATATTTCAACAAGTATCAAACAAACAAGCCTAGGCTCTGATACCACTGATGGGTTTTGAGCATTCTAACACTTCCTAAGTGTACATGCAACCCTAATAAACCTTGGATCTATGTTTGTCTAAGATACATGCAAATAATTATTTTTCCAAGGTTCATATCCTAACTAGCATGGCATGGGGAACATGAATCAAATAAAGCTAGTAGAAATACTTACCTTGTAGTTGTAGTTGATTCCTTGAAGTTTTAGAGCCTAGCACCAATAGTGTGGATGCCTCAAATGGAAATCACAAATCACCACAAACTTGGAACTTTGAGAGAATAGTCACTACTAACTTGAAATCGGCCCTCACCTCAACAAGTGTCAACTAGTGTGATTTCAAGAACCAAAGCCTCCTTTATATAGTGTGATGGATTAGGGTTACATCCATGTAAAACCCTAATACCCATGTCTCTTCATTTCCATGAGATCCATGGGTTAAAGCTCCATGGAGTATCCATGGACTTTCCCATACAAGCCTAGCCCATTCCAAATAAGCATTAGCCCACACTATATAAATATAGAAGCCCAATATTTAATTAGTAATATCTTTGATCTCTAAATTAATCCTAGATTAATTATAGATCACTACTAATTAAATAATATGATCTTATATTAATATATTAGAACTTATAATATATTAATAAATCATAACTTGTACTATTCTCAAATATTATCCATAAATTGTTCGGGTGAAGTGCAACCCAAATGGACCATGCCGGGTCGGGTCAAGTACATACCAAATATAGTTATGGACTTAGACATTAATCCAACAGTCTCCCACTTGGATAAGTCTAAAACTATTATTGCGTATGACTTCAAACCTAACTAGCAATCGTAGCTCTTAAAGCCACTGTCGAAATCTGATCTTGTCAACGAACTTGTCCATTAGATAAGGGATCATATATTCCTCCATTCTAGATATCATATGGACTGAGACATGGATTATAATCATTCTCTCTGTCCATTTGTTGTTTCCCGATTTCCGATTTATGACGACTGACTAATTGAACAAATCAAATTAGTCCTGGCCCGGCCGAGCACTTCCATTTGTCATCACCAAATCATCAAGGGGCCCACAGATATCGCTTTTATCCCGAAGGTAAAAGGAATGGATAAACTTCGACTCATATAGCTTGTTCTACTACTTGTTGAATCCTACACAAAGGCACGTTTTATAGCACCGAGTTACCAAATGCATTTTCGTGCAATCAATGTACAACCAACTCATAGTAACAACTCATATCTCTAGGTTTGAAGAATATAAGATATTATCGTCTCATGATCACTCGTGATAAAATCCATGAAGTGATTCCAATGAGCGCGGGTTGAATCCAATACTCAGAACTTATGAGCACTCATGAGTGTTGTAGCCCTTTGTCCAACACCTTACACCTCTACAAGCCAACCCATGACAGTCTTGATTCATATCTACTTCCAACATAAGACCGACTGTGGATGGTTTGGAAAACTTAGTCATTCCGAAAGAATAACCCAGTTTATTCGGGAAGTCAAAACATGCAAAGTGAAACACAATAATAATTGAATCCAATATGGTATCAAAACCTATGAACATAAATAAAACACCTTTTATTTATCACCATATGATTACACATTATTCATCGTATACTGTTTCAGCTATCAACTTTATTCTTGAATTTAAAACAATAGTTGTCCCATGCTCCAAGCATGTACACTATGTTTTCTAAACACTAATCATGCCATACACCAAGTATGCATACTATGTTTGTCTATGATCTTTACTTTGTGAACTAGATCCATTGAACATAACTTCAATGATTCTCTTTTCACATTCCCAAATCCTTACTGCAAATGCAAGAATTCCAAATTCATGCCATTTACTGAAATCTGTTAGATTCTAAACTTATATGCATTAATCCTCTTGTAATGATTATGCACGAAGTCAGAAAGACTTGACAACAATCATTACAGAGTATTCCAAAAGAGATCAGCTCCTTGGAAACATCCTTCTTGCATTAAGTTTCCTTAATCTTACACAGACTGAAAATTCTAACTTTGAAACATTTCCAGATTCCATTTTGACTATCACTTCTGAACAAGAGTTGCCTCCTTACAGACTATTTCAATATGGTCCTTCCAGAATTATCACTATACTTCCAACTGTCCTTGAGCAACCAATCTTTGGTAAACCTTAGATTGTCCTCAACAATTGTTTAATCCTTTTAGTCATATCCAGTTCTAAACCTTTTCCCTTCTTAATGCCCCAGGCATCTTGAAAATTTTAGAATGGATGAATATAGCACATGTAATCGATCCTATATCCGAAGCATATGGGACACGATTCATGATGTCTCACATAAAGACTAAACCAGTCTTTTGCTATAACATTTCCATTTCTATTTGCCAAGTTCTCATAATTCAGATTATGAAAAGGGATGTCGTAATCATAATCGAATTTTAGAACGCAAATAATGGACACATATACAGAATTTCCTTATGTTGAGCCAATCCAACATGAATTTCATATATATATATATATATATATATATATATATATATATATATATATATATATATATATATATAGATATATATATATATCCTTGACTAAATGATTAAAACCTCACGATCTAAGCTTATAGATTTGAGATGAAGTATAATTTCCTCTCCCTTAATTATAGCAAAACAACTCTTTCCCAATCGAAATTGTTGCTGTCTGATCATCAGACTCGGCGAGTCCATGCCTAAAAAATGATCAAATCGATCCAACTCGCTGAGTTGGTTCATGCACTCGACGAGTTGGAACCCCAGACAGCATAAATTCGACTTTTTTGGCTGCAATTGGACTAGGAACATTACCCAAAGATGTTTTGGACTTATAAACTTGTTTTTTGATGTGGTAATGTACATGCTAACCAATTTCAAAGATAATTGTCAATAGATTCATGTTTTGTATTAGTTTAAGGTTTAGACTATTTACATGAAAAAGTTTGATTTGAATTATCTTGTTCTTATGAGTTGCTTAGATTAATAGAAAGTTGAGTGAAATAGTTGTTTTCAATCCAAATTAATCTAAGAGATGATTCTAAAATGTGTTTTTGTAACTTGTCCTCAAGTTATATGAAAAGTCACATTTAAGTTTCATAAAACTCATAAAAGTTGGCAATGGTTACAAAAGATGAAGAGTCTTGTTCTTAAGTTATGGAGGTTCAAGAGTCACTTCATTAATAAATAAATAAATAAAGTGTAACCTTAATTAATTCCATAAGTTATAAAATAACTTAGTTTAAAGTCTTCCATAACTTGTCCTCAAGTTATGGAACTTGAAGAGTTTTAGGATTAAAACTACTTTAAACACATAAGTTATGGAATTAATTAGTTTTGAATAGTTTCAAAACTTGCCCTCAAGTTTTGGAATTTGAAAAGTTTTCACTTATGAATACTTTAATTCCAAGTTAGCCCTTAGAATTTTAAAAGTTAAAATTCAACCCTTATACTTTATAATATTATAAGTTAATAATATATATATATATATATATATATATATATATATATATATGTATAAGAGTAAAGTCAGTCTTACCGCTAGTACGCCTCATTCACGAAGTCGGTCTATAAGGTGGGTATAAGGTTGTTGCCTATAAAATGGCAACTTAATGGGTGTCCACTCTCACCCACCGCTTGCTTGACTGGTGGAGGGTCGTTAGCCGAATGGGTTTGACAGGACTATAATTCTCCCTTCATTAAAAGTATTAATGATAAATACTAAGTAACTAAACTCTTAATAATACCCAATCTTAGTTACTTAGGAAAATGTGAATAAGGTGCTAATAAATGAAATTACACTTTACACTTTGTCTAAGTCGTTAGTGGAGCGTGTGTGGTTAACCGGCACACTAACCTGGACTTAACAAGGTAGGTAAAGGGTGACTTAATATTTATCATAGTATCGATGGAGCGTGTGTGGTTTACCGGCACATCGATTAAGGGGTAAACACTTAAGGGTACCAAGTAATTTGCATGGTTACTTCACACCTTGTTTTGTGATCCTCGGCATCCCAGTCACAAAACCTGAAGGGCACACTCGAGATTGAAACATGCCATTGAACAGTTCAATGAATCTCAAAGATCTAGGAGTTTCAAAACCAATTAAAAAACCTAATTATTATTTCGTTTTTCATGGTGGAAATTGGTGAATCGTCATTCACCTACCTTCAAATATTTTATAGCTTGGATTACGGCATCCCTCTTCTAAGTTATAAAATAGTTTGTTGGGTCCTAGCCTTAATATTTCATATTGGGTGTCATATTAAGGGCTTTAAATCGACTATCTTGAATATCTCCCAAAATCATGTCTGGTTTAGACGTTTATGATCTTCTCAAATCTCTTGAAACAAGCTTTCCTAAATGAAGATGATGTCCCTTGGAAATCATACTTCTTTCACCTCCTCCAATTATTCTCCCTAACCCACAAGTTCTTGAAAAGTTTAAGGTCACTCAAGCCCTATTGGCAAGGCAAGGTTTAGGTGTGGTCACATCTTGGAGGTGTAGTCACATATTGACAAGTCGGGAGAGTTGGGTGTCAAAGTCTTGAGAAAGTTTGTGGTTCAATCACTTTCTAAGTCACATAGTGAGTTCCTTTGGGACGCCTATGAAACAGACTATGACAAGACCCTTAATGATCTTAACTATTTGTTAAGATCAACTTCCTTTAAACTTGATGGACATTGACAATAGTGACACAGGAAAGCATTCTCTTCCCAATGGAAAGGGATCAGCCATAGTCAACTCGGTTGACCAAATGGTAAAGAGAAAAGCTAAGTCTGTGATAGTCTCGTGTACCATTATCAAAGGGTCCATATGTTTATATTGCCAAAGGAAGGGGCATTGGTTGTGAAGCTGCCAAATTTACCTAAGGATGTTAAAGTCAATAAGTTTGACTCTACTTCAGGTAAAGTCCACTATCTAACTCTGTTAAGTTTCTATTCTGAGATTCCTGATACATGATGTGACTGGGTCACATGGTGATGTTTTAAGAATCAAAGAAAGGTAAAGAAACTTAAAGAAAGAATATGCTGAATCTGATGGCGTAGATGGATTTCTATCGCATAGTTTGAAGATCGGATTCTTGAGCTACTTCTTAGGAGTTATGAGATATTGTTTAGGAGTAGATAACAACAAGTTTTCATATGGATTGTAAGGATACGTTTTTCCGCAAAGTTTTAAAATAAAAGAAAAATTTTGATTTTATTTATTTTAAAATATCCTTACAATGGCATTTGAGGAAAAATTGTTGCTTATAAGATTCCATTAATAGCAAGAGTGGAAATATGAAATTGATTCTTTCATTTGTGGTAATGTCTAAATTTACCAAATAAGGAAAGATTCTCATCACCCAAGTTTCAATTGGACCGGAACTTGGAATCATGCAAGTTGTATAGCATGATGAATGAGAATTTTCAAGTATTGGAAAATTAAGACTAATTACTCATTCACATGGATGTGTGAGTAATGTGAAGGACTAAAGGATTGAGTACACATTCTTGTGCACTGGTCAAGTCCACCACAAAAGATCGATAAGATTATTCGTCATAGTTTACTAAAGCTCAGTAAATATGATTATACTTACTAGCTTAAGTGTAACTCTGAGACATTGGAAAAGGTTCCAATGTAAGGCAGAGCGAATAAGAAGAATCAAATTAGGCAGAAGGATAAAAGTTTCTCAAATCTGAAAAGATGGGAGAGTACTTTAGTATCAGTTTTTTTATCATCTTAATGATTAAGAAACCATATCAAAATTAGTTCTCTTAGGAAAATCTTAGTGCATTCTCATGACTAAGAAGAGGAACTTGAATTGTTGAAGTGGTTAAATCAAGAAGATGAGTCATACTTCGTTCCAATACAAGTCTTAGAGTCATACTCCAAGATTGTAACTTGAGTGACATGTCCTAAAGAAGGTTTAAAACACTTGTCAAATGTAAGAGTAAAAGTTTTCTACTCTTGTACATTTGAAATTGGTAAGTTGTGATGTTTTGGATAAAACAAAGACCAACTTAGGCCAATTGTGTGCAGTGTTTGTCTTGGTTTGAATCCACACTATCTCTTGAATAATTGACAAGAAAGTCTTATATGTCAAGAGGACAGTGGGAGTCTTTAAAGTCTTGATAGTCTCAAGAACTAATCAAGAATAAAACCTGAAGTTCTTCACTAGCACACGACTTGAGGTTTATAACCTATTGTGCTGACATATTCTGTGCCCATTCCAGTTAAAGTTGGCTTTGCATATGAGTTCTTAGAGTTCTCAATGTGTTGCACAACAACTTGGAAGAAATGGCAGGCCCTTGAGCTACCAGGTGGCAAGAAATTAAGATTGAGTTCAGTCCATATGAGTTTGGATTTGTCATTATCCTTTTCTTGTGACTATGGTTTTGACAATTCACATGGATAAGAACATATACACCATTAAATCTAAGTGTCATAAGGTTTCTCTCCGATTCATGAAAATGAAGGTGAGGAAACACTTTCACTAAGTAGAATTTAACTAGATAGCAATTGTGATATTTGCATTCTCAAAGTCGTTAGCGGAGCGTGTGTGGTTTACCGGCACACTAACCTGGACTTGTGAGAAGTGGCAAAAAGGTCTAACCATTATGATTACGGCATCCCTCTTCATAATTGTTTAGACACACAAATGTGCTATCTAAGGGAAGGTGTATGATTTTGATAAGGTCTTATCAAAACAATCTAGTATCAGGAATTTGAACTTTAGTAAGAAAGTCAGCTGATTTCTGAGTACATGTCAAAGCTAGTGGGAGCATAAGTGTTATGCTAATAATCATCATGTTAGTGGGAGCTTATGATAAAGCATTGCAAGCTAGCAATGTTAATTATAGAAAACAAAAATTTCAATTGGGAAAGAGTTGTTTTGATATAATTAAGGGAGAGGAAATTATACTTCATCTCAAATCTATAAGCTTAGATCGTGAGGTTTTAATCATTTAGTCAAGGAAATATATATGAATTTCATGTTGAAATGGCTCAACATAAGGAAATTCTGTATATGGGTCCCTTATTTGCGTTCTAAAATTCGATTATGATTACGGCATCCCTTTTCATAATCTGAATTATGAGAACTTGGCAAATTGAAATGGACATGCTATAGTAAAAGACTGGTTTAGTCTTTATGTGAGACATCATGAATCGTGTCCCATATGCTTCGAATACAGGATCGATTACATGTGCTATATTCATCCTTTCTAAAATTTTCCAAATGCCTGGGGCATTAAGAAGGAAAAAGGTTTAGAACTAGATATGACTAAAAGGATTAAACAATTGTTGAGGACAATCTAAGGTTTACCAAAGATTGGTTGCTCAAGGACAGTTGGAAGTATAGTGATAATTCTAGAAGGACCATATTGACATAGTCTGTAAGGAGGCAACTCTTGTTCAGAAGTGATAGTCAAAATGGAATCGGGAAATGTTTCAAAGTTAGAATTTTCAATCTGTGTAAGATTAAGGAAACTTAATGCAAGAAGGATGTTTCCAAGGAGCTGATCTCTTTTGGAATACTCTGTAATGATTGTTGTCAAGTCTTTCTGACTTCGTGCATAATCATTACAAGAGGAATATATGATCCCTTATCTAATGGACAAGTTCGTTGACAATCAGAGTTCGACAGCGGCTTTAAGAGCTACGATTGCCAGTTAGGTTTGTAGTCATACGCAATAATACTTTTAGACTCATCCAAGTGGGAGACTGTTGGATTAATGTCTAAGTCCATAACTATATTTGGTATGTACTTGACCCGACCCGGCATGGTCCATTTGGGTTGCACTTCACCGACACAATTATATGGATAATCTTTTGAGAATAGTATGTTTATGATTAATATTAATATATTATAAGTTCTAATATATTAATATGGAATCATATTATTTAATTAGTATTGATCAAGAATTAATTTGTAATTAATTAAGTTATCAAAAGGAACTAATTAAATATGTACTCTTATATATATGGAATGGGCCAAGTTCATTTAGGTTGGGGTAAGCTTTCATGGATAGTCCATGGAGTGTTTAACCCATGGATCCTAGGAAATGATAGGTCATGGGTATTAGGGTTTAACCCTAATCCTCCATACTATATAAAGATGTCCTTGGTTGGTGAAATGGGCACTAGTGTGGATACACTAAGAGGGCTAGCCAATTTTACTAAGAGAGAACCAAGTATTCATATTCTCTAAAGTCTTCCAAGGTGTCTTGGTGATTTGTGATTCCATTTGAGGCTTCCACACTATTGGGGCTAAGCTCTTAAAGCTTGAAGACATCAAGCTACATCAAAAGAGGTATGTATTCTATCTTGCTAAGTCATTGTTTTGTATGCTAGATTAGGATAATACCTTGGAAGTTCTTATTTGCATGTATAATAGAGAAAACATAGATCCAAGGTATTTAGTCAAGGATATATATATGAATTTCATGTTGGAATGGCTCAAAATAAGAAAATTCTGTATAAGGGTCCATTTTTGCGTTCTTAAAATTCGATTATGATTACGGCATCCCTTATCATAATCTGAATTATGAGAACTTGGCAAATAGAAATGGAAATGTTATAGCAAAAGACTGGTTTAGTCTTTATGTGAGACATCATGAATCGTGTCCCATATGCTTCAGATATAGGATCGATTACATGTGCTATATTCATCCATTCTAAACTTTTCCAGATGCCTGGGGCATTAAGAAGGGAAAAGGTTTAGAACTGAATATGACTAAAAGGATTAAACAATTGTCGAGGACAATCTAAGGTTTACCAAAGATTGGTTGCTCAAGGACAGTTGGAAATATAGTGATAATTCCGGAAGGACCATATTGACATAGTCTGTAAGGAGGCAACTCTTGTTCAGAAGTGATAGTCAAAATGGAATCTGGAAATGTTTCAAAGTTAGAATTTTCAATCTGTTTAAGATAGGAAACTTAATGCAAGAAGGATGTTTCTAAGGAGCTAATCTCCTTTGGAATGCTCTGTAATGGTTGTTGTCAAGTCTTTCTGACTTCGTGCATAATCATTACAAGAGAATCAATGCATATAAGTTTAGAATCTAACAGATTTCAGTAAATTGCATGACTTTGGAATTCTTGCCTTTGCAGTAAGGATTTGGGAGTGTGAAAAGAGAATCATTGAAGTTATGTTCAATTGATCTAGTTCACAAAGTAAAGATCATAGACAAACATAGTATGCATACTTGGCGTGTGGCATGACTAGTGTTTAGAAAACATAGTGTACATGCTTGGAGCATGGGACAACTATTGTTTTAAATTCAAGAATAAAGTTGATAGCTGAAACAGTATACAATGAATAATGTGTAATCATATGGTGATAAATAAAAGGTGTTTTATTTATGTTTATAGGTTTTGATACCATATTGGATTCAATTATTATTATGTTTCACTTTGCATGTTTTGACTTCCCGAATAAACTTGGTTATTCTTCCGGAATGACTAAGTAATTCAAACCATCCACAGTCGATCATATGTTGGAAGTAGATATGAATTAAGACTGTCATGGGTTGGCTTGTAGAGGTCTAAGGTGTTGGACAAAGGGCTACAACACTCATGAGTGCTCATAAGTTCTGAGTATTGGATTCAATCCGCGCTCATTGGAATCACTTCATGGATTTTATCACGAGTGATCATGAGACAATAATATCTTATATTCTTCAAACCTAGAGATATGAGTTGTTACTATGAGTTGGTTGTACATTGATTGCACGAAAACGCATTTGGTAACTCGGTGCTATAAAACGTGCCTTTGTGTATGATTCAACAAGTAGTAGAACAAGCCATATGAGTCGAAGTTTATCCATTCCTTTTACCTTCGGGATAAAAGCGATATCTGTGGTCCCCTCGATGATTTGATGATGACAAATGGAAGTGCTCGGCCGGGCCAGGACTGATTTGATTTGTTCAATTAGTCAGTCATCATAAATCGGAAATCGGGAAACAACAAATGGACAGAGAGAATGATTATAATCCATGTCTCAGTCCATATGATATCTAGAATGGAGGAATATATGATCCCTTATCTAATGGACAAGTTCGTTGACAAGATCAGAGTTCGACAGCGGCTTTAAGAGCTACGATTGCCAGTTAGGTTTGAAGTCATACGCAATAATAGTTTTAGACTTATCCAAGTGGAAGATTGTTGGATTAATGTCTAAGTCCATAACTATATTTGGCATGTACTTGACCCGACCCGACATGGTCCATTTGGGTTGCACTTCACCGACACAATTATATGGATAATCTTTTGAGAATAGTATGTTTATGATTAATATTAATATATTATAAGTTCTAATATATTAATATGGAATCATATTATTTAATTAGTATTGATCAAGAATTAATTTATAATTAATTAAGTGATCAAAAGGAACTAATTAAATATGGACTCTTATATATATGGAATGGGCCAAGTTCATTTAGGTTGGGGTAAGCTTTCATGGATAGTCCATGGAGTGTTTAACCCATGGATCCTAGGAAATGATAGGTCATGGGTATTAGGGTTTAACCCTAATCCTCCATACTATATAAAGATGTCCTTGGTTGGTGAAATGGGCACTAGTGTGGATACACTAAGAGGGCTAGCCGATTTCACTAAGAGAGAACCAAGTATTCATATTCTCTAAAGTCTTCCAAGGTGTCTTGGTGATTTGTGATTCCATTTGAGGCTTCCACACTATTGGGGCTAAGCTCTTAAAGCTTGAAGACATCAAGCTACATCAAAAGAGGTATGTATTCTATCTTGCTAAGTCATTGTTTTGTATGCTAGATTAGGATAAAACCTTGGAAGTTCTTATTTGCATGTATAATAGAGAAAACATAGATCCAAGGTATTTAGGGTTGCATGTACACTTAGGAGTGTTAGAATGCTCAAAACCCAACAAGGTGATCAGTCTACGTTTAGTTGTGGTTCGGACCATGTACAATAAAACTCGACCAAGTAGTTTGACCTAAAACCTTACGTTGAATTCTTATCGAGGGTTTGGGTTTTCTATATTTTTGGTGTATACATGTGTTATCATTGTGGGACTGAGTTCATACATAACTCTATATCTTTGTGTTTGTTGTATTCACAAGTATTATTAATTATTGTTTGTTACTTCAGGTCTAGAAGATAAGGCACCGGCCAGTCAGGACAGTCGGAGGGCAGGATCATTTTAGCATATAGCCGTTCTGAAATCCAGCAACCCAAATCGACATGTCTATCCTTGTCACCGCTCCCGTAAGTAGTCCTTTAGTAGTATAATTTAATAATACTTTTTATTTGTAGGTTAAGGGATATACCTAAACCTAACAGAGTAAGCCCTAAACTATAGTCGTGCTTTCCTAAGAAAGTACTAATTCACTATAGTTAATAGCTCTGATACCAATATGTCACACCCCGGCCGTCGGCAGAAACACCGGGCAGTGTAACGTCATTTCTCGTATCATAGTTATCAACTTCCTGAAAACACATGCATTTAAAAATATGTCAACATAAAGTTGGCGAGTCCACAGGTGTTGACTCCATATAAAAATAACACATTTTCCAAGTTCAAAAGTATAGTTTTGAAAATATTATTTTGAGTTTCCAACGTTTAGTATATATATCCTAGGTATAATGGTTTACTTACCAAATAAGTATATACCTATAAGTCTCATATATTATAAATATAAATGTTTTTAATTCCATACAAACTAAGTTGCTACGTATAAATCTTATTTCAATTCTATACGAGTAAAACCGCTACGTATAAATCTATTTCAATTCTATACAAGTAAAACTACTACGTATAAATCTATTTCAATTCTATACGAGTATGTGTGTTAGGTAAAATTATCTACTTAATATACAAGTAGTACCTAGGGTATAAGTAGGGGGAAACTTATACTTAACATTAATACTTGTATAACGACGAAGTATAATGTTTCTAACAAGTTGCTACCATGAGTCTGTAATTGCGACTGTATGACTTAGTTTTATACCTCTTATTATTATTACAAGGATCACACATTTCGGTAGTACAAGGATTACATCTTGCGGTAGTAAAAGGATTACACCTTACGGTAGTACAAGGATTACACCTTGCGGTAGTACAAGGATCGCACCTTGTGGTAGTTTCCGCACGCTTTATCGACGTCGGAAGGTAGTAAATTAGGCAAGTTCGTCACCCGAATACCATTGGGTAGGAGCTAGAAACCACGGGTAGGGTTGTCACGCTCACACGTGATTAACAAATACAGGTCAGAGGACTTTCACTAAGATCCCCAAATCTTAGATGATGAATATAATAGCTCATGTAGACTTTGACGACATTCTATAGTTCTAACAACAAAAGCATTTTCATGTCTAAAACCCTAAGTTACTAGACTATGCTTTTAAATAGTACTCCTAATTTCATAACATTTAGGCAGTATAACAACTATAACTTGAAGTAAAACCAGGTTTTATCTTGACATAAAACCAATAATAACAACATACTTTATAAATTAACATATAGATCTTCCAAATATAACTTCGGAACTATATCGTACACAACATATATATAGAATCCTAAGTATAACTCAAGATCTACATTAGTATCATAACATGCTAACAAGTTGATAATAGTTGTATATATTCAAAATATTATATTTAGAATAACTATATCCCGGTTAAATAACTATCTACGTTGATACTAATATAGACATAATAGTAACGTATATACAATATTTAGCATGTGTTTTCCCCCGAAAATATTAGAAAGTGGGGCCATGAAACTCACCTTAATAGCGTGATTTTATGTAACCTAAGCAGAAATGGTCAACGGTCCGAGGTCGTCGGGGCTCGGGAAGCGAAACGGCTTCAGCAAATGAGAGAGAGAGAGAAAGAGAGAAAAGAAATGGTGTAAGGAGAAAGGAGGCTGGAATTGCTATTTATAGGCTGATTTTTGGCCTCTCACGACGTGAGAATGATAGATTCACGTCGTGAGCTATGTCAAGAGTCATCTCGTAGCTTTAACGCGTGTTTTCTAGCCTTGATTC
Source organism: Lactuca serriola (assembly GCF_051521515.1). NCBI lineage: Eukaryota > Viridiplantae > Streptophyta > Magnoliopsida > Asterales > Asteraceae > Lactuca > Lactuca serriola. The sequence continues at coordinate 175,674,176 of NC_136412.1, read as the reverse complement.
GTGTCCTGCAGCGTCCTCACGTCGTGAGAAAACCTAGCTCACGTCGTGAGCTTTTGGGTTATCGTTCCGTAGACTTCTATATGGAAAATGAGGCGGTTTGACTCCTCACTTCGTGAGTTTTTAGGCTCACGTCGTGAGTCCAGTCAGATTAGGGTTTCTGATACGTGTCGTGCTCTCAGACAGCTGTAACTTCGGAAGGTGGTAACTTTTGCATACGAACTCTGTTTTTGACGTTCTTTATATCCAAGCGTAGGTATTTACGAGCACTACAACTCTCTTTTAGACCCCAATAGCTAATTCTAAGGCTATTTTAAATTCCTTGTATTATAGAGATTTATAGTGTTCGGTTTATCATAACTTCTTCATGCGAAGTTAGATTTAGACGTTCTCTATATTTTTGGAATCGTATGGACGTATACTTTGAGTTGTATCATAAAATATGTATGAAAATTCATACTTTAACATGAATTACATAGTAAGTTTATCACGTTACTAGTTTAAAAAAAATCACATTACATGATTGGCATAATCACATGTGATTGTTTTTTACCTATTTTGACTGGTGTTACAGAATGGTTGTCTTACGATGAATACTAGAAGAAAAAAGAAGAAAAGTATTTGCAAATCGAATGAGGCTTCTACCAAAATAAGTAACCACCATCGGAGAAGAAACCTGACTTTGAGTCAATGCTTAATAGGTTTACGGAAGCTTCTAAGAAAAAACATGATGCTACTGACGTTACAATTATAAACCAACAAGCTTCCATTAAAAACATCGACAATTAACTCGGGAAATTGACTAAACTCGTTAACAAAAGATTACCACCCAAAAATCCCAATCCCAAACCGCAACCACATGTCATGGACATAACCACTGAAGAAGACCCTCATTCTAAGGCTCTAATGATCCATAATGTAGTCTCAAATTAGCTAGATCCATAGCTAAATAAGATGAAGATCAAAGAAAAAGAGCAAATTAGTTCCCAGTTCTCACGATGTAAGCAGATACCACTCACGTCATGGGCCTAATAAATCAGAAAAATACTTCTTTTGTTTAGCCGTATCAGCATACGTTACCTTTCCTTCTTGTCACACCCCCGGACCAGAACAACAGAAATGTCCGGAGGCGGGTGATGTCACTATGCAGTATCATAACAATTGTATATAATTGAAACATAGCAAACCCATACATCATACGTCAATAATACAAGCTTACATTGTTTTACATCATGTTTATGTTTTCAAGTGTACACAAAAGAAATATTAGTAAGCAAATTTCACAAAATACAGCAAAATAAGCTTGAGTCCGCAATCCATAACCTGCTTATTGATTTCCTAAGAATACAAGTCGTTTGAAAAGTGTCAACATAAAATATATTGGTGAGTTCATAAGCATTTTCGTGTAAAACTTCAATGATAGTTTAGAAATCCAGAAAATCCATTATTTTCTTATCAAGATAGTTGTAAGTCTTGTTTCAAAACGAGTATAGTTGCATGTATGTCTTAGTTCGTCATTATCGAAATCGTATAAAATCGTTTCCTCCGGAAAATACTATATTTTTTGATGTATAAAAATAGTAGCTTTAAAAAAACACTAACACTTGTGTGAAAAAGGCCTCATTTGAGGAAATCAAAATAGAGCTGATTGTAAACCAAAGGTGAAATCTATATATATATATATATATATATATATATATATATATATATATATATAGATTTCTGATATATTCTAGTGAGTCGTTATAACCATACTAACATGACAGAGTGCCTATTATGACGTTCTTCAGGCGTCAGTTTTGTTCAAGACATTTGTCACCCTAGACTGGCCGGTCTAGCTGTAGCGAACAGCGAACGTGCGGGGTGTCAACCCCGTATAGATCTATACACAAATTCCCGTTCTCCCTCCCGGAGACGCTAGTTATAACTCTTACAGGACTTAAAGTGTACAATATTGTATTAATATATGTACTATGAAGATTTTGTCTAACTAGAATACTAACTGATCTCTGAGCAAATCGTGAAAATCATTATTTACTAAATAAATAATAATAATAGTTGTAGTTGTAACTAGATATTTCGTTTTGTTCGTTTCGTTTATTGGAATTAATCCGCTTTGAAATATTTATCAAAATGACCCAAATATTATCAAAGCCGGCGAACAGCCCCTTTTTCTTTATAAAAGACTATGTACGACTCAAATTATCGGAAAATACCAAGTTGTGATTTATATATATATAACTTTGACTTGTGTGAGTTTATGACAAAAACTTTATGACATACAAAATTTTTTATTATAACCACTCTATTTGCATATTTTCTTGCCGCAAATACTAATGTCAACTATTTATGGAATACCCCTTAATAGTTTGCAAAAATAATCATTGATGGGCATAAAGTCTCAAACATTGAAGATCCTAGCAATTGTGTCATCCTATAAGTGTATTTCAACAAATTTTTATCTTTACATATAGAGATATGAAGTAAGGGGGTATGAATGTACACATTCAAAACCTTGGGAGGCTCTTCTTGTACATAAAATATTCTTTATATGGTGGTTTTGTAAACATTTCTAAGATTTTCATATAATCTGTGAACTCACGTTCATGAAAAATTTGTTATAATATAATAACATCTCAACATACATACTAAACATACAAATACATGCAATTATCCAAGGATTTAGACAAGATTTGACTTGTATTCTCCCCCAAAAACAATAAAAACTTAGAAAAAGGTGGGGTATGAAGCTCACCTTGGTTTGTTTGTTGGGTGATTTGAAGAGTGATGAGGAAGTTTCCAAGCTCCAAACTTGAAAGATTCTTAAATCTCTAGAGTATTCTAAGAATAATTTTTATGTGTAAATATAATAAAATCTTAGAATAATGTGAAGAATAATTGTTTTAAAGAGGATAAAATACTCACCCAAGAATTATGGGAATTTCCCTTGAAGAGATGAACTTGGTGCTTGAAGGAGTTAGAGTATTTCTTGAGAGTTTTATGGAAGTGAAAAGTGAGGAGTGAGATGTGCAATAAAGGGGGGGGGAGAGTTTACATATTCTAGATGGAGAGATAAGGAGTGACTTGACATTTGCATGGAAAGTTGGTGGGTAAAGCTTATTTTCTTATGGATAATGTGTGTTTATTTGGGATTTGCATGGGAAATGAGGAATTACCATCACATCATAAAGTCAAACCTCATTATTTTCCTTAGAATCTCCTTAAAACCTGGGGTTCTAATTTATGTAAATATGCTAATAATAAATAAATTTTGGCATAAAATAGTGGTTTAAGGGGTCTAAGATAGGAAAAATATGAGTTTGGTGTGATTTCCGGCGTCAAAATGCCTTAAAATGATGTAAAAATCCGAAAATGGCAGAAATCCTGAGTCAAAATGTGAGGTCCGGAGTAAGAAACAAATTTTTGAAGCATACAGGAACTTCCGGAAGGCTCTTCTCGGTTCCGAAGCACCTTCTCGGATTCTGAAGTTCTTGCGAGGTCAGCCGTCCGGGCCGAAGGTGCGAAGCGACTGATATTTCCGAAGCGGGTCCAGACGTTTCCGAAGCAGCCCTAAGCAAGGTCTTCCGGAGTCATGCGAGAAGGTCCGAACAAGGGGGGAATTCCGAAGATGCACTCCTCTTGGTTCCTTAGAAGGTATTCCGGACCAAGAGGGTGTCCGGATCAGAAGGGTTCCGGACTAAGAGGTTCAGGACCAAGAGGGTTCAGGACAAAGAGGGTCCTTTTGGGTTTTCTTCTCCGGTTTCGGGCTGTTTTCGACTGAGGAAGGTGCATAGGGGGATTTGGGAGAGATTTCACATACTTGGAGAGATTTGGGAGAGACTTCACATACTTTGAGAGATTTAGGAGAGATTTCACATACTTGGAGAGATTTCATATTCTTAGAGAGATTTATGAGAGATTTCATATTATTGGAGAGATTTGGGAGAGATTTCATATTCTTAGAGAGATTTGGGAGAGATTTCACATACTTGGAGAGATTTGGGAGAAATTCCATATTCTTGGAGAGATTTGGGAGATATATATATATATATATAGTGGGAGAGATTGAGAGAGACTTTGCCGGGAGCCCTTATTAATGTTTTTCTTCTTAGAGTAAGGACTTTAGACTTAGTTAGGTTCCATTTTAAGAGTTATACACCCCCGAAGGGTACTTAATAGTACTTTATAGAGTTGTTACTTCCCTAACTCAGATTAGGGTTTTAAATTTTGAACATTTGGGACTTTCAAGTGTTACTTTGCATTAGGATTTATAGTTGTACATTAGTAAACATAAGGAAATCCCTAACATATCACACTAGTTGAGTTGCCCAAGATGACTTGTTGACCTTGACTCAACTTTGACTTGACCAAAAGCTTGCTGGTTGTTGCAATTCTCGAGCAAGGGCACATCTATTGGATCAAGAGCATAAGAGGTTCATCAATCAAGTGAAGCGAATTCCAATTAACACCCCATTTATTGAATCATTGGCTAAATGCCCGAATATGTGAAATTCCTTCAAAATCTTCTCGACACTCGCCAACAATTAAAGAAGACATCCAAGATTGTTATTAATGAACAATGTTCAGTGGTTATCTTGGAAGGAATACCAAGAAAAATGGGAAATCCAGGACACCTTCCATTACCATGTGAATTTGAAAATTCCACGAAAACGTTTGATTTAGACGATTTTGGAGCTAGCATTAGCTTAATGTCATATTTTTTTTATCAAAAGCTTGAACTTCCATTATGAGGACCACAAGAATGGGAATCCATATGGCGAATCATTCAGTTACTTAACCTCGAGGAATTGTAAAAAATTAATTTTTTAAAATTGAAAATTTTGTTTTTCCAACTAATTTTGTGGTTATAGACATGAAAGAGGATGAGGATGTACCCATTATCCTTGGAAGCCCAATACTTAATACCACGAGATCCTTGGTTGATATTCAAGATTCTAAGCTCAATTTGAGAGTGGGTAAAGAAGAAATAGCATTCAGGGTTCATAAAGGATTCGAGACTTCTAAGTCATAAGATGAAGTATTCTTCATAGATGAGGAAAATGAGCTAGAAGAGTTGGAAATTTTAATGGAAGAAGAAGTCCAAATAAGGGAAAAGCCCAATTTAAAAGAAGAAGTTAAGCTCACTAAACCAAGAGCCTCGATTCTAATGATTTTCGAAGTCTTTGCCTTTACTACACCAAAAGTTCAAAATGAGGAGATAAGTGAAACTGAAGATTTTAGTTCAAGTGATGAAGAAGAGGATACATAAAGCAAGGAGAGGAAGCTTGATGATATGGAGTCAGATAAGAAAAAACCCACTGAAGATAAAGAGAAAAGCTCAAATGATGAAAACTCCCAAGGATTCAAAAGAAAACTCGATGCTTGCAATAACCAAACAAAGAAAAAAATTCAAAGAAAGCATACATAAGGCGATTTCATGCTTAAAAAAAGACAGTGGAAGGAGCAAAAGGAGAAGAGGGAGATTACACTCCTACCCGTAAAAATGTAGAGCGAGAAGGAGTCTGACTCACGACTCCATAAAAATAAGCGCTTCTCGAGAGGCAACCCGAGCTCGGTTTACATTTTCATTTCCTTTTTTGATTAATTAGTTTTGCATTATTTGATTTTTAGGATAAGTAATTAATTCATCATCTATTTAAAAAGTCAAGTCTGGGGTTCAAATTGTGAGTGGTAAAATTTTACATATATATATATATATATATATATATATATATATATATGGTTTTTGTCAGTTAATCAGTACCAACGACGTGTGAGTAAACAATCACGACGTTGGGAATAAACAAAGTACCGATCATATTTTGTGTTTTAAAGCTCACGACGTGAGGATAAGACTCATAACGTGAGAATCAAAAGGGGGCCACTTCTTTTATCTATTACAAAACATTTGACTTTCATTATTCAAAACCCACTTACGCCATGAGTTCAATCGAGCACGCACCCTTGGTCCCTCACTTGAATTTTTCGAGCCAGTTATGTCTTCTCCTTCTCTATTTCATGTTCCTCACTCTTCATAACATCAAATAGGTCCTATAAAGGATACTACACAGTACCAAGGTGATTTGTCCAATCTTCACCCAATTTACGAGTTCCCGTACGATATTCCACGAGAAATTTTTAATAACTACACCAATCATTAGGATGGATTTATAATCGAGAATTCGCAGTCTCACTAACCCTTGACTGGGAAAAATTGAATGAGATTGGAATCTTGGAAAGGTTGAGCCCGTATCTTACAAAAACATTTGAAGAAAATGGTGTTTCAATAACATGCAACGGTTGGAGGAATTTGTTCTCAATCAAAGAACCCGTGCACAAGGAATTATGTGATGAATTCTTATAAACCGTGTCATCTAAAGCAAATACGGTGGACCCACATTTCATGGGTGCAATCATGTTCCGTCTTGGCGGCCAATATCGAGAGTTCAGTCTAGCCGAGTTAGTATGGAGGATGGGATTATATGAGGAACAGGATCATATGTATCCTCCTTTTAACATATTCTTAAGGTTGGCTACACAAGATTACTCACCGGGAGTAAATGGTTATGGGTTTTGGATGATGATAGAAAATGGAGCATTCAACTCAGGAGTATCTCAAAAAAGTCATATTTGGTCCCCTATCCACCGCCTCATCCATCGCATCGTTAAATTTTCAATCAATCACAAGAAACATGGGGAAAAAGCAACAAATCTCAATTTAATTTTCATGTGGAGCACTATAGTACCCCAAAGTTTGCTGCAACATCCCCTATTTCCTTGCTCAATATTTGGGGGGGGGAGGCATTTAGTTCAAGATCAGGAAGTCCAATCGCGGGTGTACATTTTGTTACCCGGTTGGCAAAATATTATAATGTGGTTGTTCCAAGGGTGACTCGCACTTTGACATGCACTGAGGAAAGTGATCTTACTTTGAGTTATTTGGAGTCGATGAGTGTGATAGTAAATTTAGCAGGATTTTGGGGGATGCCATCCGATGATGAGGTGAAAGAAATAGGAATGCGAAGGAACCACTGAGACAAAGGGGATGTAGAAATGTCAAAGGAAAAGGTACGAGAGGACAACCACAACAACCAGACATGCCAATTGGAGGAGTACCAACCTACCCATTCTAAAGTCGGGTTGGGTATTATTTAGACGACATTTGAGGTGTCTTGCATTACCAAAACCAATCCATTGACGGAATTTATTCGCATTAGCATATCGAGCGACAACCCAACATGTCACCACAAGCTCCCTATATTCCAAATTGGGAAAAGATATGGGCATCACCTAACTTTGGGCTCAGTTCAAGTGGAGCACAAGGAGATGAAGATGAAAAATGATCAGTTATCCTTTTTAATTTTTATTTGAGTTTTATTTAGTTTTTTATTTTTGGTTTATTTTTTGTGTGTTTTGATTTTGTTTTAATTTGTTTGGTTTGTTTTTAATACATGTAATCGAATGGTAGTATGTTTGTTCTCTTGTTGCAACGAAGATGTTTGTTTTATTTTCGTAGAATCGTTAAAATATCGAAAGAGAAGAAGTTGTGAGAGTTAGAGATAAAAATCGAAGACAAAAATTTCTTATAAGTAAGGGGTGGAATTTGTATGCGAAGGAAGAGAGGGTTGCAAAAATATTAAAGGTCTATAAATAAGGCTTAATCAGTTAAGAGGCTAATTGAATTTCACAAGCAAAAAAAGAATTATTGATGAAATGAAATATGTCATCCCCCTGTTCTCATGACGTGAGCTTTACCATTCATGTCGTGAGGTATACTTTGTCACAATTCAAAATTCATTTCATTTATACTCATGTCGTGACTTCACTATTCTCACGATGTGAGGCTTCAAAGATCGCTATTTTGCTCTTTCTTTCGACTTGACAACATGGTGTATGCTTTCCCACGTTATGATTGAAGCACAAAGTCTTATTTTGAAATTTCTTGCACCACACCTTTTTGAAGATGCAAGTCTTTGGTTTACATTTCATTCGACTTATTCACAAGTAGTAGCAAAAGTCCAATTCCAACAACATATTCAAGATGTTTCACGCTTTCCCACCAATGATCAGATTTCGATCCCGCCACTACTACCCTAGGGTCTCCTTTTTATTGATTTTTATTACATTGATTGTTTTATGCATACAATAAGGGCATCTTATGAAATAAGTGTGAGGTAGGGGGTCAAAACAGGATAATCAAACATAAAAGTAATTTAGAAAAAAAATGCTAGAATTTTTAAAAATTAATAGGCTTGCAAAAATAGTCTAATAAATATAGTATTTTTAAAATTTTATATTATTTCATTTTAGGCTAGTTTGCTAGTATTATGTGGGATGATTCGATAAGAACCCTAACATTCAGTTGAGCCAATATGTTATAGTGTATTTGTGGCTTCCTAGTTTTATTGAAATCGTGGGACAAAAATGCAACCTTGTGTAGTTTCAATGACATAATATGTTCAGCATCGTGTACTAGAAATGTATCTAGGAATACTTATGTAGTAATTGCACTTTAGACTAATACCTTTAAAAAATAAAGTTTGAAGTTAAGCTCCCTTACTTAAACATATGTTTTTTTTAGTATTTTTAGTTTTGAGTGAAATAAGTGAGTTATGAAAAAAAAATAGAAAAGAAAAAAAAAAGTTGCAAAAGTTTTAGTGAATAAGGGCCTACAAAACTATGAAGATCAAGAAATATTATGAAGAAAAGTTCAAAAAACCGTTCCAATCATTGAAGACTCGGGATGAAGAAATTCAAGAATAAGGCGAAATTTCCAAGTTATTATTATTGTAATTTTTTTCTAGGCTATTTTTCCATATGTATGTTCGAGAATTTAACCAAAAATAGCTTTACATTAAGAAATATTTATGGGGATGGATTCGAAGGGATGTATAAAAGGGATGTTGTTCAAAATATATGATAAACGTTTATGAGGATTGTAAGTATTTAGGACTAGTAGGTAATTAGGATTTTTAGACACAAATACATGCATGGAGGTGACACATAATTAGTGGGTTCAATTTAGATTGTTTTGTGTGATATTGCGGGCATGGTTCTATGTGATGTAATAAAAAAATAAACTTTTGCTTGAGGGAAAACAAAAGATAAGTGCGGGGTATTTTGATATTGTCATATTTATACATAATTTTAGGCATTATTTTAATACATTTTAAGCTATATTTTGGTCAAATGCATAGATATATGGTACTTATTAAGTTAAATTACATTTTGTAGCAAAAAAGGACACTCTTGAAGAAAAAGGACCAAAAATGAAAAAATATGGAATCTGGAAGGACTAGAGTTGAAGTCGGGAGTTTAATGGAGCTTAAAAGGAAGAAAAACCATGCAAGAAGACTTCCCACGATGTGGCTTCAGAGTATCACGGTGTGGTGATAAGAAAGATCTCGATGGTATGCGCAAATTAGAAGCTCATGTCATGAGCCTTAACCATTCACGTCATGGGATTAAAAGTTCTTGCAGATTACAACGCAGAGTAAAAGTTTCCTTGCTAAAGAAGGATTCCTACTGGACTCTCGATGTGAGCACTATAATCTTACGACATGAGGAGCGATATTAGGAAACTATATATATTCTTTGATATATTGACAAGAAAAATAGGAGAGAGATATATTCTGAGGGTTTCAGTCGATTTCAGAGACCGAAAAGTGTGAAAACAACCCTTGGAAAGAGAAGAAGATTAAAGATTAATAGTTTGAAGATTACACATTACATTCGGTTTTCAATAGATTAATCTTGTCTGTTTATTATGTGTTGTTGTGTTTATTTTCTCCCCTGAACAGCTAAATCATTAGGCTTTCGTTTAGTGTAAATGAAATCTAATAGTATGAGTTAGTTTCTTGCTTTTCATGGATTTTATGAAGTTGGTTTAATCTTGTGTTTTAATTTATCTTTACCTAACATGTTGAAGTTCTAATCTTTATTGCTTTGATTCAAGTTAAGTGTATTTGAATGACCATTTTGATTGCATGAACTTGATTACCTTGTAGTTTATGACAATTAAATTGCTAGAGATAGGATTTGCCAAACCCTAGATTAGGTAATAAAGGTAATAAATTTATCTACATTCATAACTTGATCATAATTGTGTTTGGTTATTTGTCTTAATTATAGATAATAATCATATATATTTCTCGCATAGCTTGATTATATTTAATAATCAATTCTGTGTTTACTTGTGTAAGATCATTACATAGTAGTTAACTAGGTGGGAAACCCATGTATTACATGAGTTTAGTTAAAGGAAAAAGTAGTTACAAAATTCTAAACATTTGAGAAGTTTGAATTTCTAAGAAAAATGAGAAAATATTGAATTATAGAAATTAAAGTCTTTTTTTTTAATTTAAACAAATAATTTAGATAAATAAATAAAGAAAATTAATAAATCTTTAATTTAGTAATTTTTAAATTAGAAGGAAAGTTCATTGATGAAATTGATATGCATTTATTATTGCATTTAAATACTATCTAGAATTTAATAAAATGAAAAAATCATAACATGACAAGTGGAATAAAAATTAATTTAAAATAACCACAAAATTACATGTGGCAAAATAAATGAGAATGTGACATGTGGCAAAAAGATCTTAATTTGTTAGGGAGGATAATTTGGAGAAAAAATTAGGTGATCGGATCAAGACTTCTAACAATATTTATATTTGTAACCAACTAAGTTAATCCATGTTTAGAAACTAATCACAGGAAAATGGGGGATTCAAAGCTAAACGAAAGTGTCTTCATAATCTTGATAATACTCGTTCTTATTTAAGTGTTTGCTTAGTTAATCGAATATTTAAGTTAATCTGAACATGCAAAATCAGATAAAAACCCCTTATTAGTTATTGCTTTTAAATTAATTTTTAGTAGTTATTTTATTAACTAAATTATGTTCCTTGTGTTCGATACCCAACTTAGTTTACTATACTATCAACTGACTAAGTACACTGCCTATAAGTGTATTGGTAGATAAGATAGTTAGGTTTATAAATTTAAAATTGATAGGAACATCTTTTTCAGATTAGCCAACTTCATATCTGATCAACTAATGCAGCTCATATTTTATCTTCAGTGTTCGATGACTCCAAAATTTTATAGTATAAAATAAATATCTCACAACGCAAAGAGGCCTTGGTCGTCTGACAACTCACATTGCAAAGTTGTAATATTTACATTTACTTAGCCAAGCCTAATTGTCAAAAATGAGTAATATAACTATAAAACTATGCACAAGGCTGGAATCATATAAAAAACTAAATTATCTTCATGTTTCCCACCAACATCTTAGAATACTTTCTTTCTCCATACTAAACAATGTCTGATTGGTTAAAATTCACAAGCTTAAGCACCTTAATTTTGTAGCCTGCATATTGCATATTGGAGGATGCCCCTTGATATGAAGACTATGGTCAGGGATGCTAAAGCAAAATTTGAAAAGATTTTCCAGGCGCCCACACTACAATCGGAGAAACAAAATATATTCTTGAACAATTTGAAAAGAATAAGACATGATTAAAAAACGAAATTGTCAGGAATTAGAAGAACTCTAATATCAATTATTATGGAATAAATGAGAAAGCGTGCGAAAACACACAAAATAAAAATTATTTTTCATGGTTCGATCAAGGTGACCTTAGTCTAGAAGGCATAAGGGAGTATTTATTCACAGGCTCAAACAAAGTTATAAGTACACTATGATGATTCAAGACTTCAAGACCATTAAAAGACTACAACAAGGATCCATATATATATATATATATATATATATATATATATATATAGAGAGAGAGAGAGAGAGAGAGAGATTGAGGATCATACCTAAAACCCATATGGGTTAGGCTTGTCCATTCTTAGGCCTAAAATGATGTAAATCACTCCCATGACGCCATGTAGATGCTTATAGAGACTTCCACGTTGTGGAATGTACATGTCTACCAGTAACATCCCAAAAATCACAATAAAAATTTTTCATTTTTTAACTTTGGTAAAATCATGTTTTCCAATCAAAACCTAAGTCAAAAACCAAGTATCAAATACAAATATCCCACAATCAAGGCATTGCAAAATCTCCAAAACATAACACCGAAGGATGTGTACAATCATGCTTCGCCTTGCCCCGATCATCAAAATTACCTGAAACATAACACTTAAACTGTAAGCCAAATCTTTGTGAGTTCCCTAAAATACCACCACAAAACCATATAATAGCATGCATACTGGGTCCACAACAAGCATGCTGGATTATCCCTGAGCCTATAGCATGAGTCTGGTTTGCCTTTCTGGGCCACAACTCATGTATCGATTGCTCCTGAGCCTACAACATAAGTCTGGCTTGCCATTTCTAGCGCATAACTTATCTATGGCTTGATCTCAAGTTTGTTGGCTTCTGCACATAGCAGTATTGCCTCAACCTGTAACGCTCGATTTAGGTACATTTCATTTTGGTCCTGTACATATTAAGTTATTGCATTTTGGCCTTGTTTTGCAAGTTTGTTGGGGAGGAGGGACCATTCTTGCGAATATTGGACTTTTGGAGGCGTAGCTCAAATGCGGGGCGTTCCCTTGGGGAACGCAGGGCGTTTACGCGTGGAGCTCAAACCCTAATTTTTATGGTTTAAGACCTATTTAAACACTTTAAGTCCTAGGTGTTGGCCTCATTTCCAACCTCCATAGCCCCAAACCCTAATCTCGAAACCCTAGAGCCTCCAAGAGTGTTGTGAGTTCATTATGTGTGTTTGAAGCTCATTCAAGGAAAAGAAGTTTGGTGTAAGGTGGTGGTTCAAGTAGGAGCTTGTAGATCTTGGTTTTCTGCTCCATTTCCAACTCATTTAAGGTATAAAGCTCTAAACTTTCTCATTAGAAGTTTAGATCTAAGCCTTCATGGACTTTAGCCCTTTTTGGCCTCATAGTTGAGATCTTGTCATTTGCGACCACTCCAAAGGCTTTGAATTGCTCCTCTTTGCATTTATAAAGTTCTAGATTCTTAAAGTTTGCATCTTTAGAGTTGTATAAGCCCCATGCATGGGATTAAGCCCTTTTTATAGAAGTTGAATGCTATATCATGAAGTTGGAACCTTTTAGGGCATGCAAAGCCACCAAGTTAGTGACTTTATGATTCTAGATGTTCTTTAAGACTTGGATCTAGGTTCTGGTCGTCTAGATTTAGGCAATAAGTGCTTAATATTCATTTTTAGGAGTCAGCGTGCGAACGCTCAACATTGGGTCGAGGAACACCCAACATTTCGGCTGAGATTCGCGGTTTGTGGGTTAGTGACGAATGCCCAACATTTGATCCATCAGTGGGCTTCCCTTGGGCCATTTTCTTGGACCTTGTTGCTTTGGGCTATAGTGGACCATATGAAATAAGGTGTTGGGCTTTGTTTATGTTTGGGCTTTAGGGTAAAGCCCATTAGAGGATTTTGGGCGCAATTTGGAAAATTGGGCCATAAGTGGGCCACTAGTGGGATTTGGAAGATTATCTAGTGATTGACCTTTTATGTTATGGTTTTGGGCGTAAATCATTAACCAAATTAGGCCACGAGTAAAATGGTCATTTTTCCCTGAGATGGATTATTGGATCTTGATTGAATGTTATTTTGCACTGATAGCTCGGGAGTCGTCAAGGCAACAGCTAGAGATTTCTTTCTGAGAGATTCAGCTTTTCGAGATGAGTTTCCTCAGTGGGTTTAGCGGGTTGAAGGCACCAATTTTGGCCCATGTTTATTCTATGTTAGTATGCTAGTTGTCTTTCGTGACTCTTGCATGTGTATGTGTTTATATGTTTTCCTGGCTAAGGTCCAATGTCGAGCGGGCCACGATGACTATTTGTATGCTATGTCTCTATGTGGTTATTGCATGTGTATGTGTTTATTTTATATATGTTATACGTATGTTGGGGGGCCGGATCTATTACCGAGTGGGGCCCGATGCCGAGCGGGGCATGATGCCAGACGGGGTCCGAAGCCGGGCGGGACCCGATGACAAGGCGGGGCCCACTATAAGTTTATTGTATGTATGGTATGTGGTAGTTTTGGGGAACTCACTAGGCTTTGTGCTTACGGTCTCTAGTTTTTGTTTTAGGTACTTCCGATTCCAAGGGGAAGAACTTGAGTTGACTGCATCAGACACACCATTGGAGTTACACATTTGACATTCACTCTGATTTTCTTAACACTTGATACATTGGTTTTGTTGTAATTAATGATTGATATTTGAAAATACTATTTTATTTATTACAAGAAAATCAAATTTTTGGGACCATATTTTTGGATGTTACACAACCCAACCACACTATGTCAGTATATGCAACAGATAAAACATATAACAAGAAACAAATAATCATGTAGATCTTAACAGATCACTACAACATAACAACATCCTAACCAGGATAAATAACCTACTGTGTCGGCATTGATTCCTTTGATCCACAATTACAGTGAGGAAACTCACCTTACAGTATGAAAAGATAACTATACAAATTACTACTCCGAGTATTACCTCTACTAATCACCTACACAAAGAACAGGGCCTTAAACTCAAAATACCCAAAATGGCTGAAGTCAAACTTGGTCAAAGGTCAAATTCAGAAAGTCAAAATTCAAGAGAAGTCAGAGCAGACTGATTATGCCCCGCGTACCGAGTCACTACGTTGGGCGTGGTTGCGACCCTTCCAACCAACAGAGCCTTAGCCCAGTACGCGCAGCGTACCTCTTGGTACGCCTAACGTACTTCGTCTGGACAAACTCCTCCTAATTAAGTGCTTAATCCTTAAAGACTTCACATCCAAAATCAGATCTAGACCCAAAATATCATTCTAAGTCATAAAGTTTCCACCTTTTATGACTTTCCATGGCTAGAAGTAGTCCAAAAACTAAAACCTTAACTTAGTATTCAACCAAAAATCATAACTCTTGGATTTAGGGAATAAAAGGACCAATATCACATTTTAATGGTCTTTGCACCTAAAAATGTATGAAATGATAACTCTTATGGGTTAGAGTAAAGCCATACTCATGAACACCAAGATTATGGGACTAAAAAGCATAAAAACCTAAGAAGTAGAGAGATCCAAGGACAACATTCATCAATTTCCAAACTTTATACCTTCAAGGATGCTTGAGGGTAAGATACTTATGGATCTAGGTTGCCTTAAGCTTCCAAGATGATTCCACTTCCTTCTTCTTCCTTCAAGAACACCAAAAATACACTCTCTTGCTCAAAAAGGCTCACATAATGGATTTGGGTTTGCAAGGGATGATTTAGGAGATGGAGAATGATGAGGGAAAGGGTTTTGAGGGGATAAGGATGTTTAAATAGTGCTCAAAGCCTAAAAATTAGGGCTTGCATATGCCCAACGTATGCATGAATAGGCTCAATGTACGTATAAAAACATGCGACCCTTATAACGAAGCAGTGGGACTAATTTTGCACAAAAATTCCACTCTTGTTCAAAATAGAAATTTACCTAAAAATGAGTGTTGTACTACCTATCATGCATATATAAGTGTACCTAGCTTTCCCTGACATCCTATTAGGGCACGTTTAACTACAAAATGGGCATATCTTGATCCAAGGGGGCACATCTTCCTCCAAGGGGGTACATCTAACATTAGTAACACATCAACAACAAGGTAGCGCATCTTGAAAGACTAGAAGCGCATCCTCTACAAGGTGATACATCTAGAAACACATCAACAGTAAGGTAACACATCCTAGAAGACTACGAGCCTATCCTCCAAAAGGGGACACATCCTGAAGACTATGAATGCATCCTTGAAGGTTCTAGCGCATCTTCAGGATGTTTTACCCCACATCAGATATTATGAAAAAAGATTGGATCAACGAGAAAAACTCAAGTTCTCATACAACTATCGAGAACTTCATAGGAAAAAGATAGATGATTAATGATTGCTCATAACAATCGGTTTTTAAGTAATTTGTATTTATTGCTTTTATTTTATGTGTTCTTCATGTTAATATTAATATGTTTGAAAGTATTTTCCAAATCTCACTTGCAAATATTTTTTGCAATTTCCAACACTAATAACAATTATGTGATTTCGAAAATATTATTTGCATTTTCGAACACTAATCAAACATAAGACTATTATTTATACTAACATTTTCAGCAATATTCTTTTTTCATTTTGAAAACATTCAATGTTTTTTCGTGTAACGTCCCGACTTCCAGGTATGAGATTCATCCCCTAAAAAGGCAAATTCCCTTTTGGAACTTATCGAGTTGATGGCCTTAACTCAACATGTTGGAAGTTTTTGGACTGCTTAGATTTTTAGACCAACTCAACAAGTTGTTGGGGAAAACTCAATGAGTTGGTGGCTGATTAAGAAACCCTAACTTTTAGGGTGTTGCACCCTATTTAAAGGCCTTATACCCTTTGGGTGGCCTCCTTACCCATCTCCCTGTCCAGAAACCCTAGTCTCATGCTTTCTCTCCCATATTTGAGTGTGTGTGTGTGAGCTTGAAGAGTGTTTTCTTGGTGTTCTTTTGAAGAGCTTGAAGTTGGTGGTACCTAGCTTGAAGGGGGAAGCTTTAGATCCAGAATCTCCTTGATTTTAGCTACTCTTTTGAGTTAAAAAGTTGAAAACTTGCTCATCTATTTCTTCGACCTCTTCCTAGGAAGTTTATTGTCATTTTTAGCTCATTTTAGGATCATTCTTGGGATTGAGAATTTCATGAAGTTCTAGGTCTCCTTCATGCTTTAGGTCCCTTATTAAGCCTTTCTTGAGTCTTGGAGCCTCTATGTGGCATGAATGGACATAAAGTTAGCAACTTTACATGGTATTTCAGTTCTTGGGTATCATATCTATAGTTTAAGTTATTGGATTCGATAAGAGGGGGCTGAATATGTTAAGACTGGGAAAACTCGATGAGTTGTCCTTACAACTCGACGAGTTGGCTTGGGTTTTCCCTGCTTCTCTGAGTATTGTAGTAACTCGACGAATTGGTATGCGCACTCAACTAGTTGGGTCAACATGGACTGTTGACCTTGACTGTTGACTGTGACTTTGACCATGGTTGACCATTGTCACAACTATCATTTTAGCTAGGAAATTCTATTCTCGTGTAACCATTCAACTATTGTAAAACATATACTCTAAGTAAATATCACTCGGTGCTCTATTAAATTCACCTTTCATGTTCAACAAAGAGTCTGAAAACCCTAAGGATCCCAGTTTAAGTCCATATTGGACTAGGATTTTCTTATTGGGCCTAGTGTACCAATAAGCATTCAACTCAACTATTTTGGGCTTGGAAACCCTATTTGGATTCTAAATGGACCTAATTCAAAAATATATAACATTTTGGACCATTTGGGCCTAGAATGATTCATTCTAACCCTAATGGGCCTTTTTGGGCCATAACTAATCTAATTAACCCTAGTAAGCCATAAATCTATTCTTTTATGTCATTTTGGGCCATAAACCATCTAATGAGCCCATTGGGCCAAAAAGTAACTATTTGGGCCTCATAATTTCGAGTAAAGACAAGTAAAGGCCCAAACTATTCCACCCCTTCTCCTAGCCCAAAATTCTCGGCCCATGAGTAAAAAAAAGAAAAAAAAAAAAAAGAGAAATGGCTAATTTATCCACACCATGACACATCATGTTTGTTTAAAGGATAACAATGCAATATGTTCAGCATATAACTAGGAACTTCTCATGTTTCCATGCAAACTTTCCTCACCCTCTCTCTTATTTATCTCTCGGCCGAGAAGAGCACACACTTCACTTTCAAACTTCTCTCAAATAATCCCTCAACCACCCAAGAACACTCCTACATTTTCCTCTAAATTTTCGAGAATTAGAGTATACTTCAAGAGGTTCTCATCTAGATCATCACTCTTTGGTAAGTTGTTATCATATTTAAGTCTTTGATTTTCATCCTTAAGCTAAGAACACTCTCTTATGAAGCTTCATTTCGTGATCTAACACCTTAGAAATTTCATAAGCTCGAAAACTACCTCAAGGAGCTTGTTAGAGCCAAAAATCATATCAACTTCTTCCACTTCTTCTTCAAAACCGAAACATCAAAGCAAAGGCGAGTTTATACCCCCTTATTTTCGGTTTTCATATGATTTTTGGGGGAGAATGCAAGTAAAATGTGTAGATTTATGTGTTATATGCATGTCTTGTATGATTTCTTAGTTTATTTTGTAAAAATGTGTTAGATCTTAACAAATCTCGACATCTTAAGTAACATTGAGTAAAGATCCATGAACTAAGACACTTATACAATATATTATCAACTTAATAGTGTTTATATGTTTAAGATATAAAATTTTAAAGCAAAATCCTTGTTAAGGGTCAAAATTGTCAAGAAAACAAAAGATAAGGGAAAAAAGTGACATTACAGTTTATAAAGGACCAAACAAGTCCTACTTGTATAAAAACTGGATTTTTATAATAAACATGCTTTCCAAAGGGCCAAAAATGTAAATTTTAGCTTAATGGGCCAAATATTTGGGCCTCACGATTTTGGGCCCAAATTTGCGAAAAAATGAAGATTTGGGATTAAAAATGTTATCTTACCAAACTTGGAGTCATAAATGTCAATAAACCAAGTTTAGGGGTGAAAATAACATTGATTTCTAAATTGGACCAAATATGTAACTTTTATCAAAATTGGGCTGAAATTGTCAATTTTGCAAACAAGGGGTTGAAAATGTAATTTTCTACAAAACTGGGCCATAAATGTTAAAATATAAATTTTTGGATGAAATCCGTGAATTTCTAAACATTTGAGACGAAATTACAAATTTTTATAAATTATGGACTAAAGTGTTATTTTTACAAAACTTTGGGCCTTAATTGAAAATTTGAGGCTTATTGGCCAGGAACGTCGTTTTTACAAAAAGGGGACTTTTTATATTCAATCCAGTAAAACTCGAACTAAAACGAACAACAAAATAATAACAAATGGACAAAATACATCGATAACAATTTTATTGGGCCTAATATTCACATCACATGGCCAATGGGCCATAAGGGCCCATTCAAGTGTATATTGAGCCCAATATTTTCCATGACATGTTTATTGGGCCTTGCGACCCATTTACATGTTAATTTGGTCCTGCGCTATGGGTTACATGTTTGTTGGGCCTTGTTGGTCCACTTACACGCCTATTGGGCCTAAATTACCCTATTACATGTTATTGGGCCTTTGTGGTCCACTTACATTCTAATTGGGCTTGGACTGAAATTCACATGTTAGTAGAGTGTGGCTATACCTTTACATAATTACTTAACTTCATGTGCTTATATACATACCTTTGGATTTGAAAACATACAACATGCACGTAAACATTAAACATGGTATGAAAAGTTAAGAATCTAGTGAGACATGTCGGTTGGCACCTCTGCGTGTACAATCGTAGCCTGTACTTATAACCAGAGTTTCCTAGAGGGAGAGCGGGAGTTTGTGTATAGATCTATACGGGGTGACCCCCCACACCTTAGTTGTTCGCTACAGCTAGACTAGGCCAGTCTAGGGCGACAAAACCTTGAGCAAATACCGACGTTTGGAAAATGCCAAGACAGGCAACCTAGTCATTATCATGCATGGTTATAACGACTCATATAGAGATCCAATACCAATTTAACATATCGAAAATTAACCCTTCGATTGTGTCGATACAAAACAACTTAATTAATGATAAAAGAACCACGACATTATTATAAATCAGAAAATATCGGATTTTCTGGGGAAATACTATTATTCAATTATCACTTACGTACAAAACAAAGAAATTTAAACTGCAATCATATATGTTACTGCTATTAAAATTCACACATGCATTTATACTTGATTTTCACATCATTTTCAGACATTTTACAGAAACTATCGGATTTTCTAGGTTTTACAAAAGATACAAAAACTTTTATTCAAACATACTTATGAACTCACCAACATTATATATGTTGTTCCGTCTTCAAAATAACTTGTATTCTCAGGTAATCGTTAAGCAGGAAGATTTTCAAGTATGTATGGATTTATTTTGTGTAACATCACTCATCGTACTATTAATGCTTTGAATTTATGTAATTTATAACAATGTACTTGATATGAACAATGCTAGTTGTTATATGTAGTGTTGGTGATGAATGTGTTATGTTTCATGTATCTTCATTGTGATGATAATTCAATTGTTAGTCACACGAGCCCCCCAGACGTTTTCGTCGTCTGGTTCGGGGGTGTGACAACCATGGTTGACCAAGTTTGACTTTGAGGGAATTTTAGGTATTTCGAGGTTTTGGTAGAAATGTTCACATGGTGGTTGTAGGATTTTGAGTCTGGAGCTGAGTTTTGGAGTTGGATTTTATCATTTCAGAGTGTGAGGTGAGTTTTCCTCACTCTATTTATGGGTCAAAGGCACCAATGCCGACCCTTTTGGATTGTTATCCTGGTTTATCTTAGGACTGAGTGTTGTTATGATATGTTATATCGGTATCCTGGTAGATAGGATGTTGATATGCTGTTATGATCTGTTAGATCGATATCCTGGTAGATAGGATGATGTTATGCTTATTGATCTGTATGATATGTTCTTGCCTATTGATTGATTATGTGTTTATGAGTTATGTATATGTTGACATGTATGTGTGTGGTTGGGTTGAGGTGGTCCTGCTTTATGTTGAAGGCCAATAGACCCAAGGCGGTGCAAATAGACTGAAAGCCCTGCAAGGCGGTCCAGTCAGGTCGAAGGCCTAGCGAGCGGTTCGGGTAGGCTATAGGCCCTGCGAGGCAGACTAGTCACGCCGAAGGCTCGGGAGTGGTCCAAATAGGTTGAAGGTCCCGCGAGGCAGTCCAGCGAGGCTGAAGGCTCATTTATGCATGATGTTGTCTATTATGTTTATGTGGTGGTAGTTTTGGGAAGACTCACTAAGCTATGGGCTTACAATTTTTTTGTTATTTTAGGTACCTCATATGATCGCGGAAAGGCGAAGGCTTGATTGTGCACCTCCTCGTATTTTGGATATATGATTTATGGGAAAACTCTTATGTGACACTTATTTTGAAAACAATATGTAACAAATGATGGTTTTGGATTTATTTAAAAGTTTTAAAATTTTCAAAATTTTATGGATGTTACAATTTGGTATCAGAGCCTTGGTTTGAGTGAATTGGAGGCACACTTGTGTGAATCCAGTCTCAAACTAAGTAAAAATGATTTTTTTTCAAATGGTTTTCAAAATACTCAAGGGGGATGCGATGTGTACGATCAGCCGGAGCCAGTAAGTAGACCTCAAAATACCATATTGTTATCTGATATTGAGATATGTTGGAACAACATGCTAGTAGCAGGATAGAGATCTTCGGGAATTGCATGATAGGATTTCCTGATATATGTTGCCTTATCTCTTGTAGAGCACTTGATTGATTATTGTATGAGTCTTTTGTGTGTTAACTGACTATTGAGTGAATACGTTAAGTCACATGTTACATGAGTTAAATGATCTTAGGATAAGGGATTTGGTGCTGCTGCATAGCTCTTGTCTGAGTCCAACCGTTGTAGGATTAAATATTTCAGTCTAAGATTTTTTATGGTGTGCGGCATGTGATTGTATTCATGCAATAGTTATCTTGCACAAATGGAGGGTCGTATGGCAATTAGTGGTAGGATGAGTTGTGTGGGGTCATCCGGATACTTGTGAGATGAATAGCCTTCTTCTAGGGAATGAGGATTGAGTGTATAGTTATGCTTATGAGTATTGTTAGGGTGTTGTGATGATCTTTGTGACAAATATGGGTAGGTATGGAAGGTAGTATGGGCCGCGTACTACTAAATGCACATGAACCGTACGCGTAGCAAGGAAGTCACAAATCCTAGAGCTTCGTTGGGAGTTGGTTCCCCGTTATGATATGTGTATTATCTGATATCTCACTGGTTATGTTTAGTATGGCGATGACGAGACGATTAGAGGCAGGATCCAAATCCAGATCAGGAGGTAGTGGCCAGGATGGGCCGGTGTTTTTTGTGTATCAGATGCGAAAGGTGATTTCCATGGAAGTTTTTCAGATCTTGCAAGAAGAATTGCCCAGTGTCGTAGATCGGATCACAAGCAGAGTTATTTCTAGGCTCGAGGAGCAAATCACAGCCTTGCAGTCTATGGGTGGTGCTGTTAAGGGGATGTCTGCTGGAGGAGAACTGGTTGTGGGGACACAACTAGGGAAGAGGAAAAGGACTCTCTTAGTAGAAATTGAGGAGACTGAGGTTGCTGACCTAGGTACTAAGGAGCAAGAGAATCATGAGGTGTGTGGCAGGTGTGGCGGAACTTATGTATTCGCTTGTCAGAGTTTCAAGTGTTTCAAGTGTGGGGAAAAAGGACATGTGCATCGGGATTGTAAGAAGGATTAGATATGCTTTCCCTGTCACCAACCAGGTCATTTCCAGTCCCATTGTCCTGCTCTGGGGGCATAGGGAGTCCAGGTTCCAACGCTCGTCGTCCCTCAGGAGGTTAAATTTGAGCTGAAAGAAATCTCAGGTATGTAACTTGATCCCCAATTTTGTACTGATATTATGGTTAAATTGTGCTTGATCGACATTGTGTCAACCTTAGAATCTTGTTGGGTTTGAATAAGTGGTATCTACGGGTTAGTTCTATGAGTTGTCTGATTTATGTATGACGAATCCTTATATGCCATTTCTTGTACCTACCCCATGGGGGATGTTTGCGTGATTGTGGGTATGGACTGGTCCAGCCATTTTGGTGTGATGATTGATTGTAAAGGTCAGTGCGTGGTAGTTCGAACCCAAGTGGGGGAGAACTGGTTATTTATGGAGAGGGCACCAGGTTAGGTTCAGGGTGCTTTTCGGTAGCCAGGGCTCGACACTATTTTCAGCACAAGTGTGCATGTTATTTGGCTTATGTGGTGGATACGTGGGTTGGGGATCAGGTGTCAGTTGTTGATGTTCTGGTAGTCAGGGAGTTCAATGGCTTCCAGAAAGACTTGGCGGCTTGGCGCCCAAAAAATTCTTATACAGTCGCCCATCCTTGTTTTTTACCCTTTCCGGGTCTTTCCTTCGTTCTCCTTGAGTCACAACTTGACTCACAATGCGATTATTGTTCCCTTCCTCCGATTTCTAGGGAATCAGCTCGGGTTGCTCAAAGGGCATGATAGGTTCGTCCCTATATTCATGCAACATCTGTCACATTTCTTCCCTTTATTCGGAAAACAAAGCCCGAATCATGGCTTGCACCCCAGCCATTGTTATTGGCTCTGGTGCTACTACTACAACAGGTGCTTGCTCAATTACTGGTGGTTGATTCCTGGTTTCATCTGCGTTTCCAACGCCACTTCTGGTTCTTACCATTTTTGATCTACACACCGAATAAGGTGAAATTAGATCCTCATCCATGATATATAATTAAATCATCCTTATCACTCCGAAACGTTTACATGCTAGTTCTATGTAACATCCGGATTTCCAGGTATCTTATTGTATGCATTTATATTGAGTTTTGGTGAGGGACTCGGCGAGTAGGCGCTCAGACTCGCCGAGTAGGATCGCGCATGGTTAGACTGATTTAATGGCGGACTCGGCGAGTCCACGCTGTTTAATAAAACCCTCATTCTCGGGGCCTGATCCCTATTTAAGGACCTTTATAGCCACCATTTGCGGCTATCAGACCCCTTATAGTGTAAGAGGAGGGCTATTTCATCATTCTAAGTGTGATTTTGCAAGAAAGAAGGAAGGAGGACAAACAAGGAAGGTTAAGGAGCTCAGATCAATCATCCATTTCATCAGAGGAGGCTACTAGAGGTACTAATCTATGCTCAAACTCGTGTATTTGGTGTTCTAGTTGGATCTAGGGTTTTCCTGTGCATTCTTTTGCTGGATTCGAAGTATGTAAGGTCCCAAGGTGGAGTTCTTCTTAGATCTGGACCTTAAGAGGTCCATAGAGTCCTATTCACATTGCTTTTTGCTACTCCATTAGAGATATGGCCCTAGGTTGCCATTTTAGAGGTTATTTCACCCAAAGAAGCTTTTTGGTCATTGCATGAGTGTAAAGGTCAGACCTTTACGTGATTATAGTGGTTGGAAAGGTCAGATCTATGGATTAGAGGAACAGATCTGACCTCAGGAGGTCATTTGAGTTTGAGCATGGCATGAACTCGTCGAGTCCAAGAACAAACTCGGCGAGTAGGATAGTTTTTCCCCATGAATCACACAGTTGGTGACTCGCTGAGTTAGGGAAGTGACTCGGTGAGTCATTGGGGATTTAGGGGACTTGAGTTCATGACTGAACTCGCCGAGTCACAATTGTGCACTCGGCGAGTCTGGTCGAAGGGTTGACTATTGACTTTTGTTGACTATTAGGGTTTGGTCAACAATTGGACTTGTGGACTGTTTGAAGGGTAAAATGGTCTTTTAGCCTTCTTAGAGGACATGTGAGGATCTAGTCTAGCCTAGAGAGTCGTTATTAATTGAGATGATCATTTATGTGTTTAGGCAGAGGCTAGATCAGTGTTTACGCAAGCGAGATATTACCGAGACATCTGAGGTGAGTCTTCTCACTATACTTTACCTTGAGTAGGTAACCAGAGTTATGTGATAGAGTATCTTGTATGCTATATATGTGATGTGTTGCACTGCATTATTTCTATGTGATTTATGCTGTGAGTATATTAGAGTTAGGACCGGAAGGTCCATAGAGCTAGGACCAGGGGGTCCACAGAGTTAGGGCCCGAGGGCCCACTAGAGTTATAGCCTTGGGTGGCTAATATGTGTTATATGTGGTATTTTGGGGAACTCACTAAGCTTCGTGCTTACAGTGTTTGTGTTATGTGTTTCAGGTACTAATGAGGATCACGGGAAGGTGTCGGCATGATCAGTACACACACGCGGAGTTTTATTTATATGTTATGATCTTGGGATTTTGACTTATGTTGAGTATAAGAAACAATGTGTTTTATAATATTGTGAATTAAATCGTTTTTAAAATGTGAAAATTTGTTTGAAATTTTACGGTCTTACATTCTAATATCGTAATCCTACGCTTAGAATCCTACACACATAAGGTTTCCTGATCCGGTCGGCAACAGACCATAGATCCGAACAAATAATATGATATATGGAAACATATAACATTTAGCACATAAAAGCATTTTAGGCAGTTTCCTAAAATATACTAGTGCTCGTGTCTATAATATAACAGACACACATCTCACAATCTCCACCTAGCATTCTAAGTTTAAGTCTATAAATCCTACAAATTCCTAGTTTACTTAAACTAATGCTCTGATATCAACTGTGACATCCCCAAAATCATGGCCAAAAAAGACCGTTTTAATTTATGCTTTTAAAATAATTTCAGAGTAAATCCATTGATTTAAAAGAGTTACGGAATTTGTTCCCCAAACCAAATATGATAAAATAAAGTTTATCAAAACATTTCATCAAGAGATGCATTTTCATTATATAACAATATTCGGGATGTCATGTTCCGATAAACAGAGCAAAAGCATAAGCAACAAAAGATAGACCATACAACACTTACATATAACAACTGGTCTAATATCAAAAGATCTTGATAAGTCATCCAACTTATGCTCTCCCGCCACTACCTGTAATATAACAAAACTGAGTAGGTCAGGCTTGGGAGCCTGGTGAGCATATAGGGTTTTCAACCCATAATAAATAATTATATTTAATTTCACCAACCAACAATAACCCGATTACCCATTCCTGTTATCCTCACTTTACGTCCCTAAAACAACATCTATTACCAGAGACCTAATCTAGGATTTTCATCGGGACGGACATTACTGCCAAGGGGTTTCCTCAACAATAAATGTCCTAAAGGCAACCATGAGGGGGATAGAGTACACTAGTGAACACATCGGTCACAACACCTACAGGTTATGAACCTGTCAGCGTTCCACTGGACTATCTAGAAAGAGTCTGTGTCGTCATCCATACTCAGCTAGATGACTAGATCAACAAAAACATCGAGGCCTCTCATCTGTTTATCACACATCAACTATTTACCCATGTTCTACCCAACATATTAGTAGATAAAAATATATATTTTTATACATAGTTTAAAACCTGTATAGCATTCTCATTCAATACATATTCCAAACAACAGATGAGACACATACATATAACACGTATTTCATAGAGAATAAATCATATCTCTGAGATAGAAGAAAGTGATATGCATTCACACATATAACAACAAAATATACACATAACATGTATTTCATATAAAATACTTCATAATTATGCGTTAGAAGAAAGTAACTACACACTCACTTGATCAGAAGATGATCGGACAGTACTACGGCTTGTAGAAGTAATATTCTTCGGTAGATCTAGAAGATCTTCACAAAAATTGGTTTCTCACGGGCAGAGCTTCGGCTCAGGAATTGCACTTTTCAGGATCTTCGGGGCTTCGAGACTTGCTTCGGGGCTCGGGATTAATACCGGGGCTTCGGGATATTTCTTGCACAAAAAACGAGGTAAAACGGGAGAGAGAAAGAGAGAGAGAGAGAAGAAAAAATGAGCAAAAAGGTCGTCTGCCCTCGCACCCTTTATATAGAGCCTAAACCCTCGCATTATGCTGGGCGTAAGCTCAGCTACAATGGGCGTAACCCGGACGAGTCCGGTGACTCCCCCCCTTTGGATAATATCGGATATTTATATTTAAATTTAATATCTTAATTATTTAATAAACTTCAAAAATTCATATCTTCCTCATACGAAATCCGTTTTCGACGTTCTTTATATCCATGCGTAGGTGAGACTACGCTCTACAACTTTCATTTAGACTCCGTCGGTTGATTTCGACTTTATTTTTATTATATTATTTTTAGTAGGTCAGGATAGAAAAACTCCGTTATAAATTCATAACTTCTTCATCTGACGTCCGTTTTCGTCTGTCTTTTTATCGTTGCACTACTAATGAGGAGATCTCCGATTCTCATTTAGATTGCTTCGGCTAGAAATCACACGATCTCATATTTGAGTTTCGGGCTGCATACTGCTAAGCTGAAACTTTGGAAAATCATAACATCCTCATACGAAGTCAGATTTGGAAGATCTTTTTATGCATGCTCTCGGTTTAACAAACTCTACAACATTCGTTAAGATCACTAAGGCTAAATATCGCTCTATCTCAAATTCACATTTTACGTCATTCAGCATCGTGTCGGTTTTGTTGCGAAACTTCAACAGATCATAACTTCTTTGTTATAACTCGGATTTCGACATTCTTTATGTATTTAGAAAACTCGTTTCAACTACTACAACATCATCCATAGATATCAGCTTTATCTAACATTTCATTTTGACGCTTATTTTCAAACTTAATTCAATTAAGTCACACAGTTAAGCACAAAACACATAATACTCAAATAATACATTTCTATTATTTCAAAACGGG
Organism: Lactuca serriola; assembly: GCF_051521515.1. Lineage (NCBI taxonomy): Eukaryota > Viridiplantae > Streptophyta > Magnoliopsida > Asterales > Asteraceae > Lactuca > Lactuca serriola. Next base: position 175,646,756 of record NC_136412.1, on the reverse strand, counting down.
TTACAAAGGTTAACCTAGACCATTACATCAACATTAATGACAAGCCCAGAAACACAGGCGTTACACATCAGGTCAGGGTGAGGGAGGAGGACGTGGAGAAAACCGCATTCCGGACTCGTTATGGGAATTACAAGTTCGTGGTGATGCCATTCGGGCTCACCAATGCACTTGCGATATTTAAGGATTTGATGAATCGGGTATGCAGGTCGATGCTTGATCATTCAGTTATCGTGCTCATTGATGATATCTTGGTGTATTCCAAGATTAGAGAGCAGCATGAGAAGCATTTCTGCAAGCTTCTGGGGGTTTTGAGGCGAGGACGGCTTTATGCTAAGTTCTCAAAGTGCGAATTTTGGTTGTAAGAGGTTCAGTTCCTTGGATATCTCATTAACTAGGATGGGATTTTGGTTGATCCGGCCAAAATCGAGACAGCGATGCAGTGGGAGGTTCTGAAGTCTCCCCAAGATATCAGGAGTTTTCTGGGTTTGGTAGGGTACTACTGAAGATTTATTCAAGATTTCTCCAAGATTACAATACCCCTCGCTCGTCTAAAGAGGAAGTGGGTGGATTTCTGGTGGGGCTCTGAGCAGCAGTCATCATTTGAGACCCTTCAGCAGAGACTTTGCAAGGCCCCAGTCTTGACCTCCCGGAGGGAATTGAGGATTTTGTGGTTTTCTGTGATGCATCCATCACCGGCTTGGGAACAGCCCTCATGCAAAGAGGACAAGTGATAGCTTATGCTTTGCGGCAGCTAAACTCGTAGGAAACAAGGTATCCCACACATGATATTGAGTTAGGAGCGTTGGTTTTCACTCTCAAGATTTGGAGACCCTACCTTTATGGGGTCCGATGTACTATCTACACGGATCACAAGAGTTTGAGGCATTTTATGGATCATCTGAACCTGAACATGAGGCAGCGCAAGTGGTTGGACGTAGTCAAGGATTATGACTGCGAGATACTTTACCATCCGGGTAAAGTGAACGTGGTGGCGGATGCCCTGAGTTGTAAATCGACTGGACCTTCTATTAGGAGGCATGTATAAGGATATCTGTGGATTCTCCACTTGTAGGTTTAATTAGGAAGGCTTAGACTATGGGTGTTCGGGAGGAGAATTAGAAGATTGAGAGGATCAGGGGTGAGATCACCATATTTGTGCCAGACAGTCATGGTTTGTTGATCCGTTGCGGTCGGGTGTGGGTCCCTGTGTCTAGTGGGGTCAGACAGATTATGTCGAAGGAGGCTCATAATTCTCGCTTTTCTATTCATCTGGGGGCCACCATTTTGTATCGAGATCTGAGACTGAGTTATTGGTGGTCGTGCATGAAGAGGGAGATTGCATGGTACGTCGAGAGGTGCTTGACCTGTAGATAGTCAAGTCCGAGCATCAAAGGTCGCATGGCAAGCTGCAGCCTCTGGAGGTTTCCATGTGGAAATGGGAGCATATTTCAATGGACTTCATCACCAAGTTGTCAAAGACGTCAAAGGGTTTCGATGCTACTTGGGTCATCGTGGATCATTTGACCAAGAGCAACCATTTTCTGGCAATTCGGGAGAGTTTGTCGGCCGAGAAGTTGGCTGATGTTTATATTCGCGAGATCGTTGCTCTCCATGGAGTTCTGATTTCTATTGTTTCAGACCATGATGTTTGGTTTACCTCCCGTTTCTGGTAGAAGTTCCATAAGGAACTAGGCACGAGGCTACATTTTAGCACAACTTATCATCCACAGACCGACGTCTAGAGCGAGCGGACCATTCAGAATCTCGAGGATGTTTTAAAATCTTGCGTCATTGATTTTGGTGGGAGGTGGGACTCCTACCTACCCCCTTGTTAAGCTCTCCAAAAACAATAGTTCCCACTCCAGTATTGGTGCCCCGCCTTTTGAGCTTTTGTATGGGTGGAGATGTCGTACCCCAGTCTGTTTGGGGAAGGTTGGCCACACTGCCATGGGTCGGACCGAGGTGGTTCTGCAGACTACAAAGATGATTCAGCAGATTATACAGAGATTGCAGACTGCTTAGAGTTGGCAGGAGAGTTATGCTAACTGGCGCCATTCTGAGTTCGAGTTTCAGGTCGGTGGCATGGTGTTATTGAAGGTCTCACCTTGTAACGGTGTGATCCGCTTCAGGTAGAGGGGGAAGTTGGGTCCCCAATTTATTAGACCATTCCAAGTTATTTCCAGGGTTGGCAAGCTTACTTATAGATTGGATCTTTCGGAGGAGCTTAGTCAGATTCATAGCACCTTCCACATTTCGCAGTTGCGGAAGTGCATTTTGGATAAAGATGTTGTGGTATCATTGGATGATATCCAGGTTGATGAGCGCCAGAACTATGTCAAGAGGCCAGTAGCTATTCTAGAAAGGAAGGTAAAGGTTCTGTGTAGCAAGGAGGTACCTTTGGTAAAGGTACTCTAGAAGCATCGGAGGGGATCCGACTGGAAAAGGGAGTCGGAGGTTGAGATGTGGGAGCATTATCCGTATTTGTTCCTCGAAGCAGGATTTGAGGACGAAGCCTAGTTCAAGTGTGAAGGATTTGTCACATCCCGACTTCTAGGTATGAGATTCATCCCTTAAAAAGGCAAATTCCTCTTGGAACTCGGTGTGTTGGAAGTTTTTGGACCGCGCAGATTTTTGGACCAACTCGACGAGTTAGTGGATGATTAAGAAATCCTAATTTTTAGGGTGTTGCACCCTATTTAAAGGCCTTATACCCTTTGGGTGTCCTCCTTACCCGTCTCCCCTGTCTAGAAACCCTAGTCTCTTGCTTCATGTATAATATTTGAGTGTGTGTAAGCTTGAAGAGTGTTTTCTTGGTGTTCTTTTGAAGAGCTTGAAGTTAGTGGTACCTAGCTTGAAGGGGGAAGCTTTAGATCCATAATCTCCTTGTGTTTAGCTACTCTTTTTAGGTAAAAAGTCGAAAACTTGTTCATCTATTGCTTAAATATCTTCCTTGGAAGTTTATTGTCATTTTTGGCTCATTTTAGGATTGTTCTTGGGATTGAGCATTTCATGAAGTTATCACTTCGGATATGGACGTTTTATGGCCTCATTGGACTTAAAGTTGCAAGCTTTATCAAGTTCTAGGCCTCCTTCATTCTTTAGGTCCCTTATTAAGCCTTTCTTGAGTCTTGGAGCCTCTTTGTGGCATGAATGGACATAAAGTTAGTAACTTTACGTGGTATTTCAGCTCTTGGGTATCAAATCTGTAGTTTAAGGCATTAGAATAGATAAGAAGGGGTTTAATAGTTAAGACTGGGAAAACTCGACGAGTTGGCTCGAGTTTTCCTATTTCTCTGGATACTATAGGACATCGATGAGTTGTCCTGACAACTCGATGAGTTGGCTCGAGTTTTCCCCGCTTCTCTAAGTACTGTAGTAACTCGACGAGTTGATATGTGCACTCGACGAGTTGGGTCAACATGGACTCTTGACCTTGACTGTTGACTTTGAATTTGACCATGGTTTACCAAGTTTGACTTTGAGGGCATTTTGGGTATTTCGAGGTTTTGATAGAAATGGTCACATGGTGGTTGTAGGCTTTTGAGTCCGGAGATGAGTTTTGGAGTTGGATTTTATCGGTTCAGCACTACGTGTGAGGCGAGTTTTCCTCACTCTACTTATGGGTCAAAGGCACCAATGCCGACCCTTTTGGATTGTTATTCTGGTTTATCTTAGGACTGAGTGTTGTTATGACATGTTATATCGGTATCCTGGTAGATAGGATGTTGCTATGTTGTTATGATCTGTTAGATCGATATCCTCGTAGATAGGATGATATTATGCTTATTGATCTGTATGATATGTGCTTTCCTATTGATTGATTATATGTTTATGATTTATGTATATGTCGACATGTTTGTGTGGTTGGGTTGAGGCGGTCATGCTTTGTGCTGAAGGCCAACAGACCCAAGGCAGTCGAGATAGAGTGAAGGCCTTGCGAGGCGGTCCAGTCAGGCTGAAGGCTCGGCGAGCGGTTCGGATAGACTGTAGGCCCTGCGAGGTGGTCTAGTCACGCCAAAGGCTCGAGAATGGTCCAGATAGGTTGAAGGCCCTGCGAGGCGGTCCAGTCAGGCTGAAGGCTTATTTATGCATGATGTTGTATGTTATGTTTATGTGGTGGTATTTCGTGGAAGACTCACTAAGCTATGGGCTTATAGTTTTTTATTATGTTTCAGGTACCTCAGATGATTGTGGAAAGGAGAAGACTTGATCGTGCACCTCCTCATATTTTGTGATATGATTTCTGGGAAAACTCTGATGTAAAACTTATTTTGAAAACAATATGTAATAAACGATGGTTTTGGATTTATTTAAAATTTTTAAAATTTTCAAAATTTTATGGATGCTACATTTCGAATTACTTTACAGATATGATGGTTTATAGTTCGAAAGTTTTGAAAACCTCAGTTAAGTGTTGATATATTTAAAAAATAATAATACTATCTCTAATACATATCGTCGACCTAAGGTCAATAACTCTTTAAATGTCGATGTATTTTTTTAAAAAAAATAATAACTATCTTTGATATATTTGGTGGACCTAAGCTCAATAGATATTTAAAGGGATTATGACTTAAAAGAGTAATATATTTTTCGATGTGTACACATTTGGTCACTGAGTTTTTTTCGTCCACATTTACCCCTTTAACTTATTAAACTATACGCATTCAGTCCTTATGACCGGTTACTCCAGGTTAGCCGGGAAAAATGACTTAATAGGGTAATATATTTCTCATTTTGTACACATTTAGTCCTTAATATTTTTGTACACATTTAGTCCTTAATATTTTTTGTTTCAAAATAAGTTCTTTTTATTTTTATACTCATTCAGTACTTATGAATGATTTCTTTAGGTTATTCTCACAACATCTTACGTGGGACAATCATTGGTGAGAGGTGTATGGATGTTGATGCTTATGTGTAACGTCTTATTTAAATAAGGCAAAACCCCCTAATTATAAATCCAATATTAAGAAAAATCGTTTATTCCAATATACATTTATCAAAAATCAGAGTAATATAAGAAATGCGGAATCCTCAATACTGTTGACGAGTATGTACAGTCCTGCATTCGCCTTCCCACGATCAACAATAAAACGTGACAACGTAAACAAGTGGGTAAGCACAAAACTTAGTGAGTTTCCCCCAAAATACCCCATATAACAAACGTACTATCATGCATAACGGGCCCACAATCATCAGATTGGAATATTCTGGCCCAATCAGTCATCAGACTCGAATGCCAACATGCAACGGTTTCAATCACTCATCGGACTGAAATGCCCAAGGTTCGTTGGTATGCCGCATCAACCCAAACACTCTTCTCGAGCCTCCGTGCCTACGACTTATAGCCGGCTCGTACTAGGTATCTTGGCCTACAACACATAGCAGGACCGCTTCAACCTATCCCAGAACCATATGTCAACATATAAATAATCAAGGATCAAGTAAGTATAAAATACAAACAATTATCAATCATACATCTCACTATCGTCTACTACTCCTTCATAGCACACTACTTTGCTACCAGCTAACCTCTATAAAATGCATAACCAGAGGTGAGATAGCCACCCGAATAGATGATCCTACTCTAGGGCCACAACCAAACAAGGAACATGCAAGAAAACCTAGATCAAAAGTTTTCAGGCTATCCTATATGACTACATATAGCTCCTATGGCACTCCATTAGACGATAACCAACCTACTGGTACTCTAACCAACATACTACTATTGTTGTGTCCTATCATACAAGGATATATACATAAATCTAGCAGATCACTACAACTCAACAACATCCTATACACAAGGATACATAACCAACAATCCACAGAATGTGTGATCGTAAGTAATTAGATGTGAGATAGTAAGTAAAAATATGTTATTTTTTTAACAAGGGTAATCTAAACAAAAGTTGTAGTAGACTAAAATGTGAATGCATAGATATAAATATCGTTAAAATCTGAGATCGTATGAAGAAGTTATGACGTTCAGAACACATGACATAAGCAACCAAATAGTCAAGATCACGATGGACATAAGTATCAAAAGTTCGAAACATCTCATTAATGAATGTCCAACGTAAAATGTCGTGAGAAAAACCTAATGAATTCATTCATTAGTATTGAATGAGTACAAAAACAACAAAGATTTATTTTGCATCAAAAAATATTAATGACTAAATGTGTACAAAATGATAAATATATTACCATATTAAGTTATTTTTACCGGCTAACCTGAAGTTGTCGGTCATAAGGACTAAATGTGTACAGTTTAACAAGTTGAAAGGGTATATGTGGACAAAAAAAACTCAGCGACAAAATGTATAAAAATCGAAAAATATATTACCTTTTTAAATTATTATTCCATATTTAAATCATATAATTATATAATTTGTGAAGGGAACATCCAATGGAGATGGGAGAGGGTGTAGTAGGTTAAAAGAAAATTTTGACAATTGGTAGTTAATGGATGAGTTTATGCATACGTATTACGTAACACCTAGAAATTCTTTCAATGTCATCTCCCTTTTTCAAATATCCCCTCCCTCCCACCCCACTCCACAAATTCAACAACTTTTCATCAATCAATCAAATTCCCAAATCTCACAATTCATCCATTAACAAAGTCAAGGGAGTTGAATTTGTTACCGCGTTTGAACAACGTTCGAACTACATAGAAATTTCTGCTCATTGATGACATGCAATTACTCAAACTCTGACTAGATCCGACTCGATTTTGTGGGTTTTTGATTTTATTATATAATTCTAAGTTTTGGTGATCTCAGCAGATACAACAATGGTGGCCGAGCCTTGGTTAGTTAAAATTGGAAGCCATGTGAGTTCCAATCTCAAACATGCCCTCCTCTTAGAACCCTCTTCCAAAAAGTCCACCAGAAACAAACAAGAAACTCAAAGCAAAACACCGGAAACAATCGGAATTCTCTCGTTTGAGGTTGCCAATGTGATGTCAAAAACCGTTCGACTCCACAAATCTCTAACCAATTCAGAGATTTCCAAGTTGAAAACCCAAATTCTCTTCTCCGATGGCGTCAAAGCCCTAGTCTCCTCCGACGAGACCTATCTTTTAGACCTCGCGCTTTCAGAGAAGCTAGAAGAGTTAAATTTCATCGCCGGCGTCGTCTCCAGGCTCGGCAAGAAGTGCACAATCCCTCAGCTTCAAGGATTTCAACATGTTTACAGAGATATAGTCAGTGCAGCCATGGATGTTACGGAATTAGGGTTCCTGGTGAAGGATATGGACGCAATGATGCGAAAATTCGAGCGCTTTGTTAATTCCACAACCACTCTCTACGGAGAAATGGAGGTCTTGAACGAATTAGAGATTACAACGAAAAAATTCCAACAAAACCAGCACGAAGAAAGCAGAAAGGTCTTCGAACAGAAATTGATTTGGCAGATCCAAGATGTTCGCCACCTGAAGAACGTTTCACTATGGAATCAAACTTACGATAAAGTCGTCGAGATGCTAGCAAGAACTGTATGTACTCTTTACGCTCGAATCTTTTCAGTTTTCAATGATTCAATTTCCCGAAGAGAGATGTTCTCATCTAGCAACACGTTAAATTCATCTAGAAGTTCTGCTCAAAACTCGAATCAAATTGGTTCTTGTAGTTCGAGCTTAGTGGAGAAGAAGATAGTCAGTATCAAGCCACAGATTCAAACAAAAAAAGGGGAAACGAATCTTTTCAAAGCCGAAGACTTCAATTTTGCTTGTGGATTGGGACCAAAGAGACTGTTTATGGAATGTTTAACCATGAACACTTCAAAATTACACGATTTCAACGATGGGTCTGTATCTATTCCAGTAACCGATGATCAAAGCAGCCATGTTTCTGGTTCTTGTAGTGTTTCAAGTAGCTTAAAGAAAGAGATTACAAATCTTCAAGGGTGTAATGGTAATTTGATAAAGATTCATAAAACTGTTCCACAGATCAAATTAATGGTGAAACCACCTCCCAACACCATTGGAGGCTCTGCTTTAGCATTACATTATGCCAACATTATCATCGTGATTGAGAAATTACTTCACTACCCTCATTTAGTTGGAGAAGAAGCTAGAGATGATCTATATCAAATGTTACCAAAAAGTTTAAGATTAGTTTTAAAGAGAAATCTAAAGTCTTTTTCAAGAAATTTAGCGATTTATGATGCTCCTCTTGCACACGATTGGAAAGACAGGCTTGATGGGATACTCTCATGGCTAGCACCCATGGCACACAACATGATTAGGTGGCAAACTGAGAGGAACTTTGACCAACAACACATTGTCTCAAAATCAAATGTTCTTCTTTTGCAAACTTTGTATTTTGCAGATCGAGAAAAGACGGAAGTTGCCATTTGTGAGCTTCTTGTGGGGTTGAATTATATTTGTCGATATGAACATCAACAAAACGCGTTATTGGATTGTGCAAGTAGTTTTGATTTTGATGATTGCACGGATTGGCAATTGCAGTAATGAGATCTTGATTGGTTTTTCATCGTGATGAGTTTTGTTTCTTTGTTTTGCTTTCTCTAATGAAAGATTACAGATATGTAATGGGCCACTGTGTATCTGATTTAGATCTTGCATGTGGACCAGTTCAAGGGTTACTAGAAAAAAAAAAGATAGATGATAGACGTTGTGCAACATAATGTGAATATAAAGATTTTGGGCTTGTAGATGTTTGTAATTATCTTTGTTTTGAATCATATGGTTTGGCCTTCGAAGTACATAATTTAAACTTAAACAAAAAGCTCATGTTCTAATGTAAATTGTGCTATAATCTATTTTTTGGCCAAATTTTTGTTCAATTTTGCTAAAAAAAATTGATCTTGAAAACATGGTGTGGTGATATGAAGTTGTTTTTGTCATTCATTTCGATTCTTGACCTTTTTTTTGTGAACATGGTTACTTTACCCTGAGGGTGGCATTCAGGGTTCGAGTCTTAGCAGTCAGTGTGAGACGTTTTAATCCAATGTGGACTGAGCAGTAAGCTCCTTGTGAGGGTTCGAGTCTTAGCAGTCATAATGTGAGACGTTTTAAACCAATGTGGACTGAGCAGTGAGCTCCTTGTGGGCACTGGGCTCTTACGTGAGGTAGAAATCGCAGTGGGTGTTTCAGTTCCGATATGAATTGGGCTCTCCTATGAGTACTAAGTTGGCAGTCAGTCATCTAACAGACTGTTGTGTACCTGATTTACATATCTCACATGATGTTTTTAAGACATGAATGAGTGAGCCAATTGAGTGTTGTGATTTTGGAGATACATATTTTTTTGTACCTTTGAAGTCTTGAACCGTACCATTATTTTTAGGACCACCCATGATGCATGCAAGAAAAGTTACTAATTACTATTGACTGTGATGTGGGGCCCACATGGGTGTGACCATGGTGATTATGGTGTTGGTGTGGCTGCAACTTCTATGAGATTGAGAGCATGCGTATATGAATGTTGGGTAAAGCCTGCTCAAAAGTTTTTAAAAGAAGCTTCCGTTGAAAGCCTCCCACTTTGTTTCTTCTGTCATTTTGTGTTTTCCTCACTCCCAAGCTTGTAATATTCATTGCACAAGTTCACTTTATTTAATCTTATCATCAACGAAACTTATATAATTAAGTCGTGATGATCGGATGGAGGGTGGTTTATGGATGATATAATTCTATTGTTAATCTGTTTTTGTGTTCATATACAAGTCTAGTTTTCTAGTTTTTTTCTTAATTTTGTTGTTTCTTTGATTAAATTAATCTTGTAATTATTTTAGGCTCTTTTTTTTTATACAAGGCTGGATGGAATGAATAATTGATGTTTTTGTTTCATGAGATGTATTGCATCGTTTTAGGTGAAGTTTGTAGCTTTTAGTTTCAAGTTTGTCGGTTTTGAATGATACAAGTACATTTGTACATGTGCATTTGAGGATACATATTTTTTTTAATATGAAGATGTGTTCTTGAATTAAATTATTAACTATTAAGTGTTTATCTTTTGAAATATATACTGTAAATGGGTTTCATTGGTGTATGAAACAAATACAAGTTTGTTTTAGTTGTATGATAAAAAAAATTAGGTCTGTTGTAGTTGCATAGTATTGAAACTTTTTATATGTACTGCTTTAATATTTGTTGTGTTGTAATTTTGATTTTGTGATTTGATACAATATGAGTGAATTATGATGATTATAGTTTAATATTATATTAAAATAGTCTTTAAAATGTTTTGAAACTATCAGTTACAAAAACAAAAAGGTAATTTGCTTATATTATAATTTGGGTAGGTGGAATTTGGTGGACAGTGAACATGTTTATGGCCATATATTTTAGATGTCAAAAATTAAAAATTAAAAGTACTTAAAAACTAAAAATATATATATTTATTTACATTTAAAAAAATAAAAAATAAATATCACTTGTACATATATAATAATTTCAAAATTAAAACTCATTAGATTCTTTGATAATAGATCCAAATCTCACAAAAATATCATTAAAGGTAGCTGATGATTTAGAGTTTTGTGTAAGCTTAAAGACACTAATATTTTTTACTAAATATTCCAAGGGAAAATGCGACAAGTTTTTATTAATATCATGATTAGGGCTGTCAAATATGTACTACAGAGAACCAACCAACATGTTATCAACGAACCAATTAAATCTGAAGTCAAGTTGTTTGGTAGCCAATATGTTTGGCTGCTAATACCATACCAATTAAGTAGTCTTGGTATGATAACAGTATGAAATTTTGAATACCGTACCAACCAATATATATATATATATATATATATATATATATATATATATATATATATATATATATATATATATATATATATATATATATATATACACACACACACACACACAAAGAAAGATGAGTTCTCATATCTTCATGTTTTAATTAGAATAACAACTAACAAATCTTAGAATTACTAAACTAACACATTGGCCGACAAATTTCTTGATAATTATTGTTTGATGTGCACGAAATCGATGATACGTACACTAAAACTTAAAAATGAATACTAACTTCTCATTCCTTGTACTTATACTGTTACCATTTGTTTCCTCTAGCAAATTTGTTTGGGGTGGATCTCTTTTAATCTTTTTAATGGTTTCTAAAAAAAATACTACCAGAAGCGAGTGAAGCAACGGCCAAATGTCCACAAATTCAACTTATATTCATATATATATATATATATATATATATATATATATATATATATATATATATATATATATATTAGTTAAAAATTTTGGTATATACCAACCAAATTTGTTGGTAGCCAAATTAATTGGTACCGAGTACACTTGGTACGGTACTGGTAGCTAAAATCTTATATCAACTATAGTTGGTACGGTACACGGTTTGGAGAAATTTTTTTTGGTACCGTACTAATTTCACCCCTAATCATGATATAATATTAGAGGCGGATCCATAATATGACGACATGTTAAAGGTTTAAAAAAAAAAAAAAAAAAAAAAAAAAAAAAAAAAAACTAAATTATATTTTTTTAGGATAGAGTCAAAAATAGTTTTAAATACCGGTAACAAAAAAAAGTTCTATTAAAAGTAAATTGTTAAATATACTCTAATAAATGAAAGTTTTTTGCTACTTGTTATATTCTTATTTAATTTAACAAATGTCATTTATTATTTTGAATTAATTTTTTTTTCTACATGTCATTTTATAAGTTTTTCTATTTTTTAAAATTCCACATAATATTTTAATGTAATAATTGTAATAAATATAGTAATAAATAGATATCAATATCATTAATAAACTTACTTTTTAATAAATTTTCAAAATTAAAACTCATTAGTTTTTTGTTTATTTATTTAAATTTAAAAGATAAAAAAACATTTTCATTATAATAATTCATTATTTTTCTTATTTTCTTATAAATTCATAGTTTTCAAATATTTAGACCTTTATATATATATATATATATATATATATATATATATATATATATATATATATATATATATATATATATATATATAACTCATGTAATACATGGGTCTCAAAACTAGTTACGTCCAATAATTAAGGGTGCTCATGTAATACATGGGTCTCAAAACTAGTTACGTCCAATAATTAAGGGTGCTCCTAATGAGTAGTGTCTTTGTTTAAAGTCAAAACTTTAAAGCGCATTGCATTGAGGGTTTAACAAAATCATTTTAAATTTTGATCTAAACTTTGTTATGTGGTGTGCTGCGACTTAGACATTTAAAAAATATAATAATAAATACTTGTTTTGATTTCCAACTCGTTTATTCCAAACAAAAACTATATGACATACTCTAGTTATTAATTAAGAAAACAACAGTAATAGAAATTGTCTAAAACAACAACTAAAAATTTCTAAAATAGCAGAAAATTGATCAAATAAATTCAACGGCAGCACTATTGCTATCGAGGAAAATAACATATATTAAAGCATGACTACCAAATATAAAGTGATTTAAAAAAAAAAAAAAAAAGTGTGGTCGAGGTCTAGGGGATTTGAATATGACTATTGAGTTTAACAAAAAATTGAATAAAGAATATGGCTTTTCTTTTGATTTTGTAAATTCTGTGAAAGCTCAAGGCCCTATTGAGTTGAACAAATAAAATAAAAAATAAAAATAAAAAAAAAAAAAAAAAACAAAAAAAAAAAAAAATTTATGGGTTTTTCTTTTAGACTTTGTAAATCATCCCAAAAGCCCGATGCCCAAACTCGTCGAGGGCCTATTTTGAATAAATAAAAAGTATCTAGAAAATTAACCGAATCGTGCCCACTCTCTAGAGTCTAGTCTCTATTAAGGCTTTACTTGATGTTTATTAACCCACTTATTTTATTTTTGGTTTTTTTTAGTTTATTATACTTTATTATCGGAAGAAATCAAATATATTTTTTTTCTTTTTTTTTTCTATTGATTTTCCTACTTGTATGTGTCAAAATCTAAAAAGGGAATTTAAAATAAATTATTGGATTCCACATATTCATATGAACATACTAACATAAGCTAGAAGGATATTTAAATTTTCTATTATTTTCTTCATCTCAAAATTACGGTCTACAGACAAAAAAACACATAGATTAAGAAAATATTAATTAAATTTTATTAAATAAAATGATAGTTTTACCTTTTTGTTTTATTTAATTCCATAGTATGTTAACTAATTAATGATAGGTATTTTAGTAAAATGGATATTTTTTTAGAAGTACACTATTATTTTTGGACAAACTAAAAAGGAAACATGGACTATTAATATGAGACGGATGGAGTATTTGATAAGATCGTAAGAATAGTTTAATGTAGCTTTTAAACTATTTTAGCTAGTTTTATAATAAGCTACTTAAGATAGTTTATAAGCTAAAAGTTAGTTTTTCAGCTAGCACACCAAACATAGTCTAATTATATTTGTCTCTATATGGTACCATCTATGATGTACCTTTGATAAAAAAAATAAAAAAAAATATCAAGGCATAAGATCTATATTTCACTTCTAGTTGTGAATAGGTTTGTCGTAATCACAATGAAAAGTTATTCATATTTATCAATTCTAGTCACTATGGAACTCTTAGTTTTGTGCGGGATTCATGAAATATAGGTCTGATTGAAGTAATGATTTACCATGTCTATATAATGAGTAAACCAGCTCATAAAATTAAATTGTTAAATGTGACTTGAGCATTTGGAACATTTGGATTCAATGTAGCACTTGAATGAACGTGGAACACCTAAGAAAAGAATGAAGCACGTGATAAAGGAATGGATAATGTAAGAAAGGAATGGGGCATCTAAGAAAGGAACGAGGCACCTAAGAATAGACTGGAGCACCTAAGAAGGGAATAAAGTATTTAAGAATGGAATAGAGCATCACTGATATTCAATGATTCAAGGATGCGCCATTTTTGAGTGGGTGCTCCACTTAAGAAGAGGACGTGTCATCCATGAAGGAGGATGTGCCGCCTAGTAAGTAAACGTGTCACCTAGAAGTTGGATGTGGCACATTTGGAAGTAGATGCGCCACTTGGAAGCTTGGTGCGCCATTTAGAGTGAAGGTGCGCCATATTTGAAGGAGGATGCACCACTCTTGTTCTAGATGTGCCACCCTCAAGCAAGGTGTACCATCTGGGTACAAGGGTGCTCCATGATGTCCCTTGGTGCGCCACTTATGACATAAGGTACACTTGGATGCTCAAGAATGTTCAAGGATGCTCGGATGTTGAAGATGCTCAAGGTAGATGCCCCAAATGGCATGATGCATCATTTTGATGAAGAGTATTTGAATATCTAGTATGCTCAAGGATCATTATGAAACCATATTTTCTAATAACATATAATCCTATAGGGCCACACCATATAACAAGGAAACATTAATTGATTATTTATTAAGTAATATGATTATTAATAAATTAAATCATCACTTGAAATTAATTGGGAAATTATTGTTTCATGGAAATAATAATTATAAAGAGTTTAACTAGCTACATTTAATCATAATATATGATGTAAATGTTACACATATCTTTTTGGACTTGAAGTATACCATTTATATAAGTTGTGTACAAGTTTTTATAAAAGATGATGTAGCAAGCACTAGTTCTCTTTCCTCCCACCATAAGAACTAATACATGGGGTTTGCTTCTTTGACTTTTGTAGGCTTACACATTCATACTTACTTGCAAGTTATTTGATAACTTATTTCAAGTATGGTATGGATTGTACATATGGAAGTATAAAATAAAAGAGTGAAAAAACTAGTTAGCTTTTCTTCTCTTCTTTTTGAGAAAATTGTCAAGAGCAATTTAATCTTGTTTCCTCCCCTCTTTTTGCTAGTCTATTGCCCTTTTGCGCTTGGATTTGGTTCTCCTTTGAATTCATATTTTATATATGACTTAAAGGCTTAGGCCCCGTTTGATAGTTGTTGCTGACTGAGAAAGTGCTGACTGGGAAAGGTCTGTCTGAGTAAGAAATCCTGACTGAGTAAGAAATCCTGTTGTTTGATTGTACATCTGACTGAATGTGCTGAGTGATGAAAAATGACCATTTTACCCTGCTGTTATATATAGTGATGGATTAAGTTGCTGAATAATTATAAAACATACATATTGTCATACAAAATGTAAATTACACACAAATAAAAAATGTCATACAAAATGTAAATTAAACATAAATCATTTAATATCCAAATAAAACATAATGAAATTTAAAATAACATAATAATTTAATGTAAAGTAGGTGAAAGTAGTCGATTTGCAATCTGATCACGCAAAACACGCATATGTTCAACGGCTTCTGGACCCCATTCTATGCCTTGTATGTTTTCTCTATCAATTCCTCCACCTTGGACGTCAGGAGTAACCATAGTGTCCTCCTCAAAATTTCTAAACAAGTCATCTTCTATATTGTATTTCCTTATAAAATTATGGACCGCAACACAAGCAATGACTATGTCTCTTTGCACTGTAAAAGGATAAGGAGCCATTTGTTTTAAGATTGGGAATCTCGCTTTCAATACACCATAAGCACGCTCAATAACATTTCTAAGTTGCGCATGTGCATAATTGAACCTTTCTTCTCTAGTTAAAGGTCTGCCTCTTCGAAAATCGGCTAACCAATACCTAGTATTGTGGTATGGAGCCATAAATCCACGAGTGTTTGTATATGCGGCATCACAAAGGTAATATTTATCTGCAAATGAATGTGACACATATTATATAATGACACATTATATAAAGAAGATAGATAATAAAAATTATATAAAGATTACAAACCTGGTGGAGGAAATGGAAATCCAGAAGTCGAATTAAATGCAACTTCTTTCAAAACTCTTGAATCATGTGCTATACCCTCCCATCCAGCCCAAACAAAGGTGAATATCATATCAAAATCACAAATTCCTATTACATTTTGAAAACATTCTCCTTTTCCTCTTCCTCTATAACGAGTTTGTTGATCAACAGGTACAACCGCATGTACAAGAGTTCCATCTAATGCACCTATTGCTCCGGAAAAAATATTTTTTAACCGTCTATGTCGTTCCGAGTTATGTCTTGTTGGATTAGGAGTTGTTGGTACTATAATTTCTTTTGCAAAATACATCATTGCTGTTAGGACCTCGTGAAAACATTGATGAATCGTTTGTGTGGAGTGATGAAATCTTCCCTTAACCGCGCGAAAACGTTCATTATGTCCTATAACATGTAAGAATACAGCCATCTTCTCTTCAATGCTTATTGTCCTACTAGCTTGCAACCAGTTTTTTGGGTAAAGTGGTTGCATAATAAAGCAAATGCCTCTTGTGTAAGACACATCATATCGAAACATTGTGTAGGGTCTCCGTACATCAAATCTTGCGTATACGCATACCCGCTTGAATCGTTATCTCTAATTGTATGGATTCTAATTAGCCTGCGCCGGTTTGACCTCAACCAATAAAACACAAGTAAAAGAAAAGCTATAACTTCACCATCAGAAACCATACTTGACCTGTTACAAACAATTAGGTAACATGTTAAAGTAACCAAACTTTCCAAAGTAACAAAAGTCATATAACAAAAAACTAGTAAATAACAAAAGTCATATTCAATATCTAAACATCATCCAAAGTAACAAAAGTCATCAAACATAGGATCCAAAATTAACAAAAACTAGTACACATCATCCAAAATAACATCCAAAAAAGTCATCAAACATAGCATCTAAATGTCATGCAAGTAACAAAAAGTCATGCAACAAAAAAACTAGTAAATATCATCAAAGATAACCATACTTCCTACCCGTACCCATCACCCACGACTCACAACTAGTATGTGAAAGTCGTAACCAAACTTTCCTAACATCGGCACTTTCACCAAATAACAAAAGAGCGGTTTTGTGTCTTTCATCTTCTTCTCCCCATTCCATTTTATTCAATTTCTCCATACATGCATCAACATCCTTATCCATTTCACTTTTTTCAATTCTTTCGTTTTTTTTTCCACTAATGACCTTGCAAGCTTGACAATCTCATCCTCAACTTCTAAAGCCCGTGCGTCTCTTTTTTTCCACCAACTCTTTTTTTTCCACCAACTTCCATATTTTTTGAGCGCCCTGAAGATTCTTGACTTGCACCTACGTGTTGTGTTGAGGTTTCCATTTGAACATCATCATCAAAATCATGGGCACTAAACTCTTCTACTGGACGAGGGAGTGTAGAAGATGGCCCCCAACTTTGAAAGCCGGTTGAGGTCGACCCTTCGAATAGTTGGGTGCAAAGATCAGGGAACAACAGAGGTTTAGTTTTCAATGACAACACGAATTTGTTCAACTGTTTACAATTTTTATAAATATTAGGATATGTTATAAAAATAATCATAATAGTATTTATTATAAAAATATTACCTTCCCCTCTTCTTTCCATTGTTCATCGGTCAAATTAAATTTATTTTTTATAGGATCATATATATTGCCGGTTTTGTTTTTGAGTTTCACCCAAGCAACATACTTTGATTTGTAGTAGTCAAAGTGATTTCTCATTTGTTTCTAATCAACCTCTTTACCGTGTTCGTTTATCAATTTTTCGCGTATTGTCTTCCATGAACTTGTCTTAAGTCCGGAACCCTCACGACCATTAGTGGTTAGTTCATGGATACATGCATCAAGAAAAGTTTTGTCCTCATTCTCGTTCCAAACCAACATCCTAAAAAGTTAATAGTTAAAATGATTTATCATAAAATTTATCATGATCAAAAACAATTTTAAATATAAAAAAATTATTTTGTACCAATAAAAGCATAAAATCTGTGGAATTGTGATATGTCTATTATGTATTATAACAGTGCATAGGATTCGTAATGAGATTGGAAATGCTATGAAGCTAGACAATCATGTTGATTCCATAAAACAAGAAACTCCCAAGAATTGAAATAGGCATGGTAATTATGATATTTGTACACCTTCTCAAGCTCAAAGTATTTTAAAGACAATATCTTTTTTTCTTTTAATTCACCAAAAAACACAAAAACAAAGCAAACAATATGTATATAATGGCAAATAAAAGCTCAATCTAACAGCAATGCCACTACTACCTTGTAGTGGCAGTAATAAACATCCCCAGCAGCAGGAAAAAAAAAAAGAGGATGTAATATTCTAGCAAATAACAGTTCAAAATTCAAAAGAAAATTCGTCCATGAAATTGATTACAAATAACACTTCAAAAAAAAAAGAGAATGTAAACAAATCTGGACCCACTTAAATCAATGAAATTGATTACAAATAATGTTGTATATTGGAACATATCTACTGCATCCATGCTTTATATGAAGGGATATAGACAATCAATTGCATAAAAGATAAGAATTTTATTCAATTTCACAGATTGATCGATCCCAAACCCAAAATTAGTGTTCCCAAACCCCAAATCGGATTCTGAAATTATAGATTATACATAAAAGGATAATACTCTTACCTGTTTGTGATGAATTGCAGTGATTGAATGACAAGAAATCGAAATATCAATCGGAGATGGCGAGCTCTTGTTAGCCGGTGAGATGGTGGCTACACGGTGGCAAGATAGCAGCGACCGAGGTGATGACAGGCAGCGACTTGCAAGATGCAATCGAGATGGAGGAGCGACGCCGCTGCTAGATGGAAACGACTTGGAGCTGTCGGCGTTTTTTTTAGGTCTTGAGAATGGAACGATGGAAGAAAGAATTAAGGGGCAGGATTGTCTTTATTCCCAGTCAGCATATGTTACAAGGCTGACCGGGTAAGACTGTTGAGTCAGATATCTTTCCGAGAAAGCACACTATCAAACATCTAAGGTCTGACCGGGTCAGCCCAATTAGCTGACTCAAACCGAGTCAGATGGTATCAAACGCACCCTTAGTAACATCTTCTTTCAAGTGAAGAACTATCATTCCTTAGTGGTTGGTGACTTGTTTTGGGTGGATACATTATAGAGAGTTCCTAGCTTTGATCTTGCATTTCTTCATCAACTACTAAGCCTCTTATTGATGAGTCAAAGGACTAAAAAGGTTGTTCATATGTTAACTCCCTTTTGGTTGTTGTTTTCTTTCCAACTCTTGCAAGATTATCTCTTTTGGTTGTTGTTTTCTTTCCAACTCTTGCAAGATGATCCTTGGTGAGAATAAACTAGTTATGTTGTTCAAATTTTAAGTCTTCCATTTGCCAATTTTTTTGAGTGTTTGAAATTATTTTTGAATAAAACAAAACAATTGGTATCAGAGCCACCTTTCAAGTTTGGTTAGAATTTATAATTATTAGGATAATCTTGATTTTTGGGAAATATGGATAGCTTTTTTTTTTGTTAGAAACAAGTTTATACATATTTTCTATAACAACTTTTGAATTGTTATTCTATGTGACAATAGTTTTCACGCATATTTTGTCAGTAAAACTATCTTAGAAAAACAAAGGTTGTTTTGTATGCTAGATGTATTTTAGAATGTATAAACTAGCCATAGACCTTATTGTGTTGTTATTGGTTGCAATTCATAAAATGGTTGTAATATTCTTTTATTCATAACGTTATGTAATAAAAATTAGCGAGTTTTCATATTTGTTATTTTTTATGTAATAGATTAGTTTAGACTAGATTTATTTTATATAAAAATGTAACAAGATGAAGATGGTGACTATTCTGAAGAATCCATGGAGTACCCATGGTATTATAATTTTTTTTTGTATAAAAGTTATTAATTTTTTATAAAAGTCTTATAAAATTGCAAAAAAGTATATTGTCATTGCAAGTGGGAGCTTGAAGTCGACATGAAGAACAACATTAAAATTTTGGTCCATTTAGTCTCTTACGAAATGACTTGACTCTTTTATGTTGGCTCATTGTAACACCCTGTTTCAGGCCGTTTCTTTATTCGAGGTTGTGATCCAAAGTTCAATTATGAAAAGGCCTTGGGCTTTAGACCTTATTAAAGGTTGATAATGTTGCTTGCGAAGCCCAAACCCTTTGATTTGTGTGTTGGACCGAAGGGATGAAAGGGAAAAGTTATAGATCGGACTTATTGCAAGGGTTATGGTGGTAAATCGGTTTGTGGTAAGTCAAAATCAATTAGATAGGATTGTGGGGATTTTCAATATCTTTATGTGCATATAAGGAATGCCAAAAACGGAGTTAGGACAAAGAAGTTATGACCGTTAGAAGTTAAGATGGAAATGAGAATTGGTCCATATGTAAGACCCCATTTTTCACAAAGGACTGAACCGGAAAAGCAAATGTGTCATTTCACAAAGGACTTAACCAGAAAAGCTAACACTGTTAGCCAAAAGGATCTTCTTTGCAACGTTTTGAAACCACAAGGACCATCTATGCAAAAATTTCATCACAAGGGTTAAAGTTGGTTTATTTTATCAACCACGAGGACCATTTATGTGATTTCTTTTCTTATAATTATTTATACTCGATTTCATACACAACATTTTTTTCGTACATAACAATTTGTGCTTTAAAATTTTGTATTGTACAACTTTATAAAACATAAATGGTTGTGTATGGAGAAAACAATTTGTGTATGACTAACTTCCCATTTTATAAATCTACCTATTCTATTAAAAGAATAGTTTTTCTAGACATGTTTCCCTCTTCTTTTCAACCATTCAACACAATTCCTCCTATTATGATTTCTTTTATCCATTGTTTCCTTTCTTTGCATAGCCAATTTCAAACAATAATGGAATTATCTTTAAGGTTTGTTTATCCTAATCTCAAAAAATTAGGAAGGAAATCTTCTTTGATTTTGAATCTTATACACCTATTCTTGATCCTTCGTGTGTATGCAACATTTTTTAAATCAAATCACTCAATTATTGATGGGTTTTCTAGGTTACAACTAAGAGATTTGCACAATGGGTTTTACATATAAACACTTTTGGGAACATGCAACCTAGAACTTTATGACATTTTCTCTATTTATAGCAACATAATTTATGAAACAAAAGCTAACCTATGAAAATGTAAAATCATGAGGCTAGAATTCATACCTTTTGAAACAGTTGAATGATACAGGAAACTCTCTTGAGAAACTCATTTGAAAGCTAGCTCTAATAGTGTAGAAGCCTCTAATGTGTCACACTCAAACCCTAGGAAAACCCTAGGATCGAGATATAGGGACCAGTTTTCCAAGGGTTGTGGTCCTTTTGTATAGATGTCAGATAATCTAGAAATCTTAGATTTGAATATTAAAATAATAATATTTTAATCTGATTCAAATTTTATTTCTTTATCTGATTCAGGATGCTTCCAGAATCCCTCTGGACCTCTCCCAAAACCGTCCAGGACAAGGAGGTTCTAGAATTGCCTCCCTTGCTCAACTACTGAACAATTGTAATTCAACCCTTGTACCCCTAAATAATTTTAATTAATCCAAAATTAATATCTAAATAATTATGATTAATTCCTAATTAATTATTAAATATTTCTAATTAATATGTTAATCATATATTAACAAATCATTCTCTCTCTCTCTCTCTCTCTCAATATCAATCCTAACTATTTTCCTGGTTATGAAAGCAACCCAAAAAGGACTTTACTGTTATTCACTAAGATTATACCAATTTAGTTAAAACCATAGACACTTAATCCAACAGTCTTTCACTTAGATAAGTCTTCAACTATAATTGCAAATATAGTCTTTGCATAACCAATAAAGAGTACTTTCCAAAACCACTGCCAAACTCTGAGTAAATCAAACATTAGCCCAAAGATAATTGATCATCTATACCTTCGTTCTTCAAGATATTGTATGGACACGAGATATGGATACAAAGCAATATCATGGTCCAATATTTTCTTTCTCGATTTTCGATTTATGATGACATCATTAGACTACAAATCGAACACATCAATTTAGTCTCGATTGGGCCCATCACTACGATGTCAACATTAAATCACCAAGGGGACCAAAGATATCGTTTTTCCTTAATAGACAAAAGGAACGAATAAACTTTGACTATATAATCATACCTTTTACTCATCATACCATATATGGAATTACATTTTATGACATCTAGTTATGGATGCATTGATGCAAAACCAATGCACATCAGATTTGCAAACTATGTATTATATATCTCTGTTTTAAGAATAGAAGATATTATCGTCTTAGAATTTCTTAAGATTAAATCCATGAAGTAATTTCTAAGCGTGGATTTAACCATACCCAAAATCCCTATTTTCTAAGTACTCATGAATATTGCAGCAATCCCTATGAAATGTCCAATCACCATGGGCAATCTACAAAAATTCCATGACAATCTTAAATCAATACCTACTTCTAAAAGTATGACCGACTGTGGTATTTCGAATTAATTAATATTTGGGAAGTAAAACATGAAAAATGAAACACAAGAATAAACAATTAAATATGGTAGTTAAAACTCATAAATAAGTCTCTATTATTTAATCAACAAGAAACAATTACAATTTATTGATGTTACATTGTTTTAAAACTATCAAACAACTACTAAAATCTAAAATCTAATGTCATATCTGATGCGACATTGGCTCCGACCACCTGCTCCGAGGATGTACTCCTATGCCGGAGGGAATCTGTGAGGTCACAACAGACAAGGCCGTTAGAACCGCCACATGGACTATGCCTCGGGAGCAGGCTCCGATGATCAAGTTAGATTGGCTGGTAGAGATGAGATGGTTCTTCTTAGCTGGAGAGAACTATCTTGGTGTTGGGGGTGGTGTATGGTGGCTGAAGGTGGAGGGTGGCGGCTGAGCCACCCAGCCGGATTTTAGGGCGGCAGCTGAGCCCAGGGAAAGATCCCTCTCCATGGAGGAGATATTGTTCACTTTATAGGGGGCAATTAGGTCAAGGGTAATTAGTTCAAACCTTAGGCTAGCCCAATTCAGACCTAGCTAGCAAGGAGTTAGGCAAGGCCGCCCGGGGGCATCGGGCGAGGCTGGCGGGCACACACCAGACAAGGCTAGCAGGCACACACCAAGAAAGGCTGGAAAGGGAGTGTCATGTCAGGCCGACAGGAGAGTACCAGGAAAGGCCGACAAGGGAGCACCAGGCAGGGCTGTGACAACCCGAAATTTATTCCGTCATTTTTAACCCCTCCTTCCGTTAATAAGCCTCGTTTTATTAAACTGTCCGTTAACCTTTTGGATTGGTTAATTAATTTGGGACTTTTATAATGACTTAGTAAGGGTTGAAACAAATTAGAAACACCCTCATTAATCCCTTGAAAAGTTTTAGTTTCAACCAAGTCAAAATACGACCATTTACTCGGGTGCGACCAAAAGCCCCGTTTAACGTCAGTATCGGGTAGATCTCCACTGAGCCCCAACTCAAACCCCTATATAAGGGTGAGTTGAGTCCATTTGAGACTTTCCACTCTCTCTACAACTTATTTTCGATCCAAAAATGCCCATTCTGAGCCCCAAACTAGTAAGTAATTTATCCTAACTTGCTGTGTAGCTTAGTTAACATGCAAATTTGTGTTTAAGACATCATATAGGGGCCAAATTATGTGTTTACGGCCCAAGAACACTCTTGGACCGTGAACAGCCTTAAGTGGGGTTTTGAAGCCCCAAAACCCTTCCAAATCACTCCTAGGGCTTAGATATGACTTGTGGACTTACACCTTCGAGTTTAGAACACTAAAACCTTACATTTTGGAGAGTAAACATGAGTTTACGGCCAAAGAACACTCTTGGACCGTAAACCCCTCTTCATAGGCCGTGAACACCTATAAAGGTGTTAGAAATGCCCTCAAACACCCCCTATGGCCTGGAAAAATGTCTAGAATCCACCACAATTGATATAGGGGCTTTAAACATTAAAGAAACATTGGACATAGGAGTTTACGTCCGTAAACCCCCCAAGGATTGGTCCATGGGCCGTAAACTCCCAAAAAGTGGCCAAATGATGCCCTAACTCCCCTATATGGCTTGGAAAAATGCATAGAACTTTATTCTCTACCATTTAAGACCTTAATACACCAAATGAATGAGCCTATAGGATCTTACGACCGTAAACTCTTTGTTTAGGGCCGTAAACTCCCTAAAATGGTCATTTTGCGGCCTTAAACCCTTCATAAGCCCTAGATTTGAGTCTAGCATAATTCCACAAGTGATATAAGACCTTGAAACATCCTAGAACACCCCCACCATGAGTTTACGGCCGTAAACTCATGGGGATATGGTCTTAGGGCTGTAAACTCTATAAAGAGCTTACTCTTGAAGAGTAAACTCCCTAACTAGGCCATACACACCCTTAGATACTACCCGGGACACCCCTAGCACTTAACCAAAGTGTTTTCCGCACTTTAGGATGCGTATACGCGTTTAATTAGTATTATATTTACTAATTGTATGTAAACATATGTCATCATATGTTAATAGTGCACTAAGTGTGTTCAAGTCTTTACTTGACACCGAGCACCCAACCGGCACATTCACCCGATCCACTTACAACAGGTGAGTTCATACCCCTGAATTAACATTTTAAATGTTTTTACATGCTTTTATGGGGGGGGGGGGAATAAAAGTTAAAACATGTCATTTATCATATCAATCATATGTGATTAATAACCCGCATGCACAAGGATTTATCACACTTTCAGTTGTTTTACCACGTATAATACTGTAGATGGTTTTCCAAAACGTTTTTACTTGTTTAAATATTTTCTCAAATTATCTCTCGTGCTGTATGTTTTACTTCTAAACCAGTTACAACAATGTTTTAAACAAAGGTTTTCTTTACTTATATTGTGTTATCAAATTATAAACGTGTTTATGAACGGTTTTCAAAGCTTGTTTTACATAACTATATCAAGTCGTAAATTCTTATTTTTAAAGGTTTCCAAAAGGTTTTACCAAAATTTTCTTCTATACTTCTATACTTCTATACTTTTGTTTCGTTAAATGCATGCTTGTACTTGTATAGTTATATAAATAATGTTTAAAAGACTTAGGAAGGCTAGTTCGCCCGATTTCCTTTTCCTCGTTGGGATGTGGTCTGGTGGGTATCGGATATCCATTTGAAGGTCGTTTAAACATTAATTATATATCATGTATACATGTATAGACATAAAGGTTTCCATCGGCCAGTTCATGTTCCTTGGGTAGCAAGGGCATCCTCCCACTCGTCACTCATAGATCAGAGACACTAGTAACTATTATAGGAATAGTTAGGAAGATTTATTTACTCTTTCAAGTATGCGAATTCCAAAGGAGTCATTTCAGTTGTGAGTCTCTATCGTTAGTCCAGTACCTACATAAGAATTCACTATACGAGATGCATCTTCAAGACACGGATCTCCCCGTCGTCGAGTTGGTAACCAGAGTCTCCTGTAGGGAGAGCGGGCATTGTGTGTATAGATCTATACGGGACTGACACTCCCGCACCCTGACTGCTAGCTACAGTCTACGGCCTACCAAGCCAAGGGGTGACAAATGTCATATTTATTCCGACGCTCGCAGGGCGTCAAGTACTCTAGTGTCAATTAGTATGGTTACGAGTATCTCCATGTTTACCTTATAATTCATGGCCTTAAGGTAACGAGAATTAACACTGTATTCTTAAAACAACACTCTTAGGATTACTCTTTGTTTTAGACCTTGCTAGCTGTAGCGTTCATTTGATACTGTCTGGGGTCTGTGTCTCTTTGTTTTAGACCTTGCTAGCTGTATCGTTCATTTGATACTGTCTGGGGTCCGTGTTTCTTTGTTTTAGACCTTGCTAGTTGTATCGTTCATTTGATACTGTATGGGGTCTGTGTTTCTTTGTTTTAGACCTTGCTAGCTGTATCATTCATTTGATACTGTCTGGGGTCTGTGTTTCTTTGTTTTAGACCTTGCTAGCTGTATCATTCATTTGATACTGTCTGGGGTCTGTGTTTCTTTGTTTTAGACCTTGTTAGCTGTATCATTCATTTGATACTGTATGGGGTCTGTGTTTCTTTGTTTTAGACCTTGCTAGCAGTATCGCACACTTGATACCGTCTGGGGTCTGTGTTTCCTTTTGTTAGACTGAGCAAGGAGTATCATTTATTCGATACTCTCCTAGAGTCTATGATTTCTTTTGCCTTAGTCAGTAGTATTTTCTTCTGAGGCATATGTTATTTTCCCCTAGTATTCTACTAATGATATTCTCCTACTCTCTTTAAAGTCAAATACCGTATTTTGGTAATGATAGTGTTTAAGGGAAAATTACTCTTTACAACATAACTCTGTCGAGTCTTGGTAGAAGACTGCTTTTATTTAGAAAATATAGGATTTTCTAGAAAGAACGCTAATACACTGTAGATTCTAAACTACTACTTTTCATAAAGTTATTTTGAATAAAATGTTTACTTACATAAATGACACTAAATACTTATGAATTCACCAGCATTTATAAAAATGTTGATACTCACTTTCAAAATAACTTGTATTCTCAAGTCAGCAGTAGACAGGTACATCCCATGAGCTTTTGGTGAAGACAGTTTAGTACCGAGCTGCAACTATATTAGTTTCTGTATTACTTTGATGTCTCTATTAAATGTAACTTATGTAAAACTATTACTATTAATGCAATGATTGTTGTACTTTGATTACTATATTGCATATGTTGTGATACTTGACATGACGTCATCCACCCTGAACGTTTCCGCTGTTCCGGTTTTGGGGGTGTGACAAGGGCTGGCAAGAGAGCGCCAGGAAAGGCTGGCATGCCAGAGCTGTCTGGACCATGCTAATGGACCTAATATCATCAAGTCCCCCCCCCCCCCCGTCTGATTTTATTGGTACGCAGCCAATGACATTGGACTGGACTTAGTCATATAAACTTTGTGTCATCAAGTCCCCCTAGTCCGATGTGATTGGATTGCTGACAATCGGATCGGACCACACAAAGCACCAATGCATCAAATAATAAAGAGAACGATCGAACCTCTCCCACGAGAGTCATGGTGTTGTGCGATGAGCCAATCATGGGTTGGCTTAATGATCTTTCCTTGTCAAGAGTATGATCCGATGGTGAGATGCAACGTAGTTGTTGCTGTCGTTATACATATCAAGGATGCTGATGATGTTATGCAGAGCGGGGCTGCTATGCGACAATTATGTTGATAAGATGTCGGGCCAAGGTAGCTAAAAAGCATAACCTTTCCATTTAGTCCCTGAGACTGCTATTCAATATAGTTGTTGTTTTAGTCATGTAGTAAGGTCGTTACTGATGATGACACATAGATCATGGCTGCTATATGAGTGTGTAGCGCAGATGGTGTGGCATTTCATATCATCTTAGTGGAATGTCGCCGACAATCATCTACATATTTTGCTTTACGTGAGCATTGATAAATGTCTTGAAGGTATTTTTTGCTTGGGCTATACCTAGCTGGATTCCCCCCAGTATGATGTGGGTAGCATAGGTAGCCGGATCAGACTATAGTGAATAAGGCATGGTTGCTATAACAACGAAGTCGGTGGCATAATAAAAGGTAGCAAGAATCATATCTGAGATTGATGTTGTCAAACTGATAAGTCATAAGGTTGTTTAACGTAATATAAGTAGTAGAGGTTATAGGTAGGGGATGCACATCGAGACTGTTGCCGAGAGCCAGGAAACAGAGATGTTGAGGGATGAGCGGCAAGGCTATAGGTAGGGGTTGCACAACAAGACCATTACCGAGATCCAGACAACAAATATTTTGAGGGATAAGCGACGATGCTATAGGTAGGGTTGTGTAACAAGACCGTTGATGAGTGATGGGAAACTGAGATGCTGAGGGATAAGCGGCGAGGCTATAGGTAGGGTTTGCACAGCAAGACCGTTGCAAGAGCCAGGAAACAAAGATGCTGAAAGGTTGTAGGTAGCAGGGTTGTTGTTGTGATGACATTTTGTTGAAAGGTACCCTTGTTATAGAAACGCCTTATTGATTGTTGAGCACAGGGAAACCATGTTGATTATAGGAGAAGACACACCATATGTGTGGTGTTAAGCATGACACAAGTTTATAATGTGCGATTTACGGTGCGCAACAATGTGTGACTTATGTTGCGTGGCTTAGAAGAATAGTTTGGGCTTTGCAGTTAGCGATTATAGAGATGTTGCGCAGGAGACCATCGCATGGAACAGATTGGGATTGGCAGCCAGAGATTGTGGTTACATCACGCAGGAGAGCATCACATGGAATAGATCGGGCTTAGCTGCCAGCGATTGTAGATACATCACGCGGGAGATCATTGTAGAATCATATGGGAAAAAGGTTACGAGCCTTTAAACCTTGTTGGCGGAGCATGTCACTGCAGTGGAGCCGGACTGAGAAGTCACGTGACTCAAGGAAAGGATGTTGAACCTTGCAGGCGAAGCTTGCTGTAATAATGGAGTCGGGCTGAGAAGTTGAGCGACTCAAGGCAAGGGTGCTGAACCTTGCAGGCGGAGCTTGCCGCTATAATGAAGTCAGGTTGAGAAGCCAAGCGACTCAAGGCAAGGATGTTGAACCTTGTAGGTGGAGCTTGTCATTATAATTACGTGACTCAAGATGAAATACTAAACCTTATAGGCAGATCTTTCCACTATAATGGAGTCAGGTTGAGAAGCCAGGCAACTCATGGCAAAGGTACTGAATCTTGCAGATTGGGTGTAGCAGCCTACAATCTATGTGTCTGGCCCGAGTGATCATTATGGGTTAAAGTATAATGACACCTAATGCTTTGCTGCATCATTAGCTGTAGTGATAATCGGTGCCTCACTATCTTGGTTTTTTGCCAAGAGTTATGCAGCGGGGCTGCTTGTCGACAACTATGTAGTGATACTACTAAGAGCTGGACAATGAAGTTTGCTGTCGGGAGTTGTGTAGTGAGTCTGCTATCAAGAGCTGGTCAACAGGGCCGATGACGGTCAGGAAATGAGCTGCTAGCAATAGATGAACAACATTAATATTGAGACCTGGGCAACGAGACTACTGAGAGTTGGACCATGAGGCTGCTCTTTCGATAAATGTTTTCATCTGATTTGAAATCATTCTAATTAGTAATGTTTTCATTTAAATTATTTGAATTTGGATGGGGATGTTTAAATTAGTTAAATGTTTAATGTTTTTGTCATGGTTTCAGGCATGTTTAACAGTTGGACTTTGATAAATGTTTAGAATCTAAGTGTTGATATTATTAGCATGACGTTGCTTAAGATAACAAGTTTTCTGTCAAATATGGAAACCATATTGAATAAATATATATATTTTTTATTTTGATTTTTAGTTATTGGTTTGAAGACTTTGTAACAAAAAAAATTGATTCTTTTTATTTAATAAATATAAACTTGATTGAGCCATTTAACAAATGTAATCATCATTAATTAAAGAGGATTGGTAACTCCATAACTAGAACCTTTAATGATATTTTTTTTTCTTTATATCTAATTAATTAGCTTTTGTGACTTGGAAAAAGGGGGTTGGTTTTGATTTTTATTTGATTCATGTTCTTGTGTATGATCACATTTGATGTTAAATAGGGTCGACCTTATGCTTTAGTGAGTAAGGGTAGGGCTTAGGCCCCAAATTGTAAGGGGCCCCATTTAATTTCAAGTCCAGCTTCTAGTCTCCATCTGATTTGGTCCATGTGATACTCCCCATTCCCCAAAAAATCACGTCTGCGATTCTTTCAACTACAAGCGACGATGTCAACTCGTCAAGACTCAAGACGATTAAACTTCCGTTCTTTTTCTCCATTCTCGGACTTGATTTTAGGCCTTCTTCAATCGATTCTTCCACTGTTCCGCACTAAAAGATTGAATCGTTGTTGTTCTTCAGACTTCGATTCTTCTTCCTTCTTCATTCTCAGTTTCTCAATTGCTCAAAAATCAAAATCCGATATTCTGTTGTCGTGAATTTGAAACGGTAATGTGCTTGTATTTTCAGTTTTGAGTTTTGATTTTTCTATTATCTGATTATGTAATTGGGGTTAATAGCCTATTAGGGTTAATCTTTTGATCTTTTCAATGATGTGAATTCTGATGGAATGTACCCATAGAATGATAGAACAAGCTTTTTTGATCAAATTCATCAAACATGTGACATTTGATTTGAATTCTGTGGTTTGGCCTCATAATCTGGTTTTGTTTTGAATAAGATTCTTGTTTGGCATCTTGTTATATATAATGTCTTCTGATTAAAACACAATGTTTTATTATTAAGTTATGTAATTTGTATTTTAATTGCTTTTGGATTTATCCAAATGTCATGAATGATCAAAGTTGTTAATCTTTTCAATTTTCAGATTTTTTATTTCAGATTGGCAGATTCTATTGTTCACTAATTCCAGATTGGCTGATTTCATTGTTTACTGGTTCCAGATTGGCTGATTCCATTGTTTTTTAGCTTTCCGTTATCTCAGGGACGGTATAATCCTAATCCATATCTTTTATACTTATAGTTATTATTAATCAAATAATTAATAAACATGTCAAAGAGAAACTACGAATCAGGTGCTTCAAAAAGGAAACAAAAAATGCAAGAAGAAGCTTTTATACATAAACAAAATTGGTCGTTTTTAAAATACTTAACTACAAACAAAAATGTTGATAATGAACAAGAACAAACTAATGTTGATAATGAACCAGAACAAGTTAATGTTGATAATAATGATAATGAACCAACTAATATTGAAAATGATACTGAACAAACTAATATTGAAATTGATAACGAACAAAATAATATTGAAATTGATAACGAACAAACTAATATTGAACAAACTAATATTGAAATTGATAACGAACAAACTAATAGTGAAAATGATAACGAACAAACTAATATTGAAATTGATAACGAACAAACTAATAGTGAAAATGATAACACGCCTTTAAACATAGATGATCCAAGTAGATGGAATAATATTAGTACTAATTTAATACATTTAATTATAGAAAAAGGTCCTATTAAAACTTATGATTTTAAATTTCCAAAAAAGCAACATTTAAGAAGCTTTAGTACATCTCTTTATATGCAAAAAAGAAAAAAAAATGGAAAAATACGAACGAACATGGTTTGTTTGTTTCATAGATGTAGATGGAGTTTTTTGTTTTTGTTGTAAATTATTTAATGTGAATACATCTACATGTTCACTGACACATAAATGTAACAATGATCGGAACAATATTTCTAGTATACTAAAAAGACATGAAGCAAGTAACGGACACATTTTTAATATGAGGTCATGGATTGACTTATAAACTAGATTAGCAAATAATAAAACAATTGACAAGGAAATCTAAGAACAAATAAATAAAGAAAAAGAACATTGGAAAATGTATTAATAAGAATCATTGTTGTAGTAAAAACTTTAATAAAAATAATTTAGCATTTCGTGGAACAAATGAAAAAAATTTATGAAGAAAATAATGGTAATTTTTTAACTATAATTGAAATGATTGTGGAATTTGATCTTATTATGCAAGAACATATTAAGAGAATTTATGACAAAGAAATTCATAATCATTATCTTGGACATAATATGCAAAATGAACTTATTAGTTTATTTGGAGAAGAAGTTAAAAGTAAAATTATTAAAAAAGTAAAAGAGGCTAAATACATTTCAATAATACTTGATTGTACTCCTGATACAAGTGATAAGGAACAAATATCAATTATCTTATAATGTTTAGATCTTTCAACAACTCCAATAGAAGTTAAGGAGTACTTTCTAGGAATTTTAATTGTAGATAATACAACAGGTAAAGGCTTATATGATGTTATAGTTGATGAGATTAAAAATATAGGACTAGATATAAATGATGTTAGGGGTCAAGGTTATGCAATGGATCAAATATGAAAGGAAAACATCAAGGTGCACAAAAACGATTGTTAGATATTAACCCTAGAGCATTCTACACTCTTTGTGGTTGTCATAGTTTAAATTTAGTAATTTGTGATATGGGTAATTCTTGTGATAAATCTAGTGGATTTTTTTGGAGTTATACAACATATATATTCGATATTTGCTTCATCAACTCAAATGTGGAAAATATTACAAGATAATATATCAAACCTAACACTTAAATCATTATCGCAAACTTGTTGGGAAAGTAGGATAGAAAGTGTAAAAGCAATTAGATTTCAAGCACCACAATTAAGAAAAGCACTTTTACAATTATCCAAAAATTTTGGAGATTCAAAAATTAAAAGTGAGGCTAAATTTTTAGCTACATATGAACTTGAAAACTATGAATTTTTATTAGGAATAATTATTTGGTATGATGTTTTGTTCGCTATTAACACTGTTAGTAAAAGCTTGCAATCAAATGATATGTGTATAGATGACGCTATAGACCAACTAAATGGACTTTTGTGTTTCTTTGAAGAATATAGAGAAAACGGATTTGAAAAGGCTTTAGATTATGCAAAAGAATTGGCTTAGAAATGAACGTAAAACCTGAATTTCGTGAAAAACGTATCATTCAAAGAAATAGACGATATGATGAAAATGTTGCTGATGAAACTATTAAAACTCCTCATCAGTTATTTAAAGTTGATTACTTTTTATATATAGTAGATAAAACCATTACTTCACTTAAAAGTAGGTTTGAGCAATTTAACGAGTTCAAAAATATTTTGTGTTTTCTATTTAGTATAGAAAAATTAAAATCATTTGATAAAAATACTTTAAAAGAACATTGTTTAAATATTGAAAAATCTTTAAAGCATGATGATAGCTTAGATATTGATGATTTAGATTTATTTCATAAACTAAAACTTTTAAAACATATTATACATTTAGAACGTGATAACCGTTGCCTCTGCAGAAAGAAGTTTTTCTAAATTAAAACTGTTAAAAAATTATTTAAGATCTAAAATATCACAAGAAAGATTAAATGGATTAGATATTTTGTCAACTGAAAAACATTTAGTAAAAGAAATTGATTATGAAAATTTCATTAAAGAATTTACATCTAAAAAGGCTAGAAAAATAACTTTATGTCATAAAATATATTAACAAAAAATATATTAATTGTCAAAGGCCCCAAAGTTTTAGTTTATTATTGTCGGTTCCAAGCCCATATAAAGGAGGAGGGTTTATAACATTAAATATAGTAATTGTCAAAGGCTCTAAATTTTTGGTTCGCTTAGAGTCCCCAAACTGGTTAAGCCAGCCCTAATGTTCAATAAAGAAAGCCACTTAGATGCATCAAGGATTCGAAGGTCTCAAGCATGCATCAGAGGCAATATTGACTTAATCTATTAGTTAAGATTTTGGAATGATATTTTATTTTGGTGTTCCAGTCTCTTTTTTCTTCAAATGGTTTGATGTGGATGATTCTAATGTGTATTCTTTTGTGGCTATCCATGTTAAATGTGCCCTAAAGGTGTTTGATGAAATATCTAAGAGAAATACAATTACATTATCAACTATGAGAGTCTTTACTTTGGTTTAGTGGCAATTTCAACAGGTTATCACACTACGGCTTAATAGTTTACATATTAAAATAGATTTTAATTTATATATAAATCTTTAGCATGTTGAAATTGATAGATTGGTGGTTGTGGAACACAAAAAAACGTATGGTATGTTCTTAGACTCTTTCATTTCTCTTACTTTCAATTTTTAATAGTTACTTAATTTTCTTGCATGTTTTAACATGCTACTTGATGACAAAAGGGATTTAGAGAGTATTAAGGAAGTATATTGCTAAATCTTGAGCATTTAACCCTAATAAAAATAGGAAAATACAAGATATATCAACATAGTTACCTTTCTACCATATGTGTGTGGGTTATTTTTTAAAACTGTTTTAATATAAAGAGTAAGCTCTGTTGGAATTGCAATGTTGTGTCTATACGTAGCATGTTTAAGAATACAATGGACATATGCAAGAAAAAGGGATTTACTTTTGATTTTACTTGGTTATACTCCTAGGTTTACTTTGAAGAATAAATCGAGTTGCAACCCCCTGTCTTCTTTTTTTGAGGTTGACACATCAAAATGTTCATTATTTCTTACAAGTAATTTTGTTGTTTATGGTAACTCCACGTTTTTGTTTAATATTTTTGGCAATTTGGTTTATTTGGGATTAACGTTCTTAATTGTTAGTATTTTTGAACATTGAGATTTAAATGGTTTGTTTTCATGTATATGAAGATGTGTAAGTGAAAGGTTGCAGTATGATACACTTTGCATTGTTTGGTGTTGTTTGAACACTTGGGGAAATGTAAGTTATGAATAAATATGGTAAATGAGTTTTTATGACATCACGTATGGCTTATAGTTGTTTTCAATTTTTATTAGTTCATTGCTTATTCAATCTTTGTTTAATTTCATATTTGTGTATTTGTGCCATGTAAAATTATAAATTTATTTAGCACTTTTAAATAATTAAAGAGAAGCTTTTGTTTGTTATAGATTCATTTTAGCACTTGATGTGGCCTATCAACCATAATACTCACTACACCACCATTTCAACAAATGTTTTTGTTTTTTACAACTATTGTTTTACATTTAGTGTTTCTATGTTAGTTTTTATTTACCTTTGGTAAAAAATTAATGTGATTATTTTTTCATGTTTAATCTTAATTAGTTATTTGATTAAGCAAATCAGTATCTTGAACCCAAGTTACTCAAAACTTTAAACCAAACTTTCTTTGGTTTTGTAAACACTAATGCTAAGCTTCAACAACAGCTCCACCATGAGATCTTTCGAAAATTTGCCAAAAAAAACTTCTCATATAATATAATCATCTGATTGACATGAACTAAAATAAGGTTACCATATAATATTGGAGGTTGGTTTGTTTCTTAAAGAACCTGTTTACACATGAAAAATTGTATGTTGTCTTTTTCTAAAATTCAAAGTAAAGAATGATGAAAATTGTTAATTTTAGATAAGCATTGTAGAATTATAAATAGAACTTCCAATGTTGTGTATAAAGAAGTTTTAAAATTTTATAAACAATTTGTAGAATTTTATTTCTTGTAATATTTTTATTTAGTAATTGTGAAACTCACTTTATTCTTAATTTTCATTTGTAATTTGTTATATGTTTTCATATATGTTTTTTACATTAACTTAATTTTTAATTTTTCATATAACAATTGTATTTACATAATTGATTGTAGTTTTCAGTCTATTCATTTTTATATTTCATTATACAATATCATCATTTTTTCATTAATTCACACATAATAAACATCGTCTGTATCTTTCAAACATTTTGCATATTAATTTTAATCGATCATTATAAAGTTACAAACAAATTACATAATTTTTTAAATTAATAACTCTTTGAAAATAATGTATTAATCATTATAATTTTAAACTATTAATATTCATTTAATTTGTTAACCGTGGTTTTCACATGTTATAACCTAATTTTATATAAAACAAATAATATTTACAAGGATAAAAAAGACGATTCGTTCAACATAAATTCCTTTCACATATTGGTAGATTTACAAAACAAAGATTCCATAAAAAGATGGATGTCAATTGCGTAAATCATACAAACTAAAAAGATATTAAATAAAAAATATTTCTAATTTAAAATACTTTGATAAATACAAAACTCATAAAAACATCATTAAAATGATTTTAGGTGCAAGTGTAAACACATTAAGGTGTCGTTTGTTTTTTGACTGTAGATCTTTTTGATATTTTCTATCTGCGTCATGCAGACCACGTGCAGACTCAGCCTTTGCAGGCTGTTTGTTTTTTTGAAGATTGCAGACCTAAAAATTTATGTGCGCCCTCTTCTTGGCGCAAATATGGACCAAAGTCTTCTAATATCTACAGACATCTTCTAGCTTAAAAAAGCACATATATCTTTATTATTTTTACTTTTTTTTTAATTTATATTTATTCTAACTTTATTAATGATAAACAATTTGAAAAAAAAAAGTTACAATATTTAAAAAAAAAAGTTCGATAACACAAACATGATATTTTTGACAAATTTATAAATAAAGATTTATTACAATAATGTTTGTTCAAGTTGTTTATATAAATATGAAAAAAAAATCGTAATATATTCTTATATTTTTTGTGCCAAATTTTATAAAACATTATTTAATACAATATTCTCAATTTCTTGGGTAATATTTATGTTACGTTTTTAATTGATTTAATTGAAAAATCGAAGTTTATTTCCATGAATTTATATATATCAAATTCTTTGATTTTTAATTACAATGTTTATGTACTCCCTCCGTCCTAAAATTATAGTCCATCTTTCATTTTTGGTTTGTCCCAAAATAATAGTCCACTTCCAAAAATAAATAACATTTTTACCAAAATACCCTCTCATTATTACTTAACAAACTAAACATTTAATGGAACATTAAATGCAAAGTAAGGACAAAACTGTCATTTTATTATATAAAGTTAATGGTAATTAATGTTTTTCTTAATCTGTGTGTTTTTTGTCTGTGGACAATAATATTGAGACGGAGGGAATATAATTTTGTGACCAAAATTGTTGGTTTTTATCAAATATATACTTTAATTTGTACCATTTTTATTTTCACATTTTATACAATAGTACATAAAAGTTAATCTAGATTTGTTAATTATTTACAACAAAGTCATAAAAATATTAAAAATCACTTTGAAATTTATTTAGATTTTAGTTTATTTTAGTAGCATGTAGATGTTAAAAAAACAAACAGTCTTCTTTATTCAGAGTGAAAACGTTTGGTCCACCTCTTTTACTGTAGATGTCTATAGATGTGGTCCACAAATTGCAGACATTTTGTCTAAGAAAAAACAAACAGCTCCTAAGACTATTTGACAACGATACCCCTTAACGACTTAAGTGTAAAGACATTAAGGCTACTTGGCAATGACACCCTTTAACGGTGTTAAGCTTTTGAAAAACCATCCTCTTGCCATGTTATATTAAGAGGTGTTTGAGGAGGCAACGTAGCTTAATGCTGTTGGACAAGAAAAATGAGGCAATTGACCAATCATGCTTTTTCATTTAATTTCATTTAATTCCTTTTATAGCCATTTAGTTTAAAAAATAATAATAATGTGGTGTGATAAATATTTCCTAATTATGGTATGGAGTTACATGACATGTAACAACACAAAAAAATGATATGGGTGTAACCCAGCCAAACTTTTTCACTACATATACCAATGGAAAATGCGACAAGTTTTTATTGATATCATGATATTAGAGACGGATCCATAATTTCGATATGTTAAAGGTAAAAAGAGGAACTAAATTATATTTTTTTAGGGTCAGGTCAAAAGTAGCTTTAAATGTGGGTAACAAGAAAAAGTGTTGTATTACAAGAAAAATGTTAAACTGGGTCCTATAATTAGGGGTGTTCCTGTGTTGTGTGTGGTTTAAAATCAAAACTTTAAAACGCATTGCATATAGGGTTTAACAAAATCATTTTAAATCTTATTCTAAACTTTGTTATATGGTGTGGTGCCTCTTGAACATTAAAAAAATGTTTTGATTTCCAGCTCGTTTTATCATCTTATTTCAAACAAAAACTATATGACATACTCTAGTTATTAATTAAGAAAACAGCAGTAATATAAATTGTCTAAAACAACAACGAAAAGTAGTGTAAATAGTAGAAAATTGATCAAAGAAATTCAACGGCAGTACTATTGCGATCGAGGAAAATAAAATAGCATAAATTAAAGAATGACTACTAAATATAAAAAAGATTTAAAAAAGGAAATGTATGGTTGAGGTCTAGACTCTAGAGGATTTGAATATGACTATTGAGTGGAACAAAGAATGAATAAAGAATTATGGCTTTTCGTTTTATTTTGTAAATCATGTGAAAGCCCAAGGCCCAAAGTCGTAGAGGGCCCATTTTAAGTTAAAAAAAAAAAAAAAAAAAAACTTCGTTCATTTTTAATCTTCTCTTATCGGAAATTAGCCCAATCATTTTGGCAAGCCCATTCCCCATTCACAACCCAATCTAACCCAATCATTTATTATAAAACTAATCTCTTCTACTTTTACATCTCTAATTTAATTAAACTCAATCTTTTACATCCATTAACAATCCAATCCAATCCAATTTTATATCAAAAAAATATAAAAAATATTATATCAATATTGGTATCATTTAGTAGAGAAAAATTAATCATGTATTTTGATATATTTTATTTAATTTCTTACTCAAATAAATACAATTGTTAACAAAATTAAAATTCAATTACAAAAGCTATTTTACCTATACTAAGTGATTGACACGTGGGTTTATTTAATGATAAAAAGAGGTGAGCTCTGGTGACCAAAAGTAATTTTGTTTTCATTTTCTTTTAATCTACAATGGGTGAGCGGCTCGCCCATATAACCCCAATGGGAGTAGTCTTAATGCTTTATTTGACATGATAAAACTGCAAAAATGGTCATGTGTTATGCAAAATTTTGGGGACTTAGTCCAAACCCCAAGTTTTTTTTTTTGATTTTTGGTCTTTTTAGAGTGGTTTGTATGTAGAATTGGTCCCTGAACTTAACTTCCGTTAACTTGATGATGTTAACCTCCTCATGTGCCTCTCACATGAGAGTATATTTGTCTTTTTACTTCTAAGAGACCATTTTTGCATTGAAAACAAAATATATCCACTTTTTTTAAAAAAAAAAATAATACCTATTTATTTATTTTAATAATTAAAAAATAAAAGATCTCTCTCTCTCTCTCTCTCTCTCTCTCGATCTCGACCCACCTTCATCTCCATAACCTGCAACGAAAAATACATAGTAAAACCACACACACATCATCCACATGATTACTAAAAGCACTCACCCTCAAAA
The DNA here is from genome assembly GCF_051521515.1 of Lactuca serriola. Taxonomy (NCBI): domain Eukaryota; kingdom Viridiplantae; phylum Streptophyta; class Magnoliopsida; order Asterales; family Asteraceae; genus Lactuca; species Lactuca serriola. Next base: position 175,608,042 of record NC_136412.1, on the reverse strand, counting down.
TAAAATTAACCAATTTCAAATCAAAAAACACATATAGGTTCAACTTTCTTATTGTTGTTGGGGATGCACAAAGAAAAAGTCCCTCTTGTTCAAGTTTCTTATCATACATTATTTGTAACACCGTAAAAATTTGAATAAATTTTCACTTTTGAAAAACCATAAATATCATTCACAATCATTTTAAAAACATTGTATGAGTACAAAATCCCAAGATCATAATATATATAAACTTCAATGTGTGTGTGTACGAATCATGTCGACGCCTTCCCGCGCTCATTACCGGTACCTGAAACACATAACACAACAACTGTAAGCACAAATGCTTAGTGAGTTCCTCAAAATACCGCATACAACACATACGCCACTCGAGGCTACAATACGACCTTCCGGTCGATGTGTCTCAGCGGGACCCTCCAGTCCCGTAGCTCGTTGGACCCTCTGGTCCGGTCATAGCTCGTTGGACCCTCCGGCCCGGTCTGTATCGTCGGACCCTTCGGTCCGGTCTACAACATCATACAACATACATATCACACATAACACATAATCTCATATATAACACATAAGACCCTCTGGTCCACACAATATACCACTCTAGGTAACGTATAGTGAGAAGACTCACCTCGGTGTCTCGGTAAATATCTGACTCGGTAGAAATGTGATCTAGCCTCCGCCTAATCACATAAAGTAAATACTCTCATAAATACAATTGTACTCAACCCTAAAAGTCAACAAGGTCAACGGTCAAACTTTGACCCGACTCGTCGAGTGCACTAGGGCGACTCGGCGAGTCTACACGTGTCCACTGACTCTCTTAGTCCCTCTCTTGGCACATCGAGTACTTCCCCTAACTCGACGAGTTCCACCTGACATGAATCGCGAGGCCACCCCGACTCAACTCGCCGAGTCTCAAGAACAACTCGGCGAGTTCCGCCTTGAACTCCAGTCCCCCTGACTCTCCTTGACTCACCGAGTTATTCCCCAACTCGGCAAGTCCACTCGCTGAGTGATTTACGGGAAACCCTCATCCTACTCGCCGAGTCTGTTCTTCGGACTCAGCGAGTTCATGCCATGCACAAACTCCACAGACCTCCTGAGGTCAGATCTGTTCCATACATTCATAGATCTGGCCTTCCCAAGCATGATAATCACGTAAAGTTCAGACCTTGACACTCATACAATATCAAAATGGTCTAACTTGGTGATTTAGCCCCAAAAATGACATCCCAAGCTCATGGCTCCCAAAATGACTCATAAAGTTCCAAGGGTTAAGGTCTCTGGACCTCTTTGGGTCCAGATCCAAGACATAAACTCGAGAAAGGGACCAAATGTTCCACTTATTCAACCTCTAAAAGGGTTAGAAAACCCAAACACTAAGAATCAACACCAAAACTAAAGAAGGTCCGAGCAAAATACCTCAATATGGTCTCTATGAACTCAAAAATCACCAAAATCGCACCTCCTTCAGCCTCCTCTTGCCTTGGTCACCTCCTTCTTGCAAAAACACCCACAAAAGGATCAAGAATGGCCTCTCCTTCCTCACAAACGCTCTAGATCTCTTAGGGTTTCTCTCTAGGGGTTGGTGGCCGCAAATGACGACCCTAAGACCCTTTAAATAGGTCTCAAACCCTGGAAATTAGGGTTTCATTAAACAGCGTGGACTCGCTGAGTCCACTCATGAACTCGCCGAGTCCAGCTGTGAACTCGCATACGAATCCGCGACCATACTCGGCGAGTTTAGACGCCAACTCGCCGAGTCTCCTCACAAAACCCAAAAATAAAAGAACAAAATATAATACCTGGGAATCCAGATGTTACAATTCTCCCCTACTTGAATCAGACTTCGCCCTCGAAGTCTCACTCTGCAAACAACTCTGGATGTTGGTCCCGCATCTCACGCTCCGGTTACCAAGTTAACTCTGACCCTTTCCGATGCTGCCACTGGACCTGGACCAGAGGCACCTCCTTGTTCCTCAAAACCTTGATCTTTCGATCCCTAATCGCCACCGGTCTCTCAACATAATTCAGGCTCGCGTCCACCTGAATATCTTCTAGTGGCACCACTGCCGACTCGTCGGCTATACACTTTCGTAGCTGCGACATGTGGAAAGTGTCATGAATCTGACCCAACTCTACTGGCAACTCCAAACGATAGGCTACCCTGCCTACCCTCGCGATCACCCTGAAAGGACCAATATATCGGGGCCCCAACTTGCCCCTCTTCCTGAATCGGATCACTCCTTTCCAAGGAGAGACCTTCAGGAGCACGAAGTCGCCGACCTGAAACTCGAGCTCGAACCGGCGTCTGTCCGCATAACTCTTTTGATGACTCTGAGCGGTCAACAACCTCTGTTTAGCTTGCTGGATCTGCTCTGTCGTCTGAAGCACAATCTCGGTACTACCCATCACACGCTGCCCTACTTCTCCCCAGCAAATAGGGGTTCGACACCTCCTCCCATACAACAGCTCAAAGGGCGACATGTCAATGCTCGAATGATGGCTGATGTTATAAGAAAACTCTGCCAAGGGCAAATACATGTCCCAAATCCTGCCAAAATCCAACACACATGATCGGAGCATGTCCTCGAACGTCTGAATCGTCTGCTCACTATGTCCGTCAGTTTGTGGGTGGTATGCGGTACTAAAATGCAGTTTCGTACCCAATTCCTCATGAAACTTCTTCCAGAATCTGGAAGTGAAACGTACATCTCGATCTGAGACAATTGAGATCGGCACTCCGTGCTGCGATACCACCTCTCTTACGTATATCTCTGCCAACCTCTCCGCGGAAGAGCTCTCACTGATGGACAGAAAGTGAGCACTCTTCGTCAATCTGTCCGTAATCACCCAAATTGCATCAACATACCTCGCGGTCCTTGGCAATTTGGTGATGAAATCCATGGTAATTTGTTCCCATTTCCACTCGGGAATCTCTAATGGTTGCAGCTTACCATGTGGACGCTGCTGCTCGGCCTTCACCCGATGACAGGTCAAACATCTCTCTATAAACCATGCAGCATCCCTCTTCATACAGGGCCACCAATATTCCTTTTTCAGGTCCAAATACATCTTAGTGGCCCCGGGATGGATCGAGAATTTCGATCGATGAGCCTCTTCCATCAAAATGGTATGCGTTCCACCCACGGACGATACCCATATCCGACCCTGAAATGTCATAAGCCCCCGGCTATCAGTAATGAATTCCGATACCAGCCCGACAACTCGCTCTCTCTTCTGGCTTTCCGACCTCACAGACTCAGCATGGGCCCCGCGAATAGCATCCAACACCGGGGTCATCACTGTCAATCTCAAACAAACATCTCGCATTGGGGCGCCCTCCGCCCTACGGCTCAGTGCATCTGCTACAACATTAGCCTTGCCCGGGTGGTACAGGATCTCACAATCATAATCCTTGACCACATCCAACCACCTCCTCTGGCGCATATTCAGGTTGGGCTGGTCCATCAAATACTTCAAGCTCTTGTGGTCCGTGTATATCTTACACCGAACCCCATACAGATAATGTCGCCAGATGTTGAGGGCGAACACTACCGCTCCCAGTTCCAGATCATGCGTGGGATACCTCGACTCGTGAGACTTAAGTTGCCTCGATGCATATGCTATCACATGCCCCCTCTGCATAAGCACCGCTCCCAATCCGGATATTGATGCATCACAATATAACACAAAATCCTCCATCCCTTCTAGAAGGGCTAACACTGGGGCTTCGCATAATTTCTGGCGAAGTGTCTCGAACGAGGTCTGCTGCTCCGGACCCCAAGAAAACGCAACACCCTTCCGGGTCAACTTGGTGAGTGGCACGACGATCTTGGAGAAATCCTTAATAAATCTCCGATAATAGCCGGCCAAACCCAGAAAGCATCTGATCTCGGTGGGTGATCTCGACACCTCCCACCTCATAACCGCCTCAATCTTGGCCGGATCGACCAATATCCCATTCTGGTTAACGAGATTCCCCAGAAACTGAACCTCTCGTAGCCAGAACTCACATTTGGAGAACTTGGCATAAAGCCTCTCCGATCTCAGAACTCCGAGGATCTCCCTCAAATGCTCCTCATGCTGCTCTCTGGATCTCGAATACACCGATATGTCGTCGATGAACACAACCACTGAGCGATCCAACATCGGTCTGCACACCCTGTTCATGAGATCCATGAACACCGGCGGTGCGTTGGTGAGTCCGAAAGGCATCACCACGAACTCGTAATGCCTATAACGAGTCCGAAATGCTGTCTTCTTGTAACAACACAAATTTTCAAACAAATTTTTCATTTTAAAAAAATAAAGTATTTCCATTCAAAACAAGGCATAAATAATTTAAGTGTCATGTCAAATACAAATTGTCTAAATCCCAAGATCATAAAAACATTCTCCAGTGTGTACCGATCATGCCGGCGCCTACCCACGGACATCGCTAGTACCTGAAACACATACATAACAACTGTAAGCATAAATGCTTAGTGAGTTCCCCAATATACAACTTACGCACATACGCCTTTCCAGGCCCTGACCTTCCGGTCCATGTGTCTCAGGGGACTTCCATCCCTGCTGGGTAAACCTTCCGGTCCTACCCACGCCGACCTTCCGGTCCATAACACAACGCCTTCCGGCCCATAACATAATCGCCTTCCGGCCCATAACATAATGCCTTCCGGCCCATAATATAATCGCCTTCCGGCCCAAAACATGCAAAACACATATAACATATAACTTACCACATATAGCACACATATCACATATCATATCTGACCTTCCGGTCACACAGTCAAACCCTTCCGGGTACAGTATAGTGAGAAGACTCACCTCGTGAATGCTGAAAGCTAGCAAATCCTGAAATCACTCGTGCTCGATCCGTCGAGCTACAATCTCCCTATAACATCATATATCTCTTATTAATACTTCTTTCTTCTAAGTTTAACTGTCCCTAAGAAGTCACACATAGGTCAACTCTGGTCAACAGTCAACGGTCAACGGTCAACTCGACCGGACTCGGCGAGTGCCTTGGCGACTCGGCGAGTCTAGACGTCCTCCAATTCTCTAAGATTCCCCTTCTACTCGTCGAGTATCCTCCTTGACTCGATGAGTTACTCCTGGAAGAATCGCGGGGCCACCCCGACTCAACTCGCCGAGTCTGAAGAACAACTCGACGAGTCCCAGTTAATCTTCAAGCTACTCGCCGAGTCTGTTCATCGAACTCGGCGAGTCCATGCCATGCAACCGCTCAAACTGCTTCCTAAGGTCAGAACTGCTCCGACCATTCATAGGTCTGGCCTTCCTAGACTGATCCATCACGTAAGGTCCTCATTTCGGTGCTCATGATACACCCCATGACTTATAATTTACATTTTGACCTAAGGCATAAGGATTCCAATCCAAAACCTTCATCAATTCCCGAAATGCTCAGGCATGGGACATTCTGGACCTCCAAAGGTCTCAATACAGGGTTCCAATCATTTGGGGGACTAGGGTAACATTCAATCTAGTCACAAAAGGGTTCCATAAACCCTAAATCCATAAACACATCAACATAGCAGAGTATACTCGAATTCTTACCTGGATGATGTATTCTCTGTGTCCCCAATCCTCAGAACGTGACTCCCTTGCTGTTCCCTTAGCCAAGCCCTTCTCTTCCTTGCGCAACAACTCCTCTAAAATCAACAATGGCCTATAACCTTGCTCCAAATGCACACAATCGATTTAGGGTTCTTCTCAGAAGCCTAAAATGAACAATGACGGCCAATAAGTCCCTCTTATACGTCCCAAACCTGAACGGTTAGGGTTTTCGCTAAACAGCGCAGACTCGCCGAGTCCATATCTGGACTCGTCGAGTCCAGTCGCGAACCCGCGACCAGGTCTGCGATCCTACTCGGCGAGTCTAGGCTCCAACTCGCCGAGTCCCCTCTTAAAACACCCCAAAAACATAATTTTAACAATACCTGAAATTCCGGGCTGTTACAACTCTCCCCCACTAGGACTAGACTTCGCCCTCGAAGTCTCACTCTGAGAATAGCTCCGGATGCTGCTCCCGCATCTCACGCTCCGGCTCCCAAGTCATTTCCGATCCCTTCCGGTGTTGCCACTGAACCAACACCAGAGGTACCTCCTTGTTCCTCAGAACCTTGATCTTCCGATCCCTGATGGCCACTGGTCTCTCAGCATAATTCAGGCTCGCATCCACCTGAATATCCTCTAATGGAACCACTGCCGACTCATCGGCTATACACTTCCTCAGTTGCGACACATGGAATGTGTCGTGGATTTGCCCCAACTCTGCTGGCAACTCCAAACGATAGGCTACCCGGCCTATCCTTGCAATCACCCGAAATGGCCCAATATACCGGGGTCCCAACTTGCCCCTCTTTCTGAATCGGATCACTCCTTTCCAAGGAGAGACCTTCAGGAGAACGAAGTCGCCGACTTGAAACTCAAGCTCGGATCGGCGCCTGTCTGCATAACTCTTCTGTCGGCTCTGGGCGGTCAATAACCTCTGTCTAACTTGCTGAATCTGTTCTGTCGTCTGAAGCACGATCTCTGTACTGCCCATCACTCTCTGTCCCACCTCTCCCCAGCAGATGGGGGTCCGACACCTCCTACCATACAACAGCTCAAAAGGTGGCATACCAATGCTCGAATGATGGCTGTTGTTGTAGGAAAACTCTGCCAAGGGTAAATACGCATCCCAGCTACCCCCGAAGTCTAACACACACGCTCGAAGCATGTCCTCCAGCGTCTGAATCGTTCGCTCGCTCTGACCGTCTGTCTGGGGATGGTATGCGGTACTAAAATGCAATTTCGTACCCAGTTCCTCATGGAATTTCTTCCAGAACCTGGAAGTGAAACGCACGTCACGGTCTGAAACGATCGAGATCGGCACCCCATGCCGAGATACCACTTCTCTCACATATATCTCCGCCAACTTCTCTGCTGAAGAACTCTCGCTGATGGCAAGGAAGTGTGCACTCTTCATCAACCTATCCACAATCATCCAAATTGCATCAACTCCCCTGGCAGTCCTCGACAATTTGGTGATGAAATCCATAGTGATCTGTTCCCACTTCCACTCGGGAATCTCCAATGGCTGTAACTTGCCATGCGGCCTCTGGTGCTCGGCCTTAACCCTACGGCAGGTCAAGCACCTCTCAACGAACCATGCGACGTCCCTCTTCATACAGGGCCACCAATACTCTTTCCTCAAATCCAGATACATCTTCGTAGCACCGGGATGGATCGAGAATTTCGATCTATGAGCCTCTTTCATCAAAGTAATATGCGTACCGCCCACGAACGGTACCCAGATCCGACCCTGAAACATCAGAAGCCCTCGTCCATCCTTAACGAACTCTGAAATTAATCCAACGACCCGCTCTTTCTTTTGCATCTCTGGTCGCACAGCCTCGGCATGTGCCCCATGAATAGCATCCAATACTGGAGTCATCACAGTCAATCTCAAACATACATCTCGCAATGGAGTGCTCTCCGCCCTGCGGCTCAATGCATCGGCTACCACATTAGCCTTGCCTGGGTGGTACAGGATCTCACAATCATAATCCTTGACCACATCCAACCACCTCCTCTGACGCATATTTAAGTTGGGCTGATCCATCAAATACTTCAAGCTCTTATGGTCCGTGTATATCGTACATCGAACCCCATACAGGTAGTGACGCCAAATCTTGAGAGCGAACACTACTGCCCCCAACTCTAAATCGTGCGTGGGATATCTCGCCTCATGAGGCTTCAGCTGCCTCGACGCATAAGCTATCACATGACCCCTCTGCATCAATACTGTACCCAGTCCCGAAATCGATGCATCGCAATATACTACAAAATCTTCCATCCCTTCCGGGAGAGCTAATACCGGGGCTTCGCACAACCTCTGGCGAAGTGTCTCAAAGGAGGTCTGCTGTTCGGGTCCCCAAGAGAATGCAACACCCTTCCGGGTCAATCTGGTGAGCGGCACTGCGATCTTGGAGAAATCCTTAATGAATCTCCGATAATACCCTGCTAACCCAAGGAAGCTCCTGATCTCAGAGGGTGACTTCGGCACCTCCCAACTCATCACCGCCTCAACCTTGGCTGGATCGACCAATATCCCTTCCTGATTAACAACATGTCCTAGAAATTGGACCTCCCGCAACCAGAAGTCACATTTGGAGAACTTTGCATAAAGCTTCTCCGACCTCAATACCTCAAGGACCTCCCTCAAATGCTCCTCATGCTGCTCTCTAGATCTCGAATACACTAGAATGTCGTCGATAAATACAATTACTGACCGATCCAACATCGGCCTGCATACCCTGTTCATGAGATCCATGAACACAGCCGGGGCATTGGTGAGCCCGAAAGGCATCACCACAAACTCATAATGCCCATATCGCGTCCTAAACGCTGTCTTCTGGACGTCCTCATCCCGCACTCTCACCTGATGGTACCCTGACCTCAGATCGATTTTGGAAAACCAGGATGCTCCCTGCAACTGATCGAATAAATCATCGATCCTCGGTAACGGGTAAAGGTTCTTGACCATCAACTTGTTCAACTCCCGGTAATCAATGCACATCCGGTGTGAACCATCCTTCTTCTTGACGAACATAATAGGTGCTCCCCACGGCGAGCTGCTCGGCCGAATGAATCCCTTCCCCAGCAACTCCTGGAGCTGCGAGGACAACTCTTGCATCTCTGGAGGTGCAAGACGATAAGGCACCTTAGCCATAGGCACGGCCCCCGGAACCAGATCGATACCAAACTCCACTTGCCTCACAGGAGGTACTCCTGGCAGCTCCTCGGGGAAAACATCTGGAAACTCACGCACCACTGGGACCTCCTCAACTGACCTCGGTCTCTCGGAAACCTCCCGCGTATCCATCACATACGCCACAAAACCCTTACAACCCTGCTGTAGACACTGCCTCGCCCTAGCGGCCGAACAAAAAGCTGATCCCGAACGGGTACCCTCGCCGTACACCGAAAGAACTCCCCCACTATGGTCTCGTATAGTCACCAGCTGACGCTCACAGTCGATGACAACGCCGAATCGGCTCAACCAGTCCATGCCCACGATGACACAGACATCACCCATCGCAATAGGAATCAGGTCAATCGGGAACTCGACCCCGAAAATCTCTAACACGCATCCCCGGAGAATCTCCGTGGCACAAATCACTCTCTCGTCGGCTATAGAAACTCTCAAAGGCCGACTCAACGACTCACGACTAACGCTGATATGCTGACTAAAAGCTAAAGATACAAAGGACCTACTCGCACCCGAGTCAAATAACACTAGGGCAGGCACAGAGTTCACAAGGAAAGTACCTACGCATATAATAACATAAGCTTAACATCTCGACATTAAAATAAATACATGAATTACAGCATACCTGCCACAACATCGGGCGCAGCGCGGACCTCCTCCGCAGTCAGCTGAAAGGCTCTCCCCCGAGCCCTCGGGGCCTCGGCCTTCACCGGTCGAGTCGCAGTAGCTCTGGCAGCAGGTGCAGATCCCTGAAGAAGCTGAGGGCACTCGGCCTTCCTATGGCCTATCTGGTTGCAATGAAAGCAAACCGTAAACCCCTTGGGGCACTCCCTAACAATGTGCCCCTCCTTGCCACACTTGTAGCAAGCACCAGATCGACATGCCCCATCATGACCCTTGCCGCACTTTCCGCAAGTGCGGCCCTTCGAACCTCCTGTCCTCGAATCGGCGGACTTTACCCGCTTGGCTGCCGGCTGAGACTGAGCCGGCCGCCGGTCCACCCGCTGAGACTCGGCCTCTTCCCTGGCCTGGGTCTCCAACTCGATCTCGCGCTTCCTGGCATTCGCCTGAAGCTCAGTAAAAGTATGGTAGGTGGAGTTTGACACAAACTCCCGGATATCCCTCCTCAACACACCCAAGTACCGGCTCATCCGAGCCTGATCAGTGGACACCAGCTCGGGGCAGAACATCGCCCTCTCATGAAACTTCCGCGTGATCACCGCAACAGAATCAGTACCCTGCTTGAGGGTTAAGAACTCCTGAACCAATCGTTCCCTCTCCACCGGGGGAACGTACTCGTCCCTGAACATAGCAGTAAACCCCTCCCATGTCACTGCTGTAATCTCTGCCAAAGTGAAGTTCGCCGTCACGAACTTCCACCAGTCCTTCGCTCCCAGACAGAGCTGGTTCAAAGCGAACCGTACCCTCAGGTGCTCCGGGCATGAACAAGTGTAGAAACACCCCTCTATATCCGCGATCCACCTCATCGCAGCAATCGTATCCTGCGTCCCATCGAACTCAGGTGGCTTCGTGTTGCTGAACTCCCGGAACAGCAACGAGTCACCCCCCTGTGGCCTGGCAGCGGCCACAGCTGCGGTAGCTGTAGCGGCTGCAGCTTCAGTCAATGCGGCGTACCGCTCCTCAAACGTCTCCATCAGGGTGGTCTTAATAGACCCAAACATCTCCGGGATCTCAGCCCGGATCGCCGTAGCTACCTCCTCGTGAATCATCTGACGAATCTCCTCGTCACTCACACCGCTCGAACTCGCTCCGTGGCGTGGTCTAACCATGATGTCTCTGAAATACAACATAAAACTATCAGAGACTCCATCGAGTATAATCGCACTAGATAACGCAACCCTACTCAGTCTCCGATATCCAGGGATTCTTACTTGGGTCTCCCACTGACCCGGTGTCTTCGGTAGTACGGGCCCAATACTACCGACCACACCGCATCAGCATTCATCCCAAATCTTCCTCCCCAAACCCCGGATAGTGAGTACTCTACTTCTGTTATGCACTATCTACCCGCACACTAGCAAAGCATCTCATATCGGCAAACTTCCCTAGACTAAGGCATCACAAATCAGGCCACTCTAGTCCTATCATGAACACCTAGTCTTCTAGCATGCATAACAATTCATATCGTATAATATTGTAAGGTATTTTGGGGATCTTTACCGTTCGGGCGCTGACTGATCGTACACACTGCTTCTTTCTTGCTTACCACAAAACCATTTACAAGAGTTTATGCCTTTATTTAGAAAGTTTTTCTCAAATCCTCGGTTTCAGTTCAGTTACTCCCGAAGGTGCACCCGAATCCCTCAAACCAAGGCTCTGATACCAATTGTAACAACGCAAATTTTCAAACAAATTTTTCATTTTAAAAAAATAAAGTATTTCCATTCAAAACAAGGCATAAATAATTGAAGTGTCATGTCAAATACAAATTGTCTAAATCCCAAGATCATAAAAACATTCTCCAGTGTGTACCGATCACACCGGCGCCTCCCCACGGACCTCGCTAGTACCTGAAACACATACATAACAACTGTAAGCATAAATGCTTAGTGAGTTCCCCAATATACAACTTACGCACATACGCCTTTCCAGGCCCTGACCTTCCGGTCCATGTGTCTCAGGGGACTTCCGTCCCTGCTGGGTAAACCTTCCGATCCTACCCACGCCGACCTTCCGGTCCATAACACAACGCCTTCCGGCCCATAACATAATCGCCTTCCGGCCCATAACATAATGCCTTCCGGCCCATAATATAATCGCCTTCCGGCCCAAAACATGCAAAACACATATAACATATAACTTACCACATATAGCACACATATCACATATCATATCTGACCTTCCGGTCACACAGTCAAACCCTTCCGGGTACAGTATAGTGAGAAGACTCACCTCGTGAATGCTGAAAGCTAGCAAATCCTGAAATCACTCGTGCTCGATCCGTCGAGCTACAATCTCCCTATAACATCATATATCTCTTATTAATACTTCTTTCTTCTAAGTTTAACTGTCCCTAAGAAGTCACACATAGGTCAACTCTGGTCAACGGTCAACGGTCAACTCGACCGGACTCGGCGAGTGCCTTGGCGACTCGGCGAGTCTAGACGTCCTCCAATTCTCTAAGATTCCCCTTCTACTCGTTGAGTATCCTCCTTGACTCGACGAGTTACTCCTGGAAGAATCGCGGGGCCACCTCGACTCAACTCGCCGAGTCTGAAGAGCAACTCGACGAGTCCCAGTTAATCTTCAAGCTACTCGCCGAGTCTGTTCATCGAACTCGGCGAGTCCATGCCATGCAACCGCTCAAACTGCTTCCTAAGGTCAGAACTGCTCCGACCATTCATAGGTCTGGCCTTCCTAGACTGATCCATCACGTAAGGTCCTCATTTCGGTGCTCATAATACACCCCATGACTTATAATTTACATTTTGACCTAAGGCATAAGGATTCCAATCCAAAACCTTCATCAATTCCCGAAATGCTCAGGCATGGGACATTCTGGACCTCCAAAGGTCTCAATACAGGGTTCCAATCATTTGGGGGACTAGGGTAACATTCAATCTAGTCTCAAAAGGGTTCCATAAACCCTAAATCCATAAACACATCAACATAGCAGAGTATACTTGAATTCTTACCTGGATGATGTATTCTCTGTGTCCCCAATCCTCAGAACGTGACTCCCTTGCTGTTCCCTTAGCCAAGCCCTTCTCTTCCTTGCACAACAACTCCTCTAAAATCAACAATGGACTATAACCTTGCTCCAGATGCACACAATCGATTTAGGGTTCTTCTCAGAAGGCTAAAATGAACAATGACGGCCAATAAGTCCCTCTTATACGTCCCAAACCTGAACGGTTAGGGTTTTCGCTAAACAGCGCAGACTCGCCGAGTCCATATCTGGACTCGTCGAGTCCAGTCGCGAACCCGCGACCAGGTCTGCGATCCTACTCGGCGAGTCTAGGCTCCAACTCGCCGAGTCCCCTCTTAAAACACCCCAAAAACATAATTTTAACAATACCTGAAATTCTGGGCTGTTACACTTCTGGACGTCCTCCTCCTGCACCCTCACCTGATGATACCCAGACCTCAAATCGATCTTGGAGAACCAAGAGGCTCCCTGCAACTGATTGAACAAATCATCGATCCTCGGCAACGGGTAACGGTTCTTGACCGTTAACTTGTTCAACTCCCGATAATCAATGCACATCCGATGCGAACCATCCTTCTTTTTGACGAAAAGAATAGGCGCCCCCATGGCGAACTGCTCGGCCTGATGAATCCCTTCCCCAGCAGCTCCTGGAGCTACGAGGATAACTCCTGCATCTCCGGAGGTGCAAGGAGATAAGGCGCCTTGGCGATAGGCGCACTTCCCGGAACCAATTCAATACCGAACTCTACCTGCCTCTCCGGAGGCACACCCGACAACTCCTCTGGAAACACATCCGGTAACTCACGCACTATCGGGACCTCATCAACTGACTTCGTTCTCTCTGAATCAACCCTCTCATCCATCACATATGCCACAAATCCCCTACAGCCCTGCTGTAGACTCTGTCTCGCTCTGGCGGCCGAACAAAATGCTGACCCCATACGTGTACCCTCGCCATACACCGTAAGAACTCCCCCACTAGGGTCTCGAATCATCACCAATTGACGCTCACAGTCTATCACAACTCCATATCGGCTCAACCAATCCATACCCACTATAACACACACGTCCCCCATCGTGATCGGAACCAGATCTATCATAAACTCCACACCAAAGATCTCAAGGAAACATCCTCGAATCACATCCGAAGCATACACTACTCGCTCATCAGCTATGGAAACTCGTAGAGGCCGATCCAACGCCGCTCGACGGATACCGATGTGCTGACTAAATGCTACGGAAACAAACGACCGACTCACACCCGAGTCAAATAATACCAAAGCGGGCACAAAACTCACAAGAAAAGTACCTACGCATATCATCATATAAGCATAAAAACTCAACTCAAATAAAAGACGAACAGAGAATACATACCAGCCACAACATCGGGCGTCGCGCGGACCTCCTCCGCAGTCAACTGAAATGCTCTCCCACGAGCCTTCGGGGCCTCGGCCTTCACCGGCCGAACCTCGGTAGCCCTAGCAGCAGGCGCAGACCCCTGCGCTGACCCCTAAAGAAGCTGAGGGAACTCGGCCTTCCGATGGCCGGTCTGGTTGCAATGAAAGCAAACCGAAAATCCCTTGGGGCAATCCCTCACAATATGTCCCTCCTTCCCACACTTGTAGCATACTCTAGCCCTACACGACCCCTTGTGACTCTTACCGCACTTCCTACAAGTGCGGCCCTTCGCGCCCCAGATCTTGAATCGGCGGGTCTAGCCCGCTTGGCTACCGGCTGAGACTGAGTCGGCCGCTGATCCACCCTCTGTGACTCGGCCTCCTCCCTGGCCTGAGTCTCCAACTCAATCTCCCTCTTCCGGGCATTTGCCTGGAGCTCAACAAATGTCCGGTAAGTCGAGTTCGCCACGAACTCCCCAATATCTCTCCTCAGCACACTCAGATAATGGCTCATACGAGCCTGCTCAGAAGACACCTACTCAGGGAAAAACATCGCCCTCTCATGAAACTTCCTGGTGATCACTGCCACAGAATCAGTACCCTGCTTGAGGGTCAAGAACTCCTGAATCAACCGTTCCCTCTCCACCGGGGGAACATACTCCTCTCTGAACATATCGGTGAACCTCTCCCAGGTCACCTCGGAAATCTCAGCCAAAGTGAAGTTCGCCGTCACGAACTTCCACCAATCCTTCGCTCCCAAGCGGAGCTGGTTCAGGGCGAACCGAACCCTCAAGTGTTCAGGACAAGAACACGTATAAAAACATCCCTCGATGTCAGAGATCCATCTCATAGCGGCAATCGGGTCCTGCGTCCCGTCGAACTCTGGTGGCTTCGTGTTGCTGAACTTCCGAAACAACAACGAGTCACCTCCCTGAGGTCTGGCAGCAGCAACAGCAGTAGTAGCTGTAGCTGCAGCAGCCTCAGTCAGCGCTGCACACCGCTCATCAAAAGTCTAAATCAATGTGGTCTTGATGTCCCCAAACATCTTAGGTATCTCAGCCCAGATGGCAGCAACCACCTCCTCATGAATCAATCGACGGATCTCCTCATCACTGACACCACTGCTCTCAAGTGTGTGTCGAGTCCCAACCATGATGCCTCTGAAATACAACAAAAGTTATCAGAGACTCGATGGAGCATACTCATACTCGATGACGCAACCCTACTTGTCCTCCGTTGTCCAAAAGATTCTTACTTAGAATGCCCACTGATCTGGTGTCTTCAGTAGTACGGGCCCAATACTGCCGACCACACCGCATCAACATTCACTCCAAGTCCTCCTCCTTGGATCTTGGATTACAAGTACTCTATTCTCATGAGCTCCTAACTGTTATCTACTCGCTCTCAAAGCATCTCAACAGCAGAAATCTCCTATGCTAAGGCATCACAAATAAGGCCACTCTAGTCCTAATATGTATACCTAGCCTACTCTAGCATGCATAATGTAACATAACATATCTCATAACCCATAATGTAAGGGTACTTTTGGGGATTCACCGTTCGGGCGCTGGCTGATCATACACACGACTCTGCTTTGTTTGTCTCAAAACTCTTTTTACTCTTTTCAAAAATTTTACTTCATTATCAAAATTCTCCTCAAATCCTCAGTTTGAGTTCAGATACGCCCGAAGATGCATCTGAATCCCTCAAACCAAGGCTCTGATACCAACTTGTAACACCGTAAAAATTTGAACAATTTTTCACTATTGAAAAACCATAAATATCATTCACAATCATTTTAAAAACATTGTATCAACATTGTATCGGTACAAAATCCCAAGATCATAATACATATAAACTCCAATGTGTGTGTGTGTACGAATCATGTCGACGCCTTCCCGCGCTCATCACCGGTACCTGAAACACATAACATAACAACTGTAAGCACAAATGTTTAGTGAGTTCCCCAAAATACCGCATACAACACATACGCCACTCGAGGCTACAATATGACCTTCCGGTCGATGTGTCTCAGCGGGACCCTCCAGTCCCGTAGCTCGTTGGACCCTCTAGTCCGGTCATAGCTCGTTGGGCCCTCCGGCCCGGTCTGTATCGTCAGACCCTTCGGTTCGGTCTACAACATCATACAACATACATATAACACATAGCACATAATCTCATATATAACACATAAGACCATCTGGTCCACACAATATACCACTCTAGGTAACGTATAGTGAGAAGACTCACCTCGGTGTCTCGGTAAATATCTGACTCGGTAGAAATGTGATCTAGCCTCCGCCTAATCACATAAAGTAAATACTCTCATAAATACAATTGTACTCAACCCTAAAAGTCAACAAGGTCAACGGTCAAACTTTGACCCAACTCGTCGAGTGCACTAGGGCGACTCACCGAGTCTACACGTGTCCACTGACTCTCTTAGTCCCTCTCTTGGCACATCGAGTACTTCCCCTGACTCGAAGAGTTCCACCTGGCATGAATCGCGGGGCCACCCCGACTCAACTCGCTGAGTCTCAAGAACAACTCGGCGAGTTCCGCCTTGAACTCCAGTCCCCCTGACTCTCCTTGACTCACCGAGTTATTCCCCAACTCGGAAAGTCCACTCGCTGAGTGATTTACGGGAAACCCTCATCCTACTCGCCGAGTCTGTTCTTCGGACTCGGCGAGTTCATGCCATGCACAAACTCCACAGACCTCCTGAGGTCAGATCTGTTCCATACATTCATAGATCTGGCCTTCCCAAGCATGATAATCACGTAAAGTTCATACCTTGACACTCATACAACATCAAAATGGTCTAACTTGGTGATTTAGCCCCAAAAATGACATCCCAAGCTCATGGCTCCCAAATTGACTCATAAAGCTCCAAGGGTTAATGTCTCTGGACCTATTTGGGTCCAGATCCAAGACATAAACTCGAGAAGGGACCAAATGCTCCACTTATTCAACCTCTAAAAGGGTTAGAAAACCCTAACACTAAGAATCAACACCAAAACTAAAGAAGGTCCGAGCAAAATACCTCAATATGGTCTCTATGAACTCAAAAATCACCAAAATCGCACCTCCTTCAACCTCCTCTTGCCTTGGTCACCTCCTTCTTGAAAAAACAACCACAAAAGGATCAAGAATGGCCTCTCTTTCCTCACAAACGCTCTAGATCTCTTAGGGTTTCTCTCTAGGGGTTGGTGGCCGCAAATGATGGCCCTAAGACCCTTTAAATAGGTCTCAAACCCTGGAAATTAGGGTTTCATTAAACAGCGTGGACTCGCTGAGTCCACTCATGAACTCGCCGAGTCCAGCTGTGAACTCGCATACGAATCCGCGACCATACTCGGCGAGTTTAGACGCCAACTCGCCGAGTCTCCTCACAAAACCCAAAAATAAAAGAACAAAATATAATACCTGGGAATCCAGATGTTACAATTCTCCCCCACTAGAATCAGACTTCGCCCTCGAAGTCTCACTCTGCAAACAACTCTAGATGTTGGTCCCGCATCTCACGCTCCGGTTACCAAGTTAACTCTGACCCTTTCCGATGCTGCCACTGGATCTGGACCAGAGGCACCTCCTTGTTCCTCAAAACCTTGATCTTTCGATCCCTAATCGCCACCGGTCTCTCAACATAATTCAGGCTCGCGTCCACCTGAATATCTTCTAGTGGCACCACTGCCGACTCGTCGGCTATACACTTTCGTAGCTGCGACATGTGGAAAGTGTCATGAATCTGACCCAACTCTACTGGCAACTCCAAACGATAGGCTACCCTGCCTACCCTCGCAATCAACTTGAAAGGACCAATATATCGGGGCCCCAACTTGCCCCTCTTCCTGAATCGGATTACTCCTTTCCAAGGAGAGACCTTCAGGAGCACGAAGTCGCCGACCTGAAACTCGAGCTCGGACCGGCGTCTGTCCGCATAACTCTTCTGACGACTCTGAGCGGTCAACAACCTCTGTTTGGCCTGCTGGATCTGCTCTGTCATCTGAAGCACAATCTCGGTACTACCCATCACACGCTGCCCTACTTCTCCCCAGCAAATAGGGGTTCGACACCTCCTCCCATACAACAGCTCAAAGGGCGGCATGCCAATGCTCGAATGAAAGTGAAGAAGAGTCAGTGAGGCATTTGGTCGAACAGGTGGTGTGTACACTGTTCACCATCGATGAAGCATGGTATACTGGTGATGAGTTCCATCAATTAGACAAACATGTTGATAAAATCAAGATTTCAATCTGCAAAAAAACCTCATGTTCAATCTATTTTATCACGAAAAATCTTATTTGCAGGGGTTCTATTTTATCACGAAAAATCTCGTTCGTGTTTGATTTGAAGCATCGGAGGATTTCTTATTTGAACAGGTCTCTGTCTTCGTCTGTTCGGAGAAGCTGAAATCACGAATGGAAGGCTGCGATCAGGAAGCTCTGATGGTGGAGTGTGGTTCTACAGTAGTTAAGCAGTCACAAGGAGGGAAAGGCGGAGGCAGCTAGTTTACCGGTTCTTCTTCCTCTCGTTTCATCGAAGCCAAAATCAAGGACCATTGCAAACGAGGGGATGTTTTGAGTTTTTGATCGACAAGGAAGAATGAGGGAGGAAAGAGAGAAACTGAAATAAGGGCGGCAACCTTGGTTCGCCGGATTCTTTCCTCGTCGGAGGTGTACAACGAGAGAGAGAAGAGAGGTACAGTGTAGAGGAAGAGAGATTAGCTGGTGGGTACGTTTGGGGTTGTGCTCGACGGTAAAATGGTGGAGAAGAGGTGGAGGGCAGCCGGTGAGTAAAATCTAAAGTTTACTTTGTTATATCAATGCAAAAATAGTCCCTTAAAAGTAAAAAGACAAATATACCCTCATGTGAGAGGAACATGAGGGGGTTAACAGCATCAAGTTAACAGAAGTTAAGTCTGGGGACCAATTTTACATACAAACCACTCTAAAAGGACCATGAATCCAAAAAACTCGGGGTTTGGACTAAAACCCCAAAATTTTACATACCACAGGGACAATTTTTTCAATTTTGTCATTTGACATTTATAAGCTCACTAATTTTTTAAATGTATTGTAATTTATTATTTAAATCATAAAAATAATTTATTATAACTTATAAACTGTTTTTATAAGTTAGTTTTATAATAAGTTGCTTGAGCCAATTTGTCGATAAGATAGTTTATAAGCTAAAAGTTAGTTTTTCAGGTGGATAAAACATTTCACCAGTTCTAATCACTAGGGAACTCCTAGTTATCTGTAGGGATTCATTGACATTTAATAAAGTCAATGTTGGAATGTGTAATTCCTCTTTATTTATCTTTTCTAGTGAATGGTATGTTGTGGATCATAAGTTAAGATAATAAATTGTCTATTTAAACATATATTTCATCCGGTCAAGACTCTCGGGTATAGCAAACTTCACTTCACCCTTCAAATGTTCAACCACTATGCCTGACTAATGCATTTTCTCACGTTGGAAGTCCATTAAAATAAATGTGTATTTGGAATGAGTAGTCTATGATATACATTTAGAAACAGGATTTTGTTTTGTCTAGTTAAAACATTTTATTTTATTTTTTTTGACAAAATTATTTAAAACGCTTTAAAGTTATTTATAAAACTGTCAAATACCATTTGCATG
This sequence comes from Lactuca serriola, assembly GCF_051521515.1. NCBI lineage: Eukaryota > Viridiplantae > Streptophyta > Magnoliopsida > Asterales > Asteraceae > Lactuca > Lactuca serriola. The sequence goes on along the minus strand of NC_136412.1, from coordinate 175,588,559 downwards.
TTTAAGTTGACACTTTAACAATGTGCTTAAACTTTAAAATCAAGTTTTCAGGTCATTTGTGCATAGACAAAACATTTAAATATTTAAACACAACCACATGCAAGTAACGGTAAACAGTACTTGCTTTGCCATCCACAGTACTTGATACTCATATAGAAGACCGTCAAGAATCTAATCTACATGTTCATTTTCCTGGTTGAATGCCATCTTCATTTATTTAAAAGTTGTATTTAATACATTTTCCTATCTAATAATCAATCTCTATTACATTTACAAAAGGAAAAAAGCAATCCAAAACAACCCAAGACATTATAAATATATATCTAGTTGAAGCAATACATTACCGGGTCTATACAATGAGTAAAACAACTCACAAAAATTAAATAAAAACAATAGTTTGATAAGGATTGTGACAAAATAAAAAAAAATCCTTGTTTATATGCTATAATATAAATAAAACAACTTTAAAGACATAAACATATAAAGACTATAAATGTTTTTATTGTATGTTTTTATCATAAAAAATAAGGGGAATTAACAAAATAAAATTCAAACAGTTTGAATGAATCCATTATAGAAATCCATTTTGCCAAAAACAAAATCGTTACTAAAAAAAGATGTTTATTTGTATACACACAATATTGACATATGTGTTATAAAATGATACATCATCATGGCAAGCGAAAATCGGCTGCATGTGCTAATAATTATGAAAAATGGCGTTGATCCTATTTTTGGATCATAGTGTTGTTGGATTTGGTGTCTAAGCTCATAACTATAACTGATATGTACTTGACCCGATAATAGCATGGTCCTTTTGAGTTGCCTTCACCAGTGCAATTTGATAAGATGGTTTTTTGAGAATAAGGTTATTTACGATTTGTTAATATGTTATAAGTATAATATATTAATATGGTTATTTAATTAGTATTGTCCAAAAATTAATTTGGAATTAATTTTGTGGTCAAAAGAGACTAATTAAATATGAATGTATTAATTATGTAAATCAATGATACTTATAGTTTGGGATAAGTGATCCATGATTATGTAACTAGGCTAAACCAATAATATAACTCATGGATAGTCCATGGAGGTTAAACCCATGGATCATAGTAATGTGGAAATTCATGGATCATTAGGGTTTACAAAGTGTAACCCTAACACTTGCCACAACTATAAATAGCCCCTTCCATGCACCAAAATCGGTTGCACCTCTAAGAGAGACAAGTAACTTATTCTCTTAGAACCTCCTTTGCATATTGGTGTTTGTGAACCATTAGAGGTATCATACTTGAGGGGCTCAGGCTTCCAAAGGTCAAGAACTCTACCCTACTCAAAAGGTATGCATCCTAAATATGTTTTAATTATATATAGCTTCAATTGTATGCTAGCTAGGGTGAATGCTTTGGAAAAAAAAATGCATGTATAATTAGAGAAAACATAGATCCAAATCCTTTAGGGTTGCATGTGCACTTAGAAAGTGTTATAGTGCTCAAAACCCAACAGTGGTATCAGAGCCTATGATTTTTTTTCTATTATAGTTGATGCTTGCTTGTTTTCAAAGTTGAAAAAATCGAGTTTTATGCATTCTGACTGATGAACTCGCCGAGTCCACTGGGGAACTCGACGAGTCCATGCAGAAATGAAGCTACTCGATGAGTCAAGTTCATGGACTCGCCGAGTTGGCTGATCAGAGTGCAGAAATTCGTGTTTTTTGGCTAAAATTGGATATGATCATTACCCCAAACTGAATCATAAAAATATGTTTTTTAAGATATGGTAGTGATCATGCTCATCCAATTGAAAGACAATTGTCAAAGTTTTAAAATAGTTGTTGTTTTATATGATAAACCAAATTGTTTTTAAAATTGTTGATATGAAATTGTCTTGTTTATGAGTTTAGCTAGATCATGAATTATATGATAATTTAGTTGTTAGTAAAATGATCAAATTGATATTTAATGACCTCCATAACTTGTCCTCAAGTTATGGAAAATGAAAGGTCTTATCATTAAAATCAAATTAAACTCATAGGTTATGAATGTGAAGAGTTTTGACATGTTTCAAAACTTGCCCTCAAGTTTTGGAATTTGCAAAGTCTCATTAAATGGAACTTTAATTCCAAACCCTAGAGTTTTAAAAGTTAAAATTCAACCCTTATAATTTATAATATTATAAGTTAAAAAGACAAGTCGCTCTTACTGTTAGTAGGTCTCATTCACGAAGCCGGTCTATAAGTGGGGTATAAGGTTACTGCCTATAAAATAGCGGTTTAATGGGTGTCCACTCTCACCCACCGCTTCCTTGACTGGCGGATGGTCGTTAACTGAACGGGTAGAATAGGACACTAATTCTCCCTCATTAAAAGTATAATCATAAATATAAAGTAACTAAACTTTTATTCAATTCCAAATCTTAGTTACTTTAGGAAAAATATGAAAATGGTGCTAATCCATGAAATTACACTTTGCACCTTGTTAACTCGTTAGTGGAGCGTGTGTGGTTAACCAGCACACTAATCTGGGACTGACATTATGTGGCAAAGGGTAGCTTGATGTTAATCATAGATCAATGAAGCGTGTGCGGTTAACCGGCACATTGATTAGGTGATTTGTAACATTAGGTGTATCATGTTAATTTGCATGGTTATTCACTCCTTGTTTGTGATCCTCGGCATCCCAGTCACAAACTTGAAGGACACAATCAAGATTTAAACATGCCTTTGAAAATTTCAATGAATCTCAAAGATCTAGGAATTTCAAACCAATTAAAACCTAATAATATATTTCGTTTTTCATGGTGGAAATTGTAAATCGTCGTTTACCTACCTTCAAATATTCTGTAATTGGATTACGACATCCCTCTTCGTAATTGTAGAATATTGTGTTGGATCCAAACCTTAATTTTTCATATGGGTGTAATATTAAGGATTCTCATCTAATCTAAACTTTGTTCTTCTTCTTTTTCAGATGTCTATTCCAAACAATGCTTCCACACCAATTCCTTCAGGCTCTTTCTCCCCAATGAACCTATGTGGGAGGGTCATTTTTGATGGCTCGAATTTCAATGACTGGATTTGAAACATCAAAATGGCTATTTGTTATGAGGACAAAGAATATGTCTTTGATAAATAGCTGAAGGAGATTGATGTCACCGCTACTACTCCTGAACAAATTGTTGAACACACTACTTGTGACATCCCAATTTTCACGGCCAGCAAAGACCGATTTTTTGTTTATGCTTTATAAAAATCAGAGTATCTCTTTTAATAAAAAGGTTGCGGAATTTGTTCCCAGTAAAACATGATAAATACGTTATCAAAGCATTTCCGAAGAAAAGTATTTTTATTCATTTTAAAACATTTGGGATGTCATTGTCAATACAGAAACATAAGCATAAACAGAACTTACATTCATTATCACTAGTGATTTATATCTCCTTAATCTCTCAGTGTAATGTGACTTCATATCGACACCTGTGATATAAATAAAATGAGGGGGTCAGGTTGGGAAACCTGGTGAGTACATAGGGTTTTCAACCAAAAATAATATAATTATTATGTTTAAACAATCAAGCAATCAACCCAATTACACATCCCCAATATCTTCTTTATTCTTAAGGATCTACCCTAAGAATCAGCTATTTCTCGTTCACTCATTCTTAAGGATCATCCTAAGGAATCGGCATGAAGTCCATCGTTGCCACGGTTTACCCAACAGGCACTAAGTATGCATAGTCGCCATGGTTTAGGCATCAAGTCTGCATGATCACCAAGGTTTAGGCATCAAGTCTGCATGATCACCAAGGTTTAGGCATCAAGTCTGCATTATCACCAGGGTTTAGGCATCAAGTCTGCATGATCACTAAGGTTTAGGCATCAAGTCTGCATGATCACCAAGGTTTAGGCACCAAGTCTGCATGGACGCCAAGGTTTAGAGTACACCGGGTGAACACATCGTTCACGACACCTACAGGTTGCGAGCCTGCTGGTGTTCCACTGGACTGTCTAGAATAGTCCGTGGTTGTCATAACACCTCTCAACTCATCATCCAACTCATATTCCATCTATTACATCTACCCATGTTTTTCCCCAACATTATCGTAGATATAAAATACATATACAGTTTAAATCATTTAAAACATGTATAAAATTGTTCATCCAGCATAGATAGCTAGTATTCAGATAATACGCACACATAACACGTAATTTATATAGAATACTTCATATCTATGTGTAAGCTGAAAGTAACTATGCACTCACCTGGTAAGGTGGTGAGTCGACACTCGGACAGCACTTCGTTACTCTTAAAATAATTATCCCTTAACGAAACCTAGTATCATTACCACTAGAGTTTAGTCTAACGTTAACCGCGACTAATTAATAGTCTAGCTATTATTACTATTATATAAGCGTTAAATAACACTCTGTTAGGTCCAGTTTAGTGTTGCGTCCTTTGGGCTCGTTAGCTAGTCCAAGTTTTGTCTCCGGTATGGGCCTGTCCATCCATGAGTTTTGTTTAGGGTTTATTATATATAGATGCTTGCATGCATTCTTAACAAAAGATAGAGATAGATTTGATAGTGTACAAGTTCTTATCTTTTGTAACCCTAGAATCCTCTACAGCGGAAGTTCTTCATCGAGCTCTGCTAAGAATTGAGTTAATCAAATCATTCGACACATTCAAATCCATACTTGTGTTTTTACATTACTGTTTCAGTTTTATTATTTTACCTGTTACAAAGATCTAATCGATCAAAGAGTTTTCGAACTCATCAATTGGTATCAGAGCAGGAGGCTGTGTAATTCATACACATCTCTTCTATGAAAGAAGCGATTAGGGTTATTCCGCATTAACTGATATTTATTGAGCCATCACTCCATAATTGACGTATCTCATTATTTATTCATTTGCCCTAATATTACATATTACAAGTCTGATCTTTCAAACAGGTTAAACGATCAAGCATGGACGATTCTCAATCTAATCCTATCAACATCTCAAACAACATTGGATCAATGACGAAGATTCCTATTTTATACACCCAGGATTACGAAGTTTGGGCTCATCATTTTGAAGACTATGTCATCGGATCTGAAGATAATGGGTATCTTATTTGGGAAGCCATTGTGTCTGGACCATTTTCTCACTCAGGAACATCCAAGATCATTAAAACTCAGAAAGAATATAATGATCTGTTAAAAGATGTTAAAGACGTTGCTCAAGACGAAAAGGAGAAGTTTCAGTGCAACATCAAAGCATTGAGACTGATCCGATTCGCTCTTCAATCTGACACGTTTAGGTTGGTGAGTTCCTGCAGTACCGCTAAAGAAATCTGGGATAGGTTGCGAGAGCTGTATTCCACAGATGAAGATTTAGAGCATTCTATTCAGACCTTGCTTTTGTCTGAGTTTGGTGAATTTAAGCAGAATTCTGATGAAACTGTCACTCAGACGTTTGATCGCTTCAATCATCTTTTTAGCAAGATGATCAAACATGATATAGAAAGGAAGTTGATTGAACAGAAGGTCACCTTTTTGAATGGCCTATTATCTGAATGGAGAGCTGTCGTGTCTATAGTTAAAGCTCATGAGCAGTTCAAGTCATATTCATTGGCAAAGCTAGTGGGAATTCTGAAATCCCAAGAAAAGATTGTCATGTAAGAAAAGAATGTGGTCTCAAGTTTGGGGTCCTTAGCCCTCCTATCAAAAGGCAAGAATGCAGTGGAAGACGAAGATCTAAATCTAGAGGACTATGATCTTACGTCAGAAGATTATGCTATGATGGTATCCAATCCCAAGAGGTTCATCAAGAAGAGGTTTCCTACCAATAAAAACAGAAATTAGCAGGGAAGCTATAGTTCTGAAAAGGTAAGGGAGGAGCCGAAGACAGAGGAACCAAAGAAAGAGGCGAAAGTTGAAGGAGATTCTGGCGTTAGCTGCTATTACTGTGGAGGAAAGAACCATTATGCTAAAGATTGTGTTCTGAAGAAAATGGCAGAGAAAGATGAGGAAAAAGATGAAGAGGCTGTCTTGATGAAAAAGCTGGAAGAGATCAAGAGGAAGAAAGCTGTTACTAACCCTTCTATGAATGCTTTTATTGTATAGGGTTCGGCAGAGGATGTCGAGTTCGGTGGTGTGCAGGTATGGTCAACCGACTCAGAGGATGATGAAGTGAGAAAGCCTTCACATGGAAAGGCATATGTTGCAAGGGGTGACGAAAGCAATGGAAAGTGTTTTGTGGTGACTGATGTATCTCACATAAGGGGATACAATACTGATGGTGGAAACGAGGACACCAAGGAGCAAGAGGACTTATGCTTCACAGCAAAACCTCTCAGTGTGCAGATCAATGAGCTTGATGAATTGATCAAGAAGGTACAATCTCTCTTTATTTCATTCAAAGTCCCACAGAAATCATATGAAAAAGAGTTAAATAGCTTAAATTCAAGAATCTCAAATCTGGATAGTTGTTTAACTCAAACACGGGTCACCAATTCTAACCTAACTGACCAAATAAGCAAGGTGTCTTCCAAGAGTGAGGAGCAAAGGATGTGGATAGAGCAAAAAGAGTCGGAGCTGATAAAGTCTAGGGATGAAAACATTTATTTACAAAGAGACAATTTAAAACTTTTAAAACAGAGAAATGTTTTTTGTTTGATTGCTAAACGACTTTATGCTAACATCACTCAACTGCATCTAAATTGTGAAATAGGGCAGAAAATACATCGCATGATTTTACCCTTCCTTGAGTTTAAGGAGGAGGAAATTGATGCTGAAGCATATAACTGTGAAAGTGTTGTATCGTCTGATGATGTGAATCCCACTTACATGTATGGTCTGGACAAAATAGAATCTTTCATAAAGTCCAAGGACCATAAGGACATGCTGAAAAACCTTTTGGACGAAAACGATAAGCTGAAACTAAGGACTGAAACTTACAAAAATTTGACTCGTTGAGTGCCAATTTAAGTTCAGAAAATAAAATTGATGTTGAAAACGCATCTGAACTTAATGAGGACGATGATATGAGTGAAATTTCTGTAGAGGATGTAGTCGAGTGTTCTGAGTTTGTCAAGAGCAAACCCGAAAACCACAAAAATCTTATTTCTGAAAAATTCTGTGGAGTTCACTCGTTTGTCCCAAAATAAGTCCCCAATTCTTGAAGAAAAGGCTGTTGTGTGCCAAAAGGTGAGAACAACACCAAATCAGGTGTACAAGGTCACAGGAGTAACTGAGCATCAAACAGCCGAACTCACTGCCATTGTGAACAAAGATAACGCAGATGGCTGTGATGAGTTCTTTTGGTCTGCCCCTATAGATAATGCCGACGAAACTGTTGGTCTGTTAGAGCGGACGTCCTGGAAAACCAAAGGCAGATATGTACCAGAGCCACTGAACAAGCCTGACAACTTCGACGTGCCAAGCACTAGTGGTACAAAAGAACTTCCTATATAAGAAGTCACTTCCACAACCAAAACATCATCTGTGAAAAGTGAACCGGCTGACAAGAAGCAGAAGCAAAAGGCTAACATCCACAAACAGCCAAAACAAGTGAAAGATCAAAAGCAGCAGAGGAATCTGAGATACAAAAAGAACCTCTCAGAGCGAAAGCAGTTTTGGCGATCTCAAAACGCCCATTTCTCATATCACGATAAGAATTCAAAGCAAGAGAAAAAGGATTTCAGGCCACATGAGGAACATAACCGAAAGGACAGGTTCGGTTCAAACAGCAACCGAAAGGACAGGTTCGGTTCAGAGAGCAACAACAACCGAAAGGACAGGTTCGGTTCAAACAGCAACCGAAAGGACAGGTTCGGTTCAAACAGCAACCGAAAGGAAAGGTTCGGTCCCGAAAGAAATAGCTACCGAACGTCCAGGTTCGATCCTTCCAATGACCAAAAACAAAAGGGTCATATCGAACCGCAAGTCAGAAGAAATTCCCATTCTAATTCTTCTAGTTCTCAATTCTCTTCTAAACCCAATTCTGTTCCTGCTCAACATTCTAAATCCTCAATGAACCTGAAAGGAAAATCGAAGATTTCCTCTGTCTAGGAAGACCGAAAGAAGTCTAAAGCCCAAACACCAAAACCTGAAACCAAACCCACTATTGCTAATCCTAACAAAATCAAAGTGTTTACCATTAAAAGAAAAGATGAAACAACATTAATAAAAAGAACATATCTTATTGATGTTTCTCTTACTATTCCTGTTCCTGTGAAAGGCTCACGTGGACCCAAGAAACTTTGGGTTCCTAAATCTGCTTAATTCTTGCAGGTTATAAGTGACGAGCAGTTCGACGAAGAATGGTACATTGACAGTGGCTGCTCACGTCACATGACAGGGAGGAAGGAGGAGCTAAGAGTGTTTCGATCTCTTCAGAATGATGGGAATGTCAAATTCGGCAACAACTCCTATGGAACAATAAAGGGTTATGAGATGATAACCAATGGAGACTTCATAATACGAAAGGTGGCATATGTTGAAGGTCTACAACATAATCTCATCAGTGTGTCTCAACTGGTAGGAGGCACCGGTCTCAAAGTTTCATTTGATGATGAAGGTTCAGAAATCATAGAGAAGAAATCAAAAAGGGTAATTCTCAAATCAGAACGCAAAGGCGAAATGTTTCCTCTCAATCTCAAACCAATCAAAGGAAATCAAGCTATATGCCTATTATCCAAAGCTCATTCTGACGAAAGCTGGTTGTGGCACCGAAGGCTCTCACATCTCAACTTCAAGGACATCAACAAGCTTGTCACAGGAGGTCATGTTCGGGGTCTCCCATTTCTCAAGTTTGATCGAGAACATTTGTGTGATGCGTGTGAAATGGGGAAGCAAAGTCGTCAAAGTTACCCATCCATTATAAAAACAAAAGTTGTTGAACCACTTGAGTTGTTTCACATCGACTTATGTTGTCCATCATCAATAGAAAACATTGGTGGTAGCAAGTATATTCTTGTTATTGTTGATGATTTCTCACGTTTTACATGGTTATTCTTCATGAAGCACAAATCTGAGGCTACTCCTAAGCTAAAGACGTTTATCAAGCAGGTTGAAGTGCAACTGAGAAAAGTCGTTCACAACATCAGGAGCGATAATGGACTGGAGTTCAAGAACAAAGAATTTGAAGACTTTTTGGCAGAAAAAGGAACCAGTCACAACTTCTCAGCTCCCTACACACCTCAACAGAACGGAATTGTCGTAAGACGAAACCAATCCTTGTGTGAGGCGGCCCGAACGATGCTAAGTTTCGCTTCTCTTCCGTTATATTTCTGGGCTGATGCTATTGCTGCAGCGTGTTTCACACAGAACCGGTCTTATCTTAACAAGCGTTTCTCTCTTACTCCTTATGAGATCATCAATAACAGGAAGCCGAACGTAAAATTCTTCCATGTGTTCGGTTCACGATGCTTCATCTTCAACTCCAAAGAACATCGTAACAAGTTTGACGTTAAAGCTGATGAAGGAATCTTTCTGGGATATTCTCTTACTTCAAAAGCTTACCGGGTTTTAAATAAGCGCTCTAGGAAGATCGAAGAAACATATTATGTGACCTTCGATGATAACTACGTTAAAAAGCTAAAGGCTACTGAAGAAGCAATTGGAGAGATTTTTACTCACACTGGTCAAGTTACGGCTTCGATTGCTAATCTGTTCGATCAGTTTGTGGAACTATTCGATGAACCTGAGAAAGCTACTCTCTTGTAGGCCAAGTCAGCAGATAACAAGGTTGACCATCTGAAGCAAATTGTCGAAGAAGCAGCCAAACGAATGGGTGAAGGAGAACAAGTTCCAAACGAAGCTCCTAAGCAAGGTGCTTCAGTTGAGGGGGAGAATCCACCTTCTTCAGATCAACCAAGCTCACAAATTGAGGGGGAGAATTCTATTCCAGTTCCACCCAAAAGCTCTACAGCACCCGAAAGCTCGACAACACCAGAAAGTCCTGTCACACCAGAAAGTCCAGCTACACCTGAAAGCTCATCAGTCGAGGGGGAGAATGTCGATATGTTCTACGACGCGATAGTCAATCTGAATTGGAAGAAATGGTCAACGCTGAATTGGATCCATCCTATGATCCAAATTACCCTCCTCTTGTTAAATGGACCAGAGATCATCCTGTTTCCCAGGTAGTGGGTAATGTCTCTGAAAAGGTCCTGACCCGATCTCAACTGAAGGCAAAGCAAACATCCCTATTCTCCAAAGTAGAGTTCTGCATGTATAATTCTTTCGTCTCAAAAGTTGAACCGAAAATAGTTAATACTGCTCTTGATCACTCTAACTGGGTTCAAGCTATGCAAGATAAACTCAACGAGTTCGAAAGAAATAAGGTTTGGCGCCTCATTCCAACTCCTAAAGACGCCTCAGTTATTGGTCTCAAATGGGTATTCAGAAATAAAATGGACAAGGAAGGCAATGTGATTCGAAACAAAGCTCGTCTCGTGGTGAAAGGATACTGCCAGGAGGAAGGAATTGATTATGAGGAAACTTTTGCTCCGGTAGCGAGGTTGGAATCGGTTCGAATATTTCTGGCCTATGCTGCACACAAGAACTTTGAGGTCTACCAAATGGACGTGAAATGCGCCTTTCTGAATGGAGAACTTGAAGAAACAGTTTACGTGGAGCAACCTCCTGGATTTGTTAATGAAAAGTACCCCAATCACTGTTATATTCTGGACAAGGTGGTTTACGGTATGAAACAAGCACCTAGGGCATGGTATGAAACGCTAACCAAGTTTTTAAAGATGTCAAAATTCAAACAAGGTTTGGTTGACCCAACCTTCTTTCGTAAGAAGGAAGGTAACCACCTTATGATTGTTCAAATCTATGTCGATGATATCATCTTTGGCTCAACGAATCCTAGCTTAACAGCTTAATTTAGAAAGCTGATGGAGACTAAATTTGAAATGAGCTCAATGGGTCCGATTAACTTTTTCTCCACGTTTAAATATTAGACAGGGACCCGAAGGCATCTTTATCAACCAGGAAGCTTACACCAAGACTCTTCTTGCTAAATTTGGCATGATGGGAGACTCAAAGGTTAAAGTTCCAATGGCATTCGGCACCAAGCTCACACCATCCTTGGAAAAACCGGCAGTGGATATTACGTTATATCGCCAGATGATTGGTTCTTTGATGTACCTCACTGCTAGCAGGCCTGATATAATGTTTTCTGTATGTTACTGTGCTAGATTTCAGGCGAATCCTCGTGAACCACATATGATTGCAGTGAAAAACATACTCCGGTATCTGAAACGAACCACCTCTCTCGGTTTATGGTATCCATCAAACTTAGGCTTCTTCGTTCAAGCCTACTCAGATGCAGACCTTGGGGGTTGTGGTTTAGACAGGAAAAGCACCACTGGAGGCTGCCAATTCCTAGGCGGGAAGTTGGTTAGCTGGCAATCAAAGAAACAAACATGTGTATCTCTGTCTACTGCCGAAGCAGAGTACATCGCAGTTGCCTCCTGTACATCTCAAGTGATTTGGATCCAAAGCCAGCTCCGTGACAATGGACTCAATATGAAAAAGATCCCACTATATTGTGATTCAGAAAGTGCAATTAGGAACTGTTATAACCCAGTGCAACATTCCAAGACCAAGCATATAGCACTGAGGTATCACTTCATTAAAGATCATGTGGAAGATGGGAACGTCGAAATTCACTTTGTTCGAACCACTGATCAACTGGCTGACATCTTCACCAAATCTCTTCCTGAAGCATCTTTCAATAAAATTCTACAAGGGCTAAGAATGATGGAATCGGAGTCAGTACCAAAGACTACTTCTCAAAATTAAAAGTTGGAAGCGAAATAGACCGAACGTTCGGGTTCGGGTCTCATGTGTACCGAAATGAACCGAACGCTCGGGTTTAGTCGTATCATCTGATCTTTGCTTATCACTCAAAGGTAGTTTCTTTGGTTGTAAACCGTTTGTATCATTTTCTCAAATTCATTTCTCTTATTTTCAAAGTTCTTTTCTTTTTAAAACTTATTTTTGGCAACCGAAATAGACCGATCGCTCGGGTTCGGTTCCAAAAAAAAAAAATTCAACTGAAATAGACCGAACGCTCGGGTTCGGTTCCAAATTTTTTTCTGTGAATCATTTTTTTGTTTATTTATTTATTTTCTTTAAATCTAAAATTCCAAAAATATTTTTTTCTTATCTTCTTTTCGTGAATTCAAAAACTCCAAAAATATTTTTTTTTATTATTTTATTAGTTTGTTTTTTTTATCTTATCTTTTTGTGTGTCTATTTGTGGGGAAATCATTTCACTAGTTAAGTGTCCCTAGAAGCATGCTGTTGTTTGTGTCCAAAGCCTCACCTGATTCTGAATAATAGCCTTACTGACTTGGTACAAACAAACATTGTCTTCCCAATTAGGCTTTCATATTTATTCTAATCATGAGCTACCTAACTCTCTTCTCACATGAGATAAGAGTTTTCTGCTTGGTCCCTATTTTAACAGCAGAGGTACTTTAGTTTCTTTACACCATCTACACTACTTTTCTCCATCTCATTCGCTTCATAAACGTAACCCTTGAGACTCTCAGAAATTACCACTGAGGTTTATGGTTACACAATTTCTGTGTTTATGATCTTAGCTTCGTGTCACTACGAACTAAGTGAAACCCACAATTCAATACCTACTATGAATTGACGGTGATCAATCATCTTTGCTCTAGATATAACTAACGAATTGACGGACTTATCCATGGGGATGGAAAGTAAAATCTCTAATTTCCTTTTGAGTGATTCCTATGAAATTGTTAAGTCCTATAACATTTCTTCCCTTGGAATCCAGTTTTAAATTTTTTTGAGACTTTACATAAACTATTTTATCTAGCCACTTAAATTATTTCACACCTACTTGTTGAACAGACTGCATTGGTCTCACAAGTACTTCGTTTGCTTTTTGTCTTATATCAAGATCAGGAATTCTGAATTGAAGCGAAAGCCACCCAAATTAGCCTGATTAAAAGAAGCCTTTCAACACTTCTCAATAAGTGTCTGATCGTTATTCAACGGGAAACCACACAAACACTTTAAAGTCTCTCTTGACTTTGAAGGATTCGTGCCCGGGATCCATTGTTTCGTGTCTTTACTGACATCACAAAATCCCTCATATGTGTTGCTTTATTTCTTTTTCTTTTACACACTAAGCACGAAAATCTTTTTGATTTTCCAAAATTCTGGTTTCATTAGTTACAAGGCATAATTTTAAATGGGATGTGCAGTTATAAGGGAGTTGTGGTTAATATTGATCCACGTGGTTAATTTTGCTTTAAGATGACGTTTAATCTAAAAGGATAAGATGCTGACTCAGGCAGGAGTCCAATCGATTTGATTTTCAAACGGCGCTTGACAGCCAGGCGTGTGAAGTGGAACCGTTTCGCTTAAAAACGACGCCTGATGGGAAGGCATGTGAATCAGTACTGACACTCTTTCTCATGCGTAATCATCGGTGATACCAACTGTCACGCATCAATCACTTCCGGAAAAACCCTTCGTATTTCCCTCGAAGATTTGGGACAGATTCTTCTCTCTCCTCAACCCACAGTATAAAAGGTAACGTAAACCATTGTTTACCTCTTTACTGTACCCGTATTTTCAGAGAGCAAGAAAACCATCAAGTATTCTACTGTTCATCATCTCTCCCATCTTCTTCACAACAATGGCGGATTCATCATCAGTTCATGCCACTTCCCACATCCTCCCGATTCTTCCTCAACAGAGCTTGATCATCGATCTTACTCCTCAGGTCTATGATTCTTTCATGTTCCCGATAATCGAATGCCTCAAGTACTCACCGATTGCTCCTGCTCTCACCAAAGTTGAAGCAGTTCCTATGGAGTTCTTATCTCAGATTTTTGCCACTGCTCATTACAACAAGGCAGTCGATAGGATCTTCTTCGACGTGCTCGATCACAAGGCGTCAATCTCCAAGCATAGGTTTTGCTCAATTTTAGGGTTTGAACTTGATTCAACTAGGGTTAACCCTGAATCGATTCCGGTGGGTCATATGTTCTCTATGTTCTACAACATGGGGTATACTGAGGTGCTGACAACAGTTACGAAGTTCAAGAAATCGTGCTTGCCTCCTCAGTGGAATGGGTTGTTTACAGTGCTGTTCAAGGGGCTGTCTGAACGCAGTGCTGGATCAGACGAGGCAAGTCGTCTGTTCATCACGATTCTGTACGGGATCTACAATGGTATCAACTTGGACTACGGGTCGGTCCTATGGCAACAACTTATTCAGAGTTTGTCTTCTACATCTCGGCATTCCGAGATTTCCTATGCTCGATTTTGGACTCTCATTACAAAATGGGTGATGGACAATTACCAAGTCCCCATTGTTGCTGGTTCTCCAATGTCTTCGATTGGTACCTTCCATACCACGAAGATCATTGTCTCCGATGCCTCAAAATTTCAATTCATTGGCTCTATTCCTGAGACGATGTATGGAGATGTTCCTGCCAACAGCCGGATCATTCGAACCTACAAGGAGTTTTGACGCTCTGGTCCGAGAGAGCTTACTCCTGAAATGCGAATCTGAGGAAGAGAATTCTACCTCTGACGGATCTCCTCGTGGTAACACTTCACCACGATCGCCTTCTCCTGAAGTTCACTTTTCCACTTCTCCAATCTCTTCTCCACCTATTACCATTCTCATTTCCATTCCCCCCATAACCTCTACCACTCAAATACCATCCACCTCCATCCCAGTACCTCCTCCCATCTTTACCGAAGCAACCACCACCACTGCAGAAGTAAGAACCAATGTATCTGATACAGGGGTTCCTACTGACGCACCCAAACCCCCACCAACTACCGACCATACAACCCAACCCGAACCTACTACAACTACCGAGCTTCCACCCTCACCCTCACCATCATCTCCTGCTCAGGCAGAAGAGGACGAAGAACCATTCCTCGGCGGGGAGGATATGACATTTGATTCGGTCTATTACAGTCCGTTTCAGGTACAGAGTGACGACGATGATGATGCTCCCGTTACCAAGAGGCATCTCAAGGAGCTTCACGATAAAATGGACTCGCTCATTGCCTCCTCTTCTTTATAACAGTCTACCATCTCTGAAGCCGCCATTCAAAAAATTGTTGATGCTTTTTCCAAAGCTCATCAAGTCTCTCTAGACTCCGCCACTGCAGCCATTGATGCCTCAACCAAAGCATGTGAGGCAGCGACCGAAAAAGTCGATAAACTATTCACTGATGCTTCTTCTTTGTTACAATCTTTACAGGAATCTGCTGAAGCCACCAAAACGAAGCTGGAACCAATTGTCAATGAGCTGGCTACCTCAGTTGCATCAGAACTGAAGTCGTTTGCTTCTCTTCGTCAAACTTTCTCAGACGACAACTCAGCGTTTAAGGCGACGCTTGAGGAGCGACTGACCAAGCTCCAAGAGGATCTTGCTGCTAAAAATTCTTTCATGGACGTTATTGCCAGAAAGACCACCGCTCTGAAGGTCAAGAGTCTTCAACTCTCCAATTCTCAAAAGGAGGTTGAGTCTCTTCGATCTGAAAGAGAGGTGATTTCATTGTATGTTTCGGATGTCCACGCATCCATTTCAAACATCTTGGAAGCACATGACCCAATACTCAACTATTCTGTGAGGCGAACTCTCGCAGAGAAACTTGCTCCTGTCCTCTCTCTCCTGAGCAAGATTGAAGGGCTCCTTGATTTCGTGTCCATTCCGAAACAAGGGGGAGAAAAAGGAAATGTGTCTCAACCGTCTCCTACTTCAACAGCAACTCACACAACTGAACCTCATCCTACAGGCCAAGCCTCAGGTTCGGGTGTTAAAGACAAGGGCAAGCAAATTGCTGAGGAGAGCGATGATGAAGATAAGGAGACCATTGCCGACCTTCTGAAGAAGCATGGTCGAGATAAAGATGCTGACATCAGCGCTCGTGTAGCTAGAGAGGCTGAAGAAGCCGAAAGAAGACAGAAAGAAGCTCACGACCTTCTCGAGAGCAGGAAAACTATTTTTCCTCCTTGGACTCTTGAGAAGTTGCTGAAAGAAGCCATAGAAACTCCAAGCATCTTGTGGCTAGAACCAGTGATCTCACTTGATCGTGATAATACTGTCGATTCTCAGTTCGATATGCCATTGACCCGAAAGGCGTTCGTATTCCATGCCTTTGACAACATTGTTGAGTTCCCTCATCCTCATCCAAAGGTTGACAGGGACTTAGTCGAATTCTATCTGAGGGCCGCTCAACCACAGTACCAAACATGGAGCGCTCAGAAAATTGTCAATGTTCGGGTTCTAAAGCCGTACAAGGAAGGAAACTTCACCAATGTTCGGTTTAAGGTACTGAGAGGATCTGCCAAGACCGAACATGCCATCTTGCTTGCTGATCTTCCCAACTTGAATCCACACGACTGGATCATCTTGCACAACATCCTTCTTACTAATGAAGCAGAATATGGTCCGATCATCGACCACTTCAAGAGGATGCATGTTTGTTACATTATGGAAGTCGCCAAGATGGATCGAGAGATAGCGAATGTATTCAAGAAAAAGCCTACCATATCTCCTGTTGGCTCAGCAAGTGACCTAAACATGATGCAGATGGGAAAGATAGACCCAAAGAGAAACTCCGTTATGTTTACCAGAAACGAAGGCCAAAAATGTCTGTTCGCTTTGGCAGACAAAAATCTCTATACCACTGCATGTCTGGAACATGTCTTAGGGATCATTCATTGGTGCAAGCAGAATTCGGCGGATGACAAGAAGTACTTTGATGATATGATTCAATGGTACATTCACTTCAGACAGACTATTCTCGCACTTATCTCTCGTCTGTTTGATACAACCAAGAAAGTTCCAGCAGCTGGTCCAAGCAAGAAGAAATGATAGTCTCGCTCCAAATTGACACAAAGGGGAGATTGTTAGGTCCAGTTTAGTGTTGCGTCCTTTGGGCTCGTTTGCTAGTCCTAGTTTTGTCTCCGGTATGGGCCTGTCTATCCGTGAGTTTTGTTTAGGGTTTATTATATATAGATGCTTGCATGCATTCTTAACGAAAGATAGAGATAGATTTGATAGTGTACAAGTTCTTATCTTTTGTAACCCTAGAATCCTCTACAGCGGAAGTTCTTCATCGAGCTCTGTTGAGGATTGAGTTAATCAAATCATTCGACACATTCAGATCCATACTTGTGTTTTTACATTACCGTTTCAGTTTTATTATATTACCTGTTACAAAGATCTAATCGATCAAAGAGTTTTCGAACTCATCACACTCAATATAACTCATAATAATAGCCCAAATAATTATTTTAAGGTCCTAATAATGTTACTATAATTAATTAGAAGCTAAATTAAAAATAGCGTAGGCGTAGCTCACTTACATCGGGTTTTTCGCAAAAACCGGGCTTTGCTGGAGCAGCGTTCCCGAGCCGAAAGGCTCTTTTCTCGGGACTTCGGGAGCCTCGGGGCTTCCTTCGGGTGCTAGGGGTTTTACCTAGGCTTTTAGGGGGGTTAGGGAGCTTAGAGAGAGAGTGTAGAGAGAGAAAGAAGGTTTGAGAGGTGTGAAGAAATGGCAAGACTCGACACCTCTATTTATAGGGTAAATTCTTGATGGACTCACCGAGTAGGAGGACCTCGCCGAGTTGGGGCATGTGGCAGCCCTCTGGTGGTGCCACGTGTCCAATTATGGTGGTGCCATGTCACCCCCTATCGTGTATCAGCCTTCAAACTTAGAAAAATCATAACTCTTGCATAATAGATCTGTTTTCAACGTTCTTTTTTCAAAGCGTAGGTAAAATCAAGATCTATAACTTTCATTTAGACTCCGTTGGCTAATTCTCGACCGATCTCAAATTTAACAGTAGGAGGCGTTTAGACTGTTAAATGACCGTGAAGAATTCGTAACTCCTTCATACGGACTCCGTTTTTGTCTATATATTTATACCGTTGAGTTCCTATTAATGAGATATTCAACTCTCATTTAGGTCGCGTAATCCAAAAATCGCTCAAACTAATATTCGAGTTTCGGGCCGTGCACTGCTAAGCCGAATCTTAGAAAAATCACAACTTCCTCATACGAAGTCAGATTTGGGCGTTCTTTTTATGGATGTTCTCGATTTAACGTATACTACAACTTTGGTTTAGATTGCTAAGGCTAAAAGTCGCTCCATCGTAAATTTACGATTTACGCTTCCGGGTGTCGTGCCGGTTTTGCCGTAAAACTTCGACGGGCCATAACTTCTTCGTTATAACCCAGATTTCGGCGTTATTTATATGTACGAAAACCTTGAGACATATTCTACAACTTGGTTAAGACTATTTATTATAAATAATCTTTTGCCGAAAAGTCGTTTTCGAACCCTATTATCTCTAAATTGACTAGCCCGGATCTACGAGCGTTACACTACTCATGAGAGGGATGTGATAAAGCTGTCGTGTCTTATGATTGAAACCATGACTACAGAGCTACAGAAGTCCTATGACGACTACTATCCCTATGAAATGTATCATGATTTTATGGAAAGATATCGTCAAAGTGCTCAGCATGAAAGCTATGAGATCATTGCCTCCATGATCACAACAAAAATGAAGGATGGTGAACCCGTCATGACTTGCAGAAGATGCAGAGATATGTGGACCGCTTGCTGAAATTGAATGTTAATTTTGATGAAGAGTTGGCCATAGATATAATTCTACACTCTTTACTCTCTTGTTATGATCAGTTTCGTATGATTTATCATATGAGCAAGGAGGAGGTCACTATTAGCAAGCTTTAAGGCCTTTTAAGGACTACAGAAAGAAACCTTAAAGGCAAGTCGTTTGTGTCTACTCCTACTACTACTTCTGCCCCTGTTCTGGCAATAGGACATGGAAAGGGAAAGAAGAGGAAGGATCCCTCCAAGAGTCGCAAGGGAAAGTCCCTTGATGGATCCTATTCTAGTGGGACCAAAGTTGGTTCTATTAATCCCTCTTCCAATTTGAAGGATGCTGATTGCTTCCATTGTCATGAAAAAGGGCACTGGAAACGAAGCTGCCCCAAGTACTTGCAGGACATAAAGGATGGGAAGATTAAACCCTCATTTGCATGTATTTACATTATTCAATCTAATAACTCATCACATGCTAATTCTTGGGTCCTTGATATAGATTGTGGATTTCACATTTGTTCTGATTTTCAGGGACTAAAAAAAGTAGGGATGTGGAGCACGGGAAGATAAACTTAATCATGGGAAATAGGAAAATGTCTCTTGTGACCAAGATTGGACTTTATTCTTTATTGCTTAGAAATGGTTTAAATTTAGATTTGAATAATTGTTGTTACTCGGCTGACATGGCGAGAAATATTATTTCCTTTCATAGTTTATACAAACAAGGTTTTACCTTTTCGTTTAATAATGAAGTTGGTGCAATTTATGCTTATTATAATGGTGTATTTTATTTTGAAGCATTACCTTGCAATGGTGTATATGAAACTGTGAATGTTGTAGATAACTTAGGAAATAATGTGTTGAATATGTTGGATTAGTGTCTAAGCTCGTAACTATATTTGGTAAGTACTTGACCCGGTTGTGCATGGTCCTTTTGGGTTGCCTTCATCATAGCAACTTGACAGGGTAATTTATGGAGAGAGAGAGAGAGAGGATATTATGATTTATTAATATATTATAAGAATAATATATTAAAGGAGAAATCATATTATTTAATTAATATTAGTCATAAATTAATTAGGAATTAATTTGGTGACTAAAAGTGATTAATTGAATAAAGGGGCTTAAACTATCAAATGTTTGATAGTTGATCTTTGGGCTGGGAAACCTAATGGATAAAGGGGTCCTTTTTAAGTTATCCATTAAGATTTTGACTGAAACCTTAACTGCTCACAATATAAATAGGACCCCTAGGTTACAGAAATCGACACTGCTTCTCCTAGAACCCTAGAGCCGATTTTGTGTGCCTCCTCCATCTCTCATATACTACCCTCTTGCTAGTTGGTGTTTGTAAGCTATTAGAGGAGTTACACTTGTGACTCTAAGCTCAAGGAAGAAGAAAGATCAAGAGTTATTCAAGAGGTAATCATCTAGATCTCATTTGTTACATTGATTTTGTAATATGTATGCTAGATCTAGGGTTCCAAATCTTGGATGAATTGCATGTCCAATAGTGAAACCTAGATCCAAGTATTTAGGGTTTGCATGTACACATAGGAATGTTCTTATGGCTCAAACCCATCAGTGGTATCAGAGCTTGATTGGTTTCAATTGTATTTGATGCTAACATATTCGTTAATTGCATGATTTAAAAATTGTTTTTCTTAAAATACCCAGCTCACGACGTAACTCTCTGAATTCACGACGTGAGCCTAGTCTTTCGGATAGACTCGACGAGTGCAGTTAGCTACTCGACGAGTTTGTGGATCAAATGGCTCAAAATTCGGATTTTTGGTTGTTTTTGTGTTTGGATAATTACCAAAATTGTTTTTGAATTATAAAATCTGATTTTTATATATTTGCTATGATTATCCTTACCAAATTAAAAGATAATTACCATTTATTTGAATAATAAATTAATTATGTGATAATATTTGATTATTTAATTTATTTGGTGAATTATCTTGTAAATAAAATGGATTAGGTACAATTTAGATAATAATTAAATTAATTGTATAATTTAAAATTATTTGCTATTTGATCATTGTGTTTTGAAAAGTTCAAAACTTGTCCTCAAGTTTTGAAATTTAAATTTTGTGATTAAAATGTTTAATTTGAACTATTTAAATTTCAAACCTTAGAATTTCACAAGTTTAAAATTCAACCTTATACTTTATAATATTATAAGATTAATATATATATATATATATATATATATATATATATATATATATATATATATATATATATATATAACCTAAAATGCTAGTCTTACCGTTAGTAGGCCTCATTCATGAAGCCAATCTCTAAGGGGGGGGGGGGGTATAAGGTTATGGTCATTTAATGAGTGTCCACTCTCACCCACCGCTTCCTTGATTGGTGGAGGGTCGTTATCCAAACGGGTAGGGTAGGACAACCCTTTCTCATTAATAAGTATAATGAATTATTAAAGTAACTAAATGTTTTTACAAAAAATCCCAATCTTAGTTACTTTAGGCAAAGTGAATTGATGCAATCCCATGAAATTACACTTTGTACCCATGCTAAGACGTTAGTAGAGCGTGTGTGGTTAACCGGCACACTAATTGGGTCTAAGAAAAGGTGGAAAAGGGTGACTCATTGTTTTTCATAGTTTGATGGAGTGTGTGTGGTTAACCGGCACATCGAATAGGTGACTGTAACAATAAGGGCACCATGTATATTTGCATGGTTATTCACACCTGCTTTGTGATCCTCGACATCTCAGTCACAAACTTGAGGGGCATATCGATATTTAAACATTCCATTGAAAGGTTCAATGAATCTCAAAAGAATATAGGAGTTTTCAATAAATTTAAAACTTAATCTTCTTTGCGTTTTTCATGGTGGAGAATTAGTGAATCATCATTCACTTACCTTCAAGTTATTTGCATGTTAGATTACGACATCCCTTTTCTAATATGTAAATAATGTTGTTGGATCCTGGCCCTAATTTCTCATTTTGGGTGTTTAATTAGGGATTCATTTCCAATCAAACTTTGTTCTTTTTCCTTTTCAGATGTCGAACATGAACAACAACAATGCTTCCGGCTCAAGTTCCTCCGGCTCATTCTCACACATGAACTTGTGTGGGAGGGTGATATTCGACGGAAACAATTTTAACGATTGGATCCGTAACATTAGAATGGTCACCTGTTATGATGACAAAGACTATGTCCTAGATAAGGAGCTGAAGGGGATCGACATGAACACTGCTACTCCCAAAGAGATCGCTGCCTTTGAGGCCCACGAGCGTGATCCCATGAAAGTCCATTGCATCATGTTGGCGACAATGACTTCTGAACTCCAAAAGTACTATGAGGATATATTGTTGGATTAGGTGTCTAAGACCATAACTGTAATTGGTATGTACTTAAATTGATAGCAGCACAGTCCTTTTGGGTTGCCCTCAAACCTAGCAACTGGACAAGAAAATTATGAAAGGAGAGATATTGATTTATTATAAGATTAATAAATTAATATAAATGATTTAATAACATGTTAAAATATTAATATATTTATTAGAAATCATAATGTATAGTTAATAGTTAGCCAGAAATTAATTAAAATTAATTTTGGGGTTAACTGTATTAATTATAAAGTGCAGGGACTAGTTTGCAATTATCATATAGTTGAGTGTAAGGCTCCAGAACCTCCTTGGAAGGAGGTGGACGAAATATATAAGGGAAACCCTAAGGATTTCGTCCAAGGGAGCTTGGATAAGGCCTTGGATTAACTTAGGCCCCAAGCAAAGGAGTATTAGGGTTTTCCCTAAACCCTAGATCCCTCAACTATATAAGGAGCCTCCTGACTCCCAAAATTAGCCACTCCTTCTTTGAAGAAACCCTAGGGCCGAAAATTGCATACTCTCTCTCTCTCTCTCTCTCTCTCTCTCTCTCCTTCAAGTTTCGTTCTTGCTAGTTCTTGGGTGTGATTCCATTAGAGGCATTACATTTGTGGTGCTAAGCTTCCAAGAAGATCAAGATCAAGTTCAAGAGGATTATCAATTGTTTGATATAACAATTGAAAGGTATGTAACTCTTAAACCTTAGTTAGTTATTTTCCAAATTAGTCTCTCTCCTCTAGGTTCTTGTTTGCAATTTAAAGTTATATGTTCAATAGTTAAAACATAGATCTAAAGTAGGTTGCATGTGAACTTAGGAATTGTTTTCTAGTTTATTTGTGTTACCTAAAACCCATCAGTGGTATCAGAACCATTGTTGTTTTAAATTGAATTGCTATAATAGTTGAATTGCAAATTAGGGTTTATAGCTATTAAACCCTAAAGGCCAAAATTTTCGATTTTAGGGTTTTGGTGCAAAGGGTTTTCGAAAACCCTAGCCTCCATGAACCCTAATCGAAATTAGGGTTAGGGTTTTCAAAACCCTAGCCTCCTGCCCTTGAAATTTCGAAATATGCTACCCCTTTTAGGGTTTCTTTATTTTGGATAATAGTTGCCTTATTGGATAATTGAGAAAAATAAGGAAATTATCCTATCCCCATATTTTCGAAATCTAGAAGGGATATGGATTAGGATTAAATTAATTGTTTAATTTAATTAGATAATCCTTACAAGATTTAATAAATTAGTTAAAAGTTAATTAATAGATAAATATTAAATCTAGTTATTTGGTTTATTTTAAATTTAAAATTAATATCTTAATTTTCAAAATTTATATATAAACCCTAAAGTTTTAAAAAGTTTAAAACACACCTGATATATATATATATATATATATATTATAATTAAAAGTTAAATATTATGTATGTATAAGAATATGGTCAGTCAAATCGCTAGTATGCCTCATTCACGAAGCTAGATAAAAGGAAAAGGTATTCCTGCTCAAAGTGAAAGTTTGTTCCACAATGAAGCTGAAAGATCAATCCCTGCCATGTGGACTAACTTGATTTGACTTCCTCCACCTCCCCCCATTGTTCTCCCAAACCCACAAGACCGAAGGATTGAAAAGTTCAATATCACTAATGCCCTATTGGCAATGAAACATGAAGATGGTAAACCCGTGTGTGCTCACGTCCTAGGGATGAAGTCACACATCAATAGGTTGGTAATGTTGGGTGCGACCTTTCCCAAGAAGTTGGCTGTGGACTGGGTTCTTCAGTCACTCCCTGAATCATATAATAAGTTCAAAAGAGAGTATTATATGATGGATCTTGACGCAACCCTCATTGACCTAACTTACATGCTTATTGTTGCTGAATCAGAAATGATTTGGCAAAGAAATGGAGCATATTTGTTTGGTGAATCAACCAACCATACTTTCAATGAATTCCAGGAGAACCCACCTGTTTCTGCTGCCAAGAGAAGGGGCGCTGGATACAAATTTGCCCTGAGAACCTGAAGAGTCCAAGAGATGAGAGAGTCAAGAAATATGGCTCTGCTTCAGGTAAAATCCACTATCTAACTCCATTAAGTTCCTATTCATTGATTCTTAATACATAATGTGATAAGATTACATTTGAATGTTTTGCAGGATCAGAGAAAAGAGAGGAAGCTTGATGGAAAAGCAAGATGAGTCTGATCACTAAGAAATGGATCTCGATCGCATGGATTCGAAGATCAGATTTTGAGCTTAGAAAGTTATGATAGATTTGTTAGGAATATTTGATTACATAGTTTCTCAATTTATTTTGCATTGTAAGGACATGTTTTCCGCTGCTTTTATGAATAAAATAAAATTTTTGGTTTGAATAATTTTATATATCCTTGCAATGAAATCGTGGTGAAAAATTGATGTTTGTGTATTGTTATCAATAATGGATTTGATTCTTAATTATGTCATTTGTGGAAATATCGAGAATTTGCCAAATAAAGGAAGATTCTCATCGCCCAAGTTTCAGTTGGACAGAAACTTGGAGTCATGCAACTTGGTTGCGTGATGAATGAGAAACTTCATATTTGGAAATTAGACAAAGTGTCAAGAGAAGGACTAGGAGATCGAGTACACTAGGTTGTACATTGATCAAGTCCACCACGAGAGTGATAAAGATATTCGTCATGATTTACTAAAGTTTAGTGAATATGGTTATACTTATAAGATTAAATATAATTCTGAGTTGATTGAAAGAGTTTCAATCAATAGCAGAACGAATAAGAAGAATCAAGAAGGTAGAAAGATAAAAGTTTCTCTATTCTAAGAAGAAGGGAGAGTACCTTTTACTGTATTTTATGATAAGTCTTAATGATTAAAAACCACATCTCAATTGATCCTCCAAGTGAGTCTTAGTGCATTTGCATGTACAAGAAGAGGAATCGATAATTGTAGAAATGGTTAAAATCAAGAAGTCAATCATACTTCATTCCAATATCAAGTCTTAGAGTTATATTCCAAGATTATGATTGAGTGACACGTCTTAAGTAGGTTTATAACACTCATCAAATGTGGAGTTTGGAAAAGGCTTTCTTATTCTTGCACATTTAAAATTGGTAAGTTGTGCTGTCTTGGATAAGACAAAGACCAACTAGGACCAGTTATGTGAAATGTTTTGTCTTGATAAGAACTACACTAACTCTTGAATATCTGTTTCGTCTAGGAGAGGTTCCTGACGAGAGAATCGTATATGTCAAGAGGTCGGTGGGAGTCTCAATTGTCTTGAAAAGTTTCAAGAACAGATCAAGAATAAACCGATAGTTAATCACTAGCATACGAATTGAGGTTTCTAACCTATCGTGTTCACATATTATTGTTTCTGTGCCATTCCAGGTTAGTCAACTATGCATGTGAGTTCTGTGAGATCTCAATGGGTTTCATAGGGGCAAGGCACCATGATCAATGGAAAGTACATTGAAAGGTAGGGGTGAGTTGCTAAATAACTTGGATGAAAAGGTGGGACCCTTGATGGCAAGAAATTAAGAATGGACAAGTTCGATCCATAAGAGTTTGGATTTGTCACAATTGTTGTCTTATGATTATGGTTATGACAAATTCACATGGATAGGAACACATACACCACAAAATCTGAGTGTTATAAGGTTTCTCTCTTTCATGAAAATGATTGTGAGGAAACGCTTTCACTAAGAAAGATTTTGAAGACAGCATTATGTAATTTGTATTTCTCAAATTCGATTATGATTACGGCATCCCTCTTCATAGTTCGAATTGTGGGAAATGGTAAATGGGTCTGAACATTTTAAACTTAGTTTAGAAATGTTTAAACACACATATGGGTTATCTAAGGAAAGGTGTATAAGTTCGAGAAGCTTAAATAAAGGCTTATCAAAGCATCTCGGTTTCAGAAATCTGAAATTTGGAAAAGAAAGTCAATAAGTAATTGGTTTCTAGAAGTCCAGCTAATTTCTGAATACGTGTCAAAGCTAGTGGTAGCATAAATGTTATGCTAGGATAGATATAATCATCATGTTAGTGGGAGCATGATTATTATTATTTTAAGTATTGCAAGTTGGCGATATTAATTATAGAAAAACAAACGGTTTCACTTTGCAAAGTCGAAAGAGTAGAAAAGTTGTGTTTTCTATAATTAAGGGAGAGAATGTTATATTTCGTTTCTAATCTAAAAGATTAGATCAATAAATTTTAATTGAATTTAGTCAAGGATATATATATATATATATATATATATATATATATATATATATATATATATATATATATATATATTGCATTCTCAAAGTTCGATTATGATTACGACATCCCTCTTCATAGTTCGAATTTTGAGAACACAGCAAATAGAAATATTATGACAACATTATAGTAGGAAACTGGTAAAGTATCACGTTTTCCTTTATGAATTGTATCCCATACGCTTCAGGTATAGGATCGATTGCAAATGCTATAATATTTGACCATTCTTAAATTTTCCAAATGTCTAGCGCATTAAGAGGGAAAAAGGACTAGAATCTGTTTTGACAAAAATAATTAAACAACTATCAAAGAACAATCCAAAGTTCGCTGATGATTGGTCGGTTGTGAGTAGTTGGAAGTATGGTATTGGATGGACCATATCGACATTATTATGAATAGATAAGATTATATTAAGAATAAGTTGTCATATGGCAAATATGGAAATGTTTCCATATTGGGAGTTGGATGTTGAGAGTCTGTGTCTAGATTAGAAACTTTTATGCAAGAAGGATGTTCAAAGGAATGTACTTTGAATGTGAGACTTCGTGTCTATGGAATTGTCTTGTAACAATTTTTTTGATAACAATACTTTGTAATTTCATTGGCCAAGTCTTGGTGACTTTTGTGCTATGACTTTGCGAAAGGATCGTTGCATAAAATGTTAAAATCTAGCATATTCTAGTAGAAGCAAGAAACTTGTGTTCTAACACTAATAATAGGGATTGGGAATTGTGAAATGAGCATCATTGGAAAAGCTTTTCAATTGATCTATTTCACAAAGTAAGGACCATAGGAAACAAAGTGTGCATGCTTGGAGCATGAAATAATTGTTGTAATTCAAGTAATGAGTTGATTATCTGAAACATTAAATGATAAATAATGAGTAATCAGTATGGTGGATAAATAGAAGTGTTTTATTTACTCTCGCAAGTTTGGGGCCGTATAGGATTAAGTATTATTATTGTGTTTCAGCTTGCATGTTTGGACTTCCAGGATAACTGGGTTATTCGAACCTCCACATTCGGTCGTACTTTTGGAAGTAAGTAGTGAATTAAGATTGTCCTGAATTGGATTCCAGATTGTCTAAGGATACACATAGCAATAGAATCGCTGCAATGTTCATGAGTACTCAGAGAGTGAGATTTGAGTATTGGTAAAACCCACAATCAGAGTATTACTTCATGGAATTCATCACGAGTAATACTGAGACGATAATATCTATGATCTTGAAACAGAGATATATGAGTTGTAATTTGCAAGTCGGCTATACATTGGTGATACGAAAACGTATCAGTAACTTGGTGTTATAAAACGTATTGTCATGTATGGTATGATGAGTAAAAGATACAAGCATATGAATCAATGTTTATTCGTTCCTTTTTCCCTAAAGGGAAAAGCGATATATGTGGGCCCCTCGATGATTTGGCGTTGACTCTTGTGTTGGGCCCTGCCAGGACTAAATTGATGTGTTCGATTAAAAGTCCTATATCATCACAAATCAGAAATCGGGAAACATAGATTCTGGACAAAGAGATTGATTGTATTACATGTCTTATGTCTAGGGATATCTAGTAGAACAAAGGGTCATGTGATCACTTCTCTTAGGAAACGTAACTGACTGGGTCAGAGTTCGGCAGCAGCTTTTGGAAGATACAATTTGCTGGTCAAATTTAGAAGTCATACTAGCAATTATAGTTATAGACTTATCCAAGTGGGAGACTTTTGGATTAGGTGTCTAATCTCATAACTATAATTGGTATGTACTTGAATTGATAGCAGCACAGTCCTTTTGGGTTGCCCTCAAACCTAGCAACCGGACAAGGAAATTATGAAAGGAGAGATATTGATTTATTATAAGATTAATAAATTAATATAAATGATTTATTAATATGTTAAAAGATTAATATATTGATTAGAAATCATAATGTATAAGGAGCCTCCTGACTCCCAAAATTGGCCACTCCTTCTTTAAAGAAACCCTAGGGCCGAAAATTGCATACTCTCTCTCTCTCTCTCTCTCTCTCTCTCTCTCTCCTTCAAGTTTCCTTCTTGCTAGTTCTTGGGTGTGATTCCATTAGAGGCATTAGATTTGAGGTGTTAAGCTTCCAAGAAGATCAAGATCAAGTTCAAGAGGATTATCAATTGTTTGCTATAACAATTGAAAGGTATGTGTCACACCCCAAAACCGAGAACGGTGGAAACGTTCTGGGGCGGAGGACGTCATGTAATGAATCACAACAATGTAAAGTAGTAAACAAGAAACAACATCATCCATTGCATTAATAGTATAATTTTAATTACAAGAGTGTTCTTTCATAATATACAATAATAAAACGAATAATCATGAAATAAGACGAGTCTGGACTGCTCCGTCTACACAAAACCTGGTCGTCGTACCTGTCTATTTGTGACCTGAGAATCTAAGTTATTTTGAAAGCGAGTATCAGCCAAAAAGCTGGTGAATTCATAAGTATTAATGTGTCTTTGATTTGTAAAACTTGTAATGAAAGACTTGACATTGTTCTGAAAGAAAGTTCGTATAAGTGTGGAAATGTTTGTAAGTAATTGAAAGCGGTTGGTAAACCCTAGAAATCCCTATGATTCCTATTAGTATAGATGAAATCTTCTACCAAGACCTAACTGTTTTGAAAGTAGCCTTCTACCAAGACCCGACTGTTTTGAAAGTAGTCTTCTACCAATACCCGACTATTCGACTATTATCATTAATATAAGAAATTGTATCCATTGGTACTAGGATACTCAAATATAATTCACCTCATCGGTTACGTGAATGAGTCACAAGATAAAGGTAATAATATAACTAACTTAAGTATTATCCTTTTATACTAGGATAACTAACAGTGTTAACCTAAGACATCCGTAGATGTACATTTACCTCTGTTGCTAACAGCTGGGTGTAGGAATAGTTAGTCCCTTAAAGTATACCTGTAATGGTATCAACCGAAGACATCCGTAAATGTGCATTTACCTCTGTAACTAATAGTGGTGATAGGAATGGTTAGTCCCACAAAGTATCCTTTGGTACTAGGATATAAAGTCCAATATATCTCGTCGATGATGTGATTGTATCACAAGGTAAAGATAAGAAGGAGAACTATATAACAATATCTACACATATAATATGTAATAGTAACTCATCATATATTACCTACGTAAACGTACTCATCTAAGCGTATCTATGTAAACGTATTCATGTAACATGTAATGTACTAGTATAGACTCATGAATGAACTGACTCTTGTGTGATTCCCTGTACTTGGAATGGTAAGTGGTATCTCCTAACTATACCTATAATAGTTACTAACCATGTATGTGTATAACCTGGAGTATGCCTTTGCTACCCAAAGGTACTGAACTGACTGAGGAAACTTTTATGTCTCTATATGTATACATGATATATAACTGATGGTTAAACGACCTTCGGACGGATACCCGATACCCTACCAGCCCACATCCCAACGGGGAAAAGGAAATAAGGCGGGTTAGCCTTCCTAAGTCCTTTAAACATTATTTATATAACTATACATATACAGGCATGCAATTGACAATTTAAAAGTATATAAGGAGTTTTTATAAAACCTTTGAAAAAGATTAATACCTAAGAAAAGATCGACTTGATGTCAGTTTATAAAATGGTTTGGAAGTATTTGTTTGACAAAAGCAGTTTAAGTATAAAGGAACCTTTGTTGGAAGCACAACTATAACAGATTCAAAAAGGAAACATACAGTTTCTAAGACACTTTCTAAAAGTGTTTTAACAAGTAAAAACATTTGAGAAAGCTATTTGAAGTACTCCGTTTGGTGAAACGGCTAAAAGTGTAGTAGGTCCAATTGTATGTTAGTTATAAATCACATGTGATTGATTATATAACCAAAAGTATAACAAAGATTTATGTCTTTCACACGGGGATAACTGTGTGTTTACTTGTATTCCCCCCTTAAAAGTGTAGAAAAAGCATTGGTAAACATTTAAAAGTGTAGTTTATAGGGGTATGAACTCACTTGATTGATTGAAGAAAGCGAGACAAAAACCGAGCAGAACTTCTACTCGAGAAAGCGGATTTCTCGGGTTTCTCGGGGATCTCGGGAGCGTAAAACTTCCTTCCCAACTTGGATATGAAAACCGGAACTTCGGGATGGCTTCGGGGGTTTAGACGTAGAGCTTCAACACGAGAAAGGGAAGAAATGAGCAAAAATGGCCGGCACCCTCGCATTCTATTTATAGTGGCTGGAGGACCTCGGTACGCTGGGCGTACGAGAGTATGTGGGGCGTACTCATGCGTCATGCATGACCGCATCCTCGGTCGAAGCATCAGAGTGACTTGGACGAGCCGGAGCGTAGCATCCGAGTACACTGGACGTACGAGGGTACGCTGGGCGTAACTTGGATTGGTCCGATGACTCGTCCTTCGGATAATACCAGATTTTGAATTAAAATTATATTTTAATTATTTAGTAAACTTCAAAAATTCATATCTTCCTCATAAGAACTCTGTTTTCGCTGTTAATTATATCCACGCGTAGGTGAGACTACGATCTACAACTTTCATTTAGACTCCGTCGGCTAATTTTGTCTTTATTTTTAATATTATATTTTTAATAGGTCGGGGCAGGAAAAGTCCGTTAAAATTCTATAACTCCTTCATCCGATGTCTGTTTTTGCCAGACTTTTTACCATTGTAATACCATTGATGAGATCTTCGATTCTCGTTTACGTCATGTTGGCAAAAAGCCGTTCGATCTCGATTTCGAGTTTTTAGCTGTCTACTGCTATGTCTGAAACTTCGAAAAATCATAACTTCCTCATATGAAGTCAGATTTGGGCATTCTTTTTCTGTACGTTTACGGTTCAATGATATCTAAAACTTTCATTTAGATACCTAAAGCTAAAAATTATTGTATTGAAACTTCGCGGTTTACGTCTATCAGTGTTGCCGGTTTTGCCGAGAATCTTCGGTTGGTCATAACTTATTCGTTATAACTCGGATTTTAGGGTTCTTTATATGTACGAAAACCTTGACACGATTCCTACTACTTTTTTTAACCCAAATAAGATTTTAGGAAAGTTAAATTTTGACCTAAATTTGACTTGTGATCCATCATATTGTCTCGAAATATCGGGTTGTCACATCATCCCCCCGTTAGAGGGAATTTCGTCCCGAAATTAGAGTTTAAACAGAATTGATAATCATGCTACGGATAGAAGTTTTATTTGCTTCTCGTATTCTTAAGTGAACTCGGTCCCTCGCTTGGCATTCCAGCGAACCTTTCACTATCGGGATACGACTTTGCTTCTTTCATTTGACTTCACTGGCATGATAACTCTTCTTGGTCGAACGTATGTTGAATGTTTTTGTGGACTGTGAGAATAGTACATCTTGTACCCTACAAGTAGTGTCTCCAGATCTTCAGAGCAATTACCGCTGCTCCTGAATCAAGATCATGTGTTGTACAGTTAACTTCCTGTGTCTTAAGCTGTCTTGAGGTATAGGCAATGACCTTTCCTCTTGCATAAGAACACAACCAATTCATACTGATTATGATGTCAGAACCTTGTGGTTGATTAGATGTCGTGAAGATCTAAAATAAAGTATGATTACTCATGAATTAAGGAAAAAGGATAGGTACTTTTGTTCCATCTGTCTCTCTTGTCCCGATCGGCAGGAAGGGCATGTGTTTGGCTTCTAAGTTTATTCGCATGGCAACACGATCACTCGTAGTCTTAGGCAGTCTCCATCCTGAAGTTCATATTAGAACTCATACCTGGTTCATCAATTATAGTTTCGCGTATACGAGTCGTATATAATTAAGATTGAAAAGGTAGTCGAATAAATGATTCTTATTTAAGCCCACATCCCAAAGAGGAAAAGAACTTAAAGTGGAATCATCAATTCTAAACTTGTAGAACCTTGATTATATACCACCCCTATGTATACATTCTTCAGCGATAGATCAACCGTATGGGTCTTTGGATTGAATTTGACGTACTGTACGAGTGGTACTTCGGGGAGGTTTGCTGAGTTTTTCTTCGGAAAGGATAAGAAACATGAGGTTCTCTATGCATGAGTACTTCGGTGTTCTGGAATGACGGCTTCGCTAGAAAGACGATTTCGGAGGAAGAGATGTACGCACGGAACTAGTATTGTCCGGATCGAATTGACTCAAGTCGTATGATAATATCGGACTCACTTGGAAATAAAGACACTAGATTTGATCATAAGGTCTTTACAGACAAAACACAACAGTGCAACTTTTAATAGGGTTACAGTACTTTAGAGTAACTACAGGAATACTGCTACGAACAAAGTATACTACAAAAGGCAAGTATATGCAGCACGGGGGTCCCTTAACTGACGGGATCTCGCAAAAGGTAAGACTCGAGTTGCACTAGTTTTAAACATGTAACGACCCAAAAATACAACCAATTTTAAATTTTTCAAAACATCTCGATTCCATTAAATCTTTACGAAAAGGTTTTCAATACAAAACATTTAACGTTTTCCCAGAATCACAATACTATGAAATCATGAGGAGCGGTACGATCACGCCTTCGCCTTGCCACAGTCTCCTGAAGAACCTGAAAAACATGAAACCACAACTGTAAGCCCGAAAGCTTAGTGAGATGTCCCCAAAATACCAACCACAAATACCATACACGCATAACATGCCATAACATATCCGATCACAAAACAGCCATGCACTTCGGGTCTACTGTGTGACTGGTCCGCCGCACCGGCCTACAGTCCACCTGGTCCACCCTCTGAGTCTATCCACATACATCGAGTCTACAGTGTGATTGGTCCGCCCGCTCCCGGGCCTTCAATCCACCTGGTCCACTCTCTGAGTCTATAGTATGACTGGTCCGCCCGCGCTGGGCCTTCAGTCTATCTGGTCCACTCTCCGAGCCTTTGGCACATCTGGTCCGCCCTTTCGGGGCCTACAGCCTATCCGGACCGCTCGCGGGGCCTTCGGGACAACCGGTCCGCCCTGGGTATCTTGGCCTACAGCACGCAGCAAGACCCGCCTCAACCCAACTCCAGTCCAAACAACCATGTGCACATATACATACAATCATATAGCAATTCACAGTCAACAAGCAGATCAAACAGATCACATAGCATATCATCATCCTAACCAGGATACCGACCTAACAGGTCACTAGCATAGCATCTCCCTATCTCTCAGGGTACCGATCTCAAACAGGTCTCTATATACCATCCAAGCTCTCGGGATGCAAACATAACATAGCAACAACATAACAACAACTACCCGGATCTCAATCCGATAAGGGCCGGCCTTGGTGCCTTAGACCCTGTTGATATAGTGAGGATAACTCACCTCGAAACTGTCGACTGAACAGATAACCCAAGCTGCTCCGATCATTGATACGATCTCCACCACTGGACAATCACCAATGCACTGAACTCAAAACAATAATCAACAATTACCAAAATGTCGCTGGAAACCACTGGTCAACCCTTGATCAAAGACAAGGTCGAAGTCAACCCCTGACTGACTCTACTCGCCGAGTCAACCTGATGACTCGCCGAGTCCTCATACTCAGAACTTCCCTCAATCCGCGACCTAACTCGCCGAGTCACCCTGAGACTCGTCGAGTTCAACAACTCTGAGTCCACTCGCACACAACTCACCGAGTCATCCCTTGACTCACCGATTCTCGACTCGACCAGAAAATATTGGGACTCTTCGACAAGACTCGCCGAGCCCAAGAACAGACTCGCCGAGTCTAAGGCTATCTTCAACCTACTCGCCGAGTTGTTCATACAACTCGTCGAGTTCCAGGCCATCTTCATCCAACTCGTCGAGTTCCAGCTCATCTTCAAGCAACTCGTCGAGTACACCCATGTGACTCGCCGAGTACCACCGGTCTGAATCCATTCAGAAGCATTCCAGGCCATGCAATTGATCCAAAACATAGATCTAGCCCCTACAACCCATCCATCACGTAAAGTGGCAAACTTTATGTGAATCCAAAGAGATCTAGGCCATTTGCACATTGGGCTAGGGTTTGGGACATGATGGCTCCACTAAACACTCCAACACAGGGACTTTCATGCTCTCTGATCCTTCTCCATTCCAGATCTGAGGTAGCAACCTCAGATCTAACCTCTAGACTCCAATTACATCCAAAGACAAGCTTCCCACAAACCCCAAAATGAAGAAACAACATGACAACAGCCCAAGAACGAGATATTACCTCCAAGGAACACCCCAACTGCAATGAAACTCGAATCCAAGCAAAACCCCTTGCTCCAAGCCTTCAAACTCCCAAAATTCCTTCAATCAAACACCTCCTTCAAGCTCCCAATGAGATATGATCACTCACACACGAAGGCTAAGGGTTTCTGGACTTGAGGATGAACAAAGAGGCTGAGGGAGGGCTGTTATGTTCTTTATATAGGGCTCAACCCCGAGAATTAGGGTTTTCTCCACTTAGCGCCTACTCGCCGAGTCCGTCTTACTGACTTGCCGAGTCGGCTACCTAACACGTGGCCCAGTCGCGACTCTACTCGCTGAGTCCACCCATGGACTCGTCGAGTCACTCTTTCCCAATTTACTCTTTTAGCCCTTCTACTCTACTCTTGGTATTTCGGGATGTTACAAAACATGTTTTAAAAACATACATAATACTGAATATTGGAAGTGAACCTATAATATAGTAGGGTCCTTCATTGCCTCTTTCCATTCTGAGGTCAAACTCCTCCGGATTCGCCGTCGTCCTTATCTGTTGGACAGTCCCTCTTGAAGTGTCCCATTACGCCACATAGATGGCATATTCGAGAGATTTCGACATTGGTGTTTGAAGTAATGTGTTGGGTCCAAGTCCGGAAGCAATTGGTAGTATGTCTATTCTTGTTGCATTTAAAGCAGTGTAACGGACGACAACTACCCAGGTGATGGAAGCTGCACTTATTGCATTTCGGTAGGTTTCCGGCATACTGCCTAGCTGGTGTAGGGACAATTGGGATACCAGAAGGGATGGTAGTAGGAGGTACAGATGTCGTGGCTGCGAAGGTTGCCACAGGTTGTTGTCTTTTGCTCGCCCCTTAGGGTGATTTGCCTTTAGCTTTAGCCCAAAACCTTCGTTTGTTATTCTTGGGCTTGAGATTCGGGGTGTCGTGGTAGTTTGTTGCTCGTTGAGGTACTGGATTGTTACTTGGATTGGAATTATTGTTAACAATCCCGCTAACATTCGCATTGTTAGCATTAAGGTGGGTCAGAACAGCTGACACGGCAACCGAGACTGCAACTTGAAAGGTAGCTACATCAATCTAAAGAGTTGGTGTTTGGTTGATGGGTTGATCATTTTTCTTCGGCGACATGATTCTGTTACACGGAAAAAATGAATTTGTGAGCGAGTATGGTTGAACCTAGACGTAGTTCGATCGTTCATGTAAATAATAAAAGTATGTTCTCGAAGGTTTGACCTACATCCCTATGACGTAGTCCCAGTACGGAATAGGAATGTGTTCACGAAGGTGTAACCTACATCCCTATGATGCAGTCCTAGTACAAAGTAGAAGTAAATTAATAGAATGGTCTCAAACGCTTATCGTCCAAACCAGGGTATTAGTGGTTAGTGGATAACATGATCCAACCTTTGAAAGAGACTCGGAAATGATTCCGGAGTTAAATTACCATAGTCCAATAACTTGACTAGATGGGGTTTCAGATAGACTCCAATGAAAGCATGATGAAAGCATTTGAACAAAGATTGACATGGAAGTTAGCCGGCTGTCGATATCATTGATGTTTAGGATGTAATAGGTTTGGGGAAAATGACCTTGTTGCAGGTCATACATCATATTCAGAGTAGAAAAGTCTTTGACAGCATAAAGACCTAACTAAAAGTACTTACAGTACAAGGTAGTCACATAGAAAGTACTACACAGAACATAGACAGGAACATGGTTCTTTAAAACAAAGAAGGAAGTAAGGTATCTCCTACTGGCGACGGTCACCCTTATGGTGAACCCTTAGTTCGGTTAGTTGACGTTCCATAACAAGCAGGTATCTCCCGTATACCCTCTGGCGTACTTGGAGCTCTATGACTTTGGCTCGGGTTTCAGCTAGTGCTTGCAGCAGGGTCTCATGGTTTCTTTCAGATCTCTCACTTGTGATCAAGGCGATTGGTGCGAATGGTATGCATTCTTGCATTGGCATTAACCTCTTCGATACGTTGGAGAGCCGTCCAGCCGTAAATTTTGTTTTGGGCAACTCTACGGATTAGGATTGGTAGAACTCTTTCTGCTGAGCTCCCTTCGTTTACGTTGTAGAAGCTTCGGTCTCCATTAAACGGCATAGGTTGATCTTGCTCTTTGCTCCATGTTTCCAAGCATTCTACCCAAGGAGGCATCGAGCCATGAAAAGCGGGACGAGGGTTAGGATTTCGAAATGGAGCTACCGGGGGTAGGTTCTCAACCTCGGGTTCGGAGTTATCAACATCCGAAAGGTTTTCAGGATGTTGATCATTCCAAGGGATTGGATGATCATTCTCGGGTTCTTCTTCATACCATCCAACATTGCCTTCGCTCGGAAGGTACGGGTTGTCGTGGGGATGGAGTCCAGCCATGTTATCTATGCGAGAATTGGGGTAGAAAATAATTATTAGACAAACTATCTCGATAATTATTAGATAATCTTCATTAGTTACATCACTATTTGTAAAGTGCATACCAGTTATATGTAATCAAAATAGGATAGGCCTTCGAATAAGTGACCTTAACTCCAAATTCACAAGGAATAGGGGTAAAGCAAAAATTTCACAAATTCTAAGTCTATGACATCCTAGTTACATATAACCTTAGTGTATCCACTTAGCAACTATCAACTTAGTAATGAAGATCCTTTTTAGTTCTCAAGTAAGTAATTATAGTAACACAAAATACTCCTATAGTATTTTAGACTTATGTTCTGTTATAATGTTCTCATTGTGGCAGTGTTGGTAAGTTTTTAGACTTGTTGACACATCACAACCATTCTTGGGCATGTGCTAATCACTCCTCAGACCAGCATAGTTGATCAGCCTATGCCACTCCCAAGACTGACCATACATCCCCAAGCTTACCTATGATATTCAACAATCATAATACTTTTGTTCTTGTCTTTGTGACATGGATTTTAGTATGAATGCAGGCACGTATACTTAGTTAAATATTTTATTATTTAAAAGTATAAACTCTTGGTCAGAGTATTTTAATCCCATTGTGTTTATAGTTCGTATATCTTTTATGGGTTGATACACTCAATTCACTATAGACAATGCTCTGATACCAATCTGTCACACCCCAAAACCGAGAACGGCGGAAACGTTCTGGGGCGGAGGACGTCATGTAATGTATCACAACAATGTAAAGTAGTAAACAAGCAACAACATCATCCATTGCATTAATAGTATAATTTTAATTACAAGAGTGTTCTTTCATAATATACAACAATAAAATGAATAATCAGGAAATAAGACGAGTCTGGACTGCTCCGTCTGCACAAAACCTGGTCGCCGTACCTGTCTATTTGTGACCTGAGAATACAAGTTATTTTGAAAGCGAGTATCAGCCAAAAAGCTGGTGAATTCATAAGTATTAATGTGTCTTTGATTTGTAAAACTTGTAATGAAAGACTTGACATTGTTTTGACAGAAAGCTCGTATAAGTGTGGAAATGTTTGTAAGTAATTGAAAGCGGTTGGTAAACCCTAGAAATCCCTATGATTCCTATTAGTATAGATGAAATCTTCTACCAAGACCTAACTGTTTTGAAAGTAGCCTTCTACCAAGACCCGACTGTTTTGAAAGTAGTCTTCTACCAATACCCGACTATTCGACTATTATCATTAATATAAGAAATTGTATCCTTTGGTACTAGGATACTCAAATATAATTCACCTCATCGGTTATGTGAATGAGTCACAAGATAAAGGTAATAATATAACTAACTTAAGTATTATCCTTTTATACTAGGATAAATAACAGTGTTAACCTAAGACATCTGTAGATGTACATTTACCTCTGTTGCTAATAGCTGGGTGTAGGAATAGTTAGTCCCTTAAAGTATACCTGTAATGGTATCAACCGAAGACATCCGTAAATGTGCATTTACCTCTGTAGCTAACAGTGGTGATAGGAATGGTTAGTCCCACAAAGTATCCTTTGGTACTAGGATATAAAGTCCAATATATCTCGTCGATGATGTGATTGTATCACAAGGTAAAGATAAGAAGGAGAACTATATAACAGTATCTACACATATAATATGTAATAGTAACTCATCATATATTACCTACGTAAACGTACTCATCTAAGCGTATCTATGTAAACGTATTCATGTAACATGTAATGTACTAGTATAGACTCATGAATGAACTGACTCTTGTGTGATTCCCTGTACTTGGAATGGTAAGTGGTATCTCCTAACTATACCTATAATAGTTACAAACCAAGTACGTGTATAACCTAGAGTATGCCTTTGCTACCCAAGGGTACTGAACTGACTGAGGAAACTTTTATGTCTCTATATGTATACATGATATATAACTGATGGTTAAACGACCTTCGGACGGATACCCGATACCCTACCAGCCCACATCCCAACGGGGAAAAGGAAATAAGGCGGGTTAGCCTTCCTAAGTCCTTTAAACATTATTTATATAAATATACATATACAGGCTAAGAAAAGATCGACTTGATGTCAGTTTATAAAATGGTTTGGAAGTATTTGTTTGACAAAAGCAGTTTAAGTATAAAGGAACCTTTGTTGGAAGCACAACTATAACAGATTCAAAAAGGAAACATACAGTTTCTAAGACACTTTCTAAAAGTGTTTTAACAAGTAAAAACATTTGAGAAAGCTATTTGAAGTACTCTTTTTGGTGAAACGGCTAAAAGTGTAGTAGGTCCAATTGTATGTTAGTTATAAATCACATGTGATTGATTATATAACCAAAAGTATAACAAAGATTTATGTCTTTCACACGGGGATAACTGTGTGTTTACTTGTATTCCCCCCTTAAAAGTGTAGAAAAAGCATTGATAAACATTTAAAAGTGTAGTTTATAGGGGTATGAACTCACTTCATTGATTGAAGAAAGCGAGACAAAAACCAAGCAGAACTTCTACTCGAGAAAGCGGATTTCTCGGGTTTCTCGGGGATCTCGGGAGCGTAAAACTTCCTTCCCAACTTGGATATGAAAACCGGAACTTCGGGATGGCTTCAGGGGTTTATACGTAGAGCTTCGACACGAGAAAGGGAAGAAATGAGCAAAAATGGCCGACACCCTCGCATTCTATTTATAGTGGCTGGAGGACCTCGGTACGCTGGGCGTACGAGAGTACGCGGGGCGTACTCATGCGTCATGCATGACCGCATCCTCGGTCGAAGCATCGGAGCGACATGGACGAGCCGAAGCCTAGCATCCGAGTACACTGGGCGTAACTTGGATTGGTCCGATGACTCGTCCTTCGGATAATACCGGATTTTGAATTAAATTTATATTTTAATTATTTAGTAAACTTCAAAAATTCATATCTTCCTCATAAGAACTCCGTTTTCGACGTTCTTTATATCCACACGTAGGTGAGATTACGATCTACAACTTTCGTTTAGACTCCATCGGCTAATTTTGTCTTTATTTTTAATATTATATTTTTAATAGGCCGGGGCAGGAAAAGTCCGTTAAAATTCCATAACTCCTTCATCCGATGTCTGTTTTTGCCAGACTTTTTACCTTTGTAATACCATTGATGAGATCTTTTATTCTCGTTTACGTCATGTTGGCAAAAAGCCGTTCGATCTCTATTTCGAGTTTTTAGCTGTCTACTGCTATGTCTGAAACTTCGAAAAATCATAACTTCCTCATATGAAGTCAGATTTGGGCATTCTTTTTATGTAAGTTTATGGTTCAATGATATATAAAACTTTCATTTAGATACCTAAAGCTAAAAATTATTGTATTGAAACTTCGCGTTTTACGTCTATCAGTGTTGCCGGTTTTGCCGAGAATCTTCGGTTGGTCATAACTTCTTCGTTATAACTCGGATTCTAGGGTTCTTTATATGTACGAAAACCTTGATACGATTCCTACTACTTTATTTAACCCAAATAAGATTTTAGAAAAGTTCAATTTTGACCTTTGACTTGTGATCCATCATATTGTCTCGAAATATCGGGTTGTCAAGGTATGTAACTCTTAAACCCTAGTTAGTTATTTTCGAAATTAGCCTCTCTCCTCTAGGGTTCTTGTTTGCAATTCAAAGTTATATGTTCAATAGTTAAAGCATAGATCCAAAGTAGGTTGCATGTGAACTTAGGAATTGTTTTCTAGTTTATTTGTTTTACCTAAAACCCATCTCATGTATCCGTATGAGATGCATCAAGACTTGCTGGACCGGTACCACCAAAGTGTGAGGCAAGAGAGGTATGAGATCATCATTTCGATGATCACTACCCGAATGGGTAGGGGAGAGTCCCTTACCGCTCATCTGCAAAAGATGCAGAGATATGTTGACCGTCTTCTCAAATTGAATGTTAACATTGATGAAGAGGTGGCGATTGACATCATCCTTCACTCTCTGCCTCCCTGCTACAACCAGTTCCGCATGACCCACCATATGAATAAGGAAGAGGTCACCTTGAGCAAGCTTCAAGGCTTGCTTAGGACTGCTGAGAGCAATCTCAAGGATATGTCTGTCGCATTAACTCCCACTCCAACCGCTGCCCCTGTTTTGGCAATTGGGCAAGGGAGGGGTAAGAAGAGGAAGGCTCCCTCAAAGAGCAACCATAAGGGTAAATCCCAAGATGGTACCTCTTCTAGTGGAACCAAAGTTGGTTCTTCTAAACCCAACTCTAACCCGAAGGAGGCAAAGTGCCACCACTTCCACAAAATAGGGCATTGGAAGAGAAGTTGCCCAGAATATCTACAGGTCATCAAGGATGGAAAGATCAAGCCATCCTACGCAGGTATTTACACAATTAAATCTAATGATTCATCACATTCCATTTCTTGGGTACTTGATACAGGATGTGGTTTTCACATTTGTTCTGATTTGCAGGGCCTAAGAAGAGATAGGGATGTGGATCATGGGAAGATAAATTTGATCATGGGGAACAGAAGATCGTCGCCTGTAACCAAGATCGGAATTTACTCTTTAATGCTTAATAGTGGATTAGGATTAGATTTAGACAATTGTTGCTATTCTCCAGATATGGCAAGAAACATCATTTCATTTCATGGTTTATATAGACAAGGTTTTAGATATTCATTTGATAATGAAAAAGGCTCTATTAATGCTTATCTTAATGGTGTATTTTATTTTGAAGCATTGCCTTGTAATGGAATATATGAAATTGTGATGGTTGTAGATAACTTAGGAAATATGTCTTGGGTGTTGATTCATCCAATGGTTTGGATAAAGCTTGCTTGTGGCATTGTCGTCTTGGACATGTCAACAAGAAACGCATACCCCAACTCCAAAAGGATGGAGTGTTGGAGTCATTCGACCTTAGGGACGATGACGTGTGCGAGTTGTTTACATGGAAAGATGAACAAGTCACCCTTCACTGGCACTTGTGAGAGGGGTGAGGGTCTACTGGATCTCATACACACCGATATGTGTGTGGGCCCTTTAGATCAACCACAAGGGATGTGAGCTGCTTCTACGTGACTTTTACCGATGATTATAGTAGATATGGGTATATCTACTTAATCAAGCACAAGTCAGAAACCTTTGAAAAGTTCAAAGAGTTTAAACAAGAAGTG
Source organism: Lactuca serriola (assembly GCF_051521515.1). Lineage (NCBI taxonomy): Eukaryota > Viridiplantae > Streptophyta > Magnoliopsida > Asterales > Asteraceae > Lactuca > Lactuca serriola. Next base: position 175,546,504 of record NC_136412.1, on the reverse strand, counting down.
GAGAATCAGTTGGGCAGTAAAATCAAGATGCTTTGATCCGATTGAGGAGGAGAGTACCTAAGTCTTGAATTCCACGACTATGTTAAGGAATGCTGAATCGTTTCGCAATTGATGCCACCTAGGACACCGCAGTTGAACGGCGTGGCTGAGAGGCGTAATCGAACCTTGTTGGACATGATTCGTTCGATGATGAGTCGTGATTCACTACCTATCTCATTTTGGGGGTATGCCTTCGAGACTGCCGCCCATATCCTTAACTTAGTCCCTACGAAGAAGGTTGCCAAAACACCTCACGATATGTGGACAGGGAAGGCTCCCTCGTTGGCGCATATAAAGGTTTGGGGTTGCGAGGCTTTCGTAAGACAAGAGACTCACGACAAGCTCAAACCTCGTAGTGAGCGGTGTATTTTCATCGGCTACCCGCATAAATCCTTTGGATATCTCTTCTATAGACCGAGTGACAATGTTGTCTTCGTTGCAAGGAGAGGGGTTTTCCGAGAGCGAGAACCCATAAGCCAAGGGGACAGTGGGAGGCAAATTGATCTTGAAGAGATTCAAGAGTCGAGCGATGAAGGAACCTCTAGCGCTGGCGCTCAACCCGAGGAAGAAACTCCGGTTGAACGGATTGACGAGTCTTTACCTCTTAGACGTTCCGAAAGAGTTAAAGTTCAACCCCAGTTATATGGTTTTCGTATTACTACGGAAGGGGACACGTATATTAGTGATAATACACTAATAAATCTAGACGAACCTAACAACTATAAGGAAGCCATGGCAGGCCCGGAGTCTGCGAAGTGGAAAGACGCAATGGACAACGAGATTCAGTCCATGTATGACAACCAAGTTTGGAATTTGGTTGACCATGTGCCCAGACATAAGACGGTCGGGTGCAAGTGGATCTTCAAGAAGAAGACCGACATGGATGGGAATGTGCACACATATAAGGTGCGATTAGTTGCGAAGGGTTTCACTCAAACTCCCGGAGTTGACTATGATGAAACCTTCTCACCGGTCACCAAGATAAAATCTATTAGGGTGATGCTGGCCATTGCCGCATTTCATGATTATGAAATATGGCAGATGGATGTCAAAACTGCTTTCCTTAATGGGAAGTTTGGCTGAGGATTTTTACATGGCTCAGCCGGAGGGTTTTGTCAATGCGAAGCATCCCAATAGAGTGTGTAAGCTTGAAAAGTCCATTTATGGACTTAAGCAAGTGTCTCGCAGATGGAATCTTTGTTTCGAAGAGAAAGTCAAAGAGTTTGGTTTTCTACGAAGCGAGGATGAACCATGTGTGTATGTCAAAGCCAGTGGGAGTATAGTTAGCTTCCTCGTATTGTATGTCGATGACATACTACTCATAGGAAACAACATCCCGACACTGCAGGAAGTCAAGTCCTTGCTCGGGAAGTGCTTCGCTATGAAGGACCTCAGAGAGGCTTCCTAAATTTTGGGAATAAGGATAGTGAGAGACAGAAGTAAGAGACTAATAGGACTTAGTCAGAATACTTACTTGGACAAGGTACTAAAACGTTTTAGTATGGAGAATTCAAATTAGGGGGAGTTACCGATCCAAAGTAATGCCAAGTTGAGTAAGACTCAATGCCCGAGTACCGAAGTCGAGATAGCAGAAATGAGCCGAGTACCATACGCTTCTGCAGTTGGCTCGATCATGTATGCTATGACTTGTACTCGCCCTAATGTGGCCTTTGCTTTGAGCATGGTCAACAGATATCAAGGGAACCCTGGAAAAGCGCATTGGACCGCAGTCAAGAACATTCTTAAGTACCTTCAGAGGACCAAGGAATGGTTTCTAGTCCTCGGTGGTAGTGATGACTTAAAGGTGCGAGGGTACAGTGACGCCAGTTTTCAGACCGATAGGGACAACTACCGTTCACAGTTGACCTGGGTCTTTACCCTTAATGGAGGAGCAGTGACTTGGAAAAGTTCAAAGCAAGAGACCGTGGCTGATTCAACGTGCGAATCAGAGTACATTGCAGCGAGCGAAGCGTCAAAGGAGGCGATATGGTTGAAGAACTTCATTGGAGACCTTGGAGTTATGTCAGCCATAAAGGAGCCCTTGGAAATTTTCTGTGATAATGAAGGAGTGGTTGCCTTGACCAAGGAACCAGGGATCACGACAGATCTCGACATATCGACAGAAAATACCATTTTATTCGACATCAGGTGGAAGAAGGACTCCTCGTAGTAAATAGGGTATCATCATAGGATAACCCATCAGATCCGCTTACAAAGGGACTAAGTTGGGTTAAGCACTTGCAGCACACTAGGAGCATCGGGCTGAAGGACGATATTAGTTTAGATTAGATAATTTAGAAACATGTAATAAGTAAACTGTAATTAACATTTGATGATTAAATAAAAGAGTATTATTTATTAGTAATGTTACAGTCTTATGTTAATTGTTTACCAATTGTTTCATTTTGCATGTTTTGACTTCCTGAATAATAAGAATTATTCGAACCGTCCACAGTCGTTCATATGTTGGAAGTAGGTATGAGTGAAGACTGTCATGAATAGTGTGTAGATTGTCTGAAAGGTATTAGACATAGCAAAAGTTTGCTACAGCGTTCATGAGTGCTTATGAGTTTGATTTGAGCATTGGAATAAACCCACGCTTGCTGGAATCACTTCATGGAATTTATCTCGAGTGATCGCAAGACGATAATATCATATGGTCTTAAAACCTAGATATATGGTTTATTGTTTGGTAATTGGTTATGCATTGATGATGCGAAAACGCATCAGTTACTTGATGTAATAAAATGCATTATTGTGTATGATTTGGTTAGTGAATAATAAATGCATATAAGTCGAATTTTATCTGTTCCTTTTATCTTAAGAGGGTAAAAGCGATATCAGGGCCCCTCGATGATTTGGTTTGAATTATGTGTTGGGCCCGGTCAGGACTGAATTGATGTGTTCAATTAATTTCTATGTCAAACGAATCAGAGATCGAGAAACAAACTGCTGGACAGTAAGTATGACTATGTTCCATTTAATTGTCCGCACGATATCTAGAACAGAGGACTATACGATCCCTTATTTAAAGGATAGGTTACTGATAAGATTAGAGTTTGACAACATCTTTGAGAGCTACGATTGCTAATCAGATTGTGCTTACATTTGTAGTTACTAGACTTATCCAAGTGGGAGACTGTTGGATTAGTGTCTAAGCCCGTAACTATATTTGGTAAGTACTTGACCCGGTTGTGCATGGTCCTTTTAGGTTGCCTTCACCATAGCAACTTGACAGGGTAATTTATGGAGAGAGAGAGAGGATATTATGATTTATTAATATATTATAAGAATAATATATTAAAGGAGAAATCATATTATTTAATTAATGTTAGTCATAAATTAATTAGGAATTAATTTGGTGACTAAAAGAGATTAATTGAATAAAGGGGCTTAAACTGTCAAATGTTTGATAGTTGAATTTTGGGCTGGGAAACCTAATGGATAAAAGGATGAACGAAATTATGATGGGAGCCCATCATATTTTCGTCCATGGCCTTATTCTAGAAGGTTCCATGGGCTTCTTAATGTTTAAGCTATCCATTAGGGTTTTGACTGAAACCCTAGCTGCTCACAGTATAAATAGGACCCCTGGGTTACAGAAATCGGCCACTGCTTCTCATAGAACCCTAGAGCCGATTTTGTGTGCCTCCTCCCTCTCTCATATACTACCCTCTTACTAGTTTGTGTTTGTAAGCCATTAGAGGAGTTACACTTGTGACTCTAAGCTCAAGGAAGAAGAAAGATCAAGAGTTATTCAAGAGGTAATCATCTAGATCTCATTACTTACATTGATTTTGTAATATATATGCTAGATCTAGGGTTCCAAATCTTGGATGAATTGCATGTTCAATAGTGAAACCTAGATCCAAGTATTTAGGGTTTACATGTACACATAAGAATGTTCTTATGGCTCAAACCCATCAGAATATTGATTTGTCCAATATTTTGGATAAGGCATGCTTGTGGTATTGTCGTCTTGGACATGTCAGCAAGTAGCGCATAGCCCAACTCTAAAAGGATGGAGTTTTGGAGTCATTCGACCTAAAGTCGGATGCCACTTGCGAATCTTTTTTACTTGGAAAGATGACCAAGTCACCATTCACTGGTACTTGTGAATGTGGTGAAGGTTTGTTGGACCTCATACACACCGATGTGTGTGAACCATTTAGAACCGCCACAAGAGATGGTAACTGCTTCTATGTGACTTTTACTGATGATTACAGTAGGTATGGTTATATTTACTTAATCAAGCATAAGTCAGAAACCTTTGGAAGGTTCAAAGAGTTTAAACAAGAAATGGAGAATCAATTGGACAGGAAGATAAAGATGCTACGATCCGATCGTGGAGGAGAGTATCTTAGTATCGAGTTCCTTGAATATCTTAAGGAATGTGGAATTGTTTCACCATTGACGCCACCTAGGACACCTCAGTTTAATGGTGTGGCTGAGAGGCGCAATAGGACCTTGCTAAACATGGTTCGTTCCATGATGAGTCGAGCTTCGTTACCAATCTCATTCTGGGGGTATGCCTTAGAGACTGCCGCCTATATCCTTAATCTAGTCCCTACCAAAAAAGGTTTCCAAGATGTGGAATAGGAAGGTTCCCACATTAGACCACATTAAAGTTTGGGGTTGCGAAGCTTTTGTGAGAAGAGAAACTCACGACAAGCTCGAACCTCAGAGTGAGCGATGTATTTTCATCGGCTACCCACAAAAGTCCTTTGGATATCTCTTCTATAGACCAAGTGACAATGTTGTCTTCGTTGCGAGGAGATGAGTCTTTCGAGAGAGAGAACTCATATGCCAAGGGGACAGTGGGAGGCAAATTGACCTTGAAGAGCTTCAAGAGTTTAGTGATGAAGGAACCTCAAACCTCAAACATTAGCACCCAACCCTAGGAGGAAATTCTGGTTGAACCAATTGACAATTCCGTAGCTCCGAAGCGTTCTAGTAGAGTTAGTCTTCCACCTGTGTTATTGATAGCTTCATTTTATTTACTTCTTTTTATAGTTTTTTTTAGCACAGTCCATTCGCATTTTAGTTAATTTCCATGCATATTTTTCCTTTTTGTTATTTTTATGACCATTTCGGGTACTTTCTAGTTTCTTGAGCATTATTGCAGATTTTAAGGAAACTAAAGGAACGAGAGTGTGCGGGATCTTTTGGAAGGAGATTGGACTTGAAGAGCAGTGGGGATGTCATGCTTGATAGTTTTGGAGGTGATCCAGGGAGTAGGCTTGTCGATTGCTTGAAGGCGCAGAAGTGTTGAACTTTAAATTTGAAAGGGCGCGAGAGAATTCTTAAGTGTGCAAGATCGATGTTTAAGAGTTTGCGGAAGTTTTGAATGATGAGGAAAGACAAATTGGGCTTTAATTGAAGAAATATTGAAGAAAAATGGACTAGGAGCTGATTGGATTCAAAGTGGGCCAATGAATTAGCTTTGGGGGCCCAAGACTTGAAGAAGCCCAAAATTCCCATCGAAGCCCGCGGCCCGCGTGAGATTACCCACGGCCCGCGGGGATTCCTGACAAGGGCATTTTCGGGATTTTACTTAGAGCTCTATATTAGGAAGGTTGGTGTGCCTCTTTAGCCTTATCTTGAAGGTCCGAGTTTGACTTGTTCTCTCTGGAGTTTGGAGTGCTTTTGAAGGCCAAGAACACCTCAAGAACATCTTGATTTCATCTCTTGATTATTGTGAAATGTTTGGTACAATCTCATCTAACTTTGTTGCTTTGAGTTTAGCCATGCTTGGCTAAACAAATATTGGTTGACTTTTTGTTGAATCCTTTGAACTTTTGTTGGGTGTTGAAGAATCCATGAATTTGATCTTAAATCTTTATAGAAATGTTTTGTGTTTTATCATATTATCACTACTAGTATGTTTTTATTCATGAGTTTAAATGTGTTTGTGGTGATTAGTTGGCTAATTTCTTGATTAAGTAAATGATCCTCCAATTAGCAAGCAACAAATGATTTTTTTGTTGTTTTTGCTTCACACAATCATAAAAACATTTCCTCCAACATGGTGGTGAAAGCATTTGACCCCTCTTGGATTTGGTGACTTTTTGGTTCTTAATGCTAGTTGACTTTCACTAATTACATGCTATTTGGAATTAGTGACTTTGACTAAGGAAATTGTTATGAGCTTCTCTAGCCATTTCAACAATTAAGAAAAGTCTAGGTAATCTCAAGCTCCTTGGATTACTATAGCCAAATTAAGGATTTAAATCAAAGTATTGCACCATTGGATTCTAATGATATGTTCATCAAAAGTCAAAGTGAGGAAACTTTAAGTCAACCATCTCTCCCTTATTGATTTTACATAAAATCCTTATCTTTGTTGAAATTGTCTATTTAAATCATAGTTTAATTCTAATTTGTTTCAAGTATTTCAAAACACCAAAACCCCCATTTTTAATTCATTGTCATTTTCCAAGTATTTTTACAAAGAGATTTTTCATAGAGTTATTAAATTGAACCAATCTCCGTGGATTCGACCCCTTTACCACTATACACTATTTTAGTGTGTAATATTAAGGGTTATTGTTTTTGTTGGCCTCGAAAACCACCAAATTTTTGGCATCGTTGCCGGAGATTGGTTTATTTTTAATCAATTTGTTTCTCTATGCCCAAATCTCAGCGTACAGGTGACTTGATTTACAACCCAGAAATTGAAAAAGAAGCAAGGCGTTTGGCTAAGGAAAAACGAGTTGAACGTGGTCAAACTTCTAACCCCCACGGGGACCCGGAGGTTGAAACCACTTCATTAAGTGATATAGAACCCGATTCTAGTCCCGACCCTCGCTAAGAAATTCCCGAAACACCACCTCTACAACAAAACCCACCCATTATTGAACCAATTGCAATGGAGGACGGATGAGAAGTTCCCGAAAGAACTTTGAGGCAAATGATGGAGACCGATGTTACACAAACTCCAACCGGTATCAATTACCCGGTTTTGGAAGGAGGCTCGGATTTGAAGTCAAGTTTAGTCCATCACCTACCAACTTTTCATGGATTGGAGAATGAAGAGCCTCATAAGCATTTGAAGATGTTCCACATTATTTGCACTAGCATGAAGCCACAAGGGTCAACCGATGACCAAATCAAGCTAAGGGCATTCCCCTTTTCATTGGCCAATAGAGCAAAAAATTAGTTATTTTATCTTCCACCGGGGTCGATCAACTCATGGACCGACATGGAAAGAGCTTTCCTTGATAATTTCTATCTCGCTTCGAGAGTCTCAAGTCTTAGAAATGAGATTTGTGGAATCCGCCAAGGTCAAAATGAGACTTTTCATGATTATTGGGAGAGGTTCAACAACTTGTGCTATAGTTGCCCACAACACCAAATTCCGGAACAACTCCTCATTCAACACTTCTATGAGGGATTATTGCCAATGGAGAGAAGACTATTCGTTGCCTCAAGTGGTGGAGATATCTTTAGTAAAACCCCACAACAAACAAGCCAACTTTTCAACACCATAGCCGCAAATTCATAAAATTTTGGCCCTCGCCAAGATATGAAAAGAGACACACAACACAAAGTCAATGAAGTGGGAACATCGAATCTTGAGTCTTAAATAAAAGATCTAACCTCCGTTGTCCAAAAGCTAGCCATGGGACAGACTCCACAAGTGATGGTTTGTGGAATATGTGCAACAATGGGACATCCTACGGATATGTGTCCCATCCTTCAAGAAGATGCGGAGCATGTGAATGCCACAGGAGAGTTCCAAAACTACCACAACAAACCATCCGGTTACCAAAATGCATATAATTCAAGTTGGAAGCCAAATCCCAACATGAGCTACAACCCAAGACCATTGCCTCAAAACGCATTGGTTAGACCATCCGTGAAACCACCGCAACCTCATTACCAACATCAACAACCACACTATCAACCCAAACCGCACCCTCCACATCATCATCAACAACCTCCTCAATCTCAACCAAGTAGCTCCGGAATGTCTCTTGAAGACATTATCAAATCCCTAGCCACTAGTACCTTAACAATTCCAAAAAGAGACAAGGACTAGTATCTCCAACCTTGAAGCACAAATGGGAGATATATTTACATATATAAGCAAGTTGGAATCCCGTGGTAAACTCCCTTCTCAAACCGAAAAGAACCCAAATGTCAATGTGGTGACCTTGAGAAGTGGCAAACAAGTCGAAGAAAGTAGTTCAAAGAAGAAGCCAAGGGAAGAAGAGGAAGAAATAGAGATCATTCCCATTGAAGAACCTATAATCAAGAGTGATGCACAAGTCGGAGCCCCAAAGAAGACTACCCCTCTAGTAACACCAATAGCCACTCAACCACCGTTCCCCTCCTGACTTGCAACTTCAAAGAAGAATATGGAGGAGAAAGAGATTTTGGACACCTTCCGAAAGGTGGAAGTAAACATCCCTCTACTTGATGCAATCAAGCAAATTCCAAGATATGCAAAGTTCTTGAAAGAGCTTTGTACCAACAAGAGGAAGTTGAAGGGAAATGAGAAAATTTTGATGAATGAAAACGCATCCGCGGTTTTACAAAGGAAACTTCCACCTAAATGCAAAGATCCCGGAATGTTCACGGTTCCTTGCAAGATTGGATATGTCACTTTTAGTAGTGTTATGCTTGATCTTGGTGCCTCTATCAATGTCATGCCCTATTCGGTGTATGAATCATTGAATGTCGGACCCTTAAGTGAAACCGGTGTCATAATCTCTCTTGCGGATAAATCAAGTGTCTTTCCTAGAGGTGTTTTGGAAGATGTCCTAGTGCAAGTGAACCAATTGGTCTTCCCGGTGGATTTCTATGTGATTGATCTAGATGAGCAAACGTCCCCCAAATCGGCTCTAATCTTTCTTGGAAGACCGTTTTTGAAGACGGCTACGACGAAGATCGATGTGTATGCGGAAAGTTTGACAATGGAGTTTGATGGCGAAACAATAAGTTTTAATATTTATGATGCCATGAGATATCCTAGTGATGTTTCATCTTTGTACTTTGTTGATGTTGTCGAGCCAATTACTCAAGAATTGTTCGAGTTATCTAACGGTGATATGTTGGAGATGATCTTAAGCAAAGGATTCGATTGTGGGAAGCTAGCCGAGCAATTAAAGCTTTATTCTTTGGACCCGGAAGTTGAGAAGTTGGTAAATAGAATGGAGATGAAGAAATCCACAAGATTAGATGTCAAGCAAATTGAATTGCCCCCAACTCATACAAAATTGACTCCATCCCTTGTTCAACCACCCGAATTGGAATTGAAGGTCTTACCTCAGCACTTGAAGTATGCCTACTTGGGAAAGAATGAAACCCTTCCGGTTATCATTTCAACTCACTTAACCGAATTCGAAGAAGAACAACTCATCAAGGTGTTGAAGGAGCATAAAGAAGCCATGGGTTGGACGATTGCGGATATTAAAGGATTGAGTCCCTCCACTTGTATGCATAAGATCTTAATGGAGGATGAATGCAGGCCAAGTTGGGACGCACAAAGAAGGTTGAATCTACCAATGATGGAAGTGGTCAAGAAAGAGATTTTAAAGCTCCTAGATGCGGGGATGATCTATCCAATCTCGGATAGCAAGTGGGTGAGCCCGGTGCAAGTTGTTCCAAAAAAGACGGGAATCACGGTGGTTGAAAACAACAAAGGTATGATGGTCCCCACCCGTGTGCAAAACGGGTGGAGAGTATGTATTGACTACCGCAAGCTCAATGCAAGCACACGAAAAGATCATTTCCCATTGCCTTTCATTTACCAAATGTTAGAAAGGTTGACCGGGAAATCCCATTATTGTTTTCTAGACGGGTATTCCGGTTTTCACCAAATCCCGGTGACACCGGAGGACCAAGAAAAGACAACTTTTACATGTCCATTTGGCACTTTCGCATACCGTAGAATGCCATTCGGATTGTGTAATGCCCCGGCTACTTTCCAACGTTGTATGGTTAGTATCTTTTCGGAATACGTTGAAAACATAATTGAGGTTTTTATGGACGATTTCACGGTATATGGCAACTCTTTTCAAGAATGTTTGACCAATCTTACAAAAATTTTAAAAAGATGCATTGAAACAAACTTGGTTTTGAATTTTGAGAAATGTCATTTCATGGTGAGTCAAGGTCTCATTTTGGGTCACATTGTGTCTAAAAAAGGAATTGAAGTAGATAAGGCCAAAATTGATGTTATTCAAAGCTTACCTTACCCGACTTGTGTTCAGGAAGTTCGTTCCTTTTTGGGCCATGCAGGTTTCTACCGAAGGTTCATCAAGGATTTTTCAAAGATAACGAGACCAATGTGCCAACTCTTGCAAAAGGAGGTTGATTTCGAGTTCAACGAGGCGTGCAAAAGAAGCTTTTGACAAGCTCAAAGAGTTGCTTACATCCGCTCCCATCATGCAAGCACCAAATTGGGATCTTCCCTTTGAGATCATGTGTGATGCAAGCAACTATGCGATAGGCGCCGTTTTGGGTCAAAAGAATGGGAGGGCCTCCCACGTGATCTATTATGCATCAAGGACACTAGACAATGCTCAAAGCAACTACTCTACCATGGAGAAGGAGCTATTGTCCATAGTGTTCGCTTTGGAGAAGTTTCGACAATATCTACTTCGCACCAAAGTTATAGTGTATTCGGATCATACGGCTCTCAAGTACTTGATGACAAAGAAAGATGCAAAGCCGAGACTCATCCGGTGGATTCTATTGTTACAAAAAGTTGACTTGGAAATCCGGGACAATAGCGGATATGAGAACCTCATTGCCAATCATCTAAGATGGATCACTTCAAATGAAACTCCCCTCCCGTTGCGGGACGAGTTTCCGGATGAGCATCTCTTTTCCCTTACTTAATCTGCTCCTTGGTATGCCGATATCGTTAACTTTTTGGTCACATAAGGTATCCCTACACATTCAAACGTGCTCAAAAAGACAAGCTCAAAAGTGATGCAAAATACTATGTGTAGGATGAGCCTTATTTGTGGAAACATTGTCCCGATCAAATCATTAGGCGATGTGTACCCCAACAAGAGCATCAATCTATTTTCCAATTTTGTCATGAATTTGCTTGTGGGGGACACATCGGACCTAGCCGAACCTTGAGAAAGGTTCTTGAATGTGGACTATTTTGGCCAACCATGTCACGCGACTGTTACTTGTTTTCCAAAAGTTGTGAAAGGTGTCAAATGACGGGAAACATTTCGCAAAAGAACCAAATGCCCCAAAATCCAATCCTTGTTTGTGAGATTTTTGACGTATGGGGGATTGATTTCATGGGCCCATTTCCTGTTTCGTTTGGCAACGTTTACATCTTGCTCGCGGTTGACTATGTTTCTAAGTGGGTTGAGGCCAAAGCCACAAGATCAGATGATGCTAAAACGGTTATCGAGTTTTTAAAATCTAATGTGTTTGTGAGATTTGGTGTACCTAGGGCTTTGATTAGTGATAGAGGGACACACTTTTGCAACAAAATGATGGAGACTTTATTGAAAAAGTACAACGTGACCCATCGTGTCTCTACCGCCTACCACCCTCAAACGAATGGTCAAGCGGAGGTCTCGAAACGTGAAGTGAAGTCTATTCTAGAGAAAACGGTGAATCCGCCAAGGAAGGATTGGAGTCTGAGACTTGACGATGCCTTATAGGCCTATCGGACCGCTTATAAGACCTCGATAGGAATGTCGCCCTTCAGATTGGTTTTTGGAAAACCATGTCATCTTCCCGTCGAATTAGAGCACCGCGCATTTTGGACGGTCAAGCAATGCAATTTCAACATTGACTAGGCGGGAAGGCATAGGAAACTTCAACTCCAAGAGCTAGAAGAATTGAGAAACGACTCCTATGAAAACGCAAGGATTTACAAGGAGAAAACGAAGCTCTTCCACGACAAGTCCATCACCCGGAAGCATTTTGAACCGGGGCATAGGGTCTTACTATACCATTCACGATTGAAGTTATTTCTAGGCAAGCTAAGGTCAAGATGGATTGGACCTTTTTTTGTGATAAAGACCTTTGACCATGGGGCGGTGGAAATTCAAAGCGAAAAGACGGGACAAATTTTCAAAGTCAATGGGCACCGGTTGAAGCCATTCTATGAAGGTTTCAGTGCTAATGCCCTTGAAATCATCCATTTGGATGTCCCAATGTGTTGAAGAAAGCTAGGAAGACGTCTCGCCAAAGACGTTAAAGAAGGGCCTTTTTGGAAAGCAATGTGCTTTCACCATTTTTCAAATTCAACTAAATCATTTTGCAAAGCGTTTTTTATGGGATTCAAATAAATTTTTGAAAGGTTTCACCAATCGTTCCCCGTTTTACTCCAAATTTTGTCAAAATTTTGATACCGGGCCTTAAGGGGATCGTTTTGGCTTAAAAATCAAGTTTTTTGGAAAAGTCTCATTTTTGATGTGCAGGCATACCCGCAGCCCGCGTAAGATGCATGAAGGATTACCCGCGGCCCGCGTAGGTCAAAAGATCCAACTATCATTCAGTACCCGCGGCCAGCCCTCGGCCCAAGCCCAACCCACACGTAATGATCAGAAACTCAGTAGATTTTTGGGGGATAGACGCGGCCAGCACTCGGCCCGCGCCCTGCCCGCGTGTTGGTCGTTTGGTTGATTTCTTGGAGCTATTGACTGCTATGACTTTTGTTGACCAAGAGGTTTAATGAGTTGACCAACATTGACCCGGGTTTCACCCTTCTTGACCATAGATTAAACTCATCCTGCCTTCTTCTTCCCCATTCAAACTCTACAAATTCCTCCATTCTCTCCCTAGAAGCTCAAGAACATTAAACCCACTTCTCACAAAAATCCATTTTCCCGGAGTTCTACCGGTCGGAATTCCGGGCGCCACCACCACCCACCACCACCTTCTTTCGCGTTTTCCGGCCAACTCCGGCCACCATTGGAGATTCTGAGCACGGGGTTTTGTTTCTCTCCTCAAGAGCTTTCTAACCATACCAATCTTTCCGCAAAAACTCACGAAAAATTTCCGTCTAATTTCGGGTGCCGCCACTCCATTCGCCGGAAAGTCATCTTGAAGCTAGTTTGTGGGGTTGTTTTAGCGATTAAAGCGTCAAATACAGAGCAAAATTGCAAGCTTGGGGTATGTCTTAACAAAATCTTTTTGGTGGCACTAGTTCATCCCAGGTCTAAGAAATTGGGTAATCTCATTCCTTTAACTTGATTGTTTACATCCCAATTTCCCATTTGTAGTTGGTATTGTGTGCTTTTGTTGTGGCTGAAAGTTATTATTGGTAAAAGTTTGTCCCGATTAAATGTCAAAGCGTGCAAAAACGGGGACGGGAGCAACTTCCTCTAAAGGAGGGTCGAAGGGAAAGTCCAAGGATCCCCCGTTTCATTTGTTGAATCGCGAGGACCGTAAAACTTATGATTTTCTCGTTTCAAATAAGCATCAAGTCAAGTCAACAAAATTCCTCCATAGGGAATATTTTGCTAGTCTTGGGGTGCTTGATGGAGTCCAAGCGTTATTTAACAACATCGGGTGGGGTCAATTCCTCTATAACCGCGCCGCCACCTATGTTGAACCCACCTTGGAATTTCTTGCCACATTCAATCCCGAGGAGGAAGCCCAAACTGTCACCTTCCAAATGCTCGGTGAGAAACGATCCCTACCGCATTGGGTCGTGAACGCCCTGATGGGCACTCCAGTGGACAACCTGTATTACCAACATGACCCATGGCCCAGAAACTTCAATGAGCATTACTTTTGGCAACAAATTACCAACGAGCCACAATATTCATCATCTTCGTCAAAGGCCTCCTCCATAATTCACCCATGTTTGTGCCTAGCGCATCGAGTTCTCACATGCACCATTTTCGCCCGCTCAGAAGTGGGACAAATTTCAAAGGCGGAATTATTTTTTCTTTGGTGCATGACTCGTGAGAACGGTCCGCGGCCGGATTTTGCCTCCTTTTTCTTCACCAAGTGTTACAACCTCACAACTATGGACAAAGGAGACATTTTCATTGGAGGATTAATCACCCTCATTGCATCTCGGCCACCGCTTCAACTTCATCTCTCTACTCTTCCATTCGAGAAGGCTTCCGGCCCCTCTAGCCTTGACGGCCACACACTTCGCCGAATGCAACTCATCCAGGATTCGGTCGTCGGTCCCATGTGGATTCTTGACAACCAACCATACCTCATTCTCCCCCATGAGTATATAGGGAGTTTTGAGCCAACCGATCCCGAGCAATGGATCATTCCATCATACTACCCTCCACCTGTAGATGACAAGGATGACCAGTTTCAGCCTGCACAACAATTCGTCGAGCCTCAATTTCAGCAGCAGCAACAGGGGGGACACGAAGTCCCACCATATTTCCCCCCTACGTTCTTTGACCAATTTGCCACAATGTTCTCCACGGTGCAGCGCATCGATACCCAAACACAAGAGAGTACGAGAGCCATCCAAGATGTGGCAAGTCGCGTTGATCGATTGGAGCAGTCCTTCCCTCCCACTTCCCGCCAGGTCCAAGATATATGAGACTACCATTATTGCCATGGGCATTTCCAGCCGCCCGACCCTCCGATTTAGGTCCTTTCCGCCCTTTCCTTAAGCATTGAGGACAATGCTTGTTCTTAAGCTTAGGGTGGGGCATTTCCCTTATCTTTTACTTTTTCATGCATTTTTAGCTAGGTTGCATAACATTTTAGTATTAAGCTAATTTTCATTCATTTTTTTTATTTATTTAAAATTTCAAAAAGATTTTATTTTCTTCTTTTTCACCTTTTATATTTTTGCATAGCATTTAGCCTAAGGCATTAGCATTCATGCATTTTTGTTGTCTGTTTATTCTCACCTCTCTTGGATGCCATGGAACAGGTTCATAGTTATTGTATCATTATTGGTCTAGGATCTTGTTGCTATCTCACCCATCGAACCGGGACCACTAGCTGCAGTTTGGGATTTCATACTTGGGATCAGATGCTAGTAGTTTAAAGGGGTAAGTGATCATGGCTAGGTAGTTTCATGAAAAATTATGCATACGATACTAACAACTGTAGGATATACTATAGCAATGGATGTTCTTAGCCTTGCGGTCACTACGACTGAGAGGATCACACTTGATCATGTTTGAACTGTTAGGATGAAGCATTGGTGCTTGTCCACGAGTAGAATCCATATCCGGTCTCTTTACATCACCATATCCTTTTTGCGATTTTCTTAGAATTTTAGAGTCTTTTAGTCCACATTTGGACATTTTCATTATCTTTGAAAAACCACAAGTTTGAAAAGGAGCTTACATTACATCTTTATGCTCCACACATGGTCATTTTCACACTTAGACCATTCGGATTATATCATTACCCTTTCGGTTGCACTTACACACCTTTGGGAACCAAATTTTGAGTCAAAGGGTTTTCTTAGCAAAAACAAAAACAAAAAAAAAAACAAAAAAAAAACAAAAAAAACAAAAAAAAAACATGCAAATTTTCAATTGCAACTATCTTAGATAGGTGGCCGGTTCAATTATTGAACAAAATTTCCAACATCTTGGTCACCTGACGTTTGATATTCATTTGTATAGGTCTGTTTTATTGTATATAGATCGAGTTGTTTTTTTTTTCGCAAATTGGTGATGTTAGGGAGACTGTCGATTCGGATACTACGGGAGGTTTGGGCCAACACCAAGTGAACCGATTCCTACAACGGTGCCCGAGCGATTAAACCAAGTTACACATGAGAGAAACCGGCAGACGTGAGATCAGAGTGTGCACTTAAAGAAGAGCTCCACCCGAGCCTATCCAATTGTTTTCTCCTTACTACAGATGTTCTTCATTGTATGCATGTTCCATTAAGACTACGACTGACCATCCCTCCTTATTCACCTAGAGGAGTTGTCCTGGCTATGGTTTATGGTCCCATTGTCATCGGATGAAAAAGTTGTGAGATAGCAGCGAGATCAATTCTGACCATGTTGACTAACATCGAACAGGTTCCATGGTTCTATCCATTCTTTTTATTTCTAGGGTAGTTCGTCCCAAGTTCATTTAGTCTTGTCTTACTTGAGGACAAGTAAGGTTTAAGCTTGGGGTGCTTTGATAGCTTCATTTTATTTACTTCTTTTTATAGTTTTTTTAGCACAGTCCATTCGCATTTTAGTTAATTTCCATGCATATTTTTCCTTTTTGTTATTTTTATGACCATTTCGGGTACTTTCTAGTTTCTTGAGCATTATTGCAGATTTTAAGGAAACTAGAGGAGCGGGAGTGTGCGGGATGTTTTGGAAGGCGATTGGACTTGAAGAGCAGTGGGGATGTCATGCTTGATAGCTTTGGAGGTGATCCAGGGAGTAGGCTTGTTGATTGCTTGAAGGCGCAGAAGTGTTGAACTTTAAATTTGAAAAGGCGCGAGAGAATTCTTGAGTGTGCAAGATCGATGTTTAAGAGTTTGAGTAAGTTTTGAATGATGAGGAAAGACAAATTGGGCTTTAATTGAGGACATATTGAAGAAAAATAGACTAGGAGCTGATTGGATTCGAACTGGGCCAATGGATTAGCTTTAGGGGCCCAAGACTTGAAGAAGCCCAAAATTCCCGTCGAAGCCCACGGCCCACGTGAGATTACCCACGTCCCGCATGGATTCCTGACAAGGGAATTTTCGGGATTTTACTTAGAGCTCTATATTAGGAAGGTTGGTGTGCCTCTTTAGCCTTATCTTGAAGGTCCGAGTTTGACTTGTTCTCTCTGGAGTTTGGAGTGCTTTTGAAGGCCAAGAACACCTCAAGAACATCTTGATTTCATCTCTTGATTATTGTGAAATGTTTGGTAGAATCTCATCTAACTTTGTTCCTTTGAGTTTAGCCATGCTTGGCTAAACAAATATTGGTTGACTTTTTGTTGAATCCTTTGAACTTTTGTTGGGTGTTGAAGAATCCATGAATTTGATCTTAAATCTTTATGGAAATGTTTTATGTTTTATCATATTATCATTACTAGTATGTTTTTATTCATGAGTTTAAATGTGTTTGTGGTGATTAGTTGGCTAATTTCTTGATTAAGTAAATGATCCTTAAATTAGCAAGCAACAAATGATTTTTGTGTTGTTTTTGCTTCACACAATCATAAAAACATTTCCTCCAACATGGTGGTGAAAGCATTTGACCCCTCTTAGATTTGGTGACTTTTTGGTTCTTAATGCTAGTTGACTTTCACTAATTACATGCTATTTGGAATTAGTGACTTTGACTAAGGAAATTGTTATGAGCTTCTCTAGCCATTTCAACAATTAAGAAAAGTCTAGGTAATCTCAAGCTCCTTGGATTATTATAGCCAAATTAAGGATTTAAATCAAAGTATTGCACCATTGGATTCTAATGATATGTTCATCAAAAGTCAAAGTAAGGAAACTTTAAGTCAACCATCTCTCCCTTATTGATTTTACATAAAATCCTTATCTTTGTTGAAATTGTCTATTTAAATCATAGTTTAATTCTAATTTGTTTCAAGTATTTCAAAACACCAAAACCCCCATTTTAAATTCATTGTCATTTTCCAAGTATTTTTACAAATAGATTTTTCATAGAGTTATTAAATTGAACCAATCTCCGTGGATTCGACCCCTTTACCACTATACACTATTTTAGTGTGTAATATTTAGGGTTATTATTTTTGTTGGCCTCGACAACCACCAGTTATATGGTTTTCACATGAAACTTGAAACAACTCAAGAACCATAGTCTGATGTAGCAGCGGCTGGCACTAGTTTGGACAGGGAATTGTTAAACATGAGTAATAGCTATTCATAAGCACAGATTGTTTGCATATATGGTAGGGATCATCTATAACATCATAAATATGGAATCTCTTATTGATGAGTTTTTCTTTATAGTTTTTGGATTTAATAGGTTATGCAATGATATTTTGGACCTTGGCCATTATTGGTGTTTTGTGTTAACTTTAAAATGTTAGTTTGTTGGTGCTTTCCATTGTTTTATGTAGTTAACTTTAAAATGAGAGGTTATGGGTGCAAGTCTCACTAGGAGATATATGTGGTGTTTAGGATTAGATTATGAACTAGTTTATAACCCATGGAAACCATGGTTACAAAATTAATTGAATTTTTATAATAAAAACTCAAAATTATTAATCAATTATTTTAAATAAATTATTAATTACGAGATTTTTTAATTATATATAATTATATTGATTTAAATAAATGTGTGAAATTATATCACTTTATAATTTGTATTAATTTTATTTTAATTTTTATTCTAATGTTACTATTTTAATGTAATTAAAGTGGGAAATTTAAATTTTGAAATTTGAAATGAAGAATCAATAGGTTGACAAGTGACATGCATTAATTAGAAGACATAATAGGGTGACACATGACAAAAAGAGAATAACATATGCATTAATTATAAGGCCTAATAGAATGACACATGTCAAAAAGAGGATAAAACTATTCTTTTATTAGAATAGGGATATGATAGTCTGTCGTTTAAAAAAAAGAAGTTAACTTTAAAATGTTAGTTTATTGGTGCTTTCCATGGTTTTATTTACCACTATGGTACATTGACAAAAATGACCAATATAGATGTATTATCCAATATTTTGTTTGCTAATATGGCACGTTGACGAAAATTACCCATACAAATGCATTATCTAATGTTTTTTTGTCAATATGATTCATAAAATTTTCAAATTCCTAATCTATTATGGTCCATCGTTTTGTTTGCAAATATGGTTCTTATGCTTTTTCCATGTTGTTTTGTTTGCCAAATAAGGTACATGGACTAAAATGACAAAAAGGGTACACGATACAAATAAGATTCCACTTACGTAAATTAGATGAAATATACATTGTCATTAAAATACAAAGTGCTTAAACGTTGAGTTAAGTACTTAAACATTACAAACATGTGCTTGAAATTTCAATTTAGAAATAAATACACCAAAAAACACCTAACTTAAGAACAATAAACATTTCAACTTCATCAAAATTCCTTCAAGATTGTTTCTCGCTTGGATCAACCTTAGAATCATAACCATCGACCTAGGGCACATAGGTGGATCGGCCCACCATTGTTCCAACCTTCAAACATGACCAAAAATCGACAACTTGGTTCAAAGTTGTCCACGATATTACAAATACAACGGGCCTCCATAATGGCAGAGCACCATGATTGTTTCTTTTTGTTTTTTAAAGAGCTCGAAGGGAAGAAAAGTGTGTAAGAAATCGAAGGAGAGAAAAATCAGATAAGGGAAGATGGATAAATGAGACATTTGAAGAAAAAGACAAGTGGGTCACCATGAAAAGACCAAAATGCCATCCTTGATTTTGTATCTAACGACGTAAAAAAGATGAATTTATGGACATAGACCAATCATGTAATGATTTCAAACGAGAAGAACAAATGACATGGTGTTTCTCATAGTGTCCAAACGTAGACTTTTTGTAAACCATATGGACCGATTTTTTATTTTTTTTTTGTCATATAAAATCACTTTTTCCGGGGACTAAAATCTAACAAAAAACTATAATAAGATGATCCGACTGAAAAAAAAAAAAACAGTAAGGACGAAATTCGGAATTTGCCTCAAACCGTAGGGGGCTATATTTGTGTAATTTACTCTAAAAAAAATAAGTAACAGAAGCGAGGGGAGTAAAGGGGCAAAAAAACCCTCAATAATCCGTTGGTATTCATTTCGCTTCACAATCGGCCACCGGAGACTGGGAATTGCAGCCTGAATCTACTGGATCTAAACCCCTGCTACATTAAATCATCGGTAACTGATACTAATGCAACCTTTAGGGTTTACTTCATCATTAGAATTTGCGCAAAGTTTTACCAAATCTTACTAGTTGAAGCCGTCCGTTTTTCGTGGATCCGAAGATGAGCTATCGCAGGTTCGATCTCTAATATCTATAAATAAAATGGGCTCCATAGCTATCAATGTTGATATTAAATTCATGATTATCATTCATTATTGGTACTATTTCGTGCATCCGAGTTGATTGTTTGAGGGAATTAGAACATGTTAACAGGAAAAACTAGTTTGAAATCAATGCTCAATATTGTTGTGCCATAGTGAAATGAAAAACGCTAAACCCTATGTAATTGCCTAGCAAAAGTTTTGGAATTAAGTAGTTCCTTAACCAGGAAATCATTGATTTGTTAATTCGCATTATTGATTCATCGACTAATGAAATACATAGCTGTTAATAGTACCTTTAATGGGTTGAGTGTGTAGCCTGAAGTCTTTTATAGCTTTTTTGTTGCAAATTCATTAATATAAACTCAACTGACATATTTGAAAAAGCTCAGAGAAAGGGTTTAACAGTTAACACTTCTCTCAAATATGGTGACATGGTAAAGCTTGTTGTAATACTATTGACAAAAAGCCTGTGTAAGCCAAATCTGCATACTTTCTCTTGGTTGATTTTGAGTTTTGGGTAATGGCAATTGTAGAATCTTGGTTGTGTATACTGTATATGAGTTATTTATACCACTAATTACAAAATCTTGCACATAATTTTATCTTTTTTTTTTTTTTTTTTTTTTTTTTTTGTAGGGACAATCGTGCATCTAGAAGTGCTCTATTTGATAACCTTGATGGCATTGAAGAAGGTGGTCTCAGGGCTTCTTCATCATATGCAGATGAACAAGAAAATGATAAATCTTTAAATATTCTGCAAGACAAAGTTGTCTTTCTAAAGAGAGTCAGTTCTTCAACTTTAATTTTTAGTAAATCTTGGACACCATTTTTATTTTTCTCAAAAGATTTAAAATTTATAATTGTCATTTTCAGTTGACTGGTGATATACATGATGAGGTGCAGAGTCATAATCGCATGTTGGACAGAATGGTAAATATACATTATACATACTTCAATTACATGCATAATTTCTTTTTATTTAATTATTTATTTATGTATTATTTAATAAACAGGGTAATGGGATGGATTCTGCAAGGGGGATTATGTCAGGAACTATGGATCGCTTCAAAATGGTAAAAATTTTGATTATTGTTTTACTTAGTCAACCTTTTACTTATCTTGACCAAAATGCCCTTTAGTTTGAAAAATAAAAGTTGGTTGCTATTTTGGGTAAAAAGTAAACTACATTAACTATTTTGGTAAATGATAAAGTATGTTGCTGTTTGGCCAACTGCAGAGTTATTTTGTTGACTAAAATGCCCTTTTAGTTTGAAACAACAAAAGTTGGGGGCTAATTTGGTTAAAAAATAAAGTACAAGGTCTATTTTGGTAAATGAAAGCAAATTTTAAACATGCAGGTTTTTGAAAAAAAATCAAGTAGAAGAACATGTAAACTTGTGATGTATTTTGTCATGTCATTCTTCATCATATACTACTTGTTCAGGTATGGGTTGTTATTTTTTTATTATTATTTTTTTTTAATATTTCTTTTTTAAAAAACTCATTTTATCTTTAAATTAAGGCGGTATTATGACATTATCGTTGAAGTATTTTTTTTTAAATTATAAAATGTTGCAAATTTGATTTCAGTTTTTTTTGCAGGTTTCTTATGTATTATATGTATGGTTAAATTGTATTTTTAATGCATCTTTTATAATCTATAGACGTTGATATATTGGTGTTTGGTTTACAAAATGATTTTTTTTTTTTTTTAATTATTGAAATGTCTAAAGGAAGTAGAATTTGTCATGTGTTTGGTTGGCAGTGGAATTCAGTTATATTTCTTTGTGATAGTGTTAAGTTTACTAATCTATCTAATAAAAGTCGAATGGACCTTAAAAAAAGCTATGAAGAATAAAATTCAAAATTTACCATATATACCCATAAACAATGTAACCTCAAATATGGAATTTGAAGAACCTTTTGCAATTCAATAATGATGGCGAAGACGAAAAAAAACTTGGTTAAATTATTTGTTTTGAAGTATATATAATTATAATTTTTCTATAAAGTATAAACCAATACATAATTAATGATAAAATTCAGAAAAGCACAACCTACTATACACATATATACACACATGTACCTAGAAAAAAATTATGAGAAATTAAACTGATTCTTATTTTTTATGTCTATAAGTGTTGCTACCTAATAAAATTATGACAAATGTCATCATTTCATATTTTTTTAACTAACTCGTTAAGACTATATTAGAAATATATCAAATGAAATAATAATGAATGATGATTTGTCAATTATTTCAATGGATAGGAATAATTGTAGGTATAAAAGGTAGGAAGTAATTTAATTTCTCAAAAATTATATTACCTTTTTGTTTAGAAAATCATAACCTCAGTGCAGAAAAATCCTTTTATTTATTTACTTTTTCTTTATTTAGAAAAATAAAAAAACTTATATATTTTTTTTGTCCAATAACAACAACTCATTATATTTTACTTTTTAAAAAGTCCAAACTAAAGGTTTGCAAAAGATTTAACTGGCTATAAAATATATTCCGGTAAAAATAAAGGTGAACATGATACATAACCAATTTGTTTTTCCCGATCTATCATTTTTAGTTAATACATAAATTTAGCTACCAAGTACCAATAATGTACAAAATATACCATTTATAATTTCTACCAATCAAACTTATTGGTATTCACGTAGTTAGATAGGTTTGGAAAAATGATGGGATTATTGAAGATAATGTTATTAGTGCATTAAAAAAGAAGCTCCAATTTCTTAAAAATTCTTTAAAATCTTGGTACAAAGATTTTCGGTCTTTTAAAACTTCAAAAAACAATGAACTTTTAGCAACCCTTGCAGAGTTGGTAAAAAAACTTGATGTTGGAGATGGTAATCCGGAGTTGATTCACTTTAGAGCTTCTATTTCTAAGTCTCTCATTGATCTAAATAAGATGGAAGCTATGGAGTTATCTTAGAGAGCTAAAGTTCGTGGTCAATAGAAGGTGATGAAAATACCAGTTATTTTCATGGTATTATTAATAAAAAGAGAAACCAAAGAGCATTTAGAGGTGTTTTTTTCTAATGGTGACTGGATTGAAGACCTTTTTTTGGTCAAAAAAAGATTTTTTTTTCTCATTTTTCTGATAGGTTTTCGCTGCCTTGTACTTCTCGAATCCCACTTGATCTCGAATTTCCTTCCCAACTTTTTGGATCAGCTCTTGGTCTTGGACGGTGAGATTTCGAGAGATGAAATTAAACGGGCTGTCTGGGATTGTGACTTTGATAAGTTTCCAGGTCCTGATGACTTTACTTTTGAGTTTTTTTAGAAGATATTAGAGCATAGTTGAGAATTCGGTTGTGGCTGCAGTGCAACAATTTTTTTATTTCTGTTTTTTTTTCAACTGGTTGTAACTCGTCGTTTATAACTCTGATTCCGAAAATTTATGATGCTAAGATCTCTTGCATTGCTTTTTAAATGGGTGTGGAGTTTTAGAACTAATCGGGCTTCTTTATGAGCTCCTGTTGTGAAAGCGATCCATAAGGAAAATGCTCTTTTTAATTGTGATACTTTTCCTCATCAAAGATCAGTTTGGATTGACATCATTCAAGCTATTCTTGATTTACGAATTAAAGGTATAAATCTCTTCGATAGCTACAAGAAGTTAATTGGTAATGGTGATAATATTCGTTTTTGGACGGATGTATGCCTGAGAGAAATTCCTCTTAAAGTCTGTTTTCCCCGCTTGTTTTTGTTAGAAACTGACAAAAAAGTTTTTGTGGCTTTTAAGTGTAGTATTTTTTTTCTTGGTTGGATTCTTTTCGTCGTTCTCTTCTTGGTGGAGCCGAGAGTGAGCAAGCTTCTTTGTTTATTGAGCTTCGTAATATAGTTTCCTTGAAAGATGTGCAAGATCGTTGGGTTTGGGATCTAGAGACTTCAGGAGAATTTTCAATTTCTTCGGCTCGTAGTTTGATTGATTTGGTTATCTTGGATACGGTTTCCAATGCTATTAGATGGGTCAACTTGGTGCCTATTAAAGTGAATGTTTTTTGTTGGAAAATGCTCATGGATCGGTTACCTATATGACATAATTTGTCTCTAAAAAGTTTGGATAATCCTTCTATTTGTTGTCCTATTAGCGATGCTAGAATGGAACCCAACAATCATCTTTTTTTCAAGTGTTTGGTTGCAAAGACGGTTCTTGCTAAAATTCTAGCTTGGTGGGGTTTACAGTCGTATTCTTTTGACACTGTTGCTGATTGCGTGGATTGGATTGAAAATCTTAGAATAAAGAAGCAGGTTAAAGAAGTGCTTGAAAGGGCGTTCTTTGTCACTTGGTGGTACCACTAGAAGTTTAAAAATATGTCTGTTTTCGGTACTGTTCAACCAAAAAAGAGTATTATTTTCGATGACATTGTTTCCCTTTGTTTCCTTTGGTGTTCTAATAGAGTTAAGTTTAAAATACATTGTGGGTTATGGTTATAAAACCCTATGTTATCTTTTTTGTAATGTCGTAACATTCTATAACGTTTTTGTAGTTCTAGCTTCTTGCTATTTCTTGTTTTTGGTTTTATAAATTTGTTACCGTTTCAAAAAAAAAAAGAAAAAAAAAAAAAACTTTTTGGTATTCTAAGACGATGGTACCAAATATATTTGGTATGATGTTGGTAGCTAAATTTGTATACCAACTATAAATGATACGAGGTATGATATGAGAAAAACAAATCGGTGGTATGTTCACCCTTATATATATGCTAGAACATATTCAAATTCTTTGGACACTTTTAATTTGGGTTTTTGTATAAGGTAGAACTAGGTGTGAGAGCCGTGTATTACACGGGTTGATTTAAAAAAAATTTAAACATTAAATTAAAGTGTAAATAGAAAATATTTTTAATATACAACTTTAAAATAAGAAATGAATAAACGTATTTATTGCAATTTAATATATATATATATATATATATATATATATATATATATATATATATATATATATATATATGATATTTAATACTTTACATGTATAGTATATGACTTTAATTTTAAAAATTGAAACAAATCAAAAATTGACAAGTGGATAAGATTTATTTCAAAAATACCACAAAATGACAAGTGTCAAAACTCATGAGAGATTAACATGTGGCAAAAAAACCCTTCATTTATTAAGGAGGATACAATGAGTTTTGTTTCTATGGACAAACAAAAGAAAAATAATGTACTAGTTTTTCTACATGTTGGCGACGTATTATGAGTTGTGCGTTTTTGATAAAAACAAATAATGTTAGATTTTTTCTATATATAAACATATAATGGATTATGTTTTGTAAACGAGAAAATAATATAAAGTTTTCCTACATATATTATAGGGATAATGACTTGAAAGGGTAACAAACTTTCGACTTTGTTCACATTTAGTCACTAAACTTTTTTTCGTTATCTATTTGCCATTGAACTATTGAAACTGTTCACATTTTACCCTTATGACCGGCTGTTACCGGTCATAAGGGTAAAATATGAACAATTTCAATAGTTTAGTGGCAAATAGATAACGAAAAAAAGTTTAGTGACTAAATGTGAATAAAATCGAAAGTTCGTTTCCCTCTAAAAAGTTCAATGACTAAATGTGAACAAACTTCCTATTGTATTATGTTTTTGTTTAATTGTAGCAACATTTGTTGATGAAGAAATCTATGAAATAAAAAAAACAAAATGTAACATCCAGATTTCCAGGTATCATAATTTAAGTATTTTTCTTTTGAGTTAAGAAGAGAGACTCGACTGATGACTCGGATTAATGAATGGATTCGACGAGTCGGTGAGGCGACTAGACGAGTCCGTGCTGTTGGCAGAAACCCTAAATCTTTGGGCCCGAGCCATATTTAAAGGCACTTATGGCCTTCAATTGCAACTACCTTTCCCATAAGTGAGAACCCTAGCGAGCTTGAGTGTGTAGAGTGTTAGGAAGAGCTATCTTGAGCTTTTTGGTGTGATTTTGCAAGAAAGGAGAAGAGTTCCAGCAAGAGGGGCCAAGGAAGGTTATTGCTCTGAGTTATTCAAGCAAGGAGCTTCATTCTGAGGTACAAAAATGAACCCCTTTCTTTTGTGTAGATTTCATTACGAGTTCAGACAATGTTGTAACTACGTATTCATGGGATGTCACAAATTCCACATGCCAAACCAATGGTCATAATTCATATCAGTGAGAATGGTTCATTTTTTTGTAAAACCAAAATCAAATTGGAATTTTTGATTTTTTATTTTGGAAAATGTCAAACCATTGGTTTTTTATTTCGGTTTCAGTTTTTTGTTTTTTTTAATATATTTTCAGGGTTTTGTTTTTTTTTTTTATTTTTTTTATTTTTTATTTCATAGATTTCTTCATCAACAAATGTTGCTACAATTTAACAAAAATAAATAATTTGCTAAAACATAATACAAGAGGAAGTTTGTTCACATTTAGTCATTGAACTTTTTAGAGGGAAACGAACTTTCGATTTTGTTCATATTTAGTCACTAAACTTTTTTTCGTTATCTATTTGCCACTAAACTATTGAAACTGTTCATATTTTACCCTTATGACCGGTAACAGCCGGTCATAAGGGTAAAATGTGAACAGTTTCAATAGTTCAATGGCAAATAGATAACGAAAAAAAGTTTAGTGACTAAATGTGAAAAAAATCAAAAGTTCGTTACCCTTTCAAGTCAGTATCCCATTATTATATATATAGTGGGTTGTGCTTAATAAGTTTGTGTACTCTAGATTGTAATTTTGATTTGAGAAGGAATGTTATTAATGGGCTGGCTACTTTGTTATTATGTCTTCAAGCCCAAAACAGAAATCTAGGAAATAAAATCAAGCCCAATTATGTGGAATTAATGAATTATATATTAAATATCATATTACCAGAGTTTAGTCATAAAACGTAAAATTCAATTTATGTTTCATTTTCCAGAATTTTTAAATATACACTAATAACAAATGGTAGCAACCAGTTTTACCATAACCGAACTTATTTTTAACTTTAGGTTAATCACCATCCTCATAGAATTACCAAAAAACGGAGAACCATAAGAATATAGACAACATTTATTTTGTTAAAAAACGACTTGATCTTACTAATTTTAATATTAATTATGTATTTATTATTATTATTATTATTATTTTTTTTTATGAAGGATGATTTGTAATACTCTAATTTGGAGTTATAATTACATGGATGGACGGACCACTTGGTTAGATTAATTTATTTTGGGATCCAAAGTCCAACCGGCTTTAATTGTAACATTATTGTAATCAGATACAGACCCCCTCCCCATTCTTTTTCCCTTAATTTTAATTACAATTAGGTGTCGCTTCTCAATGCCAAATCACTTATTTACAACGCCACTTGGAATTTTCTTTACTCTCTCTCTCTCTCTCTCTCTCTCTCTCTCTCTCTCTCTATATATATATATATATATATATATATATATATATATATATATATATATAATGCATTTTGAAAAAATAAACATGATAATGTTTAAAATTTTGGAGCGAAAGTGGGAAACTATGAGAAATTGCTAACTTTTTTAAACGGCTGTGAGACATTTATTCTACTGCTAAATCTACATAAACCATGACAAAATGCTAACTATAGGGACCAAACTTTAATTTGCTCTTATTGTATGTTACTACTTGAAAAATAATATAAGTGGCTTCATTATTTAAAAAAAATTAATAGGTGAATGTCTAAAATATTCTTTACTAGAATGAAATTTGTAAAGAAAGCACTTGTAATAATTTTCAGTAAACATCCTCGGTAAATTCAGAACTAAAAATGCAAATATGCAATATAATTTAAAGTAGAAAACCATATATAATATATTTAATTTTAAAGAATAAATTAAAAAGCACAGATAATAGTCATTTATAGAGAGAAGCCGGTCGAACCATAGTTACACAAATTAAGGTATACAAATAAATGTAATTGTTGGGTTATTTAACATTGTCATCAAATATTAGGGATCTAGATTGTATGAATTGCTATATGTTATTAATCGAATTCATTTTATGATATCTTTTATATAACTTAATTTATACATTTTACTTGTCATTGATAGGATCGTTTCTTAAAGATCAACACTGTCATGATTTTAGAATTACCTAAAAATATTAAGGTTATTATAATACTATTAAAAGAGAGTTGATGGAGCATCTAGAAATGGGAAACACGATTCTGGTTTATTTGGGAAAGGTGAATTTATGATAGATTTGCTGCATATTGTATTTTATTCTGTCATACATACCCCTTGGCACAAAACTTTACAAGTGCATGTCTCTCTCTTTCCTTCTTTTTCTTACTCTAAATAATTATTTTATTAAATTCAATTGACAAGTGGAATTAATAACTTCATATTATATATGTTGATATAATAAATATATATCGTAGGACCTCCTTAGATTTTCATATATAACTTGCATCGGGTACATGCAATTGTTGGATTTGATGTGGGGCCTACACAAAACTCCTGACGAACATCTTTAAATACATCATTCACTTACCATAGAAGGAAATAACATGATATATATATATATATATATATATATATATATATATATATATATATATATATATATATATATATATATATATATATATATATATATATATATATGACGAACATCTTTAAATACATCATTCACTTACCATAGAAGGAAATAACATGATATATATATATATATATATATATATATATATATATATATATATATATATATATATATATATATATATATATATATATATAAAGGAAACAATCGTGAGCATCGGAAATCATAATGATCAACTGCCAAGAAAATAGATGTACAATTTAACATTGGACGTACACATATAAAATTATACCAAAAAATCCACCTTCTTACCAAAAATCCATCTATATTTTTTCGTTTAAAATTTTTTTTAGGTCATATTTTTTATAAAAAAAAAAAACCGAATATACCATTGTTCTCGATTTTTCGTCCTCTTTCCATAAAGATCAATGTTGATATGTAAAAAATAATCTTTTTTATTTTCGAAAAAAACTCACTTCATTTTGTTAGTTTTTTCAATATTTAAGTTTATTTTTATCAAAAAAAATAATAATAATACCAAAAATATTAATTTTTTGTACTTTATTAATAAACATCAACACCGATTTAAAAAAAAAAACATTCGAACAGTGTAGATTCACACTGTGTTTTTAAACTGTAAATATTTTAATTTTTAACATTCATAATGTGAAAAAGGTCGAACAGTTCAGATTCACATTGTGAATCTGACTTACTATTATGCACACCGTGAATTTGAGAAGGTTCACAAAAAAAAATCTCGATCAGTGTAGATTCACACTGTGAATCTAAACTGTAAATATTTCAATTTTTAACATTCACAATGTGAAAAAGCTCCGATCAGTTCACATTCACACTGTGAATCTGACTTACTATTATGCACACTATGAATCTGATTCACAATGTGAATCTGAACAAGTTCACAATATGAATCTGAATAGGTTCATAATGTGAATCTGAATAGGTTCATAATGTGAATCTGAACTGAAATATCGTTTTTTTACATGAATATGAATCTATGATTAAAAAGTACCAAAAAGCATGAATTTTGATATATTTATTAATTTTTTTCTATAAAAAAATAGACCTTAACTTTTCAAAAAGGAAATGAAGTGAGTTTTTTTCGAAAAAAAAAGTTCGTTTTTTATATATCATCATCGATCTCTTTGAAAAGATGACGAAAAATCATGAACAATGGTATATTCTGTTTTTTTAAAAAAATTTTTTTTGATAAAAAACATGGTCTAAAAAAATTTTAAACGAAAAAAAGAAGAAGTGGGATTTGTTATAGTCCGGTGCATGTGCGTTCATTGTAAAAGTCTACAACCCTTCCTTTTGCCGTTTATCGTTTTAAATTTCGACGCTTTGGATTGGTTCTTTGGTTACTTGATTAATAATGGTTATATATATATATATATATATATATATATATATATATATATATATATATATATATATATATTCAAAAAAATGTTTAATAAAGTCGTATGGTATTTAAATAAGAATATATATATATATATATATATATATATATATATATATATATATATATATATATATATATATATATATATATTCAAAAAAATGTTTAATAAAGTCGTATGGTATTTAAAGTCTTATTTAATGATCTTGTTTTCTTGTTTTTTGGAGAACTGATAAAAGCTATATCATATTGCCCTAAATAACTTAGTTGCCACAGCTGATAATGCTTTCAAAAGCATGTGATGATGTCCTCTCTTTTCGATCATGAGGTTTCTTGTTTGGTAATGTTGAATGATTATGTATCAATGAATATATTGTTTTAAGTGAAATAAAAATCTAAGACTAATTAACTTTATTGTTTATTTTTTACGATTTTAACACAAATTAGTGCTTATATAAGTAGTTATGATTTTTACAGGTTTATCTATAAAATTATTCGTCATTGCAAAAGTCTAACGTGACTTTACAGGGGAAAAATTGAAGAAAAAAAAATCATATTTGTACGAGATTTTGGAGGATCTCTTTTTTGCAAATTATTTTTTGGATTGCATCTGCGAAAATATTGAAGAAAAAAAAAATCATATTTGCATGAGATTTTGGAGGATCTCTTTTTTGCAAATTATTTTTTGGATTGCATCTGCGAAAATATAGTTTTCCTATGATATCGCCCATGAAAATTATGGGTGTGTATGGGATGGTTTGGTTTGGTTATTGGTTAAAAACGAACCATAACCATTATGATTGGTTAATGCATTTTAATAGTCATTGAGTATGGTTAATATTGGTTATGGTTAATGGTTTTTATCGGTTAACGGTTTTGGTTAATGGTTAATATTGGTTAACGGTTTTGGTTAATGGTTAATATTGGTTAACCATAATGTTCAAAATAATATAAATGATGAAAATATATTGGCATAAAAAATGAAAATAGAATACCAAAAGGTCGTCGACGTCAATGTTTGTAACCTAACTTATAGTAATAGAATAAAATGTGTACATTTACTACTTAAAGTGAGATAACACATAGTCAGATTCAAAATAAAAAAACTTTCATTAAAAATAGAAAACATTAAAAAAAATTGACATTAATAATTTCATATATTGATAAATGATATTAATATTAAAATAAAGTCAAACATTCATACATGCTCAATACGATTAAAGAAAAAAACTATAAAATAAAAGAGCCAAACATTCATATTATGTGTTCTTTGATTAAAAAAAATCAATCACTCGTATACATTCAATGTGATTAAGTCAAAAACAGTAAATAAAAAAATCCAAAAAAATACATTTTTAATATATCACAGAGTCAAGAAGAACCAAAAACATAACTTACCTAGAAGTCTTGAATACAAAGTCAAAAAAATTCCTTCGAATAGGACTATAAAGTTAAAATAATCTTTGATTAGAATTAACCGTCTAAGAAGTCTTCGATTACAATTATGAGTGTAAAGATCAAACTAATTGTTAATAATGTTTACAAATTGTAGAATTAGTCAATTATGAATTACAACATTAATCAATAATCTAACTTAAGGCATGATTGGAAGATTGTGTGTCTGCATGATCAACCTTTGATGTTTGATTGCTCGTTCATCTCCTGATAAGTGAGGATTAATGAATTATACTTTCAAAATTTTAATCGATCTTAAATAAGTTTGACTATATTATTTTGTATATAATCTATAATTTTTATATATTAAAATATAAAGTTAGCGGTTCGGTTAATAATAGTTTGATTAACCTATAAAATCGTAACCAAACCGTTAGTTATCGGTTAACAAAAATTAGAAACCGAACCAACGGTTTTTAAAATGGTTCGGTTATTATGGTTCGGTTATATCGGTTAATTTGGTTTTGGTTCGGTTTTTCGGTTATTATGCTCACCCCTAATGAAAATGTGATTCTTTTTATATGCGAAAATCTTATTTCCGAAAGAAAAATTAAATATATTCCTATCTTTTGTTCCTACCAATCATCCTACCTGTTTAAATGATGACATGTGTCATATTTGTATCTTAAAATATCATTAAATTTCATTAAATGTTACACATGACACCATTTAATTGGGTAGGAAAATATGTAAAAACAAAATGTAGGAGGATATTTAATTTCTCTTTTCGAAAATCACGGGTTCTCTCAAACTCCATATGGAAAGCTAGCTTCATATGCAAATATCATGAGTTTCACATTCCTTTTTGCGAAAGAGAAAAAAATCAGAAAAAACATATGTATTTGTTTGCGTAATTCGTACTACAAAATACTAACCCTTAATGCTATCCGAAATGGGAACCAAAAAGAAGCGTGAGAGCCCACGTGGACGGCCAAGTCACGCGTGAACACCGCCCCGATGTCCAGTGGCTTGGCTGTAATGGGGTTGCAAAGATGGGCCAAGACGACCAATGACATTCGAGTTTCATTTTTTGACCGTTGTTGTAGCCGTTTGAAGGGAATAAAAAAATTCTTTCAAATTTAAAATTAATCTCTTTATATGTACGTACACTTTACACATATTTTTACATCTAACAAACACATACTTTCACTAAAATGGATAACTTTTTAGGTTTAATTTCTTCTTCATCCAATGATGACGATTCTGATGACGAGTTGATTTTGCACACACTGTTATCTGCGGCACACAACATAGTATGTCAGAGAGGCGAAAGTTGAAATGTAGAGAAGAAGCATAGAAAATCGATCAACCGAAATTGTATCGCGGCAAACAAATTTTGGTATGTGATTACTTTGCCCCTGATAGTTTATACGATCTATCGAAATTCGAAGACTGTTTTCGTATGAGTAGAAATTTATTCTTATGTATATCTAGAGATTTTTAAAATGATTATGAGCATTTCCAATTGAGATGGGATGCTAGACGTAAATGTGATTTACTACAATACAAAAATGCACAATCGCTCTCATACAATTAACATACGGCATAACCGCAGACGCATCAGATGAGTCTTTGAAAATGTATGAGAGGACGGGTCGAGAATGTACATATCTTTTTTGTGAGTATGTTATAGAGCTTTAGTGTGACATATACTTGGTACATCGGACTAGAAGTGATGTCGAACAATTGTATGGTTTTCCAAGGATGCTTGATAGCATTGATTGTACACATTGAGAGTGAAAAAATTGTCCCAACACATAGTGAAGTCCATTCACACGAGGTGATCATGGGGTGTCGATTGTCATATTAGAGGCAGTTGTTTCACATGACCTATGGTTTTGGCATGTATTCTTTGGTATGTCGGGGTCAAACAATGACCTGAATGTGCTTGGAGCATATTCGTTATTTAACAACATTTTACAGGGTGAAACATTAAACATGCATACGTTGTGAATGCAAATAAATATAATTATGGGTATTACCTTGGTGTCAAGATATATTCAGAGTACGCTACATTTGTCAAGTCATATTCATATCTGGACGATGAAAAATGAAAATTGTTCAAGTTAGTATAAGAATTTGCAAGGAAGGATGTGGAACAGGCATTTGGAGTCCTTAAACAAAAGTGACGCATAATCAAACGTCCGACACGAACATTAGGTACGACAAAATTGACGACGGTGTTTTACTGCTTGTGTTATTTTATATAACATGGTAATAGAAGAAGAGGATAGAGCTATTTGTATGTATAGCGCAAACGATATACTTAATCCACCTGCAGTAATGCAACTCGGTAGTCCGACATACTCCATAATGGTTTTGGAAATATAAAACCATGAAACACATGACAATCCATGTCATGATTTGATTGAGCGCGTATGGGAAAGGCAATTCCAAAGGCAAAATGACAATGATGACGAATAAAATGAGGATGGTGACGATGAGGAGCATGAGGACGATGACGATGAAAACGTAGTCGGTGACGGCGAGGGGGATAGGGATGACAACAACAAAGAGTAGTAATTTCTATGTTTTTTAGTAATATATGTTTTAAATTTCTATGTTTTTTAAGTAATGTAATGTTTTATTTAGTATGTTTTATGTCTTTTTAGTAATTTAGGTCTTAATTTTTTTATGTTGTTTTAAGTAATTTAGGATTTAAATTTGTGTTTTTTTTAATTAATATAAGATGTTTATTTATGTTTCAAATTATGTTTTTTTAATTAATCTAATGTCAATAAAATAAAATAAAATAAAAAGATAAATATTGTGGAGTGGTTTCCAAGGGTTAGTAGCTTGGTAGCGAGTTTGTAGCGGAGCTGACGTGACCCTGAGTTGACATAATTTTTTTAGTGAATTGGTTGTTACCACTCCTCTTAGCCTAATGCAAAAATCTAACCAGTAATGTCAAAATCTAAAATCCATATAAAACCACATTGGTGTGTCGGATATCATTTCTCTAGGAAAAACAGACGATGTCAAATTTTCAAGGTTAATATTTTGTGGTTATTTGGGACGGTGATTCATGGCAGTATGAAAATAGCGAATGTATATACATTTGGCCTTTTCTTAACAAATACGACATAGAAAATCCATAAGATATAACTTTTCTTAATTTATTAAATTTGGTCAAACTGAAAATAGGTTTGGAAGACATGCATAACAAATAGTTTTTCTTTCTAGCATCCTATGATGAAGTATGTTATAAATATAGTCGATGAAAGTGATGTGAAACACTTAAAAAATATTATTCAGAAAGTTGCAAATGTTGTACATCTCTATATGATGGATAATGGTCTTTGAAATAGGCTCCGATTGTTCAATACAACGCATCAAAATGATCTACCGGAAAAAGATCTGATAGTAGAAGAGGAAAAGGCTATGATAAGAACCAATCTAGCGGAAAATGTTGTAACAATCAAGCGAGTATTATTATATCTCAAATTGGTCGTCAATATTCTCATAGATATGTTATATATGACTCACCTATACAACTACAATTTCATTATGACGATATGCAAGGTTCTAAAAGGCGTGAGACGTAGCGTGGCGGCAAGGCCAAGCCTCAAGCTTAACAAGCCATTGTGAGCCATGGTGTTTTTCAAGACGTGATGTGAGGCGACGATTTTGTATTAATTTATAATTATACTACCATATAAATATAGATTTATATCAAATATAACTAGTTTTTAGAAGTGTTATATCAACAACTAATAAGAAAAAGTTAACAAAAAACACAATATTTGTATGTTCGATTAGAAAAGGCATAAAAAGAGCAAAAAAAAAAACGTGTCTCAAATGAAAAAACACGCGCCATAACACGCCATGGCATGCCATATCACGCCTTGTCACACACCACACATAATAGCAACGTTATGAGAATTTTCGTAACGGTGAAGTCGCGCCTCACGCCATGACACGCCTTGGCACGCCTTTTAGAACACTGACGATATGGTACAACTACAAAATGTTGGACACACAGTTTCTAGATCGACACATTCATGAGGTCGTCCAAAAAACTTATAAGTACGTTCTTGATGATACTGTTGCTTCATATGATTTTTTTTTCTGAGAAATGATAATGACATTGGTAAAGATGATGATACAATTGTTGTTAAGATGATACATATTAATAATAAGTACTTCTGTTGGTGGATGATACCAATCTACTTTCTTACGGGGATCCAATAAAGTTCTCCATAGGCCTATATGATCTTGAAAAAGGTGATACAAAAGTTGAATGGTGGAATGATGATTACTCATACGCAAGAGATCCCTTTTTGGTATGCTAACTATACCATTGTGTCTAGACCATCACACAACCAAAATCTGTTTGATAGGATGAAAAATTACATACCTTCAAAAACAAAGAAGCTTTTCAACTACCACAAGGATTGAAAAGTGTTTATGAGTACTTTTAGTACAAAATTGATAGATCAAATAAAAAAGGTTTCAAGCTTCTTGTTACCAAGAGAATTGAACTTAGCATATTTTGTTTGTAAAATTGCAAAATAGCAGCATGTTCCAAGTCAAGAAACTTATTGCACATCACACTTTATCTTCGGCACAATTGAACCCAAACCATCATCAAGCTAACAAAAAAGTTTTAGACCATTTATTTGTAGAGATGTTGGGTAATAATCATAGCGAATTCTACTATGGAACCAATATCCAACGAGATTTCACTTCTAAATACAAAATACATATTCCATACAAACAAGAATGACATGTGAAACATCATGAACATAAATTGTAGAGGGGGCCCCAGGATAATCACTTTCTATAGTCTATTATATTGTTACAAAATGGAGAAGCATAATATGAGAATAGTAACATACATTCAAACAAATGATCATTACCAATTTGTTCTTATTCCTCTTGATTCGTTGATGGTAATCTTAGTGTCTATGATTTTATATGTTTAAATAGTACATTTTCCCATCCTTTGTTAAATTATTTTGTAGTTACATGCATTTCTCAAAAGCTATAGGTGTATCCTCATGATATTTACAACCTACCTAAAAGGTGACATCAAAGACACCTTATAATTGGTGGTTGCGATCGACAGTAACATCCAAATTTTGCAGGTTGCATAATGTAACAATTGGTAAAAATAGGACAAAGTTCTCCGGTCAAACCATCATGAACCCCTCTATAATAGGACCTATTGTATGTTGCTCTATATTTTTTAATGCAATGGAAGCTATAGTAATCATAATTGCACTCATATTACTCCAATTTGCTTAAAAGTTGATGGTGGTTAACAAACAGAAAAAAATTCACAAAATAAGTACTATTTAATGCCCTAAATATAAAAAAATTGCATTAAGTATACTCGGGAGCTATATATGAATAAATTGAATTGAATATGTTCTCACGAATGTGTAGATAAAGAACATCGAAAATGGAGATCGTATGGAAAAGTTATGTCATTTTTAAGGTGTAAAACCAATGTTTAACTGATTTTCCTGGAAATGAAAACTACAAGCTTCGTGTGGGATAGCTACAATCCTCATAAATGGTTTTTCAACATGTTTTTGAAATCAGGCTTAGGTATTATATTTGTTTTCATTTTTTTTTTGATATTTTTATCCTAAAGTTAAACTAGTTTTGTGAAAACTGTCGGACCAGAGTCTTTTAAACATGAAACCAAGACATCGTTTTCATGTAGTTCTGTATATCAGTTTTGAATTTTGTTTGTGTTTTTTAAATCACCACGCTCGAGACTATTAACGGTCACTTTCAAAATTGTTTGCATACTAGTTGTGGCAAAAAGGGAAGAGTAACATCACATGCATGATATTATGCATGGTACATTCAAGTACCATGCATGCGTGGGAGAAATTCTTAAATCCTCAAAATCATCCAACTATCTAACCTATTCCCATACATACATACACTCTTTTTCTCTCACTATTCTTTCTCCCCCCCCCCCCTCTCTCTCGTTCTTCAATGCACTGACGAAGAAAATAAAACTAATAGATATTGTCGGTTGTGGCAGCCTCTCTCCTACATGTTTAATCACCACTAAAACCCCCTACATTATTATGTTT
Source organism: Lactuca serriola (assembly GCF_051521515.1). NCBI lineage: Eukaryota > Viridiplantae > Streptophyta > Magnoliopsida > Asterales > Asteraceae > Lactuca > Lactuca serriola. The sequence goes on along the minus strand of NC_136412.1, from coordinate 175,509,071 downwards.
TGCTATTGCATTCCCGAACCCAAAATGGAAAACAAAGAGATCAAGCTGTGACAACCCGAAATTTCTATCTTGTACAACTATTCAATTCAATCAAAGTCAGACTTGTTTCTGCTATCTTTTTGCATTGTTTAGGGTCTGTTTGAGTGTTCTAAGCTTAGTACATTCAAGGATTGGGTGTTAGGAAGTATTTGCTAGAGTTCATTGTGCAACATTCAAGCCGGAAAACTCCATCATGTGGAGTTTACGGCCGTAAACTAGAGTTCACGGCCGTAAACTCTTGCTTGGTCGTGAACTAGCCCCTTAAGTATGATATTCCTTCATTTTTCATCATTTCTCACACTTCCAAGTCAAGAACACTCATTTCTCTCTCAAGTATCATCAAGAACACTTCCATTTCTCGACAAATTTGAAAGTGTTTCTTCCATTTATTATTTGATACCTTTCTTAATCTAGTAAAACCCTATGAATTCATCCATGAAATCATCTCTTTTTGGGTTAGATCTTCAAGAACACCAAGAACAGTCACTATTTCTTTGGGTCATGAACACCCCCTTCAAGCTTCAAAAACGTAAGTATCCTTTCCATATACTAGTTATCCATTAGAAGGTCTTGAAATACACCCTTGAAACAACCATTTTAGCAAGAACATCAAGAGTTTACGACCGTAAACCCTTGAATGGCCGTAAACCCTTCTTCATTTATGTCATGGCCGTGAACGCTTTCAAGTCTTGGCCGTAAACCCTAGCTACTTCATGTGTTGGTCGTAAACTCATTGGCCGTGAACACATCTTGGCCGTAAACACACTCTTGTGTTGCCGTGAACACCTTTTGTTCAATCATATGTGATTGTAACACTTCATTCCAAGTGTGTCCTAGTCCCTAAGGTGGTTCCCTAACATGATTAATTGTTATATACACTAATTATATACATATATGTGTCATTATATGCTTAATAGGATCCGTTTGTGCTCGAGACTTCACTTGACACTTAGCATCCTATATCGATCTTACATTCGACTCACTCACTAAAGGTGACTTCATACCCCTAACTTATCTTTTAAATGATTTTAAATGCTTTTACAGGAGGGGGGGGGGGGATACAGGTAGAAAACATTATAGTTATTGTATCAATCACATGTGATTAATAACTATCAAACAAGTGAATTTCTTATACTTCAATCTGTGTTATCAAACAAGTGGATTTCTTATACTTCAAACTGTGTCATCAAACAAACTATTTCTAAACATTTTATAATCTGACATCAAGTCATCTATAACCATTCAAATGGTTAAAGCTCTTTTATATGCTAAACTCTTTATCAAACTCTTTTAAATTTATATATTGTAACGCCCATGTTTCTTGGCTAGGCATTAATGATGATGTAACAGTCTAGGTTAACCTTTGTAGCCCGTTTTGAAATAATAAAAATGTATTATTTGAGTATTATGTCTTTTATGCTTAATTGTGTGACTTAAATAAATTAAGAATAAATATGAGTTTTAAAATAAATCATTAGATAAACCTGATATCTATATGTAAAGAGGTAGTGGTCGTGACAAGCATTCCAGAAATATAAAGAATGCCGAAATCCGAGTTGTAACGAAGAAGTTATGACTTGTCGAAGTTTCGCGACAGAACCAACATGACACTGCGTGACGTAAATAGTGAATTTACGACAGAGCGATATTTAGCCTTAGTGATCTAAATGAAAGTCGTAGAATACGTTAAAGCGAGAGCATGCATAAAAAGAACGTCTAAATCTGACTTCGTATGAGGAAGTTATGATTTTTCTAAGTTTCGACTTAGCAGTATGCAACCCAAAGTTCGAATATAAGATCGAGTGATTTCTAACCGAAACAATCTAAACGAGAATCGAAGATCTCATCAATAGTAGTTCAACGGTAAAAAGACAGACGAAAACGGACGTCAGATGAAAGAGTTATGAATTATTAACGGAGTTTTCCTGTCCCAGCCTACTAAAAATATAATATTAAAAATAAATTCAAAATTAGCCGACAGAATCTAAATGAAAGTTGTAAAGCATAATCTCACCTACACGTGGATATAAAGAACGTCGAAAACGGAGCTCATATGCGAGAGATATGAATTTCTGAAGTTCGGAACAAAAATTTCGAGGTCTGTCAGACCTCACGACGTGAACAGGGTTGTCACAACTAGGAAATCTATACCGCGTAACAACAACAATGATAACATTTGGGAACCAAAAAAATGTGAAAGCATGTATGATACTTATTCAATAACAACAAATTTTCCATCAAACACTCTATACAAGCACTTCAAATAGTCAACAAAGAATTTGAAACCCTATAAATCTTGGTTTATGTCCATTATGGGCTAGGATTTCCTTATTGGGCCTAATGGGCCAATATGCTTCCAATTTGACTATTTTGGGCTTAGAACTCTTAAATGGGCTCTAATTAGACCCACTTTCATTTATTTTAACATTTTGGGCCCTAATGGGCCTAGAATGAAATAAAATACCCTAATGGACCTTATTAGGCCATAATTAACCTAATTAGCTTTAATGGGCTATGAAACTCATTATTCTTGACAAATTGGGCCGTAAACCATCATAGGAGCCCAATGGGCCAAAAATCATCAAAATGGGCCCATGGTATGGAATTAAGCACCAAAGGCCCAAAAATTACTTTCTTTCTTCCCTTCTCTCGGCCCAAGTTAAAAAAAAACAAGAGAAAGATGCAAAATGGGGAGGGTTGACTTTAGGATGTGCCACCTCCTTATTGTACACCATGTACCTATGCATGGACCAACATACATTTATAATGGTCACCTCACCCTCTCTCTCTTCTCCTTCTTCTAATCACGGCCGAGGGTCACGAAACACACACACACATATATCTTCAAACTCTCTTCCCAAAGACTCTCAAGAACACTCTTATTCCTCCATCAAAGTTTTTGAGATCTAGAACATTTCAAGGAGGTTTTTCCACAAAAATCATCATCTTAGGTAAGTTGATGCTTGGATCCAGAATCTAGACTCTTTGTTCTATCAAAAATCTCTTCTTAACTCATATAAACTCATGATCATCATCTTAGAATCCTCTAAGTTCGAGATCCACCCAAGAGAGCTTGCTAGGGCCGAAAATAGCATCACACTTCTTCCCTTTCTTCTTCAAATCGAAATCAACAAGCAAAGGTGAGTTCACACCTCTCTATTTTCGGTTTTCATATGTTTTTATAGGGGAGAATACAAGTAAAATGTGTATATGTATGGGTATGTGTGTGCTATGTGTGATTTCATGTGTATATGTGGTAAATATGTGCCAAAAATGAAAGATATTTCGAGATTTATAGTTCATAAGGGAAAAATATGTGATCTAGGGTGTATTAAACATAACTAGTTAAGAAACTCTACCATATAAGGGTTAAAATAAACATATTACAACATAAGACTCATTATTGAGTTATTTTTGTCAAATAAGCAGAAGTTTGGGGAAAGATTGTCATTCTCAGTTTCTTAAGGACTAAAAGAGTCAAATCAGTAAAAATAAATGTTTTTATGGATATCATACTCTTTCAAGGGCCAAAAGTGTAAATCGTAGCTTAATGGGCCAAATTTTGGGCTTTTCAGCCCATTAAGCCATAACTTGCAAAAATTTCAACTTTCAAGGGAGTGAAATGATAAAGTTCTCAAAACAGGGGTCAAAGAGGGTAAACAAAACTATTTCAGGGGTTAAAATGATGTATTTTCTAAACAAGGATAAAAAAATGTAAACTTTTTGGAATTTGGGCCAAAATTGTAAAAGTTGCAAAAGTTTGGCCTTCGACCGAAAAAAATACTTTTCTGGAAGGGCTGAAACTGCCAAAGAAAAAGTTTTGAGCTAAAAACATCACTTGAACAAGTCTTTGGGTCAATAGTGTCAAGAAAATGGTTTAAGGGCTTAAAATGTCTTTTTTTTATATAAAGGACTAAAACTGTCAATTTTACCAAAGAAGGGCTAAAGGGGTTCAAACCAAGAATCTTGAGTCAATTATTTTATTTTTAAGATATCTGAGTTAAAATAAAAATACCAAACTACCATTCTTGAAAATGGAAAGATGAAAATACGTATAATTCCAAACATCGTTAAAAATAACCGACCGGCCTTGTTCCGGTGCGAAATTAACAATCACCCAATCAAACTTTCCAACAATTAAACTACACCTAAAACAAGTAAACATTCAAATATTTGGGCTTGAAGGTTCCAATCATGCTTGTTGGGCCTTTGTGACCCATTAACATGATTTTTGGGCCCAAGGGATAATAAATAATGTTATTGGGCGTTCTATGACCCAATTTCATATTTAAGGGACCTTCAATGGCTTTTTAGTGCTATTGGGCCTTAGTGGCCCATTAGCATTGCTAGTAAGGTCCAAGTAAATCAAATACGAAATGGGCCAGCGTGTCCTTCGTATAACCAATAGCCATAAATAATATGCGGGGATAGTAGGATCTTGTAATCCTCTTCTCCTCGTTTATTAGGCCGATCGTTAATCCAAGTAAACAAATACAAGTCGATAATCAATAGTAATCAAAGTCGATTGGAATTTAGTGGGTAATAACGGGTGGCACCAACGTGTGTCGGTCGTAGTCTGTAGTTATAATCAAAGTCTCCTGGAGGGAGAGCGAGAGTTTGTGTATAGATCCATACGGGGGTGACTCCCCCACACCTCAATTGTTCGCTACAGTTAGACTCGGCCAGTCTAGGGTGACAAAATCTTAAGATCAATTCAGGCGTTCACCAGAGTGCCAAGACAGACAAACTAGTCATTATCATGCATGGTTATAACGACTCACATAAATAAATCCAATATAAATCAAGTACTCAAGGTAAATCAAAATCATTCACGTGATGGGATAACAATTCGAACCGTATATGATATTTTTTTCGGAAAACATCGGGTTTTCCAGGGAAGTTCAACATTTTTCACTGGTACTTTTAATACGAAGTTTTTCAACTATACACGTCTAGAAATCATCATGCATATATTTACGGATCTTCACACTTTTATATAAACATTGTTCTTTTTAGGAAATATCGGATTTTCTGGGTTGTTTTCTTTCAAACTACACAAAACATTTTTCATATCAAACCTACTTATGAACTCACCAACATTCCATATGTTGAACGTTTTCAAAATAACTTGTATTCTCAGGTAACAGGTAAGCTGAGGAGTAGTACCAAGTATGTTAGGGTGTTGTGCTTTTGAAAACTATCAAACAATTTATGTTATGGATTTGAAATGTTAAAACAATGTACTTGATGTGAACAATGTCAGTTGTAATATATTGATGCATGGTGATGTTTATGTTATGATTCATGTATATTCATTGTGATGATATTCAATTTAAGTCACGCGAGCCTTCAGACGTTTCCGCCGTCTGGTTCAGGGGTGTGATAGGTTGGCATCAGAGCACTGTTTATAGTGAACTACCATATCTAACCACACACTGATATCCAACTATAAACCAATGAAGGGACCAAAAACAACTCTGAACAAAACAAAAACAAATAAAACACAACGATAAAACACTTCTACTTGTAGGATATAGGAAAAATAACATAATACCAAATCAAATAAGATAACGCTAGCATCTCGGTTAAGTCGGGACAGTTCATAGTCGTATTAAGGAGTGAATGTAGCCTGATCAACTACATTTCCTCCGAGGTACAACTATCAAATTCCCCGAGGAAATCGCGATGGTTGGTAAACCTAAAAACATACCCCTTTATCACCAAGAAGAGAACATCAACTCAAATTATACAGTAATTAAAACATCTTAGGAGTAATAATAGTTTATTCATATACCTCCTCTCAATCACTATGGAAGGGGAGCACCAGGGCATTCAGTTTTATCAGGTCTTAGTGGCCCAAAGAATGATCGAGGATGAGCCTGAGGGAGATCAGGGGGGAGCACACGACGTGGGGCTTGACGAGTACAAAGACACAGACTACGAGTTTGATGGGACCGATGAAGACATGGAGGAAGAACAAGACTCAGGCGAGGATTCTGCCACATCACCTGCTAGCGAGGCGCAGCAGGACCACCCGCCCCACCAGGGAATCCCGCGAGGGAGAATCGCTCTCCAGAAGCTGAGATTGCTGCTCTGTGGCAACAACTATTCGCCATGGAAGCACGAGCGTTGCAAGCTGAGCAGGAAAGAGATGAAGTCATTGGAGAAATGACTGAGATGGCCTAGTTGTTGGCACAACACTTCGGTATATGACCTCGCTGTCGTCGTTGGGCACTCCTTAGAGTGTTAGGACCAGCCTTACCCTACTAGTACTATGATCTATGCTATGTACCACTGTAATGCCCGTAGATCCGGGCTAGTCAATTTAGAGGTAATAGGGTCGAAAATGACTTTTCGACAAAATATTATTTAGAATAAATAATCTTAACCAAGTTGTAGAATATGTCACAAGGTTTCCGTACATATAAAGAGCGTCGAAATCCGAGTTACAACGAAGAAGTTATGACCCGTCGAAGTTTCGCGACGGAACCAGCACGACACCAGGAAGCGTAAATAGTGAATTTACGATAGAGCGAGATTTAGACTTAGCAATCTAAACGGAAGTCACAGAATACGTTAAACTGAGAGCGTCCATAAAAAGAACGCCCAAATCTGACTCCGTATGAGGAAGTTATGATTTTTCTAAGATTCGGCTTAGTAGTGCACGACCCGAAACTCGATTTTTAGATCGAGCGCTTTTTGGCTTACATGACCTAAATGAGAGTTGAAGATCTCATTAATAGTAACTCAACGGTAAAAAGATAGACGAAAACGGATTCCGTATGAAGGAGTTATGAATTCTTCGCGGTCATTTAACACTCTAAACGCCTCCTACTGTTAAATTTGAGATCGGTCGAGAATTAGCCGACCGAGTCTAAATAAAAGTTGTAGATCTTGATTTTACCTACGCTTTGAAAAAAGAACGTCGAAAACGGAGCTCGTATACGAGAGTTATGATTTTTCTAAGTTTGAAGGTTGATACGCGATCGGGGGTGACGTGGCACCACCAGAATTGGACACGTGGCACCACCAAAAGGCTGCCACATGCCCCAACTCGGCGAGTAGGTCCTCCTACTTGGTGAGTCCTTCAGTCAGCACCCCTATAAATAGAGGTGCCGGGTCTTGCCATTTCTTCACACCTCTCAAACCTTCTTTCTCTTTCTACACTCTCTCTCTAAGCTCCCTAAGCCCCCCTAAAGTCTAGGTAAACCCCCTAGCACCCAAAGGAAGCCCCGAGGCTCCTGGAGTCCCAAGAAAAGAGCCTTTCGGCTCAGAAACACTGCTCCAGCGAAGCCCGATTTTGCGAAAAACCCGCTCTAAGTGAGCTATGCCTACCCTATCTTTTGTATAGCTTATGTTTTAATATAGTAACGTTATTAGGAAATTATAATGAGTATTTGGGATATTATTATGAGTTATATAAGAGTGTTTCTTAATGATTATATAATAGTAATAATATCTAGACTATTAATTAGTCACGGTTAACATTAGACTAAACTCTAGTGGTAATGATACTAGGTTTTGTCCGAAGGAAATTGTTTAAACAGTAACGAAGTGTTGTCCGAGTGCCGACTCACCACCTTACCAGGTGAGTGCATAGTAACTTTCATCTTACACATAGATATGAAGTATTTTATATAAATTACGTGCTATATGCGCATATTATCTGAGTACTTGCTGTCTATGCTAGATGAACGATTGTATACATGTTTTAAATGATTTAAACTGTATATGTATTTTATATCTACGATAATGTTGGGGTAAAACATGGATAGATGTAATAGATGGAATATGAGTTGGATGATGAGTTGAGAGGTCTTATAGACCACGAGGTGAGGGTGAGAGGTGGACGATGTGAGAAGTCTTTTCCCAAACGATGGCCCCGTCATTCAACAGAGTATGGATGACAACCACATACTATTCTAGACAGTCTAGTGGAACACTAGCAGGCTCGCAACCTGTAGGTGTTGTGAACGATGTGCTCACCCGGTGTACTCTAAACCTAGGTGATCATGCAGACTTGATGCCTAAACCTTGGTGATCATGCAGACTTGATGCCTAAACCTTGGTGATCATGCAGACTTGATGCCTAAACCCTGGCGACTATGTAGACTTAGTGCCTAAGTCCTGGCGAATATGTAGACTTAGTGCCCGTTGTGCAAACCGTGGCAACGATGGACTTCGTGCCGATTCCTTAGGATGATCCTTAGGAATAAATGAACGAGGAATAGCTGCTTCTTAGAGTAGATCCTTAAGAATAAAGAAGATAATGGGGATGGGTAATTGGGTTGATTGTTTAATTGTTTGATGATTAAACATAATAATTATATTATTGTGGGTTGAAAACCCTATGTACTCACCAGGTTTCCCAACCTGACCCACTCAGTTTATTTATATCACAGGTGTTGATATGATGTCATATTACACTGAGAGATTAAAGAAACGTAGATCACTAGTGTAAATGAATGTAAGTTCTGTTTATGCTTATGTTTCAGTATTGAAGATGACATCCCAAATGTTTTAAAATGAATAAAAAAATACATTTTCTCGGAGATGCCTTGATAACGTTTTTATCATGTTTTATTGGGAACAAATTTCGCAACATTTTTATTAAAAGAATTACTCTGATTTTTATAAAGCATAAACAAAATCGGTCTTTTCTGGCCGTGAAAATGGGGATGTCACAACCACCGAATCTATGTTTAAGTGATTACACTACTCGTAGAGTCGTTACGCTGCCGAACTTGCACCACTTATGTATGCTCTTTCGAGCAAATTTTCATGTATCAAAGTACGGATATTATTAGTGAAAAATATGTGTGTTCTATTGTGATATTGTTATCTGTTATGTGTTGAGTATCCATAATTGTATGTTAACATGTGAAAGAACTTAAGTACATGCACTACGCCTAGTTTATAGGACCACAAACTCGCAGAAATCCTAGACACTCAACATCTTTCCGTTCCATGACAGAAAGATGCCTCAACGACCAACCCGTGGAAACCCTGGGCCAACCCCACCCGAAGTCAACTCAGCTGCATTCCAGGCAATTGTATCTGCTGTGGTCACCGCAACCATGGCGCAAATCCACCAAGCGAACAATGGTGGAGTCAATGGACAAGGGTCTGGAAGTTCGAACAACGGAATAAATCAAGGACCTACCAAGACATGCTCCTACAAAGATTTCACCAATGCCAAGCCACGAACCTTTAATGGCACCGGGGGAATGATAACCTTGAAAAGATGGATTGATAAGGTGGAATCGGTGTTCGTGATATGCGAGTCCCCTAAGGAGATGAAGGTGAAGTTTGCCGCATGCACGTTCGTTGATCAAGCTCTCACCTGGTGGAACGGACATGTGGAAGCCATGAATCTCCCCGTAGCCAACTCTATGCCGTGGGCGGAGATGAAAAAAATGTTGATAGCCGAGTACTGCCCGCGAGGAGAAATTCAGAAGATGGAACAGGAGTTGTGGAACTTCACAGTCTGAAATTCCGACATTGACGCATACATATCAAGGTTTAGCGAACTGTCTCTGTTGTGCCCTGGCATGATTACTTTGGAGGGAAAGAAAATCGAACGATTCATCTGGAGATTAACCTCCCCAATCCAAGGAAATGTGATATCTGCAAATCCTGAAACCTTCGACAGTGCCAAGAGATTGGCCAAGAAGCTGTACGGCCATAACAACAAAAAGGGCAAGAAGTCAGGGGAAATCGAAAACAAGAAGGAGAGTGACAACAAGAAGGGAAAGAATAACAAGAGGAAGGGACGACAAGGCTCGGAGTCATTAAGGAAGCAACAAACAGTGACAGTTAATGCTGGAACCACCCAAGTCCCCTCCGCATCACATGCTCCAGTCTCAGCTGCTCCAAGTGCTCCTAGGCAGTATTCCGGAAATCTCCCAAAGTGCAACAAGTGCAGTCTCCATCATAATGGAGAATTCAGAGAGATGCATTGTACCAGTTTCAATCGAAATGGTCACACGAAAAAATATTGCAGGACCTATCCTCCCCAGAATCAGCACCAAGGAAACAACAACAGCAACAACCGCAACAACAACAACAACACCAACAACAGCGACAACAATGCGGGACCAAGCCACACCTGCTATGGATGTGAAAAAACTGGGCATTTCCGTCAAAACTTCCCTAACAGCAACAACCATGGGAATGGAGGAACAGGAAGAGTGCTGACCATGGGTCAGGGAGAAGCGGTTCAGGATCCCGCTGTTGTCACCGGTACGTTTCTCCTAAAACACACTTATGCATGCATCTTATTTGATACCAGAGCAGAACGAAGCTTTGTGAGCATTTGATTTAAAAACTTGTTAAAGCAACAACCCCAGAAGCTTAATGAAGCCTTTACGGTGGAAATGGCCAATGGGAAAACAGAATCCATTAGGGAAATCTTGTGACATCCCCTTTTTCACGGCCAGAAAAGACCGATTTGTTTATGCTTTGTTTTATAAATCAGAGTGATCGTTTAAAGAAAACGGTTGCGGAATTTGTTCCCAAAATAAAATATGATAACCATTTATCAAAACGTTTCTCAAAGAGAATGTATTTTCATTAAATAATAAAACCTCGGGATGTCATGTTCCGATACAGACCAAAAGCATAAACAATAATAAATAGACCATACAACAGTTATTCATAACTACTGGCCTATAATCCAAAATTTCTCGTCAAGTCCACCAACTTATACTCTAGTGCCATTACCTGTAATGCAAAGAAAACTGAGTGGGTCAGGCTTGGGAGCCTGGTGAGCATATAGGGTTTTCAACCCACAATAATACAATTATTATATTCAACCATCAAACAATCAACTCAATTACTCATCCCTATTATGTTTCTTAGGATTTTACCCTAGGAATTCAACTACTCGTCATTCCTTCATTCCTAAGGATTGACCTAAGGAATTTACACAAACTTCCATTGCTACATAAGGCGCATCTGCCAACATTATCCTTTAAGCGCCTCTGCCAGGATTACGTCATACACTATGAGGCGCGACTGCCAGGTTTATGACATTCTCTTTTAGGAACATCTGCCGACATTATCTTATAAGCGCATCTGCCAAGATTATCCTATAAGCACATCTGCTATTGTTATGACAACCTCTATTTGGCGCATCTGCCAAGATCACGACATTCACTACTTGGTGCATCTACCAATATTATTCTCAAGCGCATCTGCTGGCATTAAGGCATGCTCTTTTAGTTTCATCTACCAATACTATACTTAAGTGCATCTACTAGTATTATGTCACTTTCTCTTTGGTGCATCTACCAATACTATGCTTGAGCGCATCTGCTAGTATTATGACATTCTCTAATTGGTGCATCTGCCAATATCATTCTTAATCATCTTACATACATCATCATTTTATCACATACCAACTATCTCATCTACCCATGTTCTACCCAACATATTTGTAGATATGGAATACATATACAGTTTAACTCATTTAAAAACTATATAAGACATTCGTTCCATACTCATCTCAAATAAACAACAATATATAAACACATAGCACGTATTTTATAACAAATACTTCATATTTATGTGTTGGAAGAAAGTAACCACACACTCTCCCAAACATATACGTGATACATTCAAACAATACTTGTATTATACCCGTGTTTATGAAAGGGACTATACACCCACACATATAAACAACTTTATATCATACACATAGCACGTATTTTATAGAAAATACTTAATATTTATGTGTCAGAAGAAAGTAACTACACACTCACTCGTATAAACAGCCATATACTTAATACACTCAAACCATACTTGTATTATTATCGTGTTTGTGAAAGGTAGTATACACTCACCTGATCAGAAGATGATCGGACAACACTACGACTTGCAGAAGTAGTAATCCTCAGCAGATCTGGAAGATCTCTTCAAAAATCGAACTTCTCGCGGGCAGAGCTTCGGCTCGGGAACCGCACTTCTCGGGATCTTCGGGATCTTGGGACTTGCCTCGGGGCTCGAGAATAATACCGGGGCTTCGGGATATTTCTGGCACGCAAAACGATGCAAAACAGGAGAGAGAAGAGAAGAAATTGGCAAAAGACTCGGCTGCCTTTGGATCCTATTTATAGGAGGCTGGAGCCTCGGAGTACGCGGGGCGTACTGCAGTACGCAGCGCGTACTGCTTCCGAAATCGTCACTGCATGCGTCATCCGAAATGTTGACACTCTTCGGAGTACGCGGGGCGTACGTCGGATCGGACCAGTGACTCGTCTTCGGATAATGTCGGATTAAAAGATTAAAAATAAATAAAATTTATTTAATAAACTTCGGAAATTCATATCTTCTTCATACGAACTCCGTTTTTGACGTTATTTATATCCACACGAAGGTGAGACTACACTCTACAACTTTCGTTTAGACTCCGTCGGCTAATTTTGACTTTATTTTTATTATTTATTTTTAGTAGGCCGCGACAGAAAAACTTCGTTATAAATTCATAACTTCTTCGTTTGACGTCCGTTCTCGCCTAACTTTTTATCGCTTCGATACCAACAACGAGACCTTCGATCCTCGTTTAGATTGCTAAGGCTAAATACCGCTCTAACGTAAATTCACTTTTTACGTTGCGCTGTGTCGTGCCGGTTCTGTTGCGAAACTTCGACAGGTCATAACTTCTTCGTTATAACTCGGATTTTGGCGTTCTTTATATGCACGGAAACCTTGTGACATATACTACAACTTGGTTAAGATTAATCCTTCTAGATAATCTTCCATTAAAAAGTCATTTTTGACGCCTATCGTCTCTAAATTGACTAGCCCTGATGTACGGGCGTTACAAATCTATATCGGATGTACCCTAACCTTGAACCAACATGTCTTTCAAATACACTTAATGCATGTTTCCATTAGGAGTTTTGATGCGATTATTGGCATGGATTGGTTAAGCCCCCACTAGGATAAAATTATGTGTCACGAGAAGGCCGTTCTCCTTCACCTTCCAAATCGCGAAACCCTAATTATATACGGAGACAAACCCAACACGAACCTTCGTCTTATCTCATGCATTAAGGCACATAAGTATCTACGAAAGAAAGACTTTACGTTTCTGGCTCATATAGTGGATAAATCCAAGGAAGAGGTCAATATTCGAGACATTCCAGTAGCTTGCGAGTTCCCGGATGTTTTCCCTGATGATCTTCCGGGGATACCCCTTGAAAGACAAGTTGAGTTTCGAATTGACCTTGTGCCAGGAGCTACCCCCATAACCAAATTGCCCTACAGATTGGCTCCTACGGAGATGCAAGAGTTGTCCAGGCAACTCAGTGAGCTTTTGGACAAAGGATTCATCCGACCCAGTTTCTCACCCTGGGGAGCTCTAGTTCTCTTTGTTAAGAAGAAAGACGGATCCTTTAGGATGTGTATTGACTACAGGGAACTAAATAAGCTCACTGTCAAAAATCGCTATCCACTTCCGCGAATCGACGATCTATTTGGCCAACTTCAAGGCGCAAGCTATTTCTCCAAGATAGATCTACGAACTGGATACCATCAACTCAAGGTCCGGGAAGAGGATATCCCCAAAACCGCTTTCCGAAATTGTTATGGACATTATGAATTTGTCGTAACGCCTTTCGGTCTAACGAATGCCCCTGCCGCATTCATGGACCTAATGAATCGAATCTGCCGACCATTCCTCGACAACTTTGTCATTGTCTTCATTGACGACATTCTAGTTTACTCTCGAAGCGAAGAAGAGCATTGCCAACATCTCCAACAAATCCTGGAAACCCTACGAACCGAAAAGCTATACGCAAAACTCTCTAAGTGTGAGTTTTGGCTCCATAGTGTGAACTTTTTGGGTCATGTTGTTAGTCAAGAAGGGATACACGTGGATCCTTCTAAGGTCAAAGCCATCGAAGGATGGGCGGTCCCAATGACACCCACAAAAATTCACCAATTTTTAGGTCTCGCAGGCTATTACAAGAGGTTCATCCAGAACTTCTCTAAGACAGCCAAGCCACTTACCATGCTTACACAAAAGGGTGTACCCTTTTAATGGACAGATAAGCAAGAAGCTGCATTCCGAACTCTGAAGCAAGTACTCTGCAGTGCACCGGTACTATCGCTACCAGAAGCAACGGAGGACTTCGTAGTTTACTGTGATGCGTCGAATCAGGGTTTAGCTTACGTACTCATGCAACGTGGGAAGGTGATAGCTTATGCATCCCGACAACTAAAGACACATGAGGTGAACTATATGACCAATGATCTAGAATTAGGAGTTGTGGTTTTCGCCTTGAAAATTTGGAGGCACTACCTTTATGGTACGAGGTGCACCATTTTCACAGACCACAAGAGTCTCCGACACATCTTAAGTGAAAAAGAGTTGAACATGAGGCAATGAAGATGAGTTGAGCTACTAAACGATTATGAGTGTGAAATCAAGTACCACCCAGGCAAGGCTAACGTGGTAGCTGATGCCTTGAGTCAGAAAGAATACTCGAATCGTCGTGTAAAGACTCTCTCCATAACCATTCAATCCCACCTGACCTCACAAATCAAAGCAGCTCAGTCTGATGCCATGAAGACGGAAAACAAAACAAGCGAAGCGTTACGTGGAATGGAAAAGAATTTCAAAGTGAAGGAGGATGGAGCATATTATTTCATGAACCGCACTTAGATCCCTAAACTTGGGGGATTCAGAGAGGTAGTCATGAATGAAGCCCACAAAACACGATACTCCATCCATCCGGGTTCAGATAAAATGTACTTGGATATCAAGCAACATTATTGGTGGCCCAAAATGAAGGCAGAGATTGCCACCTATGTTAGAAAACGCCTTACTTGTGCTAAGGTAAAGGTGGAATATCAGAAACCCTCGGGATTACTACAACAACCAGTAATTCCCGAGTGGAAATAGGAAAGGGTTGATATGGACTTTGTGACCAAACTACCCAAGACGACAGAAGGTTTGGATATCATATGGGTAATAGTTGACAGGTTGACAAAATCCGCTCATTTCCTGCCAATCAAAGAGTCATACAAAATGGAACGATTAACGAGAACCTACATCAAGGAAATCATGAGACTCCACAGCGTGCCAGTATCTAACATCTCAGATAGAGATAGTAGGTTTACTTCACGCTTTTGGCAATCACTTCAGAAAGCGCTGGGAACACAACTCGACATGAGCACTGCCTACCACCCACAAATGGATGGTCAAAGCGAGCGAACCATTCAAACACTCGAAGACATGCTTCACGCATGTGTGATAGACTTTGGAAGGTCGTGGGATATCCACTTGCCTTTAATCGAATTCTCATACAACAACAGTTATCACTCGAGCATCAAAGTTGCTCCCTTCGAGGCGTTGTATGGATGTAAATGTAGGTCACCGTTGTGTTGGGCTGAGGTAGGTGACACCCAGCTAGCAAGAGGACAGGCACCAGGCAATGCGTTAACGGTACCGGAGATCATACGTGAAACAACAGAGAAAATAGTTCAAATCAAAGCTCGAATACAAGCATCACGAGACCAACAGAAGAGCTACACTGACAAACGACAAAAGCCCTTGGAGTTTCAAGTCGGGGATCAGGTGTTGTTAAAGGTCTCTCCCTGGAAAGGGGTTATTCGTTTTGGAAAACGGGGAAAGCTGAACCCACGATACATTGGACCCTTCGAGATCGTTGCCCGAATCGGTACAGTGGCTTACAGACTACAACTACCTGCCGAGCTAAACAGTGTACACCCCGTGTTCCACGTTTCCAATTTGAAAAAGTGTTTATCCGATGAAACCCTCGACATTCCACTTGAGGAAATTGAAATCAACGAGAATCTCCTGTTCGTCGAAGAACCTGTCGAAATCATGGACATGGAGGTGAAGCGTACTAAGCAAAGTCGCATTCCGATTGTGAAAGTACGGTGGAACGCGAAGCGTGGGCCAGAATTCACATGGGAACGCGAAGACCAGATGAAACAGAAGTACCCTCACCTATTTTAGCATTCTCAAATCTAGCTTTAAAAAGAATTTCAGGATGAAATTCCCTCTAACGGGGGGATGATGTGACAACTACGAAATCTATACTGTGTAACAACAAAAATGATAACATTTGGGAACCAAAAAAATGTGAAAGCATGTATGATACTTATTCAATAACAACAAATTTTCCATCAAACACTCTATACAAGCACTTCAAATAGTCAACAAAGAATTTGAAACCCTAGAAATCGCGGTTTAAGTCCATTATGGGCTAGGATTTCCTTATTGGGCCTAATGGGCCAATACGCTTCCAATTTGACTATTTTGGGCTTAGAACTCTTAAATGGGCTCTAATTAGACCCACTTTAATTTATTTTAACATTTTGGGCCATAATGGGCCTAGAATGAAATAAAATACCCTAATGGACCTTATTGGGCTATAACTAACCTAATTAGCTTTAATGGGCTATGAAACCCATTATTCTTGACAAATTGGGCCGTAAACCATCATAGGAACCCAATGGGCCGAAAATCATCAAAATGGGCCCATGATATGGAATTAAGCACCAAAGGCCCAAAAATTCTTTTCTTTCTTACCTTCTCTCGGCCAAAGTTAAAAAAAAAACTAGAGAAAGATGCAAAATGGGGAGGGTTGACTTTAGGAGGTGTCACCTCCTTATTGTACACAATGTACCCATGCATGGACCACCATGCATCTATAATGGTCACCTTACCCTCTCTCTCTTCTCCTTCTTCTACTCACGGCCAAGGGTCACCAAACACACACACATATCTTCAAACTCTCTTCCCAAAGACTCTCAAGAACACTCTTATTCCTCCATAAAAGTTTTTGAGATCTAGGACATTTCAAAGTGGTTTTTCCACAAAAATCATCATCTTAGGTAAGTTGATGCTTGGATCCATAATCTAGACTCTTTGTTCTATCAAAAATCTCTTCTTAACTCATATAAACTCATGATCATCATCTTAGAATCCTCTAAGTTCGAGATCCACCCAAGAGAGCTTGCTAGGGCCGAAAATAGCATCAAACTTCTTCCCTTTATTCTTCAAATCGAAATCAACAAGCAAAGGCGAGTTCACACCTCTCTATTTTCGGTTTTCATATGTTTTTATAGGGGAGAATACAAGTAAAATGTGTAGATCTATGGGTATGTGTGTGCTATGTGTGATTTCATGTGTATATGTGGTAAATATGTGCCAAAAATGAAAGATATTTTGAGATCTATAGTTCATAAGGGAAAAATATGTGATCTAGGGTGTATTACACATAACTAGTTAAGAAAATCTACCATATAAGGGTTAAAATAAACATGTTACAACATAAGACTCATTATTGAGTTATTTTTGTCAAATAAGCAGAAGTTTGGGGAAAGATTGTCATTCTCGTTTTCTTAAGGACTAAAAGAGTCAAATCAGTAAAAATAAATGTTTTTATGGATATCATACTCTTTCAAGGGCCAGAAGTGTAAATTGTAGCTTAATGGGCCAAATTTTGGGCTTTTCAGCCCATTAAGCCATAACTTGCGAAAATTTAAACTTTCAAGGGAGTGAAATGATAAAGTTCTCAAAACAGGGGTCAAAGAGGGTAAACAAAACTATTTCAGGGGTTAAAATGATGTATTTTCTAAACAAGGATAAAAAAATGTAAACTTTTTGGAATTTGGGCCAAAATTGTAAAAGTTGCAAAAGTTTGGCCTTCGACCGAAAAAAATACTTTTCTGGAAGGGCTGAAACTGCCAAAGAAAAAGTTTTGAGCTAAAAACATCACTTGAATAAGTCTTTGGGTCAATAGTGTCAAGAAAATGGTTTAAGGGCTTAAAATGTCTTTTTTTATATAAAGGACTAAAACTGTCAATTTTACCAAAGAAGGGCTAAAAGGGGTTCAAACCAAGAATTTTGAGTCAATTATTTTATTTTTAAGATATTTGAGTTAAAATAAAAATACCAAACTACCATTCTTGAAAATGGAAAGATGAAAATAAGTATAATTCCAAACATCGTTAAAAATAACCGACCGGCCTTGTTCCGGTGCGAAATTAACAATCACCCAATCAAACTTTCCAACAATTAAACTACACCTAAAACAAGTAAACATTCAAATATTTGGGCTTGAAGGTTCCAATCATGCTTGTTGGGCCTTTGTGACCCATTAACATGATTTTTGGGCCCAAGGGATAATAAATAATGTTATTGGGCGTTCTATGACCCAATTTCATATTTAAGGGACCTTCAATGGCTTTTTAGTGCTATTGGGCCTTAGTGGCCCATTAGCATTACTATTAAGGTCCAAGTAAATCAAATGCGAAATGGGCCAGCGTGTCCTTCGTATAACCAATAGCCATAAATAATATGCGGGGATAGTAGGATCTTGTAATCCTCTTCTCCTCGTTTATTAGGCCGATCGTTAATCCAAGTAAACAAATACAAGTCGATAATCAATAGTAATCAAAGTCGATTGGAATTTAGTGGGTAATAACGGGTGGCACCAACGTGTGTCGGTCGTAGTCTGTAGTTATAATCAAAGTCTCCTGGAGGGAGAGCGAGAGTTTGTGTATAGATCCATACGGGGGTGACTCCCCCACACCTCAGTTGTTCGCTACAGTTAGAATCGGCCAATCTTGAGTGACAAAATATTAAGATCAATTCAGGTGTTCACCAGAGTGCCAAGACAGATGAACTAGTCATTGTCATGCATGGTTATAACGACTCACATAAATAAATCCAATATAAATCAAGTAATCAAGGTAAATCAAAATCATTCACGTGATGGGATAACAATTCGAACCGTATATGATATTTTTTTTTCGGAAAACATCGGGTTTTCTGGGGAAGTTCAACATTTTTCACTGGTACTTTTAATACGAAGTTTTTCAACTATACACGTCTAGAAATCATCATGCATATATTTACGGATCTTCACACTTTTATATAAACGTTGGTCTTTTCAGGAAATATCGGATTTTTTGGGTTGTTTTCTTTCAAACTACACAAAACATTTTTCATATCAAACCTGCTTATGAACTCACCAACATTCCATATGTTGACCGTTTTCAAAATAACTTGTATTCTCAGGTAACAGGTAAGCTGAGGAGTAGTAACAAGTATGATAGGGTGTTGTGCTTTTGAAAACTATCAAACAATTTATGTTATGGATTTGAAATGTTAAAACAATGTACTTGATGTGAACAATGTTAGTTGTAATATATCGATGCATGGTGATGTTTATGTTATGATTCATGTATATTCATTGTGATAATATTCAATTTAAGTCACGCGAGCCCTCGGACGTTTCCATCATCTGGTTCGGGGGCGTGACAAGGGTCTTCACGATGTGAATAACTGATGGACGTATCCCAGAGCCAGACAGACTGATGTTGTGACTACGCAGCTGATGACGACCGAGCTCACACCATGAACTCTTATGGTTCACGTCGTGAATAGAGAAATTCAATCCTATAAATAGAAATCGAAGGGCAGCCGATTTTGGTTGCTACTTTTCCATTCTCTCACTCTCTATACCCTCTCTAGCCATCTTGAAACACCCCCAAAGTCCCGGTATCATCCCGAGTCCCGAAGCAAGTCCTGAAGCTCCGAAGATCCCGAGAAAAAAAGAGTTTTCGAGTCGGAGCTCTGCCCGCGAGAAGCTTGGTTTTTGGAAGATATCGTGGTTTCATCGAAGAATATTACATTAAGAGCTGTAGTGCTGTCCGATCATCGTCTTATCAAGTGAGTGTATGTTCATTTTCTTCTAACACATAGATACGAAGAATTCCCTATAAAATACGTGTTATGTATTTATATATTATTTGTTTATTTGAAATAAGTGTTGAATAAATGTTTTATACAAGTTTTATGTTGTATATGTATTTTTATCTACAATTATGTTGGGTGAAACATGGGTAGATAGTTGATGTGTGATTAAATAAAATGATGAGGGACCTCGATGTCGTTGCTGATTCAGTCATCTAGTGGAGTTTGGATGACGACCACAGACTCTTCTAGACAGCCCAGTGGAATGCTGGCAGGCTCGCCACCTGTAGGTGTTATTGAACTTAGGTGTTCAATTGATGTACTCCATCCTCAACATAGTTGCCTTATTTGACATAAATTGTTGGGAAACCCCCAAAGCAGTGTTGTCACCCCAATGAAAATCCTTAGGCTAGGTCCCTTGTGATAGTTGTTTTAGGGACGTAAAGTGAGGATAACGGGAATGGGTAATTGGGTTATTGTTGGTTGATGAAATTAATATAATTGTTTATTGTGGGTTGAAAACCCTATATGCTCACCAGACTCCCTAGATTGACCCACTCAGTTTTCTTTGTATTACAGGTAGTGGCACCAAAGCATAAGTTGGATGACTTATCAACATATTTTGGATTATAGACTAGTAGTTGTAAATAACTATTGTAAGGTCTATTTTGTACTATTTATGCTTTTGGTCTGTACCGGAACATGACATCCCGAGATTTCATTATATAATGAAAATACATTTATTTAAGAAATGCTTTGATAAATTTTTATTATATTTTGTTTTGGGAACAAATACCGCAACTCTTTTAATCAAAGCATTACTCTGAATTATTTTAAAAGCATAAATTAAATCGGTCTTTTCTGGCCGTGAATTTGGGGATGTCACAGTTGGTATCAGAGCATTAGTTTAAGCGAACTAGTAATTTGTAGGGTTTCTAGACTTCAACTTAGAATGCTAAGTAAAGATTGTGAGATGAGTGTCTGTTATATTTAAGACACGAGTACTAGTTTATTTTAGGAAAGATGCCTAAAATGCTTTTATGTGCTAAATGCTTGGATAAGACAAAGACCAACTAGGACTAATTTATGAAGAGTTTTGATAAAAGCTACACTAACTCTTGAATGTTTGGTTGTCAAGAAATGGTTATTGACAAGAGAATCTTATATGTCAAGGAGTCAGTGGGAGTTTTAATGGTCTTGAAAGGTTTCAAGAACAAATCAAATAAACCTTATTGATCATCACTAGCACACGAGTTGAGGTTTATAACCTATCGTGTTGACATTTTTTATTTCTATGCCATTCCAATTGAGTTAATTATGCATGTGAGTTCTATGAGTTCTCATTTTGAACGCATAAAAGGCAAGGCATCTTAATCAATGAAAGGTACATTGACAGGAAAGGGTGAGCTGATTAACTACTTGGAAGACGTGGTGGGCAGCTGTGCTACCATAAGGCAATAAATTGAGATCAAGAAAGTTCGATCCATATGAGTTTGAATTTGTCGTAAACTTTGGTTTTAACAAATTCACATGGATAGGAACAAATACACCGTTTAAATCTAAGTGTCATAAGATTTCCTCCTTCATGAAAATGATTGTGAGGAAATGCTTTCACTAAGAAAGATTTAAGAAGATAGTGATTGTAAAATTGCATTCTCGAATTCGATTATGGTTATGGTATCCCTTTCGATAATTTGAATTGTGAGGTTTGACAATTAGTCTTAAGTGTTTAGACACACATATGAACTATCGAATGCAAAGGTGTATAAGTTCAAGAAACCTTGATAAAATATTATCAAAGCACTAAGTATTAGAAACATGAACTTAAGAAATTCAATAAGTATTGTTTTTCTGAAAGTTAAGCTGTTTCTGAATACATGTCGAAGCTAGTGGGAGCATAAGTGTTATGTTTATAATAATAATCATCATGATAGCGGGAGCATAAAAGTTATGATTATATGATTATTAAGGAACCTATTGCAAGTTTTCAATATTAATTATAGAAAACAAGAGTTATACCTTGCAAAGTCGTAAGGGTTGTAATGTTGTTTTGCTATAATTAAGGGAGAGAATATTATGCTTCATTTCAAATTTAAAGGATTAGGTTGAGAAATGTTAATAAATTTAGTCAAAGGTAAATAGTGTGTTCTTAAAGTTTCGATTATGATTACGGCATTCCTCTTCACAATTCGAATTTTGAGAAGATAGCAAATAAAACATTATGCGTCATGTCCCATACGCTTCGAGTATAGGATCGATTGCAAATGCTTTAATGTTTGACCATTCTAAAATTTTCCAAATGTCTAGCGCATTTAGAGGGAAAAAGCACTAGAATCGGTTTAGACTAAAATAATTAAACAACTATCAAAGGACAATCCAAGTTCGACGAGGATTGGTTGCTTGTGAGTAGTTGGAAGTATAGTATTGGAAGATATGGAAATGTTTTCATATTGGATGGACCATATCGACATTATTAGGAATAGATAAGATTCTATTAAGAATAAGTTTTCATATGGAAAATGTGGAAATGTATCCACATTGGGAATTGAATATTGATAATCTATGACTAGATTAGAAACTTTTATGCAAAAGGATGTTCAAAGGAATGTACTTTGAGTGAGAGACATCATATCTAAGGAATTGTCTTGTAACAATTTCTGATAAAAGACTTTGTAATATCATTGGCAATAGTCTTTGTGACTTTTGTGCAGTGACATTACGAAAGTATAAGTTGCATAGAATGTTAGAATCTAGCATATTCTATAAGTAGCAAGA
This sequence comes from Lactuca serriola, assembly GCF_051521515.1. Lineage (NCBI taxonomy): Eukaryota > Viridiplantae > Streptophyta > Magnoliopsida > Asterales > Asteraceae > Lactuca > Lactuca serriola. The sequence continues at coordinate 175,486,519 of NC_136412.1, read as the reverse complement.
ATTTGATATTCTTTCACTTATGAAAAGGATTTGGAGTTGTGAAATGAGAATGATTGGAAATGTGTTCAATGTGATCTATTTCACAAAGTAAGAACCATAGGTAAACATTGTGTGCATGCTAGGAGCATGGGACAAGTGTTGTAATTCAAGTAAGAAGTTGATTACCCGAAACGACAAATAATGAGTAATCAATATGGTGATAAATAAAATGCGTTTTATTTATACTCAAAGGTTTGAGGCCATATGGGATTACTATTATTATTGTGTTTCACATTTGCATGTTTTGACTTCCAGAATAATTGAGTTTATTAAGAATAATCGAATTATTCGAACGAGCCACAGTCATTCATATGTTGGAAGTAGATATGAATGAAGACTATCGTGAATTGGTGTGTGGATTGTCTAAAGAACATTATACATAAGCAAATGTTTGCTGCAACGTTCATGAGTGCTTATGAATATGAATTTGAGCATTGGATTAAACCCACACTCACTTTGATCACTCCATGAATTGTATCACGAGTGATTAGTGAGACGATAACATCTTATATTCTTGAAACCGAGATGTGTGAGTTGTATCTTGCGAATCGGTTGCACATTGATAATATGTAAACGCACTAGTAACTTGGTGTTATAAAACATATTGTTGTGTGTGATTCGGTGAGTAAGTGCAAGCAAGCATTGTATCAAAGTTTATCCGTTCCTTTCATCCAAGTTAGGATAAAAGCGATATCTTTTGGGCCCCTCGATGATTTTGTGATGAAAAACGTAAATGCTCGGCCGGGCTAAGGCTAATTTGATTTGTTCAATTAGTCAGTCGTCATAAATCGGAGATCGAGATATAGTACAAAGAGAATGATTTGAAATCATATCTCATATGATATCTAGAATGGAGGAATATATGATCCCTTATCTAAGGACACGCGTATCTAATAGGATCAGAGTTGACAGCGGCTTTGGAAAGCTACGATTGCAGATCAGGATCTGAAGTCATACGCATAATAGTTATTAGACTTATCCAAGTGGGAGACTGTTGGATTAGTGTCTAAGTCCATAACTATTTTGGTATGTACTTGACCCGATGGTGCATGGTCCTTTTGGGTTGCCTTCACCAAAGCAACTTGATTGGAGAAATAAATAAAGAGAGAGGTTATTATGATTTATTAATATGTTATAAGAATAATATATTAAAGGAGAAATCATATTTGTTTAATTAATATTGGTCAATAATTAATTAAGAATTAATTTTGTGATCAAATGTAATTAATTAAACTAGAGGGGCTGAATTGTAATTATGTGATAGTTGCAAAATAGGGCAATGTTTATCCTTGTTAAAGGATGGACGAATTCAAGGATAAGGATATCCTTAAAATCGTCCAAGGTCCAAGAGATAGGGATTTTCAAGGCTTATCTTATGGTTGCTTGATGGGCAAGTAACTAGATAAGGATAAGGACTGAAACCCTAATCCCAACCCTATATAAAGACCCCTAAGGCCTTAGGATTTTGTGCACTTGATCCCTAGAGCATCTAAGGACGAATTTCTACCTCTCTCCTCTCTCTTTATACCTTCTCCACTTGCTTATGGTGTTTGTAAGCCATTAGAGAAGTGACACTTGTGACTCTAAGCCTTCCAAAGTCAATTCAAGGAGGAATTGGGATTGTTATTGCTACATAACAATCAAGGTAATATCCTAAACCTAATTATATGTTAATATCGATTTCCATATGCTAGAATTAGGGTTTATAGTCTTGGATTCAAAGCATGTACAATAGAGAAACCTAGATCCAAGCATTAGGGTTTGTATGAGCACATAGGATGTCTTATGACCAAAACCCATCAGTTTTAGGGACGTAAACTGAGGATAACGGGAATGGGTAATTGGGTTATTGTTGGTTGATGAAATTAATATAATTGTTTATTGTGGGTTGAAAACCCTATATGCTCACCAGGCTCCCTAGGTTGACCCACTCAGTTTTCTTTGTATTACAGGTAGTGGCACCAGAGCATAAGTTGGATGAATTATCAAGATATTTTGGATTATAGACTAGTAGTTGTAAATAACTGTTGTAAGGTCTATTTTGTACTATTTATGCTTTTGGTCTGTACCAGAACATGACATCCCGAGATTTCATTATATAATGAAAATACATTTATTTAAGAAATGCTTTGATAAATTTTTATTATATTTTGTTTTGGGAACAAATACCGCAATTCTTTTAATCAAAGCATTACTCTGAATTATTTTAAAAGCATAAATTAAATCGGTCTTTTCTGGCCGTGAATTTGGGGATGTCACAGTTGGTATCAGAGCATTAGTTTAAGCGAACTAGTAATTTGTAAGGTTTCTAGACTTCAACTTAGAATGCTAAGTAAAGATTGTGAGATGAGTGTCTGTTATATTTAAGACACGAGTACTAGTTTATTTTAGGAAAGATGCCTAAAAAGCTTTTATGTTCTAAATGCTTTATGTTTGCCTTGTATGCTATTATTTGTTCAGATCTATGGTCTGTATGCTATTATTCTAAGCGTTTGATTATGATATTAGAACTAGCATGTAAACGTTTCAGAGTGATATGGATGATTTAAATATCTATTGTGAATGAGGAATTCGGTGTATAGATAAAAAATGGTAAGAACCAGAAGTGGTGTTGGAAACACAAATGAAAACAGGAATCAACTACCAGTGATTGAGCAAGTAGTTGTTGTAGCAGCAACACCTGAGCCAATGACAATGGCTGGGATACAAGCGATGATCCAAATGATGTTGGATCGTCAAATGGAAGAAACTAGACGTCTGCTTCAGCAGAATCATGAAGAACATTCAATACCGATTGAACAGCCCGAGTTGAATGAAGGGCGGTCGGAAGGAGGTAACTTCAGTGGGATTGTTGGTCAAGCCAACCCACCGTTAGTTAGACAAAACAACCAAGAGGGAGAAATTGATGGACTTGGATGCAAGTACAAAGATTTTCTGACTTGCAAACCATTGACCTTCACTGGAAAGGAAGATTTAATCGAAGTTATGGATTGGATCTCAGAAATGGACCTGGCCTTTATGACATGCGGTTGCAAGGGAAAACTACAAACCATATATGCAGTACGTCAGTTCAGGGGTGACGCTGTTCGTTGGTGGAACACTCTGGGGAAGATCCTAAGCCCTAATGAGCCACTACAACTGACTTGGGATGATTTCTTGGTGCAAGTCAAGCGCAAGTTCTGCTCGGCCGAAAATTTGCTAGAGTTGGACAACAAATTTCTGACATTGAAGAAAGATAGCATGTCAGTTGATGAATACACTAATGCCTTCACAGACAAGATGGAGTTTTCTTTGCGCATCGTCCTAGACGAGTTGACAAAAGTTGACCGGTACGCAAAGGGACTCGCATGGGAGTATGCGGTGCCAGTACGTTAGGCACCTACTCTAGAGGCATCTATTTGGGCTGCCAAGTCTGTTGAAGATACGATCACGGGGAGAACCGCCATCAAGGTTGACGTTGGCAAAAAGAGAAAGTTTGAAGGAACTTTAGGTTCCAACATGAAAAGTAAATTTTCGAAGTCTAATTCGAAGAAGTTTGGAGGAGGAGGAAGAGGCGAAACGAAATGGTGTGAAAAGTGCAAGAAAAAGCACTCTGGGAAATGTAGTGAGGAAGTGACTTTCTACAAATGTGGAAAAACTGGCATTATGCAACGAGTATCCATCCAACAAGAGGATGTGATTTGGATGTAACGAAGAAGGGCACATTTTGAAAGACTGTCCGAAAAGAAGGAGGCAGCAAAACCCAACATTCCACCAAAACCGAAGGCGAGAGACTTTTAGATGACACTTGAAGCTGCGAAAGACGAAGATGATGTCACTTCAGGTACCTTTCTCGTAAACGAATTGCTTGCCCAAATTTTGTTTGATTCTGGAGCCAACTACTCTTTTATTTCGCATGCATTTGGTAGAAAACTAGCTTTGTCTGTTGATAGGCTAGATAATACTTTAGTAGTCGAGGTTGCTAGTGGAAAGTTTATACCTGTTAGCCGTCGCATGAAAAACATCTTCATTGATTTGAATGGGAATATGTTCCACGAGGAATTATTGCCTATTGAGCTAAATGGTTTCGACATCGTGCTGGGAATGGATTGGGTTAGTGCCAATGATGCCGAAATATTGTGCCGAAAGAAGATAGTAAGGATAAATCCCCCTGGGAAGGAGTCATTTATGGTGTACTGGGACAAACTCAGAGTGAATTCTGGAATCATCTCCTTGATGAAAGCCAAAAAATGTTTCTCCAAAGGATGTGCATCATATTTGGCATTCATGATTGATGCAAAGAAGGAGAAAAAGGAGATGCAGAGCATTCCTATGGTGTGTGATTATCCGGAAGTATTTCCTGAAGATCTTCCTGGATTACCGTCTGATTGACAAGTAGAATTCCGTATTGACTTGTTTCCAGGAAGCAAGCCCATAGCAAAAGCACCTTACCGACTAGCGCCAACAGAGATGAAGGAGCTTATGACACAACTTCAGGAATTATTGGACAAAGGTTTCATTAGACCTAGTTCATCACCCTAGGGGAGCTCCGGTGTTGTTCGTAAAGAAAAAGGATGGGAGTATGAGAATGTGCATTGATTACAGAGAGCTGAATAAGGCAACGATAAAGAATAGATATCCATTTCCAAGGATTGATGACCTGTTCGATCAACTACAAGGTTCAAGCTATTTTTCCAAGATCGACCTAAGGTCAGGATATCATCAGCTGGAGGTGAGAGAGCAGGATATCGAGAAGACTGCATTCAGAATACGCTATGGAAACTACGAGTTTTTGGTTATGTCGTTTGGACTAACCAATGCTCCAGCAACATTCATGGATTTAATGAACTGGGTTTTTAAACCGTTCCTTGATAAATTTGTGATAGTGTTCATAGATGACATTCTGATTTATTCGAGAGGCCAAGAGGAGCATGGCAGACACTTGCGAGAAGTGTTAGAAGTCTTGAAGAAGGAGAAGCTGTATGCAAAGTTCTCCAAATGTGATTTTTGGATTTGAGAAGTCCATGTTTTGGGTCACATGGTCAACCATGAAGAGATAATGGTTGATCCATCAAAGATTGAAGCTGTGATAAAGTGGGAGCAACCGAAAAGTCCCACGGAGATCCGAAGCTTTCTGGGATTAGCCGGATATTACCGAAGGTTTATCCAAGGCTTTTACTCAACCGCTACTCCATTGACAGCTTTGACCCACAGAGGAGTTACTTATACTTGGAGTGATAAGCACAAAGAAGCATTCAAGTTGCTAAAGAAGAAGCTATGTGAGGCACCGATTCTTTCTTTACCCGACGGAGTTAAAGACTTCAGTGTCTATAGCGATGCGTATGGTGTTGGGTTGGGTTGTGTTTTGACCCAAAGAGAAAAGGTGATCGCGTATGCATCTCGACAGTTGAAAGAGCACGAAAAGAACTACCCCACTCATGATCTGGAGTTGGCAACGGTAGTATTTGCTCTAAAGATATGGAGGAATTACCTCTATGGCATGAAGTGCAAACTTTTCACTTATCATAAGAGTCTTCAATATCTCTTTAATCAGAAGGAATTAAATATGAAGCAACGACGCTGGCTAGAGTTACTCAAGGACTACGACTGTGAGATACTTTACCACCCCGATAAAGCTAATGTTGTCGCTGATGCTCTCAGTCGGAAAGTCAATCTTGAAAGAAAGAGGCTAAGAGCGTTGAGAATAGAAGTTGTCTTGACATTTGTGGATAGTATAAAGAAAGCTCAAGAAGAAGCTTCAGAGAAGAATGAAGAAAAAGAGGAACGTTTGGGCAAAACGTTTGTGTTCGGTATAAGCAGTCACAGACTGAAGGTATTCCAAGATCGGATTTCGGTATCTAAGACAAGAGGAATACGAGATCTTTTGAAGGAAAAAGCTCACAAAACCTTGTACACGATTCATCCTGGTAGCACTGAATGTATAGGGATCTCAAACCCTATTACTGGTGGCCGACGATGAAGCTCAATATTGCAAAGTATGTGGACGAGTGTGTGACATGTGCTAGAGTTAAGGCACAACATCAACAACCATATGGGAGTTTAGAACCTTTACCTGTACCTATGGGTAAATGGGAAGACATTGCTATGAATTTTGTCACTAAACTGCCCAGAACAAAGAACGGTGATGACATGATTTGGGTGGTCGTTGATCGCTTCACTAAGAGTGCGCACTTCATAGCAGCCAATGAGAAATGGTATATGGATAAGCTTGCGAATTGTTACGTGAAGGAAATTTTGAGGCTTCACGGTGTTCCGTTAACGATTGTATTAGATTGTAACAGCCGTTTCACCTCAAGGTTTTGGAAAAGTCTACAAGAGGAATTGGGTACCAAGTTGTGTTTAAGTACAACTTACTATCCACAGAATGATGGTCAGAGCGAACGAACGATACAAACACTTGAAGATATGCTGAGAGCATGTACCATGGAATTCCAAGGTAACTGGGATGAACATTTACCTTTAGTAGAATTTTCCTACAATAATAGTTTCCACTCGAGCATAAAGATGACACCTTATCAAGCTTTGTACGGACAGAAGTGTCGTACGCCGTCTTGTTGGCTTGAGGCTAGGGAAAAACAGTTTATGGGACCCGGGATAGTCCATCAAACTGCTGAAAAGTTGAAAGTAATTAGGGAAAGAATGTTAGCAGCTCAGGATTGTCAAAAGAGATATGCTGACAAGAAAAGACGATCGATGACTTTTGAAGTTGGAGATTCGGTTTTGCTTAAAGTCTCACCATGGAAGGGACTTATAAGATTTGGTAAAAGGTGAAAGTTAAGTCCAAGATTTATTGGACCGTTTAAAGTTTTTTCATAGAATTGGGAACCAAGCTTACAAGCTCGAATTACTTGAAGAGCTGAATGATATTCATAACACTTTCCATGAGTGTTATTTAAGGAAGTTCACGGGAGAAATTCCCGACATAATTCCAATTTCTGAGTTAAGGATTGATGCAAATAAGAGGTTAATTTAAGAACCAGAGGCAATCGTTGACCGTAAGACTAAGAAGTTGCGACGCAAGATGGTGGAATTAGTGCTTGTCCGCTAGAAACATGCGAATGGGCAAAATGTCACCTGGGAAACGGAGAGTGACATGATGAGTCGCTAACGCATTTTCTTGTTGATGTGTGATTCCGGGGATGGAATCATCCTACGGGGGAGAGAATTGTAATGCCCATGTTTCTTGGCTAGACATTAATGATGATGTAACAGTCTAGGTTAACCTTTGTAGCCCGTTTTAAAATAATAAAAATGTATTATTTGAGTATTATGTGTTTTATGCTTAATTGTGTGACTTAAATGAATTAAGAATAAATATGAGCGTTAAAATAAAATGTTAGAAAACCTGATATCTATACGTAAAGAGGTAGTGGTCGTGACGAGGATTCCAGAAATATAAAGAATGTCGAAATCTGAGTTATAACGAAGAAGTTATGACCTGTCGAAGTTTCGCGATAGAACCGGCACGAAACTGCATGACTTAAATAGTGAATTTACAACAGAGCGATATTTAACCTTATTGATCTAAACGAAAGTCATAGAATACGTTAAACCGAGAGTGTGCATAAAAAGAATGTCTAAATCTGACTTCGTATGAGGAAGTTATGATTTTTCTAAGTTTCGACTTAGCAGTATGCAAGCCAAAGTTCGAATATAAGATCGAGTGATTTATAGCCGAAACAATCTAAACTAAAATCGAAGATCTCATCGATAGTAGTTCAACGGTAAAAATACTGACGAAAACGGACGTCAGATGAAGGAGTTATGAATTATTAACGGAGTTTTCCTGTCCCGGCCTACTAAAAATATAATATTAAAAAAAATCAAAATTAGCCGATGGAATCTAAATGAAAGTTGTAGAGCATAATCTCACCTACGCGTGGATATAAAGAACGTCGAAAACGGAGCTCGTATATGAGAGATATGAAATTTTGAATTTCGGAACACAAACTTCGAGGTCTGTCAGACCTCACGACGTGAACAGGGTCTTCACGACGTGAACAGGTGATGGACGTATCCCAGAGCCTGACATATTGATGTCGCGACTACGCAACTGATGACGACCGAGCTCACTACGTGAACTCTTGTGGTTCACGATATGAATAGCGAAATTCATCCCTATAAATAGAAATTGAAGTGCAGCCGATTTTGGTTGCTACTTTTCCATTCTCTCACTCTCTATACCCTCTCTAGCCATCTTGAAACACCCCTGAAGTCTCGGTATCATCCCGACTCCCGAAGAAAGTCCCGAAGGTCCGAAGATCTCGAGAAAAAAAGAATTTTCAAGCCAAAGCTCTGCCCGCGCGAAGCCCGATATTTGGAAGATATCCCAATTTCATCGAAGAATATTATGTTAAGAGCCGTAGTGTTGTCCGATCATCGTCTTATCAAGTGAGTGTATATTCATTTTCTTCTAACACATAGATACGAAGTATTCCCTATAAAATACGTGCTACGTGTTTATATATTATTTGTTTATTTGAAATAAGTGTTGAATGAATGTTTTATACACGTTTTATGTTGTATATGTATTTTTATCTACAATTATGTTGGGTGAAACATGGGTTCCTACACCTAACTTATCTTTTAAATGATTTTATTGGGGGGGGGGTGTGGGGGATACAAGTAGAAAACATTATAGTTATTGTATCAATCACATGTGATTAATAACTATCAAACAAGTGGATTTCTTATACTGCAAACTGTGTTATCAAACAAGTGGATTTATTATACTTCAAACTGTGTCAACAAAAAAACTATTTCAAAACATTTTATAAACTAACATCAAGTCTTCTATAAGCATTCAAATGGTTAAAACTCTTTTATATGCTAAACTCTTTTAAACTTATATATATTGTCAAAATCATGTCTATATAGATATAGTCATATAAATAAGGTTGAAAGGGCTTAGGACTGATAACTCACTTTATTTCATGTTCCTTGTTTGGTTGTGGACTTAGGGCATCGGTTGTTTGTCAGAGTGTCGTTTGAATCTTAGTTATATATTATGTATATATGTATAGATATAAAAGTTCTTACATCAGTTCAACACCTTTGGGTAGCAAATGTGTATAAACATACTTAGTCTTTCAAACAACATTACTAGTAAACTATAATAGGTATAGTTTAGAGGAATACTACTCACTAATTCTAGTACAATGAAACATACAAGAGTCAGTTCATACATGAGTCAGTTCAAATATACTATACAAAGAGAACATACAATACACTAGAACAGATAGAACATACTATAAGGAGAAACAGGGAGGAACATACTATACAAAGAGAACATACAATACACTAGAACAGATAGAACATACTATACAAATACAAGAATACTATAACATTAATGTGAGCCACTACATGGCATGGCAACATATTGTTGTGTCACATTTTGTAACCATTGTCTCCTGGAGGGAGAGCGTGAATTTGTGTATATATCTACACGAGATTGACCATCCTACACCTTGATGCTAGCTATAGTGGGACCTGCAGGTGTACGGGTGACGAATGTCATACCATTTCGACATCTTTGATCGTCGTGTTTAGCAGTTAATCAAGTATGGTTATAATGTCATCACATTTTACATTAATTAAACAACTGGTTTAAGGTAGTTAGTACAATGGTAGTTACTATATATAATACTGCAGTACTTCTTTATTTTCCCATTACATTCACATTGTGATCTTCTCACATAAACGGTAATGTAAACTATATTTTTGGTAATGATAGTCATACTTGGGAAACACACTCACTTTTACAAAAGAACAAACGTTCAGAACAGCCGGGTCTTGGTTGAAGACTACTTTTCATTATAAGTAGAAAATATAGGATTTTCTAGGAGATACAAACATTTACATCAAAAAACATACAAACATTTACATCAAACATTTTACGAACACTTTCATCAAACTTATACAAACATTGACACTAAAATACTTATGAACTCACCAGATTAACTGCTGATATACTCTTTCAAAATAACTTGTATTCGCAGGTCACCAGTAGAGAGGTACTCTGGACTAGGTTTTGAGAAGACGGAGCACATTCGAGACTCGTCTTTTATTTTGATTCATATTTTGGTGTCTTTCAAACTATACATAGAACACACTTGTATTAAATTATATTATTAATGCAATGGATGATGTTGTTGCTTGTTTACTATTGTGCATTGTTATAATACTGTACATGACGTCGTCCGCCCCCGAACGTTTCCGCCGTTCTGGTTTGGGGGTGTGACAGATTGGTAACAGAGCTTTGTTTATAGTGAATTGAGTATATCAACCCATAAAAGATATACAACTATAAACACATCGGGATTAAAAAATACTCTAACCAAGCGTCTATACTTTTAGATAATAAAATATTTAACCAAAGTATACATACCTGCATTCATACTAAAATCAGTGTCATACTAGGACAGAACAAAAGTATTGCGGTTGTTGGACATCATAAGTAGGCTTGGGGACATATAATCAGATCCGGGAGTAATATAGCATGATCAACTATATCTTTCCAAGAAGTGATTAGCATGTGCCTAGGAATGGTTGTGGTGTTGCAGCAAGTTTAATAACTTACCAACACTACTACAATGAAAAATTTAGAGCATAACATAAACTTAAAATACTATAGGAGTATTTTGTGTTACTATAATTACTTATTTGAGAACTAAAAGGTCTTTATTAGTAGATCAATAATTTCTAAGTAGATACGCTAAGGTTATATGTGACTAGGGTGTCATAGACTTAGAATCTATGATCTTTGCTTTACTTCCTATTCCTTGTTTGTTTGTGGGCTTAGAGTTAGGGTCACTTACTTGAAGGTCTATCCTGTTTTGGTTACATATGACTGGTATGCACTACATAAGTATTGAAGTAACCGGTAAGAATCATCCTATAATTATCTTAAGTATTACGTCTATTAACTATCTCTTTTATCCATATTCTCGCGTAGATAACATGGCTGGATTCAATCTCCCCGGTGACCCGTACTTTCCCAACCAAGGAAATGATGGATGGCTCGATGCAGAGCCAAAAAAGAATCATGCAATTCCTTTGGATGATGACTTCGCAGAAAACTTCCCGGAGGATTCTGACTCCAAGACAGAAGTTAATGATCTAACCTTAGTGGCTCCAATCCCAAATCCTAACCCTTGTCTTACTTTTGAAGGCACGACACCTCTATGGGCTGAGAACTTGGGTTGGTGGAGCCGTGAGCATGGTCAAACCTTACCCTACAACGGCGACCGAAGCTTCTACAACATAAGCGAGGGAGGATCTGCAGACAAAATTCTTGCCATCTTGGTTCACCGTGTGGCTCGCAATGTTGAGCTTGGGTGGACAACCATTCAACAAACTGTGGAGGTGGATGCGGATACGATTGCCAATACGCATCGTATTGACAATCTGGAAGCTGCTCATAGGAGAGCTATGAGAGAAAATGAGGCTTTGCAACAAGAGCTAGCTGCAACCTGAGCTGAAGTCATAGAAGTTTGAGCACGCCAGATAGCAAATGAACGAGACCTCCTTAATGGGGAGCGTAAGCTGGCTAGTTTGAGGGCTCACCCAAGGGGTGCCCGTCGCCGGTAGGGGATGCTCTACTCGTCCTTTCTTTTGGTTTAAGGAATAGCCTTCTTATCTATGCTCTAAGTAGCACTTTTCCCTATAAATATTCTTGTACTGCAAGTACTGTTGCTAGGTCTCTATGCTATCAAAATTCTCTTATTATGGTTTGATGTAAGACCTACTCCTATGTCATTTTCCCGAACTTGTTACATCATTAATGCCAATATTATTGACATACATCTAACCTTTTGGGAAATCTTTATCCAAGTGCTTTCATGCTCCTACTGTTAGATCTCTATTTCAATCATACTCTCATCTGTTTTGTTGGGCTATGGTGATTTAGTCCATGGACCACTCTCATTATACTCACAATTGATTCTTACTATCATCTTCATCTTTGTAAACTTTTAGTTGAAAGATGCCTCCACACCGATCCCCGAGATTTAGTCCTCCGATAACTCTAACTCAACCACCACCACCTTTTCCACAATACAATCCAGCGACTATCCAAGCTGCAGTGGCTGCGACTGTTTCGGCAGCCTTAGCTCAATTCAATGCTAGTGGTACTAGCAGGAGTGGAACAACTGTGCATTCCAATCAAGGTGATGCTCCAGTGCGCTCTAGCGAGTGCTCGTATAAGGACTTCACCAACTGCAAGCCCAGGTCCTTTAACGGGACTTGTGGAATCATTGCCCTCTCGCAATGGTTCCAGAAAACGGAGTCGATCTTCGAGATCTGCTCCTGTCCGGAAGGGAGAAAAGTTAAATTTGCTGCCTGCACCTTCGCGGACAGAGCCCTAACATGGTGGAATAGTCATGTCAAGTCACTAAACCTGATAGTGGCTAATGTTATGGGTTGGGAAGCTCTGAAGGAACTCATGATTGAAGAGTATTGCCCGAGGGGCGAGGTTCAGAAACTTGAACAGGAACTCTGGAGCCTAACTATGAAGGGCTCCGACATAGTCGCCTACACTGCCAAATTCAACGATCTGGTGGCACTATGTCCGGGAATGGTCCCTGCTGAGGGAAAGAAAGTTGAGAGGTATATATGGGGGTTGGTGCCTCCATTTCAGGGGAATGTCTTAGCTTCAAACCCCACTACCTTCGATAGTGCCAAACAATTGGCACAACGACTCATTGATCATGGAGTCCGCACCCTAACAATAACAACCCTGGCCATCCCAGAACCATCCAAGGTCACTGAAAACAAGCGGATGTTTTGGGATAACAAGAAGGAAAAAGCGGCGCAGAACTATGCCAAAAAGCAGCAGGTCGTGGCTGTTCATGCTGCGATAACACCTACTGCTACTGCGCCAATAAATCAGTATGCTGGAAGCTTGCCCAAGTGCAACAAATGTAGCTTCCACCACAATGGACCCTCCCGGGAAATGCATTGCGCTAACTGTAACAGGAAGGGGCACACTGTCCGTTTCTGTAAGTCTTCGACTAGGCCAATCAACCAAGTCCCCGACGTTGGTGTGGGCCAGGCTTGGTACGGATGTGGCGAGGTGGGTCATTACAAGAGGAACTGCCCGAAGGCAGGGAACGCTGGCGGAATGGGAAGGGTTTTGGCTATAGGCCATGAGGAAGCAGTAGCCGACCCTATAGTGGTCACTGGTACATTTCTCCTCGATAACTCTTATGCATGAATACTATTTGATAGTGGAGCAAAGAGGAGTTTTGTGAACCAGAAATTTGCTCACATACTTAAACAAAAACCATGTGCACTTAAAGAACTATTCACTGTAGAAATGGCTAACAGAAAGACTGAGAGCACTAGCTGCATATACATAGGTTGTACCCTAACTCAAGATAGCCATTCATTTCCAATCGACCTCATGCCGGTCTCAATTAAAAGTTTCGACATCATTATCGGCATGGATTGGTTGAGTCTTCATCGTTCTGACATCATGTGCTATGAGAAGGCCGTTCGCCTTATTCTACCGTCTAACGAAACTCTAGTTATCTATGGCGACAAACCCGACACGAACCTTCATATCATCTCGAGTATACAAGCCCATAAGTACTTACGAAAGGAATGTCATGCATTCCTTGCTCATGTTGTTGATACGAGCCAAGAGAATAAAGACATAAAGAACATTCCAGAAGTACGCAACTTTCCCGACATCTTTCCAGAAGAACTACTAGGATTACCACCATAGCGTCAAGTCGAGTTCAGGATCGACTTAGTTCAAGGGGCTACCCCAGTAGCTAAATCGCCCCATCGTCTGGCACCAGCTGAGATGCAGGAGCTATCCAGTCAACTTAACGAACTGCTCAGCAAGGGCTTTATTAGACCAAGCTTCTCTCCCTGGGGAGCACCGGTCTTGTTCGTCAAGAAGAAAGATGGATCGTTTCGTATGTGCATCGACTATAGAGAACTGAAGAAATTTACAGTCAAAAATAGTTACCCTCTACCTCACATAGACGATTTGTTTGACCAACTGCAAGGGGCGAATTACTTTTCAAAGATAGATCTAAGATCCGGGTATCACCAGTTACGAGTGTTAGAGGAGGATGTTCCCAAGACAGCCTTCCGAACTTGTTATGAACACTATGAGTTTCTAGTGATGCCATTCAAATTGACCAATGCACCCACAATATTCATGGACTTAATGAATAGGGTGTGCCGTCCTTACTTGGATAAGTTCATTATTGTATTTATCGATTACATACTTATCTACTCTCGTACTACGGAGTAGCATAGTCAACATCTACGACAGATCTTAGAAACACTACGGTTAGAGAAGCTCTACGCGAAGTTCTCTAAATGCGAATTTTGGATTCGAAGCGTCAAATTCTTGGGTCACGTGGTTAGCGAAGAGGGAATTCACGTGGACCCTTCCAAAATAAAGGCCATTGAGAACTGGTCAGCCCCGAAGACGCCTACAAAAATTCGTCAATTTCTAGGCCTCGATGCCTACTATCGCAGGTTCATTCAAAACTTCTGTAGGATCGGGAAACCCCTTACTACATTGACCCAGAAAGGCGTGGCCTTTGACTAGGAAGAGAAACAAGAGAAGGCATTTCAAAGGCTGAAGCGAGCCTTATGCAGCGCACCGATACTATCCCTCCATGAAGGGATAGAAGACTTCGTGGTTTATTACGATGCATCCAAACAAGGGCTTGGTTGTGTTCTTATGCAAAGAGGTAAGGTCATCGCCTATGCCTCAAGACAGCTAAAGACATACGAGGTCAACTACACCACACATGATCTTGAGTTAGGAGCAGTGGTATTTGCTCCGAAGATCTGGAGACACTACTTGTATGGTACAAAAAGCACTATCTTTACAGACCACAAAAGCGTTCAATATATATTCGACCAGAAGGAGCTCAATATGAGACAAAGGCGGTGGGTCGAGCTACTCAATGAATACGAATGCGAAATTCGTTATCATCCCGGTAAAGCCAACATAGTAGTTGACTCCTTAAGCCGGAAAGAATACTCTGGTCGTAGAGTCAAATCATTGACTATGACTATCCATTCGCATCTATCCACACAAATTAAGGAGGTTCAGCTAGAAGCCTTGAAACCTGAAAATGTGGCGGGTGAATCCCTGAGAGGGATGGATAAAAACTTGGAAGTCAAGGGTGGCAGAGCCTTATATCTCATGGATCAGATCTGGACACCGAGGCACAATGGTTTCAGAGACTTGGTCATGACCGAAGCGCACAACACTCGGTATTCTGTCCACCTAGGTTCAGATAAGATGTATCTGGATCTCAAAAAGTTATACTGGTGGCCTAACATGAAAGCAGAGATTGCTACCTTCGTGAGTAAGTGTCTTACTTGCGCCAAGGTTAAGGTCGAATACCAGAAACCCTCAGGTTTACTACAACAACCGGAGATACCGGAATGGAAGTGGGAGCGGATCACAATGGACTTCATAACCAAGTTTCCCAAGACAATGGGTGGGCTCAATACCATTTGGGTGATCGTAGACAGGTTAAAAAAGTCTATATACTTCCTTCCTACCAAAGAAACCGACAAGATGGAGAAACTCACGAGAACCAACATTAGGGAGGTCGTATGACTACATGGTGTTCCCATATCCATTATCTCTAATAGAGATAGTAGATTCACTTCAAGGTTCTGGCAGTCGCTATAAGGTTCCCTAGGAACTAGGTTGGACATGAGTACAACCTACCATCCGCAAACCGACGGAAAAAGTGAGAGGACTATTCAAACCTTGAAAGATATGTTGCGAGCATGTGTGATAGACTTTAGGAAGGCATGGGATACCCATTTACCCCTTGTCGAGTTCTTCTACAATAACAATTATCACACGAGCATAAAGGCTGCTCTATTTGAAGTCCTTTATGGCCGAAAGTGTAGATCCCCTCTATGTTGGGCTGAGGTGGGTGACACACAGTTAGCTAAATGACGAGTTCCTGACATCACTCTCACAGGTCCGAAGATCATACGGGAAACGACAGAGAAGATCATTCAGATTCGTGAATGATTGAAAGCCTCTAGAGACCGATAGAAAAGCTACGCAGACAAGAGAAGGAAACCTTTGGAATTTCAGGTTGGTGACCGAGTTCATTTAAAGGTCTCCCCCTGGAAGGGCTTGATACATTTCAGAAAGCATGAAAATCTAAATCCAAGATACGTAGGGACTTTCGAGATTATCGCTAGAATCGGCCCTGTAGCTTACAAACTCAAACTACCTCGTGAACTTAGTAACGTACACCATACTTTCCATGTTTCGAACTTGAAAAAGTGTATGTCCTACGAGACTCTTGTAATCCCACTCGACGAAATCGAGATCAACGAGAACCTCAACTTCGTGGAATAACCAGTAGAGATCATGGACCGAGAGGTCAATCAAACGAGGTAGAGCCGTATCCTGATAGTGAAGGTTCGCTGGAATGCTAAGCGGGGACCAGAATTCACTTGGGAGCGTGAGGATCAAATGAAACCGAAATATCCACATCTTTTTACATAGTTATTTGTAATTGCTTAAACTCTAATTTCGGGACGAAATTCTCTCTAACGGGGGGATGATGTGACAACCCGAAATTTCTATCTTGTACAACCATTCAATTCAATCATAGTCAGACTTGTTTCTGCTATCTTTTAGCATTGTTTAGGGTCTATTTGATTGTTCTAAGCCTAGTATATTCAAGGATTGGGTGTTAGGAAGTATCTGCTGAGTTCATTGTGCAACATTCATGTCGGAAAACTCCATCATGTGGAGTTTATGGCCGTAAACTAGAGTTCACGGCCGTAAACTCTTGCGTGGCAGTGAACTAGCCCCTTAAGTATGATATTCCTTCATTTTTCATCATTTCTCACACTTCAAAGTCAAGAACACTCATTTCTCTCTCAAGTATCATCAAGAACACTTCCATTTCTTGACAAATTTCTAAGTGTTTCTTCCATTTATTAGTTGATACCTTTCTTAATCTAGTAAAATCCTATGATTTCATCCGTGAAATCATCTATTTTTTGGTTAGATCTTCAAGAACACCAAGAACACACACTAGTTCTTTGTGGCGTGAACACCCCTTCAAGCTTCAAAAACGTAAGTATCCTTTCCATATACTAGTTATCTATTAGAAGCTCTTGAAATAAACCCTTGAAACAACCATTTTAGCAAGAACATCAAGAGTTTACGGCTGTAAACCCTAGTATGGACATAAAACCTTCTTGATTTATGTCATGACCGTGAACCCTTTCAAGTCTTGGTCATAAACCCTAGCTACTTCATGTGTTGGCCGTAAACTCATTGGCCGTGAACACATCTTGGCTATAAACACACTCTTGTGTGGCTGTGAATACCTTTTGTTCAATCATATGTGATTGTAACACTTCATTCCAAGTGTTTCCTAGTCCCTAAGGTGGTTCCCTAACATGATTAATTGTTATATACACTAATTATATACATATATGTGTCATTATATGCTTAATAGGATCCGTTTGTGCTCGAGACTTCACTTGACACTTAGCATCCTATATTGATCTTACATTCGAATCACTCACTAAAGGTGAGTTCATACCCCTAACTTATCTTTTAAATGATTTTAAATGCTTTTATGGGGGGGGGGGGATACAAGTAGAAAACATTATAGTTATTGTATCAATCACATGTGATTAATAACTATCAAACAAGTGGATTTCGTATACTTCAAACTATGTTATCAAACAAGTGGATTTCTTATACTTCAAACTGTGTCATCAAAAAAACTATTTCAAAACATTTTATAAACTGACATCAAGTCTTCTATAATCATTCAAATGGTTAAAACTCTTTTATATGCTAAACTCTTTACCAAAATCTTTTAAACTTATATATATTGTTAAAATCATGTCTATATAGATATAGTTATATAAATAAGGTTGAAAGGGATTAGGACTGATAACTCACTTTCTTTTCTGTTCCTTGTTTGGTTGTGGACTTAGGGTATCGATTGTTTGTCTGAGTGTCGTTTAAATCTTAGTTATATATATTATGTATATGTGTATAGATATAAAAGTTCTTACATCAGTTCAACACCTTTGGGTAGCAAAGGTGTATAAACATACTTAGTCATTCAAACAACATTACTAGTAAACTATAATAGGTATAGTTTAGAGGACTACTACTCACTATTTCTAGTACAATGAAACATACAAGAGTCATTTCAAACATAATATACAAAGAGAACATACAATACACTAAACATACTATACAAAGAGAACATACAATACACTAGAACAGATAGAACATACTATAATGAGAAACAGGGAGGAACATACTATACAAAGAGAACATACAATACACTAGAATAGATATAACATACTATACAAATACAAGAGTACTATAACTTCAATGTAAGCCACTACATGACATGGTAAATTGTTGTGTCACGTTTTGTAACCAGTCTCCTAGAGGGAGAGCGTGAATTTGTGTATAGATCTATACGGGATTGGCCATCCTACACCTTGCTGCTAGCTACAGTGGGACCTGCAGGTCTACGGGTGACGCTGTCATACCATTTCGATGTCTTTGATCATCGTGTTTTACCAGTCAATCAAGTATGGTTATAATCTCATCACATTTTACCGTAATTAAACAATTGGTTTAAGGTAGTTAGTACAACGGTAGTCACTATATATAATACTACAATACTTCTTTATTTTCCCATTACATTCACATTGTGATCTTCTCACATAAACGGTAATGTAAACTATATTTTTGGTAATGATAGTCATACTTGGGAAAAACACCCACTTTTACAAAAGAACAAACGTTTAAAATAGTCGGGTCTTGGTAGAAGACTAATTTTTATTATAAGTAGAAAATATAGGATTTTCTAGGAGATACACACATTTACATCAAACAACATACAAACATTTACAAACACTTTCATCAAACTTATACAAACATTGACACTAAAATACTTATGAACTCATCAGCTTAAATGTTGATCTACTCTTTCAAAATAACTTGTATTCTCAGGTCACCACTAGACAGGTACTCTGGACTAGGTTTTAAGAAGATGGAGCACATTCGAGACTCATATTTTATTTTGATTCATATTTTGGTGTCTTTCAAACTATACACAGAACACACTTGTATTAAATTACTAGGCGAATCCCCGCGCGTTGCGCATAAACGCCTATATAGTTGAAATCTTTATAAATATGTGTTTTTTAAGTATAACAATAATGTTGTTATTAAATTTGATATAATAATCCGTATACTAAATTGATATAATATATTGATTATTTTAATTATATGATAAAATATATACATCTATTACAACTGTATAATCTCAACCGTTTGAATGACTTCTACCCGCGAGTTACTCATGAATAAAATTAAACATAATATATGTCTGAATGTTATTTATAGTTTTTGTTATTGTTAATTAAGTTTTTAAAATTTATTTTCTTAACGTTTTAATTTCTATCAGTATAATTATTTAAAACATCTAACATTGTTTTTGATTTTAAAGGTAACAATATAATTATTTATATAGAGTTAGTTTTAACTATTGTTATTGTAAGTTATTTTAAGCTAATTATTTGAAACTTTTAACGATTATACAAATATCTTTAGGAAATATTTTAGTTAAATTGATATTATAATTTAGTTTTTGCATCTAACACTACAATTTATCACTTTTAACTATTTATAAAATATCCATTGGGTTTTTTAAGTGAAACTGAAATTTATATTTAAATTGACACTGTAATTTTATATTTAAATTAACAGTTTAAGTATTTTGTCCAACCTGTTCCAAAGTTGTAGCTTTAAATTGATAATGGTTTACATACAACAACATATTAAACCTAATAAATTAAGTATAATATGTTAAGAGTTAAAGACATAACTTTATAAGTATAAGTAAATATATAATTTTAATATTGAAATTTAGTTTATTTATGATTACCCTTTAGGTTTGATATTTATTTAACCTTATTAACCAAATTATTATCATTAGTAGAAAGATATTACAATTTATCACTTTTAACTATTTACAAAATATTATTTGGGTTGTTTAAGTTAAACTAAAATTTATATTTAAGTTGGTCCAGTAATGTTATATTTAAGTTTATAATTAAAATATTTTATACAAATTGTACAAAAGTTGTAGCTTAAAAATGATAATGATTTACATACCAAAATATATTAAAACTAATACATTAAGTATAATATGTAAAAAGCTAAAAAAACATAACTTTATAAGTAGAAGTAAAGATATTCTTTTAATATTGAAATTTAGTTTATATATGATTACACTTTAGGTTTGATATTTATTTAATATTATTAACTAACTTATAATCATTATTAGAAATAAAATTGACAAGTCATGGGAGTTTCAAATGAATGTGGTGAAAAAAAATGAATGAGAGTTTCAAATGAATGTGATGAAAGAAAAAATGTTTCCTTTATAATATAGTATGATTATTAATGCAATGGATGATGTTGTTGCTTGTTTACTATTGTGCATTGCTATGATACTATACATGACGTCCTATGCCCCCGAACGTTTCCGCCGTTCTGGTTTGGGGGTGTGACAGATTGGTGTTAGAGCTTTGTATATAGTGAATTAAGTATATCAACCCATAAAAGATATACAACTATAAACACATCGTTTATTTATATTTATTTACACTTATTTACGTTCATTATGTTATTTACGTTTAAGTTACGTTTATTTATGTTTATATTACATTATTTACGTTATTTAAAGCCTCGTTTAAGCTTATGTATTTATTTATGTCATTTTTTTTATTTATCGAAGATTATATTATATTTTTATATATACTTTATGATATATATATATATATATATATATATATATATATATATATATATATATATATATATATATATATATATAACATAAAAATGTCGTATTAAGAATATATACACGTGATAATCACATAAAATTGGTATATATATATATATATATATATATATATATATATATATATATATATATATATATATATATATATATATATATATATAGGGTTGAGATCGGTTGAGAACTCGTAGTTTTCCGAAATCCTAAGAACTAAAGGCGGAGCGTTGGATCAAAATCAAATCATTAAAGACACGATCGTCATCATACCAATCCCACTTAATTTTTTCTATTATTGGAAATATTAATGAAAACCTCTCAAATTAACATTATAAAACAAAATTTTGGATTTTCTTTTAAAAAAATAATTTTATTCTTTTTTTAAACTGCAATTTTTTTTTTTATCTTTTTAGGAAAGCATAAATTTTTAAAAATTTTTTTTTTTTTTTAAAACTGCAATTTAAAAAAAAAACTGCAAATTTTTTAATAAAACGGTAATTAAAAAAAAAGAACTATAATTTTTCAAAAAAATTGCATTTTTTTCTGAAATACTTCAATTTTTTTCAAAAAAAGTGAAGCTTTTTCAAAAAAACTGCAAATTTTTTTTTAAAAAAACTGTAATTTTTTTAATAAAGCTTCATTTTTTTAAAATATAAATTTTTAAAAATCAGTAAATTTATATAAAAAAAACTAGAGTATTTTAAAAAAACTCTAAGTTTTTTAACAAAAAAAATCATCATTTTTGGTGCATATATTCGTATTTTTTCAAATGAATATGTGTAGATTTCTTATAATATAATATTTGTAAGTAAATCATAAAAACTCTCATTTTTATTAATCAATCTATAAACATAATACTACAAGTATTTTATTCGATACAAAATAAAATATAAAAATTAAAAAATGCTACGAAGATTCACAATGTTATCATTTCGTCATATCAAGATTTTTCATATTTTCTTCAATTTATCACTTTTCACCTCTTCAATATTTTTCCACAAAATTTTCAAAATCTACAAGAAAATTTAAAAAAAATTGATTAATGGAAGAACACTCACAAAAATGCACATGCATATATTATTAAGATTTACATGTGATTCATATGGGAATTACATGTGATTTACATGTGAATCACATGTAATTCATATGTGAGTTACATGTTATTTACATGTGAATCACATGTAATTCTTATGTGATTCACTTATGATCTACATGTGAATCACATGTAATTCATATGTGAATCTCTTGTGATTCATATGTAACTCATATGGGATTTACTTGTGATTTACATGTGAGTTACATGTGATTTTATATGTGAATTACATGTGATTCATATGTGAATCACTTGTGATTTATATGTGATTCACTTATGATTTATATGTGAATCACTTGTAATTCAAATGTGAATCACTTGTGATTAACATGTGAATCTTTTGTGATTTACTTGTGATTCACATGTGAATCACTTGTGATTTACATGTGAATCACATGTAATCATATGTGATTCATTATGATTTACATGTGAATTACATATGATTCATATGTGATTTGCTTGCAATTTACATGTTAATCACATGTAAGGCATATGTGAATTACATGTGATTACTATGTTAATTCAATTCATTGACCATACATACCCTTTCTATAAGCCTTTGGCCTAAATCAAACATCAATTGAGCTCTTTTCCTCCTCTCTACTTGTTCTTTAGCAACCTATCAAGATAACAAGAAATCGTGTGTTATTGGAACACAATAACCAATATAGTAAGACACAAACCAACTTATTTGAAAATCGTTAGAAACCTTTCAACTTTCAAACTTGGCTGCAAAACTGTCAATGTTTTAGACTACAATTAAATCCAAATATAAGCAGAATGTGCAAATACCCATTTGGATCACCAAAGACTTTTTTCTTTCATATTATTGGTGATCCTATATATAGTAAAGTAATCAATAAAGCTCTATTATTGTGTTGAAAAGTTTAGGCAAGTAAAAATAACTAGGTTTTGATTTCTAAGCATGAATGAAGTTGAATTTTTGCTCAAAAGGCATTTATGAACTTGTTACTTGTTAGATTGTCTCTAACACCCGTCTATACCACATAAACACTAATTTTATAACTATTAACTTGGATTTCATGGTTTGGGATCAGAAACAGGTCAAAATTTAAACATAATGAAATTCAATTTCTCTGCTTTTGAACAAATAAAGTTAACACTGAAACAATAAACACAAATAATGAACACAGACAAAACAAGAACAACTATTGGATCAAATAGTACCTAATGATCATAGAGTAAGAGATGTGTAAAAATATAAAAAATGACAAAATTTGGCATACAACTAGATAGAATATTACCTGGTTTATTCCTTTGATCATCCATACACCATGAGTACACAATAGAGTAAGGAGCTTTTCAAACTGTATAAAGAAAGAACCAATATGCAACTTAAACTAATATTTCAAAAGCGACTTTATAAAGAAAAGACCTAACCAGAGAAAAATGCTAGAATGTCCTCAAATTTACTATCAAAATTAAAAATTTCCTAAATCCTTTTCAGTGAAAGTAGTCAGACCATGCGGTGGAAGGACTAGATAGAAAATCAAGTCAACTTCTTATAAACACTACGTATGTCTCCCAAAGAGATTTGAACTCATGACTTCTACATATGTCTCTCATGACTTCTTATTTGAGAAAGTCAGCTCTTATCGTTAGTCATTTTTGAACTTTCTATTTGTCTTATATTCGAGATATATATCATATACAATAACTACAAAAAAACTACTAGTATTTGACAAAAGCTTCTCAATTGCACTGCAGATAGTGAACAACCAAAAGCACAACAAATCATCTTTATAAAGTACATTGAACAGTCAAAAAATATCTTTACATATCTTTAATTACAGTCTAACGACATACATAAATACAAACATGAAGAATAAAAATCTTACAAAAGTTTACCCTACCAGTAAAAAGAGGGAAGGGAAGGTGCCAGAAATCCATACAACCTGCTTGCACTTGATTTCTACCTGTAATATACAAAACAAACAACCCGTTTCAATCCTTTTCTTCCATAGGCAAAGCAACAATCAAATCCAATCAAAACTTGCATTCATATATTGAATGATCAAAAGTAATTTGGTATTATTATGTATATTTGAAGCTGAGGCACACCATTATTTACCTCTTTTCACCACAGGTATAATACTCCTGGGGCTCATCGGAGTAACTTCCAGAGTCATCACCCTGTCGATTCAGATCTGAGAAAGTTTGTATGCGTCCAGTAGACCGACTACCTGATGGATTCTTATCCGTAGCGGTGTTCCTAGATCGTAGATTGTAAGGATTTTGTAAACCAATAGCACGAGGTAGGGAGGCTGATCAGGAGCGAGACAGAGAAGACATGGGAGTCTCTTCTATGGCGGTAGCGGTTTCGAAGAAGGTGGAGACGACAGAATCGAGATCGAAGTTGTGCGATTCGAGGAAGAAGGATGCTTCTTCTTTGGTAGCAGAAGTTATCTCTGAGAATGCTACAATCATTTGGTGAGCGTCTCCGCTGATGTTGGTTGCCGGTGTGTCTTCCATTCTTGGTTTCTTGTGTGAGAGTTAATGTATCAGTCTTACCGGGTATATATCACAACACCAAATTTTCGTTTTGTTCACCTCCTTCTACAGATTTGACCGGAAACAGGGGATATCGATGGAGACGGAAGGAAGACGATGAAGAAGGTTATCAATCGATGTGCTGGCGATTACTGGAGGTGGCCATGGATTTCAGACGGTGGCATTGGATTTCATCAAAGATTCAACGATGAACATGTGAGAGAAAGAGGTGATCGAACGATTAGAGAGAGAAAGTCTGAATTTGGGGGAAATATCAAGTTGATGATTTTTAGTATCAATTTTTTTATACACAGATTACCTTCATGATTATTCTTAATAAAAACCTAATTTACCACTAATTTTACTAATATTTACAAAGTATGCCACTGATCATCTAATCCATCCAAACAATTGATCCAACGATACACTTTTAGTTCTCAGGTTCTCAGGAATATATAAGTTCTCAAATGATCCTTCCTTTCTCTCTCTCTCTCTCTCTCTCTCTATATATATATATATATATATATATATATATATATATATATATATATATATATATATATATATATTATAACGCCCGCAAATCCGGGCTAATCAATTTAGAGACAATAAGCATCAAAAATGTGTTTTTGATGAAAGAATATTTAGAAGCATTAATCCTAACCAGGTTGTAGTATATGTTACAAGGGTTCAGTACATATAAAGAACGCCGAAATCCGAGTTATAATGAAGAAGTTATGACCAGTCGAAGTTTTTCGGCAAAATCGACACGACACAGGGAGACGTAAATAGTGAATTTACAATAGAGGGCTTTTTAGCCTTAGTAATCTAAACAAAAGTCGTAAAATATGTTAACTGAGAGCGTCCATAAAAAGAACGCCCAAATCTGACTTCGTATGAGGAAGTTATGAATTTTCTAACATTTGGCATAGAAGTGCACGACCCGAAACTCGAATTTTAGTTCGAGCGGTTTTTGGCCTACGCGACCTAAATGAGAGTTGAAGATCTCATTAAAAGGAACTCAACGGTAAAAAGACAGATGAAAACAGAGTCCGTATATAGAAGTTATGAATTTTACACGGACATTTAACAGTATAATCTCCTCCTACTATTAAATTTAGGATCGGTCGAGAATTAGCCGATGGAGTCTAAATGAAAGTTTTAGATCTTATTTTTACCTACACGCGGATATAAAAAATGTCGAGAGTAGAGCTCGTATGTTAAAGATATGGATGAAACTTGGTCCTTACTCTTCGAGTGCGATAAATTCAATATAGTTTTGTAAATCTGAGGTAGAATGAGAATTAGCTGACGGCGTCAAAATGAAAGTTGTAGTACTCGTAAATACCAACGTGTGGATATAACGAACGTAAAAAATGGAGTTCGTGAATGAGTTACAAATTATAATATCATATTTATGTATTAAAATAAAGTATAAATTATAAATACGTACACAAATATATATAAATGTATATATCAATAGAAAGGTATCAACAATGCGGTTATTATAAGACTAGTGTTAAGTACTTTCGACATTAGTTTAGTACAAATATCGTTAAATATATTTAAAATAGTATTATGAAGGGGTGTTTAGTCGTTTATATAACTATAAGGTCATTAAGTAATTATGGAGAGTAGTTTTTGTAAATTCAATTACTATAAATAAGAGGCTTGGCCTCTTATATTTCTTGCACCATTCTCTTGATTCAAGAGTCTTTATCTTCTTATCCCCCGAGCATTTCGGTCCCTCTTGATTCAAATTCTCTTTTTGTAGTTTTAGTATAGTAAGGTGAGCGCTGAAGCGCTGCACGAATCTTTCTTAGAAAGATTCAGCGACGAAGTTCTGCCCCTGCAGAGCCTGACTCCTAGCTAAAATCCCCTTGTAAGTAAGTTATGCTTACCCTATTTTAATATAGCTTATATTTAAAGTTAATATTGTTATTATAAACTTATAATAAATATTTGAGCTATTATTATATAAGTGTTGTTATAATATCTTTTTAACTACTCACGGTACGGAGAATCTGGTTTAAAGGGCCGCATATGGTTGTTAGATTTCAGAAGTGCTATATGCCAAAATGGTCCTGTCCTCCGGTGTTTTATGTATGACCCTTGTCTGAACATAGTGGTTGGAAAGTATTATTTAAACGCTTATATAATAATAATAATAATAATAATAATAATAATAATAATAATAATAACTAGTCACAATAAATATTAGACTAAAATCTAGTGTTAATAACACTAGGTTTCATCGAAGAAAATTATTTTAAAGTAAACGAAGCGTTCTCCGAGTACCGAGTCACCACCTTATCAAGTGAGTGCATGGTCTCTTTCATCTTACACATAGATATAAAATATTTATTACGTGATATGTGTGCATATTATCTAAATACTTGCTGTCTATGATGGATGAATGATTTTATACATGTTTTAAATGATTTAAATATATATTTATTTTATATCTACAAATATGTTGGGATAAAACATGGGTAGATGAAATAGTTGGTGTGTGATGAAATAAAATGATGAGAGGTAGGTGATGATAGGAAGGTGATGATAATTAGGTGATGGATAGGTGATGATGAATCGATGATGTAGGATGAAAGATACTATAACCTTGTCCAACAATTTGGAGATGTAGTCATCTACCAGAGTATAGATGACGATCACAGACTATTATAGACAACCCCGTGGAAACACCAGCAGGCTCACAACCTGTAGGTGATGAATTATGAGTTCAGACGATGTTGTAACTACGTATTCATGTGATGATACTCTAACCCTTACTATGAATTACGAGTTCAGGCGATGTTGTAACTACGCATTCATGTGATGATACTCTAACCCTTACTACGAATTACGAGTTCAGGCGATGTTGTAACTACGTATTCATGCGATGATACTCCAACCCTTACTAGGTGCATATCGAGGGAGTAATACCCGAACCATTATTGTCTGTGTGATATAGGCGATGATCTGTAGGAAAAGTCTTTAGGAACAAACATATAAGGAAATGAGATACAAAGAGATGAGAGGTAAATACGATATAGGAGATGAACCTTAAGGTAATACTTTAGGGAATATAAAATGAAGAAAATGAGGATGGGTAATCGGATTAATTGTTTGACATGTATTATGTGAAGAAACAAGTTAATTATATTATTGTGGGTTGAAAACCCTATGTACTCACCAGGTTTCCCAACCTGACCCACTTAGTTTATTTGTATCACAGGTGTCGATATGAAGTTACATTACATTGAGAGATTAAGGAAATGTAAATCACTAATGATAATGAATGTAAGTTCTGTTTATGCTTATGTGTCTGTATTGACAATGACATCCTAATGTTTTAAAATAAATAAAAAATACATTTCTTCGGAAATGCTTTGATAACGTATTTATCATGTTTTTCTGGGAACAAATTCCGCAACATTTTTATAAAAATGGTAATCTGATTTTTATAAAATATAAACATAATCGGTCTTTTCTGACCGTGAAAATCGGGATGTCTCTCACACACACACACACACACACACACATATATATATATATATATATATATATATATATATATATATATATATATATATATATAATTATGTTATATACATACTTATGTTTTAAGACATAAAAATGATTATAGTATACATATTTGTTTAAATCATAAAAATGTTAATATATTGTATATACAAATTCTACGAAACAAAACAGTTTATATATATATATATATATATATATATATATATATATATATATATATATATATATATATATATATATATATATATATTTTGATGAAACGTAAAAATATATGTTATATTGGCTCACTATAATATTTGCTTTGTTTATATATGTTAAAATTGCTCTATATTTAGTTGATTTCACATTGGTTGAAATATGATTTTGGTTAAAACGCAGGCGTTATGTTTTCTGATTTTTGTTAGGCAAATAATAATAAATTATAAATGTTAAGTCTGGAAAACTTTGTAACTTAAGTTTAAGATTTTTTTCCCTTTTTGAACGATTTAAACAAGTATAGAGTCAAACTTTTATCTAAACTTTAAATACATAGGTACACTGTTTGAACTTTTGAACTCGAGTTTCCCTATATGAGATGAACTTTTCATCCACTAAGAACATTGAACTAAGTAAAATCCTATGTTATAACTGTTAATCTGTAAGGAACGAGGAACATTTTGTGTGTGTGTATATATATATATATATATACACACACACACACATGTTGACTACCCTGCCTGTTGTTGCTAGCCACAACCAACATTTCACAAGTCAATGTTCAGTCTCTTATTATTTCACGACGTCGATGTAACGTCAGTGATTTAATCAATAAAAACACAAGAACGTAAATAAGATCAAGGCAGGACACATAGGATGCCAACAACTATCATAAAAATATACTAACAACGCGAATCTAATAAACGCAATGCGGATACGAACACACTAGTCACATTAAGTAGCACAAAATACCAAATCGTACTTAACAACATTTCACAATTAGACTCAATACAATTTATTACAATACGAACCCTATAATCTCCCCCCCCCCCCTTTGTATCGAGTTGCGAAAAGTACAATTATCCTTCAATAAAAACTTCTCTACCAATACTTTTTAGCACCAAACGAATCTTTATCCACCACATGATCACTTCTGCAACCCACTTAACCTTCCTTTAATTCTCTATTCAACTTAGGCTGATCTATGGGTTTCATAGATACACGTCTCTTTGCCGCAATAGAAATTTCAACATCTATCTTTCCAACTTCAAAGCAATATTTCCCGAGGGTGAAGCAGTTGAAGACCAAACTTTGATGCATTCTTATTCATTAGACAATATAGCACAATCCAATCAAGAGGATTCATGATCGGCAACAAAAATAAATTCTGATTTCTACTTTAAATCACCTCTTAAGATTGTGAATTTGTAGTATGTAAATTCATCAATCTTTTCTTCTTCCATGTTCTTGATTGCAACAATACGCTTCAAACCAAACTTCTATTGTAGTTTGGAGTACTTGAAATAAAACATAAAATACTTCTTGCTCTCTTCAGAATTAGATAACGGAATATTGGCCATATGATTAAAACATCTAAATAAGAAAGCTCTCCCACATATTGGCAAATCAAATTGAGAATATGTCAAGTTCTCAATCAAATAAGAAGAATATGGTTCAAGCCAGTAAGTTTCAACCTTCTTCATTACAACAAACTGAATTCTCTCCATCGTCTATTTAAGCCACATTAATTTCAAAGAGGCCTAAGTTTTTTTTTCTCTCTTCTCAGATTCAATGCGATTCAACTCAATTTGATACCTTTTGAGTTTCTCATTTTCATTGTCCTTTTCTTTTTGTTCCATTCTCAAAGCCTCATGTAACATACACGTTTTGAAATCGTGTTTTAAGTAAATAATATTATGAAATATTAAGTGAAATTGAATGTTGAGTTCTAACAGATAGTTTTTACTAGAAATGAAGTAAAACTATGTTTAGAATCACTCATAAAATGTTGGAAGTCTTATGAGATTCCAATTAAAAGCCAAATAGTGAAATTTAGCGAAAATATAAAATTTGGAATAAGTAAAATTTTATTATTGAAAGTTGTAGATAATCTCATTAGAAACATTTAGGCGAAAACCTCATCGAAATCTGAGTTATAACGACGAAGTTATGATCAAACGAAGATCCATGATAAATCCGGAAAATACTTTTTCGCGTAAAAATTTAGTTTTCGATAAACTAATTTTTAGCCTGAGTGATGTAAATGAAAGTTGTAGAACTCGTGAAAATAATCAACTTTCATATAAAGAACGCCAAAATCTAACTTCGTATGAGGAAGTTATGATTTTTCGAAGTTTCGGCTTAACAGTAGACAACTAAAAACTCGAATTTTAGATTGAGTGATTTTTAGCCGACACAACCTAAACGAGAATTGAAGGTCTCGTCATTTGTAATACAACGGTAAAAAGTCTAACGAAAACGGACGTCGGATGAAGAAGTTATGAATTTTTAACGGATTTTTCTGTCCCGGTCTTTTAAAAATAATAATATTAAAATTAAAGTCAAAATTAGCCAACAGAGTCTAAACGAAAGTCGTAGAGCATAATTTTAGCTTCGCGTGCATATAAAGAACGTCAAAAACGCAGCTCGTATGCGAAAGTTATGAATTTTACAAGATTTGGCACATTTTTCGAGAAAATTCGCATAAATAGTACTACCACGTCACCCTCTTATGCGAGGCTTCCACGTGTCGGACATGTGTTCGCTGCTGATTGGACCACAGCTTTGCGTGTTGCCTTCTGATTGGACCAAGTCCGAGGTCCACTAAGCATGGGACACCTTCGCATGAGACACCTCCGGATCACCCTCGCAACAACGTGGAGCCTGCCCATTGGACCGAAGTTGGGTCCAATCCGAGGCTGCCGTCAGCGAGCCTGCTGTTCCGAGCCGAAGACCCAGCCAATGACACGCCTGAAGCCGATGACTCCTCGCATCCGAGCCTCTCCGAAGCTGCCATCTGGTCCGAGCCTCGCAGCCACTTGCCCTCTTCCCTGCGCTTCGGATCCGAACCTCGGCCATATATAAGGGGTGCGAGACCTCCCGAGTAAATGTTTGAAATTTGCCCCTTTTCACCCCTAAACTTATATTTCTTCTACCTCCACTTCCCCCGAAGCCCCGATACTAATTCCAAAGCCCGAAACACGCCCCGAGACTCCCGAGAAGCCCGAAAAAATTATCTTTTCGGTTTCGAAGCTCTACCTTCGCAGAGCCCGGTTTTCAAGAAAACTCCCGGTTTTCATCGACGAAAGTCATATTTAGAGCCGAAGTACTGCCCAAATTAATATTTTAGCCCCCAGTTATTTCATGGTGAGTTTAATATATAGAAATAATTGTATGTTATGTGTTATATGTGCTACGTGTTTTTTAGTGTTATTATTCCGGGTCATTTTCCCGAGTTATTTTTATTCGCTATTTTTAATAGCAAAGAAATACCTTTGACCATGTGATCAGTGAAAGGACTTAGATTCACGTTGGTACTGGTATGTAGCCTCTGGCCATGTGGAACATGTCTCCGTAAGAGAATGAATTCTATTCTATGGTAGTGGCAGAAGGTTAGACAGGGCTATAAGCCTGAAATCTACCAAAATGTTAAAGTCTATACTTTTCTCGCTAACCTGATCCCTATCTCCTTGGCCAACTTTGATATTATTCTCGGCATGGATTGGTTATCAAAGAACCACGCAGAACTCTTGTGCTATGAAAAGATAGTACGCATTCCTATTGAAGGAGAGAATCCTATCTATGTCTACGGTGAACAAAGACTCTTAAAAGTAATCTTTTTCCTTAAAGCTCGTAAATTCATATCGAAAGGGTGTTCTATCTATCTGGCCTACACAGTTGATGTCTCAAAAGAGGAGAAGAAAATTGTAAATGATGTTCTAGTTGTTAACGAATATCCTGACGTTTTCCCCGATGACTTGCATGGCCTTCCTCCGGATAGGCAAGTAGAATTCCGAATTGACCTTGTGCCTGGTGCTGCTCTAATTGCAAAGACTCCTTATCGTCTTGCGCCAGCTGAGATGAAAGAAATGATGATCCAACTGCAAGAACTACTTGACAAGGGTTTCATTCGACCGAGTACCTCTCCCTGGGGTGCTCCGGTACTGTTTGTCAAGAAGAAAGATGGATCGATGCGGATGTGCATTGATTATCGTGAGTTGAATAAGGTGATTATCAAGAACAAGTACCCATTACCTCGCATCGACGATTTGTTCGATCAACTTCAGGGTGTTAGCTATTTCTCAAAAATTGATTTAAGATCTGGCTATCATCAGTTGAAAGTTCACGAGCAGGATGTACCGAAGACTGCTTTTCGTACTCGATATGGGCATTATGAATTCCTTGTTATGCCGTTTGGTCTAACAAACGCTCCGGCTGTATTCATGGATATGATGAATCGGGTATGCCGCCCAATGCTCGATAAATCAGTCATCGTATTCATTGATGATATTCTAATCTATTCCAAGTCTGAAGCTGATCATGCCATTCATATTCGTGCGGTATTGGAACTTCTTCGAAAGGAGAAACTATATGCTAAATTCTTGAAATGTGAATTTTGGCTTCGCCAAGTCCAATTTCTCGGCCATGTTATTTCTAGTGATGGTGCATTCGTAGATCCTATCAAAATCGAAGCCATTCAAAATTGGGAAGTGCCCCGTAATGCTTCCGAAATTCATAGTTTCTTAGGTCTCGCGGGATATTACCGGAGATTCATTAAAGACTTTTCTCGTATAGCCGTACCTCTCACGAGTCTTACACGGAAAGAAGTGAAGTTCGAATGAGGTGAAACCCAAGAAAGAGCTTTCTCAACTCTAAAAGATCTTTCGACTCATGCTCCAATCTTATCACTCCCAGAAGGTGATGATGACTTCTCCGTATATAGCGATGCTTCAAGATTGGGACTCGGTTGTGTGTTGATGCAACGTGGCAAAGTGATAGCCTATGCCTCAAGACAATTGAAAGATTATGAAAAGAATTATCCCACTCATGATGTCGAACTCGCTGCAGTGGTATTTGCCCTAAAACTTTGGAGGCATTATCTTTTTGGTACAAAGTGTCAATTATTTACCAACCACAAAAGTCTCAAGTACATATTCAGTCAACAAACTTTGAATATGAGACAACAACGAGCCATGGAGCTGATCAAAGATTATGATTGTGAAATCCTATATCATCCTGGAAAAGCTAACGTGGTTGCTGATGCACTTAGTAGAAAAGTTTATTGCAATAGTATGTGTTATGCCATTACTCATACTACATTAACATTCACTATTTTAGATGAATTAGAGAAATGGCAAGAAGAGGCCCTAAAGCCAGAAAATGTGAAGAAAGAAGGGATGATACATTATAATGATGCTCTACTTGATGATCAGCGAGGATTAAAAGTATTCAAGAATCGGCTGTGGATTCCAAAGATTGGTGGATTGAGACAAAAGATTTTAGATGAAGCCCATAAATCTAAACTGTCAATCCATCCTGGTACAAGTAAAATGTACTATGATGTAAGAGCTGATTATTGGTGGCCTGGATTAAAGAGAGACATTGGAAAATATGTACAGGAATGCTTAGTATGCTTACAAGTCAAAGCAGAGCACCAAAAGCCTTATGGAACCCCAGAAAGTCTTAGTGTTCCTGTATGGAAATGGGAGGAATTGTCCATGGATTTCATTACCAAATTGCCAAAGACTGCTAGACAACATGATAGCATTTGGGTAATTGTCGACCGCCTGACTAAAATTGTTCATTTTCTTGCCATGCGTGAAACGGCTCCAATGGACAAATACGCACAAGTATAATTGGATGAAATTGTGGCAAGACATGGTGTGCCACTAAAGATCATTTCCGATCGTGATACTCGCTTCACTTCTCACTTTTGGGCGAGTATGCAACGTGAATTAGGATCTCGAGTTGCTCTCAGCACAGCTTATCATCCCCAGATTGATGGTCAAACGGAGAGAATAATCCAAACAGTAGAAGATATGCTTCGTGCATGTGTTTTGGAGCTCGGTGGTAACTGGGATAAATACTTACCTCTTGTCGAATTCTCATATAATAATAGTTACCACACTTCAATCAAAGTGCCACCATATGAAGCATTATATGGTCGCAAGTGTCGTACTCCATTATGTTGGCGAGACATAGGACAGAAGATCCTTGGAGGCCCTGAAATGATTCAAGACACCATCGATAAAATTCAAATCGTACGAGAAAGAATGAAAGCGGCCCAGGATCGACTAAAGTCCTATACAGAAAAGAGAAGACGACCCATAGAATTCCAAGTGGGTGATTTCGTGATGCTGAAGGTATCTCCATGGAAAGGCCTTATGAGATTTGAGAAGAAAGGAAAACTAAGCCCTAGATTTGTTGGTCCATTCAAAATCATCCAGAGAATTGGAAAGCAAGCATACCGCTTAGAATTGCCTGAAGATTTGGCAGGTATTCATGATGTGTTTCATGTGAGCTATCTGCGCAAATGCTTGAGCATCAATGATGAGACAGTTCCATTATCCGAAGTGAAATTGGATAATAAGTTAAGATATGTAGAAGAGCCGGAAGAGATCGTGAATGAAAGCACAACTAATCTACGTAATAAAGAAGTGGAGTTGGTGCTTGTCAAGTGGAAACACCATCGAGGCCTAAATTATACTTGGGAAATAAGAATGAGATAAGAGCAAAATATCCCCATTTATTTTAATCGATGTAATTTCGGGGACGAAATCCTCAAAAGGATGAGGTATTTGTAACATACACGTTTTGAAATCGTGTTTTTAGTAAATAATATTATGAAATATTAAGTGAAATTGAATGTTGAGTTCTAACAGATAGTTTTTACTAGAAATGAAGTAAAACTATGTTTAGAATCACTCATAAAATGTTGGAAGTCTTATGAGATTCCAATTAAAAGCCAAATAGTGAAATTTAGCGAAAATATAAAATTTGGAATAAGTAAAATTTTATTATTGAAAGTTGTAGATAATCTCATTAGAAACATTTAGGCGAAAACCTCATCGAAATCTGAGTTATAACGACGAAGTTATGATCAAACGAAGATCCATGATAAATCCGGAAAATACTTTTTCGCGTAAAAATTTAGTTTTCGATAAACTAATTTTTAGCCTGAGTGATGTAAATGAAAGTTGTAGAACTCGTGAAAATAATCAACTTTCATATAAAGAACGCCAAAATCTAACTTCGTATGACGAAGTTATGATTTTTCGAAGATTCAGCTTAGCAGTAGACAACTAAAAACTTGAATTTTAGATCGAGTGATTTTTAGCCGACACAACCTAAATTCGCATAAATATTACTGCCACGTCACCCTCTTATGCGAGGCTTCCACGTGTCGGACACGTGTTTGCTGCTGATTGGACCGCAGCTTTGCGTGTTGCCTTCTAATTTGGACCAAGTCCGAGGTCCACTAAGCATGGGACACCTTCGCATGAGATACCTCCGGATCACCCTCGCACCAACGTGGAGCCTGCCCATTGGACCAAAGTTGGGTCCAATCCGAGGCTGCCGTCAGCGAGCCTGCTGTTCCGAGCCGAAGACCCAGCCGATGACGCGCCTGAAGCCGATGACTCCTCGCATCCGAGCCTCTCCGAAGCTGCCATCTGGTCCGAGCCTCGCAGCCACCTGCCCTCTTCCCTGTGCTTCGGATCCGAACCTCGGCCCTTTATAAGGGGTGCGAGACCTCCCGGGTAAATGTTTGAAATTTGCCCCTTTTCACCCCTAAACTTATATTTCTTCTACTTCGACTTCCCCCGAAGCCCCGATACTAATTCCAAAGCCCGAAACACGCCCCGAGACTCCCGAGAAGCCCGAAAAATTTATCTTTTCGGTTTCGAAGCTCTACCTTCGCAGAGCCCGGTTTTCAAGAAAACTCTTGGTTTTCATCGACGAAAGTCATATTTAGAGCCGAAGTACTGCCCAAATTAATATTTTAGCCCCCAGTTATTTCATGGTGAGTTTAATATATAGAAATAATTGTATGTTATGTGTTATATGTGCTACGTGCTTTTCAGTGTTATTATTCCGGGTCATTTTCCCGGGTTACTTTTATTCGCTATTTTTAATAGCAAAGAAATACCTTTGACCATATGATCAGTGAAAGGACTTAGATTCACGTTGATGCTGGTATGTAGCCTCTGGCCATGTGGAACATGTCTCCATAAGAGAATGAATTCTATTCTATGGTAGTGGCAGAAGGTTAGACAGGGCTATAAGCCTGAAATATACCAAAATGTTAATCCGAAGTTGTATATCTTCTGTGCCGTTTGGGCCAAAGCTTTTTTTATGTATATCAAGCATGGAAATTGTTATGTCTCATTGATTGTATATCTTTAAATCAAGTCAATGATTGATATGGAATGTTGGTCACATGATTCACATATGCCCTTGTTGTTCCCTGTTTCTCTTTGCTTCAGCCATATTGAAAGTATATATATGGCATAACGTTATATTATATCTATTATTGAACTCACTAAGCGTCGCCGCTTACCCTCTCAATGGTTAACAAATTGCAGGAGATAAGCATCCAGTATAGTTATATACTGGTAGAAGATTTTTGAATAGTTTGAAACTATTATATCGATAGAAGCTTATGAATAGTTTGAAACTATTGTATTTTGCACTCCCATATGTATAAAACTATAGAATCCTAGGAAGTTATGTAATATATAACACGTTTGAATCTAACTCCGTTAGAGGAAGTTATGGTTTTTCTAAGATTTAGCATAACAGTACACAACCCGAAAATCAAATTTTAGACTGATCGATTATTAGCTGACACAACCTAAACGAGCTCGTATGCGAAAGTTATGGAATTTAGAAGATAATTTATTTCAGGGTTAAGCTTCGGAAGAGACACATGGCAAGATCTGAGCTGCACCTTCTTCTCCACGGCTTTGCACAAGACAACGACACGTAGCATGCGTACGCCCAACATATAATGTACGCCCCTTGTACTGCTCGAGAACGCCCTGCGTACGTTGGCTCCTCCAACCTATAAATAGGAAGCATTTTTTTACTCAAATCTCCACAACATCTCAACCATTTCTCTCTCAAACACCCCCAAAGCCTCAAGGATTTTTTCTATCCTTTCTTAGGATTTAGCAGCGAGTCCCGGAGCGCCATAAGGCCCCAAGAAGAAGAGCTTTCAGTTTAGAAGTTCTGCCCACACAGAGCCCCGGTTCCTCGCTAAACCCCTTGTAAGTTGATTTATGCTTACCGTACTTTAAGTATAACTTATGTTTAAGTTTAATATCATTATTATGAACCTATAAACAAGATTTATCAGTGGTGCAAAGTTGTTATACTGATTGATTTACTTACAGGGATGATGTCTAGGCTATGATTTATTGAGGTGTTTAAAGTGGGCATTTTCAAACAATATACTTCGTATACCAAACGGACCCTACCTCCGATATGATCCTACCTGGTTGTTCCTTAATTGATAGATAATCATAGTAGACTTTGAGTTAATGATAAATCTAGACTAATAATTAGTCGCAATAAATATTTTACTAAAACTTAGTGATAATAATACTAGGTTTCAGCAGAAAAGACAATTGTTATAAGCGAAGTGTTGCCCAAATTTCAAGTCGTCACTTTATCAAGTGAGTGCATAGTTGCTTTCATCTTACACATATATACAAAGTATTTAATATTAATATATGCTATATGTGCTTATTATATGTGTTCCAGATATCTATGCTAGATGAACAATTTATAAAAGTTTTACTTGATTTAAACTATATATATATATATATATATATATATATATATATATATATATATGTGTGTGTGTGTGTGTGTGTGTGTTTTTATACTTATAAATATATTGGGTAAAGATGGGTAGATGAAAGATGATATGGATGATAAGAGATGATAAGAGGTTTAGAGGTGTAAGATGATGAGAAGCCTTGACTTTAAAGTTGATCCAGTTGTTGTAATATGTCTCCGGCTCGATTCCTGCTCCATGAGGGATGGAAAAAAGGGGTCTGAGAATCACAACAAAGAAAGCAAGATCGTCAGTCGTCGTCCGGGAGTTAGTCCAGTACCGATGCTCCAATGATCAAGTCAGTTCTAGGTTTTGATGAGAGGGTGAGAAAGTATAAGATAAAGGGTTAATGTTGAGTGTTGGTCCCTTCTCTTGGAGCAGAAGGGGTCTTTTTATACCTGGAGTCGGGGGAACAGAACCTCGAGCATATTTTCCACTTTTTCAGGTATTGGCAGGGACAGGCGGCTTTCGATTGGTAGATCGTGCCCTGTGAGTGGTTGTTTGTTATTAGTGCAGACTTGCTAGGGGATCAACGTCTTGAGTGTTACACATGTCGCTCTAGAGGACGACTGGTACTATTTTGTCTTGACGTTGGTTCTGGTGCTTGGGCACCATGGAACGAACACGAGACTGCAAAGGGCGAGGTCGGGGATGCGACGTTAGGTGTACACTGACTTTTGCCTAGGCGATCCATTAGATTGATGGTCCCGTTACGCCTGACATATTCCTGATGGGATACATCAAATAGTCCTCTGGGCTAGTAGATGTGAGTGTTGGCTTAGGGAACTGAGTTGTTCTAGCTTGGATATGGACACGCGTTTAGTGGGGATGACATTCGACAACTGCTGACGTGTTGGATGCATTTTTGCAGGCGGTTTTCATCATTGTAACCGGTTGGGCTTCCCGCCTGCATTTAAAATTTCCCCATTTGATTCGAACTTCCTTCTTCTGGTTCTTTTCAATTCTACTACTTATTTTCCTTTTCTTTCCCGTTTTTGCTTCTTCGATGGACCATGGTTGATTTGAATATCGAAATCGCTTTGTCTTCAAGCGAGTTTGCCGCTCTTCGAAAGCGGTTTGGTTTTCTTCCCGATTATGGCGTGCAGTATCCTCGAAAGGGGCGATACTTTCTCACCCATCAGAGGGAAAGGTCACAGTCCCTATTCCAATCTTTGAGGCTGGTCTGAGGCTGCCAACAACAGACTTTTTTGGCGAGATAATGCGCCAATATGTATTTCGTGTGGACGACCTGACTCCAAACGTTGTTAACAAGATTGTTGGCTTTGAACTCGTCTATCAGGCTATTGGAGTTCTGCCACAATTTTTGGCCTTCAAAGCTTTCTTCAATTCTTCTACTCAATCGGGTTTTCGGACTTTTTCCTAAAGGCGGGGTGTTCATGCCGTCATCATCGACCAAAAAGCTCCGAAGAAGAACCGACAAGATTGGTGGCTCTGGGTGATTTTCAATCTTGTGGGTTTAGTTATCCTCTCTAGACCATTTTTTTTGATCGAGCGTCGAAACTGTTTGGGGCCAGCGCTACTGTGGCACAAGCACTGAAGACCATTTGTGTTAATGGCGAAGACTGGGAGGATCATAGGCTGGCAGCTGTTGGGGTGAGCGCTGCCTGGAGGGGTCGGGGGATGATGCCTCAGTTGTATATTGAGAAAGACGGAGAGTGCCTCTCCTTTTCCCCTCCTTTTAGGATTGTTGTTTTCTTTTGTTTTGTGAACTATGTTAGCTTGTCTCTTGTTTGTAGGCCACTAAAGGATCCTTACCTTTGAGATGGTGTTGAGGGCCGCTTTTAGGGCACATGTCTGCATCGGGAAGTGCCCTTGGTTGAGACGCTCCCTCTACAGGTCAGTTCCGACCGTGCCCTAGCCCTTGCCGGTCCTCTTGCTGTGTCTCCACCGGGTCTGATTCTCTCGTTGGTTAGGTATTGGTTGATGCGCCTATCATTGGTGTTTCTCGTGAGGACTGTTTTCCTTCTGATATGGAGGAGGAGGAGGCATTGATCGGGCTGAATCAGCATAACACGCATGCGGCTTCTAAACGACGTCTTTCCTGGAGGGATTCGCCGCTTGTGGAGTCTGCTGATGCTAGCTCTTCAAGTTGGTGACTGCTAAAGAGGCGAAATGTGGAATTTTTCTGGGGGAGGCCACAGTGGTGGTTGATATCCCCGATGATGACACTCCGAAACAGTCGGATGGGATGAAGAAAGGGGCGACTGAACTGCCCCGCGAACCTAAGGAAGAATCGACGACAATTTCTGCTCTTGGTGAAGATGTTCTTGGTGTTGACTCAAGCCCTATTTGCGAAGGTGTTGCAAACCCCACGACCCCGCTCCAGGCTAGGGACGACACTGCTGGTTTTTTGCTACTACTCCCCCGGTGGTGCCGGCCATATATGTGTCTGGATGGGGGTAACCTGGGAGTCTCTCCTTTCCTAGCATGTGGCAACGTATGATTGGGGTTGCCATGCTTTTCCTGCTGCTAGCATCAAGGCCTTGGATCTTCTTTCTAGTTCCTATATTTTAAACAACCTTTTATTAACAATTGTTCATTTTGGATCGTATATGATGGTGAATGCCTCTCGCCTTCGTCAGGTCAATTCCAGTTCTAGCAAGCTAGCATCAGTTAAGGTCGAGCGGGATGAGCTAAGGGCGAGGGTGCTGGAATTAGAGGGGGGAAAGAGGTCTTTTGAAGAGCACTATAATGTTTTGGAGAGGGAGAAGGATTCTTTGGAGGACCAAGTGGCTACTCTGGATAGGTTAGTGGAGCGCCTTTCTCATCGGATTGAGGTCTTGGTGGAGGAGAAGAAGGTGTTGGAGGTCCAAGTGGAGCGTTCTCACAAGAGGCTAGATGAGGTGGTTGCAGAGGAGAACTTGGGATGGTTGATTCAAAAAGGTGTTGTCCTAGTGGTGGATAAGGTTGTTAAGAGTGCTGAATTTGCATTGGGGGTGATGCAAATGAAGACGAAATGTGTGGCTGCCAGCATGGAGAACGCCAAGTAGGTTGTCCGTGAGTAGGTTACTGCTGGAAACTTTCTCCCTAAGGAACCAGACGCTACCGTGGAGCTTGCTCAGGCGATGCATGATGCTATAAAATCTTTCATGGAGACGGACTTTGTCTCCTACCTGCGCCTGGGTGAGCTGGATATAGGGGCCTGCGTTAGATGTATGACAATCCTGACTTCGTGGAAGGCCATTTTGTAGGTGATACTTCTCATGTCGGACCTTCCTCCACCCCCTCCCCCTCCCCCCATAAGTGATGGTTTTTACCCTTCGTTGATGTTTGATAATTTTGTATCGTGCTTGTCCAACAGTTTTTAGAACAATGTTTAGTTGTCTTCTTTGACCATGTGTGGTGGTTTTAAAATCCTAGGGGTTGTCCGGGTTAAACAATATGTGTTTCTTGTTTTTTTATTATTTATTATTTTATTATTTTTTTGTATGTGCGTATGTTAAGTTTGATTTCAGTTCATCGCGTTTCTTCCCCCCTTTTATTCATCTTGGAGGGTTTGTGTTGGTCATCCTTGGTATAGGTTCTCCCTAGATGTTAGTGTTGGCCTTTAAGGGTCTTGGTCATGGTTGTCGTTTGTTTAACAGGTTTGGAGGGGGGGGGGGAAGTGTTGGTTCTAACGACCTCGACGCTCTCCCACAGGTTAGCCTCTTTTGATCGAGACTTTAGTTGGTATGTGGGTGCGAACTCTAGTTGGTTTGTTTTGTTAGGATTTCTTTTCTAGCTAGAAGCTTTCACTTTGGGGCTTTGTTCTAAGCATTGGGTCAAGGGGAGTTGTACTCTAGCCTTAGTCGTCTAAGTAAGATCAAGGTCATCACCTCGGGATCTAAGAGCTTAGGCATTATATATTTTGAGGGAAAGGTTATGATCCTTTAAGGACACTTATATGTCGTGATCAGAGGCTTCAACTTGCTTGATCTTGCTGACATGTTTGTTAGGTAGAAATGGTAAGCTTTTGAGGCCTACGTTTGTACTTTTCTCCTTGGCTTTGTGTTGGGTGACAATGGTGATCAATCCGTTTTTTATTTGCCATTTGTTCGAAAGTGTGTCGATACTCGTTCGCTACAAATTTTCTTTTCATTGAAAGCTTTTTTTGTTTTTGTTTTTGTTTTTTTGGTTCCGTAGAGGCATCTATATTGTCAGATAAGTATCGAACATCTGATAGCTTTTGCTATTCTAGATTTAGCTATTGAGCTGACTATTTGGGGTGTGATTATCCTTTAGGAGTTTTATCACTTGCCCCCTTGCCTTTATTTCCCCCAAGCCAAGGCTATTCGCTTGGGTTCAAAGGCTCCCAAGTCATTGGGATGAATTCTTCTTCTTGATCTTCCTTAGCTTGTGTCCCCCCCCACTGGGCTGTTCGTTAGGGGTTATTATCCTTTGCTCTTGTTTTGAGAGCAGATGGTCATGTTTTTGCGCTTGACAATTTGGGTTTTAGCTTTCATCATGAACCGCTTTCTTGGAATGTGTGCAGTGGACCAGGCGTCGATCGCCCAAAGTGGTTTTGCTCGTGTATTTAGAGCTTCACTGTTGTTGAGCCTTTTGTCATGCTAAACTTGATTGTACCATGTATTTTGATGGGATTGCTTGTAACCGGAAGAGAGCAGGTCACCCTAGGATCAAATCATCTTCGGAGTTGTGGTTAACTATCGAGAACTCGATTATCCTTGTTACCCTTTCCTTTCCAGCGTGACTGAGTAGTGTTAACCGGAGGCTTATGGTGAGCGGCTATAACTTGTGTCTCGTGAAGCCAACGAGTGGGACTCGGGTTGGTGGTCTGAGGCTTTTCTTCCAAAGATGGCGAGAGTCACTCGAGGCAATGCTCATAGAGGATGTCGATCCTGGTACCTCCGTCGACAAGGACTCGCCAGATTTGGTGTTCTTGTATGAAGGCGGGGATTATGATTGAATTTTTGGGTCTAGCTGGGCACTCGTGGGGTCTTCTTGTGAGAAACTTATGTTTAGAGTGTCGCCAAGCAAGGCGTTAGCGTCATCGACTAGCAGTCGACGCCTGGCTCTATTCCCGGGGCTTGCGATTTAGAAGATTTCTTCCTTTTTCATTGGTTGTTTGTTTGTCTCCTTCCAGGTTTTCTCATCTTTTTTTTCGGCCTCGAACTTTGTTCGTAGAGTCTTCGCGATTTCTATTAAGTTTCTGCTCAGTCGCTTATCTTCTACTTCTTTTTTGAGGATCGTGCACTTTCCCGTGTCGTGAGTTTTGCTCTTGTGATATCCATAATATTTTCTCTTCTCTTTTTCTATCCGGTGAGGGGTTTTTTCCACCGCGGCACTTCCATTTTATGGCTCCTTGGCTCATACTTGGCGAACGGGTGGAATCTGCGAGACGAGTGTCTTGAGTTTGTGTGGTGCCTTTACTTTCTTCCATCGTTGCGCTCGTTGTGGCTATGGTGGTAATGGGAGCTGGCTGATTCTTGTTTGAGGTAGGCGTTCGCTATGGATTTTAGGTTGGGTAGTTTTCGTTCTTCTCCCTCAATCTTCCTGAGCTATCTTTTGACCTTGTATTTGAGTTCGTCCCTAGATTTTGGCGCTGTTTCTTGGATTTTCATTGACAAGGGGCGTAGGACTAACCCTTGGGCGAAGGTGCCCGTGACTAGGAATTCCTCGTGGTCGGGAAAGCTCAGGGTTGCTATGGTAAAACGATCATAGTATTCGCAGATGGATTCTCCCTCTTTTTGCTTGCATGCCATGACATAGTTGTCATCTCCTTTGACTTTCCTCAATTGCATCTATTTGTGGAGGAAAAGGTATCTCAATTGTTCGAAGTTGGAGATACTTCTCAGATGTAGTGCCTTGAACCATTTGCCAACATTTCCCGATAGTGTGACCGGGAAGTAGGTGCGAGTGAATCTCTTGTCCATATGAGGGGTGTTATCATCCACTCGTAGGTATCTTTGTGTTTGTCAGGATCCGTCGTACCATCAAACTTTGGGATATTTGGTATTATGGCGGAATGCGGTATTTCGTATTGTAATAGCTCTGGGCAGAATGCCGAGTTGATGCTTGTTACATGGCTGTTCATATATGGGTAGCTGAGTGGTTCGCCATTCGTTGCCTGCTGCATGTAGTATGGGTCGTTGTGCCCTTGACCAAACTCATAATGGTACCCGTGGTTATACATGTTCGCTTAAGGCATATACGATGCATGCGTGGCGTATGCATGCATTAGCTGATTTGTTTGCAAATTCGAGTCTGTTACCCCCATAGCTTGTGTGTTCGTCCCATGTGTTGGCGCGCTTTGACTGTTGTGAGTTTGTACTTGTATGTAAGGGTACACACCTTGGTAGTGGTATGAATATGGGTTGAACGGCGGTTGTTAGGCGAATAATGGGATATGTGACATCGCTACCATTGGACAAGGCTGTTGGCCTGCAAGTGGTGTAGCTTATAGGATGGTGCCAGGAGACCAAGCGTTGGTCCCTGCCTGCTGTGCCGATAGCTGCAGTCAATTTGCTGCTTGTTGTGATTAGGTGGTCAGCGTAGTTGTGGCCGGTTGTTTTGTTGTGGCCGGCGGCGGTTGCCATATGCTAGCGACGAACTCCATTTTGGAGCCGACCGACGATGCTGTTGGTGCCTGTGTGAGATGTTGTCCTTCAAGTGTTGATAGACCGCTTCCGTCGAGGGACTGCATTGGTCTCACTGGGCTATTGTTATCGTCTTCCTACTGTGTTGGTCCTTTATCCGTCATTTCTGGCGCCTGGTGTTGCGAAGTGTGTTGTGCCGTACTGTGTGTACGTTTGGATGGCGCTAACTATTGTGATATGTCTCCGGCTTGAATTCCTGCTCCAGGGGATCAACATCATGAGTGTTACACCTGTCGGTCTGGGGGACGACTGGTACTATTTTTTCTTGACGTTGGTTCCGGCGCTTGGGCGCCAAGGAACGAACACAGGGATGCGAAGGGCGAGGGAGAA
Source organism: Lactuca serriola (assembly GCF_051521515.1). Classification (NCBI taxonomy): domain Eukaryota; kingdom Viridiplantae; phylum Streptophyta; class Magnoliopsida; order Asterales; family Asteraceae; genus Lactuca; species Lactuca serriola. The sequence continues at coordinate 175,441,708 of NC_136412.1, read as the reverse complement.
GACGCGATGTTAGGCATAAACCGACTTTTGCCCATGTCGTCCATCAGATTTACGGTCCCGTTACGCCTGACGTATTCCTGATGGGATACATCACCACTAGTCATTTAGCAGAGTATAGATTATGAACATAGACTATTCTGGGCAGTCCACTGGAACGCTATTAGGCCCGCAACCTGTAGGTGTTTTTGAACTACGTGTTCACCAGATGTACTCTAAAAACCATGGAAACTATGGTCTTAGTGCCTTATATATGAACATTGGCAGCTATGAAAAATAGATTATTCTTAGGGAAGAACCTTAAGAATAATGAAGATAATATGGATGAGAAATTTGGTAAATTGTTTTATGATTAAACATAATAATAATATTATTGTGGGTTGAAAACCCTATGTACTCACCAGGTTTCCCAACCCAACCCACTCAGTTTATTGTATCATAGGTAGCGATATGAAAGATACATTCTGCTAAAAGATTCAAGGAGTATTAAGCCACTAGTTTAATTAATGTAAGACTTGTAATATTTCGTTATGCTTATGTTTCTGTATTGACAACAACATCCCAATGTTTTAAAACAAATAAAATACATCGGAAATGCTTTAATAATATCATTAACATGTTTTCTGGGAACAAATTCCGCAATATTATTCTTTAAAAGGATACTCTAATTTTAAAATAAGCATAAATAAAATTTTAAAAGTGACCGTGAATTTGGGGATGTCATAAAAGAAGAGAAAAAAATGTACTAAATTGAAGCTTTGTCCGATTTCAAAAATCAAGATTTGAGGTCCTAGACTTCCAACATAAATACATTTTTGATTTCAAAGAAAGAACTTATACATGTCTAAAATGGAAAATGTTTGGCGTACCATGCGACCATGTCATTAACATCTTAAAAGAATTAAGCAATGATAATTGTTCTGACGTGGCTCTCAAAATATTTTGTATAAAATGTTCTCCTTCTAGATACCAGGAGTTGGTAATCCTTGAATTCACGCATCGCAATATACGACAAAGTCTTCTGTTCCTTCATGCAAGGATAAAATTGGTGCGCTACACAATATTTGTTTCAACTTTTGGAATGTAGATTCTTGCTTATCTCTCCAGTCGAATTTAGTTTCTTTCTATACTAATGTAGTTTCAGGCTTAGCCGTTTTTGAGAAGTTTTCTATGAATCTACGATAGTATCCCGCAAGGCCTAAGAATTGGCGCACTTCCATTGGCATCTTTGGTGCTTCTCAATTCTTAACTACTTTGATTTTAGTGGGCTCCACGTGTACCCCCTTGTTACTCACAACGTGCCCTAAGAAATGTACCTCTTTGATCCAAAATTCACATTTGGAGAATTTTGAGTATAGTTTCTCTTTACTCAGCAGTTCCAGGACCAGCTGCAAGTTTTGGAAGTGTTCTTCTGATAGGAATTGGCATGAGATTTACATGGAAAATGTGACCGTTTAGAGTTAGAAGGCAATTCTTTACGATTTCAGTGGTGCTTTCTATATGGTCGTTGGCTACTTCTACTTCATATGATACATCTAACTTACTAGACTCATAATTTAAAAGTTGTCTATGTTGGATTAGGTGTCTAATCCTATAACTATAACCGGTATAAACTTGAATTGATGGTAGCACAGTCCTTTTGGGTTGCCCTCAAACCTAGCAATTGGACAAGATGTTTTTTGAGAGAGTTAAATTATTATTTGAATAATAAATTGGAATAAATAATTTATTAATATACTATGAGAATAATATTTAGTAAATAATTAATCAGAAATTAATTTGGAATTAATTTTACGACTAATAGAATTAATTAAAAGTATATGAACTAAAGTGCAATTAGTAAATAGTTGAGCAAGAGACATTCTAGAACCTCCCTTATGGTATGGACAGTTTTATGAGGTTTCTTGGAGCTTAAGAATTATCCTGGGGAGATAATTAGGAAGCTTGATAGTTACCAAAATAAGATTATGCTATTTTATTGGTTTTAGGGTTATCCAGGGTTTCCTACTTGCACTATATAAGGATCCCTAGCCTTCATATTTTCGATCACTTGATTCCCTCTTAGCAAGGCCGAAATTCTCTTCCCTCTCTCTATAATTTCCTCACTGTTAGCTTGGGTGTGAACCATCAGAGGCACGACACTTGTGGTTCTTGTTGCCAAAAGCTTTGAAGAAGGAATTCAAGATTATTTGCTACAACAATCATCAAGGTAAGTTTTCATCCTTATGAATTATGTTTCATATACAAAATTTTTGTAGGATGATAGTTCATAGAATGTTGCCTATATGTTAAAGACATAGATCCTTATTAAGTTGCATGTTCCCTAATCATTTAATTGTTAACTGTTTTTCCGTTTAGTGCATCGTTTTGGTAATCTCCATAACCCATCAGTGATATCAGAGACTATGGCTATCTTTCATGTATTTGAACATTGGTGAATCAACTAAAGAGAAAAGAAACTTGTTTTTTGATTTGTCGCAACTCACGTCGTGAGCATGCATGCTCATGTCATGGGCTCAGTCCAGATCCAGATTTTTGTTGCTTATCTGCCTAATTTGCTTATATGTGATAACTATTTTCCATATTTATTTGCCGAATCCGATTTTACTGAATATATCGTCGAATAAGTATCTACACTTTGTAACAACCCGTTATCCCAAGTAAATGTAAGTCAAACTTGTTCAAATAAAAGTCTAAACTACAACCATGTACAAGTGAATTCACATCATAACAGTAATACAATAAGAACTTAGGAAGCCAAGAATACATGTTTATATAAGTTCATATGTTAACATATAAGTGTAAATTGAAACCCATGTTGATTTAGGTTTTTATAAGTCAACACAAGTCCACATATTAAAGCTAAAACAATAAAATATCACACTACATTGGATTTTTCGGTTTAGGGAATCTAACCCCTAACCAAAACCAAAAACACCCTACTTTTTGAAAGCCAAAACTGAAAACCTTCCTTGTTTGACTCAAAGACAAAAAAAAAACCCTTTTCTATTTGACTTAGGATTGAAAACCCTATCAAGGCCCATCAATAGGACCGAAATCTCTATGTTTTGGGCCCATTAGGACCGCAAACACATCTTACATATATATATATATATATATATATATATATATATATATATATATATATATATATATACATGTGTGTGTTTAACCGCAAACACAATTCATTTCTCATTTCCCAAACCGAAAACACCTTAAATTTGCTCTCAAAACTCATCCACAAACAACATATCTTCAAGAGATTTTACCCAGATCACCATCCAATCTTCAAATCTTCAACCGAAATCCCTCAAGAACATTCATCCCATATTCAAATCTTCAAGTTTTCCTCAAGAACACCAAAAAACATCATCAGATATTCATATTTCACCCAAAAACGTCTACAAATAATTCCTGATAATTTTTGTTAGTATTTCCTTACAGAATTTAGTGTTGTCTAACACTTTAAACTATTATTTAAATTAATATTTCATTAATTTAAATATGACATCGTGTATAATTATTATTAGGACATGACAATACGCATGGTTTCTAACTTGAGGATCATCACTATCACTTCGTATCCAAACAAGAACGCACATTCACGGTGAGTTCATACCTGTAACGCCTGCGTTTCCGGGCTTGCCATTTTTAGCAATGTAATAGTCTAGGTTAACCTTTGTAACCCATTTTGAAATAATAATAATAATGTATTATTTGAGTATTATGTGTTATTTGCTTAATTGCTTAATTATGTGGTTTGATTAATTAAGAATAAAAATAAGCGTCAAAATTTAAGTGTAAAATAAACCTAATATCTTTGGTTAGTGTTGTAGTATTTGAAACGAGGTTTCCAAATATATATAGAACGCCCAAATCTGACTTCGTATGAGGAAGTTATGATTTATCGAAGTTCCGGCTTAGCGGTATACAGCCTGTTTTACTCGATTTGAGATCGAGCGGTTGTTAGCCGAAGCAATCTAAATGAGAATCGAAGATCTCATTGTTGGTATCGAAACGATAAAAAGTTAGGCGAGAACGGACGTTAAACGAAGAAGTTATGAATTTATAACGAAAGTTTCTGTCCCGGCCTATTAAAAATAATTAATAAAAAATAAAGTCAAAATTAGCCGACGGAGTCTAAACAAAAGTCATAGAGCGTAGTCTCACCTTTCCGTGGATATAAAGAACGTCGAAAACGGAGTTCGTATGAAGAAGTTATGAATTTCCGAAGTTTATTAATCATTTTGTATTTATTTTTAATTCAAAATTCGGAAGTATTATCCGAAGGAGTCACCGATCTGATCTGAGGTATGCCCCGCGTACTCGAGTACGCCCCGCGTACTCCGAGGGATGTCGACACTCGCACTCGAGCACTTCGGATACGTAAGCAATGACGTTTTGGGCAGTACGCCCCGCGTAACGCAGTACGCCCCGCGTACTCCGAGGCTCCAGCCTCCTATAAATAGGAACCGAAGGCAGCCGACCCCATTGCCAATTTCTTCTCTTCTCTCTCCCGTTTTGCATCGTTTTGCGTGCCAGAAATACCCCGAAGCCCCGGTATCATACTCTAGCCCCGAGGCAAGTCCCGAGATCCCGAGAAGTGCGGTTCCCGAGTCGAAGCTCTGCCCGCGAGAAGTTCGATTTTTGTGAAGATCTTCCAGATCTGCTGTGGATTACTACTTCTATAAGCCGTAGTGCTGTCCGATCATCTTCTGATCAAGTGAGTGTATACTACCTTTCATAAACACAATAATAATACGAGTTTGGGTTCGAGTGTATTAAGAGTATTGTTGTTTATAAGTGTGAGTGTGTAGTTATTTTCTTTCCAAATACAATAATACAAAGTATTATATATAAAATACGTGCTATGTGTATATATTTGGTTGTGTTATGTGTGAATGAGTATTCACTCTCTTCTATCTTATAGATCTGCTTATTTCTTTATTAAATATGTGTTATGTGTGTGTGCCTCATCTGTTTTGTGATATATGTGTTGATTAAAGCATGCTATACAGGTTTTCTTTAAACTATGTATACAAATGTATATTTTTATCTACTAATATGTTGGGTAGAACATGGGTAGACAGTTGGTGTGTAATAAACAGATGAGAGGCCTCGTTGTTGTTTGATTAAGTCATCTAGCGGAGTTTAGATGACGACCACTGGCTATTCTAGACAGTCTTGTGGAAACATTAGCAGGTTCGCCACCTGTAGGTGTTAATGAACTTGGGTGTTCATTCGCTGTACTCCATCCCCCTCATGGTTGCCTTATTTGACTTATATTGCTGAGGTACCCCCGAAGCATGTGTTGTCGCCCCGATGAAATATTCTTAGACTAGGTCCCTTATGTTAGTTGTTTTAGGGACATTAAAGTGAGAATAACGGGAATGGGTAATTGGGTTATTGTTGGTTGGTGAAAATTAAATATGATATTTATTGTGGGTTGAAAACCCTATATGCTCACCAGGCTCCCAAGCCTGACCCACTCAGTTTTAAATTGTATTACAGGTAGTGGCGGAAGGGCATGAGATGGATGAACCATCAAGTTGTTTTGTTTACAAGTCTGCATATGTTTATATTTGTTATATGACTTGTAATGTATTCGTTTATGCTTATTGGTCTGTATCGGAACATGACACCCCGAGTTTTGTTTATAATGAAAATACATTTCTTTTATGAAATGCTTCGGTAAACAATGTTTTATCATGTTTTGCTTTTGGGAACAAATTCCGCAACTCTTTCAAATCAAAAGGATTTACTCTGAAAATATTTAAAAGCATAAATGAAAATCGGTCTTTTCTGGCCGAGATTTTGGGGATGTCACAGTACCCCTAGGTTTTCACTATTTTTCAATGTTTTTAGGGGGAATACCAGTAAAACTCAAGGAATCTTGTGTTAACATTCAAACAGTTCCAAACCGTTTCAATCTATTTTGAATTGTTTCAAGTTATTATAAATTATTTCAAATATGAATTTTACGAAAACATATATATATATATATATATATATATATATATATATATATATATATATATATATATATATATATATATATATATATAAGATTAAGTAGGCTTAGGACTGGTGTTTTCGCCTTAACTTTTGTTCCTTGTTTGGTTGTGGGCTTAAGGTAGAATCACTTGTATGACTTCCTTTTTAATCTGAATTATATATGCCATATATTTATATGAGTATAAAACTTATTTAAATAAAATGTTAACCTCTTTGTAACATGATGAGCTAAGGGGTATTTTCATAAATATTTCCGTACACACAGAGCATACATTTAAAATATAATAGGTATAGTTTATGAAACATACATACTTCCTTACTAGTACAAGAACCATACATGATAAATTATAATAGGTATAATTTATAGGACACTTACACTATTTTACTAAATCCAAAGATACAATACTAAAATAATTATTTAAGTATAATTATTTTGCACTACGAATACACTACAAAATGGAAATACATACATTTACAAGAATAAGAGAACATGTATAAACTATACGTAAACAGGTTAATATAGGATTGTGAGCCACTACTTCATCGTATCTACTAAAGTACAAGCTAAAGTCCTGAATTATAACCAGTGTCTCCTAAGGGAGAGCATGAATTTGTGTATAGATCTACACATGACTGACAATATAGCACCTAAACTGTTAGCTACAATTAGGCCGGCGGGTCTGGGGTGACAAATGTCATAACATTCCAACGCCTGAAGAACATCGTGCAGGTCACTAGTCATTTTAGCATGGTTATAATATGACTCATGATAAGCATTAACTAAACATTTTTTTTACGGGAAAATCATATCTTCAAAGGTTTTATTTTAATAATAGAACTACATTATACTACTATATAATACAGCTGGAGGATTCCAGGCATATACAGATAAAAAGGTTTTTTCATACAAATGTGATATAGTACACTATTTTCCAAATACAGTACCACATACATTTTGGTCTTAAGGCCTAACACTACATTTCATTTACCAAAGGAAGTATTGGATTTTCTGGAGGAACACACTAAAATTTTCAAAGAACAAAGACAGACTTCTAATACTAAAATTCTTATGAACTTACCAACTTAAATGTTGATACACTTTCAAAATCACTTGAATTCTCAGGGAATCAGTAGACGGGTATACATACAGGTTTTGAAAAGATGGAGCATCATAGCGTCACGTCTTATAGTTTTTGTTATACATTTTTGGTGTTATACAAACAATGTTATAAACATGATGTAAACTTTATATTATCAATGTAATGGTTGTTGCTTTGATTACTATTATGCAATTGTTGTGATACTGTACATGACGTCATCCACCCCCGGACGTTTCAGCCGTTCCGTTTTGGAGGTGTGACAAATTAGTATCAAAGCATTGTTTATAATGAACTAAATATATCAAACAATGCAAGATATACAACTATAAATACAACAGGGTTGAGGCGCTCTGACTAAAAGTATACTTGTAAAATATAAGTATTTTATAGGAAGTATACAAACATGCATACATACTAGAAACAGTATCACAGTAAGAACTACATAAAAGTATTTGGATGAGTTGGACACTACGGTTAAGCCTGGATAGTTATGTAATCATATTTGGGATAAATATAGTCTGATCAACTATATTTATTTGAGATACGAGCAACATGTGTTTTGGAGTGACTATAAAGTTGCAACAAGTCTAGAACTTACCAACTCTATATACCAGAAGAACTCTAGAACTAAGCATAAAGTTAAAATACTATAGGAGTATTTTATGGAACTATAAAACTAGCACAACAATATCTAGGCCTCGATAGTTATATAAACTAATAGTCGAGAAGGGCCTTCTTACCGGAATCAATCATGTGAAAACAAAGGAACCTTGCTGGTAGATCTATAATTGCAAAGTGTATACGTAAGAGTTATATATAATTAAGATTTTATAGACTTAGGATTTGTGATTTATCTTTACTTCCTATTCCTTGTTTGGTGATGGAATTAGAGTAGGATCACTTATTCGAAGGTCTATTTGGTCTTGGTTATATATAATTTGTATACACTATGTAATTATGAGGGGACCCGGTATGAGTCACACTATACAAATTCGTTTCAAGTGTTGTTAAATTTCATAAGTTGAAATTGCGAAGGTTTACTTATATTAAGTAGACTTCTATTGTAAATCGCTTAATAAAACACTATAAAAGCCAGGATATGATGCGTTTAGGACTAAGATATATCTTGTTCAATATCACATGACTCATAACTACTATAGAGGACTTATCGTCACCCCCTCTTTAATCATTATAGAGAAAGATGACCCCAAAGAAGTCGAATAGGAACAAAAACAACGCGTCACCAACTCCACCACCGCCACCACCTCCACAATATGACCCTGCTATTTTCCAAGCAGCAGTAACAGCTATCGTGGTAGCCGCCGTGATGCAAATCAACGCAAGTGGAGCTAGTGAGGCGCGTAGTGGTGCCAACCCTTCTAACCACGTAGATAGCCGTAGACACCAAAGGGAGTGTTTTTATAAGGATTTCACGACCGCTGAACCCAATTCCTTTGATGGAATCGGAGGTGTCATTTCTTTAACATGTTGGTTCGAGAAGACCGAATCAGTATTTTAAATCTGCGCGTGCCTTGAAGCTAGCAAGGTGAAATTTGCAGCATACACTTTCATAGACAGAGCCCTCTCCTGGTGTAACGGCCATGTCAAGTCATTGACTCTCCTAGTAGCCAATTCCATGAGGTGGGAAGACTTAAAGAACCTAATGCTAGTAGAATACTGCCTGAGGGGCGAGGTGCAAAAGCTAAAGCAAGAGCTTCGGGGTCAGATGATGAAGGACTCTGATATTGCTGCTTACACTGCCAGATTCTGTGATCTGACTATTCTATGTCCCAGGATGGTCACCCCGGAAAGTAAGAAAGTGGAAAGGTACATCCGGGCACTATCTCCTCAGATACAAGGGAACGTCATAGCTGCAAATCCACTTACTTTTAACAGCACCAAGCGTCTGGCACATACACTTATGGATCATGGAGTTCGCCAAGGCTTCTTGACAGCCATCCCTAAGCAACCCAAAGAAGGTGGTAACAAAAAGAAATTTTGAAACAAAAGAAAGGGGAAATTGTCACAGGATTCCTCAAAGAAGCAGCAAACTGTGGCATTCCACGCTGCCACTATTCCTACTGCTCCAACACCTCCCAGTCGATACGCTGGAAACCTCTCGAAGTGCAACAAATGTAAGTTCCAACAACACGGACCTTGCCATGAGAAGCATTGTAATATCTTCAATAGGAAGGGGGACAATGCCCGTTTCTGTAAGGCACCAGCATAACCTACCACCCACGTCCCCGACGGAGGAAAAAGCCAAACTTGTTACGGGTGTGGCAAAACAGGACACTTCAAGAGGGATTGTCCGAAAAGGAAGAATGATGGCGGTGTGGGAAGAGTGCTACCAATAGGGCAGGAAGACGTCATAGCAGATCCCACGGTGGTCACGAGTACGTTCCTTCTTGATAACTCTTATGCATGCATACTCTTTGATAGTGGTGCAGAAAGGAGTTTCGTGAGCCATAAATTTAAACATCTACTAAAAAAAAATAAACAGTGAACGAAACATTCAAGTCGAGATGGTAAACAAGAAAACAGAAAGCACTAACAACATATACATAGGCTGTACCCTCACTCTAAACGACCATTCTTTTCAAATCGACCTTATGTCGGTCTCAATAAAAAGCTTTGACATCATCATCGACATGGATTGGTTAAGTCCTTACCGTGTTGATATTCTTTTCGACGAAAAGGTTGTTTGCCTAAATCTGCCAAGTGGTGAAACTCTCATCATGTACGGCGACAAACCCGGTACGAACCATCGCATTATCTCTTGCGTCAAAGCCCAAAAATATCTACGCAAGGAGTACCACACATTCTTAGCACATGTGGCAAATGAGAAGCAAGAAGTAAAAGACATCGAGAGAATTCCTGAAGTCTGTAATTTTCCCGACATTTTTCCCGAAGATCTTCCAGGAGTTCCTCCTGAACGCCAAGTTGAATTCTGAATCGACTTGATTCTTGGAGCTACCCCCGTAGCCAAATCCTTGTATCGTCTAGCACCAGCAGAGATGCAAGAATGATCTAGCCAACTAAACGAACTTCTCAACAAGGGATTCATCATACCGAGCTTCTCACCCTGGGGAGCACAGATCCTATTCATGAAGAAGAAGGATGGATCTTTCCGCATGTGCCTAGATTACCGCGAACTAAATGAGCTCACCATTAAGAACCAATACCCTTTACCGTGGATAGACGATGTGTTCGATGAACTCCAAGGAGCAAGCTACTTTTCAAAGATCAACCTATGATCGGGGCATCACCAACTACAAGTCCAGGAGAATGATATTCCGAAAACAACATTCCAAACTCGTTATAGTCACTACGAGTTTGTAGTAATTCCCTTCGGACTACCAAATGCACCTGCGGTATTCATGGACTTAAGGAATTAGGTATGCCGCCCTTTCCTAGACAAATTTGTGATATTATTCATAGATGATATACTTATCTACTCATGGAGTAAGGAAGAACATAGACAGCACCTGAGACAAGTCCTAGAAACATTAAGGGCGGAGAGGCTATATGTGAAGTTCTCAAAGCGCGAGTTTTGGATTAGGAAAGTAAATTTCCTTGGTCACGTGGTTAGCAAAGAAGGAATACACGTGGACCCCTCCAAAATTAAGGCAATCAAGAACTGGTCAGCACCAAGAACGCCAACAGAGATCTGTCAATTCTTAGGACTTGCTGGCTACTACTGCAGGTTCAAACAAAACTTCTCCAGAATCGCTAAGCCACTTACCACCCTGAATCAGAAGGGTGTAACCTTTAGCTGGGGAGAGAAACAAGACACTGCATTCCAAACACTGAAGGAAGCCCTGTGCGGCGCACCTATATTATATCTTCTAGAAGGGACAGAACACTTTGTAGTATACTGCGATGCATCCAATAAGGGACTAGACTATGTGCTTATGCAACGAGGAAAGGTTATTGCCTATGCCTCGAGACAGTTAAAGACACACAAAGTGCTTGCTCTGAAGATCTGGAAGCACTACCTTTATGGTAGAAAGTGCACCATCTTCACCGACCACAAAAGTCTTCAGCACATACTCGACCAAAAGGAGCTTAACACGAGACAACGACGATGGGTAGAATTACTTTATGGCTACGAATGCGAAATTCGTTATCATCCCGACAAAGCCAATGTAGTAGCAGATGCCCTCAGTCGAAAGGAGTACTCAAGTAGCAGAGTAAAAGCACTAACCATGACCATTCATTCACATCTGTCCACACAGATCAAAGAGGCTCACCTGGAAGCCTTGAAGCGTAAAAATGTGGCGGGTGAAGCCTTAAGAGGAATGGAGAAGAACTTATAAATCAAAGGTAACAGAGTTTATTATCTCATGAATCGGAATGGACACCGAAGTTTGGTGGATACATAGATGTTTTCATGAACGAAGCCCACAAGACTCGATACTCCGTTCATCTAGGTTCAGATAAGATCTATCTTGATCTCAATAAACTCTATTGGTGGCCGAACATGAAAGCAGAAATTGCTACCTATGTGGGCAAGTGCCTAACTTGCGCCATGGTCAAGGTAGAATACCAGAAGCCCTCAGGTTTACTACAACAACCAGAGATACCTGAGTGGAAGTGGGAGCGGATTACAATGGATTTTATAACCAAGTTGCCCAAGACCACGGGTGGTCATGACACCATTTGGGTAATCGTCAACAGATTAACCAAGTCCGCACACTTCCTACCAATAAAGGAAATAGACAAGATGGAGAAATTGACCAGAACTTACATTAGAGAGATAGTACGACTTCATGGTGTGCCAATATCCATTATCTCTGATAGAGACAATACATTCACCTAAAGATTCTAGCAGTCACTACAAAAATCTATGGGAACTAGGCTGGACATGAATACAACCTACCATCCACAAACAGACGGGCAGAGTGAGAGAACTATTCAAACCTTAGAAGAAATGTTGAGAGCTTGTGTGATCGACTATGGTAAAGAATGGGATACCCATTTTCCACTGGTCGAGTTCTCATACAATAATAGTTATCACTCTAGCATCAAAGTTGGTCTTTTTGAAGCCCTCTATGGTCATATGTGCAAATTTCCTCTGTGCTGGGATGAGGTAGGTGACACGCAACTAGCTAGAGGGCAAGTTCCTGACAGCACTCTCACCGGCCTAGAGATCATCAGGGAAACGGCATATAAGATCATTCAAATATCAGAATGATTGAAAGCTTCCAGAGACAGATAAAAGATCTACGTAGATAAGAGACGAAAACCCTTTGAATTCTAGGTTAGATACCGCGTTCTATTGATGGTCTCCCCCTGGAAGGGCATGATACGTTTCGAAAAACGTGGAAAACTAAATCCAAGGTACATTGGGTCATTCGAGATTCTTGCTAGAATCAGCCCAGTAGCTTACAAACTCCGACTACCTCAAGAACTTAATAACGTACAACCTATCTTCGACATGTCTAACCTAAAGAAGTGTCTATCCGACGAGACCCATGTGATTCCACTCGATGAAATCGAGATAAATGAGAGTCTACAATTCGTGTAAGAACCAGTAGAGATCATGGATAGGGAAGTCAAGAGAATGAAACAAAGTTGCATACCGATAGGGAAGGTCCGTTGGAATGCCAAGCGTGGACCCGAATTCACTTGGGAGTGATAAGACCAGATGCAACAAAAATACCCGCATCTTTTCCCTAATCCATGAGCACTCTCTATAGAAATAATTTTGGGATAAAATTCCTTCTAACGAGGGGATAATGTAACAACCCGTTATTCCAAGTCAATGTAAGTTAAACTTGTTCAAATAAAAGTCTAAACTACAACCATGTACAAATGAATTCACATCATAACAGTAATACAATAAGAACTTTGGATGCCAAGAATACATGTTTATATAAGTTCATATGTTAACATATACATGTAAATTGAAACCCATGCTGATTTAGGTTATTATAAGTCAACACAAGTCCACATATTAAAGCTAAAACCATAAAATATCACACTACATTGGAGTTTTCGGTTTAGGGAATCTAATCCCTAACCAAAACTGAAAACACCCTACTTTTGGAAAGCCAAAACCAAAAACCTTCCTTGTTTGACTCTAAGATTGAAAACCCTTTTCAATTTGACTTAGGACCGAAAACCCTATCAAGGCCCATCAATGGAACCGAAATATCTATGTTTTGGGGCCATTAGGACCGAAAACACATCCTAAATATACGTGTTTATCCGCAAACACAATTCATTTCTCATTTCCCAAACCGAAAACCTCAAATTTGCTCTCAAAACTCATCCACAAACAACATATCTTCAAGGGATTTTACCCAGATCACCATCCAATCTTCAAATCTTCAACCGAAATCCCTCAAGAACATTCATCCCATTTTCAAATCTTCATAAATTCCTTAAAATCTTCAATTTTTCCTCAAGAACACCATGAACATCATCAAATATTCATATTTCACCCAAGAACACCAAGAACATCTTCAAATAATTCCTAATAATTTTTGTACGTATTTCCTTAAAAAATTTAGTTTTGTCTAACACTTCAAACTATTATTTAAATTAATATTTTATTAATTTAAATATGATATTGTGTATAATTATTAGTAGGATATGACTACTCACACGGGTTCCAACTCGAGGATCATCGCTATCACTTAGTATCCAAACAAGAACGCACATTCGAGGTGAGTTTATACCCCTATGTTTTCACTATTTTTCAATGTTTTTAGGGGGGGGGGTACAAGTAAAACACACGGAATCTTGTGTTAACATTCAAACGATTCCAAACCGTTTCAAGCTATTTTAAATTGTTTCAAGTTATTATAAATTATTTCAAATGTTAATTTTACGAATATATATATATATATATATATATATATATATATATATATATATATATATAAGATTAAGCAGACTTAGGACTGGTATTTTCGCCTTAACTCATGTTCCTTGTTTAGTTGTGGGTTAGGGTAGAATCACTTGTCCGACTGCCTTTTTAATATCAATTATATATGCCATATATTTATATGAGTATAGAACTTATTTAAATAAAATATTAAGTTGTTTGTAACATGCTGAGCAAAGGTGTATTTTCATAAATATTTCAGTACACACAGAGCATACATTTAAACTATAATAGGTATAGTTTATGAAACATACCTACTTCCTTACTAGTACAAGAACCACACAAGAACATACATGATAAATTATAATAGGTATAACTTATGGGACAATTACACTACTTTACTAAGTTCAAAGATACAATACTAAAATAATTATTTAAGTATAATTATATTCACTACAAGTACACTACAAAATGGAAATACATACATTTACAAGAATAAGAGAACATTTACACACTATATGTAAACAAGTTAATATAGGATTGTGGGCATCTACTTCATTGTACCTACTAGAGTACAAGCTAAAGTCTTGAGTTATAACAAGAATCTCCTGGAGGGAGAGTATGAATTTGCGTATAGATCTATATGGGACTGATAATCTCGCATCTAAACTGTTAGCTACAGTTAGGCCGGCAGGCGTGGGGTGACAAATTTCAAAACATTTCGTCGACTGAAGAACGTCGTGCAGACCACTATTCATTTTAGCACGGATACAATATCACTCACAATAAGCATTAACTAAATATTTTGTTTACAGGACAAACATATCTTCAAAGGTTTATTTGAATAATAGAACTACATTATACTACTATACAATACAGTAGGAGGATTTGTAATGCCCCGTTCCTGGTACGTATTTTAAATAAGAATTTTGCACTTTTACTCTAGGACTCGACGAGTTGGAGGACCCAACTCATTGAGTGGAGGCAAAACTTGGACGCGGGTGGAAGAATGTACTCGCCGAGTCGGAAGCCCCAACTCGACAAGTAGACCTGTCTGGATGAAACCATAAATTTGAGGGTTTTCACCCTATTTAAACAATTTATAGGGCCTCCACTCCATCCCCCATCACCCTCAGACTCTCTTCACGAAACCCTAATCGATTATTGAGTGCTCTTGTGCTTTGTGTGCCATTTGTGTGTCTTTGAAGCTTGAGAAGAAAGAGGATGCTTGGGAGATCAAAGGTAAGCAATTAGATCTAGAGGTTTTGGCACATTTCCTGCTCATTTGAGGTATAAAGCTGATACCTTGACTATTCATTTCTTAGATCTCTATTTAGGACCAGTTTCTACCTTTTCTAAGTCATAGTGAAGCCATTTTCGGGATTGAGTGCATCTTTGGGGTTATACATTCAGATCTTGAACCTTTAAAGGTTCCCATGACATAAAGGTGCCAACTTTATGGCCATGGGAGTCCCATGCACTCTATAGACTTCCTTTTGGGTCCTTATGAGATAGTTAACCCATGCATGTACGTAAAGTTTGTAACTTTAAGTGCTATATAGACCCTAGGAGGTTAGATCTATGTTTTGGATGCCTTAAGCATAATTAGAATTGACTAGAGAGACATGGGCTTTGGGGGACTCGACAAGTCGTTCATGGGACTCAACTAGTCGGGCTATGGTTCCCCACCCTTTACTTTTTCTGATCGAACTGGTTGAGTCTAGAAGAGGACGCAACAAGATGGATGTGAATATGGACTTGAAGGTCAAAGAACTTGATGTGTTCAAGGATGAACTCGACGAGTTCAAGGCAATGTCCCAACTATATGAAGAAGAACTCGGCAAGTTGAAGGAAGAACTCAGAGAGTCACAAACTAAACATTTCAACTTGTATGAAGCAGGGCTCGACGAGTTCAAGGATGAGCTCAGCGAGTCATAAGAAAAAGTTCCCAATTTTGTATGAAGGAGAACTCGACGAGTTCTTGAAAGACTCGATGAGTAGGATCGAAGTTCCAGTATTTTATGGATTATGGAACTCAACGAGTTAGTGGACCAACTCGGCGAGTTGAGTCAACCAGATGTCGACTTTGATCAAAAGTTGACTTTGACCAGGGTGTTGACCTTGACTTTTACTTTGACCTAAGTTGACCCTTGAAAGGATCATGAGTATGAAATGGTAATTAAGGAAGCTTGTTATGTCTAGGAATTGAGGAGTT
Organism: Lactuca serriola; assembly: GCF_051521515.1. Lineage (NCBI taxonomy): Eukaryota > Viridiplantae > Streptophyta > Magnoliopsida > Asterales > Asteraceae > Lactuca > Lactuca serriola. The sequence continues at coordinate 175,425,546 of NC_136412.1, read as the reverse complement.
TGAAAGGAGTTAATTCCAACTCCGAGGACAGTTCAGATACTACACGACATTAAGGTGAGTTACCTTCCAGTAGAAGTGGGTCTAAGGCACCAAGGCCGGCCCACTAGTAAGAGTTATAGTAAATATGATTGTCTTTGTGATAATTATCTGGTATGTTGCTATGTTTTATGATTATGTTCTAGTGTTCTATGATGTTATGTGATATGTGATACGAGGGGTAGGGTAGACCCCAGTACCGGTCGATATGGCCGAAGGAGTATGTCAGCGCCCAGACAAGCTAGGCAGAATATGATTTATATGCTTATGCACTAGGATGGTATGTGGTAGAATAGGGGTGAAATAGTCCCCGGTACCGGTTAAAAGGACCAAAGGGGTAGGCTAGCACCCTGATATGCTAGGAAGGATATCGGTCTTAAGGGCTGAAGGGGTATGCCAACACACTGATATGCTAGGCTAGTTACCGGTCGATAGGACTGAAGGGGTAGGCCATCACCTTGATATGCTAGGCAGTTACCGGTTGAAAGAGACTGAATGGGTAGATCAGTACTCAGCTATGATAGACATTATGGATGTTACACGGTGTGAGGTATGATGGGGGAACTCACTAAGCTTTGTGCTTACAATTTTCAGTTTTGTTTCAGGTACCTCTTCATCGAAGGGGAAGGATCCGGCACAGTAGCAGTGCGTCACACACACCCAAAGGATTTTCACATTATGAGATTCTTGGGATTGTACTCTGACATTGTTGCTATTTTTGATATGGTTTTGAGACATGTGATTATGGTTTTATGAAATGATGTGACTCGATGATGTTTTCTTATAAATGTTTTTCTAAATCATTATATCAAAAATGAAATTTATGGTCTTGAAAATTAGGATGTTACAAGCTGGTATAAGAGCCTTGGTTTGAGGGATTCGGACACACCTTTGGGGGTGTCTGGACTCAAATCGAGTGTTTGAAGGATTTTTACAAAGAAAATAGTTCTTCTAAAAGTTAAAATAAAGATCTTTGAGAAAGAACAAGGTGTGTGATGCGTGCGATTGGCCGAGCTCAAGTAAGTTTTCCCCAAGATACCCATACATTTTATGTTGTGATATGATATGATTGTGAGAACTGCATGCTAGATTAGGGCTAAGGATCTAGGAAGGATGCCTTTTATTCCTATTGTATGTGTATGAGAACTGCATGTTAGATTAGGTCTAACGATCTAGGAAGGATGCCTTTTATGCCTACTATATGGGTATGAGAACTGCATGCTAGATTATGGCTAAGGATCTAGGGAGATGCCTGATATGTCTGTTGTATGAGTTACATGATAGTATTGGTTAGTCAGTGATATGATAGCCTGGATTGGATACACTTGGTTTGGGTTGCTCAATGCCCGAATGTTGCTTGCTTTGTGCTATTAGGAGTTCTAGTTATCTTTAGTTAACTAGTAAACGAGTACATTATATTACATATTGTGAGGGCTAAATAATTTTAGAAGGCTAGGTATAGCCCTATTTTGCAGCTCTTGTTTGAGTCCAACTGTTGTAGGGTTGGACCTCTCATTCGAAAAATTATCTGGTCTTAGTGATATGTAATGGTATTTGCGAGCTAGTTTGGTGAAGGTAACAAGGACTTCTTACGCGGCTGATGGCGGAGGGTGAGTGGGAGATTTACCCTAGGGTAAACCTAAGATGACATTAGCATAGAGTGCAACAGTAGTAGAAGGGACTTGGTTAAGTCAAAGCAATCCTTGAGGAAAGTACAGATAGATGTGGAAGGTAGTATGGGCCTGTACTACAGGAAGCAGAGGATCCGTACTCGAATCAAGGAGGGTCGAGATAGAACCAGGGAACTTGTAGAGTGTGTGTGAGACCTCTTGCGATTATGTAAGACCCTGACACTTATGTATTTTGTTTCAGAATGGTGGTGATTACGCATCACGGAGCAGGAGGATTGGGATTAGGGTTGAGATCAGGTTCGGGTTCAGCTTCCGAGCCAGTTGATAAGGGACTACGCGAGTTCATCGCGTCTGAGATCACGAGAGGCATCCTTGAGTTGACCTCGGTGATACTTGGGCCGATCAAGGAAGGGATTATTAAGCTGATGGAGGATCGCCTCAGGGCGTTTAGGAGCGACATGGCATCTGGCCAGGCAGGGACACACACATTCTCCTTCAAGGACTTCAGGGGATGTGGTGCGCCAGACTCTGCTCAGTTAATGAGCTTCTGCCCCGAATGGTCGAAGGTGGTATGTTGCAGGGTGTTTGAGGGATAGAGCTAGAGACTGGTGGGGGGCAGTTAGTGACTCATTGGGAGCCCCATCCATTGAGCCTATGCCTTGGTCAGACTTTGTGACCAGGTTTAGGGCTGAGTTTGTGCCAGCTGTGGAGATTCAGCAGCTGGCCAAGGAGTTTCTTGACATGAGACAAACGACTGAGATGGTGGCGGAGATTACAACCAAATTCAGGGAGAGGGACTTATTGGTACCTCAATATGCTGGGGACAAGGAGATGAGGAAGGCCTGGTACTATGATATGTTGAGAGATGACATTTGGAAGCATGTGAGCTACTCAACATACCCGACCTTGGAGGACATGATAACCAGGGCGAGAGAGAGGGATATTGATATTGAGCACATCCGGAAGAGGAAGGATGAGGTTGGGCAGGTTACTGGGGTTTCGGGGAAGAAACCCAAGGGATCCGACACTAGGTTGAAGGGCTAGCAGGGCCGGAGCGATTGTGGGAAATGCAACAAGACTCATGAGGGAGTTTGTAGACCGGGATCATCAGACTGCTATAAGTGTGGCAAGCTTGGGCATTTCGGTAGGGATTGTGCCGCCCCTACCCCCACCCTTTAGACATCAGACCTGATTTGATTCCATTGCAATTAGAAGGGCCATAAAAAGGCCAACTGCCTGAATTTGACATCAGCACCACCAGTGGCGGCGCCAACTCCAATAACCCTGCGGATCGCGGATGGCCGACAGGGAAAGTCAGATGCTCCAGTGGTGAGGAGCCGAGCCTTCCTGCTGACCACCGAGGACGCACGTGCCGCACCTGATGTGCTGACGGGATCATTCTATGTGAACGGTATCCTAGTTCAGGTGTTGTTTGAATCGGGGGATACCCGATCATTTGTCTCTCTTGCATTTAGTGAGAGGTTTCCTGAGTTTCGGGCACGTTGGATTGCCCTTTAGAGGTCGAGATTGTTGAAGAATGATCAGTTTGGGCATCAGAGGTTTTTAGAGATTTTTTTTGAGACTATATGAGGAGTGCTACCTAATAGACTTGGTTCCCATTCCGTTGCGTGGGAAAAAGGTTATCATAGGCATGCACTGGTTGAGCCCTAATGGAGCAGTGATCGACTGTGCGCAGCAGTTGGTACGGGTCAGGACCCCAAGCGGGGGAGAGCTAGTGATTTAGGGTGAGAGGCCACAACATGGACCAGCTCTATGCTCAGCAGCAAGGGCTAGGCGCTACCTTTAGCAGGGTTGCGCAGGTTATGTCGCCTAAGTTTTGGATACCCGAGAGGCGGGTAAGGCGAATGTGAGTGATGTAACAGTGGTGTGAGAGTACGCGAATGTATTCCTAAAGGTGCTGCTTGGGATACCTTCAGAGGGGCAGGTAAAGCTTCGGATCAACCTGGTCTCTGGTGCGGCTCCGATAGCCAAGGCACCATATCGATTGGCTCCTCCTGAGATGAAGGAGTTGTCTATAAAACTTCAGGATCTGTTAGACAAAGGATTCATTAGGCCAAACAGTTCACCTTGGGGAGCCCTGATCCTGTTTGTGAAGAAGAAGGACGGGTCGCATTGAATGTGAATAGATTACCGGGAGCTGAACAAGGTAACGGTGAAGAACCGTTACCCACTCCCGAGGATTGATGATCTCTTCGACCAACTATAAAGGGATCTTGGTTTTCCAAGATAGATTTGCGTTCAAGCTACCATCAGATGAGGGTCAGAGACGAGGATGTACAAAAGACTACTTTTCGGACTCGCTATGGCCACTACGAGTTTGTGGTGATACCCTCCGGGCTCACCAATGCTCCTACCGCATTGATGGACCTCTTGAACCGCATATGCAGACCGATGTTGAATCGGTATGTGATAGTTTTCACTGATGATATCTTGGTTTATTCCAAGACGCAGAAGTAGCTTGAGGAGCACTTGCGAGAGGTTTTGGATACCTTGAGGGGGAGAGCTTGTATGCCAAGTTCTCCAAGTGCGAGTTCTGGTTGCGTGAGGTGCAGTTTCTTGGGCACCTTGTCAACCAGAACGGTATTTTGGTCGACTCGGTCAAAGTGGAGGTTGTGATGAGATGGGAGGTTCCGAAGTCTCCATCTGAGATTCGGAGTTTCCTGGGATTGGCATGCTATTATCAGAGATTCATTCAGGACTTCACCAAGATAGTCGTACCTTTGACCCGGTTGACGAAGAAAGCCATGGTTTTTCGTTGGGGGCCTGAGCAGCCGGCAACGTTTGAGACATTGAGACATAGGCTATGTGAGGCGTCGATTCTAGCCCTGCCAGAGGGCATAGAGGATTTTGTAGTGTACTGTGATGCATCCATTTCAAGATTGGGCACGATGTTGATGCTGAGGGGGCATGTTATTGCCTACGCCTCGAGGTAGCTGAAGCCTCACATGGCGAACTACCCGACGCACGATTTGGAGTTGGGGGCGGTTATCTTCGCCCTCAAGATTTGGCGACATTACTATATTGGTTCCGATGTACCATTTACACGGACCACAAGAGTTTGAGGTAGCTCATGGATCAGCCGAATCTGAACATGAGGCAGCGTTGCTGGCTAGATGTGGTGAAGGATTATGATTGCGAGATCCTCTACCACCCAAGGAAGGCCAACGTTGTGGCCGATGCGCTTAGTCGCAAGGTATCCCCGATTAGAGATATTTTCTTGAGGATGACTGTGGTGACTCCGCTTTTGGAGCAGATCCGAGAGGTGTAGGTTGAGGGTATGAAGGAGGAGCGCTAGAAGTGCGAACGAATAATAGGTCAGGTGGCCTCATTCGACTATGACAGTCGCGGGTTGCTGACCCTGCATGGGAGGGTCTGGGTTCCATACTGGGGCGGAAAACGACATATTTTGATGGATAAGGCCCATGAATCCAGGTTTTGTATCCATCTCGGGGTAACGAAGATGTACATAGATCTTTGTCTTGATTATTTGTGGCCCTACATGAAGCGGGATGCAGTCTGGTACGTTGAGAGATGCCTAACCTGTAGGAAGGTTAAGGCTAAGCACCAGATGCCTCATGGCAAGACACAGCCATTGGATATCTCTATGGGGAAATGGGAAGATATTACTATGGATTTCATCACAAAGCTTCCTAGGACCACACGGGGAGTGGATGCGATTTGTGTCATCGTGGATCGGTTGACCAAGAGTGCCCATTTCATACCGATCCAAGAGAGCATCTCGGCCGAGAAGCTTGGCGACATCTACATTCGAGAGGTAGTAGTACGATACGGAGTGCCAGTTTCCATAATTTCCGACCGAGACATGCGGTTCACTTCCAGATTTTAGAAGAAGTTTCACGATGAGTTGGGTACTCGTCTGGACTTCAGCACCGCTTTTCACCCGTAGACGGATGGTCAAAGCGAGCGGACCATCCAGAATTTGGAGGATATGATCCGGGCATGCGTTCTAGACTTCTTTGGTAGCTGGGATACCTACCTTCCCCTCGCAGAGTTTTCCTACAATAATAGCTCCCACACGAGTATTGACTGTCCTCCCTTGGAGATTTTATACGGGAGGAAGTGCAGGACCCCGATATGCTGGGATGAGGTTGGACAGATGGTCACGAGGAGTACTGAAGTGGTACTCTCAAGAGAACAGAAAGGATCCAGCGGGTTCGGGAGCAGGCTTCAGACTGCTCAGAGTCTGTAGAAAATTTATGCCAACAAGCGCCGTTCGGACCTGGTATTCCAGATCGGGGATATGTTACTCCTGAAGGTGTCCCCTTGGAAAGGTGTCATCTGGTTTTGGAAACGGGTCAAGTTAGGCCCCATGTATATAGGTCCTTTTAGGGTTGCAGCCCGGGTGGGCAAGGTGGCATATAGGTTGGATCTGTCAGCCGAGCTTAGCCAGATTCACAGTACCTTTCACGTATCCCAGGTGTGGAAGTGCCTAGTAGACGATTCTGCAGTAGTGCCTCTAGAGGATATTCTGGTGGATAACAGCCTAAACTACATTGAGCGACCATCAGCTATCTTCAACAGGAAGTCGAAGGATATGAGGAACAAGAGGGTCGAGATGGTGAAGGTGCAATGGTAGCACCGCAAGGGCTCATAATGGACTTGGGAGCCGGAGAACGAGATGAGAGAGCACTACCCCGAGCTTTTTCCAGATGCAGCAGCAGACTTCGAGGACGAAGTCTAAAATAACCGGGGGAGATTTGTAACGCTCGGTTCCTGGTACGTATTTTAAATAATAATTTTGCACTTTTACTCTAGGACTCGACGAGTTGGAGGCCCCAACTCATCGAGTGGAGGAAAAACTTGGACACGGGTGGAAGAATCTACTTGCCGAGTTGGAAGCCCTGACTCGACGAGTAGACCTTTCTGGATGAAACCCTAAATTTGAGGGTTTGCACCCTATTTAAACAACTTATACGGCCTCCAGTCCAGTCCCCATCACCCTCAGACTCTCTTCACGAAACGCTAATCGATTATTGAGTGTTCTTGAGCTTTGTGTGCCATTTGTGTGTCTTTGAAGCTTGAGAAGAAAGAGGAGGCTTGGGAGATCAAAAGAAAGCAAGTAGATCCAGAGGTTTTGGCGCCCTTCCAGCTTATTTGAGGTATAAAGTTGATACCTTGACTATTCATTTCATAGATCTTTATTTAGGGCTATTTTCTACCTTTTCTAAGTCATAGTGAAGCCATTTTCGGGATTTTGTGCTTCTTTGGGGTTGTAAATTCAGATCTTGAACCTTCAAAGGTTCCCATGGCATAAAGGTGCCAACTTTATGGCCATGGAAGTCCCATGAACCCTGTAGACTTTATTTTTGGTCCTTATGAGCTAGTTAACCCATGCATACACATAAAGTTTGTAACTTTACATGCTATATCAACCCTAAGAGGTCAGATCTGTGTTCTGGATGCATTAAGCCTAGCTAAAATTGACTGGATAGACACGGGCTTTGGGGGACTCGGCGAGTCAGGCTATTGTTCCCCCAAACTTTTCCATTTCTGATCGAACTGATTGAGTCTAGAAGAGGACTCAACAAGATGGATGTTGATATGGACTTGAAGATCAAAGAACTTGGCGAGTTCAAGGATGAACTCGGTGAGTTCAAGGCAATGTCCCAACTTTATGAAGAAGAACCCGATGAATTGAAGGAAGAACTCGGTGTGTCACGGACGAAACACTTCAACTTGTATGAAGCAGGACTCGACGAGTTCAAGGATGAGCTTGGCAAGTCATAAGCAAAAGGTCCCGATTCTGTATCAAGGAGACCTCAACGAGTTCTTGAAAGACTCGATGAGTAGGGTTGAAGTTCCAGTATTCTGTGGATTATGGAACTCGACGAGTTGGTGGACCAACTCAGCGAGTTGAGTCAACCAGATGTCGACTTTGATCAAAAGTTGACTTTGACCAGGGTGTTGACCTTGACTTTGACTTTGACATGAGTTGACCCTTGAAAGGGTTATGAGTATGAAATGGAAATTAAGGAAGCTTGTTATGTGTAGGAGTTGAGGAGTTGATCCCATCACCGAGGACAGTTCAGATACTACACGACATTGAGGTGAGTTACCTTCCAGTAGAAGTAGGTCTAAGGAACCAAGGCCAAACCACTAGTAAGAGTTATAGTAGAGATGATTGTCTTTGTGATAATTATCTGGTATGTTTCTATCTGTTATGATTATGTTCTAGTGTGCTATGATGTTATGTGATATGTGATAGGAGGGGTAGGGTAGACCCCAGTACCGATCGATATGGACGAAGGGGTATGCCAGCGCCCAGACAAGCTAGGCAGAATATGATTTATATATTTATGCACTAGGATGCTATGTGGTAGAATATGGGGGTGAAATAGCCCCTGGTACCGGTCAAAAGGACCGAATAGGTAGGTCAGCATCCTGATGTGCTAGGCAAGATACCAGTCGTAAGGGCGAAAGGGGTATGCCAGCACCCTGATATATATTAGGCTAGGTACCGATCGATAGGACTGAAGGGGTAGGCCAGCACCCTGATATGTTAGGCAGTTACCGGTTGAAAGAGATCGAAGGGGTAGATCAGTACCCAACTATGATAGACAATATGCATGTTATATGGTGTGAAGTATGATGGGGGAACTGTGACACATAAACTCTATTCTTTCTAAAACTACATTATATTTCTCAAAGAACCAAACTTTCATACTTCACAATATTCTTACTCCAAAATATGCTACATGCATATTTATAAAACAATATATCATATTGATAGTTTATTTACATAGACTGGATACAAACTGACTATGAAGATTTTTACAAGGTTTTATATATATTACATACATTCCCGGGAATACAGTACAAAAGTTATAATATTATCTATTCTACATCTTCTACCAATACAAAACTATATTGGATGCTTACCTGCAATTTTTTAAACACTGAGAGGGATAAGCGGGTGACGCTTAGTAAGTTCAATAACAGTTATAATATAACATTATGCCATATACATATCAATACGACAGAAGCAAAGAGGGACAAACAACAAGATAGGCAAATGAGTATCATATGACAGGCTTTCCATATCAACGAATAATCAGATTCAGAGATTTGAATTCAATGAGACATAACAATTTCAACACTTGATATACATCAATAAGACTTCAGCCAAAGTGGCAAAGAAAATATATAATTTCAGAATATCATTTCACTAGAATAGACAGGCTTTTAGCCATGTCTTTGTATTCTGCTATGCCAAAGTGATGCATATGTCATACACTTCATGACCAAAGGCTACATACCAGTACCCAAGTGATGCTTATGCCATACACTCAGTGGCCTATGGTATAGCTCGTTATCATAATAACATGCAAAAGCACATTGAACATATAATACATAACATATAATTGTCCTTATATTGAAAATCACAGTGAAATAACCGGGGATTAATTTGGGCAGCACTTCGACTCTAAATATGCATTTTTGTTGAGAAACCGGGGATTTTAGTTGAAAACCGGCCTTACTCTGGCAGAGTTTCGACTTGAAAATATAATTTTCTCGGGAACTTCAGGGCGTCGGGACTTGCTTCTGGTGTTGGGGATGATATCGGGGTTTTGGGGGGTTAAAAGTGGGCTAAAAGGGGTTTTAGAGTGAAAGGAAATGAGAAATTTGTAACTTAAATACGACAGCCTCGCATCCCTTTTATAGGGGTCTGAAGCAGCTCACTACGCGGGGCGTAGTCTCGCTGTACGCGGGGGGTACGAGGCTATATGCCCGCTGCTCCGAAGGAAAGGCATGTGGCTCGGATGTGTCTTTTAGGTGGCAGTGATGTGAAGATCAGAGACGTGGCTGATCCAAGACCCTGCATGCGAACGCTGAGCGTATGCTTCTACGCGGGGCGTACCCCTTCGGATAAGGCTTCAAAATTTCATTTATTTTTATTTAAAAACTTGTAAAATTTGTATCTTTTGCATACGAACTCCGTTTTTAACGTTCTTTATATGTACACGTAGGGGAGAATATACACTATAACTTTCGTTTAGATTCCGTCGGCTAGTTTTGATTTTATTTTTATTATTATATTTTTAACTGGTCGGGACAGGAAAAGTCTGTTAAAAATTCATAACTTCTTCATCTGACGTCCGTTTTCTTCTGTCTTTTCACCGTTGAACTACAATCAATGAGATCTTCGATTCTTGTTTAGGTTGTGTCGGCTAAAATTCACTCGATCTTTATTTCGAGTTTTTAGTTGTCTACCACTATTCTGAAACTTAGAAAAATCATAACTTCCTCATACGAAGTCAGATTTGGACGTTCTTTTTATGAAAGTTCTCGGTTTAATAAATATTACAACTTTCATTTAGACCATATAGGCTAAAAAGTAGTATCAAAAACTCACTTTTTACGTCATTCGGCTTCGTGTCGGTTCTATCGCGAAACTTCAAATAGTCATAACTTCTTCGTTATAACTCGGATTTCGATGAGGTTTTCACCTAAATGTTTCTAACGAGATTCTCTACAACTTTCAATAATAAAATTTTACTTATTTCAAATTTTATATTTTCGTTAAATTTTAATATTAGATTGGAATCTCATAAGACTTCCAATATTTTACGAGTGATTCTAAACATAGTTTTACTTTATTTCTAGTAAAAACTATCTATTAGAACTCAATACTCAAAATCATATAATATTTTATAATATTTTCATTATAAAACACGATTTCAAAACGCGTATGTTACAGGAACTCACTAAGCTTTGTGCTTACAATTTTCTATTTTATTTCAGGTACCTCTTCATCGAAGGGGAAGGAGCCGGCACGGTAGCAACGCGTCATAGACACTCAAGATTTCTGAATTATGAGATTCTTGGGATTTTACTCGGACATTGTTTCTATTTTATGATATGGTTTTGAGACATGTGATTATGGTTTTATGAAATGATGTGACTCGATGATGTTTTCTTTTAAATGTTTTTCTAAATCGTTATATCAAAAATGAAATTTTTGGTCTTGAAAATTGGGATGTTACAGGATTCCAGGCATATACAGATAAAAAGGATTTTTCACACAAATGCGATACAATACACTATTTTCCAAATACAGTACCACTTACATTTTGGTCTTAAGGCCTAAGACTACATTTCATTTACAAAAGGAAATATTGGATTTTCTGGAGGAGCACACTAAAATTTTCAAAGAACAAAGAAAGAGTTCTAATACTAAAATTCTTATGAACTCACCAACTTAAATGTTGATACACTTTCAAAATCACTTGAATTCTCAGGGAATTAGTAGACGGGTATACTTACAGGTTTTGAGAAGATGGAGCATCATAGTGTCATGTCTTATAGTTTTTGTTATACATTTTTGGTGTTATACAAACAATGTAAACTTTATACTATCAATGTAATGGTTGTTGCTTTGATTACTATTATGCAATTGTTATGATACTGCACATCACGTCATCCACCCCCGAACATTTCCGCCGTTCCGGTTTGGGGGTGTGACACACTCTAAGCCCACAACCAAACAAGGAACATGATTTAAATCGGAATCACAAATCCTAAGTCTATAGAATCCTAATTATATACAACCTTGACATATACACCTTGCAATTATAGATCAACCAGTAAGGGTCCTTAATTTTTATGTGAAGGATTTGATTTATTCTAGTGAGAGGGTTCCTTACGACTACTGGTTTTAATAAATATCGAGGCCTAAACGTTGTTGTTACGATTCTTATAGTATCATAAAATACTCCTATAGTATTTTAAACTTTTATGTTAAGGGTTCTCTGTATAGTTTGTTGGTAAGTTTTAGACTAGCTATTCACTACGATCATTCCTCGGCATACGTTGGTCACATCCTGGATAAATATAGTTTATTAGGCTATATTAATCGCCGATCTGATTACATACCTCGAGGCCTACTCGTAGTGTTCAACTTATCTTAATACTTTTTGTTTTGTTACTGTTACGATACTGAACTAGTGAGTATGATTGTACTTACACTTTTATATAAATATCATAATATTTTAAAGTATACTTGTACGAAATGTTACGCCAGAGAGTTTTTGTCCCGTTGTATTTATAGTTTGTATATGTTACGTGGTTTGATACTTAGTTCACTATAAGCAATGCTCTGATATCAATCTGTCATACCCCCAAACCAGAACGGTGGAAACGTTCGGGGGTGGATAACGTCATGTACTGTATCATAACATTGAGTAATTGTAAGGAAAGCAACACAATCATCATAGATATAATTTAAAATGTTACATTGTTTCATGAGTTACATGTTTCCAAATAAATTACAATATGATGACAAAATGAGTTTTTAATTAATGCCTTAGCGTATCATCCTCAAAAGTTGATGATTACCTGTTTTAGTGATTTCCTGAGAATACAAGTACTTTTGAAAAAGTTTCAACAATTAAGTTGGTGAGTTCATAAGAGTTTGTATAAATGTAAGCCTTTCCATGTAAAGTAATCGTGCTTGTTTCCAGAAAATCCGATATTTTCCATAAAATGAGTTGTAAGTCGTTTGTTCATAAAATGATAGTGTTTGTTCCAGAAAATCCAATATTTTCAATAAAATGAATTGTAGTCTTAAATGTTCCAAGACCGAAATTTATAAGTTTTTTGTACTTAAAGTTTGTAATATGTAGTTTTAATTTGCATAAAACCATTTAAATGTATGTTAGCTCTGTAAACCAAAATGTATTGTTAATACCCCATGTGAGTTATTATAACCATGCTAGCGACTAGTTCGCCTATGACGACGTTCTTCAGGCATCGAAATATTATGAAATTTGTCACCCCAGGCCTGCCGGTCTAACTGTAGCTAACAGTTTAGGTGCGGGATTTTCAGTCCTTTATAGATCTATACACAAGTATCACGCTATCCCTACAAGAGATTATGGTTTATAATACAGGACATAAATTATGTACTTAAAAGTACGGTGAAGCCAAATGTCTCACAAAATTTGTATCAACATGTTTACGTATAAAAAATCCCTTTTTCTTGTAAATGTATGTATTACCCTTTCAAAGTGCTTATGTAACGTAAAAATAGCATGAATATTCCACAAACTATATTTATTATAGTTTGTAAATGTATGTTCCGTCGAAATAAAAATCTTTGCATTTTAACAACTTTTCATGTAAAAGTTTATAATTTTGGTAGTAACGTTATTGTACGTATTTAATAATTTCACGTAAAATGTATATAAGATATAAGAAAACATAAGTAACGGTTTGTATTTTAACACAAGTTTTCTTGTGTTTCACTTGTATCCCCCCACCCCCTAAAATATAGAAAGAAATGTAAAAATGTAGGGTATGAACTCACCTTATGAGTGTTTACGGTTGGATAAGGAGATGACGGTGAAGATCTTCAAGCTATGAATACTCGAAATGATCGTTTCCTAAGAGTTTTAACACATACTAATGTGTGTGAATTAGACTGAACTAATAGGAGAGTGTTTGTAAGAATAATAGATAAATGATGAACATACCCAAAATTCTAATGACAACTTGGAAGAATATGGTCTATGGTCTCCTGGGGATATTTGATCTTGAGAGAAAACTAAAGTGTGAATATCTTTAACTCTGAATTGGTTATTGATTGTGAAGATGAAGAAGTCCTAAATCGTGCTTTATATAGGAGGGTAAATAAGAGGAAATGAAGTGACAGTGAGTTGACGTTTACCTTGATATGTGCACTTATCACATTGGGAAGGCATTTTCAACCAATCTAGTGGCACCTTATGTAGATATTTAGGGAGATTTTGGCCTATATAAGGGTGATTTCGGTCAATGAATGACCGAAATCCCTTATGAACACTCACAAATGATGATTTCAGTCCCAATTGGCCTCAAGAAAGAGATTTCGGTCCTAGTGTGTGGAGTTTTCAGCCGTAGTGGGTTTTTATCATGAGTTTCGGGTCTTTTGGTTGATCTTTGAAGGAGGACTTCGGTCATACACAATCGAAATCACAAAGGCATGGGACCTTACAACCGAAAACTCAAGGCATGACACATGACCATGCTTATATGTTAAAACTATTGGGTTTTTGTTGACCCCTTTGACTCCTTGGTGTCTTGTTGACTTTATTTAACTTTCAATGGTTCATTACAACATGGTTTTCCAAGTATTATATATATATATATATATATATATATATATATATATATATATATATATATATATATATATATATATATATATGTTAACTTAATATAAACATGCCCTTTTGGACTTCAAAGTTTTATTGCATCAAAGTTACGTTGTGAATTTACTCGCATACGGTTGACACCTAGACCTTATTTGTTCTAGAATTTTTCCAGTTATCACAATCAGTAATTTCAAATCATTATACTGATTGATCTATTTACGTGGATGATGTCTAGGTTGGATTAATTGAGGTGTTTAAAGTGGGTTTCCAAACAGTATATACTCTGTAGACCAAATGGACCATACCTCCGATATAATCCTACATGGTTATTACATACCAGATAGATCTTGATGTAGACATTGGGATTAATGAGGTATTTAGACTATCATTAGTCACCAAGAGTATTAGACTAAGACTCAGTAATCATTATACTAGATCATTTCAGAGGAAAAGAAAAAGTACCAAGGCAATGTTTTGCTCAAATTCTAAGGCATCCACTTTTATCAAGTGAGTGCATAGTCCCTTTCATGAACATGATTTTAATACAAGTATTAATTTAGATATTTAGTATTCGCCAGAAAGTTTATATGTGAGCTATGTGGTTTATGTGTTAGTAATCTATTTAAGGATATACAATATGTGAACCAGATGTGGTTCGATGTATGTTAAAAAATATATAACTACTATTACATGATAACAATAATAGAAATATTATAGGATGGATAAATAAAAATATATTGAGACCTAAATACTCTGTGCTGAATATACACACTTGAATATGATAAGGTTGTCTAAATAAAGTTGGTGTTGGAAGCTTAGTAGTTCGGCCAATTAATGAGATTAGACTTATTATAGATACGTAGTTCAATTAAGTTTGATATTAGGTAGTCTCATTCGGGGTATATTTGTGTAAGTTAGGACTAGAGATTAGAGTTCTATTCATTGACACTTTCTGGTGTTGATAGTACGAAATACATACCGGAGTACAAATTATATTCCTCTTTATATGACCAGGAATGGTAGGTCCAGATCTAACAACTATAACGATATATCTACATATTCTTTTGGATGACCAGAAATAGTCGCTCTAGATTAGACAACTGTAAAATTTTGTATGTTCATCTTGCAGACGACAAACACTTGATCACTCTAAATGATTCATCTGGCAGAGTAATCTTTCCTGATAATCGTAGAATAGGATCGATGAGGATCGATTAGGGTGGGTATGTTTAGCTATGAGGGTTTATAGATATCTATGTCGAAGACACATCTATATATTGTTTGGTAATAGTTAGTTTTGTGGAATTAAGATGTATATATATATATATATATATATATATATATATATATATATATATAACATTGTAGGATTATAATACCTATGTACTCACCAGGTTTGTGAACTTGACCCATTCAATTTCTTTGTATCATAGGTAGCAGTACAAAGGTACACGAATGATGAGAGATTCAACGGAAATTTAGAGTGTTTGTCTAAGATATTGTAAGGCATGTTTATGATTATGTTTTGTATCCGTTATGACATCAAAAGCTTTTATAAAGCAGTGAAAAACATTTCTTCGAAAATACTTTTACCATACCATATTATTCGTTTATAAATAAACTATGTTTTAAATAAGGATAAATAATCTTTTTAAAATGGTCGTAAAATGAGGATGTCATAGTTGGTATGAGAGCATTAGTTTAAACAAACTAGGAATTTATAGGATCTCTAGACTTAAAATTAGAATGCTAAGTAATGATTGTGAGATGTGTGTATATATTTTTGATAGTACACTTGAATTGATACAAGCACTAGCTTTCTTTAGGAAATATGCCTAAATTGTTGTGCTAAATGATTTGTATTATAACATCCTTTAGGTTGCTTACCTAGAACGCTAATAATTGAAAGAATTTAAGGTCTAATGTCGACCGTGGTTTAAGTATAAAAACCTTATATGCTCGGGTTCTAAATTAATGTATTAGAACTGACATGTTAAATTTATAGGGTGATAAGGAGGATTATGAGTCTAACATAACTAAATCTTCCATGTCTATATTCTCGTAGTGGTACACTGAGTACCTGCTTCGCTGAACAGAACGTCATGGTGATAAATTGTAGCGGGCAAGGAAACTGACAACATGAGCATGTGATTGGTTGTGCATCGGTGGTCACACCAACACCAGAACTTGTCACAGTGGAAGGAGTACATTAAATGATGCTAGAAATGATAGGTGAATATATGTAGGAGACTAAGAAACTACTCTAAGGGAGTAAGAGAAAAGTTACGACACTGATTGTTGAAACAGTGTTGAATGAAGTTCAGCCAGATAAAGGAAGTTGTAGTAAGGCTGTAAATCAAACCGAACCACGAAGGAATCCCAACCACCAAGTCTTTCTGGAGAACCAAAACCAATGATGGTTATGGATTGGATCTATAAAATGGAAATGGTGTTTGACTATTGTTACTATAGCAAAAAATGGAAAAAAAATATTCATAGCCAGACAACTAAAGACTATACTATTGAGCCGGTGAAACGGTTGGCCAATACCATGCCAAAAGGATAAGCAAGGAAGATGTCATGGGAGGACTTTCTTGTGCAGTTGAAAAGAGAATACTGCTCAGAGAGAGACCTTCTGGAGATAAGCAATGAATTCCAGAACCTAAAGAAAGGAGAAATGAGCATCATCCAATATGGTGCAGTTTTTACTGTGAATATGGAACTATTTGCTTACCTAATTCCTACTGACTTCTCCAAGGTTAGAAAGATTTGATAATGGACTACTAGCGGATTTCGGTCCAATGGTAAAATTAGCAACTACCTTGGTAGCAGCCATCCGGGTTGCGAAATCCCTTAAAGACATAGTCAAATAAAAAGCCATCAATCAGGTTGGAGTCAAAGGAAAGAGGATTAATGAAGGATCCTCAGAATCCAAGAAAAGGAGTAGGTTTTCAAAACCTAGACCCAATAGTAAGAAGCCTAAGGGAAACAAAGAGGCAAAATCCTGCAAAAAATGCAGGACAAAGCATTTTGGACAATGCATAGAAAATGTGACCTGCTACATGTGTGGCAAGAGAGGTCACTCTTCCAACCAATGTACATGCGATCAAAGTATGTGCTTCAAGTGTGGAGAAACAGGGCATTTCAAGAACTCATGCGCAAGGAAGGAAGAAGCTATACGAACATTGCAAACGACTCTTAGAGCTGTAAAGGAGGAAGAAAATGTCGATTAGGGAGTAAATAGACGGAAGCTACATATCCAAGGTGTAACAACGTAAATTTTCCAAACGATTTTTCATTTTTAAAACAAACTTTTAATCATCAAAACAATATCAAAATATAATGTATCCAATGTTATCATAGCAAAATAATTCCCAGAATCTCAAACATAATCTCTATGAGTGTGTACGGATCATGCCGGCGCCTTCCCACGGTCCTCGCTAGTACCTGAAACACATAACACAACAGCTGTAAGCATAAATGCTTAGTGAGTTCCCCAAAATACCATATACCACACATATGCCTTTCCAGGCCATAACTATGCATGATCTTCCGATCCATATGTCTCAGGGGACTTTCGTCCCGAATCCCGGTAGACCTTCCGGTCATACCCGTATCGACCTTCCGGTCCGAACTTCTTGACCTTCCGGTCCATAACCTTGTGACCTTCTGGTCCATAACATACATAACATTCATAACACATACATATCAAATAACAACATACATCTCATACATCTCATAGCATATAAGACCTTCCGGTCACACACAGGTACCTTTCCAGGTACAGTATAGTGAGAAGACTCACCTCAATGAAGTCGGATAAACTCTCGTGCTCGATGTCCCGACTTAGCCTCCTCCTATTATTCAAATAATATCCTGACCAGAATTCTCTCTTGATCTCATCTCTACAACTGGGTAGAAGGCCATTCTACCCTACCCTGAACTCTCCTGAATCATTCTTGACCAAAACCCTAAAGTCAAAGAAAGTCAATGGTCAAACTTTGACCCGACTCGTCGAGTGCACATGGGCGACTCGGCGAGTCCATGCGGGTTCTCTGAATCCTTTCAGCCTCTCTTGACTTGTCGAGTCATCCTTCCACTCGACGGGTTACATCTGACACGAATTACGGGGCAACCCCGACTCGACTCGTCGAGTCCACTTATGGACTCGGCGAGTTGCCACCATGCTCAAACCCAAATGACCTTCTGAGGTTAGATCTGTTCCTCTAATCCATAGATTTGTTCTTCCCAACCACTATAATCATATAAAGGTCCGACCTTTACACTCATGCAATCACCATAAAGCTTCTTTGGGTGAAATAACCCCTAAAATGGCAACCTAGGGCCATAACTCAAATGGGATAGCAAAAAGCAAGATGGATGGGACTCTCTGGACCTCTTAAGGTCTAGGTCTAAGAGTAACTCCACCTTGGGACCTCACATACTTCGAATCTAAGCTAAAGAAGGCATAAGAAAACCCTAGATTCAACTAGAACACCAAATACACGAGTTTGAGCATAGATTAGTACCTCCAGTAGCCTCCTCTGGTGAAATGGGGAATAGATCTGAGCTCCTCAATCTTCCTTGTTTTTCCTCCTTCCTTCTTTCTTGCAAAACAAACCCACAAAGGTCCAATCATGGCTTCTTCTCTCTCACAAATGCTCAGGCACTATTAGGGTTTCTCTCAAGGGTCTGGTAGCTGCAAATGGTGGCTATAAGGGTCCTTAAATAGGTCCCAAACCTGAGAATTTAGGGTTTCATTAAATAGTGTGGACTCGCCGAGTTCCCCTCATAAACTCAATATAAATACTTAACATAGGATACCTGGGAATCCGGATGTTACACAAGGAGTTCAAGACATGAAGTGGTCACCCTACACAACTAGTCTTGTAATCTATAGCCTTATGACAGAATAGAATGTAATAAACTTTGAATATCATTGTAATCATTTTCAAAAGTTACAAAATATCAACTATGTTATATGTGTTACCTCGCTATGTGATTCTCTTGGATAGTGAATTGGAGAACTGAGAGACAATACTTGTGACGAGAACGATTAGGTTTGAAATGTAGTAGAGGCCAATACTACCTGAAGCACAGAACCCGCACTTGGATCAGGGAATGTCAGAAGGTTACTAAGTCTCTAAGTATTTGAGCTATTTTGTTAATTTGCATCATTACCTTTATTTCTCTAATCACTACAAAGATGGATATTATTCCTACCCTAGTGGTCATATCGAATCGAGTCCAAATAACCTATGAAGTGAGTCTGATGTAACATCTGAATTTTGATTGAAGAAAAAGATAATTGAAGCGATCAATAGAAGTATCACAATATCTATTTAAAATAAGTAGCATGTAGCTACATATGTTACCTATCATGATGTGAATACATCGCATTAGAACATTAAGGAAGGTATACTCCATGCAAGAGTATGCCTGAAAGAGACTTGAGTCTAGTCATTGCATCATACGATGAGAGGTCATTAGAACATGACCCATCGGTTTGTTACGATAGTCAAAGTAAATACCTTATCTTAGCTAAGTCAATTCTAGAAGGATCAGGAGCCTCCAAAGGAGATCGAATTTAGAAGAAACAAAATGCGCATGATTGAGCATGGTCAGTAGTCAAGAAGTCTAAGAGTTGGTAACTCGATGGATAAGACATTAGAGTTACGGTTATTACCTAGGATGCAAAGGTATCGTGTAGAGTCATTATACAAGCCCTATTTTTGTTGTTGATTTTGGGACGTAATAACCCTAACAGGGAGATAATTGTAACAACTGCAGATTCGGGCTAGTCAATCAAGATATAATAAGCATTAAAAATGATTTTTTGAAAGACGATTGTTTACGATAAATAATCTTAACCAAATTTCTAGTATATATGAAAAGGATTTCTTACATATAAAGAACACTGAAATACGACTTTGTATGAAGAAGATCTGCTTCTTCGAAGTTTCGCGATTAAACCAGCACGACTCTGCGTATCAAAGAAAGTGAATTTCTGATAATTGATTTTTAGCCTAAGTGACCAAAATGAAACTCATAGTAATCGTTAAACCAAGAGTGTGCATATAAAGAATTTCAAAATCTGACTACGTAAGAGGAAGCTATGATTTTTCAAAGTTTCGGTACAATACTGAGGGCATAGAAAGCGAAATTCAAATCGATTGATTGTTAGCCGAAAAAAATTTAAATGAGAATTTAAGATCTCGTGAATATGAACTTGTAAAGATAATGACAGTCGAGAACATAGTTCATATGCATAAGTTATGAATTTCGCACAAACTTTAATAGTCTAAACCAGTCTAAATATGAATTTTTGTTAGAGAAAGAATTAGATGTTCAGGCCTGAATGAAAGTTGTACAACTCGTTGAGATGATTCCATGGATATAAACAACGTTGAAAATGGAGCTCTTATGCGAAAGTTATAGCCATCAGAAGAACTGTGAGAAAATGCTTGCGTTGATGACATGGCAACACTGTAGTGCGCCACATGGTAATGTCAAACGATCCCTCTCCTATCAAGACAAGCCCACGTGACACGTGGCACCACATTTTGGTGACACATGGCATGTTCTGGAAGGGTAAGATTTGGATGAACTAAAGCTTCACACGTGGAAAAAGCTCAAAGGAGCCAGCAAGATTCAATGGCGTGACGCGCCATTCGAGGTGCATGCCACCTCTAATATATATAGAGCCTTCGATTTTCATTCTTTTCACACCAATTTCCTTCTAATATCTCTCTAGCCTCTCTATCTTTCGAGTTAGGTTTTCTTCCTAACTTTTAGAATATTTTAGAAGAAACTCTGGAGCTCTAGAAGCTCGACGAAAATAAGTATTTAGGTCAGAGTTATGCCCATGTATTTTCTCGGTTTTTGCTAAAACCTTTGTAAGTTAAGCTACACTCCTGTACTTTCAGTTAACTTATATGTGTAGTCATAAGTCGTTATTATGAGTCAATAAATAAGATTTATCAGTAATTCCAATTCATTATACTTATTGATCTATTTATAGGGATGATGTCTAGGCTAGATTAGTGAGGTGTTTAAAATGGGATTTCTGTACAGTATACTGTGTATACCAAACGGAACCTACCTCCGATATGATCCAACCTGGTTATTCTATACTCGATATGTAACAACGTAAATTTTCAAACAAATTTTTCATTTAAAAATAAAGTACTTTCATTCAAAACAAGGCATAAACATTTCAAGTGTCATGTCAAAATACAAATCATATGAATCCCAAGATCACAAAACATCTATCAGTGTGTACAGATCATGCCGGCGCCTTCCCACGGTCCTCGCTAGTACCTGAAACACATACACAACAACTGTAAGCATAAATGCTTAGTGAGTTCCCCAATATACAACTTACACACATACGCCTTTCCAGGCCCTGACCTTCCGGTCCATGTGTCTCAGGGGACTTCCGTCCCTGCTGGGTAAACCTTCCGGTCCTACCCACGCCAACCTTCCGGTTCACAACGCAACGCCTTCCGGCCCATAACATAATCGCCTTCCGGCCCTTAACATAATGCCTTCCGGCCCACATAACATACATAGCACGTATAACAATTAACTTATCACATATAGCACATATATCACATATCATATCCGACCTTCCGGTCACACAGTCAAACCCTTCCGGGTACAGTATAGTGAGAAGACTCACCTCGTGAATATCAAAAGCTAGCAAATCCCGAAGTCACTCGTGCTCGATCCGCCGAGCTACAATCCTCCTATAACATCATATGTCCCTAGTTAACACTTTATATCTGTAATGTTGACTATCCCCAAGAAGTCAACACAGGTCCACTCTGGTCAACGGTCAACGGTCAACTTTGACCGGACTCGGCGAGCGCTAGGGCGACTCGGCGAGTCTACACGTTCTCATCAATCCTCTAAGATTCCCTTTCTACACGTCGAGTATCCCCCTTGACTCGAAGAGTTCCTCCTGGAAGAATCGCGGGGCCACCCCGACTCAACTCGCCGAGTCTGAAGAACAACTCGGCGAGTCCCAGTTAATCTTCAAGCTACTCGCCGAGTCTATTCATCGGACTCGGCGAGTCCATGCCATGCAACCGCTCAAACTGCTTTCTAAGGTTAGATCTGCTCCGACCATTCATAGGTCTGGCCTTCCTAGACTGGTTCATCACGTAAAGTCCTCATTTCGGTGCTCATAATACACCCCATGACTCATAATTTACATTTTGACCTAAGGCATAAGGATTCCAATCCAAAACCTCCATTGATTCCCGAAAAGCTCAGGCATGGGACATTCTAGACTTCCAAGGGTCCCAATACGGGGTTCCAATCGCTTGGGGGACTA
Organism: Lactuca serriola; assembly: GCF_051521515.1. NCBI lineage: Eukaryota > Viridiplantae > Streptophyta > Magnoliopsida > Asterales > Asteraceae > Lactuca > Lactuca serriola. Next base: position 175,403,368 of record NC_136412.1, on the reverse strand, counting down.
AGGTAACACTCAATCTAGCCACAGAAGGGTTCAATAAACCCTAAATCCATATACACATCAACATAGAAGAATACAACTCGAAATCTTACCTGAATAACGTGCTCTGTGTCCCCAAATCCTCAGAATGTGGCTTCTCTTGTTGTTCCCTTAACCAAGCCTCCTCCTCCTTGCAAAATAATACTTCCAAAATCAATAATGGCCTTCTACCTTGCTCCAGATGCTCACAATCGAATTAGGGTTTCTCTCAGAGGACTAGGGTGAACAATGACGGCCATAAGGCCCCTTATATACGTCCCAAACCTGGACGGTTAGGGTTTGCTAAACAGCGCGGACTCGCCGAGTCCATATTCGGACTCGTCGAGTCCAGTCGCGAACCCGCGACCAGATCCGCGATCCTACTCGGCGAGTCTGAGCTCTAACTCGCCGAGTCCCCTCTTAAAACACCCAAAATCATAAATATAACGATACCTGGAAATTCCGGGCTGTTACACGATAGATCTTGATGTAAACATTGGGATTAGTAAGGAATCTAAACTATCATTAGTCACAGGAGTGTTAGACTAAAACTTAGTAATAATTATACTAGGTCACATCAAAGGAAAAATATGAAGTACCAAGGCGAAGTTCTGATCAAATTATAAGGCATCCACTTTTATCAAGTGAGCACATTGTCTCTTTCATGAACATTATTTTAATATAAGTATTAATTTAGGTAGTTAGTATTTGTCAAAAAGTTTATATGTGAGCTATATGCTTATCGCATGGTTTATATGTTAGTAATCTATTTGAGGATATACAATATGCGAACCAGATATGGTTTTATGTATGTTAAATACTATATAACTATTATTACATGATAACAATAATAGAAATATTATTGGATAGATAAATAAAGATACATTAATGCCTAAATACTTTTTGTTAAATATACACATTGGAATAGGTAAGGTTGTCTAAATAAAGTTGGTATTGGAAGCTTAGTAGTTACGCTCGTTAATGACATAAGACTTATTATAGATACCTAGTTCAATTAATTTTGATATTAAGTAGTCTCATTCGGGGTATGTGTGTGGAAGTTAGGAAGGGAGATTAGAGTTTTGTTCCTTGACACTTTCAGGTATTCATGGTACGTAATACGTACCGGAGTACAAATTGTATTCCTCTTTAGATGGCCAGGAACGGTAGGTCCATATCTCAAAAATGTAATGGTCTATTTGTGTATTCTTTTGGATGACCAGAAATGGTGGGTCCAGATCAGACAACGATAAAAGTATGTATGCTCATCTTCCAGATGAGAAATGCTTGATCACTCTAAATGATTCATCTGGTGGAGTAATATTTCCTAATTATCATAGACTATGATATGTGAGGATCGATTGGGGTGGGTATGTTTAGGTATGAGACTTTATGGATATCCAAGTCGAAGACACAACTATACATTTATTGGTAACAATTGGTTTTGTGGAATTTATATATATATATATATATATATATATATATATATATATATATATATATATATATATATATATATATATATATATATATATATATATGGGAAAAGTGAATATACCCTTAAGGGTATATCAGCTTAGGTACCCAAACTCATCATATTACGTCGTTTTGTATCATATATACACATTGTAATTGTCCAATGCTATTCTAATTCAACGTCTAACTTGATTTAATTTCAAGATTTCTATAAATTTTACGTTTATCTTCCTTTTACATAATTTTCATTTTCAACTGTAATATATATAGCCTAGTAGGCGTTTGACATAAAAATGTGATGTAAGAGGAAAATATTAGTGAAATTTCGAAAATTTTGAAAGTAAATCAAGTTAGGGGTTGAAATTTAAGAACATTATAATGAATATATAAAACAAAACGACGTATTATATTGGCTTTGGGTACCTAAGCTTATATACCCTTAAGGGTATATTCACTTTTCCCTATATATATATATATATATATATATATATATATATATATATATATATATATATATATATATATATATATATATATATATATATATGTATATAAACTCTGTTTTAAATAAGCATAAATAAAAATTTTAAAAATGTCATAAAAATGGGGATGTCACGGTATCTTCTTAAAATGATTAATTAAAGTGCACACAAGGTGTTTGTGAAAATGCCAATAAGAGGAAAATTGCTATTTTTGGATTCATTATGTTTCGATTTGATTAATTGATCAAGCTATGTTCCTGCCTACTCACATTTTTTTTTCTCCTTTTTCTCTTTGTGTCTTCTTCCAATTCAAGGTACAATGATTTTCAAAATTTGAATGCAAAAGTTTAGAGTTTTGAAATATGCATACAAGGTGCTCGTGGAAATGTCACAAAGAGATTTATTGGAGAAAAGTTTTTGTTTGAAGAATAAGATTTATATTCTTTGAACTTGTATATGTTGAGATAATAAATATGTTAATGAAGATCGTCAATAACATGAACGGGATGAGGGAGAAAACTAAAACAAAAACCAACTTTTACATCAACAGAGCAACAAAATAACAAGAAAGAAATACATGAAGTTAATATAATGACAACATCAGTAACAAAACGTGTTGAGGGGAACATCACTAAAGACTTTACCAAAAACAAAACAACAATCCTAAGTTTCATAATGCTTTGTGTGTCATTTGTAATGGAGATCACAACACTTTATTATGCATATATGTACAAATGGAAATGTATGTGTATGCACAAACGGGAATGTATGTGTATTCATAAACAAAAATGTGTATATGTGTACAAACATAAATATGCGTGTGTGCAAAAACAAAAATATGAATGTGTCCATAAACAAAAATATACATGTATGCACTAACATAAATATATGTGTGCACAAATAGAAATATACATATGTACACATAACAAATATGCATAATTTCATTTGTGTATATATGCATATTTGTGAAAAAAAATCGATTTACAAAAAAAATAGTCTTAATAGCCTAAGAAGTTGCTATACAAGGTGATACGTTGAGATTTTTTCAAAAAACACTTTTTTCGAGTGAGTGAACATTTTACCTATACAAACACAAATGTGCATATGTGCACATTACAAATATAGACACGTAAAATAAAATAAAAATTTTATTAATCCATATGGATGTCCATTTATAAAGGAAACAAATTATAAATTTTGAAATTTTTAGATTTTTTCGATAAAAAATAACTCTAAAAAATGGAAAAAAAAAAATGGGCTTTGTAATATTTTGGTACATGTGCGTCGAAGTATTAATGTACAACCTTTTAATTTGATGGTTGATATTTTATCTTTATGATCTCAAAAAAGTTATTGATGCCAATGGGGATATATATATATATATATATATATATATATATATATATATATATATATATATATATATATATATATATATATATATATAGGTTTAGGTTTTCTTGTTTTTACTAACTATTGTGTGTCATAATGCACAGATCTGAGCCAACGGATGTAATTAATCAATGAACATGATTTGAGGGTGTATGTTATTACAATGAGATAATATGTACCATATAACCACACAAATTTTAGCAAAATGGTATTTTGGACAATTAAGTACATTTATAAAAGGAATTTTTTGGATTTTTAGGGATGATTAATTCTCCTAATTTTAAAAATCTGAATTGTTTAATTAATTCAATCTTAATTCTAACGTGATTTTATACATAACCGATTTTATTCTGTCAGAATATTTTTTTGTTAAAATGATGTTTTTTCAGAATTTTATTCTATTAGAATATTTTTGAAGAATAAGAACAATCTTGAATCTGAGGCTGGAAAATAACAACATTCTAATATATTCTTATACATCCGAAATTAAATACAAATTCATACATATTCTTACACATTATAAGCCTTATACATTTTAATATAATTATACATATTCTAAAAGAATATCAATAAAAATGAATAAAATTCTTAAAAACTTTCTAAAATTGTGTATATGATCAAACTTTATTCATTCTTCAAGTTATTCCTATTATGTTTTCAACGCATTCTTCCAGCCATTTCTATCACAAATACAACAAAAACTAATAATGGTTAAAAACATGTTACATGCAATTAACTATCACTTAATATATTCTGGTAGAATACATAGAATATAACAGAATACATAGAATACATTTTGGCATAATACATAGATTTTTATTCTTTCAGAATACATTCTGGCGGAATACATAGAATACATTCAAAAGTATTGTATTTACTACTAATATAATTTTAGACTCCAAATATACAATAATGAGGGACAATAGAAATTGGAATTCAAAATCACAAATTGAGCCAAAATAATACACAGACAAATTAATTACCTTTTTAAACAATTACATAAAACATGTGTTGCTAGTAATTCTCACAGAATGCATACCATAAGGTTAAATTCATTAGATTCTCTTTCAGGGATTTCAACAAACATTTGTTAGGCATTATCATCAAACAAGCCAGAAAACCATATTTGATTTACTTGCAATAGTTTACCTACAAACATAATTTCCAATAACATATTTGATTTAGAACGCATACCACAAGGTTCAAAAGTATTGTATTTACTTGCAATAGTTTACCTATAAACATAATTTCCAGCAACATATTTGATTTAGAAGCAGAATTCCATCAATAGTATGTCTACAAACTCAATTCCAATAGGCGCATCAGGAAGAAATAGGCACATCAGGAAGCAGTAGGCGCATCAGGATAGATGAACACTAGTGCCAAAAACCATTCTTAATAACTAACAGAATAGAAATAGAAGAGTGGAAGAGAAGCAAAAGTAAAAATTGGAAATTATTTACTGTAGGTGTAAGTCGATAGAAATAGGTAGAAATTGGAAAATTGATTACTGCAAGAATCGTACCTAGTACACAAGAATCGGAGCACAAGAAACATGAATTGGGTCAATCCAATTTGATGGAATCGGAGCACCATTGCTCTCATCGGATGCCCACATGTCGCCGTGCTTCACCACCAACAGAACAAATCGGTGACCAACGATGCTCGAGGAGATGGAAAAGACGATCAACAATGCTTATCCATTTCGACCAAGATCAGTAAAAATCGCCAAACTTCGACCGCTGCCACCTTTGTAATTCAAGACATTCGATGGAGGGGCTTAGGGTTTTGAGACGATATGATTTTGTGATCGACCAGGGATATGGTTTTGTAGGGTTTAACTAATTAAGGAGAGATTAATTAAATTATTTTTTTTACCATAATTAGATATACTAAGTTTACCAATATATCATTTTTTTAATTTATTTAATAATTAATTACTTCCCGAATTTTCATTGGTGCATACATGCACACAATGTTTGCTAGAAACATTTGAACTTATATATATATATATATATATATATATATATATATATATATATATATATATATATAGAGAGAGAGAGAGAGAGAGAGAGAGAGAGTGAGAGAGTTAGGTTCAAATATTTTCACTATCTATTGTGTGCATGTATGATTAATTCTAGACAAATCATTTTAGTTATTTTAAGAAAGTAATTAATGCATAATAAATGCTAAAGATGTAATTAATATCCATTATATCTTCAACATGTAATATGCATTAATTACTTTCTTAAAATAACTAAAATGATTGGTCCAGAATCAATCATACATGCACACAATAGATAGTGAAAACAAAATAACCTAACCCTATATATATATATATATATATATATATATATATATATATATATATATATATATATATATATATATATATGGGCTTAGGGAATATGTGGCTGTTATGTACCTAATATTAGGTATAGAACCATTAAAAACTACATAGTTTTAACAAAATACGACCAAATCTCTCTACCATCTTTCTTGTATTCTCTATTAGACAAGATGATAGGCTTTGTACATACTTTTATGGAGTTTTAAATTTTTAATTTTGCAACACAAACTATGTATAAGAATACATTATCAACTACCTATAAATCTTCATATTCAAATTTAAAATAAAAATTATAGTGAACGATTGAAATTATTCATTAAAAACACAATAAACTTCTTCCAATAACACATCAAAAAGAACCATGCAAGTATACATATGGTTGGTGTCAAAGAAAATTTATGAAACCTACAAGATATCTAATATAAAAAACACATTCAAAATACATAAATGTTGGGGATAAGTTATGAAATCAAAAATAATATGATCTCAAAAGCAATAGGAAGAAACTAACAATGTCAAAATTTGTGTTTATTTAATCAAAATGAAGTCAATTTTGATAGTTCTATACCTAATATTACATACATGACAACCACATATTCACTTTTCCCTATATATATATATATATATATATATATATATATATATATATATATATATATATATATATAGGGTCAGGTTATTTTGTTTTTACTAACTATTGTGTGCCAGAATGCACAGATCTGGACCATCGAATGGAATATAATCAAATGTCATGATTTGAGGGTCTATGGTAGTAGAATAGGATAGCATGTACCATATAATCACACAAATTTCAGCATAAGGGCATTTTAGTCAATTAACCTATATTAAAAAAAGGAAATTTTCAGATTTTTAGGGATGATTAATTCCTTTATTTTTTAAAAATCTGAATATTTTAAATTAATTCAAATTTAAAAAATCCGATTTCATTCTGTCAGAATGATAGAATGTCAACCATAAACTAGTAAATGTATTTTTCGATTTTATTCTGTCAGAATGACAGAATGCCAAACATAAACTAGTAAATACATTCTGAAAGAATACACAAAATCGATTCTTGAACTAATAATATATCAAAAAATTACATTGTATGATTGTGATTCATTGAATAATAACAAACATTCTGAAAGAATAAACAAGTATAATTCTTAAAAAATAACAACATTCTTAAAAAATGAGTGTGATCATTCTTTAATTCATTCTTCAACCCTTTCCCATCAAGTCTTCAAGCCATTCTTGAAGCCTTTTCTACCAGAAATTTATTGCCAAGTAATTTGTAGTGATACACTTATAAAACCTGCACATTAAACATACAAATAATTAACTACAATTCTATCAGAATACAACAAATAATATTCTTACAAAATAAACTATTCTGCAAGAATATTCTTTAAGAATTTGTATTATCAAGAATATACTCAACAAACAAAATAAGGAACTAGCATCAACCTATTCTGACAGAATAAGGAACTAACATTCTTCGGGTTCCATGTGTTTCTTCTCGATATGCTCAATGTATTTAACTGCAAATTCTGACAGAATAAGGAACTAGCATCAACCTATTGTTATGAAAATGTCATCCAACCCAATCTAAATTGAGTTATATAGTTCTGAAAAGAATAAGGAACAAAATGAAGTAAAAACATTAATGATTTTTAACTATTTTTTCATTGAGGCATTTTATCGAACACATGGAGGCCATGACAGAATGTTGTTTCAAGAAATTACCTGTGATCAGATTAAGCATATCATGCAGGCTAGCACCAAGTTCCTTTGGCATGGCTTCTAACAAGGGTATCAATGGACAAAATTGTGACCCATTGAAACATGTAGCTGCAAAGGAGACAGACACTGTTAACCGCATATGTTAATGGTGGAAAAAAGAAAATTTTGATAAGTTGAAACACACACACATACACCCGAGATAAAGTTCTCATTTCATATTTCACTCTCAAAATCTGTCTTGACCAATTCTTCAATGCCTTCAATGAAACCCGTCTGCGTTTCTTCCTGTAATCCCTTAAATTACCTGAAGCACATGCCTCTGTGATGAAGTTCAAGGTGCTGTTTTTAGTATCCCTTCAGAAACTATAAAGAACAATGATGTTTTCATTCTCTAATGTCTGTAACAGTTTGATTTCTGAAAAGAGTCTCTTGAGAACAGATGGATCTCCACTGAAGCTTCTTAGTTTTACTTGGTTCCATGCCACATCCCTTCCTTCTTCTTGATCAAATCCCCTGTACACCTTCTTCACTGCAACAGCGCCTAACAGATCACTGTATCTCCCAAATTCAATCGAAAGTTAATGAGTACAAAATTCAATGGAAACATCGAAATTGTAAGACCTAATTGAGATAACGAAGAGTGTAAATTAGGAAAAGTGAACCTGAAACGTGAACCTGACCGCCAACCTCCTCCGCCTGCAACTGTCGGCGTTTCTCGGGTTCTGCGAGTGAAATCACGGCGGCGATTGCTGCGACCGAGCCGCCTCCGATGACTGCCAGTGTTGTTCCGTCAAATGTGTCGGCTCCTAGTGCGGATACAGTTACGGTTCTTCGATTGTTTAGTTTGTAGGATTTAAGATTAGGATTGGAGAATTGTGTGGTGGTGAAAGAGACATTGTGGGAGTCCGATGAGAGCGTAGGATCCTAGCTTCTTGTAGTGTAGGGTTTTAATAGGTAAATAAAAATTGATCCCTTAAATAAAGGGATATCAGTTGTTAATTTTGGATATTCATTAATATATGTATGTAATATTACTAATTTACCCTTATTTATTTAATTAATTAATTATTTGCTAATTTCTGATTGGTGCATTTAGGCATACAATATTTGCTAAAAACATTTGAACCTCTATATATATATATATATATATATATATATATATATATATATATATATATATATATATATATATATATATATATATATTCCCATCACTTTTAAATGAAAACAAGTTTAATACAAATTTATTAATTTTGTTAAACATGAAATTTCTAAAATAACTAGGTTCATTTGTGACCGGTAAACCGGACCAACTAAGAAGTTTGTTGTGTTCCATTATGTCCAATTTTTTTATGTGTTAAGTTACATAATTACTGTGTAAGAAAAAATCTTTGTTTTATGGCATCAAACACTCTATCTATGGTAAATACCAAATCAAACGCTGATATCGTGTTGCCAAATTCTTTGTATTAGATTGGACATTTTCTTGATATATTCGTAAGAAAATTCAAATGAAACACCTTGAGTTGACACCATTTAGTAAGTTCTGGCGCACTAACTATAGTTAAAACTAGATTTATGCGTTAAGAAATTCCATTTCAAAAGCAAGTAGACCCCTTCAAACTTCAAAGGTTCTTCAGGTTCCCACATTGGACAAAAACAACCCATCAATGTCCCAACATATAAATGGACGTTTGACTTAAAAGGCCATTTCCAATTACACCACAAAACTCTTTTTCTATATGTGTTATGTTAACTTTATAAGTTTATTTTATTTTGTGATAATTAGTTCATTATAAATACAGAATAATATGTATATTATTATCATTTTATTATTAATTTTAGTTGTTTAGTATAATTGCTATGATAACTGTTATAACATGAAGATAGGTATAAATCACAAATGTCATGTTCACAGCTTAATATTTATATAAACATAATGATATTTTATTTTTGAATTATTTTAGATCTCAAATTTCGTTTTGTTTTATATTTGACAAAATTACAAAAATGGTCTTTATGGTTTGCTAAAAGTCACAAAGTTAGTCTCTCCTAATTTTTTTTTGATATAAATGGTCCTTGTGGTTTGCAAAAGTAGATTGATGGCCATTTTTACTAACACCGTTAGTATTCAGCCGTTAGGGACTGAATTTGTAAGGACATTTTCGTCTTTTCAAGTATAAAGTGACTGAATCCGTGACAATTATATGGCTCGGGGAGGGTTCGAACTCATGACATCCACTCCTAAAACCAAAGTCTAATCAAGCTACATACTTTCTTGATTCATTCTTTCCCAAAACTAATTTATATAATAATAGAATCGTTAAAAATAAACAATAAATAAACTACAAAAAACCTTTTTTTAAATAATTTTTTTAAAATAAAACAAACGTATTTTAGTTATATTATAAAAAAAATACTTTTTTACCAACAATTTGTATGTATTTTTATGTATTTATTTTACGTAAAATATATTTTTTGTCTTAAAAAATACGTTTTCGTATAAAAAATACGTTTTCTTAAAATATATTTTTTATCTTTGAAATAATAATAGTAATTAGCACTACTCATGACATAAAAAAAATTGTATAAATTCTTCTGGGTCGTTAGTTCTAAAACTGTTTTTTCATTTATATGTATTAAAAACAACTTAACAATGATTTTGTTATGTATTTAAACAATTTATACGGTTTTTTTATATCAAAAGTAGTTTTAATAATTGTTATCTCAAAAAGATATATCACTATGTCTTTCCATCTTCATTTTAAACATACAATTTAAAACTTGCGATCAGGATGAAATGCGTATTTTAAATAAGATATATAACCGAATATGTTTTTTATGTTTTTTTAAATACATATAACTAAAAACATATTTTAAATAAGATATATAACTGAATAGGTTTTTTTGATTTGGTATAATATGTTATTACGTTGTATTGAAAGGCAAAATCTGTCGAATATGTTTTTGGTTTGATCCAATCGGTTTTTTGAAAACCGTTTTTTATGTTTTTTTCTTTTTAAAATACGTATACGGTTCTATCTTTTTGAAATAACAACTATTAACACTATTATTGACATAAAAAATCATATAAATTGTTTAGATACATAACAAAATCGTTGTTAAGTTGTTTTTAATACATATAAACGAAAAAACGGTTTTAGAACTAGCGACCCAAAAGAATTTATACAATTTTTTATGTCATGAGTAGTGTTAATTATTATTATTATTATTTCAAAGACATAAAAAATATTTTAAGAAAACGTATTTTTTTAAAACAAAAAAAATATATTTTACGTAAAATAAATACATAAAAATACACACAAATTGTTTGTAAAAAAGATATTATTTTTATAATATAACTAAAATACGTTTGTTTTATTTTTTTAAAAAAATATTTTTTTTAGTTTATTTATTGTTTATTTTTAATGATTCTATTATTATATAAATTAGTTTTGAGAAAGAATAAACCAAGAAAGCATGCATCTCAATTGGTTAACCCTCCTGTTAGTAAAAAGGGTCATCGGTGCAACTTTTGCAAACCACAAGGACCATTTATATCAAAAAAAATTAGAAGGAACTAAATTTGTGACTTTTGACGGACTATAGAGACCACTTTTATAATTTTGTCTTTATATTTTTATAAAACACATCTTTCATATATTACTAGTTGTGAGACACGTGTATTACATGAGTTAATTTAAGAAAAAAGTTACATATAAAAATCTAAATATTTTTAAATTTACAAGAAAAAAAATAATGAATTATTAAAATTGAAATGTTTTTTTTTAATTTAAACAAATAGTTTATATAAATAAACAAAAATAATAATAAGCTTTAGTTTGAGAATTTTAAAATTAGAAGGTAAGTCTATTAATGAAATTGATATCTATTTATGACTACATTTATTGTAATTATTACATTAAAATATTATATGAAATTTAATAAAGTAAGAAAATCCATAAAAATGACATATGGAAAAAATAATAATTCAAAATAACCACAAAATGATATTTGACAAATTGAATGACAGTGTGACATGTGCCAAAAAAAACTTTTATTTATTATAGTGGATAAGTCTATTAATAAAATTGATATATATTTATTACTATATTTATTGTAATTATTATATTAAAATATTATGTGAAATTTAATAAAGTAAGAAATCCATAAAAATGACATGTCGAAAAATTAATAATTCAAAATAACCAAAAAATAATATTTTACAAATTGAATGAGAGTATGAATCCATTGTTTTAATTAGAATATTATATACAATATTAAATATGAAACTTTAAGAGAAGTTTGAATCCATTGTTTTTTAATAAACTATATTTCATTTTTATTTGAACATGATTTCCTACCTATCATCTTATTTAAAAAATAATTATACCGTTGTAAGTGTAAAATGTCATCAAGATCAATGATAATTTGTTCATAGTTTACCAATTTGTATCGTGTGATTATTGGATAATTATTTTTATTTTTTAAAATATTTCCAATATAATTAATTGAAGTTGTTTTAGGTGATATGGTTATAAATTATCTTTTTCATACATCACAGTGTTGATATATGGAATTATACGGAGTTTTTGACTATAATAGGGTGATTGAAGAAAATATTTACCATTTTAGTATTCTTTGAAAAATATTTACTATGTTAGTATTATTTTCATTTTTCTTTATTTTTCAGCTTTTCTTAATGGTTTTTTATTTTAAATATCCATTTTTTTCTTTTTCTCTTTTATTTTACCTTTTTACTATTTTGTTATTTTTCTAAATAACAGTTTTTATTTTATTTTCTTTCTTTTTTACTGTTTTTTTTAAATAACAATTTTTTTTTTATTTTTATTTTAAATATCCATTTTTCTTATACAAACATTTAACCATCAAATTTTAGCCATCGTAAATTAAACATACAATATATTGTAAGATGCAAAAACTCCATAATACCTATTGTCATAATCATAATACATAAATGTAAGAATTATGAATTTTCTTATACAAACCTTTAACCCTTTGGTATTTACTAGAAGTTTGGCCAATTCTCAAAATTCATATGATCTTTTGCCAAACAATTTTTTTACCAAATCTAGAGAATAAACAAAAGGATATTTATTTTTGATATGCGCTACATTAAAAACACGTATAAAATATCACAATTTTAAAACTAAAACTCTACTAACTTTGTTATATATATATATATATATATATATATATATATATATATATATATATATATATATATATATATATATATATACTAGGTGTCAGACCCGTGTATTACACGGGTTTATTAAAAATAAAAATTTAATATTAATATATAAATATGAAATATTTTATAATATAATACTTTATATAACAAAACGTAATCTTTTGAAAATTTGCAAAAGAAATTAAATTGAAGTATTTATGAAAATTTATTACCAAATTAATAGGATATTTTATTTCCTTATAAAACTCATTACAATTTTATGGGATTTTATTTTAAGAAAATAGAAATCCCTAAAAAATGACAAATGGAAAATAAAATTTCTAAAATTCTCACAAAATGACAAGTGTCAAAATGAAGGAGAAGATGACATGTGGCAAAAAAAACCTTCATTTATTAAAGAGGATATATATATATATATATATATATATATATATATATATATATATATATATATATATATATATATATATATATATTTCAAATTTAAATGAATGGATGCTCGAAAGTAGTCTAACTTGATAAAAAAAATTGTCGCATATTGAAAAATCTAAAAATATATATACTTTTAATATATGTGTGTCACATACTAAATAAAAGGTGATCAAAGAAATACCATAAGATAAAATTGTAAAGAAAAAAGACAATATTTTTTATGGTATTATTGTAGCTATTTATTTATTTATTTTACGGTTAATGATTTGGTATGGATTAAAGTTCAAGCTAATTGTGATGTTTTTTTGTGACAAATAATGTTTGAGTTTTTTTTTATAATTGTGGTGTTTTTTTCTTTTGTAACAAACAATAAGTTTTTTATTATTTTTTTTTACCTTAAAAACATTGTACGTGTAATGTTGGAGTTTTTACACCTTAAAAATATTGTACGTTTAATTTACGATGACTAAAATTTGATGGTTAAAAGTTTGTATAAGAAAAACGGATATTTAAAATATAAATAATAAAAATAAAAAAAACATAAAAAATTGTTATTTAAAAAAAGAAAATAAAGAAAATAAAAATTGTTATTTTTAAAAAATAACAAAATAGTAAAAAGGTAAAATAAAAGAGAAAAAGAAAAAAAAAATGGATATTTAAGATAAAAAAAACCATTAGGAAAGGCTGAAAAATTAAAAAAATAAAAATAAAAAAATAATACTAATATGATAAATATTTTCCAAGTACACTAAAGTAGTAAATATTTTCTTAGTCACCCTATTATGGTAAAAAAAAAAAACTCGAATTATACGGTCGTTAAAATTCACAAGCTTTTAATAAACCATACAACATGAATATTGTCCGATTTCAAAACTAATTATGCCATTGTAACCGTCATTAGTCAACTAGTAAAATGGTACGTTCTTGTAGTTTATCAAGCTGCATGGCGTTAGCATTATATATATATATATATATATATATATATATACTTTTTTCTATTTTTTCCGTTTATAATTATTTCAAACTAGGCGAATCACCGCGCGTTGCGTGAAAATAGAATTATATAGTTAAAATAATAACTTTTACCAAATTATTATTTAATATTTCTACTTTGAAACAAAATGTTAGTAGTAAAGCAAACACATTAGTTTCATTAAACATTATAGTTTAATTTTTAAGTCATTGTGATATATATATATATATATATATATATATATATATATATATATATATATATATATATATATATATAATTATTTGATAATTTTATAAACCGTTTAAAATTGTGTAAATTATATATCAAATGAATGATAATATAACGGGTAACAAAACGTATGAAAAAAATATGAACTGCAACTTTTAGTAACATAAAAATAGAAAAACATCTATTATAACATTTATATTAAGAAAGATATATATACAACGAATAATAAAAAATATGAAAAATAAACACTATAACTTTTAATAACATAAAAACACTAAAACATCTATTATAACATTTATATTAACTCTTCATATTTAAATCACAAATCTCTTCAAATACATTAATGTTTTTAATGAGCAAAACTTTACAACCTTATAAAAGAAAGGAAAATAAAAAGTTATTAGTGATTACTATTTTTTTTGGAACCGATTAGTGATTACTAATTAATAATCATAAGTTAAAAACTCTTGAATTGTAACTAATAAATATACATAAATTAGAAAACTCTTGAGTTGTAGTGTGAGTTTCAAATGAATGTGGTACTTGAAAATGTATATTTATTATTATTATTATTATATTCTTCTAAATAATTTGTTTTGATGCATCATTTTTGTCACACCCCAAAACCAAGAACGGCGGAAACATTATGGGGCGGAGGATGTCATGTAAAGTATCACAACAATGCAAATTAGTAAACAAGCAACAACATCATCCATTGCATTAATAGTATAATTTTAATTACAAGTATGTTCTTTCATAGTATACAACAACATAATGAATAATCAAAATAAAAGACGAGTCTGAACTGCTCCGTCTTCACAAAACTTGGTCGTCGTACCTGGCTATTTGTGACCTGAGAATACAAGTTATTATGAAAGCGAATATCAACCAAAAAGCTGGTGAATTCATAAGTATTAATGTGTCTTTGAATTTTAAAACTTGTAATGAAAGACTTGAAATTGTTTTGAAAGAAAGTTCGTATAAGTATGAAAATGTTTGTAAAACAACTGTAAACGTTTGAAAAACCCTAGAAATCCCTATGATTCCTATTAGTATAAAAGAAATCTTCTACCAAGACTTAATTGTTTTGAAAGTAGCCTTCTACCAAGACCCGACTGTTTTGAAAGTAGTCTTCTACCAAGACGCGACTGTTTTGAAAGTAGTCTTCTACCAAGACTCGACTGTTTTAAAGTAGTCTCCTACCAAGGCCCGATTGTACAACTATTACTATTATTATCTAACCAACCTCATCGATTATGTGAATATGACACATAGTAAAGGTATTAATAATATATTGACTGGAGTTTTATATCCTTTTGTAATTGTCGTAAGTACTATAGTATTTGTAATAAGTGACTACTTTTGTACTATTTTGCCTTAATTGAGGGTTAAGGCATAATGTGATGGCTAGATCCTAGGCTAGATGCTCCCCTGTCAAAGAGATTTTGGAACCTACACGTGACCCCTGCATGATTGCAAGCCGCAAACATCCACATTACTATGATCATGTATACCCAATATAACTATCACTACTGCGTTAGTGATTCATTGGTATAGTTAGATCCTGAAATTGTTCCATGCTATAGCACCTAATTATGTCAGTTCTATTGTCGTATATGTAAACGTACTCGTGTAAGCATATCTATGTAAACGTAATAATGTAAGTGTATCTATGTATACGTACTCATGTAAGCGTAATCATGTAAGCGTATCTATGTAAACGTACTCATGTAAGCGTATTCATGTAAGTTTATCTATGTAAACGTATATATGTAAGCGTATCCATGTAAGCGTATCTATGTAAATGTACTCATGTATATATGTATCTATGTAAATGTACTCGTGTATATGTATCTATGTAAATGTACTCGTGTAGGCATATTCATACAACATGTAATGTATTAGTATAGACCCATGAATGAACTGACTCTTGTGTGATTCCCTGTACTTAGAGTGGTAAGTAGTATCTCCCAACTATACCTATAATAGTTACTAATGGTGTACATGTATAACTTGAAGTGTGCCCTTGATACCCAAAGGTACTAAACTGACTTAGGAAAACTTTTATGTCTCTATATGTATACATGATATATAACTGATGGTTAAACGACCTTTGGATGGATACCTGATACCCACCAGACCACATCCCAACGGGGAAAAGGAAATAGAGCAGGTTAGCCTTCCTAAGTCCTTTAAACATTACTTATATAACTATACATATACAGGCATGCATTTGATAATATAAAAGCATAAAATAAGTTTTGTAAAACCTTTGAAAAAGATTAATATCTAAGAAAAGATCGACTAGATGTAAGTTTATAAAATTGTTTGAAAGTATTTGCTTGATACAACAGTTTAAGTATAAAGAAACCTTTGTTTGAAACACAATTGTAAAAGAGTTTGAAATGAAACATACAGTGTATAATAAACAGTTTAATAAAGAGTTTTAAACATATAAAACGTTTATGAAAATCATTTGAAGAAATCCGTTTGGAAAAACGGGTAACATATAGTAGATCCATTTGCATGTTAGTTATTAATCACATGTGATTGATATAATAACTTGCATGTTTCAACTTGTATCCCCCCCATAAAGCATTTTAAAAACATTTAGAAACATTTAAAAGGTTAATTCAAGGGGTATGAACTCACCTGCAGTGAGCGGATCGGAAGGAAGTGTCGGATAAGTGCTTGGTGTCAAGTGAAGACTTAGACACACACAATGATCCTAATAACATATGAAGACATGTGTATATAACAAATTAGTGATTATAACACTAAGTAAACATGTAAAAACATCCTATTGCGAGGAAAACACTTTGGTCAAGTGCTAGGAGGCTATCGGGTTGCAACAAAGGAGTGCAAAGCCTCATACGGGAGTTTATGGTCCAATGACCATGTGTGTTGGATTTTACGGCCCAAGGGAGTAAAATCCTGGCCATAAACTCTCATTTGGTCACCAAAAGTGGCTTGAAACACTAAGGGCTCAAGTGATTAGGTGTTCCAAAGCTTTAACCAAGTGTTTGGGTGGGTTTAAGGTCCTAAAATGAACTTGCTTGGTGTTCACGGCCATGGGACCACTCCCCCATGAGTTTACGGCCGTAAACTCATGGTAAGGAGTACCATTTCGTGTATTGGGGTCCCTAGTTCAAAGGTGTAAGGTTCTATGCTAATATCCAAGGCTTACTAGGGTGTTAAGGTGTCATTTGCACCCTTAAAAGGGCTTTACGGACCAAGAACATGCCTTGGCCTTAAACTCCTTGAATCCCTTAATTTCTTATGTTTTCTAAGCTCTAAACATGATAAACCTAGTGTACAATGAGTTGGATCAAGAGTACTTACGATCTAGGAGCTTGAATGGTCGGTTTTGGCCAAGAACACGAGTATGTGTTCTTGGTGAAACTGAAAATCTACAAAATGGAATGATTTCACGGATGAAATCATGTAAGATTACTAGATCATTTAAGATATCAACTAGTTAGGGCAAGAAACTTACGAGTTTTGAAGATCAGGGACGAAGATCGGGATGGTACTTGAGAGGATTTGGACCAAATGGAAGGAAGAAATGAACAAATGGCCACCGTTTCACCATATAGGCAAGAGTTTTCGGCCCACATGGAGTTTACGGCCGTAAACTCCCATGTGTTGGCCGTGAACTCCTTGCAAGGGTGTTTACGGTCATTTCCTTGAGTTATAACTTCAGCCGATAAACCCCGACACTTATTCCTTAAGTGTACAAGGCTCAGAACGCTCAAATAAACTCCTAATTGTGCTAAAAGATAACAGCAATGAGTTTGACTTTCAAAGAAGTGTTAGGCTGAACTGGATGGAAAATTTCGGGTTGTCACATCATCCCCTTATTAGAGGGAATTTCGTCCCGAAATTAGAATTTAGGTAAGGAAGTAGGCATGAATAATCGAGCAAGGAGATAAGGAAACTTCCTAATCGATTTTCCCTCGTGTTCATAAGTGAATTCGGGTCCTCGGTTGGTATCCCAAAGAACCTTCACTAATGGGAGGCGGCGTTGCTTCGTCCGCTTGACCACTCGGTCGAGGGTCACTGCGGTTCTTCCATGAAGGCGAGGATCTCGTAGATCTCAATCTCGTCGAGTGGGATTACGAGAGTCCTGACGGAGAGGTATGTTTTCAAGTTTGAGACGTGAAGAGTAAGATGTACATTACTGAGTTCGCGGCGTAGGTTGGGTTTTTGAGTTACAGGACCAATTATGGGAAGAATCTCGGAGGTCCTAACTATTTTGGATTTAGCTTACCACGCTTTCCGAAGCGTATCAAGCCTTCCCAGAGTGAGACTTCAAAAAGGGTTTGGTCTCTCACTTGGAATTCCAAGGTTTTCTTCCTCTTGCTTGCCTTCCCAGTCAAGGGCCATTCCCTTCTGAGTCAAAGTCAGAAGAGGTTTCATGATCCGTGAGGAGTTCTGAATGAACTCTAGATCGTAGGTCAACGAGACCTAGAATTTGGCGAAATCTCGTCGGTGTCTTCGGTGTTTGAAAAATTCTCAACGGTTTTGATTATTGGAAGGGTCCTCAAAATCCCCACATCACTAATAGTGTGCTTCAGGAATTCGACTCTTCCAATCTAAAACTCGCATTTAGATAAGTAAGTCAGAACTTCGCGTAAAGCTTCTCTGATCGTAATGTTTCCATGGTTCGTTGTAGATGCTCTTTATGACTTCCTTCTTACTACAAGGGTAGATAAGTAAGTCATTTACAAGGACAATGACGAACTGATCCAAGTAAGAATGGCGTACCTTATTCATTAAGCTCGTGAATACTACGGGCATATTGGTCGTATCCGAGGGGTATCACTACGGACTCGTAGTGTCCATATCGAGTTTGGAAGATTGTCCTCGGGACATCCTTCGCTGACACTCGTACCTGGTGATATTCGGATCTCAGGTCTATTTCCGAAAGGTACATCGTTCCTTGCGGTTGGTCAGCTGATTCCTTTATGCGAGGCGGAGAGTAATGATTTCTAATGGAAGTCCTGTTGAGGTTTCTAAAGATGAGGTACTCCTGGCATGAGTACTTCGGAGCTCTGAAATGATAGCTTCGCTAGAAAGATGATTTCGTAGAAAGAGATGTATGCACGAATCTGATATTGTGGGGCTCGAATTTATTCATGTTGTACGAACATGTCAGAATCATATGGAAACTAAAGACATTAGATTTGAACATAAGGCGTTACAGAAAAAACACCACAGTGCAACTTTTAACAGAGTTACAGTACTTTAGAGTAACTATAGTAATACTGCTGCGAACAAAGTATATGTGACATCCCCATTTTCACGGCCAGGAAAGACCGATATTTGTTTATGCTTTATAAAAATCAGAGTTCTTCTTTTAATAAAAATGTTGTGGAATTTGTTCCCAGAAAAAAACACGATAAATATGTTATTAAAACATTTTCGAAGAAACGTATTTTATTCATCTTAAAACGTTTGGGATGTCATCGTTAATACAAAAACATAAGCATAAACAGAACTTACATTTGTTTACACTAGTGATGTACAACTCTTTAAATCTCTCAGTGTAATGTCACTTCATATCAACACCTGTGATATAAATAAACTGAGTGGGTCAGGTTGGGAAACCTGGTGAGTACATAGGGTTTTCAACCCACAATAATACAATTATTATGTTAAACAATCAAACAATCAACCTAATTACCCATCCCCATTATCTTCTTTACTCTTAAGGATTTAACCTAAGAGTCATCTATCCTGCATTCGTTTATTCCGAAGTCCCTTACTTCCAGGGTTATAGGACTGGCACTAAATCCATAGCTGCCAATGTTCGTTCGTATAACACTAATTCCATAGCTGCTATAGTCTACTCATCGGGTACTAAATCCATAGCTACCAGTGTTCATCTAATAGGTAGTAAGTCAATAGCTACCAATTCCTAACAGGTACTAAATCCATAGCCACCAGCGTCTAACTAATAGGTACTAAGTCCATAGCTACCAATTCCTAAGAGGTACTAAATCCATAGCTACCAACGTCTAACAGGTACTAAGTCCATAGCTACCGGTGTTTGTCCAATAGGCACTAAGTCTATAGCTGCCAACGTATACTCTCATCATCTTATATCTCTCACCATTCATCTACCCATGTCAGACCCAACATATTCGTATAAAATACGTATACAGTTTAAATAATTTAAAACATGTATAAAACGTTCATCCAGCATAGACAGCAAGTATTCAGATAATATGCACACATAGCACGTAGTTTATATAAAATACTTCATATCTATGTGTAAGATGAAAGGGACTATGCACTCACTTGAAAGGTGGTGACTCAGCACTCGGACAGCGCTTCGATACTCTCAAAAAGATTTTCCTTCGATAAAACCTAGTACCAATACCACTAGGGTTTAGTCTAACGATAACCGCGACAAATTAATTAGTCTGACTATTATTAAGCGTTAATAACACTCAATATAACTAATAATAATAGCCCAACTAATTATTTTAAGGACCTAATAACATTCCTATAATTATTTGAAAGCTATATTAAAAATTGCGTAAGCGTAGCACACTTACATCGAATTTTATCGAAAACCGGAACTTAATTGGAGCAGCGTTTCAAAACCGAAAGGCTCTTTTTTCTTGGGACTCTGGGATCCTCGGGGCTTCCTTAGGGTGCTAGGGGTTTTATCTAGGGTTTAGGGGGGGTTTAGAGGAGCTAGAGAGAGAAAGTAGTGAGAGAAAGAAGAGGTTTTGGGGTGAAGAGAAATGGAAGCCTCGACCATCTATTTATAGCCCAGACTTCGGACTTACGCTGGGCGTACCGAAGCCTTACGCTGGGCGTAAGTTCGGATAAGGCCTCCACATGTCGCAGTCTCGGTGGTGCTACACGTTCACTCATCGGACCAAGTAGAACAGCTGTACGCGAGGCGTACTTCTTTCCGACACGGGGTGTACTCCGGACGCTAGGCGTTCCTTCGCTACGCTGGGCGTAACCCTCGCACCAGGTGTCACCATCCGAAGCGAGTTCATCCAACGGCTGGGAGTTCGGCCACGTCATCATTTCATGCATCAGCTTCGCAAGTTGTACTCTTAACTTCTAAAATTCGTATCTTTCGCATACAAGCTCCGTTTTTGACGTTCTTTATATCCACGCGAAGGCGGGAACGTACTCTACAACTTTCATTTAGACTCCGTCGGCTAATTTTGATTTGATTTTAAATTTTATATTATTAACAGGCCGGGACAGGGTTGATCCGTTAAATCCTCATAACTTCTTCATCTGACATCCGTTTTCGCCCATATTTTTCTCATTACTCTAATCTTAACAAGATCTTCGATTCTCGTTCAGGTCATGTCGGCTAAAAAACCGCTCGATCTAATATTCGAATTTCGGGTTGTACACTGCTAGTCCGAAACTTTGAAAAATCATAACTTCTTCATACGAAGTCAGATTTGGGCGTTCTTTTTATCGATGTTCTTAGTTTATCCTATTCTACAACTTTCGTTTAGATTGCTAAGGCTAAATCTCACTCTATCGTCAATTCACTATTTACGCTTCCCGGTATCGTGTCGGTTTCGTCGCGAAACTTCGAAGGGTCATAACTTCTTCGTTATAACTCGGATTTCGGCGTTCTTTATATGTACAGAAACCTTGTGACATATTCTACAACTTGGTTAAGATTATTTATTCTAAATAATCTATTGTCGAAAGGTCGTTTTCGACCCCTATTGCCTCTAAATTGACTAGCCCGGATCTACGAGCGTTATAGTATACTACAAAAGACAAGTATACGCAGCACGAGGGTCCCTTAATCAACGGGATCTCGCAAAAGATAAGACTCAATTCGCACTAATTTAAAACGGTTTATAAGTCTGTTACAATGAAACACTTTAATTACTTTTACGTGGGTTCGGAGTAGTCTCCCATGCGGCAGTGATCCTTAGAATTTTGCCGTTTGCGCCGAAGTTCTTTGTTATAGGACAATCCTTCTTGAAGTGCCCTATTTCACCGCATTGGTGGCATGACTGGCTAGTACTAGCATTGGTGGTGGGAGTGAGGTGTTTAGTCAGAGTTACATGGACACGGGTGCCTTTCTCATTACTCCACTTTGAAAATTTCTTCCTGAAGAGTTCAGTAGGAGTTGCCATTTGCTGTTGTTGCATGGCAAGTCTTTGGAATCGCTTTCGCTCACTTCTGGCTTGGCAAATTCGTCTCCTCTTTTCGGTCTTACGGATTCGCAAGTCCGTGACTGTTGTCATTTGTTGACTTCCCGGATTGGTACTACAATCGGAACTCTCGACTCCTTTGTCAGCCTTGTTTGTGTTGCTGGAGTTGATGTGTGTAAGGAAAGTTGTCACAACAGCTGCTATCGCTGCTTGTAATGTAGTGGCGTCGATATGGAGGATAGGGTTTTGTTGATCGGCTGACTATTTCCAGATGACTACATGATTATGTTACAAGGAAATAGAATGAACTCGTGAGCGAGTATGGTCAAACCTGTATCATTTTAATTCTGGATAAGAACTGGGTTACTATACATGAAAACTTAGCTTATACATGTTATGATATAATCAAGAATGGGCGGATAATAAAATGTGTGATTCTACTCTAGTCCCATATCCCAACGGGGAAAAGAAACTAAGTTAGAAATCTCACATTCTATTGTCTACCAGGTCTTCGTTATATATAACTCGGGAATGTATAAGCGAGGAAAGTCATAATAATAATCTTCTTACGAATCCTATATGATGAACTAGAATTTCCTAGTAAAGGCTACTATTGACTCTGGATGTATGTCGATCATTCAATGAAGAAGTAAGAGTATGATCTCGAAGGTTTGACCTACATCCCTATGATGCAGTCCTAGTACGGAGTGGAAGTATGTTCACGAAGGGTTGACCTACATCCCTATGATGCAGTCCTAATATGGAGTGGAAGTAAGTTCGTAGAATGGTCTCAAGATGTTTGTCGTTCAAGCCAAGGTATCGTTGGTTGGTGAATAACATGATCCAACCACTGAAAGAGACTTGGAAATGTCTCCGGAGTTAAATTATTGTAGTCCAATGACTTGACTAAAGCATGTTTCAGATAGACTCAAATGAAGGTATGATGAAAGTATTTGAACAAAAGAGTGACACATAAGTTAGCCGACTGCCAATATCGTCGATGTTTAAGATGTAATAAGTTTGGGAAAATCGACCCTGCAGAGGGTCTTACATCACATCTGAAGTAGGAAAAGTCATTGACAGTATAAAGACCTAACTAAAAGTACTTATAGTACAAGATAGTTTCATAGAAAATGCCACATCGGACATAGACAGAAAAAACGATTCCTTTTAACAAGGAAAATAAAGTAAGTCAACTACTACTGGCGACGGTCATCCCTCTGTTGAACTCTCAGCTCAGCCAGTTGACGTTCCATATCAAGTAGGTGTCTTTCGTACACCCTTTGCCGTACTCGGAGTTCTATGACTTCGGCTCGTGATTCAGCCAGTGCTTGTAGCAGGGTTTCATGGTTTCTCTCAGATCTCTCGCAAGCATCTTCCAGGCAAATGGTGCGAAGGATATGCATTCTCGCACTGGCGACAACTCCTATGATCTGATGTAGGGCTGTCCTGCCTTGAATCTCATTTCGAGCCACTCTGTAGACCAGGATTGGCAAGATTCTGTCTGCTGCGCCCCCATTGCTCAGTTCATAAAAGCTTCGGTCACCATTAAATGGCATGGGCTAATCTTTTCCTTGGCTCCATGTTTCCAAGCATTCCACCCATGGAGGCGTCGGGCCATGAAAAGTCGAACGAGGGTTAGGATTTGGAAAGGGAGCTGCCTGGGGTAGGTCCTCAACCTCGGGTTCGGATTTAACACCATCCGAAAGGTCTTCATCATGGTTATCATTCAAAGGGATATGATGATCATTCTCTGGTTCTTCTCCAAACCATCCAGCAATGACTTCGTTCGGAAGGTACTGGTTGCCGTGGGGATGGAGTCCAGCCATGTTATGTACGCGAGAATTGGGGTAAGGAAATAATTATTAGACGAATTATCTAGATAATTATTAGTAAATCTTCATTAGTTACATCGTTATTTGTAAAGTGCATACCAGTCATATGTAATCAACACAGTATAGGCCTTCGAAAAAGTGACCTTAACTCCAAATTCACAAGGAATAGGGGTAAAGCAAAAATTTCACAGATTCTAAGTCTATAACATCCTAGTTACATATAGCCTTAGTGTATCCACTTAGCAACTATCAACTTAGTAATGAAGATCCTTTTTAGTTCTCAAGTAAGTAATTATAGTAACACTAAATACCCGTACGATATTTCATTGTGGTAGTGTTGGTAAGTTTTTAGACTTGTTGCTATATCACAACCATTCTTGGGCATATGCTAATCACTCCTCGGACCAGCATAGTTGATCAGGCTATGCCACTCCCAAGACTGACCATACATCCCTAAGCTTACCTGTGATATTCAACAATCGTAATACTTTTGTTCTTGTCATTGTGACACATATTTTAGTATGAATGCAGGCACGTATACTTAATCAAATATTTTATTATTTAAAGTATAAAGTCTTGGTCAGAGTATTTTTAATCCCTATGTATTTATAGTTAGTATATCTTTTATGGGTTGATATACTCAATTCACTATAAACAATGCTCTGATACCAATCTGTCACACCCCAAAACCAAGAACGGCGGAAACATTATGGGGCGGAGGATGTCATGTAAAGTATCACAACAATGCAAATTAGTAAACAAGCAACAACATCATCCATTGCATTAATAGTATAATTTTAATTACAAGTATGTTCTTTCATAGTATACAACAACATAATGAATAATCAAAATAAAAGACGAGTCTGAACTGCTCCGTCTTCACAAAACTTGGTCGTCGTACCTGTCTATTTGTGACCTGAGAATACAAGTTATTATGAAAGCGAATATCAACCAAAAAGCTGGTGAATTCATAAGTATTAATGTGTCTTTGAATTTTAAAACTTGTAATGAAAGACTTGAAATTGTTTTGAAAGAAAGTTCGTATAAGTATGAAAATGTTTGTAAAACAACTGTAAACGTTTGAAAAACCCTAGAAATCCCTATGATTCCTATTAGTATAAAAGAAATCTTCTACCAAGACTTAATTGTTTTGAAAGTAGCCTTCTACCAAGACCCGACTGTTTTGAAAGTAGTCTTCTACCAAGACGCGACTGTTTTGAAAGTAGTCTTCTACCAAGACTCGACTGTTTTAAAGTAGTCTCCTACCAAGGCCCGATTGTACAACTATTACTATTATTATCTAACCAACCTCATCGATTATGTGAATATGACACATAGTAAAGGTATTAATAATATATTGACTGGAGTTTTATATCCTTTTGTAATTGTCGTAAGTACTATAGTATTTGTAATAAGTGACTACTTTTGTACTATTTTGCCTTAATTGAGGGTTAAGGCATAATGTGATGGCTAGATCCTAGGCTAGATGCTCCCCTGTCAAAGAGATTTTGGAACCTACACGTGACCCCTGCATGATTGCAAGCCGCAAACATCCACATTACTATGATCATGTATACCCAATATAACTATCACTACTGCGTTAGTGATTCATTGGTATAGTTAGATCCTGAAATTGTTCCATGCTATAGCACCTAATTATGTCAGTTCTATTGTCGTATATGTAAACGTACTCGTGTAAGCATATCTATGTAAACGTAATAATGTAAGTGTATCTATGTATACGTACTCATGTAAGCGTAATCATGTAAGCGTATCTATGTAAACGTACTCATGTAAGCGTATTCATGTAAGTTTATCTATGTAAACGTATATATGTAAGCGTATCCATGTAAGCGTATCTATGTAAATGTACTCATGTATATATGTATCTATGTAAATGTACTCGTGTATATGTATCTATGTAAATGTACTCGTGTAGGCATATTCATACAACATGTAATGTATTAGTATAGACCCATGAATGAACTGACTCTTGTGTGATTCCCTGTACTTAGAGTGGTAAGTAGTATCTCCCAACTATACCTATAATAGTTACTAATGGTGTACATGTATAACTTGAAGTGTGCCCTTGATACCCAAAGGTACTAAACTGGCTTAGGAAAACTTTTATGTCTCTATATGTATACATGATATATAACTGATGGTTAAACGACCTTTGGATGGATACCTGATACCCACCAGACCACATCCCAACGGGGAAAAGGAAATAGAGCAGGTTAGCCTTCCTAAGTCCTTTAAACATTACTTATATAACTATACATATACAGGCATGCATTTGATAATATAAAAGCATAAAATAAGTTTTGTAAAACCTTTGAAAAAGATTAATATCTAAGAAAAGATCGACTAGATGTAAGTTTATAAAATTGTTTGAAAGTATTTGCTTGATACAACAGTTTAAGTATAAAGAAACCTTTGTTTGAAACACAATTGTAAAAGAGTTTGAAATGAAACATACAGTGTATAATAAACAGTTTAATAAAGAGTTTTAAACATATAAAACGTTTATGAAAATCATTTGAAGAAATCCGTTTGGAAAAACGGGTAACATATAGTAGATCCATTTGCATGTTAGTTATTAATCACATGTGATTGATATAATAACTTGCATGTTTCAAATTGTATTCCCCCCCCCCCATAAAGCATTTAAAAACATTTAGAGACATTTAAAAGGTTAATTCAGGGGGTATGAACTCACCTGCAGTGAGCGGATCAGAAGGAAGTGTCGGATAAGTGCTTGGTGTCAAGTGAAGACTTAGATACACACAGTGATCCTAATAACATATGAAGACATATGTATATAAAAAATTAGTGATTATAACACTAATTAAACATGTAAAAACATCCTATTGCAAGGAAAACACTTTGGTCAAGTGCTAGGAGGCTATCGGGTTGCAACAAAGGAGTGCAAAGCCTCATACGAGAATTTATGGTCCAATGACCATGTATGTTAGAGTTTACGGCCCAGGGGTGTAAACTCCTGGCCGTAAACTCTCATTTGGTCACCAAAAGTGGCTTAAAACTCTAAGGGCTCAAGTGGTTAAGTGTTCCAAAGCTTTAACCAAGTGTTTGGGTGGGTTTAAGGTCCTAAATGAACTTGCTTGGTGTACACGGCCCTGTGACCACTCCCCCATGAGTTTATGGCCGTAAACTCATGGTAAGGAGTATCATTTCATGTATTGGGGTCCCTAGTTCAAAGGTGTAAGGTTCTATGCTAATATCCAAGGCTTACTAGGGTGTTAGAGTGTCATTTGCACCCTTAAAAGGGGTTTATGGCCCAAGAACATGCCTTCGCCGTAAACTCCTTGAATCCCTTAATTTCTTATGTTTTCTAAGCTCTAAACATGATAAACCTAGTGTACAATGAGTTGGATCAAGAGTACTTACGATCTAGGAGCTTGAATGGTCGGTTTTGGCCAAGAACACGAGTATGTGTTCTTGGTGAAACTGAAAATCTACAAAATGGAATGATTTCACGGATGAAATCATGTAAGATTACTAGATCATCTAAGATATCAACTAGTTAGGGCAAGAAACTTACGAGTTTTGAAGATCAGGGACGAAGATCGGGATGGTACTTGAGAGGATTTGGACCAAATGGAAGGAAGAAATGAACAAATGGCCACCGTTTCACCATATAGGCAAGAGTTTTCGGCCCACATGGAGTTTAAGGCCGTAAACTCCCATGTGTTGGCCGTGAACTCCTTGCAAGGGTGTTTACGGTCATTTCCTTGAGTTATAACTTCAGCCGATAAACCCCGACACTTATTCCTTAA
This sequence comes from Lactuca serriola, assembly GCF_051521515.1. NCBI lineage: Eukaryota > Viridiplantae > Streptophyta > Magnoliopsida > Asterales > Asteraceae > Lactuca > Lactuca serriola. The sequence continues at coordinate 175,375,268 of NC_136412.1, read as the reverse complement.
GTGTACAAGGCTCAGAACGCTCAAATAAACTCCTAATTGTGCTAAAAGATAACAGCAATGAGTTTGACTTTCAAAGAAGTGTTAGGCTGAACTGGATGGAAAATTTTGGGTTGTCACAATTTTAATCTCTTCAATTGTTAAACATAAAGATATTTAATTATAAATTTATAACATACATAGGTGCATATACATGTTAAACAAATCACATGTAATATATATATATATATATATATATATATATATATATATATATATATATATATATATATATATTCGTAAATGTCATATGTAATTCTTGTCATAGTAATATGGATAAATTACTTTTATATGAAGAACATATTATGATAAGTCTATCATAATTACATATCAAATGTTCAAAATTATGTTATCTTTTAAATATTGTCTTTTAAATGTGTTGTATAGGATAACCCAACAAATCACATATAATATATATATTTTTTCATAAATGTCATATGTAATTCTTGTCGTAGTAATATGGATAAATTACTTTTATATGAAGAACATATCATGATAAGTCTATCATAATTACATATCAAATGTTCAAAATTATGTTATCTTTTAAATATGTTGTGTAGGATAACCCAACAAAAAAATAATAGAAAATAAACATAATCAAAATAGAAAAACTACAATCAAATAAATAAGAGCATTGGGTGGTTGAATATATAAATAAAGATGTTACATAATCATACGTTTAAATCAAAAGAAAAAACTAACATTTGTCAACTTTGCTCAAACAAAAAAAACCTATATCCATTTTATGAATCTTCTTTCTTCGTTTAACACCATTCAACCATAAAAACTTGATGACAATTCTTCACTAAATCAAAATATTTTTCTTGAAAGAGAAGAAGCAGAAAGATATTTCAAGCAAAACATTGATGTTTGGAGAGTCACATTCAAGATTGAGTAATACACACAAATCACATATAAAGATTAAATGAGAAACTGAATATAAAGAAAGAATAGAAAAGCTTCATTTGTTTTGGTTGAAAGAAAAAATCATATTACAATTACCATCGATGTGACATAACTCATTTCTTCAAATCATCATATTTGGATCGTGAATGCTTCAACTATATGAAAACTTTTGAATCACAATATCTTCAAATCCTTCTTACATGTAAGGTTTTATTTAACACAAAAGACACAAAAGTTTTATAGTAAACTTTTCACTAAATTCTATTAAACATAATATAAGTCATAAAACTTTTGAGTGTTAAATCATAATTAAGAAAACTTTTGAGTTGCATTAGTTAAAAAAAAGGGGGTTTTCAAATGAATGTGGTTTGAGAAAGTTAAAAAAAGGGGTTTCAAATGCATGAGATTCAAGAAAAAATGTTAGCTTTATAATTATGTATGATTGTTCACTCCTATTTCCTTATCATAAATATTGTTACATAATGGTTTGTACAAATTTGATATATCATTGATGCCTTCTAATTTTACTTTGGATAATAATATAAATTTGTCTTTATGTAACATATATCACAAATATCATATTTTCGATCATAATTTTTATTTTGCTTTGTAGTGTTGTAAAGAATATTTATTCGTTGTTATAATTATAAAGTACATTTTTTATATTATACTGTTGAAATATAAAGTGTTATGGGCATTTGAACTTGGAAAAATGAAGAAACTATATGTCATTTCCCATTAAACTTTATAACTTAAATATCGTCTGATTTTGAAACTAAGTATACTATTATAATCATCATAAATCAATAAATCAATAAGTTTAAATATAATTTTCATTTTTATATATTAATAAAAATATAAGCAAAGTAGTTTGGTTGATTTTTATTCACCCGTATCTACCATAATAAATAAAAATGATTTTGCCACATGTCCTTCTCTCATTTAATTGGTCACATGTCATTTTGTCATAATTTTGAAATATATTTATTTTCCACTTGTCATTTACTTCATTTTTCATTTCCAATATATCATTAATTTAGTTTCCCTAAATTAAACCCACCATAATAACTATTAATTTTAAATTTTGAATTTCAATTTCAATTTCAAATAAATTTACAGTTTAAACATTTGTGCTTAACATTTTGTTGTAGTTAACCCTTTTAATACACGGGTTTGATAACTAAATACAAAATTTTAATTAATTTATTTTTTGCATGTTTCTCATAATTTTCAAATTCAAATAAACTTCCAATTTAATTGTTCATATTTAACATTTTGTTTTAATTAATCCGTATAATATATGAGTCTCACAGCTAGTAAAACACTAAGGTGCTGTTTGTTTTTTCGAAGCAAAAATTCATGAAGTCTGCGGACCACCTCTGCAATCCTCTGTACCAGAAGTGGTGGAACAAACGGCTGTAGCCTATAATAAGAAGCATGTTTGTTTTTTAACATCTGCAGACTGCTGCAGTAAACTGAAATTTAAATAAACTAATTTTATAAACTGAAAATAGTTCTCAACACCGAAATTTAATAATCTAGTTTTAAAACATTGAAATAATAATAAAAAGAACATGTAAAAAAACAAAAATATAAAACTTTTTTTTTAAAATGTAAAAGAAGCTAATAGTTTTATTCTAGAAAAAAAAAAACTAATTTTAAAAAACATTAAAAAAGAAAATAATAAAAAAATTAAGAAAGTATTGCAAACATTGTCTACAAAGTTCGTAAAAAATTACACACGTTAAAAAAGATGCAACTGAAATTGAAAATATTATTAATAAAACGGTAAAAAAATAAAAAAATTATGTTAAAAAAAATCGTGGAAATTATAACAATAAATTGTTTCACATCCGTAAATAAAAATTTAAGAAAATCAAAGTTTTAAAAAAAATTAAAAAAAAAGTTATACAAAAATTCTTAAAAAAACACTTAGAAAAAATGAAAGCTGAAGAGGTTAGAAGAGGCAAGTCAAGTGCTGCGCCACGCAGCACACGCACAGAGGTTTTGTAGTCTGAAGTCTTCCAAAAAACAAACTGCTGCGAGAGAGAAAGTGCTGCGCGTGTGCTGCGCCGCGCAACAATAAGTGGTTTGAAGAAGTTTTTATAGAAAAACAAACAGCACCTAAATGAAATTAAGTATAAATAAAATTAAGTAAGTTAATAAAACCATCTCAACTCTTTTTGTCTCTAATCAGTATTTTATTCAAATTCAAAAATATAGATCCAGAAATGTGTTTTCATTTTTTGTATTTATTGTTATTCTTTGCATTGTCTATGGGTGCAAACCCGATGGATCAGGAATGTCTGGCGGGCCACCAAGAGGGGCACCACTCACCACCAAAGGGAACGAAGAATCAAACCCACGCCAATCCAGGGAAAATCCCCTAAATGTGTTCAGCCAATAATCGAACTCTTGACCTCACCCACTGAGGCCTATAACTTTCAATGACATGTTTAAATCTCGATTGTACCTTCTCAAGTTTGTGACTGGGATGTCGAGGGTCACAATCAAGGTGTGAATAATCATGCAAATTTAATTGGTACCCTTAATTTTATCACCCAATCGATGTGTCGGTTAACCACACGTGTTCCACCGATCTATGATAAAACTTAAGTCACCCTTTGCCACACATTGTCAGTCCCATGTTAGTGTGCTGGTTAACCACACACACTCCACTAACGACTTAACAAGGTGCAAAGTGTAATTTCATGGGTTAGCACCATTTCACATTTTCCTAAGTAACTAAGATTGGGAATTTATAAGTGTTTAGTTACTCAGTATTTATCATTATACTTTTAATGAATGGAGAATTATAGTCCTTTCCTACCCGTTCGGCTAACGACCCTCCACCAGTCAAGGAAGCGGTGGGTGAGAGTGGACACCCATTAAACTGTCATTTTATAGGCAGTAACCTTATACCCCCCTTAGAGACTGGCTTCGTGAATGAGGCCTACTAAAGGTAAGATTGACTTTACTCTTATACATATATATAAATATTAACTTTTAATATTATAATAGTATAAGGGTGTATTTTACACATTTAAAATACTTGGTGGTTTAATCTTATTAATTAAACTATACTCTTAATTTAATTAAACTTAAACCATGTCATTATGGAACTATTAACTCTTTTAATTAAACACTTTAATTAACTTAATGAAGTCCATAAAGTTTGAATTTTAACTTTTAAAATTCTAGAGTTTGGAATTAAAGCATTAATGTGTGAGACTTTACAAATTCCAAAACTTGAGGGCAAGTTTTGAAACTATTCAAAACCTTTCATATTCATAACATATGAGTTTAATGTTTCTTTAATGACAAGACTCTTGAAAATCCATAACTTGAGGACAAGTTATGGAGATCATAAAACAATTTATGGAAAAGAGATTCTTCATGTTTTATAACTTATGACTTTTAATGATCCATTTAAAAGAAAAACCTTTGGAATTCCATAACTTGAGGACAAGCTATGGAGTCCATTAAAATCATTAAAAACAACTATTCAACCAAGAATGTTACAAGTTCTAGACTAAACTCATATGAACTAGGTAATTCAAGTCAAACAAATTCCATGCAATTAGACTTAATCATATAAAATAATAGAAAGCATGAAATTTTGACAATCACCTTTCAAATGGATTAGCATGATCATTATCATATCTTTTAAAAAAAAATTATGATTCAAAACAGTTTGGAGTAATGATCCTATCCATTTGGTGCCAAAAAAACATTTTTCTGCACTCTGTCCAGCCAACTCGGCGAGTCCATGAACATGACTCATCGAGTAGCACATTTTGTACATGGACTCGTCGAGTCCATCAGTGGACTCGACAAGTTCATCGCCCAGAACGCATAAAACTCGATTTTTTTCAACTTTAAACAGCAAGTAGCATCAAGTATTATTGAAAACAAGCCTAGGCTCTGATACCACTGTTGGGTTTTGAGCATTCTAACACTCCTAAGGTGTTCATGCAATCCTAAATACCTTGGATCTATGTTTTCACTAATTATACATGCAATGGTGTTTCCAAGGTATTAAACCTATGACTAGCATACATATAACATATACCACAAATGAAACTAGTTAGGATAACATACCTTATAGTGGAGATTGAAGTCTTGATGTATCTAGCCTTAAGAGATTAGCCCCAATAGTGTGGAAGCCTAAAATGGAATCACAAATCACCATCAACAACTTGGAAGAACTTGAGAGAATATGTAGCTCACTAGAATCGGGCACCTTTTCTTTCACACACATTAGTGCCAATTTTGTGAGCCAAGTACCCCTTTATATATTATGGAGGATTTGGGTTACATCCATGTAAACCCTAATACCCATGAGCTTTCATTTACATAAGATCCATGGGTTAAAATCTCCATGGACTTCCATACACTTTTAGCCCATCCTAAATAAACCTTGGCCCATTCCATATATATATATATATATATATATATATATATATATATATATATATATATATATATATATATATATATATAAGAGTCCATATTTAATTAGCCTCTTTTGATCACTAAATTAATTCCAAATTAATTCTTGATCAATATTAATTAAATAATATGATTTCATATTAATATATTATAACTTATAATATATTAATAAATCATAAATATCCTTTTTCTCATAAGTCAATCCGTACAAATTGTTCCGGTGAAGTGCAACCCAAATGGACCATGTCGGGTCGGGTCAAGTCATACCAATTATAGTTATGGACTTAGATACTAATCCAACAAAAACGTCATGTGTATATACACCATAATAGATCTAAGTTTCAATATATTAATGCAACTACAAAGAAGACAAAAGAACATACTTCTTTTGTAGCTAGAGACTTTCTGCGTATGGTCTTGTCCTTGACGCCTTGCATGGATGAGAGGACCCACAATAAGAATCCATCTTTCGCTTGAAACCTAAGACACCAAGAGAAACAAGGAGAAACCATATTAGATGGATGGATTGGACTAAAAATTCCAATAAACCTAGAAGGGTTATAATTTTCGTCCCATGAAAGGTAAGGGGATAGGGAGAACGAAATTTAGGAGTTAGACGCAAGTAGGGTTTAATCCCTAGATCACTATTTATATGATCCTACTACTTAATCCTTAAGCAACTTAAAACATAAGGATAATCCTTATCCTTTCTAGATTTTGTCCATATCATTTTCCCATAAATGTTCTGGAACATTCCAAATAAATAACAACTAATTAATTAACATTCAACTCATTTGATTAATTAAAATTATTTAATCAATTCCAAATTAATTTCTAATTGATTTATTACATCATAATATATTAACTAACTTATTTCTCTTAAATCCTTATTTGCTTAAAAGGGACGTGAAGGAAACTCAAAAGAACCCTACTATTATTAGAAATACTACTAATAATTAATGAGATTTGACAAGCATTCCAACACATAGGCAATAAAATCGCGGATCACAAAAATATTTTATGTATGCTAGAACTTCAACTTCGTCCTACTTTACATGATTTTGCATCTCAACCACTATACCTTAATTGAATAAACTATGAAAATTTTTAATTTCTAATATATATATATATATATATATATATATATATATATATATATATATATATATATATAGGGTCAGGTTATTGTATTATAGCTAACTATTGTGTGCATATAAGATTTATTGTGGACCAATCATTTTAGTTATTTTAAAAAAGTAATTAATGCATATTACATGTTGAAGATATAATGAGTATTAATTAAATCTTCAACATTTAATATGTATTAATTACTTTTTTAAAATAATTAAAATGATTGATCAAGAATCAATCCTACATGCACATAATAGATAGTAGAAAATTTGAACCTAACTCTCTCTCTCTCTCTCTCTCTCTCTCTATATATATATATATATATATATATATATATATATATATATATATATATATATATATATATATATATATATATATTAGTGGGTAAAACATATAATCAAATTATATCATATAACCGTAAAACCACCTTATTTAACCATCCATCAAATCAAATTCTTTATGGGTGCGATGGTAAAATATAAAATATATTTATTTAAAATGGAAATAACAAACACATTAATATCGTATGAAATTTGGGTTCATCAAAACTAATTTGTTAGTATAAAAAATACATCAAAATCTTAGCCAATCGTTTTGAAGTCTTAAATAGAATGAGATTTCAAAGATACATGTTATTGTTCATATATGAACATATATACATGTTTAGTTAGGAAAATTTATATAAATTCCATAAATTAGTCATGTTCATACAATTCATATATTGAATATGTATGAAAATGTAACCATTATACATGAATATGAAATATATACATTCTGTTTATGTTTAAAAATTATCATTTATACAAAAACCAAGATATTGGTCACATTTATACATGTTTTGTAGTAAACATGATTGTAACCATCAGACATGAAAATCAAATAATGTAATGTCCATATTAGTATAAATTAATATTTATTCAAAAAGAAAAAAATAGTCATGTTCATATATACTCAATAGTGAACATTTATGAATGTAATCATTAGAGTTGAATATCAAATATACGTGTGACATCGCCATTTTCACGGCCAGAAAAGACCGATTTTATTTATGCTTTATAAAAATCAGAGTACTTCTTTTAATAAAAATATTGCGGAATTTGGTCGCACTAAAACATGATAAATACGTTATCAAAGCATTTCCGAAGAAAAATATTTTTATTCATTTTAAAACATTTGGGATGTCATCGTCAATACATAAACATAAGCATAAACAGAACTTACATTCATTATCACTAGTGATTTATATCTTCTTAATCTCTCAGTATAATGTGACTTCATATCAACACATGCGATATAAATAAGCTGAGTGGGTCAGGTTGGGAAACCTGGTGAGTACATAGGGTTTTCAACCCACAATAATATAATTATTATGTTTAAACAATCAAACAATCAACCCAATTACTCATCGCCGTTATCTTCTTTACTCTTAAGGATCTGTCCTAAGAGTCATCTATCTTGCATTCGTTTATTCCGAAGTACCTTGCTTCCAGGGTTATAGGACTGGCACTAAATCCATAGCTGCCAATGCTCGTTCGTAAATCACTAATTCCATAGGTGCTATAGTTTATTCATTGGGTACTAAATCCATAGCTACCAGTGTTTGTCCAATAGGCACTAAGTATATAGCTGCCAATGTTTACTCACATCATCTTTTATCTCTCACCATTCATCTATCCATGTCATGCCCAACATATTTGCATATATAAAATACGTATGCAGTTTAAATCATTTAAAACATGTATAAAAACGTTCATCCAGCATAGACAACAAATATTCAGATAATATGCACACATAGCACGTAGTTTATATAAAATACTTCATATCTATGTGTAAGATGAAAGTAACTATGCACTCACTTGTTAAGGTGGTGACTCGGCACTCGGACAGCACTTCGTTACTTCTTAAAACAATTTCCTTCGACAAAACCTAGTATCATTACCACTAGTGTTTAGTCTAATATTCACCGAGGCTAATTAATAGTCTAGCTATTATTATTATTATTATTATTATTATTATTATTATTATTATATATGAGCGTTAAACAACACTATATAACTCATAATAATAGCCCAAATAATTATTATAAGGTCCTAATAACGTTACTTTAATTAAATAAAAGCTACATTAAAAATTGCGTAGGCGTAGATCACTTATAGTGGGTTTTATAGAAAACCGGGATCCGCTGGAGCAGTGTTCCCGAGCCGAAAGGCTCTTCTTCTCGGATTCGTCGGGTGCTCCGTGGCTTCCGCCTCGTGCTAGGGAGGTTCCCTAGGCTTTTCGGGGGGTTTCGGGGGCTAGAGAGAGGTTCTAGAAAAAGAGGAAGAAGTAGGAAGGTGTGACAATGAATGGAGGCATCACCACTTATTTATAGGGGCTGGAGGAAGGTTCACGTCATGAATCTCTTGCTTTTCACGTCGTGAGTGAGCTTGGGCTCCAAGTCACAGCCTGGTGCTGATACGTAGCATCGCATATAGGGTGGAAATCAGCCGATTTTCAAAAATTCATAACTTTCACATACGAGCTCCGTTTTGGACGTTCTTTATATCCACGTGTAGGTAAAACGAATATATACAACTTTCATTTAGATTCCGTTGGCTAATTCTCGACCGATCTTAATTTTAACAGTAGGAGGAGTTTACACTGTTAAATGACCACGAAGAATTTGTAACTCCTTCATATGGAATCCGTTTTTGTCTGTATTTTTACCGTTGAGTTCCTATTAATGAGATATTCCACTCTCATTTAGGTTGCGTAAGCCAAAAACCGCTCGAACTAAAATTCGAGTTTCGGGCCGTGTATTGCTAAGCTGAATCTTAGAAAAATCATAATTTCCTCATACGAAGTCAGATTTGGGCGTTCTTTTTATCGATGTTCTTGGTTTAACATATACTACAACTTTGGTTTATATTACTAAGGCCAAAAAGTCTTCTGTCGTAAATTCATTATTTTACGTCTCCCGGTACTGTGCCGGTTTTGCCGAAAAACTTCGACGGGGCATAACTTCTTCGTTATAACTCGGATTTCGACGCTCTTTATATGTACGGAACCCTTGAGTCGTATTCTACAACTTGGTTAAGATTATTTATTCTAAATAATATTTTGTCAAAAAGTCATTTTCGACCCCTATTATCTCTAAATTGACTAGCCTGGATCTACGGGCGTTACAATATGCATTGTCTTTGTATTAAAAATTATAAAGGTATTCAAAAACTCAAAAATTGTTCATGTTCATACAAGTTTCAATACTAAACATGTATATGTTTACCGCCCTTCATCTTTCTGAATCGAGACCCGACAACGATTGTAGATCGCATCGTTCGAACAACCGACAGGGAGCAACTCAGTTGACGATCACGAAACAAACCGTTTTTGATAAATCAGGGTCGAATAAATTAGATAAAACCCTCCCAAGAAACACGATCGGCCACCTATCGATGGAAAACTGTGGATCAAAAGAGAAGCAGAACTGCGAACCAACAATCAAGTCGAGAGGCTTTATTTTGATTAAATGTACCGCCCATAGGTATACTAGATAGAGTATCTGCTGAAGAAGAAGGCTACCTATACAGGGGAATATCAAATATATGAATTTTCATTTCTAAATTTATGCATGGTAAGTTATGAGTATACATATATATATATATATATATATATATATATATATATATATGTGTGTGTGTGTGTGTGTGTATATATATATATATATATATATATATATATATAAAACAATACGAGACAATGAACTAGCATACACAAGTAAACAAGTTTAACTTCACTAAATACTACTTTGTAAAGGGTACTGAGTTGAATTTTGGTAACCAAAGATCTTGAATATGTAAGAAATACAATGAATCAATTAATCAATGATCCTTCATCTCTTTAAAATATTACTATGGTTAAAAATGCAAACAACAAATCATTGAAACTAACAATCAAACATTCCAAATCAGTAAATTCTACATTACGACTTAAAAATACCTACTCTTCATCAATACTACTAAATTAATGAAGTATTATAAGCTTGTACACTTTCAGTAACAAAAAAAAATTTAATCATCAGAGTTGAATATCAAATATATGCTTGTCCTTGTATTAAAAGTTATAAAGGTATTCAAAAACTCAAAAATTGTTCATGTTCATACAAGTTTCAATACTGAACATGTATATGTTTACCGCCCTTCATCTTTCGGAATCGAGACCCGGCAACAACTGTGGATCGCATCGTTCGAACAAATGACATGGAGCAACTTAGCAGACGATCACGAAACAACCCGATTTTAATAAATCAGGGTCGAATAACTTAGATAAAACCCTCCCAAGAAACATGATCAGCCACCTATCGATGGCAAATCGTGGATCAAAAGAGAAGCAGAACTGCGAACCAACAATCAAGTCGAGAGGCTTTGTTTTGATTAAATGTACCGCCCATAGGTATACTAGGTAGAGTATCTGTTGAAGAAGAAGGCTAGCTATACAGGGGAATATCAAACATATGAAATTTCATTTCTAAATTTATTCATGGTAAGTTATGAGTGTATATTTATATATATATATATATATATATATATATATATATATATATATATATATGTATATATATATATATATATATATATATATATACATATAAACAAAAAAACAAAACTAGACAATGAACTGACATACACAAGTAAACAACTTTAACTTCACCAAATACTACTTTGTAAAGGGTACTAAGTTGAATTTTGGTAACCAAAGATCTTGAATATGTAAGAAATACAATGAATCAATTAATCAATGATCCTTCATCTCTTTAAAATATTACAATGGTTAAAAATGCAAACAACAAATCATTGAAACTAACAATCAAAGATTCCAAATCAGTAAATTCTACATTACGGCTTAAAAATACCTACTCTTCATCAATACTACTAAATTAATGAAGTATTATAAGCTTGTACTCTTTCAGTAACCTACATATACAACCTCATTCATGAAATGCATCAATTTATGGTAACATATTGATCCACCACCACCAGAGTCCAAAGTTGAGGAACATATGTTGGTTTTCTATGCATTTATACACACAATCAAGGCACCAGTAACAAAACAGAATATGTATGTTTATATGCACATTAGGATCTAAGTTTTACTAGTTATATTAACTTACTTTATAAAAGAACTAAACAAGGAATAAAACTAACCTCTCGTTTCTTTGATTGTGATCTCGTAACAACCAGCTCTTGCAATGGACGAAGGACCCAAATTAGAATCCTTCTAATGTAGTCAGACCCACAACTTCAAAAAGCTAATAAGGATTAACGCTAGTGCAGGATTTTTGAAAATTTCATAACCCTAGGAGATGGGTTATAATTTTCCTAGAGAGGAGAGAGAGAAAGATAATGGCTGGTTTGATGGGTTTTATGCATAAGAGACATTCCTATGTGCTCATACAAACCTTAATGCTTGGATCTAGGTTTCTCTATTGTACATGCTTTGATTCCAAGACTTAAAAACCTAGATCTATCATATATAATTCGAAATTACCATAAGGAAAACAGATCTAAGTGGTTTACCTCTTCCAAGTAGCTTGAATCCTTGTAGTCTTCTTGATCTTGAGCTTAGAGTCACAAATGCAACTCCTATAATGGTTCACAAACCCCACAAGCAAGAAGGCAATATGGGAGAGGGTGAGAGATGCAAGAAATCGGCCTAGGGTTCTCTTAGAACCAAGTGGTAGTCGATTTCAATACCATAGGGGTCTTATTTATACTGCTGGCTGCTAGGGTTTCAACCTAAACCCTAATGGACAGCTTAATCACCAAGCAGCCCATAGAACCTTCTAGATTAGGGCCCTTGGACGAAAATATGATGGATCCCCATCATAATTTCGTTCCCCCTTAGTCCATTAGGTTTTCCAGCCCAAAACTCAACTTTCATGCATTTGATAGTTTATACCCCTTTATTTAAGTAGTCTCTTTTAGTCACCAAATTCGTTCCAAATTAATTTATGACCAATACTAATTAAATAAATATGATTTCTCCTTTAATATATTATTCTTATAATATATTAATAAACCATAATATTCTCTCTTTCTCCTTAAATTACCTTGTCAAGTTGCTTTGGAGAAGGCAACCCAAAAGGACCATGCACAACCGGGTCAAGTACATACCAAATATAGTTACGGGCTTAGACACTATTCCAACAGTCTCCCACTTGGATAAGTCTAGTAACTATATCTCACATATGACTTCAGAACCTGATTAGCAATCGTAGCTCTTATACTTCGCTATCAACTCTGATCAACTTGTCCTTTAGATAAGGGATCGTACAATCCTCTATTCTAGATATCATGCTGACATCGCTTATTTCCCAGCATTTGTTCCTCGATTTCCGATTCGTTTGACATAGAATTTAGTTGAACACATCAACTTCATTCTGACCGAGCCCGACACATAAGTCAAACCAAATCATCAAGTGGCCAAAATATCACTTTTATTCTCATAGAATAAAAGGAACATATCAACTTCGACTCATATGCATCTATTATTCACTAATTGAATCATGCACAATAATGCGTTTTATAACATCAAGTTACTGATGCGTTTGCACATCATCAATGCATAACCAACCAACAAACAACAACCATATCTCTAAGTTTTAAGACTATATGATATTATCGCTTTGCAATCACTTAAGGCAAAACACCACGAAGTGATACCAGCAAACTCGGGTTTATTGCAATGCTCAAATCATATTCATAAGCACTCATGAACTTTGCAGCAAACCTTTGCTATGCCCAAAACCTTTTAGACAATCTACAAACAATTCATGACAGTCTTCATTCATATCTACTTCAAAAATATGACCGACTGTGGACTGTTTGAATAATCCTATCATTCAGAAAGTCAAAACATGCAAAATGGAAACAATAGATAAATAACCAACACAAGATAGTAGCTTTACTCATAAATAACACAATTTTATTTATTCATCAAATGTCAAGTACAAACTATCTATTACACGTTTCCTATCTAATCCAAACTTATATCATCCTTTAGCCCAATGCTCCTAGTGTGCTGTAAGTGTTTGACCCTACTCAGTCCCTTCGTAAGGGGATCTGCTGGGTTTTCTTCTGATGATACCCTCTTCACAACGAGGAGTCCCTCTTCTACCCGATGTCTGATAAAATGGTATTTCCTGTCGATATGTCGAGATCTACCATGATCTCTCGGTTCCTTGGTTAAGGCAATCGCTCCTTCATTATCACAGAAAATTTCCATCGGCTCCTTTATGGACGGCACAACTCCAAGGTCTCCAATGAAGTTCTTCAACCATATAGCCTCCTTCGACGCTTCGCTCGCCGCAATGTACTCTGATTCGCACGTTGAATCAGCTATGGTCTCCTGCTTGGAACTTTTCTAAGTCACTGCTCCTCCATTCAGGGTAAAGACCCAGCCCGACTGCGATCGGAAATTATCCCGATCCGTCTGAAAACTAGCGTCACTATACCCTCATACCCTTAAATCATCACTCCCACCGAGGACTAGAAACCATTCCTTGGTCCTTCGCAGGTACTTAAGAATATTCTTAACTACAATCCAATGGGCTCTATCAGGGTTCCCCTGGTATCTGCTGACCATGCTCAAAGCGAAGGCCACATCAGGGCGAGTACAAGTCATAGCGTACATGATAGAGCCAACTGCGGAAGCATAAGGTACTCGGCTCATATCAGCTATCTCTGCCTCTGTACTCGGGCTCTGAGTCTTACTCAGCTTGGTATTGCTTTGGATTGGCAACTCCCCTTTCTTGGAATTTTCCATACTAAAGCGCTTTAGTACCTTATCCAAGTATGTATCTTGACTGAGTCCTATCAGTCTCTTTTCTCTGTTTCTTACTATCCTTATTCCCAGAATGTAAGCAGCTTCTCCGAGGTCCTTCATAGCGAAACATTTCCCAAGTCAGGACTTCACCTCCTGCAAGGTTGGGACATCGGTTCCTATGAGCATTATGTCGTCGACATACAATACGAGGAAGCTCACTATACTCCCACTGGCTTTGACATACACACAAGATTCATCTTCGCTTCGCAGAAAGCCAAACTCTTTAACCTTCTCGTCAAAACAAAGATTCCATCTGCGAGACGCTTGTTTCAATCCATAAATGGATTTCTCAAGCTTGAATACTCTATTTGGATGCTTCGCATTGACAAAACCCTCTGGCTGATTCATGTAAACATCTTCAGCCAACATTCCATTAAGGAAAGCGGTTTTCACGTCCATCTGCCATATTTCATAATCATGAAACATAGCTATTGCAAGCATTACCCTAATAGACTTTATCTTCGCAACTGGCGAGAAGGTCTCATCATAGTTAACTCCGGGAGTTTGAGTAAAGCCCTTCGCAACCAATCGCGCTTTATAAGTATGCACTTTCCCATCCATGTCCATCTTCTTCTTGAAGATCCACTTGCACCCAACTATCTTACGACCCGGTACATTATCAACCAAATTCCAAACTTGGTTGTCGTACATGGACTAAATCTCGCTGTCCATCGCCTCTTTCCATTTCGCAGACTCCGGGCCTGCCATGGCTTCCTTGTAGTTGCTAGGTTCGTCAAAGTTTACTAGTGTACCCCTTCAGTAGTAATATGAAAACCATAAAACTGGGGTGGAACACTATCTCTAGTGGAACATCGAAGAGGTAATGATTTGTCAACAGGTTCAACAGGAGTTTCCTCCTCAAGTTGAGTGCTAGTGTTAGAGGTTCCTTCATCGCTTTGTTCTTGAATCTCTTCAAGTTCAATTTGCCTCCCACTGTCTTCTTGGCTTATCAATTCCCTTTCTCGGAAAACCCCTCTTCTAGCAACGAAGACAACATTGTCACTCAGTGTAACAGCCCGGAATTTCAAATGTTGATATAATTATGATTTGGGGGTGTTTTAAGAGGGGACTCGGCGAGTCGGAGCCTAGACTCGCCGAGTAGGATCGCAGACTTGGTCGCGGGATCGCGACTGGGCTCGACGAGTCCAGATATGGACTCGGCGAGTCGACGCTGTCCAGCGGAAACCCTAACCGTTCAGGTTTGGGACGTATAAGAGGCACTTATTGGCCGTCATTGTTCATTTTAGCCTTCTGAGAAGAACCCTAAATCGATTGGGTGCATCTGGAGCAAAGTTTAAGGGCCATTATTGATCTTGGAAGGTTTGTGGTGCAAGGAAGAGAAGGGCTTGGCTAAAGGAACAGCAAGGGAGTCACGTTCTGAGGACTTGGGGACACAGAGGGCACATTATTCAGGTAAGAATTCGAATTATGCTCTGCTATGTTGATGTGTCATGGAATTAGGGTTTATGGAACCCCTTTGTGACTAGATTAAGTGTTACCCTAGTCCCCCAAACGACTATAACCCTGTATTAGGACCTTAGAGGTCCAGAAGGTCCCATGCTTGTGTATTTCGGGACAATACTTATCTCAGGAAGCAGTTTGATCGACTGCATGGCATGGACTCGACGAGTCCGATGAACAGACTCGGCGAGTAGCTTGAAGAATAACTGGGACTCGTCGAGTTGTTCTTCAGACTCGGCGAGTTGAGTCGGGGTGGCCCCGCGATTCTTCCAGGAGGAACTCGTCGAGCAAAAAGGGGATACTCGACGTGTAGAAAAGGAATCTTAAGGAATCGGTGAGTCAAGGGCGAGTGGACTCAGAGTCGTTGAACTCGGCGAGTCTTGAGGTGACTCGGCGAGTTAGGTCGCGGGTTAAGTGAAGTTCTGAGTATGGGGACTCGGCGAGTCATAGGGTTGACTCGGCGAGTGGGGTCAGTCAGGGGTTGACTTTGACCTTGTCTTTGACCAAGGATTGACCAGTGGTTCCAGGGGTATTTTGGTAATTGTTGTTATTGTTTGAGTTCAGTGCATTGGTGACTATCCAGAGGTGGAGATCGTATCAGTGATCGGAGCAGCTTGAGCTATCTGTTCAGTCGGCAGTTTCGAGGTGAGTTATCCTCACTATATCGTTAGGGTTTATGGCACCAATGCCAACCCTTTTATCGGATGGAAATCCGGGTAGTTGTCAGTTGTTATATGTTATGGGCCGGAAGGCAATATATGTTATGGGCCGGAAGGCATTACTATGTGGACCGGAAGGTCATGGCCTGGAAAGGCGTATGTATGCATTTAGTATGTTGACTGATTCATAGGGTAATGTTATGATAGTGACCGGCTAGACCGGTATCTTGTTAGAGAAATGCTATGATATGTGATCTATTGATCGACTGTTGTCTATGAACTGCTATATGATTGTTTGTTATTTTATATATGCATTATATGCTTATGGGCCGGAAGGCAATATGTTATGGGCCGGAAGGCGATTATGTTGTGTGATGGACCGGAAGGTCGGCGTGGGTAGGACCGGAAGGTTTACCCAGCAGGGACGGAAGTCCCCTGAGACACATGGACCGGAAGGTCAGGGCCTGGAAAGGCGTATATGTGGTTGGTATTCTGGGGGTATCTCACTAAGTTTTCGGGCTTACAGTTGTGGTTTTATGTTTCAGGTTCTCAAGAGTCTGTGGCAAGGCAAAGGCGTGATCGTACCGTTCCTCGCGTTGGTGTTTTATGATGTGAACCTGGGAAATTATTCTGTTTAATAATGTATTGAAAACCTTTTTGTAACAACGTTAATAAAATGGGTGATTTTGAAAAGTTTTAATTGTTTTGAAATTTTGGATGTTACAAGTTGGTATCAAAGCCTTGGTTTGAGTGAATTGGGGGAAACATTCGTGTGACTCCAGTCTCAAATCGAGGAGGATTTTAAAAGAGAAATTAAAATGAGAAATTAAAATGGTTTTCAAATTTGGTAAAAGGAGGTCGCGGAGGTACGATCAGCCGGAGCCAGTAAGTAACCCCAAGATACCATACATGATATTTGTTTATTTGAGCTTGATAGAACAGCATGCTAGAGTTAGGCTAGGGATCTTCAGGAATTCATGATAATGTTGCCTGATATGTGATGCCTGTAGCCTAGGGTCCCCTATGGGATGTTCTCAGTGTTCCTCTAGTGGTGAGGGTTGATAGTTGTTATGCATGTCCCCTAGAGTATTGTGGTAGTACTTCATACAAATATGGGTAGGTGTGGAAGGTAGTATGGGCCCGTACTACTGAAAGCACAGGACCCATACGCGTATCAGGGAAACCATGGTCTCTAGGGTGGGGTTGCGAGAGTTGGATCCCAGGATTTTGGGAAGTGTCTGAGATTGGTAGGGTGCCTTCAGTATGGAGATTTCGAGGCATGATGATAGTGGATCCGGATCAGGATCGGGAGCTGGAGAGCGAGTTCCGGGTGGATCAGTGCCGTCGAAGGTTATCGGTCGGACGAGCACGAGCGAGCGGGATGCGAGGATTCATGAGATCCTGCGTGATGGGGTTGCTGCATTGTTCCGGGCTGAGTTGCCGGAGTTGTTTGGGTCGATCAAGACCGCCATGATTGAGTATTTCGATGAGCGAGATGCGGCTCTCGCAGAGACGGTTGCCGCGGCGGCTACAACGACTGTAGCAGCGACAAGGGGAGGAGCTAGTCGGGGTTTTCAGTATCGGGACTTCTATTATAAGAAGCCTCCCACGTTCGATAGGGTTCAGGACCCGATTGTTGCTATGAGATGGTTATCAGACGTGGAGGGGTATTTCTCCACGAGTTTATGCCCTGCTGACCAGAGGGTGAGGTGTGCTCTGAACCGGTTGAGGCTTGGGGCGAAGGATTGGTGGAGATTGACCACGAGGTCATTTTCCGATGCGCAGAGGGCTGCGGTTTCATGAGATCAATTCAGAGAGATGTTCAGTACTCGCTATGTTCCGCGGGATGAAAAGGAGAGATTGGCTCGGAAGTTCCTTGAGCTGAAGTAGGGTTTGGAGCCGGTGACTGAGATCACCAGGATGTTTATCGAGAGGGCGATGTTTTGCCCTGAGTTCGCTTCGGAGCAGGCTCAGATATCCCGATATCTGAGTATGCTCAAGGGGGATATCAGACAGTTCGTGTCTGCGCAGAGGTGCGAGACCTTGTTGGTGTTGCAGGAGGCCGCCATGCGGCGTGAGTTAGAGGTGGAGTTGCAGTTGTGTGAGCTGAGGCAGGCTCCGATGCAGTCGCAGCCAGCGCCGAAACGGTCCAGTACCGTTGATGTTAGAGTGGGGGATCGGAGCGGCCACACTTGTGGGAAGCGTGGGAGGGGTCACACCGGAGTTGCTGGTCCGGTGGTGCATGCCGCAAGTGCGGAAAAGAGGGGCACTATGCGCGGGACCGTCGACAGTCAGTGCCGATTCGGGATTCGAGGATTTGTTATCATTGTCAGCAGGCTGGACATTTGAGGGTCAACTGTCCACAGCCTTCTGCAGGACCGGTGCCGGCTCTAGCATCGGCCACCTTGAGGAGTTCAGGATGGAGCGGAGCCCCAAGGGCTCAGGGTCGTGCTTATCTGCTTGCGACAGAGGGAGACGGAGCAGTGCCGGAGGCAGCTGCAGGTATGATGCTTTCTTGATGTCTTGATTAGCTTGCGTTGATTGTGGCGTATTGTTTGTGCTGGTAGTGTGGATTTCGATGCGGTATTCGTTGTTTTGCGGGTTTGGCATGGTTATGGATTGGTGCTTCAGGTTTTCGCTTTGACATTCGTCGTTCCCTGATGGGTTGGTATGGTTATAGTTTGGTGTTTTGGTGCCGGTAGCCTTGGGCGGTTTTCGATGCGGTATTCATCCTTTGGCAGGTTGTGGGTTGGTTACGGGTTATTGTTGGGTATTCCGTTGGTTATCGTTCGTGAGGGTTGTTAGTGGAGATGCGACACTGGGTTGAATGTCGGGTAGCATCTGCAGTCGTAGAGTGGATAATTGAAAGATCGGATTCTTTTGAGTGGACTGATCAGGGAGGAGATGTGTTTTGTTGAGGGTTGCTTATGCTGGTGGGAAACAGTCAGTGTGTAAATGTTCCCTCTGTGCAGGATTGTTCTGAAAGGTCATTAATGACGATCGGTGGCAGTTAGTCAGTGCTTCAGTGGGGGAGAATTGGAGAATTCTCCAGGAGATCGATGAGTATGTGAGGGTGCTTAGCTGTTGGGATTCAGCAGTGTTTGTCAGCTCAGAGTATAGGCCGACGAGAGCGAGTGTCGGGTATGCGGGGCGGGATACAGACCTAGGGCATTTGATTGTGGAGGCCTGAGAGAAGGCCGGGATCAAGCTTGAGTAAGTAACCGGGGTTATGCGATCAGAGCATTTGTATGTTTGAGGTACGTGATGGGTTGTACTGCATTAATCCCACGGGGTTATGTTGTGCATGTTTCTAGAGCTGGAACCGGAAGGTTCCCAAAGTTAGAACCTGAGGGTTCGCAGAGTTTGGGTGTACGGATCCACAGAGTGATAGCCTCGAGTGGCTAATATGTGTTATGAGAGTCGGTCCAGTCATGCTGGGGACTCTGATGGTATTGTTGGATCGGCTTGAGATTTCGGATTGTGTATGTTGCAGTGTGATTACATTGGAGGGTCTGGCCCCAGGGTAGTGATCTTGTTTAGCTGAGGCAGTGAATTATATGAGTGGAGAGAGTGCATGAGATTGAGAGTCCCTGCAATGAGAACCAGAGTATGTGAATAGCGGTTACGCAAAAAGGGTGGTGTCGCTTGGGGCAAGCACCGTGGCACCGGTTGGAGTGGCATTATGGCCAAGAGGGTCCCTTGGAAGGAAAAGAGAAAGGTGTGTAACTCCGAAGGGGAGTGCAAGTTCACAAGAATGAAAGCTACAGAGCAGAGTTATGGTTAAAGTATTTCGAGTATGGCCTCGAGCATCGTGTTCGCGGCAGTGAAGTAGGAACCCATCCGGTTTGGAGATGTCTGTTGAGGCTCAGAAGGGATGCAGGGGGAGAGAGAATCTTAAATTCTCAGTGTGATTCTGATCAGAGTGTAGGATGGATGTAGTGGTTCATCTTGGGAGATGTTCGAGGATATCATCAGTGTATCGGGTCTTCCAACCTGCGGGCGTTGGGGCTCGTTCATCAGGTGTATGTGATTGCAAGAGGGGAACTTGTGAGAGTTGCTCTGAGAGTGGGAATGGATCTCCCAGTTGGTCCGGAATGGACAAAGTGGGCTTTGGATCGGGGATCTGGTGGTCATGGTTTCTTAACCCTTATGGGTCGAGTGATCGTTGAGATTTAGAGCAGAGTTGCATCTTGGGTAATTTTCGGTTACAGAGAGCGATGGACAGTACAGAGATCGGGCTTCAGTCGACAGAGCAGGTTCAGCAGATGAGACAGAGGTTATTGACCGCCTAGAGCCGACAGGAAAGTTATGCAGACAGCCACCGATCCGAGCTTGAGTTTCAGGTCGGCGACTTCGTACTCCCGAAGGCCTCTCTTTGGAGAGGAGTGATGCGATTCAAGAAGAGGGGCAAGTTGGGCCCCCGGTACATTGGGCCATTTCGGGTGATTGCAAGGATAGGCCGGGTAGCCTATCGATTGGAGTTACCAACGGAGTGGGGACAGATCCACAACACCTTTCATGTGTCGCAATTGAGGAAGTGCTTAGCTGATGAGTCGGCAGTGGTCCCATTAGAAGACATTCAGGTGGATGCGGGCCTGAATTATGCTGAGAGACCAGTGGTCATCAGAAATCGGAAGATCGAGGCTATGAGGTATAAGGAGATACCTCTAGTGTTAGTTCGGTGGCAGCACCGGGGGGGGGGGGGGGATCGGAAATGACCGGTGAGCTGGAACGTGAGATGCGGGAGCAGCATCCGGAGCTATTTTCAGAGTGAGACTTCGAGGGCGAAGTCTAGTGCTAGTGGGGGAGAGTTGTAACAGCCCGGAATTTCAAATGTTGATATAATTATGATTTGGGGGTGTTTTAAGAGGGGACTCGGCGAGTCGGAGCCTAGACTCGCCGAGTAGGATCGCAGACTTGGTCGCGGGATCGCGACTGGACTCGACGAGTCCAGATATGGACTCGGCGAGTCGACGCTGTCCAGCGGAAACCCTAACCGTTCAGGTTTGGGACGTATAAGAGGCACTTATTGGCCGTCATTGTTCATTTTAGCCTTCTGAGAAGAACCCTAAATTGATTGGGTGCATCTGGAGCAAAGTTTAAGGGCCATTGTTGATCTTGGAAGGTTTGTGGTGCAAGGAAGAGAAGGGCTTGGCTAAAGGAACAGCAAGGGAGTCACGTTCTGAGGACTTGGGGATACAGAGGGCACATTATTCAGGTAAGAATTCGAATTATGCTCTGCTATGTTGATGTGTCATGGAATTAGGGTTTATGGAACCCCTTTGTGACTAGATTAAGTGTTACCCTAGTCCCCCAAACGACTATAACCCTGTATTAGGACCTTAGAGGTCCAGAAGGTCCCATGCTTGTGTATTTCGGGACAATACTTATCTCAGGAAGCAGTTTGATCGACTGCATGGCATGGACTCGACGAGTCCGATGAACAGACTCGGCGAGTAGCTTGAAGAATAACTGGGACTCGTCGAGTTGTTCTTCAGACTCGGCGAGTTGAGTCGGGGTGGCCCCGCGATTCTTCCAGGAGGAACTCATCGAGCAAAAAGGGGATACTCGACGTGTAGAAAAGGAATCTTAAGGAATCGGTGAGTCAAGGGCGAGCGGACTCAGAGTCGTTGAACTCGGCGAGTCTTGGGGTGACTCGGTGAGTTAGGTCGCGGGTTAAGTGAAGTTCTGAGTATGGGGACTCGGCGAGTCATAGGGTTGACTCGGCGAGTGGGGTCAGTCAGGGGTTGACTTTGACCTTGTCTTTGACCAAGGATTGACCAGTGGTTCCAGGGGTATTTTGGTAATTGTTGTTATTGTTTGAGTTCAGTGCATTGGTGACTATCCAGAGGTGGAGATCGTATCAGTGATCGGAGCAGCTTGAGCTATCTGTTCAGTCGGCAGTTTCGAGGTGAGTTATCCTCACTATATCGTTAGGGTTTATGGCACCAATGCCAACCCTTTTATCGGATGGAAATCCGGGTAGTTGTCAGTTGTTATATGTTATGGGCCGGAAGGCAATATATGTTATGGGCCGGAAGGCATTACTATGTGGACCGGAAGGTCATGGCCTGGAAAGGCGTATGTATGCATTTAGTATGTTGACTGATTCATAGGGTAATGTTATGATAGTGACCGGCTAGACCGGTATCTTGTTAGAGAAATGCTATGATATGTGATCTATTGATCGACTGTTGTCTATGAACTGCTATATGATTGTTTGTTATTTTATATATGCATTATATGCTTATGGGCCGGAAGGCAATATGTTATGGGCCGGAAGGCGATTATGTTGTGTGATGGACCGGAAGGTCGGCGTGGGTAGGACCGGAAGGTTTACCCAGCAGGGACGGAAGTCCCCTGAGACACATGGACCGGAAGGTCAGGGCCTGGAAAGGCGTATATGTGGTTGGTATTCTGGGGGTATCTCACTAAGCTTTCGGGCTTACAGTTGTGGTTTTATGTTTCAGGTTCTCAAGAGTCTGTGGCAAGGCAAAGGCGTGATCGTACCGTTCCTCGCATTGGTGTTTTATGATGTGAACCTGGGAAATTATTTTGTTTAATAATGTATTGAAAACCTTTTTGTAACAACGTTAATAAAATGGGTGATTTTGAAAAGTTTTAATTGTTTTGAAATTTTGGATGTTACACTTAGTCTATAGAAAAGATAGCCAAAAGACTTCTACGGATAGCCGATGAAATAACACTTCTCACTACGAGGTCCAAGCTTATCGTGAGTCTCTCGTCTTACGAAAGCCTCGCAACCCCACACCTTAATATGTGTCAACGAGGGAGCCTTCCATGTCCACATCTCGTGAGGAGTCTTGGAAACCTTCTTGGTGGGAACTAAGTTAAGGATATGGGCGGCAATCTCTAAGGCATACCCCCATAAATCGATTGGTAACGAAGAACGACTCGTCATAGAACGAACCATGTCCAACAAGGTCCGATTACGTCTCTCAGCCACACCATTCAATTGTGGTGTCCTCGGAGGCGTCAATTGCGAAACAATTCCGCATTCTTTTAGATAGTCGTGAAACTCAAGACTTAGGTACTCTCCTCCTCGGTCTGACCAAAGCATCTTGATTTTCCTGCCCAAATGATTCTCCACTTCATTCTTAAACTATTTGAACTTTTCAAAGGTTTCCGACTTTTGCTTGATTAAGTAGATATATCCATATCTGCTATAATCATCTGTAAAAGTCATGTAGAAGTAGCAAGCATCCCTTGTGGTGGATCTAAAGGACCCACACACATCGGTGTGTATCAGATTCAATAAAACCTCACCCCTTTCACAAGTGCCAGTAAAGGGTGACTTGGTCATCTTCCCAAGTAAACAAGATTCACACGTGTCATTGTCCCTAAGGTCAAATGACTCCAACACTCCATCCTTTTGGAGTTGGGCTATGCGTTTCTTGTTGACATGGCCAAGGCGACAATGCCACAAGCATGCTTTGTCTAGACTAGTTGATGAATCAATATTCAAAACATTATTTCCTGAATTATCAGCAACCATCACAGATTCTTAAATCCCATTACAAGGTAATGCATTTAAATAAAAGACACCATTCAAATAAACGTTAATAGAACCATTACTATTATCAAAAGAATATCTGAAACCTTGTCTAAACAACCCATGAAATGAAATAATGTTTATTGCCATATCTAGCGAATAACAGCAATTGTTTAAATCTATCCCTAACCCATTGCTCAACACTAAAGAATAAACACCGACTTTGGTCATAGGCGACGATCTTTTGTTTCCCATAATCAGGTTCATCTTTCCATGTTCCACCTCCCTACTTCTTTTTAGGCCCTGCATATCAGAACAAATATGGTAACCACACCCTGTATCAAGAACCCATGAAGTAGCAAATGATGAGTTATTAGATTTAATAGAATACATACCTGCAAAGGTGGGCTTAATCTTCCCATCTCTTATGTCTTTCAGATATTGAGGGCAGCTTCGCTTCCAGTGGCCCTTTTGGTGGCAATAGAAGCACTCTGCTTCTTTGGGATCGGGAGAGGGTTTAGCAGGGCCTGCTTTGGTCCCACCTGAGGACAAACCATCATGGAGTTTCCCCTTATGGTGGCTCTTACATGGAGCCTTCCTCTTTTTACCCTTTCCTTGACCTATTTCCATCACAGGAGCGGCCACAGCAGGGGACGGTACAATGGATTTGTCTTTGAGGTTGCTCTCAACAGTCCTCAACAGTCCTTGGAGCTTGCTCAAGGAGACCTCTTCCTTGTTCATGTGGTAGGTCATCCTAAACTGGTTGTAGCAGGAGGGCAAGGAGTGTAGGATTATGTCGATAGCCAAATCCTCATCAAACTTAACATTAAGTTTGAGAAGACGATCAACATACCTCTGCATTTTCTACAAATGAGAGGATAGGGATTCTCCACTCCCCATCTTCGCGGTGATCATGTTAGTAATGATCTCATAGCGCTCTTGCCTCGCGCTCTGGTGATACCTGTCCAGCAAATCCTGATGCATTTCATACGGATACATGTCCTCATAGGACTTTTGGAGTTCGAGGTTCATGGTGGCCAGCATGATGCAGTGAACTTTCGTAGCATCACACTTGTGGGCCTTAAAGGCGGCTAGCTCTTCAGGACTAGCAACATCTGGGATGATATTCTGAAGCTTTTCATCGAGGACATATTCTTTGTCCTCGTAGCGTGTGATCATGCGAATATACCTCATCCACTCGTTGAAGTTCGAACCATCAAATGTCACTTTCTGACACAGATTCATCAACGAGAATGACCCAGAAGCATTTTTGTTGTCGTTGTTGTTTGCAGACATCTGAAAAAGAAAGGAACAAAGTTTGATTAGAAATGAATCCCTAATTAAACAACCAAATGAGAAATTAGGGCTAGGATCCAACAACATTATTTACAACTTAGAAAGGGATGCCGTACTCTAAAAGTAAATAATTTGAAGGTAAGTGAATGACGATTCACTAATTCTCACCATGAAAAACGAAAAGGCAATTTAGGTTTTAAATGTATAGAAAACTCCCAGATCGTTGAGATATATTGAACTTTTCAATGGCATGTTTAAATCTCGATATGCATTTCAAATTTGCGACTGGGATACCAAGGATCGCAAACAAATTGTGGATAACCATGCGAATAAACATGGTGCACTCAATGTCTCTATCACCTAATCAATGTTCCGGTAAACCACACACGCTCCATTGATCTATGACAAACATCGAGTCACCCTTCACTACCAATGTCATCCCTAAATTGATGTGACGGTTAACCACACGCGCTCCATCAACGTTTGACAAGGGTACGAAGTGTAATTCCATGGATTAGCATCATTTTCACATTTTACCCTAAAGTAACTAAGATTGGGAATTTGAAAACATGTAGTTACTTTGTATCTTACATTATAGTTTTAATGAGGAGAGGGTTGCCCTATCCTACCCGTTCGGCTAACGACCCTCCACTAGTCAAGCAAGCGGTAGGTGTGAGTGTACACCCATTAAGCGCCATTTTATAGGCAGCAACCTTATACCCACCTTATAGACTGGCTTCGTGAATGAGGCCTACTAACGGTAAGACTAGCATTTTAAGTTATACATATACATACATATATATATATATATATATATATATATATATATATATATATAATTTAATTAAGCTTGTAATAATATATAATAGTATAAGGTTGAATTTTAAACTTGTAAAATTCTAAGGGTTTGAAATTTAAATTATTCAAAATTAAACTTTTAATCACAAAATTCAAATTTCAAAACTTGAGGGCAAGTTTTGAACTTTTCAAAACACAAGGGATCAAATAAAAAATAATTCAAATTAAACAATTAATTTCATAATTATCTATATTTGACCTAATCTTATTTTAGTCATTAGATAATTACCAAATAATTTTAAATAATCTATATTTATCATATAAACAACCAATATTAAAAAATTTTAAAATTATCTATTGTTTTGGCAAGGATAATCATTTAATTAAGATAAAATTCAGATTTTAACTTCAAAAAATGATTTAGGCATCAAATCCAAGTCAAAACAGCAGCTAAATCCCGAAACACCCTCTGTCTGACGCACAAACTCGCCGAGTCAGACCTGGACTCGCCGAGTAGGGCCAACTCGCTGAGTCCAGATACTGACTCGCCGAGTTGAGTCGGGAAGAGGCAAAAACTCGATTTTTAGCAAACAAAACAGTTAAGCATCACATACAACTGAAACCAATCAATGCTCTGATACCACTGATGGGTTTTATGCATAAGAAACATTCCTATGTGCTCATACAAACCTTAATGCTTGGATCTAGGTTTCTCTATTGTACATGCTTTGATTCCAAGACTTACAAACCTAGATCTATCATATATAATTCGAAATTACCATAAGGAAAACAGATCTAAGTGGTTTACCTCTTCCAAGTAGCTTGAATCCTTGTAGTCTTCTTGATCTTGAGCTTAGAGTCACAAATGCAACTCCTCTAATGGTTCACAAACCCCACAAGCAAGAATGCAATATGAGAGAGGGTGAGAGATGCTAGAAATCGGCCTAGGGTTCTCTTAGAACCAAGTGGTAGCCGATTTCAATACCATAGGGGTCTTATTTATACTACTGGCTGTTAGGGTTTCAGCCTAAACCCTAATGGACAACTTAATCACCTAGCAGCCCATAGAACTTTCTAGATTAGGTCCCTTGGACGAAAATATGATGGATCCCCATCATAATTTCGTTCTCCCTTAGTCCATTAGGTTTTCCAGCCCAAAGCTCAACTATTATGCATTTGACAGTTTATACCCCTTTATTTAATTAGTCTCTTTTAGTCACCAAATTAATTCCAAATTAACTTATGACCAATACTAATTAAATAAATATCATTTCTCCTTTAATATATTATTCTTATAATATATTAATAAACCATAATATTCTCTCTTTCTCCTTAAATTACCTTGTCAAGTTGCTTTGGAGAAGGCAACCCAAAAGGACCATGCACAACCGGGTCAAGTACATACCAAATATAGTTACGGGCTTAGACACTATTCTAACATGGTTTTGGGAGAAGGAATTAGCAACTAGGGTTTGATCACTAGCAGTCTATTTATAGGCATCAAACAAAATCCTTAAGGGATTTAAATTCTTAGGATAATCCTTACATATTCAAAACCTGCCTTATTCATATCATAGGGATATCAAAACCTTCCTCCACCCTTTACCAGAAGTTTCTGGAAGATTCAAATCAATCTCAACAATTTAATTAATATTATAGTTATTTAATTAATTAATACAATATAATTAATTCCAAAAGAATTTCCAGTTAATTTATTAATTACTTAATATATTTTTGGGTCAAAATATGGTTTATACTTTACTTTTCTAAGCAATTGGGTTTTCATTCATGTAATATGTATTTGCGGTTGTGTTCACGACCCAGGTGGGCGTTTTCGGCCATGAACTGGTTCACGGTCGTGAACTTGTTCACGGCCCATGTTCCATATAAATATAGTGTTAATGGTGAGGAGTGAAGGAGGACATAGTGGTATACGGGAGAGAGAGAGAGAGAGAGATAGAGAGAGAGAGAGAAAGAAAGAGAGAGAAAAAGGAGCTTAAGTGTGTGAGTGTGTGTGAATCTCTTGTAAGGATCTTCATTCATATCATCAATACATTAGATTCATATTATTCTTCTTCTCTTTCTTCTCTATTTTGATCTGACATCATCCAATTGATTGGGATTCCGCACCATTAATTGGATCTGATTGATACATCAAGCAAATTTGGGACTTATAAGTGGTATCAGAGCAAGGATTGTATCAATCATTTTTGCCAGATTTGGAGCGTTTTTTATCTTATTTTTGAAGGATTTTTTTGCGTTTTTTATCTTATTTAAGTGTGTGAGTGTGTGTGAATCTCTTGTAAGGATCTTCATTCATATCATCAATACATTAGATTCATATTATTCTTCTTCTCTTTCTTCTCTATTTTGATCTGGCATCATCCAATTGATTGGGATTCCGCACCATTAATTGGATCTGATTGATACATCAAGCAAATTTGGGACTTATAAGTGGTATCAGAGCAAGGATTGTATCAATCATTTTTGCCATATTTGGAGCGTTTTTTATCTTATTTTTGAAGGATTTTTTGCGTTTTTGGATAGTTCTTGGCAAAATAGTGGGGGTTTGTTCTTTGGGTTTTTCCTAAAAACGAGTTTTGGATCGAGTTTTAGAGCAAAAAGGGTGAAAAAAACGTTGTTTTTTCACGATCCGAAGAAGCTTTACACGGCCACCGAAGCAGTGTTCACGACCGGAAAGTAGAGTTAACGGTCCTCGGAGCTTTCACAGCCCTCGGTGGGTTCATGGTGCGAGGTTCGTATACGACCGAGAAGCGTTCACGGCTCAACATTCTCGCACGTTCACGGTCTTCGCCTCGTTCACGGCTCAGCAGCCTCGTTCTCAGCCTCACACCTCGCAAGTGTTCGGCCCAGCTCATATTTGGATCCCACATTCGCACGCGCAAACATGCAACAAATAAATCAAAATTTTCGGGGCTTGCTAAGAATCGAACTTGCGCCACTTAATTCATCTGCCCACCGCCTTACCATCTCATCTAGCAAGGAGCTTGTTACAAGCCTTCGAAATTTAACTCAAATATTATATTTTCGCACCTAATTTCGCATTTTTAACATATTTTGCCCAAAATTCAAATTTTCAAAATCCATTTTCAACCAAAAAAAAATTTCATTTTTAATTTTTGACTTTGACCTTCAAGTTTGACCTTTGACTTTAAACTTTGACTTTCTCGTTTAACTTTAAAAATTTTCAAATTTATCTTTTCAGTTTGACTTTTAAGTTTAACTTTTTAAGTTTGACTTTTTAAATTTGACTTTTAAGCTTGACTTTTGAGTTTTTAAGTCAAAGAGCAATTTTTTGATAAACAATGAGTTCTTCAAGCATCCCGGTAAATGAAGTTTCATGTACTCCATCTTGTGAAGCTACAATTAAATTTCTTCGTGAGCAAATTGAATTAATAAAGAGGAAGTGAGGATATAGTGGTACACGACCAAGAGAAGAAGAGAGGAGCTTAAGTGTGTGAGTATGTGTGAATCTCTTGTAAGGATCTTCATTCATATCATCAATACATTAGATTCATATTATTTTTATTCTCCTTCTTCTCTATTTTGATCTAGCATCATTCAATTGATTGGGATTCTGCACCATCAATTGGATCTGATTGATACGTCAAGCAAATTTGGGACTTACAAGTTAATCTAATGTATTGATGATATGAACGAAGATCCTTACAAGAGATTCACACACACTCACACACGTAAGCTTCTTTCTCTCTCTCTCTCTCTAGTTTCTCTCTCTAGGACACCTTGATTTTCATGCAATTAGCATCCTTCCTGGCCGTACAGACTCTCACATGCACTCCTCACCCTTACATCTATTTATATGGAACATGGGTCGTGAACAGGTTCACGGCCGTGAACCAATTCACGGCCGTAAACGCACAACTGCAAACACATATTACATGAACGAAAACCCAATTGCCTAGAAAACCCACTTTGACTTTCTCGTTTAACTTTAAAATTTTCAAATTTAGCTTTTCGGTTTGACTTTTTAAATTTGACTTTTAAGGTTGACTTTTGAGTTTTTAAGTCAAAGGGCAATTTGAAAAAAAAAACAATGAGTTCTTCAAACATCTCGCTAAATGAAGTTTCATGCTCTCAATCTTGTGTAACTACGATTAAGTTTCTTCGTGAACAAATAGATTTACTAAAAATAGAAGTTGAGGACCTAAAATACAAAAGATACATAATTAGGAAGGATCAAAAACCCCTAAAAGCTCAATTAGAGACCAAAACCAAGGACTTCCGAAAACTGCAAGAAGAATATAATAACAAATGCATAAATTATAAATATGTTAAGGAACAACTTGCCACTATGACTGTCGAACATGATACATTAAAAGCAAAATATAAAGATGCTGAATTCAACTTTAAGAAATTTGATGTGTCAAGTGAGGTAGTTGTGTCCATGATTGACAATTGTTTGAAATTTAAAGATAACCAACAAAAGGGTCTAGGTTATGAAAGTGTTCCTCCTCCTTTCAATCATAATTACACTTTCACCCTTTTGACACAAAAAGAAATAGCAAATGAAGCACACCTTTAGTATTGCCAACCCCCTGCGACAGTTTCAGTTAAGACTAAACAATCTAGGCCAACTGAGGGTGTTGAGATAAAAGATTCTAATGTTTCTACTACATGTGCAGGTAAAGTAACAAAAGATGAAAACAAGGAGAAAACTATTGAACAATCCAATGACTTCTTTAAATCTGAATCTGTTGCTCCTTACTCAGTTACTTCAAAACTTGTTGTTGGTAAATACAGGCCACCAAAACAAGCAAATCAGAGTGCTTGCTGCAAATATGCATGTGGGAACAATCAAAGACAAGGCAAGGGCATGCCATCATGGGCAGGAAGAAACAATTCCTACATGAAGAAAAATACTCGTTTTCACTGTGGAACACCTGGTCGCATTGCCTGAAACTGTCCAAATCTCACATACGTTCCCTACTACGCACAAGGCTGGCAGAACGCGCAAAGTAGGGGATTCTCCAAAAGAAATCATTCGAGGTCACAATCGCGCAATGGTGACTGGAACGCGCAGAAGGCCAAGAATAAAACCCACAAGGCCAAGAATCCAACTCCCAAGAACAAGAAGGGAATGTCGGCCAAGAAGTCCAATCCAAGAGATGCTCCAGTGAAATCAAGATCAGTCAAATCAAAGTCATCTCGAAGAACGGCTTCAAGTTCAAAGTCAAGTGCCGAGGCACCCATCCGCTCGAACAAGAAATGGGTTGAGCCCAACTGTAGATGGGTACCAAAGGTTCAATCTCCCAAATCACCTAATAAATCTAATATTTCTTCATCTTCTGTTTGTGATAAGCAGGATATGTCATGGGAAAGAGTACCTTGCAAGGATGACAAAGGTCAACCCAGTTTCAAAATGGACAGGGTTCCAAAGACCAACTGATCCCGCTCTGTGTTGGAGCAGCTATGGAGTCATATCATCAGACTTCGGTTTGTTGATAGTAGTTGTTCCAGGCACTTGATAGGAGACATCTCTCTACTGTATAGCATTCAGAACTTTGTTTGAGAGTATGTGTCCTTTGCGAGAAAAGAAGAAAGGAAAGGATCACACATAGGTTTTGTGCTTAAAGATGTGAAGAATTTTCAGATCTGTTCTGAGATTATGCATGCTGTTCTCAGACCTTCTGGATGCAAATTCAATCGGTGACTTACGGTTTGAGTTTTCTTCTCGATACTCCTGAGTTTTTTCTTACATTGATTCGTTTTGAAGATAATCTTTTGTTTTCTTATAGTTTTTCGTTAGTAGGTATTATTGGGAAGTGATATCAAGTCTAGTGCTAAAGGGCAATCTGAAAAATCGTGTAATGCACTAAAGTCGAGTTGTCTAGACTATGTGTTCAATGTGCTGGTAAGTACAAAGGATTCAAAAGGACTAGACATTGATTTACCATGAAAGGACTAGACAATATGGACTTAGATAGTTTCATTTGGACTGACTATATGACGCTCGGGTAGATTGAGCAGTGAGATAAACATGGGAACCTGTGAGATACACTAAAAGTTAATTATCTAGAGTTGTGGCTCAAAATTTCTTTGATGTATGGACTCATGTCCTTAATACTGGTACTGATAGGGCGACTGGGGGGGTTCTGATAAAGTAGGTCTGTAGGAAATTATTTTCTTGCTTTCTATATGTCAGTCATATGTTGCTTCCTTTGCGTGATTGGAACATATCCGACCTGGAATGCAACATATGCAACTCTATTTCTATGCATCTTCTATATGCAATTCTTTATATCTATTAGCCATATGTTGTCCCCTCTATGTGATCGGAAGATCCGACCTGGGACACAACATATGCACCCTACTATCTCTATAACCCTCTATCTATGTTAGTCATATGTTGTTCCCTCTGTGTGATTGGAAGACATCCGACCTGGGATACAACATATGCATTTCTAGATCTGACTTCTCTCTAAATGATTAAATACTCACCTAAAGTAAGGAGTTCTTTGGAAGTTCTTGATTACCGGGGTATATCGGGAAGTGGGAAACACGTTCTAGTACATCTAAAATTGAACCATTTAATAGGTTGTCTGTAAAAATCCAAAAATCAAACAAAAATCAAACAAAAATCAGAGAATTAAAAATCCAAAAATAGTGTTATTTCTGTTTTATATCTTGTTCAGAAAAATCAAAAATCCAAAAATATTTTTGCTTATGTTTTATTTTTTTTAGAAAATATGAAAAATCCAAAAATATTTTGTGCTGAGTTTGTTTTTAGTTTTTATTTTTATCTCAAATTTTCTTTGTCTTGAAAAGTGATTCAGATGTAGATGAGACTTATGGAGACTGTATCGAGTTTTCTAAGCCAAAGCTTCATCCGTGATCGTCGAAGAATTCTCATTCGAAGGAACAAGAAATAAAGATTATTCTTTCAACATTCAATCTTTCAACCCCAGAAGCAAGGTGAAGCTGTACTTGAAGATTATGTGACAGATTATACTGAAGCCTCCTCAATCAATTTGCTGTCTAGAAGATTTATTCTCTCTGAAGATTCTCAAGCTGAAAGCATAAATTTTCAAGAATCTCTACAAGAAGCGTCCTCACCCAACGTGCGTTTAATGTTAAATTTTGAAAAAAAAATCCAACTGCTCAAGATGAAGTCATTTATTGAAGATTCATCAAGTTCATCTTGAAGCTGTGAAGATATCGAAGACAAATGTTGAAGCCAAGCTCCCAATAGAAGATTGACAAGAAGGGTTAGCTACATTTATAGGGGGGGTATGTTGGGTCAATTAGAAAAGAAAGCTATAAACCAAGGGGGAGATTGTTGGGCTGAAATATGGTTTATACTTTACTTTTCTAGGCAATTGGGTTTTCGGTCATGTAATATGTATTTGCGGTTGTGTTCACGTCCCATGTGGGCATTTATGGCCATGAACTGGTTCACGGCCGTGAACCTTTTCACGGACCATGTTCCATATAAATATAGTGTTAGTGGTGAGGAGTGAAGGAGGACATAGTGGTACACGGCTGTGAGAGAGAGAGAGAGAGAGAGAGAGATAGAGAGAGAGAGAGAGAAAGAGAGAGAGAGAGAGAGAGAGAGAGAGAGAGATAAAGGAGCTTAAGTGTGTGAGTATGCATGAATCTCTTGTAAGGATCTTCATTCATATCATCAATACATTAGATTCATATTATTCTTCTTCTCCTTATTCTCTATTTTGATTTGGCATTATCCAATTGATTGGGATTTCGCACCATCAATTGGATCTGATTGATATGTCAAGCAAATTTGGGACTTACATATATTAATAATTTATTTTTCTCCATTTCCTTATAGCTAATTGTGTTATGAGGCCAACCTAAAAGCACCTTGTTATTATTAGAAATATTATGACCTTGGACATTATTTTCAACAGTCTACCACTTGGACAAGCTGTTAACTTAAAAGGTCTAATACTTCACCAATAATCAACATAGAGTATTCATTCAGTGTATCTGCCAAACTCGTATTAGAATAAAAAAAAATTAGTCCAAGGTAAGTGATCAATTATTCGTTTGTTCTAGATATCAATATGAATATGAGCCAAGGATAGGGGTCAATCTCAATATTTAGAAATGTGTTTCCCAATTACGAGAAGCAACAAATAAAATATGACTACATAGGTTTTGTGTAGTCATCTAATCATACAAAGATATACCCTTTATGATTGCCAATGATGGATAGCATTGGAGCATATTAATGCACAACATATTTTGCAAACAAAACTCCATATGTATCATGTTTTAAAAAATAAAAGATATTATCCTCACATAATTACTTGTGACTAGATCCATGAAGTAATATCCAAGTGTGGGTTGTGCTAATACTTAATTCTAAATTTTAAGTACTCATGGGTGTTAGTGCAATCTCAATGCAATGTCCAATATATATGGGAAATCAACTAATACTCATGATAGTCTTAAATCACTCACTCACTTCTTAGAGTGTGACCAGCTATGAAGGTTTGAATATAATTAATTTAATATCCCGGAAGTGGGTTCAAAATATGCAAAAGTGAAACACATATATGAAAGAACATAATTTTGATAACAAGACTACCTTTTTATTAAGTCACTATAAACAATTCGTACTGCTATATGTTTCTAAATAAATCAAACTAATAACTAAACTATTACATCATTTAAAGTCTCATGCTAATGGTCCTAACATGATTATCATGCTTTCTTCTCGACAATGGCTTCGTGAAAGGATAAACATGATTCTCCTCTGATGCTACTCTACTCATGACGATGTCTCTATGATCAACTCTCTTCTAAACATAGTGGTATTTTTAGAGTATGTTTCTAGAGTTCCCATGGTCCTTGGGTTCTTTAGTCAGCACAACTGCACCCTCGTTATCACATAAGATCTCCATAGGTTCTCTGATGCTTGGTACAACTACAAGTTCATTGATGAATTTCTTTAACCATGTAGCCACCTTTGTTATTTAACAATATTCAAATACTCTAACTTGCACATTGAGTCTTCCACTGTCTTCTACTTGGAACATTTCAATGTTACTACTCCTCCATTCAATTTGAATAACCATCTTGACTGTGTACACAAGTTATCCCTGTCAGTCTGAAAGCTCGCATCACTGTACCCTGTAACTCTAAACTTATTTGTTCCTATACATACTAAAAGGTTATCCTTAGTTGTACTCATATACTTATTGTTCAATGATTATCGCCAAGATTTTCTTGAAATCAACTCATGATTCTTAAAGCATATGAGATATCAAGTCGAGTACATGCCATGATACATATGATTGATCCTATAGCAAAAGCATATATAAATCGCCTCATTCTTTTGACTTCACCAGTAACACTCAGTTTCAGGATATCTCAAATATCCTGATAGTAGACCATAATTCGATTGAGTAAATGTCTTGGTATTCAAGTTTATACCTTATTAGATGTTGATAATGTTGGTTACTTGATTTAATCCTTGAACTATGTTTTGGATCTAAAGTGGGTAAAATGGGGAAAGGTGATATTTTAGTCTCTTTACATATATTAATGAATTAAGTTTGGTATTCATTAATTCAAAAGTAATTGGATAGAATTGTGGGGATTGTTAATACCTTTATGTGTATATAAATATCACTGAAAATAGATTTGGACAAAGAATTTACAATTTTTTGAAGTTGAATGGAATCTAAGAAAACCCATAACCACGACGTGGTAAGACTATTACCACGACATGGTGAGCTGTGCAGCCCGAAGCCCATTAAATTAGGGTTTCCCATGTATTTAAGAACCTTACCTTCATGTTTTAGGTCATTTTCTAGACTCCATCACACCAAGAAATCCTTGGGAGCAAACCCTAGCCTCCCTTTTTTTATTGATTGAGCTCCTCTCTCTCTCTCTCTCTCTCTCATCTCATCCAAATTTATGGTGTTTTATCCTTCAAGAATTGGTTTTGAAGCTTTGTAACTAAAGATATCGCCTTTGGTTTACCTTATAGACCCTTGTGAGTTGCAAAGATCATTGCTTTATTGTGTTTCATCATTATATCTATGAGTATTTGATGTTTGGGTCCATTTTAATTAGTTTTGGTCCCTTTGTGAGTTGTTCCATGGAGCTCAAAGAACTCCATAAGCTTTAGTTCATGTTTAATGTTTAGATCCAGTGATTTGGTGGGGTAAAGAGTCTATGAAAGAACTCTTTTTACTCCATGCATGAAGAAAGTGGGGTTTTTGCTCATTTCTTAGCTTAGGGTTTTATAGATTGCAAGTTTGTGGAATTATTATGGGTAAATTTGGAAACTTTATTCAATGAAACGTCACGTGATTAAAATCTAAAAGTTCGAGGCTTGGACTTAGTGTATTAAATCGAGAAAGATGCATTCTTGGACTCTTTGAGACTTAAAGTTTAGATTTCAGATGTTTGGATCACCCTAATGAATAATGTTGGAAACTTTATTCATTATGAACCTATTAAGTACTAGATCTGAAAAGCTTGAAGCTTGGGCTTAAGGGTTAAAAGGATAATGAGGTAAGTTGTTGAGGACACCTTCTACGGCATGGTGGGGTGCTAGCTATAATGTGGTGGACTGTAAGTCTCAAGTATATTTTGTCCATTAGTGACGACAGGGAAGTCAAGGGAATTGGTGAAAGTGCAGCGGTCAGTGTTGACTTTCATCGTTGACTTCTACACAAGCTTGGGTAGCATTAGGTATTTCACTAAGGACTTGTCTTAGTTTGGCATTATGAAGTTTGATTTAGTTGTATTGTTGTTGGGGGTACCAACTTTATGCTAAAGAAAAAAAGTAGAGGAAAAGTTATGTGTTGAAGGCCAGGGCAGACTAAATTTATGTTGAAGACCAAAGGGACGGACCAACTACATGTTGAAGATCGAGGCAGACCAGCTTCAATAAAGTCACATTAGCTACACCAGACCAGACATCCTTTTTTTGTTTACTAGTCAAGCGCTAGCGCCCAACTGGGCTTTTAAGGGATAAGGATAGGGAAGAAAAGAAAGATGGTCTTCTGGGGATATGACCTTACAACTAGATTAGAGATGATCCATTCTATGGTGGCCAAAGGGGTAGACCAACTTCGTGTTGAAGGCCATATGTGTATGCATTTTATGTATATTGTTGCATTTGGTATTTTGGGGGACTAACTAAGCTTTGTGCTTATAGTTGTGGATTAAACACTTTTTCAGGTGCTTCAGCTGATCATGGAAAGGCAAAGATGTGACTATACACACACATCAACAGTCTTACAATTTGAGATTCCATGATACTTTTCTTTAAAACACTGATTTTTGGATTATGGTTTATGAACAAATGGTTTTTATTTGAATAGATCTTTATGAAATGGGTGTTTATTCCAGTTTAAAAAGAAAATTGTATTCTGAAAATTGAGATATTACAAGTTGGTATCAGAGCCCTAGCTTGAAGGATTTGGATAACCACTCGTGTGAATCCAAACTCAAACTAGAATCTGAGAATTTTCAAAAATGTCTTTAATAGGAATTTTAAGGAAATTGTTGGGTTACAACCATGAACTCGATTCCTCGTCATGTTCTTGTCTGATTGTTGTCCTGGGATTGTGTACATGGATCTTTGACTCAACTTCAGTTTTATCAGGAAGATGTAATTTGTACAGTCATCCAAAGCTCGAAAGTAAAAGTGGTTCCCAAAATATCCATATTTATTGCATATATTTTTTGATATGTGGACTGTTACAAATGCATGCCATTTGAAGCCCTTTAACTTTTTTTTCCATTTTTATCCTGGAAAACTATGTTTTTATATATACACGTTGCAAGATCGGTATATGAAATGGTATGGACTTTATATACTTTTCTACCAACAAATACAAATATACCTACTTTTTATCAACACAATTGTTAAATTTAACTAAAAATAGATTGGACCCGCTGCAACAACTCTTTTTTTATTTTATATTTTTTTTACAGTTATCCTCTATATTTTTATAGATTATTCAAAAACATCCAACTTACAAAAATAATCTCTAAAATTCTTCTCAGCTTTACTTATATTGGGCATTGTACTATTTCTATTTAAAGTTACATTTTTATTGATTATCTAAAAACCATCCAACTTAAAAAAATAGTCTCTTAACTCTTCTCAGCTTTTGAGAACTCACTCAATGCTTATTTCTTTTAAAATTTTAGTGTATTTTAAGCTATGATATCTGTATGAAAAACACACGTAGTAACCCACGACAAAGCGCAGGCTCAAATACTAGTTTTATTACAATATTTGTGTTAGAAAATGCAACATTGTAAGAATTGTGTTTGAGTTTACCTTAATATCATCATTTTCGATGCATAATTGAGACAAAAGACTCTACTTTTTTAATTAAAATGTTTTCTTAGAAGGGTTTGAACTATAATAGATATACTTAGAATGGTTAAAAATTCAAATATAGTTGTTACATTATTATGCACTTTTTTGTTTATTATCCTTCAGAGATCTTTTATTTTTATTTTTGTTTTACTATATGTGTACAGATGCCTACCCCTTGTGAATTGGTATTACCCTATGGGGAGTTGGACCAAAAATGTGCCAAGGGATTGGTCTTTCCATATGGGAATGGGTTAATACACACATTGCCTTTACGAGAAAATCACCTGAAGGTTATGATAGACGACATCGATAGTAGATATGAAAATCTTCCTCTTCGTGTGATGACAAAAGAAGTTGCTAATCTACAAGGGGCGGTTGGCACTGTAATTCAATGGCCCCGAATTGCAATTATTCTTGCAAAGGTACATATGCATTATCGTTTACTTTTTAAGCTACTATATAAACAACAAATCATAATTGTATGTGATATTCAAATGAATTAAAATGTAGGAACAAAGAGCGAAGAAACAAATTCCAACCACAAGTTTGGAGCCAACAATTGCAAGGGCTGGTACAAACAAGAACATACCCAATCAAACATCCAGCAAGGCGAGGCCGATTGAATATCTTCGTGATTGCTTGAAGACCAACCAAGTGGTTAACATTGTATCCGATTCTGGGATTTTGGAAGTCGGGACATATGATTTTTCGGTTACATGTGAAGAATATTTTCGAATGCTGAGAAAACAAACAACTGATGCTTCCATCATAACTGCTTGGCAACTGTAAGTCCATAAAATTTTACTACCATTAGTTGACCATAACATTTTTTGTTTTCTTGTTTGTAGGATTCTTCATTCAATGGTTCGAACGCGTATGAACAAATGTGCTTTCTTGAACCCTTATAATATTCTAGGGGAGGCATTCCAGAAAAACCCAGAGGGTGTCGTTAGTTATCTTGTTGATTCCATTCGTCTGCACCATAGAAAATTGTTTCTCATTGCACCATATTTGCAAAAGTACAATAATTTCTTATCTTTATTATTATTATTTTGTTGGTTTTCTTATTATTTATACTAAATGTTTAAACATTTCTAGTAAGCATTGGGTGCTCTTGGTGATTTCCCTTCGCAATCGCATTGTCTATATTTTGGATTCTCTTAAGGATCGTATAGAAAATTCTGCCGACCACCATTACCTTCTCAAAAAAACATGTGGACATGTAAGAAATTACTTACATCATAGCAAGATAATTTTTTTTTTATTTTGAACACAACACTTGTTAATTGCTTTTAAGGGCTTTCATGAGGTATGAAAAAAGACACTTCAACTCCAATTGGATGGATTTTTGTTGAGGTAATTTATCTTGCTATATACCAAAACAAATAATTGTTGTAGTTTCATTTGTTTGATTAATGTTTACTTTTTGCTACAATTTTTAGTGCAACCAACAACTTGGTAGTTTCGAGAGCGGGCATTATGTAATGTGATGGATGTTTGATTTCTTGACGACAAGACAACATGGATTTCCTAGTAAAGTAAGTACCTTTTTAATATATTTTCATTTTGTTTATTGCAACAAATATTTGGTTTGTAAATGAATATGTTTAATTTTACATTTAATATAGTCCGGTAGCATTTGGGATAACAAAAGTCTCTTTGAGGAAAAGGTGTTGCTTGCAACTGTTGCTACCTGGTCTAGAGAGTTTTTGAATAACTATATGAATGATGTGGTCCTCTAAAAAAAAGCATATATTTTTAGTTATTGAATTCTAAAACTTCCTAACTTTGGTTTAAGAGTTCTTACCATTTTACTTTCATTTGTTTGTTTTTTAGGGAGGTTAGAAGAAAGAGCCATTACAATTGATTTTTTGGACAAACCCTATGCCAAGTGAAGACAAATGTTTTTTTTTGTAAGTTTTCATGCAAGTTGTATGATGTATGAAATTACCAAATCCATGATTTCTTTTGCTACTTAGACAATTTTCTTTGTTTGATTATATTTTTATCAATGACTATTATGGTTTATTTAACATTTCCACATAAAAAAACATTGTTTATCTGTATAATTTGTGTTATAAATTGATAGTCTATAACTATTGTACTGTTATTTTTATAAAATGATATTAAAAAAATATAAGAGTGTTAAAAGAAACCGGTTGCTTATCTAGAAACCAGGTTCTAAGCCGGGTAAAAGTCTATTACAGCCCGGTTGTTTGTATGAACGGATATATATTTTGTTTTCATATGCCCCGATTATATTGAAGGGAACCGGTCCAAATATTCATATGCAGATGGGACGGAAAGTGTTATATGACCCGTTATATAAATGCAAACCGAGCTCTATTTGTAATAAAAAGACCCAGTTTAGAACCGGGTTCTATTACGGATTCCACATAGGACTCGCCAGCATCAAACCCGGTTGCAAAACCGGCTTCTTTAATCTATTTAACCGGGTCTTTTAACGTTTTTTATAGTGGTGTAAGGATATTTTTAGGAATTGCATGTTAGAAAGACCTAATAATTGTGACACCTTCTAGCCTAAGGAGTTTCTTTTTATGCGATACTTGAAGTTTATATTGATATTGTTAGCTGCTAAGTGTATGATTTATAGTTGTACATGGTTAGGATTGTATAGCCTTAGAATGCTTGATTTTGTCTTAATTAATGTTGTTTATTTGGTTGTGGGCTTAGGGAAAAATCATTTATTTGATCGTCTATTTGACT
Organism: Lactuca serriola; assembly: GCF_051521515.1. Classification (NCBI taxonomy): domain Eukaryota; kingdom Viridiplantae; phylum Streptophyta; class Magnoliopsida; order Asterales; family Asteraceae; genus Lactuca; species Lactuca serriola. The sequence continues at coordinate 175,334,071 of NC_136412.1, read as the reverse complement.
TAGTATAATGTACGCCTTGCATACACAAGGAAACCAACGATGATAGTAAAGACTCCTAGTAGTGCAGGAGCATGGTCGCGGAGACTCCTAGGATGAGAATGTAGGAAGTGTAGCTTGTGGATCTTCTGAGCACATAGGTGTGTTAGTACATCTACTAGTTCTCGAGTGTAGTGACTTAGGAACCTTGAGATAATTCTAAGGATGAGTACATATAGGTGTGTAAGGTAGTATTGGACCACACTACCGAAAGCACAAGATTCGTATAAGGATTATGAAGAGTTGAAGGGTTACTAGGGAACTGAATGATAGCAGATAGTATGGTATATCATTAGTTTTAGTTTTAGTCGTCTTTATTGGTCTTTTAGATATGGTTTCTCTTGATGAGGATGAATCTGGTGCTTTTTCGAGACTAAGTATCCAAAGCATATTAGGTATGAATGGTGCAGGCCAATACGAGATAGTTGGTCATGAGGTTTCGAGGACCTTCTTCGTAGTAGTTCCTATTTGAGTCATCAGACTCAAGAGGAAGAAATTGTGATGATCGATTTGGGGATTGCAGTTGTTGGCAGAATGGTCAGTTGATCATTTGAGATGTCATTTTCTACGACGAGGTTATATTCTTCTAGCCTCCCGCGTTCGAGGGAGAAAGTATGTGTGTCATTTGATGGATAAAATAAAGGGATGGTGTTCACCGCCTCGGTTTTTGCCGCAAGGGGTAAAGTCATGTTCGCTTTAAATCATCTTCGTCTTTTAGTATAAGAATGATTGAGATTAATTTTTCTTTGGTTCGGTGGTCGTAGTGGAGATCATGTTGCGAATTGAGCCTTCAAACTAGTTTTGAGAAGATCAGGTGTTTCCATCGTAGATCGAGAAATTGATTCAAAAATTCAGACTAGAAGTCTGGAGGAGGAAGAGAGAGCTAGTGCACATTAGGCACCATCAGCATATAAGAGACTTCTATAGTTATGTTGGGTTTGTTGAAGCTATTTTTTGAGCAATTTCTAGGGATTCTTGACGTTTTAGAGGAGGATGAGGTTGTGGATTATTTCTCGAAATGCAATTTTTTATTGCACGAGGTTTAGTTCTCAGGGTGCCTCATAGATCATCAAGAGAAAGATGATTCATGGAAATGAAAGTGGATTATTCATCTAAATGTTTTTAACAAAATTCATTTAGTATTTTTGATATTTAAATCTTTAATAGTGAATACCCTTTTAGTTTCTAAGAGCATTAGTTATCAAACTCTAGGATCCAAGTTACAAAACAAATAAATTGTTAGGTATCCTTTATCACATTCATTTGAATCCAGCTAGGTTGATATCAAGTATCAATTATATTCTATTATATAATTCCTAGATTTATGGGATCATTAATAACAAAATTTTGCAGACATGTTTTATCCCATCTATGCCTCGGAACTCTATTGCTTAGGTGTCCTTATCACAAAATATTTCCGATCATATCATCCAATTTGAAAAACTTGTATAAACGGCCTACAACTTGGTTATAGAAATCATGAATACACCCCGCCATCAAAAGTTAATATTATGTAGTTAGGTGATATTTATCCCACTATTGTACCAAGTGACGTGCACGCACTTTCAAAATATATTCCATGGATTTGAGTTTTTTAAGGGGTCTTTTTTGTTTTATAACTCAAACTTTAGTAACATATATTATATCATGGTTATTGAATGCATCCAATAAACCATGATATACCTTTTATTCTAAAATCACATTTTAACACTTTTATTTAAAATCACATTTTAACAATGTACTTTTATAAAATCCAAATTTTATAAAAATGATACGATCAAATTTTAAATTTAATAATTAGTATTATGTTTTACCGTTTGAGAGTTATAGAACATTTACAAGCCTTTTAATAAAACTTCATTTTATAAAATAAAGTTTGGAGTTTGATAAGCTTATAAAATCTCAATTTTAAACTTATATAATTTTAATCCCAAAATTTGTCGTTTGCTACTATTCGCTAGTTTTAAATAATAAAACTTGCTTTTCTAAAAAAATAATTTTTATCGTCTTATGTTAGATGACAAATTTCATTAAAATTAAACATCTTGTAATGTTATTTATATTGAAAATATTTTATTCAATAACAATAACACAATATCAACACAAATTTAAAAAACACAAGCATGCAAAACATATGTGAGTAAACCAACCATCAAGTGACATTTTTGTGAGTCGCCACAAAAATAACATGTCCTTGATATGGGACATAAAGGGATCCAAAAAACTTAAACATGTTTATATTATGTTCTCTAACTTTCTTTGACAACTCTATGCTCCAAAACTACATAATTTTATAAAAGTTATGAAAACTTTATAAAACCATGGGGTGAACACTTGTCCTTCAAAATGGTCTTCATCTTCATCTTATTATATTTTTATAAAAATAAAGTACTTCTAAAACTAAAATATTACTTAAAAAAACAAGAAATAATAAAATAATAAAAACTAATCTATTTAATTCTCACATACCATATGAATAAATCAATATTAGAAACATTTCACCAAATCAACACATATAAAAACAAAAGAGGTCCCTACTACTTTATATATATATATATATATATATATATACTCAAATTATGTTAAACAACACTTTATTTTTCTAAGACAACTTTTGTTAACAAAAAATACATGTTAACTTTTGTCAATATAAAATAATAATTATAAAGTTGTCATAGAAAACATGTATGAATTTTCTTACAAAAAAATCATCCATGTTTTCTAGAAACAAAGATATTACAAACTTATAAAATAATCTAACCAAGTTTGTAAAATTGGATTTGATATCAATAGTTGGGTTTTTTATTAAAAAATAATTTAATTATAGTGACAAATTCGACGTAATTAGAAACTGAATCATTTTAAGATTTGAATAAACTAAAACTATCTACCCATAAAGGATCATTTTCAAAGCTTATAAAAGATTAAAACAACCATAGAAAAGGAAAAGATTACAACTTTTGAAGTCTTTGGTTCCTTTTGGCAATTTTGAAGTTGATGGATATGGCAACACACTCCAAATTAGAAGCTCGCTAGAGATATACACCAAGAAAGGAAATACCATCAAAGATGCTGGTCTTCACTTATATATATGTTTTTCTTATGCTTTAAGATTTATACCAAATAAACCCTTAAAAGAACCAACAAAAAGAACTTGTATCTTGCAAAAAAAAAAGCAACATAAAGAGGAGAGGGGAGGCATATAGCACTCGACAATAAGGCAGAAAAAGAGGAAAAAGAAAGTCAATAGAAAATAATCAACATTTTCTCATCTAATTCCTTTCTTTTATATATGCAAGTATGCACAAAATTCTATAAAAATATAGCGAAATATTAAGGCTTTTTCTTACAGGCATGGAGGAAGGTATTAAACAATTCATCACACCTCTAGTCACTCTAAAATGTGTTTTCGGCCATCATGATTAGAAGCCAGATGATGTAGTGCTTTTGACTTAATCCACAGCTAGCTAGTTGGAAACAAACCAAGTCATTACTCAAAATGTCCAAAAGGTTTCTACACAACATTAAAAATCATACCATATGATATTTCATTAGTTTCTGTTCTCCTTATTATTATTTCCTAGAAACAATAACTCCCATTAATTTGGTAAAATATTATTTTCATAAAGTAATGTTTAACCAGTTAAATACAAGTGTTAATAATCAAGTTATACTAATAAATAATCAATTAGTGGTAACTTGCTATATGGTGTGACCGTATATGATCATAGGTCATTAGTAATATCATTCTATAATGACTCTAGGGCATTTAAGATCTTTCAAAGTTATGTATAGATCTATACAATTTGACACCCCCACCTGTGGTTTCTAGCTACAACTTCAATGAAAGAGTCACACCGGGTGATGATTTTCTAAACGTTAAAATGTCTGATCAAGTGTCACGAGGAGCATAACAATCAGCAACTCGGTTATAAGGACTCATTGTAACATTGATAACACTCTAAATACATTTATACATAAGTTGAAATAGTACTTATATACAACGTAAACACTAGTTTTTGGTCTGAAGAGTACAGTTCTCCCTCTCAGTAGGAAAGAACTCATGACACTCAGGCTGAATCTGGCCGTCCGAAAACCCCACCAACCCACTCATCCGAGGTACCCCTCGATGTTTCAAAACCACATGCACACACCCACGGGGAATCCGCACATAATCCACCTTCACCTTCTCAAAAAGGTGATGCTGGAGTTAAACAAAGTTCCTTGCCCACTGGAACAAACCCATGAGTCACATTTTCTATCCCATCTTCTTCCACACACACACACACACTCTCTCTCTCTCTCTCTGGAACCCCTGTTACGGACCCCAAGCATTCGGAGGATGGAGTTGTCCCTCCAACCTCAGGTGCCTCAACTGGTTCGATACCCGGTAAGGGTACAGGACGACCAGGTGTTAATGATCCTTTATGGGAAAATTTTGTGAACAGGGATCATTCTCGGCATCCGGATCTTACTAGATCACAAGTGGAGTCCACTTTGATTGCAATGAAGAAGAGAGCCATCCAGAGCAATCTGCCTTATGATGCTCCATCAGACGAGATAGTTTATCTCGCGTTTACCTTCGGAGAAACTCCCAAGACTTCACCCCACGCTTCAATGCATTCCACTTCGGATGATGAACCTTCCGAAGAAGTGTTGATGACTAAAGATGGTGCAAATGTTGTTGATACAAATGTGCTTTCCTTTGTTCGTTTTCTCTTCAAGCCATCCTCATCCAACTCTGCATTTAATTTCAGATCCTCCTCCTCCACTCCTGACAATGAATCTGAATCCACTCAGAAACTTCATGATGACGCAGATACCAACAAACCTGGTCCTTCAGTTACTCCTCTTAATCTTGAATCTCACAAGCACAAGCCTCAACACTCCAATTCCAACACCGGATCCTCCGCAAGAGACTACATTGATCTGTTTGCTCTTCTTGAAATCCAAACCAATGTGCCAGACACCAGGAAGAAGGTCAACTCTCTTGAAACCTCCGTAGTAGGGCTTAACTCCAAGCTTGATGAGAAAGTCTCCGAACTGAATTCAAAGCTAGATGTCATCCTTAAATCTTTGTCTGAATCCAATAATTTCGGACCTACTATACCTGAACGTGAAGCCCAGCTGGATCAAATCATCTCCTTACGGCTCAAGCATACCGTTGAGAAAGTTGAAAAGAAGTATGATGAAAGTGTCAATCACTATCTTGACACGATCACAAAGATGTTGAAGGTCCATGACAATATGTTAAATGCTTCCAATGAACTTATAAAGCAAACACATATTCGTCATGAGAAGCAGATCCAACGCCTGGAAAAGCAAATCCAGAAGAAGGATGAGATGAATCTCATTATACAACAAGTCCTCCTCAAGCTTCTTCGTTCTTGCTAGAATATTATGGATGTTCTGAACCAAAATTTCGGTGAGATGATCTCTATTCTTTCCAGCCTATTCAACCATCTTAAAGACCAATCTCTAACTGTTGAAGCCTACGATGCTCTCACCCTTTAGCTCAACACTAGCTTCTAAAAGGTGTTTGAAATTTTTTTTGAGATAAAGGAGTCACTTTTGCTTGCACCGGTTGTCAAGCCCACCGTTGCAAGAGGAGGAAAAGGCCCAAGTCAATCTTGGAAGACTGCCTCAAAATATCAGCACCAAGATGAAGATGAAAATTCTGATGATGAAGTCCAAATTCTTTCCGGACTTCTAAGAAATGATGATAATGATGATGATGATGGAAGTGATGAAGAGGAAGTTGAGTATGTCACCAATGCGATCATTGGAATCCCAGCACCAAAGAGATTTCCTATTAAGGTGCTTACGGAGGAAGAGCAAAGAATCTGGTTTGCAGTCTCATGGTCATCCACTCTGCCGGATGTATTTCAAAGAAGTGTTCAAATGGCCAAAGCCAAAACCAAGTTAACGGTTGATGCTTTACGGGCCACTCTATCCATGCTGCCACCAATTCCAGCTCCAAAAATTGCTCCGATTGATGAAGGTTCTCCCCTCCGGACTCCAGACGACATTCCAGAAAAACCTCTTCAATCCTCTCCTCCAAAGTTCACTACTGACGAGAACATGATGCATGTTATCTCGTTTCTCAATGAAGACAAAGGCAAGAAGCCCATCACGGAATAACATCACGCTCTACACTCCGACCTCCACCAAAGCAAAAATTTGGATGGTATCAGGAGGAAATCAACAAAGCCCTAGAGGATAACATTCGGATCCAAGCTCTCAAAGACAATTCTGACCGGATACGCGGTATCTCTCCTCTATGTCGTGAAGGCATTCTTCTTGATTCAGACATAGTACCTTTCATGTACTACGATGTTCCAACAATTGATTCGGAACAGCTTGATCTGCCTCTCTCTCCATACAGCAAGTTCTATATCAATTTTGCTCCTCTTCACCCAAATGATGATTCGAAGATGATCATCCGGACTGAGCGTGAAAGATTCAAAACATTCTACTCTGAGAACGCACAACCTCAAAATGAAGTGTGAACAAGGAAAAGGATAACAAAGATCTCTAGGTTCCGAAGCAAGATCTTGGTGAAATATGAACTCAACTGCCCATTGTTCCGATATCACATTATCTGGAACAAACTGTTGGATTAGTTTGTAAGTCCATAACTATTTTGGTATGTACTTGACCCGATGGTGCATGGTCCTTTTGGGTTGCCTTCACCAAAGCAACTTGATAGGATGAATTATGGAGAGAAAGGATTAAATATGATTTATTAATATATTATGAGAATAATATATTAAAGGAGAAATCATATTGTTTAATTAATATTAGTCAAGAATTAATTGGTAATTAGTTTTGTGACTAAAAGAGATTAATTAAACTTAAGGGACTGGAATTGTAATTATAAGATAATTGCAATTTGGGCCATGGATTGCCTTGTATCAAGGGGTGGACGAATTCTATGGGGAAACCCATAAGGAAATCGTCCAAGGGCTTGATTAAAGGAGTCTATGGGTTACTTAGGGCTTAAGCATCCAAATTAGGGTTTCCTTGTTAGATAACCCTAATAGCCTCACTATAAATAGACCCCTTAAGGACCAAAAACGTGGAGAAGCTTTCTTATAGGGTTAAAACACGTTTTGGGCAGCCTCCATCCTCTCTCCTCTTCATCCTCTTGCTTATGGTGTTTGTGAACCGTTAGAGGAGTGACATTTGTGACTCTAAGCTTTCTAAAGTCAATACAAGGAGATTTGGGATTGTTATTGCCACATAACAATCAAGGTAATAACTTAAACCCATTCTTATGTTAATATGATTACTTGTATGCTAGAATTAGGGTTTATAGTCTTGGATAACTTGCATGTACAATAGAGAAACCTAGATCCAAGCATCAGGGTTTGTATGAGCACATAGGATGTTCTTAGGACCAAAACCCATCAGTGGTATCAGAGCCTAGATTGGTTTCTATTGTATTGATGCTTTGTATGTTGAAAAAATTCGATTTTTGTGTTTCTGGGGGCAGAACTCGTGGAGTTTTTTTAGATGAACTCGCCGAGTTCATGCTGAACTCGACGAGTCCATGCCTGACTCGACGAGTCGACTGGTCAGTGAGAGGGAAACCCGGGATTTCTTGGTGTTTTTGCTTGAGGACACTTGCCTTATCATATTAGATCAATATAAATCCGATTTTTTGAAATATATGACTATATTCTTGATCTAATTGAAGATATTTATCAATTAATAAAATATTTGTTTCCTTATGTGATAATTGATTAATTATTTTGATTAAATTGATAAATTGTTTTGCAAGAAATCATTAAATAAATCAAATATGGATAATTATGTGATTAATTGTTAATTTAGATTATTTGTTATTTGATCCTTGTGTTATGAAAAGTTTCACATTTTCCCCTTTAGGTTTTATAGTTTAAATTTGACCTCAAAAGTTTTGTTGTTTTGAAATTTAAATAGTTGAAACCCTAATGTTTTGAAAAAGGTTTCAAAACTTGCCCTCAAGTTTTGGAATTTAAATTTTGATTAATTGTTTAATTTTGATGTATATTTAAATTCTAAACCCTAATGTTTTGAAATGTTTCAAAAACTTGCCCTCAAGTTTTGGAATTTAAAAGTTGATTAAAAGTTTAATTTGGAATGCTAAATTTTAAAACCCTAGTATTGTTTTGAAAAAGTTCAAATCACACCCTTATGGTTTTATTAATTAATTAAGGTGTATGATTAAAAGAGGTTTAATAAAGCCATAAAAGTTTAGGTTAACAATTTAATTGAATTAAAAGTGTAATTATTAAATTTGACCACATAGTATTTTAAAAGCGTAAAATACACCCTATACTATATATAACATTAAAAGTCTAACATTATATATATGTATGAGTAAAAGTCAGTCTTACCGTTAGTAGGCCTCATTCACGAAGCTGGTCTATAAGGGGTGTTTAAGGAAATTGCCTATAAAATGGCGATTGAATGGGTATCCACTCTTACCCACCGCACTCTTGACTAGTGGAGGGTCGTTAGTCGAACGGGTAGGATAGGACGAAACCTTCCATTATAAGTATAATGAATTACTAAAGTAACTAAATGTTTTTCAAATTCCCAATCTTAGTTACTTAGGCAAAAGTGAATTGATGCAATTCCATGAAATTACACTTTGTGCCCTTGCGAAGACGTTAGTGGAGCTTGTGTGGTTTACCGGCACACTAAATGGTTCTAAGCAAAGGTAGCAAAGGGTGACTCAATGTTTTTCATAGTTCGGTGGAGCGTGTGTGGTTTACCGGCACATCGAATAGGTGATTGTAACATGTGAGGGCACCATGTAGTTTGCATGGTTATTCACACCCGATTTGTGATCTTCGGCATCCCAGTCACAAACAAGAGGGGCATATCGAGATTTAAACATGCCATTGAAATGTTCAATGAATCTCAAAGGATCTAGGAGTTTTCATAGATTTAAAACTTAAATTTCTTTTTTGTTTTTCATGGTGGAAATTAGTGAATCGTCATTCACTTACCTTCAAATGTTCTGTAATATGGGTTACGGCATCCCTCTCCCGAGTTGTAGAATATTGTGTTGGGTCCTAGCCTTAGTATCTCATTTGGGTGATTTACTAAGGACTCAATCAATCAACTAACTTGCATTCGTTTTCTCCCGTTTTGTAGATATCAAAGTACGACAACTATGGTCTTCCCAAATCCCGTGGAACAAGCATTCCGCATGAAGATGATATTCCACGATTCGATTGAGGAACAAGAAATCATGCTTCACTTCCTCCACCTCCTCCAATTATTCTCCCTAACCCTCAAGTTCAAAGGCTTGAAAAGTTCAAGATCGCTCACGCCCTTTTGGCAAGTAAACATAAAGAAGGAAAGTCGGTGTGTGCACACGTCCTAGGGATGAAGTCACACATTGATAGGTTAAGAATGTTGGGATCCGTTGTCTGTGAGGAAATGGCTGTTGATTGGGTTCTTCAGTCACTTCCTAACTCATATAGTGAGTTCGTAAGAGAGTACTATATGATGAACCACGAAGTGGCCCTTATAGATCTCACCTACATGCTTATTGTCGCTGAATCAACAATGATTTGGCGCAATGGAAAAGCAAAGTTGATTGGTGAATCTGCCTTCCAGACCTCTATGGATATAGGCAATGGAAACGAAAGACATGCCATGATCGAAGAGTTTGATCATAATAGAAAGGCAATATCTGAAATAGTTCCATGTGCTGTTCCAAAAGAGTCAACTTGCTTTTATTGCCAAGAGAAGGGGCATTGGAGACGAAGCTGCCCCATTTACCTAAGAGATCTAAGAGATGATAGAGTCGAAACGTATGGCTCTAATATAGGTAAAATCCATTAACTAACTCTTTTAAGCTTCTATTCTAGATTCTTAATACATAATGTGATAAGATTGCAATTGATGTTTTGTAGGATCGAAGAAAAGAAAGGAAGCTTAAGGGAAGAAGTGAGCAAAATCTAACCATGAAGGAATCGATTTCGATCGCATTTCTCGAAGATTAGATTCTTGAGATACTGCTTAGAGTTAGAATTAGATTGCTAAGAAAGATTTATTAGCATAGTTTTTCAATGAATTTCATTGTAAGGACAAAAATTTTCCGCAATAAAATAAATTTTGATTTTATATTATTTATTTATCCTTGCAATGGCGTATATGAAAAATTGATGTTTGAATGTTTCTATTATTAGCAATAATGGATTTGGTTCTTATTATGTTATTTATGTAAAGTCGAGAGTTTACCAAATAGGGAGAGTTTCTCATCGCCCAAGTTTCAATTGGACAGAAACTTGGAATCATGCAACTTGGTTGCATGATGAATGAGAAAGTTCATATTTGGAAATTAGACTAATTCGTTGACAAAGTGTCAAGTGAAAGGACTAGGAGATCGAGTACGCAAAGTTGTGTGTTGATCAAATACACCATAAGAGTAACAAGATATTCATCATGATTTACTAAAGGTTTAGTAAATATGATTAGACTTATAAGATTAAGTATAATTCGGAATTGATTAAAAAGGTTTAAATCAATATCAAAACGAATAAGAAGAATCAAGTAGGCAGAAAGATAAAAGTTTCTCCATTCTAAGAAGAAGGGAGAGTAGTTTTTATGCTTTATGATAGGTCTTAATGATTAAGAACCATATCTCAATTGATCCTCTAAGTGAGACTTAGTACAATTGTATGTTTAAGAAGAGGAATCAAGGATTGAAGAAATGGTTAAATCAAGAAGTCTATCATACTTCATTCAAATAACAAGTCTTAAAGTTAAGATTGTGACAATGAGTGAAAAGTATTAAGAAGGTTTATAACATTCATCAAATATGGAAAGTTGTGATGTCTTGGATAAGACAAAGACCAACTAGGACCAATTTATGAAGTGTTTTGATAAAAACTACACTAACTCTTGAATATTTGTTTGTCAAGAAATGTTTATTGACAAGAGAATCTTATATGTCAAGGAGTCAGTGGGAGTCTTAGTGGTTTGAAAAGGTTCAAGAACAAATCAAATAAACCTTATCGATCATCACTAGCACACGAGTTGAGGTTTACAACCTATCGTGTTGACATTATTTTGTTTCTGTGCTGTTCCAATTGAGTTAATTATGCATGTGAGTCCTATGAGTTCTCATTTGAATGCATAAAAGGCAAGGACCTTGATCAATGAAAAGTACATTGATGAGAAAAGGTGAGCTGCTTAACTACTTGGAAGACGTGGTGGGCAGCTGTGCTACCATAAGGCAAGAAATCGAGATTAAGAAAGTTCGGTCCATATGAGTTTGAATTTGTCGTAAAACATTGGTTTTAACAAATTCACATGGATAGGAACACATACACCGTTTAAATCTAAGTGTCATAATATTTCCTCCTTCATGAAAATGATTGTGAGGAAATGCTTTCACTAAGAAAGATTTTAAGAAGATAGTGATTGTAAAATTGCATTCTTGAATTTGATTATGGTTACGGTATCCCTTTCCATAATTTGAATTGTGAGGTTTGGCAATTAGTCTTAATTTTTTAGACACACATATGAACTATCTAAGGCAAAGGTGTATAAGTTTAAGAGGCTTTGGTAAAAGATTATCAAAGCATTAAGTATTAGAAACATGGACTTAAGAAATTCAATAGGTATTGTTTTCTGGAAGTTAGCTGTTTCTGAATACATGTCGAAGCTAGTGGGAGCATAAGTGTTATGTTTATAATAATCATCATGATAGTGGGAACATAAAAAGTTATGATTGTATGATTATTAAGGCACGTATTGCAAGTTGGCAATATTAATTATAGAAAACAAGAGTTATACCTTGCAAAGTCGTAAGGGTTGTAAAGTTGTTTTGCTATAATTAAGGGAGAGAATATTATGCTTCATTTCAAAACCAAAGGATTAGGTTGAGAAATGTTAATAAATTTAGTCAAGGGTATATAGTGTGTTCTTAAAATTTCGATTATGATTACGACATTCCTCTTCACAATTCGAATTTTGAGAACATAGCAAATAAAATGATATGGCAGAAGATTGATGAAGTATCAAATCTTTATGCATCGTGTCCCATACGCTTCGGGTATTTGGATCGATTGCAAATGCTATGATATTTGACTATTCTAAAATTTTCCAAATGTCTAGTGCATTTAGAGGGAAAAAGGATAAGAATCGGTTTTGACTAAAATAATTAAACAACTATCAAAGGACAATCCAAAGTTAGTCGAGGATTGGTCGCTTGTGAGTAGTTGGAAGTATAGTATTGGAAATATGGAAATGTTTCCATATTGGATGGATCATATCGACATTATTATGAGTAGATGAGATTCTATTAAGAATGAGTTGTCATATGGAAAAATATGGAAACGTTTCCATATTGGGAATTGAATATTGAAAATCTATGTCTAGATTAGAAACTTTTATGCAAAAGGATGTTCAAAGGAATGTACTTTGAGTGAGAGACATCATATGTAAGGAATTGTCTTGTGACAATCTCTGATAGAGGACTTTGTAATATCATTGGCAATAGTCTTGTGACTTTGGTGCAGTGAATTTACGAAAGGACAATTGCATAAAATGTTAGAATCTAGCATATTCTATAAGTAGCAAGAATTTGATATTCTTTCACTTATGAAAAAGGATTTGGAGTTGTGAAATGAGAATGATTGGAAATGTGCTCAATTTGGTCTATTTCACAAAGTAAGAACCATAGGTAAACATTGTGTGCATGCTAGGAGCATGGGACAAGTGTAATAAATCAAGTAAGAAGTTGATTACTCGAAACGACAAATAATGAGTAATCGATATGGTGATAAATAAAAGGTGTTTTATTTATGCTCAAAGGTTTGAGGCCATATGGGATTAGTATTATTCTTGTGTTTCACATTTGCATGTTTTGACTTCCTGAATAATTGAGTTTATTAAGAATAATCGAATTATTCAAACGGACCACAGTTAGTCATACGTTGGAAGTAAGTATGAATGAAGACTGTCATGAATTGGTTTGTAGATTGTCTAGAGCGTATTAGACATAGCAAAGGTTTGCTGCAATGTTCGTGAGTGCTTATGAATATGATTTGAGCATTGGATTAAACCCACGCTCACTTGGATCACTCCATGAATTGTATCACAAGTGATTGGTGAGACGATAACATCTTATATTCTTGAAACCGAGATGTGTGAGTTGTATCTTGCAAATCGGTTACACATTGATAATATGTAAACGCACTAGTAACTTGGTGTTATAAAACATATTGTTGTGTGTGATTCGGTGAGTAAGTGCAAGCGAGCATTGAATCAAAGTTTATCCGTTCCTTTTATCCAAAGTAGGATAAAAGCGATATCTTTGGGCCCCTCAATGATTTAGTGATGAAAAACGTAAATGCTCGGCCGGGCTAGGGCTAATTTGATTTATTCAATTAGTTAGTCGTCATAAATCGGGAATCGAGATATAGTACAAAGAGAATGATTTGAAATCATGTCTCATACGATATCTAGAATGGAGGAATATATGATCCCTTATCTAAAGGACACGCGTATCTGATAGGATCAGAGTTGATAGCGACTTTGGAAAGCTACAATTGCAGATCAGGATCTGAAGTCATACGCAGAATAGTTATTAGACTTATCCAAGTGGGAGACTGTTGGATTAGTGTCTAAGTCCATAACTATTTTGGTATGTACTTGACCCGATGGTGCATGGTCCTTTTGGGTTGCCTTCACCAAAGCAACTTGATAGGATGAATTATGGAGAGAAAGGATTAAATATGATTTATTAATATATTATGAGAATAATATATTAAAGGAGAAATCATATTGTTTAATTAATATTAGTCAAGAATTAATTGGTAATTAGTTTTGTGACTAAAAGAGATTAATTAAACTTAAGGGACTGGAATTGTAATTATAAGATAATTGCAATTTGGGCCATGGATTGCCTTGTATCAAGGGGTGGACGACTTCTATGGGGAAACCCATAAGGAAATCGTCCAAGGGCTTGATTAAAGGAGTCTATGGGTTGCTTAGGGCTTAAGCATCCAAATTAGGGTTTCCTTGTTAGATAACCCTAATAGCCTTACTATAAATAGACCCCTTAAGGACCAAAAACGTGGAGAAGCTTTCTTGTAAGGTTAAAACACGTTTTGGGCAGCCTCCATCCTCTCTCCTCTTCATCCTCTTGCTTATGGTGTTTGTGAACCATTAGAGGAGTGACATTTGTGACTCTAAGCTTTCTAAAGTCAACACAAGGAGATTTGGGATTGTTATTGCTACATAACAATCAAGGTAATAACTTAAACCCATTCTTATGTTAATATGATTACTTGTATGCTAGAATTAGGGTTTATAGTCTTGGATAACTCGCATGTACAATAGAGAAACCTAGATCCAAGCATTAGGGTTTGTATGAGCACATAGGATGTTCTTAGGACCAAAACCCATCACAAACCAGCATAACGCACAATCACTGATGCTGACTTTCCTGTAATCAATCCTAACGATATTCTGACCATTGTTGCTCATCTCCGGAGTCTTCAAAAAAATTATATTAGCATGGGTGCTTACCATGCAACCTTAAGCTTTCTCAAGGACTATGTCGCGGAATTTTGTTGATGCGACTATGAGCTAGCTCACTTGTTTGGAACTGAAGATTTTGTTGCCAAGATTGATTATGTGCTTCCTGAAGCTGAACTGCTAGCTGAAGGACCTATTGATGTTCCGGTTCTAGGGTTTGTGTACAAGACAAAGAAGATAAACAAAAAGGACTTTTTCAGAGTCATTGACAAATACCTAGTTCCTTCAAGAGCCCTCAAGAAGTTTATCAGTCGAGCATCCAGGTCCAAAGCTCCCGAACATGTCAAGGCAAAGTTTATAAGTCAGTTGCAATAGTATGTTGAAGTCAGGGATTGGTTGTTCAGAGCCTACACTTTCATCAAGGAAGAATCAAATTGATATGACTTGATAGCTAAGTTCACTTAGGGGGAGATTGTTCGAACCTAAAAGTGAACCTCTAGCAATCTCAATCACCTTTGAAGATCTGAAGTCATTTAGAGTTATGAAATGAATAAGTTGGTGTCCGAACTTGAAGCCTTGCTCTGGAAGTGAAGATATCCAGAAGAGAAGATTGATGTTTATGTTCCGAACCATATGAAGGCATTATGGAATGAATGTTATGTACGGAATGTTAACTTTTCTGAATCAATGTTTTATCCATGTACATTTATTGTATTTTTCTTTAGCTTGATTTAACATTTCATAGGACTTAGTCTTATTGTCAACTCAAATAGATCAGGGTGTCAAAAGCACCTCTTTTGTCCGGTCCTATGCATGTTAAGTGGTTTGTTTAATGTAATATGTTCTCCTATTTATAGGAGCTTTCAATGTTAAATCAACGACGAATCATTCATACATATCTAGAAATATTTCAATTTACTTCACTTATTCTCTCAAACATTCTTCTTGTTCTTCATTTGTTGTCTTTACCTTGATCATTATATTCACTCTTCATTAAATACTTTGTTGATTGCATTAACTCAAACTTGAATGGTCTTTCCAGTCTTGACTAGAACATTCCTTAGTAAGCAGACATTGATCTTAAGCATTAACTCAAGGTTTGAGTTCTCAAACCTTGTCCCTACGCATCTTATCGTTTGTTCTCACAACACTCTAACCCTAAACAAACATTCCTTCCAAATCGATCTAATGTCGATCACCATAAGAAGCTTTGATGTCATTATTGGCATGGAATGGTTAAGTCTTTATTGCGCCGATATCATGTGTTACGGAAAGGTCGTTCGCCTTAATCTGCCAAGTAACGAAACCCTCGCCATTTATGGTGACAAACCCGACGCAAAGCTACAAATCATCTCTTGCATCAAGGTTCAAAAATATCTATGCAAGGAATACCACGCCTTCCTAGTTCACGTGGTGGATAAGAAACAAAAGGGAGAGACATTAAAGATATTCCCGAAGTCTGTAACTTTCTTGATGTACTCCTAGAAGACCTTCCAGGAGTACCACCTGCGCGACAAGTCAAATTTTGAATCGAACTAATTCCTGGAGCCACCCATGTAGCCAAATACCCATATCGTTTAGCACTAGCCTAGATGCAAGAATTATCTAGCCAACTGAACGAACTACTAACCAAAGGATTCATTAGACCAAGCTTCTCACATTGGGGAGCACCAGTCCTATTCGTGAAAAAGAAGGATGGATCGTTCCGCATGTGCATCGACTACTTGGAACTGAATAAACTTACCATTAAGAACCGATATCCTTTACCTTGAATTGACGACCTGTTCGACCAACTTCATCGAGCAAGCTATTTTTCAAAAATCAATCTGAGGTCAGGGTACCACCAACTACGAGTCCAGGAGGAAGATGTTCCAAAAAATGCATTCAGAACTCATTATGGTCACTACGAGTTCGTAGTGATGCCCTTCGGATTAACAAATGCACCCGTGATGTTCATGGATTTAATGAATCGCGTATGCCGGCCTTACTTAGACAAGTTCGTGATTGTATTCATCGACAACATTCTGGTCTACTCACAAAGTGAAGAAGAGCATAGTCAGCACCTACGACAGGTGGTGGAAACATTAAGGGCGGAGAAATAGTATGCAAAGTACTCAAAATGCGAATTTTGGATCCGGGAAGTGGACCTCCTGGGACATGTGGTCAGCAAGGAAGGGATACATGTGGATCCCTCCAAGATCAAGACAATTGAAAGTTGGGCAGCACCGAGAACACCTACAGAAATCCGTCAATTCTTAGGCCTCGTTGGCTACTATTGAAGGTTCATAAAAAACTTCTCCAAGATCGATAAACCCCTCACCACCTTAAATCAGAAAGGTGTAACCTTCAACTGGGAGGAGAAGCAAGAAGCTGCTTTCCAAACACTAAAGTAAGCCCTATGCAATGCACTGATCCTGTCTCTTCCAAAAGGAGCAAAAGATTTTGTGGTCTATTGCGATGCGTCCAAACAAGGGCTAGGTTGTGTACTTATGCAATGACGAAATGTCATTGCCTATGCCTCAAGGTAGCTAAAGACTCACTAGGTCAACTACATAACACATGACCTCAAACTAGGAGCAATAGTATTTGCCCTGAAGATCTGGAGGCACTATCTTTATGGTACGAAGTGCACAATCTTCATGGACCATAAAAGTCTCTAGCACATCCTCAACCAAAAAGATCTCAACATGAGGCAAAGACGATGGGTAGAGCTACTAAATGATTACGAATGCGAGATTCGTTATCATCCAAGCAAGGCCAATGTAGTAGCAGATGCCCTCAGCCGAAAGGAATACTCAGGTCATTGAGTAAAATCATTAGGAATAAATATCCGATCACACATATCCATGCAGATCAAGGAGGCTCAACTAGAAGCCTCGAAACCCAAAAATTTCGTAGGTGAATCCTTAAGAGGAATGGATAAAAATTTAGAAGTCAACGGTGACGGAGTTCGTTATCTCATGAATCAGATTTTGACACCGAAGTTCAGTGGATTCATAGATGTTGTCATGAATGAGGCTCACAAGACTCAATACTCCGTTCATCCCGGTTTAGACAAGATGTACCTGGACCTTAAGAAACTTTATTGGTGGCCGAACATGAAATCCGAAATCGCTACCTATGTGGGCAAGTGTCTAACTTGCGCCAAGGTTAAGGTAGAATACCAGAAGCTATCGGGTTACCTGCAACAACCAGAGATACCCGAGTAGAAGTGGGAACGGATAGCCATGGACTTCATAGCCAAGTTACCCAAGACAGCGGGCGGACTTGACACCATCTAGGTGATCGTTGACAGGTTGAACAAATCCGCACACTTCCTACCAATAAAAGAGACGGACAAGATGGAGAAACTGACCAGAACATACATTAAAGAGATCATGCGACTGCATGGGGAAATCGCTACCTATGCGGGCAAGTGCCTGACTTGTGCCAAGGTTAAGGTAAAATACCAGAAGCCATCGGGTTTGCTGCAACAATCAGAGATACCTAAGTGGAAGTGGGAACGGATAACCATGGACTTCGTAGCCAAGTTACCCAAGACAACGGGTGGACTCGACACCATCTAGGTGATCGTTGACAGGTTGACCAAATCCACACACTTCCTACCAATAAAAGAGATGGACAAGATGGAGAAATTGACCAGAACATACATTAAAGAGATCATGCGACTACATGGGGTGACAATATCCATTATCTCCGACAGGGATAGTAGATTCACCTCACGGTTCTGGCATTCACTACAAAAATCCATGGGGACTAGGTTGGACATGAGTACGACCTACCACCCACATAACGACGGGCAGAGCGAAAGAATTATCCGAACGTTGGAGGATATGTTAAGAGCTTGCGTGATAGACTTTGGTAAAGCTTGGTATACCCATTTACCACTCGTTGAGTTCTCATACAACAATAGCTATCACACTAGCATCGGAGTAGCTCCATTCGAAGCCGGCCGCAAGTGCATATCACTTCCGTGTAGGGCTAAGTGGGTAACACGCAACTAGCCAAGGGACAAGTTCCTGAAAGCACTCTCACCGGCCCTGAGATCATAAGGGAGACAGCAGAGAAGATCATCCAAATTCAAGAAAGACTGAAAGCATCTTGTTAGGTGCATTTCATGTACCCATTTTGTAGCTTTATTTTATAAAAGTACATTGCATATAGGCTTAAACTCATGCATTTTGCATGTTTTTCGTGATTTTTCATGAGGCAATTTCATTCAAATACTTTTGTTATATTTCAGGGACTTTTGGAGGTAGGATATTGTTGGAAGAGGTAAATAAAAGTTGCGGACAAAATTTCAGGACTTGCGGAGCACCGAGGAGCAAGATATCAAAGAAATTAACATTTTGGCTTTACAGAGATTTACACGGCTGTGTAAATGCAAGCCTTGCGTTTACGCGGGCCGTGTAAACGTAAATTTATGCGCAGTATATGTTTGCGTTTACGCGGGCCGTGTAAATGACAGTGTTAATTTATGCGGGCTGTGTAAACGTAAACGTGGGTTTTAAAGCAGTTTTTCACCATTCTTAAAGGGGGGAACCGATTTTTTCTTGAAGGTGTCGATTTTGGGAGCAAAGAAGGCGATTTTCTAGAGGATTTTGGAGTTGATTAACACTTGGGAACATTTGATTTCATTTTGTAAGAACTTTAATTTCATTTTCTAGATTTGTGATCTTGTTCTAGTCATGAGTGGCTAGAACCCTAGTTTCTCCAACTTCATGTCTTGACTTTTTAGTTGTGATTTCAATCATGTGATTTGATGTTTGCTTCTAATTCCTACCTAGTGAATTTGATTTTGTTTCAATTGAATGTTTGATTCTAATTGTGATTCTTATTGGCCATTTGAATTAGGGTTAGGTCATTCAAGTTATCAAATTGCAAAATCCGTAATTGTTTTGTGAATTGAACTAAGTAACAAACACTAAATTGATTTCCATTGAATGGATTTAGTGTAAATCTTATTCACATACACTTTTACACTCCCGAGCTTATGAGGAGTATTGGGTGTTGTTGGGAACATTCACATAAAGCTTCATGCAATCTTCCAATCTAATTCTAAGAGCTTGTTTAGATTAGGTTAGTAAGGTTAGGATTAATCAAAGAGCTTGTTTTGGTTAATTATTGTGGTGAATGGAAAGTGTTAGAGCTTGTTAACACTTTCAAGTACCAACTTAGGTGGAATTGAGTAGATATCATTTCATCCTTGGAATCACATTGTTAAATTGTCTTGCATAGAGTTGGAGTTCTCACAAATCCTGAATTTGTTTCATTTAATTGATCATTTAGTTATTGTTTTATCCTCTTGTTTAAATCCTTGCATACCAACCCCCCATTTATGTGACCATTATTGTACCTTCCGCAAAAAGGTATAAACACTTGTCCCGTGTCTCTGTGGATCGACCCTGCTTACCTTGTACTACATTATTAGTTCATAGTAGTAGTGTTTAAGGAGTCATTTGTACCCTTTATTTGTTGGGTTTGACATGCCTAACACATCTCGAGATCGACAAAAGAGCTATGCAGATAAGCGACACAAACCCTTGGAATTCCAGGTTAGTGATTGCGTACTGTTAAAAGTTTCACCCTGGAAGGGAATCATACGTTATGGGAAACTGAATCCAAGATATATCAGACCATTTGAGATCCTCGCAAGGATTGGTCTGGTAGCTTATAAACTTCGACTACCACAATAACTTAGTAACGTACACCCCCACCTTCCACGTGTCTAATCTAAAGAAATGTCTGTCCGACGAAACTCTTGTAATCCCACTCGATGAAATCGAGATAAACGAGAGTCTACACTTTGTAGAAGAACCTATGGAAATCATGGATAGGAAGATCAAAAGGACGAAACAAAGCCGCATACCAATAGTGAAGGTCCGTTGGAATGCCAAGCGAGGACCTAAATTCACATGGGAACAAGAAGATCAAATGAAACAGAAGTACCCTCATCTTTTCCCTAACCCTTAAAGTCCCACTCAAAATGCTAATTTCAGGATGAAATTCCCTCTAACGGGGGGATGATGTGACAATTGGCAAAGATGGAGTGAAGCAAAGTCTAAAGATGTATTATGTATAATTGAAACCACATCTTAACATTGTTGTAATGAATTATCTATAGCCAAAGAGGCATCATTTGTATAAGTAAATATATATAAATTTAAAACCATGTTGAAATGGACTATTGTAAGTCAACACAAGTCAAATAATTAAGAATTAAAACCTGAATTATACCCCACTATAAGGGATTGCAGTTTTAGGAATCTAGAACATAGGGATTTCGGTTTTTGGAATCAAAGATCAAAGGGTTTTCAGTTGTGTTTGGCTGAAATCACAAGCCTATGGACCATTAGGATTGAAATCACCCCTTCATGGGTGAAACCAAACCGAAATCACCCAAAAGAAGGCCAGGTGGTGCCACTAGATTGGTTGAATTAGCTTCCCAACATGATAAGTACACATACCAATGTAAACATCAACTCACTGTCACTTCATTTCACTCTTATCCCATATATAAACCACAGTTAGGAACTCTTTCACCATTCTTCATTCACAGTCAAATAACTTCACCTCATATTCTCTAAAGTCTTCAAACCCATTCCTCCCATTCATTTTTTCTCTTGAAAACAAGACCATCTTCCAAGCTAAGTCAAGGATTGTTGTAAGTATTTTTCATCTAATCTAGTGTTCTTACAAATACATTTCATGTTAGTTCATCAAATTTACACATTATTATGTGTTAAAAAAGATTAGGATACGACTACCTTCAAGTGTTCTAACGTAAAGATCATCACCGTCACCTCGTTATCAAACCGCAAATTCATATAAGATGAGTTCATACCCCTACATTTTTCACGTCTTTTTCTATATTTTAGGGGGAATACAAGTGAAACACAAGAAAACTTGTGTTAAAATACAAATCGTTACTTATGTTTTCTTATATTTTATATACATTTTATGTGAAAATGGAAAAACACATCCAGATTCGAAATAGAGTAAAAGTTTGAGAAAAATGAATTTTGCATTTAGTCACTGCAGTTTTGACATGTTGGCAGAAACTACCCAACTTCGAAATAGGACTAAAATTTCTGAGGAATGTGAAGATGTTTCAAGTTCAGTCCCTACAGTTTATGCGAATTAACGCTTTATGCCCAGTTTCGCAATTGGGGAGTGTTTTGCATCTTAAGCTATTTTTGGCACAACAGGTCCCTGCAGTATTCTGAAAGTGGCAGTTTTTACTCGGATTTTAGAAATTCTTGCAACTCTCACCAAAAAGTTGAAAATTTTCACAAAATTGGAAATTTTTCATAACTTTTTCTTGATTGTTTTCCATGCAAGTTTTTTGCGGTTTCATTTTTGGCACGCATCAAAGGGGAGTTTTGTGAAGATTATTCCTCAGGCGATTCTCAACCTTAGTGGGTTTTATAATCATTTTTTATTATAAAAAGGGGGAGACTAAAGAGTCGGTATTCGAAGCTTCTCGGATATTCATTTGCGGATTTGAAGACCGGTTTTACTTTGAGGGGGAGTTGGTCTTGATCGCGCAAGCTCATTAGATATTGAAGCCGGGATATCCAATCCTAACTTTGGGGGGGGGGGGGGGATGTTAGGGTGCAAAATCACTCTTGGATGTCATTTGTGCTTACCCTCTTGTATTGTGTAATGAGTTGTCTTTCCTTTATAAGGAAGTGAGTGACACTCATTTATGTAATGTTTATTTTGGAGAGTTAGACTAGAAAGAGAATTGTACAAGATCTACTTTGTATTTTTCTTTCTAGATCTAATGAGAGCTTAAACCAAATTTATTTACTCCTTGTGTTCATGATTCTTACAATGATTCACTAGATCTTATCAATTCCGCATATGTCATGATGATAAACACCACTATACATAAATATTTTGCGAAAATGCGAAAACATATTTTATCATATAAAACTCAAACATATGTACTTTAGAAATTAAATTTATTAGCAATAAATTAAAGATAATAAGTTTACATTGGAGGTGTTATGGTAATATAGATTTAAATGTGGTTTTAACAATCGTTTTTTTTTCACGTACTTAACCACTTCTATCATCGACTATCATCATTAGTTCAAAGTTTGAATGGATTCTTGTCCAAAATATAAGGTTGAGGTTACAATCTCATAGGTTTTCCTTGTTTTCGTAAATTATTTGTGTATATATATATATATATATATATATATATATATATATATATATATATATATATATATAGGTTATTCTATTCTAACTAATTATTGTGTGGATATCGTATGCTATGAGAATTACTAAGAGAATAAGTTGTTTAGCAATGGAAATACGTTCAATCTTACATAACTATTGTCATTAACACACATTATCACTAATTAAATCGTCTATAAGGTTATTATAGACTTATTATTATTATTCTCATTTCTATCAGAATGTTTATTGGGTCGTATTTTGTCAGAGTGAAAATGAGTGAAAACGATGTGTGAGAACAAAAATAAATAATAATTAGCGAGAATGCATGAAAATGACGATGTTTTTGTAAGGTTGAACGTATTCACATTGCTAAATAACTTATTCTCTTAGTAATTCATAGCATACGATATTCGCACAATATATTCTCTTAGAATACTTTAACCTAGTTCTATATATGCTTAGGTTATTCTATTCTAACTAATTATTGCGCGGATATCGTATGCTATGAGAATTACTAAGAGAATAAGTTGTTTAGCAATTCGAATACGTTCAACCTTACAAAAATATCGTCATTTTCATGCATTCTCGCTAATTATTATTTATTTTTGTTCTCACACATTGTTTTTCACTTATTTTCATTCTGACAGAATACAACCCAATAAAACATTCTGACAACAACATTTTGACAGAAATGAAAATAATAATAATAAGTGTATAATAACCTTATAGACGATTTAATTAGTGACAATGTGTGTTAATGACAATAGTTATGTAAGAATGAACATATTTATATTATCAAACAACATATTTTATTTATCATTCTCATAGGATACGATATCCGCACAATAATTAGTTAAAATAGTTGAGCCTAACTCTCTCTCTCTCTCTCTATATATATATATATATATATATATATATATATATATATATATATATATATATATATATATATATATATATATATATATACAGAGAGAGAGAGAGAGAGAGAGAAAGAATCCTGATCATGTGAGGACTCTTTTTCAGTGAAGACTCGTAAGGACACTTTAAAAAAATTAAAAAAGAATACAAATCATAAAATCGAGCATAGTACTATATTGGAGAGAGAAAAAAAATTATGGATCATTAAAATTGAATCATGGATCATTTTTATGATCCATGATTCAATTTTAATGATCTATAATTCTAATTTTTTCGTCTCCAATATAGTACTATGTTCGATTTTATGATTTGTATTTTTTTTCAATTTTTTAAGGTGTCATCATGTAACAGCCCGGAATTTCAGGTATTGCTTTAAAGCTATTTTTGGGGGCATTTTAGGAAGGGACTCGGCGAGTTGGAGCCAGACTCGCCGAGTAGGACCGCAGACTTGGTCGCGGGTTCGCGACTGGACTCGACGAGTCCAGATATGGACTCGGCGAGTCGACGCTGTTCAGCAGAAACCCTAGCCGTTTGGTTTTGGATCGTATATAACATCCCATATGCCGTCATTGTCCGTCTTTTGGCCGATTGAGAAGAACCCTAAGCGTTTGTGGACATCTAGAGCAGGAGTGAAGGCTATTGGGACCTTGAAGAATTTGTTAGGCAAGAAGAAGAAGAGTTTTGGCCAAAGGAATATCAAGGGGATCGAGTTCTGAGGTTTGGGGACACAGAGAGGGTGTTATTCAGGTAATATTTCGAATCATTTCTGCTATATTGAGGTGTGCACGAATTTAGGGTTTATGAAACCCATTTGGTGATTAGATGGATTATTATATTGTTACCCAAACGTTTGTAACCCAGTAATAGGATGTTTAGAGGTCCAGAAGGTCCCATGATTGTGTATTTCGGGACCATACGTATTTCAGGAAGCAGTTTGATCGACTGCATGGCATGGACTCGCCGAGTCCAATGAACAGACTCGGCGAGTAGCTTGAAGATTGTCTGGGACTCGCCGAGTTGTTCTTCAGACTCGGCGAGTGGAGTCGGGGTGGCCCCGCGATTCTTCCACGAGGATCTCGTCGAGTCAAGAGGGATACTCGACGAGTAGAAAGGGAACAACAGGGAAAGTTGGGGAGGACGTCTAGACTCGTCGAGTCGCCTTTGCACTCGACGAGTCCGGTCAAGTTGACCGTTGACCAGAGTTGACCTGCATGTGATTTCTTAGGGTCAGTTGTCTTGGATGATAAGAGTATTAATAAGGGTATATGGTATTATAGGGAGTCTGCGGGTCGGCGGATCGAGTGCGAGTGGTTTCAAGAGTTGATAGTTTTCATTACCACGAGGTGAGTCTTCTCACTATACTACACCCGGAAGGGTTTGACTGTGTGACCGGAAGGTCGGATATGATATGTGTTATTTATGCTATAAATAGAAAGGTGGATGCTATGCATGTTATGTATGTTTATGGGCCGGATGGCGATATGTTATGTGATAGAAAGGTCAGGTATGATGTATGATATATGTGCTATGTGTGCTAGATTAAATGTATTATGTTATGTAAATGTTATGGGCCGGAAGGCAATATGTTACGGGCCGGAAGGCAATATGTTACGGGCCGGAAGGCGATTACGTTACGGGCCGGAAGGCAATGTATTGTGGACCGGAAGGTTAGGGCCTGGAAAGGCGTATATGTGTAAGTCGTATACTGGGGAACTCACTAAGCATTTATGCTTACAAGTTGTTATGTATGTGTTTCAGGTACTAGCGAGGACCGTGGGAAGGCGTCGGCATGATGCATACACACTGCTGCTATTTGAGATCTTGGGGATTTTATATATGTATTTGATATGAAACACGGAATAAATGTTATTGGTTGAGTAAAATCACTTTATTTTAAATGAAAATTTTGTTTGAAAATTTGCGTTGTTACAATTGGTATCAGAGCCTTTGTTTGAGGGATTCGGGTGTACCTTCGGGTGTAACTGAACTCAAACCGAGGATTTGAGGAAAAAAAAATCTTTTAAAAATAATAAAGACGTAAATTTTTATAAGTGGTAAAGGCGTAAACAAGAACGGAGCAGTGTGTACGATCAGCCAGCGCCCGAACGGTAAAGATCCCCAGAATACCTTACAATGTTATGTTATGCACTAAATTATGAATTGTTATGCATGCTAGAAGACTAGGTATTCATGATAGGACTAGAATGGCCTGTTTTGTGATGCCTTAGTCTAGGGAGTTGCTTATATGAGATATCCGATAGCGTGCAGGTAGATAGTGCATACTAGAGGTAGAGTACTCACTATTCGGGGTTTGGGGAGGAAGATTTGGGACGAATACTGATACGGTGTGGTCGGTAGTATTGGGTCCATACTACCGAAGACACCGGGTCGGTGGAAGACCCAAGTAAGAATCCCTGGATATCGAAGACTGAGTAGGGTTGCGTTATCAAGTACAATAGTACTTGATGGAGTCTCTGATAATTTTATGTTGTATTTCAGAGACATCATGGTTATCACACGTCATGGGGCGAGTTCGAGCACCGTGAGTGACGAGGATATTCGTCAGATGATCCAGGAGGAGGTAGCTGCAGCGATCCGGGCTGAGATCCCGGAGATGTTTGGGTCTATTAAGACCACATTGATGGAGACGTTCGAGGAGCGGTACGCCGCACTGACTGATGTTGCAGCCGCTGCCGCTACCGCAGCTGTGGCCGCTGCCAGGCCGCAGGGGGGCGATTCGTTGTTGTTCCGGGAATTCAGCAACACGAAACCCCCTGAGTTCGATGGGACGCAGGACCCGATTGCTGCGATGAGGTGGATCGCCGACATTGAGGGATGCTTCTACACTTGCTCATGCCCGGAGCATCTGAGGGTACGGTTCGCCTTGAACCAGCTCCGTCTGGGAGCGAAGGATTGGTGGATGTTCGTAACGGCGAACTTCACTCTGGCGGAGGTTACAGCGGTGACATGGGAGAGGTTTACTGAGATGTTCAGGGACGAGTATGTTCCCCCAGTGGAGAGGGAACGGTTGATTCAGGAGTTCTTGACCCTTAAGCAGGGTACTGATTCCGTGGCGGTGGTCACACGGAAGTTTCACGAGAGGGCGATGTTCTGCCCAGAGCTGGTGTCTTCGGAGCAGTCACGGATGAGCCGGTATTTAGGCGTTTTGAGGAGGGATATCCGGGAGTTTGTGTCAAACTCCACCTATCGTACTTTCACTGAGCTTCAGGCGAACGCCAGGAAGCGCGAGATCGAGTTGGAGACTCAGGCCAGGGAGGAGACCGAGTCTCGGCAGGTGGATCGGCAGCCGGCTCAGTCTCAGCCGGCAGCCAAGCGGATCAAGTCCGCTGATTCGAGGATGGGAGGTCCGAAGGGCCGCACTTGCGGAAAGTGCGGCAAGAGTCATGAGGGGGCGTGTCGAGCTGGTGGTTGTTACAAGTGTGGTAAGGAAGGACACATTGCCAGGGATTGCCCTAAGGGGTTTATGGTTTGCTTTCACTGCAACCAGACAGGCCATCGGAAGGCCGAGTGCCCGCAGCTTCGTCAAGGATCTACACCGACTACCAGGACTACTGAGACCCGACCGGCGAAGGTCGAGGCCCCGAGGGCTCGCGGGAGAGCCTTTCAGCTGACTGCGGAGGAGGTCCGCGCTGCGCCCGATGTTGTGGCAGGTATGCTGTAATTCACATATTTACTTTAAAGTCGAAATGTTATGCTTATGTTAATGTATGTGTAGGTACTTTTCTTGTGAACTCTATGCCTGCTCTAGTGTTATTTGATTCGGGTGCGAGTAGATCCTTTGTATCTTTAGCTTTTAGTCAGCATATCAGCATTAGTCGTGAGCCGTTAAGTCGGCCTCTGAGCGTTTCTATAGCAGCCGAGAGGGTGGTTTTTGCCACGGAGGTTCTTCGGGGATGCGTACTAGAGATTTCCGGGGTTGCGTTTCCGATTGACCTAATTCCTATTGCGATGGGGGATGTCTGTGTCATCGTGGGCATGGACTGGTTGAGCCGATTCAGCGCTGTCATCGACTGTGAGCGCCAGCTGGTGACTATACGAGACCCTAGTGGGGGAGTTCTTACAGTATACGGCGAGGGTACCCGTTCAGGATCAGCTTTTTGTTCGGCCGCTAGGGCGAGGCAATGCCTACAGCAGGGATGTAAAGGTTTTGTGGCGTATGTGATGGATACGCGGGAGGCTTCCGAGAGACCGAGGACAGTGGAAGAGGTTCCAGTGGTGCGTGAGTTTCCAGATGTTTTTCCCGAGGAGTTGCCGGGAGTACCTCCTGCGAGGCAAGTGGAGTTTGGTATCGATCTGATTCCGGGGGCTGCGCCTATTGCGAAGGTGCCTTATCGTCTTGCACCTCCAGAGATGCAAGAGTTGTCGTCGCAACTCCAGGAGTTGCTGGGGAAGGGATTTATTCGGCCGAGTAGCTCGCCGTGGGGAGCACCGATTCTATTCGTCAAGAAGAAGGATGGTTCACACTGGATGTGTATTGATTACCGGGAGTTGAACAAGGTGACGGTCAAGAACCGCTATCCGTTACCGAGGATCGATGATCTATTCGATCAGTTGCAAGGGGCATCTTGGTTTTCCAAGATCGATTTGAGATCAGGGTACCATCAGGTAAGAGTACGGGATGAGGACGTTCAGAAGACAGCATTCAGGACGCGGTATGGGCATTATGAGTTCGTGGTGATGCCTTTCGGGCTCACCAATGCCCCGGCAGTGTTCATGGACCTCATGAACAGGGTATGCAGGCCGATGCTGGATCGGTCTGTGATTGTATTTATCGACGACATCCTAGTGTATTCGCGAACTAGAGAGCAGCATGAGGGACATTTGAGAGAGGTCCTCGAGGTACTGAGGTCGGAGAAGCTATATGCAAAATTCTCCAAATGTGACTTCTGGTTGCGGGAGGTCCAATTTCTTGGACATGTTGTTAATCAGTCAGGGATATTGGTCGATCCGGCCAAGGTGGAAGCAGTGATGAGTTGGGAAGCACCGAAGTCACCTTCCGAGATCAGGAGTTTCCTTGGGTTGGCGGGGTACTATCGGAGGTTTATTAGGGACTTCTCCAAGATCGCAGTACCGCTCACCAGATTGACCCGGAAGGGTGTTACATTCTCATGGTGACCCGAGCAACAGACTTCCTTCGAGACACTACGCCAGAGACTGTGTGAAGCCCCGGTATTAGCCCTCCCGGAAGGGATGGAAGATTTTGTTGTATATTGCGACGCATCGATTTCGGGACTGGGTGCAGTGTTGATGCAGAGGGGTCATGTGATAGCTTATGCATCGAGGCAATTAAAGCCTCACGAGGCGAGATATCCCACGCATGACTTGGAGTTGGGGGCAGTAGTGTTCGCTCTCAAGATTTGGCGTCACTACCTGTATGGGGTTCGTTGTACTATATACACGGACCATAAGAGTTTGAAGTATTTGATGGATCAACCGAACCTAAATATGCGTCAGAGGAGATGGTTGGACGTGGTTAAGGATTATGACTGTGAGATCCTATACCACCCAGGCAAGGCTAATGTGGTAGCCGATGCATTGAGTCGTAGGGCGGAGAGCACTCCGTTGCGAGATGTATGCCTGAGACTGACGGTGATGACTCCGGTATTGGATGCTATTCGTGGGGCGCAGGCCGAGGTTGTGAGATCCGAGATGCAGAAGAAAGAGCGGGTCGTTGGGTTAATTTCAGAGTTCGTTAAGGATGGACGAGGACTTCTGACGTTTCAGGGTCGGATTTGGGTACCATTCGTGGGCGGTACGCGTGCTACTTTGATGGAGGAGGCTCATAGATCGAAATTCTCGATCCATCCCGGTGCTAAAAAGATGTATTTGGATTTGAGGAAGGAATATTGGTGGCCTTGTATGAAGAGAGACGTTGCTTGGTTCGTTGAGAGGTGTTTGACCTGCCGTAGGGTTAAGGCCGAGCACCAGAGACCGCATGGTAAGTTGCAGCCCTTGGAGATTCCTGAGTGGAAGTGGGAACAGATCACTATGGATTTCATCACCAAATTGCCGAGGACTGCCAGGGGAGTCGATGCAATTTGGGTGATTGTGGATAGATTGACGAAGAGCGCTCACTTCCTGGCCATTAGTGAGAGTTCATCAGCGGAGAAGTTGGCGGAGTTATATGTGAGAGAAGTGGTATCTCGGCATGGAGTGCCAATCTCGATTGTTTCAGACCGTGATGTACGTTTCACTTCCAGGTTCTGGAAGAAATTCTATGAGGAGCTGGGTACTAAACTGCATTTTAGTACCGCATACCATCCCCAGACAGACGGTCAGAGCGAGCGGACGATTCAGACATTGGAGGACATGCTTAGAGCGTGTGTGTTAGACTTCGGGGGTAGCTGGGATGCGCATTTACCCTTGGCTGAGTTTTCCTACAACAACAGCCATCATTCGAGCATTGGTATGCCACCTTTTGAGTTGTTGTATGGTAGGAGGTGTCGGACTCCCATTTGCTGGGGAGAGGTGGGACAGAGAGTGATGGGCAGTACATAGATCGTACTCCAAACGACAGAGCAGATTCAGTAGGTTAGGCAGAGGTTATTGACCGCCCAGAGCCGACAGAAGAGTTATGCGGACAGACGCCGGTCCGAGCTTGGATTTCAGGTTGGCGACTTCGTTCTCCTGAAGGTCTCTCCTTGGAAAGGAGTGATCCGGTTCAGAAAGAGGGGCAAGTTGGGACCCCGGTTCATAGGTCCATTTCGGGTAATTGCAAGAGTAGGTCGGGTAGCTTATCGGCTAGAGTTGCCAGCAGAGTTGGGTCAGATTCACAATACCTTTCACGTATCACAGTTGAGGAAGTGTATAGCCGATGAATCGGCAGTGGTTCCGTTAGAGGATATTCAGGTGGATGCGAGTCTGAATTACGCCGAGAGACCAGTAGCTATCAGGGATCGGAAGATCAAGGTTCTGCGAAACAAGGAGGTACCTCTGGTGTTGGTTCAGTGGCAACACCGGAAGGGATCGGAGATGACTTGGGAGCCGGAACGTGAGATGCGGGTGCAGCATCCGGAGTTATTCGCAGAGTGAGACTTCGAGGGCGAAGTCTAGTTCTAGTGGGGGAGAGTTGTAACAGCCCGGAATTTCAGGTATTGCTTTAAAGCTATTTTTGGGGGCATTTTAGGAAGGGACTCGGCGAGTTGGAGCCAGACTCGCCGAGTAGGACCGCAGACTTGGTCGCGGGTTCGCGACTGGACTCGACGAGTCCAGATATGGACTCGGCGAGTCGACGCTGTTCAGCAGAAACCCTAGCCGTTTGGTTTTGGATCGTATATAACGTCCCATATGCCGTCATTGTCCGTCTTTTGGCCGATTGAGAAGAACCCTAAGCGTTTGTGGACATCTAGAGCAGGAGTGAAGGCTATTGGGACCTTGAAGAATTTGTTAGGCAAGAAGAAGAAGAGTTTTGGCCAAAGGAATATCAAGGGGATCGAGTTCTGAGGTTTGGGGACACAGAGAGGGTGTTATTCAGGTAATATTTCGGATCATTTCTGCTATATTGAGGTGTGCACGAATTTAGGGTTTATGAAACCCATTTGGTGATTAGATGGATTATTATATTGTTACCCAAACGTTTGTAACCCAGTAATAGGATGTTTAGAGGTCCAGAAGGTCCCATGATTGTGTATTTCGGGACCATACGTATTTCAGGAAGCAGTTTGATCGACTGCATGGCATGGACTCGCCGAGTCCAATGAACAGACTCGGCGAGTAGCTTGAAGATTGTCTGGGACTCGCCGAGTTGTTCTTCAGACTCGGCGAGTGGAGTCGGGGTGGCCCCGCGATTCTTCCACGAGGATCTCGTCGAGTCAAGAGGGATACTCGACGAGTAGAAAGGGAACAACAGGGAAAGTTGGGGAGGACGTCTAGACTCGTCGAGTCGCCTTTGCACTCGACGAGTCCGGTCAAGTTGACCGTTGACCAGAGTTGACCTGCATGTGATTTCTTAGGGTCAGTTGTCTTGGATGATAAGAGTATTAATAAGGGTATATGGTATTATAGGGAGTCTGCGGGTCGGCGGATCGAGTGCGAGTGGTTTCAAGAGTTGATAGTTTTCATTACCACGAGGTGAGTCTTCTCACTATACTACACCCGGAAGGGTTTGACTGTGTGACCGGAAGGTCGGATATGATATGTGTTATTTATGCTATAAATAGAAAGGTGGATGCTATGCATGTTATGTATGTTTATGGGCCGGATGGCGATATGTTATGTGATAGAAAGGTCAGGTATGATGTATGATATATGTGCTATGTGTGCTAGATTAAATGTATTATGTTATGTAAATGTTATGGGCCGGAAGGCAATATGTTACGGGCCGGAAGGCAATATGTTACGGGCCGGAAGGCAATATGTTACGGGCCGGAAGGCGATTACGTTACGGGCCGGAAGGCAATGTATTGTGGACCGGAAGGTCAGGGCCTGGAAAGGCGTATATGTGTAAGTCGTATACTAGGGAACTCACTAAGCATTTATGCTTACAAGTTGTTATGTATGTGTTTCAGGTACTAGCGAGGACCGTGGGAAGGCGCCGGCATGATGCATACACACTGCTGCTATTTGAGATCTTGGGGATTTTATATATGTATTTGATATGAAACACGGAATAAATGTTATTGGTTGAGTAAAATCACTTTATTTTAAATGAAAATTTTGTTTGAAAATTTGCGTTGTTACACATCATTAGGGATGGAATTGGTACGGTACCAATTCGTTTTTCTTTAAACCGTGTACCGTACCAATTATAATTGGTATAAAAAGTTTGTTACCGGTACCGTACCAAGTATACTTGGTACCAATATATTTGGCTAACAACAAGTTTGGTTGGTACAAATTGGTAATGGTATATACCGACTTCTTTTAATAGTCCATTGTAAGATTTTAAAATAAACAAATACATCGGGTAATTTAGACGTTTATTAAAGAAATTTGTTACGCGGTTCTTAATTTACAAAAGAATTCTATTGAAAGTAACGCTAAAGTAATGCTTTAATTTTGTGATTTAACGTGGTAAAAACTATTAACTAATGTGACAAAATAACTTATATAACATTCTTAAAAATATAAACACTAAACACAATTAACAATTGAAATTTACGATTTCGTTTATATATATATATATATATATATATATATATATATATATATATATATATATATATATATATATATATATATATATATATATGAATTGGTTGGTACGGTATTATCATGATATTCAAACATTTGTATCATTACCGTACTGAGATTGTTCAATTGATACGGTATTACCAACCAAACATGTTGGCTACCAAATATATTGGCTACCAACTTTCTTGGTTTGGCTGGTAGCATGTTTGTTGGTTTTCCGTGGTACAATTTTGACAGCCCTAGTCCTCATTAGTCCTCACCGAAAAGTGTCATCACTGGAACCGGACCCTATATATATATATATATATATATATATATATATATATATATATATATATATATATATGTGTGTGTGTGTGTGTGTGTGTGTGTGTGTGTGTTAAAATAGCTTAATAAATATAAATAATATGTTAAAATTATAATTATGATCATAAAATATCAACGACGTGAATGACTCGGAGATAGCCATATCACATTCAAACTATATTATGATTACTAGGTGTGAGACTCATGTATTACATGGGTTAATTTTTTTTTAAAAGCTAAATATAAATGTCAAAATATTTGTGAACTTTAAATTAAAAAATAATAATAATAAGAAAAATAATGAATTATTATAATTAAAAAGTTTTATCTTTTAAATTTAAACAAATAATTAAAAGAAATTAAAGAGCTTTAATTTTGAGAATTTTAAAATTAAAAGATAAGTTTATTAATGAAATTGATATTTATTTGTTACTATATTTATTGTACTTATTACATTAAAATATTATATGAAATTTAATAGAATAGAAAAATTCATAAAATGAAATGTGGAAAAAAAATTAATTCAAAATAAATACAAAATAACATTTAAGAAATTGAATTAAAATGTGACAAGTGGCAAAAAAAATAGAGGATGATGGTTACAAAAAGGAAATCTAACATAGAAAAATTACAAAGATAATAACAATAAGGAAAATAATTGTATTGATAATATGTCATTAACCGTGTGTTCATTCCCTCCCTTGTTGAAAAATAATATAAAAATCGGTATAAGTTAAACTTTTAGTTTGTCTCTTCCAAGGGGATTCATAGTCCAAAATAAAAGCATCGAGATGAGTCAAATAATGCAATGAATCCCACCTTAAATTGACAATGACCATAAAAACAAAAGATATCATTTATGTTGACGTGTAAGAAAAGTGACAACCACACCTTTGTACATTGAAGGTAGCCTTGAATCCGATATCGACTATTTTTCAATTTTTCAAATGTGGTGGTCGCTTTTGTCTCCTTCAAACTTATATCACCCATACGTACTCTTCATATTCATGCATGAATCATGATTCCTCTTCCCATAATAATTATTAAAATATTATTATTAGTATTATAACCATATGACCAAACATGTCTTTCTTTTTTTATTCAACACACCTTCCAAACCGACGATTGAATCTACATTTTAAGTAACCTTTACAGCGACCCTTCAACAAGTTGCACACGTTTTTCATGGTGTATTGTATATAAATATATATTATACTAAATAAGCCTGCAATTTAAACAAATCCAAAAGAAGAAGAAAAAAAAAAAAAAAAAAGCCCTCACTATTCTTGGTTAGATTTGTTAGTTCAACAGTTTGACTTTGACTAAAGTCAATGGACTTTGTTGGCATGGACCATCACCCTCCTGAGTTCATCAGAGATTCCCTGTAAAACCACCGGTTTTTGAATAACTCCATTAATTCCCATCTGCAAGCATCTTTCCCACACATCTGCATCACCACTGGCTGTTAAAGCCACAATCAATGGCCAATTCCGGCTGCGAGACTTCCGGATTCTTGCTGCCACCTCAAACCCATCAACATCGGACATATGAAGATCCAAAAGTATGATTTGGTACGATGATACGGGTTGGTTTAGTGCCATGATGCAGTCGGAACCACTGGCGACAGTTGACACAATGCAGCCGAGTTTTTCGAGTTGTTTACGGGTGACGGCTCGGTTCATGTCATCTTCGTCTGCTAGCAGGACTTGAAGGTTCCGGAATATAGAGTTGGATAGCGGGTTGTGGTCTGATGATTCCCCGGCTTCGGAGATTCCGATTACGATCGATGGTCGGAGTTGGAATCGGAGAATGAGTGACATTGCTTGATCGAATCCGACCGGATTTGGAACTACCCAAATCTTTCCTTGCATCATCTGCTTAAAACAATTAAGAAAAAACACAAATCATGTAACATTGTTCTTCAACTTTGTGGAAAAGACGCAAATGTCCTCCTCATCCTTATCCTCCAAAATAGCTAGTCTAATACAATCCCGTGAAAAAGATAGAACTAGACTAATGTTCTAGGGCTATTTTCAATGATAAGGGTATTCACATCTTTTGTACCTTTTTGGATAGCGCAAAAAATTGCAATTTTATCCGATTATATCAGTTTCAGTCATAGTCCAACGCTCCTAAGACTAGATGAAGTTTGGCATAGAAATATGTTAATGGGTTAAAAATTGCATTTTTGTATCCCATCATGTTCAAAATTTTTGCGTCTACAAAAAATGGAAAGTTTCTGTCTTAAGTTTTAGTCTCAGTCCAATACACGCAAAATGCAGTACAACATGTATGTTCTGTCATGTCTAGTCATGTTGTGACAAACAAAATAGGAACACAAAAGAAAAGAAAAGAACAAACCTCGACAAGCTTTCGACACATTCCAAAGCTCAAACTTTGCTCAACTCCACCGCTACGAATTCTCTCATCAGCAAATGACCGTTCCAATTTCGTATCATGATCATTGATCCCGATTTCAAACTTCACACTGACATAACCATCACCCGAATTCGATCTCCAACTCGCCCACCGTTGATCATTCCTCCCATAACTTCCACTCTCTTTCAATATTCTCAACACCATTCCCCCTCCACCATTCCCCCGATTCAAAAGATTCCCAACCATATGCAAAATCACCTGAAAAACCCGCCTCTCATCTCCCATAACATTATCCGGTAAAGATTTATCAACATCCATTATAAATTCATACCCTTTATAAACACACAAACACTTTGCAAGATGTGCAGCTTCTTTTATCAAAGAATGAAGCCGAAAGGACCTCATTTCTAATGGGAATCTTTCTTTCGATGAATCATCCATGACATCATCGATCAACATTGAAAGTACATTGCTAGTTTTCACCATTGAATCGATAAGAACCTTTTGTTGGTTCATTAGATTATCATCTTGTATAAGGGAAAGCAAACCTACGATTGAATGCATAGGTTTTCTCAAACTTTTGCTCATTACAGTTTGGAACAAGTTCCTTGCTTGACTAGCTCTCATGGCGTCATGTTTAGCTTGTTGTAAAGCTCTATTTTGTTCTGCTAATTTGTCTCTCATGAGCTGAGATTCTTCAAGCACCGCCGCATGGGAAAGAGCCACCGCCACCTGGTCAGCCACGACTTTGACTATCTCGAGCTCCGGACCAGTCCAAGATCGAATTTGACCTCCGGGAAGAACCAAAACAAGAATCGCGTAACATGCTTGAATCATTTCAGGGGTCCCACCTTTGAAATCGGAAACCCTAAGCATCGGCATACGAATTGCCGCCACCGCTCCAGGTGGTTCTGACCCTCCACTACTTAGGGTTCCGAGCTCTGATTCATGGTCCAAAAGCTTCACCACTTCGCTCTGTTTAATTTCTTGAACTTCGGGATTTTGAATCGGAATAATCGTCGACGATTGCCCCCCTTTCAGCTGATGGGTTAGATTCATCACCGTTTTCGTATTATCCGGCATCCAAATCGCGCAATTCTGTAAATCCAAAATTTCCGATAATTTATCGAGAGTGGTGTAGAGAATCGTGTGTCGATCGAGTGATTTTCGGATTTCTTGTGTCAGCATACGAACATGCCACCCGGCTTCTTTTTGTTTCTTGATCATACCCATTTCTACACCCAGATCCCATGTTTTTTTCCTCAACATAAACTCTCGAACTTTCACTTTCAGAAGCAAAGGGATGAGAGTGACTAAAGTTATGGCGGTTGCGAAGGAAACCAAAGCTGTAAGGAACTTGAAAATGGTGAGAGCAAGCATGAGCTGAAACGGGTGTGGTTCGTAGGTCCACCCGTTTAACAAATGGGTCATTCCACAGAGAACGATGAAGGCGATGAATTGAAAGAGAACCCATTTGAAGGGGACGTTTGAACAGCTTACGAAGTATAGAAGCTCGATTGGAATTGAGAAATAAGCAACTGCGATTAAGAAATCGCTTACTCTTTGTGTTTCCATGATGTTTCTGTACCCGAAGAACCCTTCCACTTCGCAATTACACCCTCCGAATCCGTTTTCAGACCCGTCGTCATCGACGGCAAGAACGCCGACCAGAAGCAATGAAATCAACCCGAGAGATGCTAATGTTTTCGACATTGCATCCGTCGAATTGATTCTTCAATCCATGTATTGATAAGGGTTTGAAATTTTGAATCTTTTTTGTTTGTTAATTGAACGAATTTGACATCACGAGCTGCAGGTTTATAGGATCAACATAATCCTGTAGAAAAAGAAAAATCATAAATTGGTTATTAAAAAAATAGAAAGAAAGGGAATTGATAAAATAATATGACAGTAAACCCCACTTGAATGACATTCATGCATGTTCCCAACTTGCTATTCAACAGATTGCAGAAACTTAAATCAATCAGAACCCTTTTCAGAAGAATCAGAAGATCAAATAAAATTTAATCAGCAGGACACAAATCTAACCGTTCATCTACGTACTGTATCAGCTCAATGAAATTTGACTGTTCGTCGAGTATCAACACACGATAAAGAAGAAAGAGAGAAATCGGAATGAATAGTTGATAACCAAATTAAGTAAAAGGGTTAAAGAAATGACTCAATTTCAGAAAAACCCACATGAAATCAATCGAAAAATCAACAATGTATGACGGAGAAAACGAGCTTTACCTTTACCTTGCAAGAACACATCAAGGAACACCGCCATTAAAACACGGATTTCTCTTTTCTTCAGATCAGATCTTTAGAGAATCAACAAACATACAGAAATCAAAATCAATCTCCCGAATAGAACACTTGTTATAATTCCTGAAGAAATATATATTCAACACGAAGTCTTCATCTATCGCTCTCACTTCCACATCAATCAATTTCAGTGCAACATAAATACACAAGTTCTTTAAAAACAGCCAACCGAGAAAAACTTGTGCGTGATCCAATCTTTTGAGGCAAATAAAGAAAACCACTTTGAATCTTTACACAAACACACAAGTTGTGCAAAATCGGTATACGTATTATTTATAGGTAAGTTTCTCGGTTTGTTCACCTTCTTCAAGCTCCCCCCTATTTATTTCCTTTTGTGTACTGAAATTTCAAAACTGATGTGCCTTTGGGGGAAACGTGCTTTTCGAGAGAGAGAAAGAGAAAGAGCTGTTTTGGTTTAAGATTTGTCCGCGCCGTTGTTTGCCAAAGGAGAGAGAGAGAGAGAGAGAGAGAGAGAGAGAGAGAGAGAGAGAGAGAGAGAGAGAGAGAGAGAGAGAGAGAGAGAGAGAGAGAGAGAGAGAGAGAGAGAGAGAGAGAGAGAGACGGCCGAGCTGGAAAACCAAGGTTTGATAAAAGCTTTTAAAGAAAATTTTAAAGATTTTACCTACCATTTTATAAAATTGAATTTTATTAAAAATACAAAAAAATATACAAATTAAAAAAAAAAACATTAATCATCATTAATTTTATATAATAAAATGACAGTTTTGTCTTTATTTCATTAAATGCTTAGTTGGTTAAATAATAATGAAGGTATTTTGATAAAAATATTATTTATTTTTAGAGATAGACTGTTATTTTGAAACAAACCAAAAAAAAATATGAAGTATCATTTTGGAACGGAATGAATATATAGTTAGATTTTAGTAATTAATTAATTATAGAAATTCAAAATAGTTATGTTAGTCATTTTAATTATGAAATTTTGATTCATGTATCAAATTGATATATAAAATTGTGATTATTTTTAATAATATTATAAAATAATGTTTTATTAAAATCATAACTTTTGATGGGTTTTATTATGATTTGTATGTGAATAAACTAAATATGTTTTTTTTATTATATTTAGTTTTAATATTATAATTAATTAATTTAGAAATCATTTTTTTACTATTTTAGTGTCGATCATGTATTAACAATTGTTGTAAGGTAATACAATACAATTTATAATTTTATTTAACTTTTAACAATTATTATTGTTAATTAATTTAGAACCACTTGTTTAAAAAATCAGTTATTACAAACATTAATTTTTGAAATTTTTAGTTAATTTGATATATGACTGTTTAAGTATTATATTTAAACCAATAACCATTTTTTCTATTTAAAAAATGACTATTTTTTAAGTTTATTAGATATTTTTATTTAGCTTTTTATTTAGGGAAATCTATAGAAAAGTCCCAAATTTTTGAAAAAAGTTTCAATAAAATCCTAAAAGTTTTTATTTTTGAACATAAAAGTTCCGATTATTTAACATTTTGCTTAAATTAACGAAAAATTTTGTTTTTATATTTGACCGGCAAATGACATATTATATGATTTTCTCAAAATAATATAACTTTTCTTTTCAAAAAAAAAAATTATGACTTTATTAAAAATTTTCCCAAAAATTTACGACTTTTTTTTGTAGATTTCCCTTTTATTTAACATATTTAAATTGATAAAATAAATATATTATATTCATTATTTAAACAACTTAATAATAGTTATATAATTTTTTATATTTAATAATATATTTATGTTAATAAATTAAATATTATGTTATATGTTAAAAAGCATGAGGATTTATATCACCATGATGATAAAAGAAAAGAAAAAAAATGATTTTAATAATATATACTATGCGAATGGTGTGTTTGCAGATTTGAAATTATCATCTCAAAATTTTGACAAATATACATCGTTGGAAATGATTATACACCATTGATATTAACTATAATAATAATTTTCAAAATTATAAAAATAGTTCTTTTTATTGTCAAAATTATTTGGTTTGGGTATAAAAAAATTTGATGATGCATGAGTAGTCCAATTTTAAATATCTTGTGTGGTTTTGATCCTTATTTTTGACAATTTTTTTTAGGTTTTGGTCCACGCTCAACCTAAATTTACTAATATGCCCCTTTAATAATTCATTTTTAATTTTTTTATTTCTTTTATTATTCTTTTAAGGCATCTTAACTTTCAAAAAAATCAAAAAGAAAATTTCACCCCTACCCTTCTCTATTTCCATATCTCTCCTAAAAAGAAAATCCAACCCATCGTTTGTGCATCCTGTCTCGCCACCACAGGAAACGCTCTCAGAGCCTTAGTCATCATTGTTACTTCATCTCATACTTAAGTTCGTCTACTCCATCTGGGCACAAGAAGATCCAGTCGCATTGGTCGTGGCTAGGGATTTTCTCCAAGAACACAAGGCACACACGATTTCAGATTCTATTTATGGGATGATTTTAGCTACGATTTGATTCAACGTCACTATCTATTTCGTTAATTCTGTTAATCCTAAACCCAAGGTGGTAGAACTTGTTAATCAGTACTTGTTCGGTTGACTACCGAGTAGCGAGTACTCAATAGTACTTGGGAGTACTCGAATTCGGTAATTCATATAGAAATATTTTTAGAGAACTTATATATGTTAAAATCATAAATTAAAATCTTAAGTTGATTGAAATATATAACAAAATTAGATACATGTGAATACACAAAAACTGAAAAATATATAATGGTCTCGCTTCATGAATAATTACTGAAATTTTAAGATATATATGTACTAATAATCACATGTGTGTGTTAAATAATAAACCGTTAAGTATATATATATATATATATATATATATATATATATATATATATATATATATATATATATATATATATATATTAATCACCGAGTTGATCGGGTTTTACAACACTGCTCAGTTCAGTAAGAGGCCGATCGGGGAGTTTTAGAACACTGCCTAAACCCATAAATGATATAAATACATTCATATGAAACCGATTTTTAGAATCAATTTTTCTTGAAGCCCCATAAGATTATTTCAAAGGGTTATCTCAATGGTGATGTTGTTTCGGGCTAAAACATGTGGTTTTGTCCTTTACCTATAGATGAAATCCCTTTCATTTTCTCTGGCTACAACAACTCTGTAAAACCCTAGTTCCAACGACGGATTAAAGATAGTAGTTCTCCATATCTACAAAAGAAGGATGGCGAGGGTAGGAGAAGTGGTGAGGTGTTCTCTCGTTAATGACAAGATAGAGGGGACGGGGAGGTACGTTTACATAGGTGGCCAACAACGGTGGGGAAGGTGGCGATGTCTTGTGATGTCAATGACTTTGTTCGATGATGGAGGCTGACAACGGGTTTCTTGAGAGAGAGTGTCTTTTTTTAATGTTAATTAGTAAAAACAATAACATAAATAAAAATAATAAAAATTAAATAAAAAGGATATAATCATCTTTTTAAGTCTATAGGGACCAAAATCACTAAAAGATCCGAAATCCCCATCACTGATGCATCACTAACCCTTTTAAACCAAAATCACATAATTTTAAAACCCACGTGGACCATTTTTGTAATTTGTCATAATAATTT
Organism: Lactuca serriola; assembly: GCF_051521515.1. NCBI lineage: Eukaryota > Viridiplantae > Streptophyta > Magnoliopsida > Asterales > Asteraceae > Lactuca > Lactuca serriola. The sequence goes on along the minus strand of NC_136412.1, from coordinate 175,292,652 downwards.
GACCAAACTGCAAGAATTGTCTATGTGGTTAGTTGAAAGTTGTCACTTTGGTCCAAAAAGGTTTGGACTACCACCGGAGGTCCAAACCTTTCATTTTGTTGTCAATTTGGTCCAACTTGTTTTGAACTTTTTATAAGGATGATTTTGCCTTTACTTTTATTCTTTCAGTATTTTTTTATTTAAATAATTTTCTGATTAAAATATTTAAAAAAATATCTTTTCTATTTTATTTTTATAATTTTTTATAACATAAATAAAAAACATATCTTTTCTCTCTCTCTCTCTCTCTCTCTCTATATATATATATATATATATATATATATATATATATATATCCAAAGTATCTCTAAACCTAAAGTAAAATCAATTTCACTAATGAAGAACGATTCCCCATGAATTTTCCTACAAAAACTCATCTGAAATGAATTATTTCCATCACTAATTTTTCATTCAGTTTGTTTTCCATTTGCTTCTTTCCTTCAACACTCATTGCTCAAACCTCGATGAAGCTAACCATACCTTCGCCAGATTCTACTCCTGCTAGTATTTATGTTTCTTCTCTTCAAATCAAAACCTGGTCATCGTCGTCACATGACGCCTTAACTCTTCTTCGTCGGTAACCCTCAACCCTGTCTCCGTCGCCACGCCAAAGGTTCAAAAATGTTTGATGTTTTACATCGTCGTGTTTCAGGATCTGATCATCGATGGGTTCCTTTCGAAAAAATCAAAATATGTCTGTATTGAAACACCCGTCCATGAAGACGTGTATGCTCTGAAAAAGATTGGTGTCGATGATTCCGTCAGAATCTATGAAAAAAGCATCGAGAATTTATTCACTCTTCATGTACATCACAAAAATAAAATATTATTAATAAAGGATTTTAAGAGTTATATTAATTTCAAATGAATATGGTACAAAGAAGTGACATTCTATGTGTGTGTGTGTGTGTGTGTGTGTATATATATATATATATTAGAGAAAAAGATAAATTAAACAAATATTTATAAATTTTGAAGATTTAATAAAAAATAGAAGGCTTGTAAAAATAGTCATCAATTCCGTAGATAACATCTTGCAAAAATATTGATGTCATTTAGAAAAATGATGTCATATATGAGGTTAATGTTCTGTTTAAAAAAATATATGACTATTTCACAGATGACATATGTAAAATGACACATGTTATCTACAAAAAAACTCTTATTGTTACAACTATGCAGATGACATCTATGAAATGAAAAAATATACTTTTCTTAGTATAATTATAATTAACAAGATAATATTTACTTTTCACCCGCCGTATTTTTTAGGCTTAATGGAGTGGGATGACATTATGCTCGATAAGCTCTTGGCAATCATGGAAAACATTTGTAATGCCCCGATCCTCAGGTATGGTTTAAATAAGATTTCTTGGATTAAGGCCTACTCGACGAGTTGGTTGCCCTACTCGTCGAGTAGCAACGAGGTGGGATCGCGTGATAAGTGACCTACTCGACGAGTCCATATTGGGACTCGGCGAGTAGGAGCTGGCAGATGAAACCCTAAATCTCGGGGTTTTACACCCTATTTAAAGGAACCTCAACCCCCTTTGTGCCTCTTTACAGTTCTAGAGAGCTCTGTAAGACCCTAATCCGTGTGTGTGTGCCCCTTTGTGTGTTGAAGCTAGAAAAGATGATCTTTGGAGGCAGAAGACTTGGAGGAGAAGGAGATTGGAGCAAGTAGAGTGTGGGAATCAACACTTATCTCAGCTATTATCTTCTAGAGGTACCCAAATCGCCATTTCCTTGTAGATCTCTTCTATTGGTTGAGTTCTAGGGTTTCTTTTATGGAATGTTAAGTTGATAAGATGAGTTATGGGCTAGATATGAAGTTGTAACTTTAGATCTGGACCCCCCTTGGATTCTAGAAGCATAAAGTTGCAGTCTTAGTCATGATTGAGGTCCCTCTTGAGCATGAAGCTCCATGAAGAACTTAAATTAGGCATTTAGAGCCTTTATAGCCATGCATGCACGTAAAGTTTGCAACTTTACGTGAAAAGCATGCCCTAGAAGCTTGGATCTATGATTTGGAGCCGCTGCATGGCTCAAAACAAGTCTGTATGGAAAAGGGGACTGAATGGACTCAGCGAGTCGCAAGGTTGACTCGACGAGTCATATGAAGATAGTCGTGGACTTGACGAGTTGGATGAGCAACTCGGCGGCTCCGATGAAGATTGCCATAGACTCGACGAGTTGTATGAACAACTCGGCGAGTCAGATGAGTTTTCCCCAAGTTAGGAATACGTGTGTATCCGTCGTGTTGTTAGAAGGAAACCCGACGAGTGGCCTTAAGGTTTCGATCGAAAGTCGTAAGAACTCGGCGAGTCACCCCGGTGACTCGGCGAGTGGGAGGGAGTTTCAAGGAACTCGACGAGTAGCCTCGGGTACTCAGTGAGTTAAGGTCAACATGGACTGTTGACCTTGGCTAAGGACTTTAACTTTGATCAGGGGTAAAATGGTCATTATACCCTCAGTTCAGTTATCGGTATCTGATTTAGTGTTTATGGGGTTTGTAGCCGGGGAGTTCCGGAGCAGCAGTCAGGCAGTTTCAGATTTAGCATCTCGGAAGCCAGCGTTATGAGGTGAGTTTCCTTCCATTAAGAACGGATCTACGGCCACAATGCCGACCCGTCTAGTTAGCAGTAGATCCGGACTTTGGTCTGATGCAGTAGTTCAGTGTGCTTGATGTCTTTATGATTCAAGCATGTCTTTGTGCTATGTGTTCCGGACTTCGGTCCGATGCAGTATGCAGTATATGTGCCTATGCTAGTTGATATGTTTATTCTATGTCATGCTCAGTCAGTTTCCGGACTTCGGTCCGATGCAGGGGACACGGTCCCAGTCAGTTCCGGATTTCGGTCCGATGCAGTTAATTCCGGACTTCGGTCCGATGCATGGGACCCGGTCCCAGTTAGTTCCGGACTTCGGTCCGATGCAGAGGGCAAGGCCCTGGGTAGTTCAGGACTTCGGTCTGATGCAGTTTCTGGACTTCGGTCCGATACAGTTTCTGGACTTTGGTTCGATGCAGTGGGCAAGGCCCAATAGTTGTTTATGTGATACTGTATGGTATGTGTGTTGGGTTTTGAGCATTCTAACACTCCTTAGTGTACATGAAACCCTAAATACCTTGGATCTATGTTTTCTCTATTATACATGTAAATATGAACTTTCCAAGGTATTCATCCTAACTAGCATAATAACATTGATTCATATGAATATAACAAGTAAGAATTACATACCTCTTTGATGTAGAATGTCTTCATGAAGCTTGAGTGCCTAGTGCCCCAAGTGTGACGCCTCAAATTGATCACACTGAATAGGTTTTGAGCATTCTAACACTTCCTAAGTGTACATGCAACTCTAATAAACCTTGGATCTATGTTTGACTAAGATAGATGCAAATAATTATTTTCCAAGGTTCTTATCCTATCTAGCATGGCATGGGGAACTTGAATCAACTAAAGCTAGTAAAATTACTTACCTTGTAGTTGTAGTTGATTGCTTGGGGTTCTAGAGCCTAGCACTAATAGTGTGGATGCCTCAAATGGAAATCACAAATCACCACAAAACTTTGGAACCTTGAGACAATAGTCACAACTATCTTGAAATCGGCCCTTTACTTTACTCACCACAGCTAGTGTGATTTCAAGAACCAAAACCTCCTTTATATAGTGTGGTGGATTAGGGTTACATCCATGTAAACCCTAATACCCATGTATCTTCATTTCCATGAGATCCATGGGTTAAAGCTCCATAGAGTATCCATGGACTTTCCAAGCAAGCCTAGCCCATTCCAAATAAGCATTAGTCCACACTATATAAATATAGGAGCCCGTATTTAATTAGTAATACTTTTGATCTCTAAATTAATCCTAGATTAATTATAGATCAATACTAATTAAATAATATGATCTTATATTAATATATTAGAACTTATAATATATTAATAAATCATAGCTTATACTATTCTCAAAAGATTATCCATAAATTGTTCGGGTGAAGTGCAACCCAAATGGACCATGCCGGGTCGGGTCAAGTACATACCAAATATAGTTATGGACTTAGACACTATATCTAACAGTCTCCCACTTGGATAAGTCTAATATTATAGTTGCAAGTATGACTTCAGGAACCGATCAACAATCGTAGCTCTTTAAACTCTGTTGAACTAGAACACGCCATTTTAGATAAGTGATCATATAATCCTCTGTTCTAGATATCAGCCGGACAAATATATGGAACATGGTCTTGCTTATTGTCCAACATTTGTTTCCCGATTTTTGATTTGTTTGACATAGAACTTAACTGAACACATCAATTTAGTTCTGACCGGGCCCGGTACATAGGTCAAAACAAAATCATCGAGGGGCCCAGATATCGCTTCTAATCCTAGAAGGAACAGATAAACTTCGAATCATATGTTTGCTCTACTACTTGTTGAATTACACACAAAGGTACGTTTTATAACATCGAGTTACCAATGCGTTTTCGTACAATCAATACATAACCAACTCATAGGTAACAAATCATATCTCTAGGTTTGATGACTTATATGATATTACCGTCTCACGATCACTCGAGATAAATTCCATGAAGTGATTCTAGTGAGCGTGGGTTGAGTCCAATGCTCAGAACTTATGAGCACTCATGATTGTTGTAGCCATGTCCAACATCTTAGACCTCTGCAACCAATCATGACAGTCTTGATTCATACCTACTTCCGACATATGAACGACTGTGGAGGTTCGAATAATATGATATATCAAACATAATTATTCTGGAAGTCAAAACATGCAAAAGAAATATAGTAAACGATTGACAAGTGATAGCAACACTTTACTCATAAATAACAGCTTTTATTTATCATCAAATGTGAATTAAATTTTACAAATTTCAAGATTATCTAACTACTAAAACTAATATCATCCTTCAGCCCTATGCTCCAAGCATGCTGGAGATGCTTAGCCCGAGTCAGTCCCTTCGTGAGGGGATCTGTTGGGTTCTCATCCGATGATACCCTCTTTGCCACAAGGATTCCTTTTTCTATTCGATGTCTGATGAAGTGATATTTTCTGTCAATGTGTCTGGATCTTCCATGATCTCTTGGTTCCTTGGCTAAGGCAACCGCACTATTGTTGTCACATAAAATCTCCATTGGCTCCTTTATAGTTGGTACAACTCCAAGGTCTCCGATGAAGTTCTTTAGCCATATAGCCTCCTTTGCTGCCTCGTTTGCTGCTATATACTCTGATTCACAAGTGGAATCAACCACTGTCTCTTGCTTGGAACTTTTCCAAGTAATTGCCCCTCCATTTAGGGTAAAGACCCAGCCCGACTGAGAGCGGAAATTATCCATGTCAGTCTGAAAGCTAGCATCACTATAGCCTACAACTCTCAAGTCATCACTCCCACCAAGGGTAAGGACCCAGTCCTTAGTCCTTCGTAGGTACTTGAGGATATTCTTTACCGCAGTCCAGTGTGCCTGACCAGGGTTCCCATAATACCTGCTAACCATGCTCAAAGCAAAGGCTACATCAGGTCGAGTACACGTCATAACATACATGATCGATCCTACAGATGAAGCATAAGGTATTCGACTCATTTATGCTATCTCAGCCTCAGTACTAGGGCTTTGTGTCTTACTCAATATGGTGTTACTCTGGATGGGCAACTCACCCTTCTTGGAGTTATGCATGTTGAATCTTTTCAACACTTTGTCCACATAGGTGCTTTGACTAAGTCCAATTAGTCTTTTACTCTTGTTTCTCAAAATCCTTATCCCTAGAATATAGGCAGCTTCACCAAGGTCCTTCATAGCGAAACACTTCCCAAGCCAGGACTTTACTTCCTGCAGGGTTGGGATGTCATTTCTTATGAGTAGTATGTCATCCACATACCGTACCAAAAAGCTGACTATGCTCCCACTAGCCTTGATATAGACACAAGATTCATCTTTACTCCTTGAAAAGCAAAATTCTTTGTCTTTCTCATCAAAGCAAAGATTCCATCTGCGAGGTGCCTGTTTCAATCCATAAATGGATTTCTCGAGTTTACACACTCTATTGGGGTACTCTGTACTGACAAAACCCTCTGGTTGAACCATGTAAACATCTTCAACCAACTTTCCATTAAGGAAAGCGGTTTTGACATCCATTTTCCATATTTCATATTCATGAAATGCAGCAATGGCTAACAGAACCCTAATAGATTTAATCTTGGCCACTGGTGAAAAGGTCTCATCATAATCAACTCCCGGAGTTTGAGAATAACCCTTTGCAACCAGTCGTGCCTTATAAGTGTGTACATTACCATCCATATCGGTCTTCTTCTTGAAGATCCATTTGCACCCAACTATCTTACGATCAGGTACATTGTCAACCAAGTTCCAAACTTGATTGTCATACATGGACTGTATCTCGCTATCCATAGCCTCTTTCCATTTAGCAGCCTCAGGGCCTGCCATGGCTTCCGTGTAGCTGTTAGGCTCATCTAGATTTACCAGTGTGTTATCACTAATAAGTGTCTCACCTTCTGCAGTAATATGGAAACCATAATAATGCTCAGGTGCATTCCTAGCTCTGGTGGAACGCCTGAGAGGTACAGATTCTTCAGTTGGCTCAACAGGAGTTTCCTCCTCAGGTTGAGGGCTATGGTTTGAGGTTCCTTCATCACTTGAATCTTGAAGTTCCTCAAGGTCAATTTGCCTCCCACTGTCTCCTTGACTCATGAATTCTCTCTCGAAAGAATCCTCTTCTTGCTACAAAGACCACATTATTACTGGGTCTGTAGAAGATGTAGCCAAAGGATTTCTGTGGATAGCCGATGAAAATACACCTTTCGCTTCGAGGTTCAAGCTTATCGTGAGTCTCGTGTCTCACGAAATCCTCGCAACCCCAAATCTTGATGTGGCCTAGATTGGGAACTTTTCCAGTCCACATCTCGTGAGGTGTTTTGGCAACCTTCTTTGTAGGGACTAGATTAAGGATATGGGCGATAGTCTCTAAGTCATACCCCCAAAATGAGATTGGTAGTGAAGCTTGACTCATCATTGAACAAACCATGTCCAACAAGGTCCGATTGCGCCTCTCAGCTACACCATTCAACTGTGGTGTCCTAGGAGGTGTCAATTGTGAGATAATCCCACATTCCTTAAGATAGTCAAGGAACTCAGTACTAAGATACTCACCACCACGATCGGATCGAAGCATCTTAATGTTCCTGCCCATCTGATTCTCCACTTCTTGCTTAAACTCTTTGAATTTCTCAAAGGTTTTTGACTTATGCTTGATTAGGTAGACATATCCATATCTACTAAAATCATCAGTAAAAGTCACATAGAACCGATTAGCATCTCTTGTGGCGGTTCTGAAGGGTCCACACACATCCATGTGTATGAGGTCCAACAAACCTTCACCCCTAGCACAAGTGCCAGTAAAAGGTGACTTTGTCATTTTACCAAGCAAACAAGATTCACAACTATCATCTAACTTTAGGTCAAATGACTCTAAGACTCCATCCTTTTGGAGTTGGCCTATGCGTTTCTTGCTTACATGTCTAAGACGACAATGCCATAAAGATGCTTTATCTAAGCTAGTGGAAGAGTCAATACACAATACATTATTTCCTAGATTATCTACAACAGATACAGTTTCATACACGCCATCACAAGGTAATGCTTTAAAATAATGAACATTATTAAAGAAAGCATCAATACTACCATTATTCTTATCAAAATAAAAGGTAAAACCTTGTTTATACAATGCATGAAAGGAAATAACATTTCTTGCCATTTCTGGCGAATAATAACACCTATTCAAATCTAATGTAAACCCACTATTTAGCACTAAGGAAAAAACTCCTATCTTGGTGACAGGTGAAGCTTTCCTGTTTCCCATGATCAATTTTATCTTTCCCTGCTCCACATTCTCACTTCTTCTTAGTCCTTGCAAATCACAACATATGTGAATACCACAACCTGTGTCAAGGACCCAAGACTTAGAATGAGGTGAGTTATTTGACAATGTAGTGTATATACCTGCATGGTTGGGTTTTGCTTTCCCATCCTTTACATCTTGCTGGTACTTTGGGCAGTTTCGCTTCCAGTGCGAGTTTTCATGGCAATAGAAGCATTCAGCCTCATTAGGGTTAGCAGAAGAAGTGACAAAACCTTTCTTGGTTTTGCTTGAAGATGAGCCTTCAAGGGTCTTACCCTTGGTACCCTTAGAAGGGTTCTTTCCCTTCTTCCCTTTGCCATGCCCGATTGCCAAGACATTGGCCACAGTTGGAGTAAGAGTAGGAGTAGTAACAACCGACTTACCCTTTAGACCACTTTCCGCGGTCTTCAAGAGTCCCTGAAGTTTGCTGAGGGTGACTTCTTCCTTGTTCATGTGATATGTCATGTGGAATTGATCATAACACGATGGTTAGGAGTGCAAAATGATGTCTATTGCTAACTCCTTGGGGAAGTTCACATTTAGCTTCAGTAAACGGTCCACATACCTTTGCATTTTCTGCATGTGGCCTGTGATGGGTTCACCATCCTTCATTCGTGTTGTTATCATGGAGGAGATTATTTCATATCGCTCTTGACGAGCACTTTGATGGTAGCGGTCCATCAAGTCCTAGTGCATCTCAAAAGGATAATAGTCCTCATAGAACTTTTGGAGCTCGGCTGTCATGGTGGCCATCATGATGCATGCTACTTTTGTAGCATCTCTTTCATGGACCTCATATTCAGCAAGCTCTTCAGGAGTAGCAGTTGGCTCGGGTACCTTTAGCTCCTTGTCGAGAACATATTCTTTGTTCTCATACCGAGTGACCATCCTGATGTTTCTGATCCAATCAGTAAAGTTGGATCCATCAAAGATGACTCTCCCACAAAGATTCATGAGAGAGAAGGAGCTAGTAGGGTTAGAGCCAGAAGCATTGTTATCAAAAGACATTTGAAAAGAAGAGGGAATAGATTAGATTAGATTTAGGGATAGTCCTTAATAAAACAACCAAATGTAGTATTAAGGCTAGGATCCAACACAATATTTTATAACTTAGAAGAGGGATGTCGTAATCTAAGCTATAAGATATTTGAAGGTAGGTGAATGACGATTCACCAATTTCCACCATGAAAAAAGAAATTTTTAATTAGGTTTTAATTGGTTTAGAAACTCCTAGATTCTTTGAGATTCATTGAACTTTCTTCAATGGCATGTTTCAATCTCGAGTGTGCCCTTCAAGTTTTGTCACTGGGATGTCGAGGATCACAAAACAAGGTGTGAAGTAACCATGCAAATTACTTGGTACCCTTAATGTATTACCCCTCAATCGATGTGTCGATTAACCACACACGCTCCATCGATACTATGATAAACATTAAGTCACCCTTTACCTACCTTGTTAAGTTCAAGTTAGTGTGTCGGTTAACCACACACGCTCCACTAACGACTTAAACAAAGTGTAAAGTGTAATTTCATGGATTAGCACCTTATTCACATTTTCCTAAAATAACTAAGATTGAGAATTCAATAAAGTTTAGTTACTTTAGTATTATCATTATACTTTTAATGAGAATTTATAAGTCCTTGTCCTACCTGTTCGGCTAACGACCCTCCACCGATCAAGGAAGTGGTGGGTGAGAGTGGACACCCATTAAGTTGCCATTTTATAGGCAACAACCTTATACCCCCCTTATAGACCGGCTTCGTGAATGAGACGTACTAGTGGTAAGACGACTTGATCTTATATATATATATATATATATATATATATATATATATATATATATATATATATATATATATATTATTAACTTATAATATTATAAAGTATAAGGGTTGAATTTTAACTTTTAAAATTCTAAGGGTTGGAACTAAAGTTTTAATCATGACTTTACTTGTTCCAAAACTTGAGGGCAAGTTTTGTAAAATTTCAAAACATTTCATTTCTTATAACTTATGAAGTTAATTGAGTATTAAAATGAAGACTCTTCATTTTTCTAACTCTTGTGTTCTTTTAATGATTTTAATTCAAGTGTGACTCTTGGTTTTCCATAACTTGAGGACAAGTTATGGACTCCACTAAAACACATTATGATCAAGAATTAAACTACCAAGTAGGTTACAAACAATTCCTATGATCATCTAATCTTTGTAAGTTCAAGAACATGAATATGAACATTTCAAGAATCATAAATTACTCATAAATCTTGTAAATTTTTTTTATTATAGCCATTGTAAATGGATTAACATAAACATTACACCATCTAAATCAAGTTTTATAACACCAAAACTGTTTATGGTAATGTTTCTAGTCCATTTCCAGCAGCAAAAGTCGAAAATCTGCATTCTGAGGCTCCAACTCATCGAGTGCACGAACCTACTCGGCGAGTAGGATGAAGATACACATGAACTCGGCGAGTCCCCCCATGGACTCGGTGAGTTCAGCAGACAGACAGCAAGATTTCGACTTTTTCCAATATTCTGCATCAAGTATCAAACAAACAAGCCTAGGCTCTGATACCACTGATGGGTTTTGAGCATTCTAACACTTCCTAAGTGTACATGCAACCCTAATAAACCTTGGATCTATGTTTGACTAAGATACATGCAAATAATTATTTTCCAAGGTTCTTATCCTATCTAGCATGGCATGGGGAACTTGAATCAAATAAAGCTAGTAGAATTACTTACCTTGTAGTTGTAGTTGATTGCTTGGAGTTCTAGAGCCTAGCACCAATAGTGTGGATGCCTCAAATGGAAATCACAAATCACCACAAACTTTGGAACCTTGAGAGAATAGTCAAAACTATCTTGAAATCGGCCCTCTACTTTACTCACCACAACTAGTGTGATTTCAAGAACCAACGCCTCCTTTATATACTGTGGTGGATTAGGGTTACATCCATGTAAACCCTAATACCCATGTCTCTTCATTCCATGAGATCCATGGGTTAAAGCTCCATGGAGTATCCATGGACTTTCCAAGCAAGCCTAGCCCATTCCAAATAAGCATTAGCCCACACTATATAAATATAGAAGCCCATATTTAATTAGTAATACTTTTTGATCTCTAAGTTAATCCTAAATTAATTATAGATCAATACTAATTAAATAATATGATCTTATATTACTATATTAGAACTTATAATATATTAATAAAACATAACTTATACTATTCTTAAAAGATTATCCATAAATTGTTCGGGTGAAGTGCAACCTAAATGGACCATGCCGGGTCGGGTCAAGTAGATACCAAATATAGTTATGGACTTAGACACTATATCCAACACACACAACACCAAATACACTTGGAATAGATTAGAGAGAAATCCACACTTCATGAAAATCGGCTAGCCCTTTCACATATTCTCTAGTGCCAATTTTGTCAACAATAAGATGCTTATATAGTTAGTGACAATTAGGGTGAACCCTAATTGTCATGGCTTTCCATTTCCTTGGATCCATGGGTTCAAATACACCATGGAGCATTCATGGAGCATCCTATGGGTTTTAGCCCAACTTCATAATCCATGGAGCATTAGCCCACTATACAAGTATGGATGATTTACACAATCAACCCATATATTTAATTAGTCTTCTTTTGATCACTTAATTAATCCTAGATTAATTCTTGATCAATACTAATTAAATAATCTGATTAATATATTAGAACTTATAATATATTAACAAACCTTAAGTGTTATTTCTCTCATTATAGTCTATCCAAATGAATGATGCCATGTAACCCAAATGGACCATGTCGGGTCGGGTCAAGTCTTACCAATTATAGTTATGGACTTACACATTAATCCAACAGTCTCTTACTTGGATAAGTCTAAAACTATTATTGCAAGTATGACTTCAAGAACCGACTGGCAATCGCAGCTCTCAAAAGCTTCTGTCGAACTTTGACCTTGCCGATGATCTCTGACCTTTGTCAATGACTTGTCCATTAGAGAAGGGATCATATATTCCTCCATTCTAGATATCATATGGTCTGAGACATGGATTATAATCATTCTCTCTGTCCATTTGTTGTTTCCCGATTTCCGATTTATGACGACTGTAACGCCCGCAGATCCGGGCTAGTCAATTTAGAGGCAATAGGGGTCGAAAACGACTTTTCGACAAAAAGATTATTTATAATAAATAATCTTAACCAAGTTTTAGAATATGTCACAAGGTTTCCATACATATAAAGAACGCCAAAATCCGAGTTATAACGAAGAAGTTATGACCCGTCGAAGTTTCGCGTCGGAACCGGCACGGCGCCGGGAAACGTAAATAGTAAATTTATGATAGAGCGAGATTTAGCCTTAGCGCTCTAAACGAAAGTCGTAGAATATGTTAAACTAAGAACATCGATAAAAAGAACGCCCAAATCTGACTTCGTATGAAGAAGTTATAATTTTTCGAAGTTTCGGATTAGCGGTGTACAGCCCGAAATTCGAATTTTAGATCGATTGATTTTTAGCCGACACAACCTACACGAGAATCGAAGATCTCGTTATTAGTAGCGTAACGATAAAAAGACAGACGAAAATGGACATCGGATAAAGAAGTTATGAGATTTTAACGGACCAATCCTGTCCCGGTCTGTTAAAAATATAACTTTAAAAATAAAGTCAAAATTAGCCGACGGAGTCTAAACGAAAGTTGTAGAGTACGTCTCCACCTATGCGTGGATATAAAGAACGTCAAAAATGGAGTTCGTATGAACGAGTTACAAATTATAATAGCATATTTACGTATTAAAATAAAGTATAAATCATGTATACGTATACATATATACATATGTATATATCATTAGAAAGGTATCGACGATGCGGTCATTATAAGACTAATGTTGAGTTCTTTCGACATTAGTTTAGTACAAATATCATTAAATCCATTTAAAATAGTATTATAGAGGGGTGTTTAGTTGTTTATATAACTAAAAAGTCATTAAGTAATTATGGAGGGTAGTTTTTGAAAATTCAATTAGTATAAATAAGAGCCTTGGGCTCTCATATTTCTGACACCATTCTCTTGATTCAAGATTCTTTCTCTCCTTATCCCCCGAGCATTTCAGTCCCTCGTGATTCGACTTCTCTTTCTGTAGTTTTAGTATAGTAAGGTGAGCGCTGAAGCGCTGCACGAATCTTTCTTAGAAAGATTCAGCGACGAAGTTTTGCCCCTGCAGAGCCCGACTCCTAGCTAAAATCCCCTTGTAAGTAAGTTATGCTTACCCTATTTTAAAATATATTTTATATTTAAAATTAGTATTGTTATTATAAATTTATAATAAATATTTGAGCTATTATTATGACTTATATAAGTGTCGTTATAATATCTTTTTAACTACTCGCGGTACGGAGAATCTGGTTTAAAGGGCCGCATAGTGTTGTTGGATTTCAGAAGTGCTATACGCCAGAATGGTCCTGCCCTCCAGTGTTTTATGTCTGCCCCTGTCTGTACATAGTGGTTGGAAAGTATTGTTTAAACGCTTATATAATAATAATAATAATAATAATAATAATAATAATAATAAGACTAATAATTAGTCACAGTAATATTAGACTAAAATATAGTGGTGATAATACTAGATTTCGTCGAAGGAAATTATTTTAAAGTAAACGAAGCGCTGTCCAAGTACCGAGTCACCACCTTCTCAAGTGAGTGCATGGTCTCTTTCATCTTACACATAGATATGAAGTATTCTATATAAATTATGTGTTATGTGTGCGTATTATCTGAGTACTTGCTGTCTATGCTAGTTGAACGATTTTATACACGTTTTAAAGGATTTAAACTGTATATGTATTTTATATCTACAAAAATGTTGGGGTAAAACATGGGTAGATGTAATAGATGGAATATAAGTTGGATGATGAGTTGAGAGGTGTTATAGACCACGAGGTGAGGGTGAGAGGTGAACGATGTGAGAAGCCTTTTCCCAAACGATGGCCCCGTCATTCAGCAGAGTATGGATGACAGCCACGGACTATTCTAGACAGTCTAGTGGAACACTAGCAGGCTCGCAACCTGTAAGTGTTGTGAACAATGTGTTCACTCGGTGTAGGCTAAACCCTGGCGATCATGCAGACTTGATGCCTAAACTTTGGTGATCATGCAGACTTGGTGCCAAAACCCTGGCGACTATGCAGACTTAGTGTCTGTTGTATAAATTCTGGCGACTATGAAGACTTAGTGCCTAAACCCCGACGACGATGGACTTCATGCCGATTCCTTAGGATGATCCTTAGGAATGTATGAAAGAGGAATGGTTGATACTTAGGGTAAATCCTTAAGAGTAAAGAAGATAATGGGGATGGGTAATTGGGTTGATTGTTTGATTGTTTGAACATAATAAATATATTATTGTGGGTTGAAAACCCTATGTGCTCACCAGGTTTCCCAACCTGACCCACTCAGTTTATCTGTATCACAGGTGTCGATATGAAGTCACATTACACTGAGAGATTTAAAAGAGATGTAGATCACTAGTGTAAATAAATGTAAGTTCTGTTTATGCTTATGTTTCTGTATTGACGACGACATCCCAAATGTTTTTAAAAGTGAATAAAAATATATTTCTTTAGAAATGCTTTGATAACGCGATTATCATGTTTTTCTGGGAACAAATTCCGCAACATTTTTTAAAAGAAGTTACTCTGATTTTTATAAAGCATAAACAAACCGGTCTTTTCTGGCCGTGATTTTGGGGATGTCACAGTTGGTATCAGAGCATTAGTTTAAGCGAACTAGGAATATGGATTTATTTCTAGACTTAAACTTAGAATGCTAAGCGATGATTGTGAGGTGTGAGCACTAGATTATTTTAGGAATTGTGCCTAAAATGCTTTTATGTGCTAAATGCTTGTGCCTGATATGCTGTTATTTGTTCGGATCTATGGTCTGTTGCCGACCGAATCTGGAAACCTTATGTGTTTAGGATTCTAAGCGTTTAACTACGATATTAGAACTAGCATATAAATGTTTCAAAGTGATAAGAATGATTTAAACGTCAATCCTAAGTAAAGGTCTAGATTCACCTTATTCGGTGTATAGATCAAGATGGCAAGAACCCGTAGCGGAAATGAGAATGCAAATGGGAACCGAGATCAGCCCCCAACGATTGAGCAAATACCGGTGATGGAAGCCACTGCTGAGCCAGTCACGATGGCCGAAGTGCAAGCGATGATCCAAGCGATGTTGGATCGTCAAATGGAGGAAACCAGACGTTTGCTCCAGCAAAATCGAGAGGAAGCGACTATTCAGATCAAACAGACCGAGTTGAACGAAGGGCAGACTGAGGAAGGAAACTACAGTGGGACTGTTGGTCAAGTCAACCCACCAATAGTTCGACAAAACAACCTAGTTATTCTGGAAGTTAAAACATGCAAAGTGAAACACAATAATAATCGAATCCAATATGGTCTCAGAACTTATGAATATAAATAAAACACCTTTTATTTATCACCATATGATTACACATTATTCATTGTATACTGTTTCAGCTATCAACTTTATTCTTGAATTAAAACAATAGTTGTCCCATGCTCCAAGCATGTACACT
This sequence comes from Lactuca serriola, assembly GCF_051521515.1. Taxonomy (NCBI): domain Eukaryota; kingdom Viridiplantae; phylum Streptophyta; class Magnoliopsida; order Asterales; family Asteraceae; genus Lactuca; species Lactuca serriola. Next base: position 175,277,064 of record NC_136412.1, on the reverse strand, counting down.
ATGTTTTCTAAACACTAGTCATGCCATACACCAAGTGTGCATACTATGTTTGTCTATGATCTTTACTTTGTGAAAGAGATCGATTGAACATAATTCTAATGATTCTCATTTCACAGTCCCAAATCCTTACTGCAAATGCAAGAATTCCAAATTCCTGCCATTTACCGAAATTTGTTAGATTCTAAACTTATATGCATTGATCCTCTTGTAATGATTATGCATAAAGTCACAAAGACTTGACAACAAACATTACAGAGCAATCCAAAGGATATCAAATCCATGGAGACATCCTTCTTGCATTAAGTTTTTCTAATCTTACACAGATTGAAAAATTTCTAACTTTGAAACATTTCCATATTCCATTTTGACTATCACTTCTGAACAAGTGTTGTCTCCTTATAGATTATGTTAATATGGTTCTTCCAGAATTAACACTATACGACCAACTGTCATTGAGCAACCAATCTCTGGTAAACCTTAGATTGTCCTCGACAATTGCTTAATCATTTTAGTCATATCCAATTCTAGACTTTTCCCTCTTAATGCTCTGAGCATTTTGAAAAATTTAGAAAGGATGAATGTTATAGCACATGATTTGCCAGGTTCTCATAATTCAGATTATGAAAAGGGATGTTGTAATCATAATCGAATTTTAGAATGCAAATAATGGACCCATATATAAAATTTACTTATGTTGAACCATTCCAACATAACATTCATATATATACTTGACTAAATACGATTAAAACCTCAATCTAAGCTTTTAGATTTGAGATGAAGTATAATATCCTCTCCCTTAATTATAGCAAAACAACTTTTTCCTAATTGAAATCTTTTGTTTTCTATAATTAACATTGCTAACTTGCAACCTTTATCATAATTATCATGCTCCCACTAACATGATGATTATTAGCATAACACTTATGCTCCCACTGGCTTTGACATGTACTTAGAAATCAGCTGAACTTCTAGAAAAACAATACTTTATTGACTTTCTTACCAAAGTTCAGATTTTTTATACTAGATTGCTTTGATAAAATTTATCAATATCATACACCTTATCTTAGATAGCTCATAAGTGTGTCTAAACAATTTAAGAACTATGAAAAGGGATGTCGTAATCATAGTCTCAATTGTTTAGACCTTTGCCACTTCTCACAAGTCCATGTTAGTGTGCTGGTTAACCACACACGCTCCACTAACGACTTTGAGAATGCAAATATCACAATTTCTATCTAGTTAAAATCTACTTAGTGAAAGTGTTTCCTCACCATCATTTTCATGAATCAGAGAGAAACCTTATGACACTTAGATTTAATGGTTTATGTGTTCTTATCCATGTGAATTGTCAAAACCATAGTCACAAGACAAGGATAATGACAAATTCAAACTCATATGGACTGAACTCAATCTTGATTTCTTGCCATCTGGCAGCTCAAGGGCCTGCCATTGCTTCGAAGTTGTTGCGCAACCAATTGAGAACTATAAGAACTCATATGCAAAGCCAACTTTAATTGGAATGGACACAGAATATGTCAACACGATAGGTTATAAACCTCAAGTCGTGTGCTAGTGAAGAACTTCAGGTTTTATTCTTGATTAGTTCTTAAGACTTTCAAGACCTTTAAGACTCCCACTGTCCCCTTGACATATAAGACTTTCTTGTCAGATATTCAAGAGATAGTGTGGATTCTAATCAAGACAAACACTTCATACAATTGGCCTTAGTTGGTCTTTGTTTTTATCCAAAACATCACAACTTAGCAATTTCAAATATACAAGAGTAGAAAAATTTTACTCTTACATTTGACAAGTGTTTTAAACCTTCTTTAAGACATGTCACTCAAGTTACAATCTTAGAGTATAACTCTAAGAATTGTTTTTGGAACAAAGTATGAATCATCTTCTTGATTTAACCACTTCAACAATTCATAACTCTTCTTCTTAACTATCAGAATGCACTTAGAGGATGAATTGTGATAAGGTCTCAAAATCATTAAGATGGTCTTAAAACATGATACTAAAGTACTCTCCCATATTTTGAGATTTGAGAAACTTGTATCTTTCTGCCTAAGTTGATTCTTCTTATTCGCTCTGCCATACATTGGAACCTTTTCCAATGTCTCAGAATTACACTTAAGCTTGTAAGTATAACCATATTTACTGAGCTATAGTAAATTATGACGAATAGTCTTATCGATCTTTTGTGGTGGACTTAACCAGTGCACAAGGATGTGTACTCGATCCCTTAGTCTTTTACTTGACTCACACATCCATGTGAACAAGTAGTTAGTCTTAATTTTTTTCCGATGCTTGAAAGTTCTCATTCATCATGCTATACAACTTGCATGATTCCAAGTCTCTATCCAACTGAAACTTGGGTGATGAGATTCTTTCCTTATTTGGTAAATTTAGACACTACCACAAATGAACGAATCAAATTCATATTTCCACTCTTTCTCTTAATGGAATCTTATAAGCAACAAAAAATTTCCACAAATGCCATTGTAAGGATATTTTTAAAATAAATGAAATCAAAATTTTTCCTTTTATTTTAAAAGCTTTGCGGAAAAACTATCCTTACAGTGCTAAAGCACATGAAAACTTTGTTGTTATCTATTCCTAAGCAATATATCATAACTCCTAAGAAGTAGCTCAAGAACCCAATCTTCAAACTATGCGATAGAAATCCATCTACGCGATCAGATTCAACATATTCTTTCTTTAAGTTTCTTCACTTTTCTTTGATTCTTAAAACATCAACATGTGACCCAGTCACATCATTTATCAAGAATCTCAAAATAGAAACTTAGCAGAGTTAGATAGTGGACTTTACCTGAAGTAGAGTCAAACTTATTGACTTTAACATCCTTAGGTAAAATTGGAAGCTTCGCAACTAATGCCCCTTCCTTTGGCAATATAAACATATGGACCCTTTAGTAATGGTATGCAGGACTATCACAGACTTAGCTTTTCTCTTTACCATTTGGTCAACCAAGTTGACTATGGCCGATCCATTTCCATTGGGAAGAGAATGTTTTTTCTGGATTTCCAGTGTCTTCATTGTCAATGTCCATAAAGTTTTAGGAAGTTTATCTTAGCAAATAGATAAGATCATTAAGGGTCATGTCAAAGGAACTCACTATGTGACTTAGAAAGTAGTTGAGCCACCAACATTCTCAAGACTTTGACACCCAACTCTCCCGACTTGTCAATATGTGACTACATCTCCAAGATGTGATCACACCTAGACCTTGCCTTGCCAATGGGGCTTGAGTGACCTTAAACTTGTGGGTTAGGGAGAATAATTGGAGGAGGTGAATGAAGTATGATTTCCATGGGACATCATCTTCATTTAGGAAAGCTTGTTTCAAGAGATTTGGGAAGATCATAAATGTCTAAACCATACATATTTTGGGAGATATTCAAGGTAGTTGATTTAAAGTCCCTAATATAACACCCAATATGAAATATTAAGGCTAGGACCCAACAAACTATTTTATAACTTGGAAGAGGGATGTCGTAATCCAAGCTAAAAAATATTTGAAGGTAGGTGAATGACGATTCACCAATTTCCACCAAGACAAACGAAATGTAATATTAGGTTTTAATTGGTTTTTTTGAAACTCCTAGATTCTTTCGAGATTCATTGAACTTTTCAATGGCATGTTTCAATCTCGAGTGTGCCCTTCAGGTTTTGTGACTGGGATGCCGAGGATCACAAAACAAGGTGTGAATAACCATGCAAATATACTTGGTACCCTTAATATTTACCGCTCAATCGATGTGCCGGTTAACCACACGCGCTCCACCGATACTATGATAAACATTAAGTTACCCTTTGCCTACCTTGTTAAATACGAGTTAGTGTGTCGGTTACCACACATGCTCCACTAACCGACTTAAACAAAGTGCAAAGTGTAATTTCATGGATTAACACCTTATTCACATTTTCCTAAGTAACTAAGATTGGGTATTTATAAAAGGTTTAGTTACTTAGTATTTATCATTAATACTTTTAATGAAGGTAGAATTCTAGTCCTTGTCCTACCCGTTTGGCTAACGACCCTCCACCGGTCAAGTAAGCGGTGGGTGAGAGTGGACACCCATTAAACTGCCATTTTATAGGCAGTAACCTTATACCCCCCTTATAGACCGGATTCGTGAATGAGGCCTACTAACGGTAAGACTGACTTTACTCTAATACATACATACATACTTATATATATATATATATATATATATATATATATATATATATATTATTAACTTATAATATTATAAAGTATAAGGTTTGAATTTTAACTTTTAAAATTCGAAGGGCTAACTTGGAATTAAAGTATTCATAAGTGAAAAATTTTCAAATTCCAAAACTTGAGGAAAACTTTTGAAACTATTCAAAACTAATTAATTCCATAACTTATGTGTTTAAATTAGTTTTAATTAAAAGACTCTTCAAGTTCCATAACATGAGGACAAGTTATGGAAGACTTTAAACTAATAAAAGAATGTAACTTTTCTTTATTTTGTAACTTATGGAATTAATTAAGGTTACACATTTTATTACTTAATGAAGTGACTCTTGAACGTCCATAACTTGAGGACACGTTATGGTGTCATAAAACCATTTAATGAGAACAAGGCTCTTCATTTTGTAACCTTTGCCATCTTTTATGAGTTTTAAGAAACTTGAATGTGACCTTTCATGTAACTTGAGGAAAAGTTACACAAACACATTTTAGAATCAATTCTTAGATTAAAATGGATCAAATACACATAATAAATCAACCTTTTCTATTAATCTAAGCAACTCATATGAACAAGATAATTGGAATCAAACTTTTTCATGTAATTAGCGTAACACTTAAACTAATACAAAACATGAATCTATTGACAATTATCTTTGAAATTGGATTAGTATGAACATTACCACATCAAAAATAAGTTTATAAGTTCAAAAACAGCTTAGGGTAATGTTCCTAGTCCATTTCTAGCCAAAAAAAACTCAAAAATATGTTGTCTGGGGCTCCTACTCGTCGAGTGTATCAACCTACTCGATAAGTAGGATGATTTTCTTGATGGACTCGGCGAGTTCATCAGTGGACTCGGCGAGTCCAGTGCCCAGAAAGCCAGAAAATTGATTTTTTCAGCATTTTTCAGCAATTTGCATCAAGTATAATTGAAAACAAGAAAACAAGCCTAGGCTCTGATACCACTGTTGGGTGTTGAGCATTCTAACACTCCTAAGTGTACATGCAACCCTAAATACCTTGTATCTATGTTTTCTCTATTATACATTCAAATATGAACTTTCCAAGGTATTCATCCTAACTAGCATAATAACATTGATTCATATGAATATAACAAGTTAGAATTACATACCTCTTTGATGTAGAATGTCTTCATGAAACTTGAGTGCCTAGTGCCCCAAGTGTGACACCTCAAATGGTTCACACAACACCAAATACACTTGGAATATATTAGAGAGAAATCCACACTTCATGAAAATCGGCTAGCCCTTTCACATATTCTCTAGTGCCTATTTTGTCAACAATAAGATGCTTATATAGTTAGTGACAATTAGGGTGAACCCTAATTGTCATGGCTTTCCATTTCCTTGGATCCATGGGTTCAAATACACCATGGAGCATTCATGGAGCATCCTATGGGTTTTAGCCCAACTTGATAATCCATGGAGCATTAGCCCACTATACAAGTATGGATGATTTACACAATCAACCCATATATTTAATTAGTCTTCTTTTGATCACTTAATTAATCCTAGATTAATTCTTGATCAATACTAATTAAATAATCTTATTAATATATTAGAATTATAATATATTAACAAACCTTAAGTGTTATTTCTCTCATTATAGTCTATCCAAATGCATGATGCCATGCAACCCAAATGGACCATGCCGGGTCGGGTCAAGTCTTACCAATTATAGTTATGGACTTAGACATTAATCCAACAATGTGGTAATTTGAGGGAGCTCACTAAGCTTCATGCTTACAATTTCAGTTTTGGTTTCAGGTACTCCCACTAGCAAAGGGAAGATCTCGAGTTGATGGCATCACACACACCACAACTTCATTTTATCCTGGGAGTTTATTTCGGATATTGTTATGATTGATATAGTTTTGTTTTGACACAATACTATGACATCTGAGTTACTCATTCCATGATTTTATTATATATGATATTCGAGGATTTGATTTTTAGTAATATTAAAACAAAAATTTTTGGATCGTATTTTGGGTTGTTTCAACATCACCCCACGATCGTGGCATGACAAGGTAAAAGAAGCCCCATGAAAATAAGTTGATGAGGAGAGAGAAAGTGATGGAATAGAAAGAGCATGCATGTATGTTTTTACCGGTGTTGCCATTTTCAACCCCTCCCCCATGATGGGATGTTGAGCCTGTAGTGTGGCAAAAATGATGCGGTAGTGACATGGTGTCAACGATGGAACCACTACCTCAAGCCTTACAAATTCACCTAATAATACTTACCTAGCACCTACCACATACCATCTTCTTTTTAAGAACTATATAAAGTATTTTAATCATAACATTCTTTTATTTTCTATAAAATGAGTTAGTATGAATTGGTGTTTGGCATTATAAAGATGAATATTGTTATGGTTGTCTCGATATTAACTAATTTTCATGATGGCCTAAGTGAATCACTATCAGCTATGATGACCGATTACATATTCGAAACGATAACGGCCAATTGAAGAAGCAAATGGAAATGACTCAAAAAAAAAGTTGGATACTTAATGAACATCCATATGTTCCAAAGAGGTGCAAGAAAATGTAGAATAAAAGATACTTTTCACATAGAGTATTCATTCTTACAAAATTGTCAATAAAGACGCTCTTCTTAGTAAAATTATAATTAAGCAAACAATATTTAATTTCCACTCCACATTCTTTATAATTTCACATAATAATATTTACATTCCACCTCTCACTTTATTTACAAGTACTATATAAAGTGTTTCAATCATAACATTATTTTATTTACTATAAAATGAGTTAATATGAATTTTGTGTTTGACATTGTGAAGATGAATATTGTTATAGTTATTCCAATATTAACTCATTTCTTAATAGCCCGAGTCAACAACTATCAGCTAAAATGTTTAATTACATATTCAAAGCGATGATGGCATTGAAGAAGCCAACGGAAGGGACTCGGAAAAGAGTCGGATACTTAATGAAAATGCAGACGCTCTTTCAGCTGAGTTGCAAAAAAGGTAGAATTGATAAACAAATACTAAGACCATCTCCATTTTTCCCCCAAAAATTGAGTAAAAAATGGGGAAAAAGTGTTTCATCTCCAACCCTACTCCATTTTTTATCCTATTTTTACCCCCAAAAAATATATTCCTAGTATATTTCATTATTCTAACTTACATAGATCGTCAAACACACCCCTCTACTAATTTAGTTTTAACAAAATATAATCTATATTTTTTCATTACATTAATATTAAATACAAAAGATTATATTTATAATAAACTTATAAATAAATATTATACATGCATTTATAAAAAAATGTTACACTTTCATACTTTTAAATAAATATCATACATACATTTATATAAATATTAGACATACACACTTTTAATTATAAGTTTTTGTAAAATACGTTATCGTTTTTTAAAATTTCAATATGTATTTAAACTTTTATATGAATTTGATGAACAAAACACAAACTTTATATTTATAATTAATTAATATAATTTAATATATAACAAAATATTATATTTAAATTATAATTAGTAGGTAAAAATGAACTAGAAATGTATAAATATATAAACAGAGAGATTAAAACCGACAACGCAAAGTTCATCTCCATTTTGGAAAATATGAATAGTATATCACCATATTTGGTATAATACTATTCATATCCCCCCCAAATGGGGGAATAAACGGAGGAGGGTTGGAAAATAATGGGGGAAGAAATAAAAAATTGGAGTGAGAGGCAAAAACATATATTTGTGTTGCAGATGAAGAGACTGGTAGCCTTAGATTAAAACTTAACCGTTTTGCAGATTTTATTAGAATTTAGGAGGTTTTATTGACAACAAAAAAAGTAATTGATGAGTCCTTTCAAAATTAAATTTGTAATCCATGTAGTGACAATATAATATGTTTGCTGTTATATAATGACAAAATTGCAAAAATGGTCCCTGTGGTATGCATTTTTTCCGGGTTTTGGTCTAAACCACGTGTTTTTTGGTTTCGTGGTCCTTTTGGACTGGTTTGGTTGTGAAAATAGTCCCTCCGAAAATTGAAGTGACTATAATACCCTTGGGGTATTTATTTTTTTTTTTTCATTTTTTTAAATCTAATAATAATTATTTAATTATTTAAACAATTAAATAATAAGTCTCTCTCTCTCTCCCTCTCTCTCTCCCTCTCCCTCTCCCTCCCTCTCTCTCTCTCTCTTTTAATTTTTTTTCTAGTCCGAATCAGAACCCTAAAGCAAATTATTTTAATCAATCGCCTCCAATGATTCATCTGTCCGTCCAATGATTCATCTGTCGAGAAAGGAAATAGGAGAACGGGGGAACCTTATGCTGTCGACGATGGGAAAAGGGACCTCCGGTCATTGGTTTTCATCTGATCGAGAAGCATAATCACGAACGAGGCAGTGACAGGGAAGGCTCGGTGGTGGAAGACCCTTTGAGAAGAAGAGCACCTCCGGTGCCTTATTGGTTTGTATCTGGGGAGTAAGGAAAGCAGCAAGGGTTGCTTAAGTAGCTCCTGCGCTTCTTCTATCTAAGAAGGAAGGTGAGAAGGTGGGGAATCAAAAGGGGGCTTCCGCCTCCGATGTTTGCTCTAGGGAAACACCCACTTCGGTGGTGGGTTCAAGATAGGAAACGAAGAAGAAATGGAGGATGAAAGGGGGAAAGGCAGCAACGATCGCAACAATCTTAAGGGGGGAGTGGGAGTTCATGAGATTCAATTTTGCTCCACAAAAAAGATCTTCAAAGAAAGAGCAAAAAACTCACTGGAAGTAGTTGCAGGTTTTAGAGTGGAATCCATAATCTGGGCCTGAACACTTCATTTAATTGAAGCACTGTTCTTATCACACCGCCATTGAAGATTGACTTGGACTTGATTTTACTTCAGCTACGCATTGAATCCTGATCTGAACTCCATTAGTGCAACGATGGAGAATTTTAGGGTGTTTATGTGACTACTCCGACAGGTGATTTGAGAAGAAAAACAGAGGTGTGCACTTGCACCGGGTCTGAGTATATTCAGAAGCAAAAGGGAAAAAGGACGCTGATGCTTCGTTTGCGATTTCATTTGATATAGAGCCACTGTTCTCCTTGTACGTTTTCCCCAAGGTTGTTTCAGTGAACAAGCACAGAACGACGATAGGTTTGGGTAGCTCAACTCTAGGCTGCGATTGACCTGGAGGTTCTCCAAGGTTGTGTGAACGGGATCTTGATGCCAAATCCATAGTTGGGAAGATTAAAAATTGAGAGAGAGATACTTATTATTTAATTGTTTAAATAATTAAATAATTATTATGAGATTTAAAAAAAATGAAAAAGAATAAATAAATACCCCAAGAGTATTATAGTCATTTCAATTTTCGAAGGGACTATTTTCACAACCAAACCAGTCCAAAAGGACCACGAAACCAAAAAACACATGGTTTGGACCAAAACCCGGAAAAAATGCATACCACATGACAATTTTTGCAATTTTGTCTTATATAATTTACTATGGTTTTGACCGAAGTAATTACAACGAAAGATATCGTCGCTCATGAATTTTTTCTTTGTTTTTTTTTTCGGTTTAACTATTTTTTTTTCAACTACTGAGTTTCTTTTCTTTTTCAATAAAACTACATAAACACTTTGAATTCTATAAAAACCAACTTCAAACTTTTCGATTTAACCATTCAAAATGTTTTTATTCAATTTAACTAACTATTGAAAATTTGGAGTTAAAAAATAAACATCGTAAAACTAAAAATAACCTTCCTTTTTACCAACTTATTAATATAAAAAAGAAACTTAGAATACTTTTTTTTTAATAAAAATAAACTATTAATAGTTAAATTAGAGAAAAGAAATCTTTAGAATATGAAAAAAAAAAATACAATATTTTTTACAGAATTTGGACCATAAAATGCATATATTCTTAAGTTCCATCATTATTGTATAACTGTAAATTCATTAAATTTTACCAATTGTATGGTCTTTGGTTTTATGGTTTCACAATTTATATAAAGTTATTCTTCAAATATATATATATATATATATATATATATATATATATATATATATATATATATATATATATATATATATATATACACGACTTATAAAAAATATAGTATGAATAAAAACGTGAGGTGGTATGATGTACTTGGAGAAAAGTAAAAGTAAAATACAAAACTAATATAAATGAGCGAAGATGAAGAGAACTTGGACGCACTTTTGGTTTGGTTGAAAACGTCAACTTCACCCCAAATGACATTCATTCATGGATATAAACGTCTCTTTCCCAATTTCATTTTACCCACGCGCCTTTTCTCTTCTTTTTTGGACCAACTTTATCATATTTTACATGAAAATATATAATTAGTATAACAAAAAATTTATGACGTATCATATGAATCATTATATATATATATATATATATATATATATATATATATATATATATATATATATAAATGAAAGGTTTTTTTTGCTACTTGTTATATTCTTTTTCATTTTGACACATATTATTTTTCTAAAATTTTAAAATTGTTATTTTCCACTTGTCATTTTTTGAGAATTTCACATTTCTTAAAATAAATTTTCAATAAATTCTAATGGGTTATATATATATATATATATATATATATATATATATATATATATATATATATATATATATATATATTTAGGAGTAGAATCAAATGAAAACACCAAAAAGATTGAGAACGCGAGAACATATATGAGCTCTTCAAATATTACGATCTAAGGCTAATATAATTTATAAAAGTCTTAGAGCTGAAATTGTAAATTTCTAAAAGTCATGGGATGAGATTGTAAATTTTAATAAACTAAAGGGTAATATAGTCATTAAACGTTAACCTATTTTTGTCAAGTTGCTGGAATATCTCTCTCTCCCCCTCTCTCTTTCTCACTCACGTATTCAAACCTTTATACCCTAATTGAGCCGTCAGCACCATACGATCCTTCCCCAACCCTTCCATTACCTGCTTTGAACATCGACGACATAATAATGAAGACGATTTCACACAAATTGAAAACCTCCATTTTCAATCTCTCTATCACCGTCCTCATTCTATCAATTTCCCTTTTTCGCTTCAGCAAACCCCCTCAGAACCAAACCCTAACCCAGTGGCGGAATCCTATAGAGGCATTGGGGGGCAGAAGCGGGAATGGAACAATCGCTATCGCTAATTTGGGAAGCAAAATCTTCCCATTTGAAAAGGGAAGAAAAATTCGATTATCAATTTCTGTCAATCTCGGTTCTCGATTCTTCCAAACCATGTTTGGTATCTGCTAGTTCTCTCTATTGGTCGTCAAACTACTACTTATTCATTGTTTTGTTCTATTTGCTTTAATTCCTTTTTTTTTATGAATGAGATGATGCGTGAAGGCTGCTTATGTTAGTTTCTAATTAGTTATTTTGGTAGAGCAGAAGGTACATGATTGATATGGTGATTTTCTGAATCTGATACGTTGACATTTTTAATGATAATAAATTGAGCAGATTGTTATATGCTAGGTTTTTTATTTTCATTGATGATGGATTGACATATAGACTATGTTACCTTTCAAATGTTCTGATTTGGTTATTTAGAGTAATGTTTTAATGCTTATAATTTCTGTAAAATAAGTGAATTTTGTTTGGGCTTTGTCTAATATTCTAGAATCTGACAATGGAAGTATGAAATTGTTTCAGGAGCGAAGAATAAGGGGCACCTCCACCGATTTGGTGGTTCATCGCAGTAGTAGAGTGGCAGGGGCTATTATGGCAACCTCTTCACCACTTCGTTTTCTTGTTCCAGTTACTGTCGATGAGAGGGGGAGGAAGGCAGAAAGAAAATGAAAACATAGGGTGTTTGGGTTGCTCGGTGTGTTGTAAAACAGTGGGAGAAAACAGAGGGGGCTGCTGCCATTGGCTCGCCGGAAACCACCAGCAAACACCTCTGGTGGGGGTGTTTTTGTTGCAGCTCGAAGACAGGAGAAAAAGAAGGGAGTGTGAGAGGAAATGGAAGAATGAAAAATTGTATTTATCTATGAATAGCAGTGTATTCATTTGTGAATAGCAGTGCATTCATGTGTGAATAACAGTGTATGAAATAGCAATGCATTCATGTGTAAATAGCAGTGTATTCATTTGTGAATAACAGTGAATGAATGTATTTATTTATGATTATAGATATTCATTTATTCAATTATGAATAACATGGTACTTATTTGTGAATAACAGTGTTTTCATTTGTGAATAACAGTGTAAGCATGTGTTAATGAGTATATTTATTTATGATTAGAGATATTCTTTTTATGAAGAAATGCTAATTTTTACACTCTTTTTATTTTCAATTGATTTAAAAAAGAAATTGGATTACTTGTAAATTTATGTGTATTTATTTGTGATTGGAGTAGTATCAGGTTTTTTGAAAAAAAATCATTTATGAATACAAATGTACTGATTTGGTGTTCGATTTCTATTCGTCTTTTTTTAACAAAAAAAAAGTGAATTAGGAGAAAAAGTATTGATTTTTTTAAGAATTTTTTTTTCAGTTTTAAAATAAATTTTGGTAAAAATGTTTTTTATATTCCGTTAATAAGAAAAATAAAAAATTGAATATTTATTTCTTTTTGGTAACTGATCCTAAATTTAAGGGAATTTGATTGAATTTTATTTTATTTTAATTTAATTAAAATATACAATTACTAGTATGCCCTTATATATTGATTGGTCCATAATTCTTCTTGCGTTCTCAACATTTTAGGTGTTCTCATTTGATCCTCTCCATATATATATATATATATATATATATATATATATATATATATATATATATATATATATATATATATATATAAAGTTATTATTCTATTAATTTGATTATATATTCTCATAAATACTCCAAACGATTTGTTTTCTTTCATAAATTATCCAAAATATTACATTTTGTACAGAAAAGCATTATTTTATAAAATATTCAATGTTTATATATTTTCATATTAAATTTTTATTTTTAATAAACTCGTGTAATACGCGGGTCTCACACCTAGTATATATCAACTATAATAAATGAGGATCAATTTTGTCACATGTCAATCTCTCATGAGTTTTGACACTTGTCATTTTATGATATTTTTTGAAATAAATAATATTCACATGTCAATTTCAAAGTTTTTCTAATTTTTAAAATTAAAAAGACACATAATACTTATATATCTTTATATATATATATATATATATATATATATATATATATATATATAGATAGATAGATAGATATATATATATATATATATATATATATATATATATATATATATATATAGATATGAGTTTTGATACTAGTTTATAACCCATGAGTAACCATGGTAACAAAATTTATTAAATTTTTATAGTAAAAATTCAAAATTATTAATCAATTATTTTAAATAAATTACTAATTAAGAGATTTTTTTGTTATATAAAATTATAATCATTGATTTAAATAAATATATGAAATTATATCACTATAATATGTATTAATTTTGTTTTAATTTTTATTCTAATGTTATTAATTTAATGCAATTAGAGTGAGAAAATTTAAAATTCGAAATGAAGATCAATAGAATGACAAGTGGCATGCATTAATTAGAAGACATAATAAGGTGACAAATGGCAAAATGCAAATAAAATATGCATTAATTAGGAGACCTAATATGATGAGACATGTTAAAAGGAGAATAAAATTATTCGTTTATTAGAATAGGGATATATAAAGCATTAAATGTAATAAATATGATAGTAATTGTAATTACTACTGTCATTTTTCTTTATTTCAAAATTTTATTTAAAAAAATACTTAATGTTTACAATTTAATAGTTTATTTTTTTAATCGACTCGTGTAATACATGAGTTTTACACCTATTATATATATATATATATATATATATATATATATATATATATATAGAGAGAGAGAGAGAGAGAGAGAGAGAGAGAGAGAGAGAGAAAGAAAGAAAAAAAGAGGTGTGTTCCATTGAGATTAAAAAACAGTAGAGATCTTAAGATTCAACCTTAGCCACATATTTCATAATTATCGTTCTAACCCTCCGACGTACCGTCACGACATGTCTGTAATTATCATAAATGATTATATACCGTCGTCTGTTCCTTTCTCCCCACCACCATCCCCACCACTACAAACGCCACCGTCACCACCACCTTTAACACCAGCCGACCCCACCACTGCCACATTTGTTATATATACCAGCGCCAACTCTGCCAGCACCACCTGTTCTGCCACCAATTGTTATAATCATATATGATTATTCAATTTTGAGAGCATATATATATATATATATATATATATATATATATATATATATATATATATATATATATATAATCATTTATGACTAGGCATATACGTATAAACATGTATAATCATATATGATTATACCTCTCTGCCATATAATCATTTATGATTAGGCATAACTCGTTGCTACCGATACGCTGGAGCGTTAGAGCGACAAATGAAAAATATATGGCTGATGTTGAATCTCAAGATCTCAATTTTTCTTTTAATCTCAAGTGAATTGTCTCATGTATATATATATATATATATATATATATATATATATATATATATATATATATATAAAGTACAATTTTTCTTTTAATCTCAAGTGAATTGTCTCATATATATATATATATATATATATATATATATATATATATATATATATATATATATATATATATATATATTATAAAGTACAATTGAGAAAATAAAAAAATGTTGATAATGAGAGATTCATTCTCAACCAATCATTTATTTTTGATATAAAACCCTCCATCGGCAAAAATGAGAATTGAATACACATGTATTTTCCAACCAAACATATTACATTAATCTATGTTAATCCTTATCTTAATATATATAAAAAACATATTTTTGTTTTTTAATTCTAAGGAGCTATTTTTTATCGAAAAACTATTTTAAATATATTAAAATTCATAATTTTTTATTCTTTATAAATAGACATCCATATTGATATAGTTTTAATAAAAATAACTTTTTTTTATAGTTTCAGCTTTTCTTATTCATAAGTGAATCAAAATGCATAAGATTTTTATTACAATACATTCGTTATTCACTTATAAATAAAACTTATGCTTAATTTTTTTTACAATATAAATATCATTCATATATTAATATAACATGTAATAAACTTTTTATAGTTTACATCCGCTCTCGTCACACGTTATATTTACTTATGAATAAAATGTGTATTAACTTTTCTCACAAGTTATATATATATATGAATACCACATTTATTAGAATTTTGTTACAGTTCATTTGTATTCATATATAAATAAACGGTTCGAATTTTTAAAACACTTCGTCTTTTATTAACATACTACCAATTCATATATGAATAACAAATGAATTGTAACAAAAATATGATAAATGTTTTATTTATATATATGAATATAACATATAACGAGTTAATACACGTTTTATTCATATATGAATATAACATTTAATGAAAGATGATGTAAAAATTTATATTTTCGGTAAGAAAACTTTATTACGTATTATATTCGTATATAAATAATATTTAAACTGTAAAAAAAATTAAGCATATGTTTTATTCATAAGTTAATAACGAATGTACTCTAATAAAAATTTGATACATTTTTATTCACTTATGAATAACAAGAGCTGAAACTATTAAAAAAATTATTTTATCTTAAAACTATATCAATATGGATGTCTATTTATAGTTTTTATAAAAAAAAAATTATGAATTTTAATATTGTGAGAACAAGTAATCAATGCGCAATGACAAGGTTTGAAAACTCAAACCTTAAGTTAATTTTTAAGATCAACGTCTGCTCTTAATGTAAGGTTCTAGTCGAATCTGGTAATACCAATTAAGACTTGAATGAGATATTTAACAACGTATTCAAGTAATAAATGAAGAAAACTTAGAGTATAATCAATGCAAAGATGTTTAAGGAACAAGGAGAATGTTGTGAAAGAATTTTGACTTGAAGGAAAAGTGAAAGTGATATGAAGAGAATAATTGTTACTCTTAGTGTAAAACTTTGAATCGTTCACTTGCTTATTAATGGTGAAGACATTCACTCCTTATATAGTGGAGGGGGAACATAGTACAAATTGAGAAACATTCCTAGGACCATATAATAATCAGTTTTTGACAAACTGATATCCAAAAGATACATAAAAGAAAGTCTTATGAACTGTTATGTAACATCCCCAAAAAAATACGACCCAAAAATTTCATTTTTAAAATTACTAAACCCATATCCCAAAACATCATTAAGTTCAAAAGACAATGTGAACATATAATAATCATAGTATATAATCAAAACAAATCATAGAAAAGTGTTATCAGAGCATAAGTCCCAAAATCTCTACTGTGGAAAATCATGGTGTGATGTGATGCGATCATGTCGACCCCTTTCCCTTCGAGCTAGAAGTACCTGAAACACAAATTGAAATTGTAAGTGCAAAGCTTAGTGAGTTCCCCCACCTTACCACGTATAAAACAAACATACTGCCAAAAATATCCGGGTGCTGGCCTACCCCTTCGGTCTATTTCAACTGCATAATGCCGAGAATATCTGGGTGCTCGACCTGCCCGTTCTGTCTATTTCAACCGGATAATGCCGATCATTTTTGGGTGCTCTACCTGCCCCTTCGGTCTATTTCAACTGGACATCGGGTCTATTTCACCCTCTAACACTACCAGACAATATCATACATAGTTCACAAAACCATCAAACAATACATACACAACTGATAATTATCACAAAGATAACCATCCTATTATACCATAACTAGTGGGCCGGCCTTGGTGCCTTCGACCCACGAATTATATGAATGAAGACTCACCTCAAACTGTGGGTGTCAAATCGTACTCAGCGGATCACTAGCAAACTCCCCTCCCCATCGCACAACATAAATTTCTAATTATTCATTAGGTTACATTCTGACTCCAAGATCTAAACCCTAATTCATGTCTTACGGCAAAAAGGTTTCCTAATCCTTGCCTTATTGGTCCTCTTCCTCCCAATGCCTAATTTCAAAACAATTCAAAATGTCCAAGCCCAACCAAATAAACTCTAAGGCCCAATAAGGCCAAAATACCATCAATCATAGGCCTAGGCCCATAGGCCTTAATCCACAGGTGGGATTGAGGCCCAACAATTCAAGGCCCAACAACCTAGAGCCCCAAAATCACTTTTTTCCACTGCATGCGTACGTGCAGTGTACTATGCATGTACGCCCAACGTATGCTGGTCTTGACCAGATACAGGTGGGTGACCCAGTACATGCATCGTACCAGGGAGTATGCCCGACATACTGGCCAACCAACCCAAAAACCTTCTTGTGACTTAATCCACTAAGCCCTAACGTCCAAAGCATATATACGAGTCCCTAAAAATGTTCTAAGCCATAAAGTTATAAACTTTATGCTTTTGCATGCATGTATAGGAATTAAGACATAAATCAAGTCCATAAACACACTTAGTTGACATCTAAAAATTGCATGGTTGAGGCTAAACCACCAAGGTCCAATTTTTATGGCTCCTAACACCTCCAAGAGCCAAAAAGGACAGCTCATATGGACGGAAACTCCATTAACTCAAAGAATCTAAACTATGAGACCAAAATATAACATTAATCACCCTAAAACTAGACTTAAGCATGCAATGTCCTAGGTTAAAGCTTTATACCTCAAATAGGCCAGAAATGATGCCAAACTACTGGATCTACAAGCTCTATTCACATCCTCAATTCTTCTCCAAACACCTTCTTCTTCAAAATAACCAAATAACACCAAAAATACACAAGGTAAGCTCAAAATGCATGCAAGAGGTTTAGGGTTCGGTTTTAACACTCTAAGGGAAATGGAGGTTGAGAGGATGACAGTTATGAGGGACTTAAGTCCTTTAAATAGGGTGCAAACCCTAAAATCCGGTCCTTGAATGAACGACTTAGCCCCTTGCATACTAAGGTGCCTTAGCCTATCCATACACAACCACACCCAAAGGGGAGCACCTGCCCAACTATCTGATCTTGTTTTCCCTTTCCGGGTAGATCTTCTCATTGACAACAATAGGGTTTGCCTCTGGCCAGACTACGCCCAATGTACGCAGGTACTTCCCCGATCCATGCCTCACCAAGTGTACGACGTGCGTACACTATGTACGCCTAATGTATGGCCCTCCCCCAATAATCACATTTTTTTTGATGTTTGCATAAGAAAATACCTGGTGACTCGGGCGGTACATGTTGCATCAATAATAAGAGAAAATGCATTAAATGCTTAAATAGACTTCTATCTCGGAATATCTTGATCTCGGATTGATCTTCATCTCAAGACTTCAACTCATCTCAAACTCAACTGACATCGGAACTTGACTGCTTGGGATTGCTAGAGGTTCACTTTTCATGATTCAATAATCTCCCCCTAAGTGAACTTAACAATCATGTCAGCTTAGTTGGCTTCTTCTTTGATAAACAGATAAGCTCTGTAGAGCCAATTTCGGACTTCCAGGTACCATTGGAGTTGACTGATGAGTTTGTTTTTCACGTGCTCCGGAGCATCTGACTTGGCTGCATTGGAGATAAACTTTGGGAGAATCTTGTGTTGGGTTTTAATTCAAAAATAGTTTCATAAATTAGAAAATATAGCAACGGAAGACTTAAAATTTTGAACATAACATAATACTTTATACCCACCAAGGATCTCCTTGCAAATTGTAGAAAGATTTAAACACTAACCAAAGAAGAGGTGAAGAAATGACAACCTTTGTAGTTCTCTGGCTTCTCTTGGGAGGCTTGGAAGTTGACGAAGAATGTGGAACCTTTGAGACACCAACAATGACTCAACTTGATGTAGATGTTAGTCCATAAACTCTTAATCCTTTAAGCTTTAAGTTCATAACCAATATGAACTTAAAGAGGGTATATAAAAGCAAGTAACTTCAAGAAAAGATGAAGAAAAGAGAGAGAGAGAGAGAGTAACCTCCTCTAAGGAGGTTACGGTTTTGGAGAGTGTGAATGAGCAAGCCAAATGAAAGCATCAAGTCTTGTATTTATAGTAGAAACAATTCCCTACTTTATGAATAAAATAATCACAAGACCATGGCCTTATTTAAATAATCAAATAACCATTCTCTCATTTAAATAATCAAAAGTACATACTCTTATTTAAATATTCAAAGAGCCATTCTCTCATTTAAATAATTAAAAGCCCATAACGCTTTCTTCTTGAAAATTATATAAAAAAAGAAAGAGTTTGTTTAAATTTTATAAACTCAAAGTTTATAAAATATAAACTTTGTATTTTGAGTAAAGACAAAAGGGTTTCAACTAGTCCATATAGTTGTACATAACTTATTAATTCATACCATATGAATTATGTAATATTACTTGCTAATGAAAATTATTATTTCCATGAAATAAATAATTTCCAATTTAATTATAAGAGTTTTATTGAATATTTATTAAAATCAATTTCTAATAATTAATCAATTATATCAAGTTGTTGTTAGTGTGACCCATTAGTATCATATGTTAATTAACAATATCACTTTAATATGTTTCTTGGGTATACAAGACCTTTCATCCTGGTGAGGACGAGATGCTTGTCTAGGACTTGAAAGAAGTCCTATTTGTTGGTCTTTCTTTGTAAGTAGACATATCACAACACTGGTTCCTCAACAGGCCCTTTCTGCCAGAATTTCTGCTTCAGGCAGCTTGTAGTCGATCTTGGCCAAAAACTTTTCAGTTCCAAACAGATGTGTAAGTTCAAAGTCACACCAGTTGAACTCATCAACATAGTCTTTGAGGAAGTCCATTTCACCACTATAAGCAATGATGCTCATTTGATCATTTTGGCAAGTTCGGAAGTAAGCAGTGATTGTTAGAATGTCGTTCGGATTGATGGAGGGGAAGTCTGCGTCTGTGATGCTGATTTGCTTTGATTTGTTCCAATAGAAGCAGTACTTGTGCAATATGCAGCTCAAGTCAAACTTGTTCAGAACTTTTCGTCTGAACCTAGAAAATTTTGTTATTCTCTTCCGAGACCACACTTCATTTTGAGGTCGTGCATTGACGAAGTAGAATGTCTTCAATCTTTCTCTTTCTGTTCTAACAATCCTTTGAGGATCATCATCTAGGTGGAGTGGAGCAAACTTGATGTAAAATCTTCCGAATGGAGAAATTAGGAGATCGATTTGATATGTATCTTGCATGGGCAGATTATAGTACATGAATGGTACAATGTCCAGATCATGAATTATCCCTTCACAAAAAAGTGGGGATAAGCCGTTCATTGGATTAGGATTGTCTTTAAGAGCTTGAATCTGAATGCTCTCTTCAAGGGCTTGATCAATTTGGGCGTGTGACCATCCTTCGGACTTCTCGGATGTCCGATCAGGGCTATGAGGTTCCAAGATAGGCTTTTTTTCCTTTGTCTTGTTGTTTGATCATGTTAGAAATGACGTGTTGAATGTCTTCAGCGATTTTGAACTTCGGTGGAGGAGGAATTAGAGGCTCTTTCGAGGTGTTATATGGCTTTCGAAGAGGAGAACCTTCATCAATGGTATTATGAGCTTGGTTTTCACTTTGGCCATTTCACGGCTTTGTTGAAGAAAATCTTCCAAGTATGATGGCCAGGTTTCTTGGACCATCTCCTTCACTTGGTTTTCAGAGTGGACCATATCCTTCTCTCTTCCTCTGAAAGAACTTTCGCCTAAAAGTTTCTTAGAGCTTGAATTCTAACCACGGCATTGGTGATGTACTCTACTTCATCATCATCATCATCTGATGGGGTACCTGTGGACAAAACTTGAATTTCATCATCATCAGATTCATCTTGGAGACTGAAATCCAAGGTAGGTTTCCAAGAAATGGTATGACCCCTTATGCTTGGTCCTTCTCCCCCTATTTCATCAGATAGCCTAGCTTCTGAGGCAAGTCTGGCTGATTCTTTGACTTCATAGAGCCTATCGAACACCTTTTGGAAGCTCATGTTCATTTTCTTTGTAAGGGCATCATAGGCTTCAGCTGTTGGAGCTTAAGCTTTCAATTTATTAAATAGGTAGGCAAGGAGAGAGAGCCTCTTGTCGAACTTGTTGTTCGGAACATCAACTATATTTCAAGAAGCTCGGAGGAGTTTGAGGAGGACCTGCTGCATGATGAGATTGTGTTCATCCTTCTTTCTGATTTCCTTCTCCAATATTGGTATTTTCTTTTCATGTTGGACATGGGTTTTCTTGATCAGTTCGTTTGTGGCACTGATCATGTCTTCATGAATTTTCAGCATTATAGAGGTTTTGTCGATATGGTGATCAAGGCTGGAGTTGTACTTTTGCTTAACCTCTTCCAATGTATGATTGAACCGCAAGGAGATAAGCTGATCGAGTGGTTCTTCCCTTTCTGCATCTGAGGGCCCATATTTCTTTACTTCGGACAAGAACTGAAGGATAGCATCAAGCTTGGTATCGAGGCTGGAGACTTTGGGATCAATCTTGGAATTGAGTTATGCCATAGATTTGTCTAGGGACTCCACCTTTGAAACAATAGCAGTAATGTTATCTCGGAGTTCTAACTAGGCAAATAGATCAACATAGTTTTGGGTTGATGATCCAATGTATTAGGAGGAAGTCTTAGACTTGTCTTGATCACAATCTTTGTTGACTAGAGGTTCGGAAGGAGCATGATTGTTTTCTGTTGGATTTTCTTTGGGATGTTTCGATTCGGTTTCACCTCCAAGTGTATTTTGGACTTGGTAATCTATGTGCATTTATTCATCAATAGGCTCCGATGAAGATGACGCCAGTCTGAAATTATAGATTGGTCTCAATCATGATGGTTTTTGTAGAGAATGAAATGAATAGAAGAGCATGGGAGCAGCAATGGATGCGCTGTCATCGTCGAACATGAACTCGGTTGAATGTTCTTTGTATGGATTGGGATGGAAGGCATCATGATGAGGAGACTTTGGAGGATCCGAGATGATTGTGGTTTAAGGAGCTTCTCCTGATGAAAATTCCTGAGCGGTGATCTCATCAGTGGGAGGAACAAAGGGCAGGTTGCTTTGGTTGGCTCGATTCCTCATTGCTATAAGGGTGGATTCAACCTGTGAACGAGTGAGCTCTAGATGTCTTGTATGAGCCCTGTTGACAAAATCTATCCAATCCGGATCGTTAGAACCTGGTCGTCCTTTACCTAAGCCAGGTCTTTCTGAGACAGGGGTATCTGATTGTGCTTGTGTAGAAAAATGAGGGATGTCCGAGATGACTCGTGAGTATGTTCCAGGGGGGTGCAAGGAACTTTTTTCAACACCGGCATCACCTTTTTCGAAAGGTGAGGGTGGATTATGTGGAGTCTCCCTGTTTGTGTGTAAGTGGTATTGAAACTTCGAAGGGTACTTTGGAAGAGTGGCTTGGGGCAGGGGGGTGAGTGGATGACCAGAGTCTGTCAGAATGTCATTGAGTGTTTCCTGTTGAGAGGAAACATCGACTTTGGCTCTCTTTTTGGTTTTTGGTTTGATAGGAGAATTATTTCGTTTGGCTGCCTTCATTTTCTTGCCACCAGCTGAGACTGGTTTTACCACATCCGAAGGTTGTTCGCGGAGACTGGGGTGGACTGTGTTGGGTTATACACAGTCGAGTGGCCAACATATGGTGAGGCAGTCTACGTATAGGTCCGAAAGAGGATGGATTCGGAAGTCTATAAGTCCTTATAGCCTTGAAGGAAAGAAATGCATCTTTTGGCTCAGTGTTGATCGGAATGGGCTCTTGTCTCTCTCGGTAGAGTTGCTAAAGTGTTAGAGACCAGAACCTCAGACTTGAAATTTCTTGATGCTTCCTCTTCAATGCAAATTTCCGAAAGTCTTGCCAAAATACCTCGGTCAGATCCACGACGTTGGTTCTCCCTAAGTAAATACTGTACACCACGTACAACCAATCTTTTCTCATCGTGTCTGTGTCTCCATGATTGTCGGGAAGACCTTGAAGGATGAGGTGCATAAGGACAGTCTAAAGACCAGGGACTTCAAATTTCTTGAATTTCTTGGCCTTGAATTATTCTTTGTATCGAATCTCATTCAGAAATATCTGGAACTATTCAGTGGTTGGTTCCTACACTATAAAACCCTTGGGGTTTTCTACTATTCCTATACTGGAACGATGCTATCTCCAGTGATCTTGGTTTCTAGCACTCCATCTTGGATCTTGATCCTTTCAAATGCAGTATGAAGGATCCTAAGAGGAATTTGGGGATTTGGGGTTTTTATGAGTGGAATGGCGATGGGTTGGCGTAAGATGAACTCTATCATTACTCTAATGGATTCATCATAATCCATTGGATTAAGGCAGAAGAGTTGAGTGGCTTCATGAAAGAATGGCTATGTTGAAGAAGATGAAGCAGATCCTTTGGAGGATTTCTTCTTTGGAATGGTTTTTGAGATTTCAGGAGCACTTTGGGATGAAGCCATTGTTGCAGGTTTGGAGATCGAAGAATAGCGTTTGTAGAGAGAATAAGGGAAGAAGATGATAAGAGTGTAAAAAGGAACTGATGGGTTTTGAAATCCTTTTATAGTTTGGAGAATTAGGTCGGGTTGAGAAAAGATGTAATGATTATACCCGATTTGCAAATGGATTGCATTAAATGTGTTGCCAAAATTGGTATGCATTTGACCTGCAATGACAAAAGATATGATGGGAATACGTGCGAATTGGAAAACCATCGTTTTAGTTGAAAGGATGTGCACTTTATCGAAACGTGTGCAAAAAGCTCAATAATTTAGGATTAAAAGATAATCATTAAAAAAATAACCATTTAAGTCATTAAAGAAAAAGTTTCGGAAAAAAATAATGAAAAACCTTTTGAACTTCTTTGAAATGGGTGATCTCGGAATAAGGAAATTCTGAGATGGATTGTCATAAGATGCTTCCGAGGTGAAAACGAAAACACTTGTACATGATATAGAGTTCGAGATTGCACAGACTCAGACTGAATATCAGAGGTAAAATATAAGAAGATCTTAAAGGACATATTTGAAATAGATTTTGAGATTTTGAGATGTGAAGATTCAGAGCTCGGACAGGGGTAAGAGGTGAAGGCTCATTACCATTTTAGACTTGAATTTCGATTTCGAGGTGAACTTTATAACATCCTTTTGAGATAGTTCTGAGGCAAGATCAAAGCAAAATACCAATGTAACTATATTGGTCATATTAACTTCAAAAGATGAGCTGAGTTGTACAACTTAAACTAGATGAAGAGGTTAGAAAAAAAGACACATAAAATGATCCTATATATTCCGAGAGGAAATGATTCTGAGATGAAAAATATTTTGACTTCGGAATTAATTTACTTTCCGATGTTTCCATCAAAGAGTACAAGCCTCTTGGAAGAATTGAGGATCAGGCAACATCATACCCATTTTGTTCATAAATCCATTGAATTTGGTTTCGTCTAATGCCTTAGTAAAGACATCAGCAATTTCATCATCACATGGAACAAAAATAAGTTCAATATTTCCTTTTAAAACATGATCATTAATAAAATGGTACCGAATATCAATGTGCTTCGTCATAGAGTGCTGAATTGGATTGAGAGAAATCAAAATGGAACTATAAGAGTCACAATAGATTGGAATCTATTGAAATCATTAACCATAGTCCAGAAGCTGAGATTTCATCCAAGGAACTTGAGAAGTGCAACTACCAGCAACAATGTATTCTGCTTCGGCTGTTGAAAGAGCAATGCATTTCTGTTTCTTAGAAGACCAGCTAACCAATCTTCCACCCAAAAATTGACAGCCACCAGAGATGCTTTTTCTGTCTAATTGAAGACCACCATAGTTTGATTCGGAGTAAGCTTGTAGGAGGAAACCCTCATTTGCTGGATACCAAATTCCAAGACTCTTTGTACCTTTGAGGTATCAGAATATTTGCTTAACTGCCAAAAGATGAGACATCTTTGGATTGACCTGAAATCTGGCACACAAACATGTAGAAAATATGATGTCCAAACGACTTGTTGTTAGGTAGAGTACTGATCCAATCATTCCCTTATACTTCTTTTCATCAACAGCAACACCTGATGGGTCCGAGAAGATCTTATGCCCGAAACCCATAGGAACCTTTGCAGAGGCATAGGTGCCCATTTAATATTTCTTGAGAATCTCGGAATTGTATTTTTCTTGGTTAATAAAGATTCATTTGTTGGTTTGTTTTACTTGGAGACCGAGGAAGAAACTTAGTTCACGATGCATGCTCATTTGGAATCGACTATTCATTAACTTGGAAAAATCAGCAACCATTGATGAATTCGTGGATCCATAAATGATATCATCAACGTAGATTTGGACTAGCATGAGATGTTTTCCATTTGATCTTCGGAATAAGTTAGGTTCGAGAATTCCTCTTTGAAAACCAGAACGCTTGAGAAAGTCGGTGATAGTCTCGTACCAAGCGCGACGAGCTTGCTTGAGGCTATAAATAGCTTTTCGGAGTTTGTAGCAATAGTTCGGATAAGAAGAATTGAAAAGACCGGGAGACTGTTGGAGATATACTTTAGTATCCAGTTCACCATTAAGAAAATCACTTTTAACATCCATTTGGTAAACTTTGAAGCCTTTATGAGCTACATAATCAAGAAAGAAATCGATGGCTTCAAGGTGAGCAACAGGAGCAAAGGTCTCATCATAGTCAAGTCCTTTAATATGATGAAATCCTTTGGCCACCAATCTTGCTTTGTTTCGAATGATTACTCCAGCATTGTCTAGCTTGTTTCGAAAAACCCATCTTGTACCAACAATAGGGTGATCTCGATGAGGAGGGATGAGAGTCCACACTTCATATCTGTCGAATTTCGATAACTCTTCTTGCATGACTATAATCCAATCAGCATGTTCTAATGATTCCTTGATGGATTTTGGTTCAAACATTGAGATAAATGCTGAGAAATGACATTCAGTTTAGATGTTAGTAGTAGAGCAAGTTTGTACACCGGCATTGAGATTTCTTATAACTTGGTTTGGAGGATGATCCTTTGTCCAGATATGTAATCTCGGAAGCTCTTGTGCAGCTGGTGATCCGATATCAACAATGGGGTTATGTAGCTCCCCCCTGAACTATTTGAATTTTAGGATGATGCCCCCCGAACTTCTGAACTGGAGATATCTACGTCGTCTTCATTTGGAAAGTCAAAGAAGTCAACATCGTCGTCGTTGTTGTTCGGAATAGGATTGAATTCAACAATTTGATCCACTGCATCTTGGAATCCTTTAACATTTGATTCAAGAGAGGGAAGATAATTCTCCCTCTCTACCTTAGAAGGTTGAATTTGATCGGAATCAAATGGAGGAAAATTGGGGGTCGAACCAGAAACATTTTGGGAAATTTGAGTTGCAGTTGAGGACAATGTTGATCGAGATTCTGAATCAAGATGTATTTCTAACGGGTGAACAGGGTTTTAAAGTCATCTTCATGAATGATTTGAGGATTCGGACATCCTGGAATTAGAGCATCGGACTCCATGATGTATGTCGTGACATGGGTTAGGCTAGAATTCCGAACATAGTTGTCATCGAAGGTGACATCAAAACTTTCTTCAAGAACATGAGTCCGACAATTCAGAACTTGGTAAGCTTTTGATTTTGCTAAGTATCCAAGGAAGATTGCTTCATCGGCTTTAGGCTGAAATTTCGTGAGTTAATCACGGTTGTTTTTGATAAAGCACATGAAAGCAAAGACATGTAGAAATGAGATACTTGACTTACGACCATTCATGGCTTCATACGGTGTGATGTTAAGGCGTCGATTGATGATGCTTCGATTTTAAGTGAAGCAGGCAGTGGACACAGCTTCAACCTAAAGATAAAGTGGAAGATTTGCAAATTTGAGCATCGATCGAGCAACTTCAATGAGAGTTTTGTTTCTTCTTTTAACAACACCGTTTTCTTGAGGAGTATAGGGAGTTGAGAAATTGTGGTCAATTCCTTTGTCGGAGAGGAATTTATAAATGGCGACATTGGTGAATTCTGAGCCATTATCACTTCGGATCCGTATGACAGGTAGTTTGACGAGAACTTCAATTCCTTTGATGAAGTTGATAAGTTCCGAGGCTCTCTCAGATTTCAGTGTGAGGAAGAAGACCCATGTGAACCTTGTAAAATCATCCATAATCACAAGAATGTAGTTTTTGTGATGCAGACTTTCTACAGTGGAAGGTCCACAAAGATCAATATGAAGGAGTTCTAATGGTTCTGAAATTTATTTTTGAATAATAAAAAGATGACCTTTCTTGGAGTGCTTCCCACATTCACACACAACACACAAATGATAATTTTCAAACTTGAGGAGTGGCAGATGTGTGTTCATTTCACCGGAAACAAGACCATTCATATATCGAAAGTTTAAGTGAGCAAGCCTCTGATGCCATAACAAACTGACCTCAGGAACAACTTTTGAGAGTAAATAGAGTTGAGGTTTGCCAATGATCATGTTGATGTCCAGAGGATACATATTCTTGTTGCAATTATATTTGATGAGACATTATTTTTGGTCTTCTGTCATGACGTAGCTATGTTTTTTTTTTTTTTTTGTTTTTGTAGAACTCAACTCTTCAGTTGGAGTCAGTGAGTTGAGCCATACTTATCAAATTGTGCTTCAGGTGAACTACATATTCCACATTTGAGACAGAGAAATTTCCATTGGTGAGGATGTCATAACCTCAGATCTGAGAGTTGGAGTTGTTGCCATACATCACATAGCCAACATTTGGTGAGAGTTTAAGACCACACATAAAATCTTTCTACTCGGTCATGTGCATGGAACAAGCGCTATCAATATACCATATTGTATATTGTTCCGAAGCACAGAGTGCCTGCAAAAATTAGTGAATTTTAGAGATTTTAGGTTCCAAGTTAGGTTTTGGGACATGGGCATAGGCTTTTGACTTATGTTGTGACTTTTGAGAAACGTATGTCTCGAAGGGTTTATTCTGAGATTATTTTGGAAAGAAGCAAAAAGCCATGGTCTTTTCATTAATCCAGAAATCATATCCAACAACAGGTTGTTTGGAAACGACTTTTCTCGGACCAACAGTTTTTGGAGCTATAGAAATCATAGTGTTACTTGGAGTTGTAGTTTCTTTTTTGGCATTTTTAACTTTCCACTCAAATTTTTGGTTTGAATCTTTTGAAATTTTTTGAGTAACACTGTTTTTGGCAACTCGTTCTTTGTTTGCTACTTTTGATGGCAGATTTGGTTTTGAAAGCTATTGTGGTTTCAAAATCGTACCATCATATTTAGCAATGAACACAATGGAACCAGAGGAAACAGTTCGCGAAGAGTTAATATTGGTGAAATGATTATCGACAGTCTTTTTCGAAATGGGATTGACTATCTTGTTTGAGCTACAATACTACGAGGATTGGAAGGCCTCTTAAGAATCTTAAGATACACAAATGTGTTGTGGTTGCTAGTAGATGGGATAACAGTCTGAGATGATTTCTTCTTAGAATTCTCAATGAATCTAGAGTCATGTCTTGACCTAATTTCCTTTTTGGGGTCATTTTTGGCTTCTCTCTTAGGATCGACGACATCTTTCCTATTTAACAATGGTTTCTTCCTAGAGTCAGATGATGATTTGGAAAATTGGCCTACAGATGGGTTGTTAAACATGGGCTTGATTGGTACTAAGGTTGTTTTTGAAACCACTTGAGAATTAGAAACACAAGAGTCAGATGAATAATCTACTAAGATTTCTTCTTCTACGTCACTATCAAAAGATGCCCAAACAAAATCTGATTTATCCGAGTCAGGTCCAGTTGTCTCCGGAATTATTTCCTCAACAACACAATTGTTAGGAGGACTAAGGTTTGGAATTTGAACAACATTATGGGTGATGCTAGGGAAGGATTCTGAGGTCTGATTCAGGTCCAGTGGTATCAGAGGCAGAAGAGGCGTGGAATCAGGACACTTGACAACTATGGGTTGAAACTCAGGAATCAGAGATGAAAATCGGCCCGTGGTCTTAGGAAGGGGTGACAATGGTGAGACAGGGGTATCCGAATGTTTTTGGTTCGGAATGTCTCCCATAAAATTCAGATTTTCTATCTCCTTCAACGGACGAGCAATAGGTTTCGAAAACTAGCTTCTGAGACCAGGTGCTTTGGACCAAGGAAGATGAAAATTATGAGTCATCCATTCAGTGGTTTCAAGAATATCTATGGCATGATGTAAATCATCAATTTTGGTTTTCAGACGTTTGTTATCACAAATTAAAACATTCCTTTCAGAATAAGTGATTTCACATTTGTCCTTATGAATGATACAATCATCTTATGACATTACAAGTTCTCGTTCTTACGACTCTATCTTAAGCTTCCAATCCTCGAAACGTAATTTAAGATGACTCGGTTCACTTTCCATATTCTCACTCGCTTCTATGGCAGACTCATAGGCTTTATAGATGATGTTCATATCTAATTCGATCTGGGTTAGATATGGTTCAAAAAGAGATAAATCAAAATTATTATCAGTAATCATAGATTTTACCTGTTGAGCAATGCTTCGACCTATTGGATTGTTGGTTGCCATGTAGCAAAAATTTAGCTCAACATCTTCATCATCTTCTTCTGATCTAGATGACCAGTAGCCTTCATCGCATTTGATTTTCTATCTAGACATAAGACACATGTTTCTTCCAGAACTCACATCATCTTCATCTCCAGATGACCAATATCCTTCCACATCTCTTGACACAATGGTGACAAAAGCTTTTTCACTTGCATCCATTTATTGGGCTTGGGGGACATAGTAAGCAGAGTCCTGGATCTTTGGTTTCTATGTGGCTTCAGCCATACAATCCTTGGCTTGAGCTATAGTTAAGCCTTGGTCTCTATCTGTTGAATAGGTGACCTGTAGAGCCGATATTCAGAGTAGTGTATTGTTCAACTATTCTTCAGACTGCAAGGTGAGTTTCTTCTCATTGTACCATGGGTATAAGGCACCAATGCTGGCCCACTAGATTATTTATCATGGTTAGGATGGTATTATGTTAGTTTGTGCCGAATTAGTAGATCTGCATGATTATATGTATTTGCTGGTTCTGTGTTTATGTTTATCTGTTACATATGTCGACATATTGTGTTGGGTTGAGGTTATACTGCTTTGTGTGGTAGCCAACAAACCCAGGAGAAATCCAGATATGACTTGAGGGCCCGATTGGTATGTAAGACTCATACTATGGTCTCAGGAGCAATCCAAATATGAGTTGAGGGCCCGATTAGCATGCCAGACTCATACTGTGGGCTCAAGGGTAATCTAGTCTTTCTAGCTGTGGACTCGGTATATGCTGTGTTATATATATATATATATATATATATATATATATATATATATATATATATATATGTGTGTGTGTGTGTGTGTGTTGGTACTTTGGGGGAACTCACTAAGCTTTGGCTTACAGTTTTTAGTTTTTTTTTGTTTCAAGTACTTTAGAGGATCGTGGAAAGGCAAAGGCGTGATTGTACACAGCTTCCTGATTTATGTCACCGGGTCTTGGGAAAACTTTGATTTGAAATAATGCTTTTGAAACAATGACTATTTTTGTAAACAATGTTGATTAATGGCTGATTTGAAATTCTTAAAATTTGTCATGATTTTTGAGTCTTACAAGTTGGTATTAGAGTCTTGGTTTGAGAGAATTGTTTTAGCATTCGTGCGAATCCAGAGTTAAACTAGGGAACCACAAAAGTTTTTAAACTAATTTTCAAAATAGTTTTCAAAAGTAAAAAAGGAAGGATACGATGTGTGCTATCGGCCGAAGCAAGAAAGTATACCCCAAATTATCCACACTGTTATTTGGTATTATGTTTATTTTAGAACAACATGCTAGTGATAGACTAGGGATCTTTAGGATTTGCATGATAGAATTGACTGATAGCCTAGGATTTCTTTCTTGTATGGAATTAACATGAGTACTATAGTTGCTTAGTGTATGCATCATAGTTGTACATAACTAAGATTCAATAGCATGAGAATGTTTGATTTAACCTTATTTCCCGTTCTTATTTGATGAAGGGCTTAGGGTAGAATCATGTATTTGACTGTCTATAGGATCCAATGTTAAGTATGATTAGCATACACGAGTGTTGCAGAGTTGGTGGAAGTTTCATAGTTGGGTTATGTAAGAGAAGTCGTCCAGTTGAGGAATGTCTAGCGTTTCTCTAGGGAGTAAGAATAGGATGTATGTGTATTCTAGTGTGTGATGCTAGGTTTGTTGTGATGATCTTCTGAGACAAATATAGGTAGGTGCAGAAGGTAGTATAGGCCCATACTACTAGAAGCACATGACCCGTACGCGTAGCAAGGAAGTCACAACCCGTAGGGTTTTTTTGTTTGGAATAGCCCATATGGTATGAAATGCGACCCATCTGATTTTTTATGTTTTATTTTCAGTATGGTGGTTATGAGGAGATTCGAGTCATGATCTTGATAGAGTGGCTAGGATAGGCCATGGTTGACTGAAGAGGAGATTAGGGCGTTGATTTCTTCTGATGTTATGTCTGTTGTACGGGGACAGATACAAAGTTATTTGGGTCTATCAAGACTGCCACGATGGAGTACTTTGACGACCATTATGTTGCACTTACTGAGGCTACTGTTGCTGCAGCGAACAATCCCTCGGTGTTCGATGGTGTTCAGGATCTGATCATTTCTATGAGGTGGTTGTCCGGTGTTGAGGGATGTTTGTTTACATGCTCCTGCCTAGCTTACTAGAAGGTCAAGTGTGCCCTGAATATTCTTAGGTTGGGGGCAAAGGATTGGTGGAGGTTGGTAACTAGATCCTATACTCTGAAGTAGAGAGTTTCTATTTTAATGGAGAAATTCTTTGAGATGTTCCGCACGAGATATGTCCCAATGTTTGAGAGGGAGAGATTGGCCCAACAATGTTTGGACTTGTGGCAGGGGACTGAGTTGGTGACGAAGATCACCAAGATGTTCACTGAGAGAGCACTGTTTTTCCCTGAGTCTGCTGCTTCTGAGCAAGCTTAGATGAACATGTACTTTAGCATGCTCAAGACGGACATCTGCCAGTTTGTTTCTACTCAGCGCTATGGTATACTTGTGGAGTTATAGGAGGCCGCTAGGAGGCCGGAAATTGAGTTGTAGTGTAACACCGAGTTCTGAAAGTATTCGTTTGTAGTTTTCAGAGGCCAAGGGTATAGACGATTTGGTCTTTTATGGGTCTCGGGTTTTATCTGAAAGGTTTTAGGCTTGGGGTGTGGATAGGAGCGTAAGGTTTCTCGCCACCTTTTGTGGATATAAAGTTCGTCGAAAACGAACTTAGAATGAAGGTGTTATAGCATTTTGAAGTTATTGGCATTATTGGTCTTTAATGGAGAAAAATGGCAAGGAAGGACCATGCATTCAAGGTGGTAGATGCAAGAGTACGCCCAACGTAAGCTGGGGATACGCCCATCGTAGAAGAGTAAGTGATCGCAGGTGTGGGAGGAGTACGCCCAGTGTACTCTCAGAGATCCTAAACTCTAATTTTGGGGGCTAACCACTATATAAGGAACATTATGGCTCAAACCCTAGCCTCCTAATTAGTCTCTCAAACTCAAAAACCATAGATACCCGTCCTTCCTCCATTGCTGTGTGTGTTTGACCTTTTGAGCTTATTTTGGTAAAGAAGAGCTTGAAAGAAGAGAAGAGAAGTTGGGGAAAAGAACTTGAGTAGCTTGAGCTCAAGGATCTAGGATTATCTCATGTTTTGGCACTCAAAGGAGCTCGGGGAGCTGAAGGATCAGTAGTTCGGGGAATTTCCAGATAGCAGTCGGAGGGATATCAGTAGGACTTCAGCTATGCAAGGTCAATCTCCTCATTTTGTGCATGGGTCTAAGGCCACAATGCCGACCCATTATGTTTGTGTATAGTAGGAAGACCCAAGGGTTAGCCCTAGGCACTCTATGTTATATGTTCCGGATGATGATCTGATGCTGGGCGAGGCCCGAGGAATGTTAGTATGCTAGAGGTCTTTGTGATTCTTGCATATGTCGGTACGATAGGTTCCGGATCAAGGTCTGATGCCGGGGCAAGCCCGAGGAAGATTTATATGTCCATGTTAGATTATACTTGTTGTCTTTATGATACTTGTATGTTCCTGGTAGGGAGGTGAGTGTGGGCGAGGTCCCTTATCTCGTCACTTGCTGAGTGTGGATGGGGTTTCATATCTCGATATTAGCAGAGTAGGGGCGAGGCCCGTGATAGGAGAGAAGTGAGTGTGGGTAGGGTCCCGTATCTCACTAACAACAGGAGTGTGGATGGGGTTTCCATAGCTCATCAGTAGCAGACCAGGGGTGAGGCCTTATGTAACGCCCGCAGATCCGGGCTAGTCAATTTAGAGACAATAAGCATCAAAAATGAGTTTTTGATGGAAGATTAGATAGAAGTATTAATCTTAATGAAGTTGTAGTATATTTTACAAGGGTTCAATACATATAAAGAACGCCGAAATCCGAGTTATAACGAAGAAGTTATGACCCGTCGAAGTATTTCGGCAAAACCAGCACGGCACCGGGAGACATAAATAGTGAATTTACAATAGAGGACTTTTTAGACTTAGTAATCTAAAAAAAAGTCGTAGAATATGTTAAACTGAGAGCGTCCATAAAAAGAACGCCCAAATCTGACTTCGTATGAGGAAGTTATGAATTTTCTAACATTTGGCATAGCAGTGCGCGACCCGAAACTCGAATTTTAGTTCAAGCGGTTTTTGGCCTACGCGACCTAAATGAGAGTTGAAGATCTCATTAATAGGAACTGAACGGTAAAAAGATAGACGAAAATGGAGTCCGTATGTAGAAGTTATGAATTTTACGCGGACATGTAACAATATAATCTCCTCCTACTGTTAAATTTAAGATCAGTCGAGAATTAGCCGACGGAGTCTAAATGAAAGTTTTAGATCTTGTTTTTACCTACGCGCGGATATAAAGAATTTTGAGAGTAGAGCTCGTATGTTAAAGATATGGACGAAACTTGGTCCCGACTCTTCGAGCGCGATAAAATCGATACAGTTTTGTAAATCTGAGATAGAATGAGAATTACCTGACGGCGTCTAAATGAAAGTTGTAGTACTCGTAAATACCAACGCGTGGATATAAAGAACATCAAATATGGAGTTTGTATGAACGAGTTACAAATTATAATAGCATATTTATGTATTAAAATAAAGTATAAATCATATATATATACGTACACTTATATATACAAATGTATATATCATTAGAAAAGTATCGACGATGCGGTTATTATAAGACTAGTGTTGAGTACTTTTGACATTAGTTTAGTACAAATATTGTTAAATCTATTTAAAATAGTATTATGAAGGGGTGTTTAGTCGTTTATATAACTATAAGGTCATTAAGTAATTATGGAGGGTAGTTTTTGTAAATTCAATTACTATAAATAAGAGGCTTGGGCTCTCATATTTCTTGAGCCATTCTCTTGATTCAAGAGTCTTTCTCTTCTTATCCCCCGAGCATTTCGGTCCCTCGTGATTCGACTTCTCTTTCTGTAGTTTTAGTATAGTAAGGTGAGCGCCGAAGCGCTGCACGAATCTTTCTTAGAAAGATTCAGCGACGAAGTTCTGCCCCTGCAGAGCGCGAAAACTACCTGAAACCCCCTTGTAAGTAAGTTATGCTTACCCTATTTTAATATAGCTTATATTTAAAACTATTATTGTTATTATGAACTTATAATAAATATTTGAGCTATTATTATGACTTAAATAAGTGTCGTTATAATATCTTTTTAACTACTCGCGGTACGGGGAATCTGGTTTAAAGGTCCACATAGGGTTGTTGGATTTCAGAAGTGCTATATGCCAAAATGGTCCTGCCCTCCGGTGTTTTATGTCTGGCCCCTGTCTGTACATAGTGGTTGGAAAGTATTGTTTAAACGCTTATATAATAAGAATAACAATAAGACTAATAGTTAGTCACGGTAAATATTAGACTAAAATCTAGTGGTAATAATACTAGGTTTTGTCGAAGGAAATTATTTTAAAGTAAACGAAGCGCTGTTTGAGTACCAAGTCACCACCTTATCAAGTAAGTGCATGGTCCTTTTCATCTTACACATAGATATGAAGTATTTTATATAAATTACATGCTATGTGTGCATATTATCTGGATACTTGTTGTCTATGTTGGATGAATGATTTTATATATGTTTTAAATGATTTAAACTATATATTTATTTTATATCTACAAATATGTTGGGATAAAACATGGGTAGATGAAATAGTTGGTGTGTGATGAAATAAAATGATGAGAGATAGGTGATGATAGGAAGGTGATGATAATTAGGTGATGGATAGGTGATTCTGAATCAGTGATGTAGGATGAAAGATACTATAACCTTGTCTGAAAATTTGGAGATCTAGTCATCTACCAGAGTATAGATGGTGACCACAGACTATTGTAGACAACCCCGTGGAAACACCAACAGGCTCACAACCTGTAGGTGATGAATTACAAGTTCAGGCGATGTTGTAACTACGTATTCATGTGATGATACTCTAACCCTTACTATGAATTACGAGTTCAGACGATGTTGTAACTACGTATTCATGTGATGATACTCTAACCCTATGAATTACAAGTTAAGGCGTTGTTGTAACTATGTATTCATGCGATGATACTACAACCCTTACTAGGTGCGTATCGAGGGAGTCATGCCCGAACCATTATTGTCTGTGTGATGTAGGCGATGATCCGTAGAAAAAGTCCTTAGGAATGAACATATAAGGAAATGAGATGCAAAGAGATGAGAGGTAAATACGATATAGGAGATGAACCTTAAGGTAATACTTTAGGGAATATCAAATGAAGAAAATGAGGATGGGTAATCGGGTTAATTGTTTGACATGTATTATGTGAAGAAACAAGTTAATTACATTATTGTGGGTTGAAAACCCTATGTACTCATCAGGTTTCTCGACCTGACCCACTTAGTTTATTTGTATCACAGGTGTTGATATGAAGTTACATTACACATAGAGATTAAGGATATGTAAATCACTAATGATAATGAATGTAAGTTCTGTTTATGCTTATGTTTCTGTATTGATGATGACATCCAAATCTTTTAAAATAAATAAAAAAAATACATTTCTTCGGAAATCCTTTGATAACGTATTTATCATGTTTTTCTGGGAACAAATTCCGCAACATTTTTATGAAAAGGGTACTTTGATTTTTATAAAGCATAAACATAATAGGTCTTTTCTGGCCGTGAAAATGGGGATGTCACACCTTAGAATAGGAGTATAGTAGAGTATGTATTCTTTATGTCCTAGTATGTTATATGTTTGTATGTGTATAGCGGGAAAGGCCCAGAGACAGGCGGGGCCTAAAAGAGAAAAATATGTATACTGTAACGCCCGTAGATCCGGGCTAGTCAATTTAGAGATAGTAGGGGTCGAAAAAGATTTTTTGACAAAAGATTATTTTTAATAAATAATCATAAACAAGTTTTAGAATATATCTCAAGGGTTCCATACATATAAAGAACGCCGAAATCCGAGTTATAACGAAGAAGTTATGGCCCGTCGAAGTTTTACAGCAAAACCGGCACGACACTGGGAGACGTAAATAGTGAATTTTTGATAAAGGAATTTTTAGCCTTATTTATCTAAACAAAAGTTGTAGTATACGTTAAACCGAGAGCGTCCATAAAAAGAACGCCCAAATCTGACTTCGTATGAGGAAGTTATGAATTTTCTAAGATTTGGCATATCAGTGTGCGACCCGTAACTCGAATTATGGTTCGAGTTGCTTTTGGCCTACGCAATATAAATGAGAGTTGAAGATCTCATTAATAGGAACCTGACGATAAAAAGACAGACGAAAACGAAGTTCGTATGTAGAAGATATGAATTTTACACGGACATTTAACAGTATAATCTCCTCCTATTGTTAAATTTAAGATCGGTTGAGAATTAGCCGACAGAGTCTAAATTAAAGTTGTAGATCTTGTTTTTACCTATGCGTGGATATAAATAACATTGAAAACGGAGCTCGTATGCAAAATTTACGGGGTTTAGAAGTCGGTAGGGTGCTCTGCGAAATCGGGTGACGTGGCTGAATATGGGCCAAGGCTTTCTCCCCAAGGCATGCCACCAGAAGGTGACATGTGGCATGGACTTGATGAGTAGTTCCTCCTACTCGATGAGTAGAGCTATTTTCCAGCCTATAAATAGAGGTTTCGGGTTCCCTCATTCTTCACACCATTCAACCTCTTCTCCCCCTCTCTCTAAACTCTCTCTCTAGCCCCCAAACCCCCCCCCTAAGCTTAGGTAAACCCCCTAGCACCCGAAAGAAGCTTCGAGGCTCCTGAAGCTCCGACAAAACAGCCTTTCGGCTCGGGAACGCTGCTCCGACGAAGCCCGATTTTCAAGAAAAACCCGCTGTAAGTGAGCTACGCCTACCCTATCTTTAGTATAGCTTATGTTTCAATATAGTAATGTTATTAGGACCTTATAATAAATATTTGGGCTACTATTATAATTTATATAAGTGTCATTATAATATCTTTTTAACCACTCACGGTACGGGGAATCTGGTTTGGAGGGCCTCTTGGGTTGCTGGATTCAGAAGTGCTATATGCCAAAATGATCTTGCCCTCTGGTGTTCCATGTCTTGCCCCTGTCTGTACATAGTGGGTAAAGAGTATTGTTTAATGCTTATATAATAGTAATAATAGCTAGACTATTAATTAGTCTCGTCAAAAATTAGACTAAACTCTAGTGGTAATGATACTAGGTTTTGTCCGAGGGAAATTGTTTTAACAGTAACAAAGTGCTGTCCGAGTGCCGAGTCACCACCTTATCAGGTGAGTGCATAGTTACTTTTAGCTTACACATAGATATGAAGTATTTTATATAAATTACATTCTATGTTTGCATATTATCTGTACACTTGTTACCTATGCTGTATGAACGATTTTATGCATGTTTTGAATGATTTAAACTGTACATATGTATTTTATATCAACAAAATCTATTGGGTAAAGCATGGGTAGATGAAATAGTTGCTGTGTGACAAAAACAAAATGATGAGAGGTGATATAGACCATGAGATAAGGGTGAGAGGTGAACCATGAGAGAAGCCTTTTACCCAAGTGTTGGCCCCATCATCTAGCAGAGTATGGATGACAAGCACAGACTATTCTAGACAATCTAGTGGAACACTAGCAGGCTCGCAACCTGTGGGTGTTATTTGAACTGTGTATTCACCAGCTGTACTCTAAAAACCCACTGTCATGTATTGCGAGTGGATTCTCGGAAACGATACTATCGATAAATGAGATAAAAACCCATTGACATGTATTGCGAGTGGATTCTCAAAAACGATACTGTCGATAAACGAGATAACCCTGGCAGCTACAGATTTAGTGCTTGATGAGCAAACCCTGACAACTATGGATTTAGTACCTGTTGAGCAAACCCTAGCAACTATGGATTTACTGTATACTAAGTAAACCCTGGCAACGATGGATTTCATGCCTATTCCTTAGGATGATCCTTAGGAATGAATGAACAAGAAATAGCTCATTCTTAGGGTAGATCCTTAAGAGTAAATAAGATAATGGGGATGGGTAATTGGGTTAATTGTTTGATGAATAAACATAATAATTATATTATTGTGGGTTGAAAACCCTATATACTCAACAAGTTTCCCAACCTGACCCACTCGGTTTATTTATATCACAGGTGTCGATACGAAGCTAGTTTACACTGAGAGATTTAAAAGAGATGTAGATCACTAGTGTAAATGAATGTAAGTTCTGTTTATGCTTATGTTTCTGTATTGATGATGACATCCCAAGGTTTTAAAAAGAATAAAAATACATTTATTCGGAAATGCTTTGATAACATATTTATCATGTTTTTCTGGGAACAAATTCCGCAACATTTTTATTAAAAGAAGTAATCTGATTTTATAAAGCATAAAAAAATCGGTCTTTTCTGGCGTGAAAATGGGGATGTCACATATACCGAGCGAGGCTCGATGCTAGGCGGGGCCCGATGCCAGAGCGAGTCCGATGTCGGGCAATTCCCGATGCAGCAGGCGGGGGCCCAGTATGTGATTATATGTATGGTATGTGGTAAATTGGGGAACTCACTAAGCTTCGTGCTTACAGTTTTCAGTTTTTGGTTTCAGTTACTTCCGGTAGCGGAGGGAATAGCTCGGGATGATTGCATGACACACACCAAGAAGTTTAGTCTGGGATGTTTTACTCTGATAAAATAAGCATGTTTTGAATTAATACCCTATTATGATAAAACAACTTATGTTTATGAAAGAAATGATTTGACAATTATGGTTTGTTTAGTGATTTAAAAATGAAATTTTTGGACCATATACTTGGCATGTTACATTGAGCTCCAAACGAGGGAGTGGAGGCAGCCTCCGGTGCAGTCGCAGTCTACGACAAAGCGGTTCAAAGCCGCTTGTGTGAGATCTGGGATTCAGAGGGGCCCCACTAGTGGTAAGTGGGACCAGGTTCATGAGGTTCCATATTGGTCTACTTTTGGGTGCCAGAAATGTGGAAGAAGGGGCATTACGCGAAGGACTGCCGTCAGCAGGTTCCAACACCGACCACCCTGATCTGTTTTCACAATGAGCAGGTTGGCCATATAAGGTCCAATTTTCCTTTGCTAACTGCAGTAAACGTGCAGGCTCCATTACCAACTAATTTGAGGATCACCGATGGACGCTAGGGTAGGGAGGAGCCCCTAAGGGTTTGAGGTCGCACTTTTCAGCTCACGACAGAGGAGGCCAGGGTGGCGCCCGACATCATTACTGGTATGTTTCCATTTACCATTCTGTCGATTATTTTATGGTATGCTTATGTTTATGTTTTTAATAGGTACATTCTTAGTGAATTCCTTTCCTGCTCTTGTGTTATTCAACTCGGGCATGAGTCGGTCCTTTGTAGCTCAAGCTCTGATTGATAGGTTTTAAGCATTCTAACACTTCCTAAGTGTACATGCAACCCTAATAACCTTGGATCTATGTTTGTCTAATAATCATGGAAAGTGGTTTTCCAAGGTTATGAACCTATCTAGCATACATGGGGTACAATTTTCTTTGTATAAAAGATAGAACTACATACCTTGTTGTTGAAAGTTTTCCTTGAAACCTTGTGAGCCTAGCACCTCAAGTGTGATGCCTCAAATGCTTCACACAACACCAAATGCAAAGAATAAACTTGAGAGAATACTCTAACACATGCAAAATCGGCCAAGCCCTCTTGTTTCTTAGTGTAGCCGATTTTGGGGAGAGTTACATTGCTTATATAGTGTGTTGCAATAAGTAAACCCTAATGTTCCATGACTCTTCATTTCTTGATCCATGGGTTAACTCCATGGAGCATCTTATGGGTGGAACCCAACTTGATAATCCATGGAGCATCTTAGCCCACTATATAATATATGGAAGATTTACTTAATCTACCCATATATCTAATTAGTTATCTTTTGATCACTTAATTAATTCTAAATTAATTCTTGATCAAAACTAATTAAATAATATTATTAATATATTAGAACTTATAATATATTAATAAACCATATGTGTTATTTCTCTCATTTAGTTTATCCAATTGCATGGTGCCATGCAACCCAAATGGACCATGCCGGGTCAGGTCAAGTACTTACCAGAAATAGTTATGGACTTAGACACCTTATCCAATAGTCTCCCACTTGGATAAGTCTAATAACTATAACTGCAATACTTCAAGAACTGATCGGCAATCGTAGCTCTTTCAAGGTCTCTCGGAACTGAGAAAATGTTGATACGCCATTTATGATAAGTGATCATGTAATCCTCTGTTCTAGATATCAGCCGGACAATTACATGGAACAATGTCTTACTTATTGCCCAGCAGTTTGTTTCCCGATTCCTGATTTGTTTGACAAAGAACTTAATTGAACACCATAACTTAGTTCTGACCGGGCCCGATACATAGGTCAAAACAAAATCATCGAGGGGCCCAGATATCAGCTTCTAATCCAAGAAGGAACAGATAAACTTCGACTCATATGTTTGTTCTACTTAGGGGTGTTCAAAAATATCCACTTCCGAAATATCCGATCCGAAATTTCGGATATCCAGATTTTCGGATATCCGAATTTTGGATATCTGGTTTTTCGGATTCGGATACGGATAGTGAATTTATAAAGTTTAGGATATTTTGGATATCCGATATCCGAAAAAAAATAATTTTTCTTTATTTTTTAATATTTTAAAATGAGAAATTAGAAACATTGACATTCTTAATGGACTAATGTTCCCCACCATTTTCAACTTTTTCGTGACCATTCTTTCCAAACTTTTATTGCAAACCTTTCCATTTACAATCGTTATATATTTGTTTGTTATAATCCTGG
Source organism: Lactuca serriola (assembly GCF_051521515.1). Taxonomy (NCBI): domain Eukaryota; kingdom Viridiplantae; phylum Streptophyta; class Magnoliopsida; order Asterales; family Asteraceae; genus Lactuca; species Lactuca serriola. The sequence continues at coordinate 175,235,302 of NC_136412.1, read as the reverse complement.
TTCGTTGGCTTATAATCAAAAACTATTAAGTAAATGCTACATATATTTATTTGTTGCTATCGATATCCATCTATGTCGCAAGATTTAACATAGTTGCTATTATTAAATCACATACCAGAAATGGGGCTACAGACTCGTCGAGTATCCTTCTCGCATTGAAAATTACTTTATTTAAATCACATACCAGAAATGGGGCGTTACACTCCCACTTGGATAAGTATAATAACTATATATGCAAGTACAACTTCCAGATCCGATTAGCAATCGTAGCTCTCAAAAGCCGCTGTCGAACTCTGACACGTCCTTTAGATAAAGGATCGTATAATACTCCATTCTCAAGATATCATGTGGACAATTACATGGAACATAGTCATACTTATTGTCTAGTAGTTTGTTTCTCGATCTCTGATTCGTATGACATAGAACTTAATTAAACACAGCAATTCAGTCCTGACTGGGCCCGACACATAAGTCAAACCAAATCATCGAGGGGCCCAAGATATCGCTTTTACCCTCATAGGATAAAAGGAATAGTTAAACTTCGACTTATATTCTTGTACTATTTACTCATCAAATCGTACACAACAATACGTTTTATATCGTCAAGTTACTGGTGCGTTTACGCATTATCAATGTACAACCAACTCGTAAAGAACAACTCATATATCTAGGTTAAAAGACTATATGATATTATCATCTCACAATCACTCATGATTAAATTCCATGAAGTGATTCATGTGAGTGCGGGTTTAATCCAATACTTAAATCATATTTCAAGAGCACTCATGAACGTTGCGACAAAGTTTTGCTATGTCCAAACACTTAGACAATCTACACGCCAATTCATGACAATCTTCTTTCATACCTACTCCCAAAGTATGATCGACTATAGATAGTTTAAATAATCTTATTATTTAGGAAGTAAAAACATGCAAAGTGAAACAATAGTAAATAATTGACATAAGACAGTAACATTACTTATAAATAAAACACCTTTATTTAATCATCAAAATGTCAATTACAATTTATCTATTACAAGTTTCTAAGGCTATCTAATTACTAAAACTAATATCGTCCTTCAGCCCAATGCTCCTAGCATGCTGCAAGTGCTTAAACCTACCCAGTCCCTTCGTAAGTGGATCTGCTGGGTTATCCTTTGAAGATACCCTCTTAACCACGCGGAGTCCCTTTTCTACCCGATGTCTAATGAAATGATATTTCCTGTTGATATGCCTGGATCTGCCATGATCCCTGTGTTCCGTGGTCAAGGCAACAACACCTTCATTATCGCAGAAAATCTCCATAGGCTCCATTCTGGCCGGTACAACTCCAAGGTCTTCGATGAAGTTCTTTATCCATATTACCTCCTTTGACGCTTCGCTCACAACTATGTAATCTGATTCGCACGTTGAATCAGCTACGGTGTCCTACTTGGAACTTTTTCAAGTCACTGTTCCTCCATTTAGGGTAAAGACCCAGCCCGAATACGAGCAAAAATTATCCCGGTCAGTCTAAACTCTAGCGTCACTATACCCTTGCACTTTCAAGTCATCACTCCCACTTAGGATAAGAAACCATTCCTTAGTCCGCCAAAGGTACTTGAGAATATTCTTCACCGCGGTCCAATGTGCTTAACCGGGGTTTCCTTGATATCTGCTGACCATGCTCAAAGCGAAGGCCACATCAGGGAGAGTACATGTCATAGCATACATGATTGAGCCAACTGTGGAAGCATAAGGTACTCTGCTCATCTCTGCTATCTTGACATCGATACTTGGGCTTTGGGTGTTAATCAACTTGGTATTGCTTTGGATTGGTAACTCCCCTTTCTTGGAATTCTCCATGCTGAAACGTTTCAACACTTTGTCCAAGTAAGTACTTTGACTAAGTCCTATTAGTCTCTTACTCCTATTTCTCAAAATCCTTATCCCAAGAATATAAGCAGCTTCTTCAAGGTCCTTCATAGCGAAGCACTTCGCAAGCCAGGACTTAATCTCCTGCAAGGTTGGGACGTCGATTCCTATGAGTAGTATGTCATCCACATACAAAAAGTGAAAGCTAACTATACTCCCACTAGTTTTGACATATACACAAGACTCATCCTCTCTCCTCGAAAAACCAAACTCTTTGACTTTCTCATCGAAACAAAGATTCCATCTGCGAGATGCTTGTTTCAATCCATACATGGATTTCTCAAGCTTACACACTCTATTAGGGTGCTATACATTGACAAAAGCCTCTGGCTGACTCATGTAAACATCCTTAGCCAACTTCCTATTAAGGAAAGCGGTTTTGACATCCATCTGCCATACTTCATAATCATGAAACGCAGCTATGTCTAGCATAACCCTTATACATTTAATCTTCACAACTGGTGAGAAGGTCTCATCATACTCAACTCCAGGAGTTTGAGTAAGGCCCTTCGCAACCAATCAAGCCTTATACGTGTGTACTTTCCCATCCATGTCAGTCTTCTTCTTGAAGATCCATTTGCACCCGACCGTCTTACGACCTAACACATTGTCAACCAAGTTCCAAACTTGATTGTCATATATGGACTGAATCTCACTGTCCATAGCCTCTTTCCATTTCACAGACTCCAGGCCTGCCATGGCATCCTTATAGGTGTTAGGTTCATCCAAATTTATTAGTGTACTATCACTAATAAACATATCACCCTCAGCAGTTATATGGAAACCATATAATACGGGTGGAACACTCACTCTACTAGAAAGTCTAAGAGGTAAGGACTCGTCAATCGGTTGAACAGGAGTTTCCTCCTCGGGTTGAGCGCCAGTGTTAGAGGTTCCTTTATCGCTTGATTCTTGAAGCTCTTCAAGATCAATTTTCCTCCCACTTTTCTCTTGGCATATGAGTTCTCTCTCTCTCGGAAAACCCCTCTCCTCACAACAAAGACAACATTGTCACTCGGTCTATAGAATAGATATCTAAAGGACTTCTGTGGATAGCCCATGAAAATACACCGCTCACTAAGAGGTTCGACCTTGTCGTGATTCTATCGTCTTACGAAAGCCTCGCAACCCCAAACCTTGATATGGGCCAGTGAGGGAGCTTTCCCTGTCCACATCTCATGAGGTGTTTTGGCAACCTTCTTAGTTAGGAATAGATTTAGGATATGGGTGGCAGTGTCAAAGGCATACCCCCAAAATGAGATAGGTAACGTAGTCCGACTCATCATGGAACAAACCATGTCCACCAAGGTTCGATTGTGCCGATCAGCTACAACATTCAACTACGGTGTCCTAGGTGGCGTCAATTGCAAAACAATTCTGCATTCCTTGAGGTAGTCATGGAATTCCATACTAAGGTACTCACCTCCTCAATTGGATCGAAGCATCTTAATTTTCCTGCCCAGCTGATTCTCCACTTCTTGTTTAAATTCTTTGATCTTTTCAAATGTTTCTGACTTGTGCTTGATTAAGTAGATATACCCATATCTGCTATAATCATCGGTGAAAGTCACATAGAAGCGATTTGCATCCCTTGTGGTGGATCTAAAGGGCCCACATACATCAGTATGTATGAGATCCGATAAACCCTCACCCCTTTCATAAGTAGCAATGAAGGGTGACTTGGTCATTTTTCCCAGTAAACAAGACTCGCATCTGTCATCGTCCCTAAGGTCGAATGACTCCAACACTCCATCCTTTTGGAGTTGGGCTATGCACTTCTTGTTGACATGTCCAAGACGACAGTGCAACAAGCATGCCTTATACAATCCATTGGAAGAATCGATATGCAACATATCATTTCCTAAGTTGTTTACAACCATCACAGTTTCATATATTCTATTACAAGGAAATGCTTCAAAATAGAAAGTACCATTAAGGAAACCATTAATATAACCATTTTCATTATTAAACGAAAATCTAAAACCTTATCTATACAAACCATGAAAAGAAATAATGTTTTCTGACGAATAAAAACAATTATTCAAATCTAGACCTAACCCACTACTAAGCACTAAAGAGTAAACTCCAATCTTGGTGAAAGGCGACACTTTCGTATTCCCAAATGATCAAGTTTATCTTCCCATGCTCCACATCCTTACTTCTTCTTAGACTCTGCAAATCAGAAAAAATGTGAAAACCACATTCTATATTAAGGACCCAGGACATAACATGTGATGAGTTATTAGATTGAAAAGTATAAATACTTGCAAAGGATGGCTTTATCTTCCCATCTTTGATGTCCCACATATACTTCGGGAAACTTCGTTTCCAATGCCCTTTGTTGTGGTAGTTGAAGCACTCTGCATCCTTCATGTTGGAAGATGGAGCAACAAGACCAGCTTTGGTTCCACTAAAAGGGGTACCGTCGTGAGACTTTCCTTTGTGGCTCTTAGATGGAGCCTTCCTCTTCTTTCCTTTTCCTTTCCCAATAGCCAAAACAGGGGCGACAGTAGCAGGAGTAGATGCAAGAGATTTGCCTTTAAGACTACTCTCAACAGTCCTTAGCAGGCCTTGAAGCTTGCTTAGGGTGGCCTCCTCCTTGTTCATGTGATAGGTCATACGAAACTGGTCGTAACAAGGAGGCAAGGAGTGTAGAATAATATCTATGGTCAGCTCCTCATCAAAGTTAACATTTAACTGCAGCAAGCGGTCCACATATCTCTACGTTTTTTACAAGTGGGCCGTGATGGACTCTCCATCCTTGATTTTGGTAGTGATCATCGCATCGATGATCTCATACCATTCCTGCCTAGCACTTTAATGGTACATTTCCATCAAATCTTGATGCATCTCGTAGGGGTAGTAGTACTCGTAGGACTTTTGGAGTTCCACAGCCACCATTCCGAGCATGAGGCAATGAACCTTTGTAGCATCTCGCTCATGAGTTTCGTAAGCAACGATTTCTTCGGGAGTGGCAGTGTTCACATTGACCTCTTTCATCTCCTTGTCGAGAAGATACTATTTGTCCTCGTAATGGGTGACCATGCGAATGTTGTGGATCCAATCATTGAAGTTGGACACATCGAATATCACCCTCCCATACAAGTTCATGAGTGAGAATGTGCCGGAAGGGGTTGAGCCAGAAGCGTTGTTGTTGTTCGAAGTAGACATCTGAAATAGAAAAGGAACAAAGTTTAGATTAGATAAGAATCCCCAATTAAACACCCAAATGAGAAATTAGGGCTAGGACCCAACACAATTATTTACAATTCATAAGAGGGATGCCGTAATCTAATTGCAAATAATTTGAAGGTAGGTAAATGACGATTTACCAATTTCCACCATGAAAAACGAAAAGACAATTAAGTTTTAAATGTATTGAAATTCCTATATATTTTGAGATTCATTGAACTTTTCAATGACATGTTTAAATCTCGATATGCCTTTGAAGTTGTGATTGGGATACCGAGGATCACAAACAAGGTGTGAATAACCATGCAAATGTACTTGGTGCTCTCGATGTCATTTACCGCCTAATCAATGTGTCGGTTAACCACACACGCTCCATTGATCTATGATAAACATCGAGCCACCCTTTGCCACCATTGCTAGTCCCAAATTAGCGTGCTGATTATCCATGCATGCTCCACTAACGACTTGGCAGGGTGCAAAGTGTAATTTCGTGGAATAGCATCATTTCACATTTCTCCTAAAGTAACTAAGATTGGGATTTTTTTGTAAAAACATTTAGTTACTTTATTAATCATTATACTTTTAATGAAGAATTAGTTTCCCTATCCTACCCGTTCGGCTAACGACCCTCCACCAATCAAGGAAGCGGTGGGTGAGAGTGGACATCTATTATACTGCCATTTTATAGGCAGCAACCTTATACCCCCTTATAGATCGGCTTCGTGAATGAGGCCTACTAACGATAAGACTAGCTTAATCTTATACATATATATATATATATATATATATATATATATATATATATATATATATATATATATATATATATATATTAATCTTATAATATTATAATAATATAAGGTTTGAATTTTAAACTTGTAAAATTCTAGGGTTTGGAATTTAAATAATTCAAAATTAAAACTTTAAATTAACAATTTAAATCCCAAAACTTGAGGGCAAGTTTTGAAACTTTTCAAAACATCTTTTAGATCAAATTTGAAAAATGATTAATTAATCATAATATTAATATTTATCGCATAATTTGACCTAATCTATTTACTTGACAAGATAATTCAAATCAAAATACAAATAATGAATATTTATCACATAAAACAAGTAATTATCTTATTTATGACAATTATCTTTGAATTGCATTAGGATAATCCATACCATATTGTAAAAATTGGATTTTAACAGCCAAGAACGTTTTTGGTAATTATCCTAACAAAATTTTAGTCAAAATCCCGAACAATCAGCCACCAGATTGCCCGACTCGCTGAGTCAGAGAATGGACTCGCCGATTTGCCCTGACTCATCGAGTTCATCTGGTGACTCGACGAGTTCATTAGGCAGAATCCATATTTTTCGATTTCTAGCCTTTGAACAATTAAAACAATGCATCAAATACAAAAGAAAAACGAACCAGGCTCTGATACTGCTGTTGGGTTATGGGCAATACATCAATCATATGGTGTACATGCAAACCCTAATGCTTGGATCTAGTTTTTCTAAGTTATACATGCAATAATTACCCAAGGCTTGCAAACCCTAATCTAGCATACAAAAACCAAAATCAATAACTAAAACAAGTTTAGATGATTACCTTTCAATTGTAGCAAGAATCTTCAATCTTTAAGAGATTTAGTATCACAAGTTTAATACCTCTAATCGATCAGAAACACCAAGGCAATTGGAGAATGATGGAGAGAGGGGAATGGATGCTCAAAACATGATGGAACTCTTCTAGGGTTTCAAGTGGCCGATTTTACTATCCTAATGGGTCCTTATATAGATGCAGAATTAGGGTTTCAGTCAAATCCCTAACCCGGTTGCTTAAGCCCTAAGCAACCCATAGGAATCTTCCAGAATCAATCCCTTGGATGAAATACTTATGGGCTCCCATAAGATTTCGTCCATCCCTTGCTTAAGGGATCCACAACCCAAATTCTAATTATCTTATAATTACACATCTAGTCCCCTTAGTTCAATTAATATCTTTTTTGACCACAAAATTAATTCTTAATTAATTCTTTATCAATATTAATTAAACAATATGATTTCTCTTTTAATATATTATTCATATAATATATTAATAAACCATAATAACCTCTTTCTCCATTATTCATCCAGTAAAGTTGCTTCAGTGAAGGCAACCCAAAAGGACCATGCTACAACCAGGTCAAGTACATACCAAACATAGTTATGGGCTTAGACACCAATCCAACACAAATGATATTTGAGACATTACGACAGAGGTTATGTGAGGCCCCAATGTTCACCCTTCTAGAGGGTGTCGAGGATTTCGTGGTATTTTGTTATGCATTCATCACAGGTTTGGGGGCATTTCTTATGCAGAGGGGGCTAGTGATTGCGTATGATTCTCGGCAGCCGAAGCCGCTTGAGACACGATATCCTACTCATGATATGGAGTTGGGGGAAGTGGTATTTTCCCTCAAGATTTAGAGATATTATCTGTATGGGGTTTGATGTACACTTTACATGGATCACAAGAGTTTTCAATATCTTTTCGACCAACCAAACCTGAACATGATGCAAAGCAGGTGGCTTGACGTGGTCAAGGATTATGAATGTGAGATCCTTTACCATTTGGGTAAAGCGAATGTGGTTGTGGATGCTTTGAGCCGAAAGTCGGCTGGATCTTTAGTTGGGGATATATGTATGAGGATGTTCATTGATTATCTACTTTTGGGTTTGATCAGAAGGGAAAAAGCAGAAGGAGTTAAGAAAGAGAATTGGAAATAGGATAGGATTATGGGAAAGATCGACAAATTTGTCACCGATAGTCAGGGACTGTTGATCTGGTGTGGTTGGGTTAGAGTTCCGGTTTCTGGAGGGGTCAGACATATAGTTTTATAGGAGGCACATAATCATCGCTTTTCGATACACCTAGGAGCCACCAAGATGTATTGGGATTTGAGACTAAGTTACTTGTGTTTGTGTATGAAGAGGGAGATAGCTTGGTACATTAAGAGGTGCTTGACCTGTAGGATGGTTACGGACGAGCATCAGAGGCCGCATGGAAAGCTGCAGCCCTTGGAAGTTCATATGTGGAATTGGGAATAGATCACCATGGATTTTATCACCAAACTACCAAAGACTGCCAAGGGTTTTGATGCTATCTGGGTCATCGTGGATGGATTGATCAAGTGTGCCCACTTTTTGGCCATCCGGGAGAGCTCCTCGCCCGAGAAGTTGGCCGATGTGTATGTTCGTGAGATTTTTGTTCGTCATGGGGTTCCAATCTCCATTATATCAGATCGAGATGTTCGTTTCACTTCTCGATTATGGAAAGAGTTCCGTAGGAACATGGTATGAGGCTACATTTCAACACTGCTTATCATCTACAGACCGATGGTTAGAGTGAACAGACCATCCAGACTCTTGAGGATATGTTGTGGGATTGCGTCATAGATTTTTGTGGGAGTTGGTATTCCTACCTAACTCTTGCGGAGTTTTCCTACAACAACTATTACTCCAACATTGGTGCATTTCCCTTCGAGCTTCCTTATGGTCGGAGATATCGTACCCCATTTTTTTTAGGGGGAGGTTGGTCATAAAGTCATGAGGAGGAATGATGTAGTCCTACAAAATACAGAGCTCATCCAGCAGATCATGCAGAGATTACAGACAATTCAAAGTCAGCAGAAGAGCTATGCCGACTGGCATCGATCAGAGTTGGAGTTCTAGGTCGGTGATATGGTGCTACTGAAGGTCTCACCCTGGAAGGGTATGATACGCTTCAGGAAGAGAGGGAATTTGGTTCCTCCGTATATTGGACCATTCCGTTTGATCGTAAGGGTAGAAAGTGTGACCTATTGGTTGGATTTGCCAAGTGGGCTTAGCCAGATCCACAACACTTTTCATGTTTTGTAGTTTCGGAAGTGTGTGTTGGATAACGAGGCAGTGGTCATTTTGGATGATATTCAACACAATGAGCAACTAAATTATATTTAGAGGTCGGTAGTGGTGGTGGAGAGAAAGATGAAGGTCTTACACAACAAGGAGATACCTTTGGTACAGGTTCTGTGGCAATGTCAGAGAGGCTCCGAGTGGACCTGGGAGTCAGAGCCAGAGATACAGGAGCATTATCCTAAGTTATTCACAACATTTGACTTTGAGTATGATGTCTAGTTAGAATGGGGGAGAATTGTAACTTCCCAAAAATGAGGTATTTCCAAAATAAACTCTTAAGTATGAAGGTTTATGATTTCTAAACCTTGTGTATAAGAAAGCTTGTTAAATGGCCTATAGTGGCATTTATGTAAAATCAGGCCAAGCCTGCATACAATGGGCGTACGTTATGTATAGGGTTTGGTCCATAGATAAACACAATTAACTCCTCATTTCTCAATCCCTCTTCAACCTCCACTTGCTATTCGTCCATCTATAACCCTAATCCACCTTGAGAGTGTTCTTGAGCTTTTGTGGTTCTTTTGGTGATTAAGAAGGAAGGAGAAGAAGAGAGGGCCACCTTGGAAGAGAGAAACACCTTAGATCCAGAATCTCATCACCATTTGGCATCATTTTAAGGTACAAAGCTCTGAACTTGATGATGATTTGTTTAAGATCTTGTTAGCCTTGAAGTTGTGAACATTTTGTTCCCATTACCTTGGAATTTTGAGTATGGGTTACTATAAGTCATTTGAGCCGTCCTTTTAGACATTTCAGAGTACTGTTGTGCATAAAAATATGATCTTGAGTGTTGTATTAACCCATGCATGTGTTAGATGGTATTATTGGGTTAAGAATATATGATTTTGGAAATTAAGCACTTTATAGCCATGCAAAGTCATAAAGTTGGAAACTTTATGGCCTAAGACATCATTGTGGGCTTGGATCTGAGTTTCGGACGAAAGGGCTTAGTGGAATAATTTCTTAATGAAGTTTTGGGACTAGGAAACGTATCTTAGGCATACACAGTCAACAACTTGCTTTTGGTCAACATTAGAGTACACTTGGAGTAATCTCTTGGTACGCAGGTTGTACTCTATTGGGAAGGAATATTGAATTTTGCTCCTTTACCGTTGTGTTGACTCTATTTGTGTTGTGTCATGGGCCTCATGTTTTGTATCCGGATTGGGCCTGTCCATCCGTGATTTTCTAGTAGGGTTATAGTATAAATATGCATGCATGTGTGCATAATTAATAGTTAATCTTTACGTTCATTGTTTGTAACCCTAAACACCTCTACAATCGAAGTTCTTAGTCGAGCTCTTCTGAGGTGTTGAAGTATTAATCATTCGACACATTCAAAGCCATACTTGTGTTCTTATTTACTTTCATAGAATCTAACGATCCTTAAAGAACTTTTGTTCTAACAGTTGGTATCAGAGCAGGAGACTGTGTGATCAATACACATTCCTTCTGTATTCACAATTCCAAAGGGTTTCCGCTTTTATCGTATAAATAGAAGTCGTCTTCTTTGTTTCGACGGCAACTCTGTTTCAGATAAAACCCTAATCTCAAGTTTACAGGTTTGATTCTAGAGGCTCACCATGTCTCACGAAGATTCGCAAACAAATCCCATCAACATCTCAAACAACATTGGATCTGATACCAGAATACCCATACTCTACACTCAAGACTATGAAGTGTGGGCACATCACTTTGAAGACTACGTGGTTGGATCTGAAGATAATGGCTATCTCATCTGGGAAGCCATCATACTTGGACCGTTTGTTCATTCAGGAATGAACACGACAGTTAAGACCCAAAAAGAATATAACAAGCTAGTGGCGGATGAACAGAAGATGCCACAGGATGAGAAAGACAAGATATTGTGTAACGTGAAGGCCATGAGAATGATAAGATTCGCCTTGCAATCTGATACGTTCGTTTAGTTAGTTCATGCACGACGGCTAAAGAAATCTGGGATAGGTTGAAAGAACTCTATTCAACTGATAAAGACTTGGAACACTCCATTCAAACCTTACTGCTGTCAGAATTTGGAGTTTTCGAACAGAAACCAGAGGAGAAACTCATACAAAATTTCGATCGGTTCAATCATCTCCTAAGCAATATGATCAAACACGGAATAGAAAGAAAGTTGATTGAGCAGAAGGTAACTTTCATGAATGGGTTGAGACCGGAATGGATGGCTGTGGTTTCTACTGTGAAAGCGCATGAACAGTTTAAATCTTACTCGCTAGCGAAACTTGTGGGAATACTTAAGTCCCATGAAAGTGTAGTAACCAAAGAAGCGAAAGTGGTTTCTGGTGTGGGATCGCGGGCTCTTGTCTCAAAAGGAAAAAGTGTTGCAGAAGAAGAGGAAGAGTCTGATATGTCTGAGTGTGACCTTACAAGCGAGGAATATGCTATGATGGTCACCAATCCAAAGAAGTTTGTAAGGAGAAAATTTCCCATAAAAAAGAACCAAAATTGGTAGGGAAGCTATAACTCTGAGAAGGTGAGGATGAAGCGAAAATCTCCTCTCAAAAGGATGAAGAAAAGAAGGAGAGCAAGCTTACAGGAGACTTAGGTTACAACTGCAATTACTGTCACGGTAAGAACCACTTTTCCAAAGATTGCATGCAATGAAAAATGGCTGAGAAGAGAGATGGTGAAGATGATGAGGCGTACTATATGCGCAAGTTGGAGGAGATCAAGAAAAGGAAGGCAACTAACAGTTCTATGAATGCCTTGATTGTACAGGAGAATGCTGATGAAGACGAGTTCGGTGGCGTCGAATTTTTGTCAACCGACTCTGAAGACGAAGAGGTGAGAAAGCCCACTCATGGAAAGGATTGTGTGGCAAAAGAAGTAGGTTCGGATGGAAAGTGCTTAATTGTCACAGCTAGTTCATCAACTGAAAGTGCAAGTAAGGAACCGAACCTGACTGAAAACAAATGTTTTGCAGCAAAGCCAGTTAGTGAGCAGATCAACGACTGCGATCGTTTGATTAAAAAGGTACAATCTATCCTAGAATCTCTTAAAGTTCCAATAACAGAATATGAAGAAGAATTAAATGAATTAAAAATTAAATTTTCTAATCTAAGCGGTAGTCTCATGCATACTCGGTTAACAAATTCTAACCTAACTGACCAGGGCTGGTCCAAATGTATATGGGGCCCGGGGCGAAAAGAAAAAAAGCCCCTTAAAGACAGATATAATAAAGATTCAAAAAAATATCGTTTGTTCTTCATTATAAACACGTTCAATTATCAATAACAAGCATGTCAAATTGTCTATCTTTTGAGCTAGTTTGGGTTTGAACCAAAATTAGGCCCTAAAAATCATTTTAGTAATAATTTATATATATATATATATATATATATATATATATATATATATATATATATACACTACATAGCCGAGAAATTTTGGGCCCCCTGAAGTCGTGGGCACTGGGCGGTCGCTCGGGTTGCCCACCATCTGGACCGGCCCTGTAACTAACTAAATCAGCAGGGTGACAACGAAGAGTGAGGAGAGAAAAATGTGGATAGAGCTGAAGTAGCAAGAGTTAGTTAGGGCTACGGATGAAAGTATTTATTTGCAAAGAGACAATCTAAAGTTTTTAAAACAAAGTAATGTTTTTTGTTTAATTGCTAAGCATTTATACACTAATATAGCTCAATTGCATTTAAGTTGTGAGATAGGAAAGAAAATTCATAAGATGATTTTGCCTTTTCTTGAATTTAAGGAAGATGAGGTCATAGCAGAATGTGAATCAGAAGTGTCATCAGAAGAGACATCCATGTCCTACAACATTAGACTGGACAAAATAGAAACCTTCATTGATTCCAAGGAACACAAATGTATGCTAAAAGACATTTTAGATGAAAACGATAGGTTGAAAATTAAGCCAGACACTATTCAATCATTTGACCAATCCAATGCCAAATTAACTTTTGATAATAAAATGGACTTAGAAAATACGTCTGAATTTGATGAGGAAAGTGAGATGAGTGAGATCTCAGTAGACGACGTGGTTGATTGCTCTGAGTTTATGAAGAGCGAAACTAAGAATGAGAAACCCCTAATTTCAGAAAATTCGGCTGAATTCGCTCGCCTGTGAAAAGATAAGAAACATAAACTCAAAGAAAAGGCTATGGTTTAATAAAAGGTTCAAACTGTGCCAAATCAGGTTTATGCAGTTACAGGGGTCACTCCAAAACAAACGTCAAAATTAAGAATCATGGTTGACAAAGATAATGCTGAAGGATGCAACGACTACTTCTGGTCAGTTCCTACTGATAATGTAGATGAGACTGTAGGCTTTTCTGAGCAGACTTCGTGGAGGGTTAAAGGAAGATACGTTGCTGAACCCAAAGACAAACCCTCAAGTTTTGACAAACCAAGCACAAGTGGAAACAAAGAAATCCCTAAAGAACCAAAGGAAGAACCGAAAGTTCCAGTCAAAACAACCGAAACTCAAAAGGAGAAGCCAAAGGCCAACTTCAACATCCACAAATCAAAAAAGGAGCTAGCTGAACAGAAATGCTTAAGAAATCAAAGATATGCAAAGAATCTAAATGAGCGGAAAAGTTACTGGCAATCTCAAAATCCCAACTATGTCCCTCCTAATAGAGCGTCATCGGATAAAGGAAAGGAAAAACTAAAGGAAAATTTCAGTCCAAGTTCCTACTATTCACAGTCTCAGAACCGAAAGTCTAGTTTCGGTCCGAATGTCACTCAGAACCGAAAGTCAACTTGTCCAAAACCCAGTTTCAGTCCAAAACCCCGTTTCAGTCCCTCCAAGTCCCAATGCAAAGAAAATTCTATGGAGAACATCAAAGGAAAGGGAAAGATAACATCAGATTCTAAGTTCCATAATAAGAAATCATCAGCTAATCCTAGGAGTTAAAAGAAAAATCAAATACCATCTAACAAACCAACCAATGCACTAAAATTTAAACAAGATAAAACTAAAATCAAAGTGTATACAATTAAAAGAAAAGATCAAACCACTTTAGTGAAAAGAACATATTTGGTTGATATTTCTACTGCAATTCTGTTTTCTGTGAAAGACTCACCAGGACCCAAGCGACTTTGGGTTCCTAAATCTGCTTGAATTTGCAGGTAATCAGTGACGAGCAGTTCGATGATGAATGGTATATAGATAGTGGCTGCTCACGTCACATGACGGGAAGGAAGGAAGAGCCGAGGGAATTTCGGTCCCTGAAAGATGGTGGGTGTGTAAAATATGGAAATAACACCTATGGAATAATCAAGGGATACGGTATGATAACAAATGGAGATTTCTTGTTTCGAAAAGTGGCATATATGGAAGGATTGCAGCATAACCTCATTAGTGTGTCACAATTAGTTGTGGACACAGGCCTGATAGTATCATTTGATGATGAGGGCTCTGAGATAATTGAGAAACAATCCAAGAAGGTTCTGTTGAAATCTGAACGTAAGGGAGAGATGTACCCTTTAAATCTCAACCCAATACGAGGAAAACCAGCAATATGTTTGCTGTCAAAGGCAAATACAGATGAAAGCTGGTTGTGGCATCGATGATTATCGCACCTGAACTTCAAAAACATTAATAAGTTGGTGCTTGGTGATCACGAGGACTTCCTCTTCTCAAGTTCGACAAGGAACATCTGTGTGCAGCATGTGAAATGGGCAAACAAAGTAGAAAGAACCACCCTACACGAATCAATACAAAGATTATTGAAGCTCTTGAACTCTTGCACATCGACTTATGTGGACCTTCTGCTATAGAAAGCTTCGGTGGTAGTAAGTACATTCTTGTTATTGTAGATGACTTTTTACGCTTCACCTGGGTTTTCTTTCTTAAACAGAAATCAGATGCAACTCCCAATTTGAAGACATTCATCAAGCAAGTGGAAGTGCAGTTGAGGAAGACGGTAAGGAATATCAGAAGTGACAATGGTATGGAATTCAAGAATAACGATTTTGAGAGCTTTCTGGCTGACAAGGGGATAACTCACAATTTTTTGGCCCCTTATACACTACAACAGAATGGGATTGTTGAAAGACGAAACCGTTCTTTATGTGAGGCAGCCAGATGTTGGATTAATGTCTAAGTCCATAACTATAATTGGTATGTACTTGACCCAACTTGTCATGGTCCATTTGGGTTGCACTTCACCGAAACAACTTATATGGATAATCCTTTGAGAATAGCATGCCTATAATTTATATTAATATATTATAAGTTCTAATATATTAATATATAATCATATTATTTAATTAGTATTGATCAAAAATTAATTTATAATTAATTAAGTGATCAAAAGGAACTAATTAAATATGGACTCTTAGATATATATGTGTAGTGGGCCAAGTTCATTTTGGTTGGGCTAAGTCTTCATGGATAGTCCATGGAGCTTTAACCCATGGATCCTAGGAAATGAAAGGTCATGGGTATTAGGGTTTAACCCTAATCCTCCACACTATATAAAGGGTCTTATGGTTCATGAAATTGGGCTAGTGGATACACTAAAGAGGGAAATAACCGATTTCATAAGTGTGAGCCAAGTATCCATATTCTCTAAAGGTTTTCCAAGGTGTTTTGGTGATTTGTGATTCCACTTGAGGCTTCCACACTATTGGGGCTCAGCTCTTAAAGTTCAAGACTTCAAGCTTCATTAAAAGGTATGTATTCTAACTTGTTATATTACCCAAGTATCAAGGATTGTATGCTAGATAGGGTAATACCTTGGAATATTCATATTTGCATGTATAATAGAGAAAACATAGATCCAAGGTATTTAGGGTTGCATGTACACTTAGGAGTGTTAGAATGCTAAAAACCCAACAATGGTATCAGAGCCATGGGTTGTTTTCTGTTATATTGATGCAAATGTTTTATTTTCAAAGTTGAAAAAAGGGAAAAAACATGACGTTTGTCAAATTTTAAGATAATTACTTGTTTTTGTGAAAAACTAATTATTTGTAAATTTTGAATAATTTGCTATAGTCAAATTTAGTAAAAGATAAAATGATATGATCATTTTATTAGTTTTAAAAGTTTGATCTAAGGAGTTATTTTTTTTGAAACCTCCATAAGTTATGGATATGAAAAGGTTTTTAAAAAAATTGATTCAAAGTTTTATTGAGTTACAAAATTTGGTGTTAATATTTTAGAGAATTTTATAACTTATTCTTAAGTTATGGAACATGAAAAGTTTCATCATAAAACAAACATTTAACACCATAAGTTATGGATTACCAAAAGTTTTATGTTTCCTTGATTTATGAGTTAGTTTAGATTAATGAGAAAAACAAAAATTTATGTTTTAGTTGTTTTCAATCCTAATTAATCTAGAGGTAGTTCATAAAATGTGTTTTTGTAACTTGTCCTCAAGTTACATAAAAGGTCACATTTATGAATCTTAAAACTCATAAAAGTTCCATAGGTTACATAAAAATAATGAAGAGTCTTTTTCATTAAATAGTATTATGACTCGATAACTTGTCCTCAAGTTATGGATGTTTAAGAGTCACTTCTTTAAAAGTATTATTAAAGAATAAGAGGTTACAAAAAAATGAAGAGTCTTCATTTTAATGAACCATTAAACTCATAAGTTATGAAATGAAAAGTTTTGAATAGTTTCAAAAACTTGCCCTCAAGTTTTGGAATTTGTAAAGTTTTCACTTATGAATACTTTAATTCCAAGTTAAGCCCTTAGAATTTTAAAAGTTAAAATTCAACCCTTATACTTTATAATATTATAAGTTAATAATATTTATATATATGTAGAAGAGTAAAGTCGTCTTACCATTAGTAGGCCTCATTCACGAAGCCGGTCTATAAGGGGGTATACGGATACTGCCTATAAAATGACAGTTTAATGGGTGTCTACTCTCACCCACCGCTTCCTTGACCGGTGGAGGGTCGTTAGACGAACGGGTAGGACAAGGGCTATAATTCTCCCTTCATTAAAAGTATTAATGATATATACTACGTAACTAAACTCTTATTAATTCCCTATCTTAGTTACTTAGGAAAATGTGAATTTGGTGCAAACCCATGAAATTACACTTTGCACTTTGCTTAAGTCAGTTAGTGGAGCGTGTTTGGTTAACCGGCACACTAACTTGATTTAACAAGGTAGGCAAAGGGTAACTTAATGTTTATCATAGTATCAGTGGAGCGTGTGTGGTTAACCGGCACATCGATTGAGGGGTAAATATTAAGGGTACCGAGTATATTTGCATGGTTATTCAGACCTTGTTTTGTGATCCTCGACATCCCAGTCACAAAACCTGAAGGGCACACTCGAGATTGAAACATGGCTTTGAAAAGTTCAATGAATCTCAAAAGAATCTAGGAGTTTCAAAACGAATTAAAACCTAATAATACATTTCGTTTATCCTGGTGGAAATTGGTGAATCGTTATTCATCTACCTTCAAATATTTTATAGCTTGGATTACGACATCCCTCTTCCAAGTTATAAAATAGTTTGTTGGGCCCTAGCCTTAATATTTCATATTGGGTTTTATATTAAGGACTTTCGATCAACTTTCTTGAATATCTCCTAAAAAGATGTCTGGTTCAGACATCTATGATCCTCCCAAATCTCTTGGATCTTCACTTCCTCCACCTCCTCCAATTATTTTCCCTAACCCACAAGTTCAAGGTCACTCAAGCCCTATTGGCAAGCAAGGTCTATGTGTGATCGCATCTTGGAGATGAAGTCACATATTGACAAGCCGGGAGAGTTGGGGGTCAAACTCTTGAGAAAGTTAGTGGTTCAATCACTTTCTAAGTAACATAGTGAATTCCTTTGGGACTACTATGAAACAGACTATGACATGACCCTTAATGATCTTATCTATTTGCTTGGTGATCCTGAATCAATAATAATTTGGAACACTAGGAGAGCAAATTTGATTAGTAGATCAACTTCCCAAACTACCGTGGACATTGACAATGGTAACATTGGATATCTGGAAAAGCCTTCTCTTCCCAAGGAAAGGGATTGACCATAGTCAACTAGGTTGACCAAATGGTAAAGAGAAAGGCTAAGTCTATGATAGACCCATGTACCATTCCCAAAGAGACCCGATGTTTCTCTTGCCAAAGGAAGGGGAATTGATTGCGAAGCAGCCTATTTACCTGAAAGCTCATAAGGTTGATCAAGTCAAGAAGATTCACTCTACTTCAGGTAAAGTCTACTATCTAACTCTGTTAAGTTTCTATTATGAGATTCTTCTTACATGATCCGACTGGGTCACATGTTGATGTTTTAAGAGTTAAAGAAAAGTGAAGAAACTTATGGGAAGTATATGCTGATTTTGATCGCGAAGATGGATCTCGATCGCATGGTTCTGTGATCAGAATTTTGAGCTGTTGCTTAGGAGTTATGATATATTGCTTAGGAATAGATAACAACAAAGTTTTTCATGTGCTTTTGCACTATAAGGATAGTTTTTTCGCAAACTTTTTAAAATAAAAGGATTTTTTTTTTATTTTATTTATTTTAAAATATCCTTACAATGGAATTTGTGAAAAGGAAAAAAATTGTTGCTTATATGATTCCATTTATAGCAAGAGTGGAAATATGAATTTGATTCTTTCATTTGTGGTAGTGTCTAAATTTTCCAAATAAGGAAAGATTCTCATCACGCAAGTTTCAATTGGATAGAAACTTGGAATCAAGCAAGTTGTATAGTATGATGAATGAGAACATTCAAGCATTTGAAAATTAAGACTAATTACTTGTTCACATGGATGTGTGAGTCAAGTAAAGGACTAAGGGATCGAGTACACATTCTTGTGCACTGGTCAAGCCCGCCACAAATGTAACTTGAGTGACACATCTTAAAGAAGGTTTATTAATACTAGTGAAATGTAAGAGTAAAAGGTTTTCTACTCTTGTACATTTGAATTTGGTAAGTTGTGATGTTTTGGATAAAACAGAGACTAACTTAGGCCAATTGTGTTAACTGTTTGTCTTGATTAGAATCCAGACTATCTCTTGAATATTTGGCAAGAAAGTCTTATAGGTCAAGGAGACAGTGGGAGTGTAAAAGATCATGAAAGGGTTTCAAGAAGTAATCAAGAATAAAACCTGTATTTCATCACTAGCACACAACTAGAGGTTTATAACCTATCGTGTTGACATTTTTGTGCCCATTCCAGTTAAGTTGGCTATATATATTTGAGTTGTACATGTTCTCAATTGTTTGCATAACTACTTGGAAGCAATGGCGGGCTCTTGTGCTGCCAGGTTGCAAGAGGTTAAGATTGCACAAGTTCAATCCATATGAGTTAGGATTTGTCACTAACCTAGTCTTGAGATTATGGTTTGACAAATTCACATGGACAAGAGCACATACACCATAAAATCTGAGTGTCATAAGGTTTCTCTCCGATTCATGAAATTGACGGTGAGGAAATTCTTTCACTAAGTAGATTTTAAGTAGATAGAAATTGTGATATTTGCAGTTCTCAAAGTCGTTAGTGGAGCGTGCGTGGTTAACCGACACACTAACATGGACTTATGAGAAACGGAAAAGGTCTAAACAATTGAGAGTATGATTATGACATCCCTTTTCATATATCTGAAATTGTTTAGACACACATGTGAGCTATCTAAGATAAGGTGTATAATTTTGATAAAGCCTTATCAAAGCAATCTAATATCAGAAATCTGAACTTTAGTAAGAATGTCAATAAAGTATTGACTTCTAGAGGTCCAGCTGTTTTCTGGATACATGTCAAAGCTAGTGGGAGCATAAGTGTTATGCTAATAATCATCATGTTAGTGGGAGCATGATAATTATGATAAGTATTGTAAGTTGGCAATGTTAATTATAGAAAACAAAAGTTTCAATTCATGAGGTTGCAGGGGTTGAAAAAGTTGTTTTGCTATAATTAAGGGAGAGATATTATACTTCATTTCAATTCTAACAAGTTTAGATTGAGTTTATAATCATTCTAAAGAGCTTATATTGAGATCTTAATCACCTTTAGTCAAGAATACATATATGAGTTTCATGTTGGATTGGTTCAACTTAACAAAATTCTATATATTGTGTTCTCAAAATTCGATTATGATTACGACATCCCTTTTCATAGTCAAATTTTGAGAATATGGCAAACAAAAAATTATTATGGCAAAAGACTGGTCTAGAACCATGTCTTTATGTGAAACATCATGAATCGTGTCCCATTTACTTTGGGTACAAGATCGATTACATGTGCTATAATATTTAGCCTTTCTGAATTTTCCAAATGCCTTGGGGCATTAAGGGGAACGATGTCTAGAATTGGATATTACTAAAGTGATTAAGTAATTGTCGAGGACAATCTAAGGTTTAGCAAAGATTGGTTGCTCAAGGACAGTTGGAAGTATACTGTTAATATTGGAAGGACCATATTGACATAGTATAAAAAGAGGCATCTCTTGTTTAGAAGTGGTAGTCAAATGGGAATATAGAGTTGTCTTCATAGGTGGAAGCAATTTGTGTAAGGTTAAAGAAACTTAATGCAAGAAACATGTTCAAAGCAATGCGCTTTGAATTTGAGACATCGTTTCCATGGAATTGCTCTCAATTGGAATACTCTGTAATGATTGTTTCCAAGTATTTGTGCCTTTGTGCATAATCATTACAAGAGGAACAATGCATATAAGTTTAAAATCCAAACAGATTTCGATAAATGATAGGAATTTGGAATTCTTACATTTATGACAAGGATTTGGGAGTGTGAAAAGATAATCATTGAAATTATGTTCAATTGATCTAGTTCACAAAGAAAAGGATCATAGACAAACATAAAGTGCATACTTGGTGTATGGAAAAGCTATTGTTTAGAAAAACATAGTGTACATGCTTGGAGCATGGGACAACTAGTGTTTTTAATTCAGGTATAAAGTTGATAAAATCGAAACAATGAATAATGAGTAATAAGTATGGTGATAAATAAAAGTGGTCTATTTATATTCATAGGGTTTGATACCATATTTGATTCATTTATTCTTGTGTTTCACTTTGCATGTTTTCACTTCCATAATAACTAGGTTATTCTTCCGGAATGACTAAGTTATTCAAACCATCCACAGTCGCTCATATGTTGGAAGTAGATATGAATCAAGACTGTCATGGGTTGGGCTTGTAGAGGTCTAAGATGTTGGACAAGGTGGTGCTACAACACTCATGAGTGCTCATAAGTTCTGAGTATTGGATTCAACCCGCGCTTATTGGAATCACTTCATGGATTTTATCACGAGTGATCATGAGACAATAATATATTATATTATTCAAACCTAGAGATATGAGTTGTTACTATGAGTTGGTTATACATTGATTGCACGAAAATGCATTGGTAACTCGATGTTATAAAACGTGCCTTTGTGTATGATTCAACAAGTAGTAGAACAAGCCATATGTGTCGAAGTTTATCCATTCCTTTTACCTTCAGGATAAAAGTGATATTTGTGGGCTCCTCGATGATTTAATGATGACACATGTGAGTGCTTGGCCGAGCCATGACTGATTTGATCTGTTCAATCAGTCAGTCGTCATAAATCGGAAATCGGAAAACAACAAATGGACAGAGAGAATTATTGATAATCCATGTATCAGTCCATATGATATTTAGAATGGAGGAATATATGATTCCTTATCTAACGGACAAGTCATTGACAAAGTTCAGAGTTCATTGACAAGGTCAGAGTTCGACAACGGCTTTATGAGCTACCATTGCATGTTAGGTTTTGAAGTGATACTCAATAATAGTTTTAGACTTATCCAAGTGGGAGATTGTTGGATTAATGTCTAAGTCCATAACTATAATTGGTATGTACTTGACCAAACTTGGCATGGTCCATTTGGGTTGCACTTCACCGAAACAATTTATATGGATAATCCTTTGAGGATAACATGCTTATGATTTATATTAATATATTATAAGTTCTAATACATTAATATATAATCATATTATTTAATTAGTATTGATCAAGAATTAATTTATAATTAATTAAGTGATCAAAAGGAACTAATTAAATATGGACTCTTAGATATATATATATATATATATATATATATATATATGTATGTAGTGGACCAAGTTCATTTTTGTTGGGCTAAGTCTTCATGGATAGTCCATGGAGCTTTAACCCATGGATCCTAGGAAATGAAAGGTCATGGGTATTAGGGTTTAACCATAATCCTCCACACTATATAAAGGGTCTTATGGTTCATGAAATTGGGCTAGTGACTACTGTGGATACACTAAAGAGGGCAATAACTGATTTCATAAGTGTAAGCCAAGTATCCATATTATCTAAAGGTTTTCCAAGGTATTTTGGTGATTTGTGATTCCACATGAGGCTTCCACACTATTGGGGCTAAGCTCTTAAAGTTAAAGACTTCAAGCTTCATTAAAAGGTATGTATTCTAACTTGTTATATTACCTAAGTATCAAGGATTGTATGCTAGATAGGGTAATACATTGGAATATTCATATTTGCATGTATAATAGAGAAAACATAGATCCAAGGTATTTAGGGTTGCATGTACACTTAGGAGTGTTAGAATGCTCAAAACCCAACACCAGAACCATGCTCAGTTTTGCTTCACTTCCGTTATATTTTTGGGCTGATGCTGTTGCAACCACATGCTACACTCAGAATCGGTCCTTGCTAAACAAGATATTCTCAATTACTCCATATGAGATCTTAAACAACCGAAAGCCAAATGTCAAATTTTTCCACATATTCGGTTCAAGGTGCTTTATTTTAAATTCTAAAGAGAACCAAAATACGTTTGACATCAAAGCCGATGAGGGAAATTTTCTGGGTTATTCACTAACATCAAAAACATACAGAGTATTGAATAAACGCTCAAAACGAATTGAAGAAACCTACTATGTCACCTTCGACGATAATTACATGAAGAAAGTTCAGAGAAGTGAAAATGACTTGGGAAAATTTTTTCCAGAATCTGGACAAGTCTCGGTTCCAATAGCTAACCTGTTTGAAGAGTACATGCGACTGTTTGATGAACCAGAGAAAGCGGCACACTCAGAAGCGAAAGCATCGGATAACAAAATTGATAATCTCAAGGAGATTATAGATGAAGCTGCCAAAGATATGGAAAGTGAACCTCCTACAGATAAGGGTGATCCACCATCAACAGACTCAAAGTTTCAGGGGGAAAGTTCAACTGCATCAAAAAACAAACAAAGTAGCTTTCGAGGGGGAGGATCCAATTCAGTCCCCACCTCGAAGTTTTCCAAATGGATGTCAAATGTGCCTTTTTGAATGTAGAATTAGAAGAAACTGTTTAAGTTGAGCAACCACCCGGGTTTTTGAACGAGAAATTCCCTGATCACTGCTATGTGCTGGATAAGGCAGTCTATGGATTAAAGCAAGCACCGAGAGCCTGGTACGAAACATTAACTCGCTTCTTAAAAATGTCAAAATTTAAACAAGGTTCGGTTGACCCAACCTTCTTCCGAAAGAAAGAAGGCGAACATCTTATGATAGTTCAAATTTATGTTGATGATATCATTTTCGACTCTACGAATCGTAGCCTAACAGCTGAATTCAGGAAGTTGATGAAGACTAAATTTGAAATGAGCACAATGGGTTGGTACAATTAATTTTTTCCTTCGTTTAAATATTAGACAGGGAACAAAAGGTATATTTATCAACCAGGAGGCCTATACAAAGAACTTACTGACGAAATTCGGTATGACGGGTGACTCAAAAGTGAAGGTTCCTATGGCATTTGAGACCAAGTTAACACCATCTCCGGAAAAACCTGTTGTCGACATAACACTATATCGTCAAATGATAGGGTCCCTTATGTATCTAGCAGCTAGAAGACCGGATATTATGTTTTTTGTTTGTTATTGTGCTAGGTTTCTAGCTAGTCCAAGAGAACCTCACATGGTGGCAGTGAAGAATATATTCTGTTACCTGAAGCGAACATCATCTTTCGGTCTCTGGTATCCTGCAAGATCTGGATTCTTCATTCAATCTTTTTCTGATGCTAATCTTGGAGGATGTGGTCTAGATAGAAAGAGCACTACATGTGGATGCCAATTTCTTGATGAAAAACTTGTTAGCTGGCAGTCCAAGAAGCAGACCTGTGTGTCTCTGTCAACAGCCAAAGTTGAGTATATAGCTGCAGCGTCTTGCACTTCTCAAGTAATATGGATTGAAAGTCAACTGAGAGATTACGGGCTAAGTATGAAGAAGATTCCTCTCTATTGTGATTCAGAAAGTGCAATAAGGATTTGTCATAATCTAGTGCAACATTCAAAAACTAAGCACATTGCACTCATATATCATTTCATCAAGGATCATGTAGAAGATGGGAACGTGGAAGTATACTTTGTTCGATCCTCTGATCAACTTGCAGACATATTCATGAAGGCCTTACCTAAAATAAGTTCCAATAAAATATTACAAGGTCAGGGAATGATGGAAGCAGAGTCGGTACCGGATTCTCAAATCTTGCACTAAAAATTTAAACATGCGAAATGGAGCGAACGCTCGGTCTATTTCGGCTCCAAAATTTTTGGGAACCGAAATGAACCGATCGCTCGGTCTATTTCGGCTCTGGAATTTTAAGGAACCAAAATGAACCGACCGCTCGGTCTATTTCGGCTCTGGAATTTTAAGGAACCGAAATGAACCGAACGCTCAGTCTATTTCGCTTCCCTCCTTAAAGATAAGGTTTCGGTTGTATATTCTGTATTTTCTATAATCTCTATTCTTTTAAATACTTTCTGTTTTTATTATTTTTTTTTCAGAAAACTTTAAAAATTCCAAAAATATTTTCTCTTTCTGTTTTTATTATTTTTTTCAGAAAATTTTAAAAATTCCAAAAATATTTTCTCTTTCTGTTTTTTTTTTTCAGAAAACTTTAAAAATTCCAAAAATATTTTCTCTTTCTGTTTTTATTATTTTTCAGAAAACTTCAAAAATTCCAAAAACATTTTCTTTCGTTTGTGTGCTAATTTGTTTTTGTGGTGTGTTTGTTTGCTCTTTCTTTTAATTAGGTAACCAAGGTGCCAGTATAACAGGATTTAGAGCTAAGGCAGGTACAATCTTTTACGTAAGCACTAGTTAAGGGTCCCTAGAAGCATGCTGTTGTTTGTTGACCAACGCCTCTACGACTTAGAGCAAGGCCTTAATGATTCGATCTATACCTATTGTATCTTCCCAATCAGGCTATTAACATCAACTCAGTGTAGAGCTACCTTACTCTTCTCATATGAGTTAAGAGTTTATCTGCTTTGTCATATCTTTATAGCAGAAGGTACTTTCAGTTCTTTAGCCATCCTCCTTACATTCTCCATCAACTTCCGGTTCACCACTGTAACCCTTGAGACTCTCGGTCCTTACTACTGAGGTTTATGGTTACATCAATTCTATGTTTGTGATCTTAGATACGTACACCACGTGCTGAGTGAAACCTAAAATCCAACACCTATAATGAATTGACGGTGAATCATTACATTCAAGTTCTTACTGGTTACCCATTGAAATCATATTTTTATTTTTGCGTGATCTTTTATGAATTTGTCTAACACCAAGGCTTTTCTTCCCATAAAGATCCAATTTTTTTTTTTTGAGATTTCTATAACTTCTTTAGTCATTATACAATATATCCTACCTACTTGTTCAACAGACCACATCGGTCTGACAAGTACTTCTTCCAATGTTCGGTCTTACATTAAGAATCGACGTTCGGTTGAAGTTAAGCCACCTTAAGCCTATGAATTAAAAGAAGCCTTTCATTGTTTCTCAACAAACACTTGATCGTATTTTTCGGGAAACCACACATGCACTTCAAGTCTATCTTGACTTTGAAGGAAGCGATTCTTGCCCATGATCACCTGCTTTCTGTCTTATAATGAGAAATCACTCACATCCCATACACGTTTGCTTTATTTCTTTATCGTTTGTCACTCTATTGCACGAAAATTTTATTTTCCAACACTCTAGTTGCTGTTGGTTCAAGTTTTGTTTAAACAGGGGCAATCATATTTCTTGAAGTGACACTGAATTTCAAACGACGTTTGAGGATAAGAATTTGGGCGCGTGAATTTGAACGGTCTCTATACCCCCGTGTGCTGACGTTTGCCTGGGAGTACCCAACCTGTCACATCGCTCTTTTTCAGGCGATGTTTTAGTGATCTTGTCATTATCGTCATATTCATTCTCTCTCCTGGAAACGCTATATAAGGAGATTTTCCTTTATTTGTCTTTTACCAGCAACAAATTCTCTCAATATTACAAAGCAAGTTCCAACTGTTCATCGTTCTTCTTCGTTCAACAATGGCGACTTCATCATCCGTTCACGATCATAATGTTTCATCTACATTGCTTTTAATCAAGCCAAATCAAAATATGATCATCGAACTTAACCCGTTTTTGTATGATTCATATATGCTTCATGTTGTTGAGTGTTTGAAGTATTCTCCACTGGTTGTAGCCCTAACTCAAGTTGAAGCTGTTCCGATGTCACTATTATCGTAGGTCTACTCTACGGCCTCATATGACAAGAACAAAGAACGTATTTTCTTTCAAATACATAATAAGAAGGCTTTTATTTCAAAGGGGGAGGTTTTGTTCGTTGATGAATCTTGCTTTTGATTCCTCCGTAATCTCACCAGACTTTATCACGACTACACAGTTGTTCTCAATGCTTCACGAGATGAGATATACGGATGTGCTCACCACAGTCACAAAAGTTAAGAAGTCTTGTTTACCTTCTCAATGGAATGGTTTGCTAACTCTTCTCATCAAGAGTTTGGCAGAAAGGAGTGGTGGATCGAATGGCACTAGCAAGGGTTTTCTAACCCTTTTATACGGTCTCTACAATGGCATCAACCTTGATTATGGGACGATTATTTGGTCTCAAGTGGTGTAGAGTCTCAATACATCTACGAGGCATTCAGAGATATCATGTGGGCGCTTCTGGATGCTTATTACAAGAAGGGCTATTAACACTTTGGAGATTCCTGTGATGAAGGATGCCCTAGTCGCGTCCATTGCTACGTTTCACACAAAGAAGATCATCATCTTTGATTCAACAAATTTCCATCAC
The DNA here is from genome assembly GCF_051521515.1 of Lactuca serriola. Classification (NCBI taxonomy): domain Eukaryota; kingdom Viridiplantae; phylum Streptophyta; class Magnoliopsida; order Asterales; family Asteraceae; genus Lactuca; species Lactuca serriola. The sequence continues at coordinate 175,208,188 of NC_136412.1, read as the reverse complement.
AATGGCTCCATTCCTAAATCCATGTATCGATGTGTCTCAGCTGAAAGTCATGTGATGGCGGAATACAGGAAACTTACCCCTAAGTGACCGAGATTCCTTACTCCAGAACAACAGGCTGCCTTGCAATCTATAGACAAGCCTAGCAACCGAGGGAAACACACTACCACAAATAAGGAGTCAACATAGGAGGATAAGACTATAGCTTCTAAGTCACGGAAGCGAAAGTCTGATAAAAGAGATTCTTCCAAGCCCAAGAAGCTTAAGAAAATGGCACGGAGATCCAAGAGTCCCACTCCTCCTAGCTCAGAAAATGACAAGGCAGATGAAGAAGTGAAGAGTCATCATAAATCACCAAGAGGCAATACACGTCCCAGATCCCCAACTCCAACCGAACCCATTCATGACAAAATTCCTACCCTACCTCCATCACCAAAACAAACTATTTCAGTTTCGGTTCCTATCGATCCTCCACCCACTACCTCACAACCAACAACTTCTTTACCACCACCTCCACCAGTTACTTCTACTCCTATTTCTACAACTCATTTACCACCTCCTATAATTTCTCAAACCACTACCACTACGATTCCTGAACTGACAGTGGAAGTCAACGTATCTGATACGGGGGCCACAACTGTAACTAAAACTCCAATCATCCATAAACCACTTTCACCCACCCACTCAACCGATTCTGGTGCCACTCTCGGTGGTGAGAACGACGAGTATGACTCTACATACTTTAGTCCATATCGGCTACCAACTGATGATGATGCCGATGCTCCTATCACTACCCAACACTTGCAGAACATTAATGAGAAACTTGATCGATTGCTTGAAGACAGCAAAGCCTATAGTGGTGAGGTCCTCAAAGCTTTTCTGGAAACTGCTTTGGAACAATATACAGAGTCTATTGAAAAATCCACTAAACCTGTTGATTCTTCTACTTCCTCCTGCAAAAAGGCCTCAACTGATGTTACTTAGATTGTTCAAACAACTCAGATTTTTCTTGAGTCTCTGAAAGGGCATGCCGACACAAATGCAGCCAAGGTACAAGCCTATGTGGATTCACTTTCTAAGTCCCTTCAAGAAGAAAGCACCAGGTTTGAAGCTGTTCGTTCTTCCATCCAAAAAGAGAACACTTCACTTCTGAGTTCTGTGTCTTCAAGGCTGGAATATCTTCATGCTGATCTCGCTAAAGAAAGTGCTTTAAAGGAACAACTTGCCTGTCAATCAACTCAATGTGAAGTTCTGAAGGTTCAGCTCGCTCATGCTGAAAAATAAATTTCTTTATTAAAGGCTGAAAGGCCTATTTTCCGTAGCTGTGCAGGGGATGTTAAGGATATGCTCACCAACATTCTTGGTGCTCATGATCCTATTCTAACTTTGACCATTCGGAATCATCTCACCACAAAAATGACTCCTGCCATTGCCATGGTACATGAAATGAAGGGTTTTTCGGAGGGATTCCGACCTCCAAAACAAGGGGAGAAAGTGCTCAACCGAAAGTGACTGCGAAAACAGAAACAAAAACTGTACAACCAAAAGTCAAAGTCACTACCAAACTGAAGGATAATGTAGCGTCAGGTTCTGGTAAACAAGAAAAGTAGAATGAGACCACTGATGATAGTGATAGTGATGTTGGTGTGACAACCGTCAACTTTCGGTCAAGTCAAAGTCAACTAAAAGTCAACAAGTCAAACCGGTCAACTCAAATTGCCGTGAGTACTAGAGTTTACGTTACGTAACTTCTAAACAACTCTCTATTTTAATGAGAGATCATAAATCGAAAAGTGTGTTCACCTAAATCTCCTTAACCTGAAACGGTGGTACGTAGAAAGCCAAACCGATACGACAATGTTACATACTCATCGGGAGTATGCAAGATCCCTAATCAAGGCTTAACGGGGTTTAAGGACCTTGCAGTGCGTAGCCGGACACTCAAAAAGGTCACCAGTGAAATCTCTCCCACATATCTCTAAGTATGTGAAACCTCTCCCACATATCTCTAAGTATGTGAAATCTCTCCCACATATCTCTTTGTATGCGAAATCTCTCCAAGTATGTCAATTCTCTCCCAAATCTCTCCAAGTATGTCAAATCTCTCCCAAATCTCTCTAAGTATGTGAAATCTCTCTCACATATCTCTTTGTATGTGAAATCTCTCCCACATATCTCTTTGTATGCGAAATCTCTCCAAGTATGTCAAATCTCTCGCAAATCTCTCCAAGTATGTCAAATCTCTCCCAAATCTCTCTAAGTATGTGAAATCTCTCTCACATATCTCTTTGTATGTGAAATCTCTCCAAGTATGTCAAATCTCTCCCAAATCTCTCTAAGTATGTGAAATCTCTCTCACGTATCTCTTCGTATGCGAAATCTCTCCAAGTACGTCAAATCTCTCCCAAATCTCTCTGAGAACGAGGAATCTCTCTCAAATCTCTCTCGAAATCTCTCCCAACTTTCTATAATCACTCGGGGCATCCCGACCCTCAAATTTGGCGAAAATAGCCCAAGAACGGAAGTCTACGCGAAAAACGGACTTAAGGAAACGAACCCTCCGAACCGAAAGTACTATTCATGAACCGAACCGAAAGCACTATCCATGAGGGTCCGAACCGAAAGTACTGTTCATGAGCTGGACCGAAGTTACTGTTCATCCGAACCGAACCCGGCATTGAAGGAGATACGAAGCGAACCTCACATGGAAGGAAGGTCCGAACCGAAGTTACTGTTCACTACTGTTCACTACAGTTCCTTCGGTTCTGGCTTCCCTTCGGACCGAACCCCACCTTCATTTCTCGCCTTCGCTTCGGACAGCTACTCCTCGGACCGAGCTTCGCTTTCGCCTCCCGCCTTCTGACTCAGCCTAGCGCGTCCGAACCAAGCACCATCTGACCGAACTTCGGCCCAGAGAACCGAGCCTCGGCCGAGATCCGAAGGGTCTCGCTGGGCAGCTCGGATTTCGCCCATTTTTGCATATTTTTGCGTTTTAAACCCATTTTTAATTATTTTAACATAGGATTTTCACCCAAAACTTTATTTTTAATTATAAGACCCCTAAATTAATGATTTAATCACATTTTAAGGGTAAAATCTTATCCAAATAAGGTTAGGTAAAGTACAAAGGTAGAGTGTTGACTTTACCTTATTTTATGACACAAGCAACCCCATACCCACTCCATGATTAACCCACACTCCTCCCCACCATACCTTGTCACTTCCTTGTACTTTTTACCTTCCTCACAAGCCATCTCCATGTTTTGAGAGCTGGATATCCATCCTCTCTCCTCATTTTCTCTCATTTGTTCTCATTTCACAAGAAGATCAAACTCCTTTCTCTCTCACTTTCTCTCTCTAGAAATTCGAGATTCAAGGGCTGATCTTGAGTTTTTCCTCCACATTTGAGCTTCGAATCTTCAAGTGATTCTTCAAGTGTTCTTGGGTTGAACACTTCTCTTCTTTAACACTTATCTACTGAAATCACACAAGGTGAGTTCATACCCCTACATTTTCACGTTTTCTCAAGTTTTTAGGGGGGGAATACAAGTTAAAATACTTAGAACATAACTACATTTTTCTAACAGCTTTCATCAGAAAAGTTTCACTCCATTCACGGACTGTTTTGGACATCTTAAATATTTTTGTTTTCAAAACTGTTTTAGGTGCATGTAGTTACACTTCTTAGCTTTAAAATGACTACTTGCACATCTCCATACGATTTTTCTACAATTTATGGTGATTTTTACAAAACTGCCTATCATTTCAAACATCAATCCGGACCAGTCTGTGATTATGGACTTTTTCACCCAAGTTGAGGTCATTAAAAATTATAATAAAAATTATGAACAAACTAGACTCATTTTCCAAACTCTCAGAAGTTATAGAGCCTGATTTGGACATTTTATGATTTTTCTACAATTTTTCCAATAACAGTTACAGAAAATGTTATTAACAGAAAAACACAATAAATTTCATTTCACCTTGTAACATGTTGAGCAAGGTATACATCGTTATGTGATTATGTGTAGTTGCAATATATGACAAATTTTGTATTCTTACATAGACATACATCAGAAAACAAGTGGATTTACACCTTCACAAGTATGACAAATGTATATATATATATATATATATACGATATTACGAGGCTATATCCATAAAAATATAAACATTGATAAATTATGACAAGTAAGGCCTATGCTCATTTCCCACGAAATCAATCGATAAACTATAATAGGTATAGTTTAGGGTTATTTATATAACAAACACAATATTAAAGGTCTTACACTTACAAAAGAGTTATTGCCGCTATGGACGATTAAGATAATCTATAATAAGTATAGTTAAGCCATTATACCCCCACAAACGAACGCGTTAGTTATAATCGGTATAGTTATGGTAAATACATATTACAAACAAAGTAATAAACTATAATAGGTATAGTTTATGTTTTCATCTACCCTAGGAACTTAATTACAAGAAAGGAATTCACCATCACTTTCGATAAGCTATTCATATGCATAGTTCAGGTTCACTAATCTCTATTACTCCCCGGTGAACTATGATATGTATAGGTTATTTTCACATTCACCATCACTTTTGATATGTATAGGTTATATTCACCATCACATCACTTTCGATAAGCTATTCATATGCATAGTTCAGGTTCACTAATCTCTATTACTCCCCGGTGAACTATGGTATGTATAGGTTATATTCACATTAAAGGTTAACATTGTTAGACTTCAACTATAATCGTTGAGCGTATATGCTTGAGTCATACAAGAATTTAGTCTGGATTGGCTTAGAATTGGTGGTGCCCGCCTCATCTCCTGTTCCTCGTTGGGTTGTGGACCTAGGGCAGACCCACTACATTCGACGTTTTATCTAACTTAAATCTTCTATAACTTATATACGCTGGACAATTATAGGGGAATTCTACGGGTCAATCTAGGATACATTAACACATCATATAGGTTATATTCACCATCACTTTTGATAAGCTATCATATGCATAGTTCAGGTTCACTAATCTCTATTACTCCCCGGTGAACTATGGTATGTATAGGTTATATTCACATTAAAGGTTAGCATTGTTAGACTTCAACTATAATCATTGAGCGTATATGCTTGAGTCATACAAGAATTTAGTCTGGATTGGCTTAGAATTGGTGGTGCCCGCCTCATCTCCTGTTCCTCGTTGGGTTGTGGACCTAGGGCAGACCCACTACATTCGACGTTTTATCTGACTTAAATTTTCTATAACTTATATACGCTGGATGATTATAGAGGAAATCTACGGGTCAATCTAGGGTTCATCAACACATCATATAGGAATATTTTGTTTACACCTAACTAAGAAAATATTGGATTTTCTGGATTCAAACTCTATCGATTTTAAAAGAGAAAAACGGTTTCTACTCCAAAAAAAACTCTTATGAACTCACCAACTTAATTGTTGACACTTTTCAAAACTACTTGTATTCTCAGGGAATCAGTGAAACAGGAAAACTTCAGAGCTTTGAGGATGGGACGCTAAACCGTCAACAATTTATTTTTGTCATCATATTGTAATTGATTTTGAAACATGTAAACAAATACTTTGGTGTAACTTTTTCAATTATATTTATGATGGTTGTATTTACTTTGAGCACTATTATACATATTGTTGTGATACTGAGCATGAAGTCCTCCACCCCTGGACGTTTCCACCATCCTTGGTTTGGGGGTGTGACAGTTGGTGAGACTATTGCTGAGGCTCTCAAGAGAAAGAAGAGGGAATGAGAGTTGGATGAAACTCTCAAAGTTGCAAAGGAAGCAGAGGAAAGGGAAAGGAGAAACAAGGAAGAAGAAGAAGCCGTGAACTATAAGAAGGCCTTGTTTCCCTTATGGACGAGAGAGGTACTTATCAATCAAGCTATAGAGTTTCCAAGTATTTATTGGTTGGAACCTGTTGCTTCGTTTGACTATGATAACTCGAAGGACTTGCAGTTCGATATGCCGATAACAAGAAAAGCATTCACGGTTCATTGCTTTGACTCGACTGTTGAGGTTCCTTTTCCTTATCCGAAGGTTGACCGAGAGCTGATTGACTTCTATCTGAAGTATAGCCAACCTCAGTACCTAACATGGAGTGCTCAGAAGATTGTGACTGTTAAGGTGCTCAAACCCTCACTTGCTGGGAGATTTGTCAATGTCAATTTTAAAATCACTCGAGGTTCTGCAAACTCGGTGTCAACTATCTCTCTAGCAGACCTTCCTAGTTTGAATCCCCATGACTGGATTCTGCTATACAACATTTTGCTCACTAATCTGACGGAATATGAGCCAATTCTGGAACACATAAAGAGAATGTTGGCCTCCTATATCTATGAAGTTGCAACTATGGATCAGGAGATTGCGAAGGTTATGAATAAGAAGCCTACTGTGAAGCTTACACCGAAACCTGGAGATGTAAACAACATGAAGATGGGTCAAATCGATTCAACCGATTTGACTGTGATGTTTACCAAAGGCAAAGCTCACAGGTTTTTATTCGCTCTTGTGGACAAACACTTGTTTTCTACCGACTGCTTGGAGCACATAATCAACATAATTCATCGGTGCAAGCAAAACTCTGAAGCTGGCAAGAACAACTTTACGGATATGCTTCGGTGGTACATTACATTTTGCTATCATCTTTTGGCCATTATACCGAGGGTGTTCAAGATAGTAAAGAAGTCTTCTGTTGCTAAACATAATTGAGGTTTTGGCTCCAAGGACGCAAAGGGGGAGATTGTTGAGTCTATTTGTGTTGCGTCATGGGCCTCATGTTTTGTATCCGGATTGGGCCCGTCCATCCATGATTTTCTAGTAGGGTTATAGTATAAATATGCATGCATGTGTGAATAATTAAGATTTAATCTTTACGTTCATTTTTTGTAACCCTAAACACCTCTACAGTCAAAGTTCTTAATCGAGCTCTTCTGTGGTGTTGAAGTATTAATCATTCAACACATTCAAAGCCATACTCGTGTTCTTATTTACTTTCTTAATTGTTTGCTTGCATAGAATCTAACGATCCTTAAAGAACTATTTTTTCTAACATGTTGACTTTGACTTTAACCAGGACCAACCAAGTTTGACTTAAGGGTATTTTGGGTTATTTGAGCTATATTTAAGCCTTGGTCTCTATCTATAGAATAGGTCACTAGTAGAGTCGACATTCGGAGTAGTGTACTGTTCAACTATTCGTCAGATTGCAAGGTGAGTTTCTTCTCACTGCACCATGGGTCGAAGGGACCTATGCCGACCCATTGGATTATTTATCATGGTTAGAATAGTATTATGTTAGGTTGTGGCTGATTAATAGATCTGCATGATTATCTTTATTTGCTGGTTTTGTGTTTATGTTTATCTATTACATATGTAAACATATTGTGTTGGGATGAGGTTGTATTGCTTTGTGTGGTAGCCAAGAAACATGGGAGAAATCCAGATATGAGTTGAGGGACTGACTGGCATGCTAGACTCATACTGTGGGCTCGGGAGCAATCCAGATATGAGCTAAGGGCCCGATTGGCATGCCAAAATCATAACGTAGGCTAAGGGGTAATCCCGTCTTTCTAGCTATAGACCACGTATATGTTATTATATGTGTGTGTGTTGTTACTTTTTGGGAACTCAATAAGCTTTTTCTTACAGTTTATAGTTTATCGTTTCAGGTACTTCATAGGATCGTGGAAAGGCAAAGGCATGATCGTGCACTTTATGTCACCGTGTCTTGGGAAAACTATGATTTGAAATAATGTTTTTGAAACAATGACTATTTTTGTAAATAATGCTGTGATTTTTGAGTGTTACAAGTTCAGTGGATACGTCAACCTATCTTCAAAATCTGTACATTGTATATTTTTATTTCTAGGTATGGGTACCCTCAATTGTTGGTTATGGAATTATTGTTCAAATCGGGCTCGGGTTTGGAAGAGGTCCTTGGTTATTAGAAGTTCGGATGTTGAGGCAGGGTTAGTCATGTCAACTGAGATTCTCCCCAGGAGACGTGTATGCTATATTTTCACTACAAACAAGTGGGCCATAAGAACGTCGGTTGTCCGGAGTTGATGAGGGGAGCAGTAAGGGCACCTGCTCCAGCCACTCTAAGGATTACTGATGGTCGCGAGAGCAGAGTGGAGGTTCATATGGTGAGGAGCCAAGCATTGCAGTCACAGGCTAAGGGGATCCAAGTTCCATCATATGAAATTGTAGGGATGTGTTGTATTTGTTAGGTTTTGAGCATTCTAACACTCCTATGGTGCACATGCAACCATATAAACCTTGGATCTATGTTTTCTCTATTATACATGCAAATATTAAATATTCCAAGGTTTCATCCTAACTAGCATATTATAAAGCACCTATACAAAAAAGTTGTAGTTAGATGACATACCTGTTGAGGTAGCTTGATGTCTTCAAGCTTTATGAGCTTAGCCCCAATAGTGTGGAAGCCTCAAGTGGAATCACAAATCACCAAAACACCTTGGAAGAACTTGAGAGAATATGTATGCACACTAAAATCGGCCCACTCTTATGTCCTCACACACTAGTGCCATTTCTTGTGCCAAAGGCCTCTTTATATATTATGGAGGATTAGGGTTACATCCATGTAAACCCTAATACCCATGACCTTTCATTTCATAGGATCCATGGGTTAAAACTATATGGACTATCCATGATAGCTTAGCCCAACCTAAATGAACTTGACCCATTCCATATATATATATATATATATATATATATATATATATATATATATATATATATATATATATATATATATAAGAGTCCATATTTAATTAGTTCCTTTTGATCACTTAATTAATTCTAAATTAATTCTTGATCAATACTAATTAAATAATATGATTCCATATTAATATTTTAGAACTTATAATATATAAATATAAATCATAAATATATTATTCTCAAAAGACTATCCATATAAATTGTGCCGGTGAAGTGCAACCCAAATGGACCATGCCGGGTCGGGTCAAGTACATACCAAATATAGTTATGGACTTAGACATTAATCAAATAGTCTCCCACTTGGATAAGTCTAAAACTATTATTGAGTATGACTTTAAAAACCAACTGGCAATCGTAGCTCTTAAAGCCGCTGTCGAACTCTGACCTTTTTCAATGACTTGTCCATTAGATAAGGGACCATATAATTCCTCCATTCTAGATATCATATGGACTAAGACATGGATTATAATCATTCTCTCTATCAATTTATTGTTTCCCGATATCCGATTTATGACCACTGACTAATTGAACAAATCAAATTAGTCCTGGCTTGGCCAAGCACTCACATGTGTCATCATTAAATCATCGAGAGGCCCACAGATATCGCTTTTATCCCGAAGGTAAAAGGAATGGATAAACTTTGACTCATATGGCTTGTTCTACTACTTGTTGAATCATACACAAAGGCACGTTCTATAACATTGAGTTACTGAATGCGTTTTCGTGCAATCAATGTACAACCGACTCATAGTAACAACTCGTATCTCTAGGTTTGAAGAATATAAGATATTATTGTATCATGATCACTCGTGATAAAATCCATGAAGTGATTCAAATGAGCACGGGTTGAATTCAATACTCAGAACTTATGAGCACTCATGAGTGTTGTAACACAACTTTGTCCACCAAATTGGACCTCTACAAGCCAACCCATGACAGTCTTGATTGATATCTACTTCCAACATATGACCGACTGTGGATGGTTTGAATAACTTAGTCATTTCGGAAGAATACCCTAGTTATTATGGAAGTGAAAACATGCAAAGTGAAACACAAGAATAAATGAATCAAATATGGTATCAAACCCTATGAATATAAATAGACCACTTTTATTTATCACCATACTGATTACTCATTATTCATTGTTTCAGTATCAACTTTATACTTGAATTAAAAAACACTAGTTGTCCCATGCTCCAAGCATGTACACTATGTTTTCTAAATAATAGTTTTGCCATACACCAAGTATGAACTATATGTTTGTCTATGATCCTTTTCTTTTTGAACTAGATCAATTGCAGATAATTTCAATGATTCTCTTTTCAGACTCCCAAATCCTTGTCTTAAATGTAAGAATTCCAAATTCCTATCATTCATCGAAATCTATTTAGATTTTAAACTTATATGCATTGTTCCTCTTGTAATGATTATGCACAAAGCCACAAAGACTTGGAAACAATCATTACAGACTATCCCAATGGAAAACAATTCAATGGACACGATATCTCAAATTTAAAGCGCATTGCTTTGAACAAGCTTCTTGCATTAAGTTTCTTTAACCTTACACAGATTGCTTCCACCTATGAAGACAACTCTATATTCCCATTTTGACTACCACTTCTGAACAAGAGTTGCCTCTTTTCAGACTATGTCAATATGGTCCTTCCAATATTAACAATATACTTCCAACTGTCCTTGAGCAACCAATCTTTGGTAAACCTTAGATTGTCCTCGACAATTGCTTAATCACTTTAGTCATATCCAATTCTAGACATTATTCCCGTTAATGCCCCAAGGCATTTGGAAAATTCAGAAAGGATAAATATTATAGCACATGTAATCGATCTTGTACCCATAATAAATGGGACACGAGTCATGATGTTTCACATAAAGACATGGTTCTAGACCAGTCTTTTGCCATAATAACTTTTGTTTGCCATGTTCTCAAAATTTGACTATGAAAAAGGATGCCATAATCATAATCGAATTTTGAGAACACAATATATAGAATTTTCTTAAGTTGAACCAATCCAACATGAAATTCATATATATATATATATATATATATATATATATATATATATATATATATATATATATATATATATATATGTATGTATGTATATATTCTTGACTAAAGGTGATTAAAACCTCAATATAAGCTCTTTAGAATGATTATCAACTCAATATAAGCTTTTTAGAATTTAAATGAAGTGTAATTTCTTCTCCCTTAATTATAGCAAAACAACTTTTCCAACCCCTGCAACCTCTCGAATTGAAACTTTTGTTTTCTATAATTAACATTGCTAACTTGCAATACTTATCATAATTATCATGCTCCCACTAACATGATCATTATTAACATAACACTTATGCTCCCACTAGCTTTGACATGTATCCGGAAAACAGATGGACCTCTAGAAGACAAAACCTTATTGGCATTCTTATCAAAGTTCAGATTTTTGATACTAGATTGCTTTGATAAGACTTTATCAAAAACATACACCTTATCTTAGATAGCTCACAGGTGTGTCTAAACAATTTCAGAACTATGAAAAGGGATGCCATAATCATAGTCTCAATTGTTTAGACTTTTTGCCATTTCTCATAAGTCAAGGTTAGTGTGCCGGTTAACCACGCACGCTCCACTAACGACTTTGAGAACTGCAAATATCACAATTGTTATCTACTTAAAATCTACTTAGTGAAAGAATTTCCTCACCATCATTTTTATGAATCTGAGAGAACCTTATGACACTTAGATTTTATGGTATATGTGTTCTTATCCACGTGAATTTGTCAAACCATAATCACAAGACTAGGTTAGTGACAAATCCTAACTCATATGAATTGAACTTGTGCAATCTTAACTTCTTGTCACCTGGCAGCTCAATGGCCGTCCATTGCTTCCAAGTAGCTATGCAAGCAATTGAGAACATTTAGAACTCAAATGTATAGCCAACTTAACTGGAATGGGCACATAAATGTCAACACGATAGGTTATAAACCTCTAGCTGTGTGCTAGTGATGAAATATAGGTTTTATTCTTGATTACTTCTTGAAACCCTTTTAGGATCTTTTAGAATCCCACTGTCTCCTTGACCTATAAGACTTTCTTTCCAAATATTCAAGAGATAGTGTGGATTCTAATCAAGACACACACTAAACACAATTAGCCTTAGTTGGTCTTTGTTTTATCCAAAACATTACAACTTACCAATTTCAAATGTACAAGAGTAGACATTTGACAAGTGTTTTAAACATTCTTTAAGACATGTCACTCAAGTTACAATCTTAGAGTATAACTCTAAGAATTGTTTTTGGAACAATTTATGAATCATCTTCTTGTTTTAACCACTTCAACATTTCATAACTCCTCTTCTTAACTATTAGAATGCACTTAGAGGATGAATTGTGATAAGGTCTCAAAATCATTAAGCTGATCTTAAAACATGATACTAAAGTACTCTCCCATCTTTTCAGATTTTAGAAACTTTTATCCTTCTGCCTAATTTGATTCTTCTTATTCGTTCTGTCATACATTGAAACTTTTCCTATGTCTTAGAATTATACTTAAGCTTGTAAGTATAATCATATTTACTAAACCTTAGTAAATCATGACGAATAGTCTTATGCATCTTTTGTGGTGAACTTTTGCTAGTGCACAAGAATGTGTACTTGATCCCTTAGTCCTTCTCTTGAGTCACATATACATGTGAACACAGAATTTGTCTTAATTTTCCAAAGTTGAAAATTCTCATAGATCACACTAAAAATCTTGTATGATTCCAAGTTTCAGTCCAATTGAAACTTGGGTGATGAGAATCTTTCCGTATTTGGTAAATTTAGACACTACCACAAATGATAGAATGAAATTCATATTTCCAATATTGCTATAAACATACAAACATCAAGTTTTCATGAATGTCATTGTAGGGAGATAAAAATAAAGTAAAAAAAAACTTTTATTTATTTTAAAATGCGGAAAAAACTTTTCCTTATAATGCAACTTGAAATGAAAACTATGCTATTACATGTTTCCTAGCAATGTATCATAACTCCTTAGAAGTAGCTCAAGAACTCAATCTTCAACCAAACGAAAGAAATCCATCTTCGCGATCAAATTTAGCATACTCTTTCTTTAAGTTTCCTTCCCTTTGCTTGATCCTGCTAAATATCAAAATGCAACCGAGTCACATTTTGTATTAAGAATCATTAACTGGGAACTTAACAGAGTTAGATAGTGGACTTACCAGAAGCAGAGTCAAACTTTTGATCCTTCTTTCTTTCAGGTAGCTTGGGCAGCTTCGCTTCCAATGCCCCTTTTCTTCACACTAAGAACATATAGACTCTTTGGGAATGGTACACAGGCTATTCCAGACTTAGACTTTCTCTTTACCTTCCGGTCAACCGGGTTGACCAAGGCCGATCCCTTTCCATTAGGAAGAGAAAGCTTTTATGAACTTCCAATGTCACCATTGCCCATGTCCATGGAAGTTTAAGAAATAGACCTTCCATCCATTATTGCACCAAATCATTTCTAATTCAGCAGCAATAAGCAAATAAGAAAGATCCGTTAGGGTCATGTCGTGATCTGTCAGATAGTAGTCTTTCTATATGACTCAAGAAGTGACTGAAAGACCTAGTCAATAGCCAACTTCCTTGAGACAACGACACCCAACATTCTCAACCTGTCACTGTGTGACTTCAGTCCTAAGACATGAGTGCACACATGACTTCCATTTTTATGTTTTATTGTGACTAGGGATTGAGTGATCTTGAACTTTTCAAGTCCTTAAACTTGTGGGTCAGGGAGAATTATTGGAGGACGTGGAGGAAGAGAAGTATGACTTCCATGATCCAAACTCGAGAAGTCATATTCATTAGGAAAGCTTGATTTGGGAAGATCATTGTTGTCTAAACCAGACATAAAAAATGGGAGAAATTCAAGTAAAGTTGATTTAAGTCCTTAATATATCACCCAATATGAAATATTAAGGCTAGGACCCAACAAAATATTTTATAACTTGGAAAAGGGATGTCGTAATCCAAGCTATAAAATATTTGAAGGTAGGTGAATGACGATTCACGAATTCCCACCAAGATAAACGAAATGTATTATTAGGTTTTAATTGGTTTTGAAACTTCTAGATTCTTTTGAGATTCATTGAACTTTTCAATGGCACGTTTCAATCTCGCGTGTGCCTTTCATGTTTTGTGATTGGGATACCGAGGATCACAAAACAAGGTGTGAAGTAACCATGCAAATATACTTGGTACCCTTAATATTTACCCCTCAATCGATGTGCCGGTTAACCACACACGCTCCACCGATACTATGATAAATATTAAGTTACCCTTTGCCTACCTTGTTAAATCCAGGTTAGTGTGTCGATTAACCACACACGCTCCACTAACGGCTTAACCAAAGTGCAAAGTGTAATTTCATGGATTAGCACCTTATTCACATTTTCCTAAGTAACTAAGATTGGGAATTTATAAATGTTTAGTTACTTAGTATTTATCATTAATACTTTTAATGAAAGGAGAATTATAGTCCTTATTCTACCCGTTCGGCTAACGACCCTCCACCGGTCAAGGAAGTCGTGGGTGAGAGTGAACACCCACTAAACTGCCATTTTATAGGCAGTAACCTTATACCCCCTTATAGACCGGCTTCGTGAATGAGGCCTATTAATGGTATGACGACTTTTGTTCTTATACATATATAAATATTATTAAACTTATAATATTATAAAGTATAAGGGTTGAATTTTAACTTTTAAGCTTCTAGAGATTGCAACTAAAGTTTTAATTATGACTTTAGATGTTCCAAAACTTGAGGGCAAGTTTTGTAAACTTTCAAAACTTTTCATTTCTCATAACTTATGAGTTAATGGCTTATTAAAATAAGTGACTTTTCATTTTATGTAACCATTGTGTTCTTTTAATGGATTTAATGACTTGTGACTTTTCGTTGTACATAACTTGAGGAAAAGTTTTGGACTCCAGTAAAACACATAATGATCATGAATTAAACTACCAAGAAGGTTACAAATAATTCCTATGATCATCTAAGATCATAAGTTCAAGAACATGCATATCAACAATTTCAAGAATCATAAAATTAACCATATAAAACTTGAAATTTTTGATAACTCTGAAATTGGTTTACCATAATCATTACCATATAAAAAAAATAGTTTTTATAAGTCCAAAACAGTTTAAGATAATGATTCCAGACCAATTCCAGCACCAAAACTCGAAGATATGCTGTCAAGGGGTCCAACTCGCCTAGTGCATGAACCAACTCGACGAGTTGGTTGCATTTTGCCTTGGACTCGTCGAGTCCATGAGTGAACTCGGCGAGTCCACTGTCCAGACAGCAAGATAACTTCTATTTTTCAGCAATTGCATCAAGTATATAAGAAAACAAGCCTAGGCTCTGATACCATTGTTGGGTTTTGAGGATTCTAACACTCCTATGGTGCACATGCAACCCTATAAACCTTGGATCTACGTTTTCTCTATTATACATGCAAATTTTAAATATTCCAAGGTTTCATCCTAACTTGCATATTATAAAGCACCTATACTACAATGTTCTAGTTAGATGACATACTTGTTGATGTAGCTTGATGTCTTCAAGCTTTCAAAGCTTAGCCCTTATAGTGTGGAAGCCTCAAGTGGAATCACAAATCACCAAAACACCTTGGAAGAACCTGAGAGAATATGTATGCACACTAAAATCGGCCCACTCTTATGTCCTCACACACTAGTTCCATTTCTTATGCCAAAGACCTCTTTATATAGTATGGAGGATTAGGGTTACATCCATGTAAACCCTAATACCCATGACCTTTCATTTCATAGGATCCATGGGTTATAACTCCATGGATTATCCATGATAGCTTAGCCCAACCTAAATGTACTTGGCCCATTCCATATATATATATATATATATATATATATATATATATATATATATAAGAGTCCATATTTAATTAGTTACTTTTTATCACTTAATTAATTCTAAATTAATTCTTGATCAATACTAATTAAATAATATGATTCCATATTAATATATTAGAACTTATAATATATTAATATAAATCATAAATATACTATTCTCAAAAGACTATCCATATAAATTGTGCCGGTGAAGTGCAACACAAATGGACCATGTCGGTCGGGTCAAGTACATACCAAATATAATTATGGACTTAGACATTAATCCAGCAGTATTCACTTCCTTCATGCTCTTATTGATTGTGGTTATGATTGTATGTGTATGTGTGAGAGGCTATGTATGGTGTATCTAAGTCTCCACCTGGAAATTATAGTTTTCTTAATGATA
Organism: Lactuca serriola; assembly: GCF_051521515.1. Lineage (NCBI taxonomy): Eukaryota > Viridiplantae > Streptophyta > Magnoliopsida > Asterales > Asteraceae > Lactuca > Lactuca serriola. The sequence goes on along the minus strand of NC_136412.1, from coordinate 175,192,053 downwards.
GTCTAGACATTTTATCTTGAGAATCTTCTTATGCCATTTTGCATACCAAGAGCCATGTTTAGAGAATATTTAGGTGAGCCAGTCTTGGATTTAGATGTGAGACGCATCGGTCATCATCGGAACAAGCTTAAAGAGAGAAAAGATCAACAACCAATTTGATATTTGGCGGTATCATCAAGAATTCAAGAAATCCATGAGGTGGGCATGCCAGGTTTGAATGCACGATATGTAGGGGTTTTCCTGGTTTCGAGGCAATGAGGAATTGGTTTGATCATGGATGTAAGATTGGGAGTTGTCGAGTTTATACCTTCGAGTTGTGGTCAGTTGAAGGTTCATATGGGAGTTGCTCTAAGTGCACGTAGGTCGTGGAATCGGTTAGGTACCTGTTTTGATATTTATGATTTTGTTCTTCGTCGTCTGATAAGTCAGCAAGGACTTGTAGTGGAGTCAATGTGAAGTACTTGGGAATATTGAGCTCGTTGAGATTTTGAGAAGTATTCATCTATTTTTGGAATGTGTGTGATCGCTAGGATTGGCTAGTAATGAAATGCTAGTTCTTGTAAGCTCCGGTTGTCGACAGTTGGAATTGTAAGGTTGTGAGATGGATTTGAAATCCATTAGTTTTTGTGGATTGGAAGAGCACAGTCGAATCCAAGTGTGTGTGTGTGTGGGGGGGGGTTGAGGATTGTTTGGACTAAGGGTTGCATGATAATGGATATTCATGTTACATTATGAATCAGTTGTGACACATGGTGGGTATGTTATCAGGAACATATTAAGGGTTGTGTTTGAGCCTTTCTTCATATTCTTGTCTGATTAATTCTTCGGGGTCCGAAGCATAGCCCAAACACTTGGTTGGGGTATATTGGGATGCGGGTTCAAGTTAGGATGATTATGGTTGGTATGGTAGATGAGCGATAAAACCATGGGTTGGGAACATGGCTGGATAGAAGTGTTGTAAGACTACAAGGGTGGTTGTAACATGCACTAGGATAGTATAGAAGTGTTGTAAGATTGGAGGGTGGGGGTGGCCGTAGGATTCACTAGGTTGGCAGATAATTTTGTAGTGTTATAAGACTGCCAGGTGGCCCATAGCATTCACCTGGTCCGTGAGTAGTTTTCGGAGCATGGTAAATCTATGATTTGGCTCGTAGTTTCCTCTAGGTGGGATTAGACCGTGACAGGACATGTCGTGAGATTGTGGGAAGGCCACGACATTCATGGAATTAAGGAAGGTTGTGGGCTGTATGAATCCGGTTGTGATAAAGAATAAATTTGGGCATGTAGCGTTCATTTTTAGCAAATTGGGTTTGTTACATCAGTGTAATGGTTGGTTATGTCATCCTTGGTTAGATTAGGAGGGATCTTGGAGCCATTATGGTAGGCAATCTAGGCCAACTCTTGCAAGATAGACCTTCGTTCAGGAGTCATGTGGTGAGATTATGTGAGGCTATAAGCCTCAGTAATCAATGACAATTTGGTATATTGGTTAATTGGTAGGTAAGTATGAGACCAGGGAAGTCTCGGATACATCAGAATCTTAGTTATGGTACGAAAATGTGAGTTTGAGATGGTACCCATGATTGAAACTCCTATTAAGAGTCGCCTTGTTATCAAGTGAAAAGTTTTCGCCAATAATGAATGGTTAGGGATTCTGTCTCCCAATAGAAACAACAAGATATTACAGGGTTGGAAGAGTTTATGCTCAATTTGGGTTGCGAAGTGTAGTCTATTTGGCAGTGAGTGAAAAGCTTTCGCCAATAATGAATGGTTAGGGATTCTGTCTCCCAATAGAAACAACAAGATATTATAGGGTTGGAAGGGCTTATGCTCAATTTGGGTGGCGAAGTGTAGTTGATTTGGCAGTGATTCTATATGGTCAGTTTTTCGGGAAGTCAGACAAGGTTTTGGGATTTGGATTTTGGGCAGAGTAGTGATGGCTACTCCTCAGTGGTTAACACTAGTGTTGTAAGGATCCATTTGTCATCAGAGTATGAGAGCCCTGCTAAGGTTGGGTTCGGTTATAGTTTTGGAAGGTCGTTATATGTTTGAGTCGACTTCTCAATCCGTATCAAGGTTGTGGAAGTACGATCCAGGTTGTCTGGAGTACTTGGAAGGATGTAAGGAGCGATTTCGAGGAAGAAATTGAATTTAAGTGGGGGAGAGTTGTAACACATGGATTCTTTAGATACATTTCTCTTGCAAATTTGTGATTTTTAGCGGTGGCCATGACATGGTCGAGGAACCACCACGACGTGGCGATGTCAAATTTGGCCGCATGACTTTTTCACCGCCATGACGTGGTGTAGGTCACCACGATATGGCAGTTGATCAGGCCCAAGCCCATGATTATTTTAGGGTTCCCTTCATATTGAAACCTCCCTAAACCCATTTTAGGGTTCATCCTCAGCCTCCAAATCTCCTTTAATCTCATAAACCGTAACCTTAGCCTCCATTGAATTTGTGAGCTCATGCTTGGTGTTTTTTGGTAATTTTAGAAGGAGAAGGAAACTTTTGGTGAGGTGATTTCAAGGAAATCATCATTTCTTCAGCTATGCTTATTTCTTGGACCTTGGTGGGTGCCCAAGACTCAACCTTTTCTTGCCATGTTGCTATATCTGTTGTTTTTCCCCTTTTTATATGTGTTAGATGGACTTAAGTGATGGGATCTCATAAAGTTTGCAACTTTATGAATCTCCAGGTCATAATAAGCAAGTAGTGCATTGGATCTGGATTATAATCATGTTTTGATGTCATGCATGGGATTTTAGTCATTAAACCCTATTTTTTCCCCTAAAATGGAAAATGGGTGTTTTGGACAATCAAGTCCATAAAGCCACGATTTTTATGGTCACTTTGAAGTGTGAATAATTTCTGGAAACTTTGGAGGTGTAACTCTAAGGATTTAGTGCTTAAGGAGAATCTTGATGCATTAAGTCACCATTAGTGACTAGGTTTGGAAGTTTGGGTTATGGAGGATTTGAGGTATAAAGTTGGAAACTTTATCCATCAAGACCATGAGAAGGTCTAGATCTGAGCCTTGGAGTTGTTGTAGTTGGAAAAGAAGGACTTAATGGTTTAAGTTGTCCATATGCATCACCACGACGCAGTTATGGGCACCACGACATGGTGACTTGGTCAAGACCTGCTTGTTTTGCTGGGGTTGCGACCACGACGTGGCCAAGGAGACCACGATGTGGTGACAAGCTGGGTTAACTTTTGAATTTTCACTTTGACCAAAGTTTGACCTAAGGGTAATTTGGGGTATTTTGATCCACTATCTGAGTTTTGTTCATTATTTATTGTAAATGTGATCGAAAGAGTTGATATTTGGAGCAACATGTGGTTACAACTATTTTGTCTGTCCATGAGGTGAGTTTCCTTCACTATACTCGTGGGTCGAAGTCACCAATGCCGACTCACTGAATTATGTTTAGAGGCTGGTAGTTGTCTTTGTGACAAGTTCTAGGTTCTCTTTTATATCTTTGATGTCTCTATTCTTTTTACTGTTATGATTATATGCTAGCTGTAGGGGGTGATATAGACCTGATATTGGTTGAAAGAGACTGAATGGGTCGGAATACACCTAGTATTTCTTGAAAGAGACCGAAGGGGTTGAAACACACCCAATACTGGTTGATAGAGACCAAATGGGTGAAATAGACCCATTACTGGTTGAACGAGATCGAAGGGGTTGAAATATGCCCAGTACCAGTTGAAAAAGGCCGAAGGGGTGAAATTGACCCAATTATGTCTTGATTGTTAGATATGTATGGTATAGGGTATTTTGGGGGAACCCACGAAGCTTTGTGCTTATCGTTTTCAGTTTATGTTTTAGGTACTTCTAGCTCGAAAAGGAAGGGCCCAATGTGAGTGTACAACATCCCCCAGAGTTTTTCGCATTGGAAAATTATGATTTTTACTCTGATGTTTAAATAATATACTCACTTTGATCGTTTTTGGAACATCTCGTTTGAATGACTAATTGTTTTAAAAATGAAAATTTTAGTATGAATTTTTGGGACGTTACAATCTCTTTCTTGGAATTTTCTATGTTGAAACTTTTCAACACATTATTTATATATGTGCTTTGACTGAATCCTATTAAAGATTTCGATGTATACTCTTAGATCTAAAGTCCAAGTATCAATGTGGCTTCCCTAATTCCATCACCATGAAGTAATCCCGAATGTTTACACTTTGCAACTTAGGGACATTGTTTCATATAAACAATATTGTAATCAATATTCAACACGAAGAAAACAATGACACTGTCACTAGCTTTGGTATATACTTAAGACTCATCTGGACTTCTAGAAAGACAATTCTCTTTGAATCTTCTTACAGAAGCACACATTCTTGCAACACGATGATTTTTCAAGTCCTTGAATATACTTCTCAAGCTTACACACTTTGTTCATATACTTTGTATGTTTAAATCTTTTCAAGATGTGTCAAACATCCTTTGAAAGTTGTTTGTTAAGAAAAGTCGTTTAAACCTCCGTTTTACCATGTATTTAAATCAAAGAAGGCAACAATGATAAAAAAAATAATCCAATAGACCTTTACTCAGATATTGGTGAGAATGTTTCCTCATAATCAATTTCTTGAGTCTAAGCGAAACCCATTTCCACCATACTAGATTTAAATATGTGTACATTCCTATCCACAGTACACTCATATTGAAGATCTAACTGCAACCCACTGTCATAAGCCTCGGCTTCAGATCAACCAATTTCAAACTTGGTTATCCTTCGTGGACTAAATTCTTCTATCTTTAGACCTTTATAATTGGTAGCCTTAGTATGAAAGCAAAGATTTGTGCTGATAAGGTTTGAAAACTCAAACATTGAATTAACTTAAGATCGGTGTCTACTACTAATGAAGGTACAGTCAAGTCTGGTAAACCAGTCTTGTCTGAGAATTAAGAAGTTCAACAAAGTGCTCAAAATAATTTAATAATAAGTATCAACAGTATAAAGAGATTCAAGAACAATAAGAATGATATTGATAATGATTGAATGAATGATTCTTGGATTTGATGAGAAAAGTGAATGTTACGCACAAACATACTAAGGTTACAACTCCTTAAATAGACAAGGAGTGACAATTTGAAAAATATGACAAAGTTCATGGACTAAAAGACATCTAAAGATCAACAGATTGACACAACCGCTTCTGTTGATCTTATCCCATGTACTGTACTATCAAACAATAACTAAAGGAAAAAATAGTACTAGGAACATTAAATGCACATTACAAACTCAAGATCACAAATAAAAAAAGATGCATCTTGGACTGATCTTTACTTTAGAAATGGCTCAACTTCAAAAAACTTCTCACCTCAGACATGCTTCTCCTCAGATTGCTAAAGGATCACTTTTCATGAATCAATAATCCCCCCCCCCCCCAAGTGACCTTAGCAATCATTTGACTGGTCACTTAACTTCATCAAACACGAATAGATAACCACTCTGGAGCTAACTTCGGACTTCGATGTACCATTTGAGATACTCAATGAATTTTTTCTTGATGTGTTTGGAGGAAACGCTTTTGGAAGAATTAGTGATGAACTTCTGAAGAATCTTGGTAGGAATGAGATGTCTGTCAAGCACTCAGAAAAATTCCTTTTGATTGGTCTTCTTATTGAGGTAAACGTAACCAAGTTCTGGTTCTTTGATTGGTCATTTTGCGAAAATATGGCTTCAGGTAGCTCAGTGGTGATTTTGGCTATGAGATTTTCCGTTCCGAAGAGATGAGAAAAATGTACATCAGATCTACTAAATTCAGCAATGTAGTCCTTAAGAAAGCTGATTGCGATGTTGTAAGCTCAAATGCTTGATTCATTCCTTTGGCGATCTCGGAAATGAACAACTATAGTGAGAATTTCATTGGGATTTATCGAGGGAAAGTTTGCATATGTGATGGTGATAGTGGAGTCTTTGTTCCAAGATATGAAATATCTATGCAAAAGACGGTCTAGATCAAACTTGCTTTGAACCTTATTACAATATCCAACGATTTTGGTAATTCTTTTCCGAGACCACACTTCCTCAGAGTAGGAATTGGAGGAAGTATTGAATTTGTGGCTCAGGTGGTGTTGATTGTCAACATGGTTTTCAGCTTAGCCATGTCTACGCTCTATTGAAAAGTTTCGTATAAAGATGATGGCCAAGAAACCAAGGAGCATTTCATTTTCCATGCTTTTGAAAGGACTTCAGTAGGTGGTTCCCTGATGGATTGAAGTCCAAAAATCACATCCTTTGCTATGTCACCTTCATCATCTTTAATATCAACAAATTCGACTTCTAAAATGTCTACACTTGAAAACCTGTGGGGTTTTATGAAATTTTGAATTCTTTGAGAATAGTAGCCTTGTGAACTGGTACAATTCTGTCGTTAGTTATCTTTATGTCAAGAACTCCATTATTGATATTCACTCTTTCAAAGGCTTTGTTAAGAAGTCTGAGAGGGAAATTAGGGTTTGGTATTTCGGTGAGAGGAACAACGATGGGATGGCGGAAGATAAAATCTATCATGATTCTCATAGATTCATCATAATCCATGGGTCGAGAGAAAACAACTGGGTTGTTTCTCTGAGAATGATCTCAGTGGAGGAAGATGAAGTACACGCTTTCGATGATTTCTTTTGGTTTCCGTTTTTGAAGATTTAGATTCCATTTCAGAAGGTTTGGACGCCATTGCAAGTGATTTAGAAAAGCTTTGAGGAAAATGGTACGTAAGAAATCACTCTAAGAAGAAGATAACCAAAGTGAAAAGTGGGAACAATTAGGATTCTAAATCCTTATATAGGTTGGAAGTTTCGGGTCGGGTCGGAGGACAGAATGATGACACCCGAGAATCGAAACGGGTTGGATTTAATGCAAATCCCAAAAAGGCTTCCTATGTAATAGTTGAGAACAAAAAGATGGGACGTTTGTTTGTTCAAAAAGGGAAACCATCGATTCAGTTCAGAAAACACTCAATACTTTATTGAAACGTGTTCTAAAGTATGTTTATTCAGAATTAAGAGGATAATCATAAAAAAAATTACCGTTAAGGTATCCATGAAAAATGTTTTGAAATAAAACTTTAATGATAACCTTAAAATTCAATTATTGAGGAGAATCTTTGTAACATCCCAAAACCGAAGCTAACAGTTTAAGGTTTTCACTAACTTAAGTTAAGCATCTCCTGACTTACGCTTGGCGTACCGACCTTGTACATCGGGCGTAAGCCTTTATGTGAGTCGGGATAGAGGCAGCGTATGTTGGGCATATGAGGGAGTACGTCAGGCATACACGAGCAGATGTCAAACACAAAATTTTATGGTTTCACTCCTATTTAAACACATTATCTCACCCTAGACCTCCCATAATCAACCTCCACTCCCTTTAAGCCCATGTATCGAACCCTAGCCTTGAGAGTGATGAAGAAGGTCATTAAAGAAGGTGGTGTTGCATGCAAGCTTGTGGATCCAAAAAATCCTTCACTTTGTGCATCTTTTGAAAGTATAAACTCCATGCCTTACTGATATTCTTTCTAGATCTCATTTCATGGTCATTTATGAGTTCTTTGTCCCATAGTTTGGATCTTTGTGAGTTGTAGCGCTCCAGAGCTTATTATCTTTCCTTTTAGGTGTTTTAGGATGCTTTTGTTCATAAAGAATTCAAACAGATTCTAAGATGGAATGTCATAATATACTTCGAAAATAATTCAAACATATCATTAGTACATGATATAGAATTGGAGATGGCACAATCTCAAATTGAATAACAGAGGTAAAAATGCATGAAGCTCTCAGAGGACAAGTTTTGAAAGACACCTGAAGTTCTGAGAGCTGAAGGAACAGAGCTCGTAAAGAGATAAGTGATGAAATCACCTTACCACTTCAGATTTGAATTCCAAGGTTTGCTTTAGAGAGATCGTTCCGAGACAAAATACTCCGAGATGAGAATTTCTCAAGATATGTGATGTAACTATATCAGACTGTACTTCAAATGATTAGGGATGCTGAAAAACTTAAGACTAGAAGAAAAGGTTAGACAAAAAGACGTATAATGATCCTTTATTTTCCGAGAAGAAACAATTCCAAGGGGAAAAAGTTTTAATTCAGAATTATTTGACTTTCTAATGTTCCCATGATAGAGTACAAACCTCTTGGAAGAATTGAGGATCAGGCATCATCTTTCCCATTTTTTTTAGAAACTCGTTAAATTTGGTTTTGTCTAATGCCTTAGTAAAGACATTAGTAATTTTATCATCATATGGAACAAAATTGAGCTCAATGTTACCATTTAGAACATGTCTTTGATATGCGCATATTTAGCTATATATTTAGTGTAGATTTTCATTATTTGTTAGCTAATTATTTACATATTATGGACAAAAGGTACTTAATAGTGTTCAATTTGTACTTTCAGTCCAAAAGATATGCTCGGAAGCAAAAGGAAGCAGGAGAAGCAGTTGGAACTTCGGGAGTTCACATAAAGAAGAAAAATGCCACAGCGAGTCCAAGCCTGAATCGACGAGTCAGATCGAAGATTCGCGAAGCTCTAGAAGTCCTTGCCGTACAAAGATTTTTAATGAGGGACTCAACGAGTTGGGACCTTGACTTGACGAGTCACCTCTGTTTCTAGAAAAATATAAATACGGACTTTGAGATTGAGATGGGGACTTCTCTGTAACCCTAGGAGGCTCAGATTGCGATTGAAGGTGCTGCTAGACCGAGAGAAGCTGAGGAATCAACCCTAAGTTTGATTTTGAAGAGGATTAAGGCAAATTCTAGCTTATTATTAGTTAAGCTTTTGATTGAATCATGTTTGAAATAATTGAATTTGTTTTTGAGTTTGTTTTTACTGCAATTATGAACTAAAACCTTTGTCTTCTCTTTATGGTAGATGATTTTGTGAATACGGATTGATTTTATGGTTAGGTTTAATTTTAATTGGTGATATGTTTTGTTGACCTTGTTAAAGAACATCATATGTTAATAACAACTATTTTTCTATTAATAAATCAGTAATTAAGTTGTATGAACATCTCTTAGTTATTCATTTCATATGATTTATGTGACCACGTAGTTATATGCCTAGGAATAACGAATGTGAAACTATAATTAATTAGAAGATAGGTAAGTTAATACGTGAGCTTGTGTGATACACCATCTACAAGAGGTTAATTGAATCCCCAATTTAATTAACCATTACAAGTCTTACTTAACCCGAATTAATTAACTAGGGAACTTATTAATTTAGACAACTGGTCACTGCTTGAATTAATATGTTTTCTAAGGATTAGCAATATCGAACGTGAACCTAATCATCTCAATCGGTAGCCAATGAAAAATTAATCCGATACATTTACCATTAAATCAATCATAGGATCAAATGATTCGAACCTAAACAGAAGTCCTCTTTATCATTGAATTTAGTTGCAATTTAATTTTTTAGCTTTTAGTTGCTTAGTTAAGTGTTAGTTAAGTTTCTAGTCTTGTAAAACTAGAGAAAACCTTAATTTTTATTACTTGTTCTTAGATAATATTAGTAATTAGTTTAATTTTTGTTTCCTGAGTTCGATACCCTACTTATTTAACTATACCACAATTTATAGGTCCACTGCCTTTGTGTGTCTGATTCATAATTAAAGAGTAGGATAAAAGTTAGTTCGTTTCACACACATCAATCTTTAATAAAATGGTACCGAATATCAATGTGCTTGGTCATGGAGTGCTAAATTGGATTGTGAGAAATTGTAATTGAAATTTGAGAATCATAATAGACAGGAATCTGTTGAAATCGATAACCATAGTCCAAAAGTTGAGATTTCATCCATAGAACTTGCGAGGTTTAGTTTGCAGCAACAATATATTCCTCTTCGGATGTTGAAAGAGCAATACAATTATGTTTCTTAGATGACCAGCTGACCAATCTTCCACCCGAAAACTGACAACCACCAGAAGTGATTTTCTATCAATTTGAATTCCCATATAGTTTGAGTCAGAATAGGAATGAAGAAGGAAACTTTCATTTTCTGAGGTTCTTAGTTCCTTTGAGATATCAGAAGATTTTCTTGATAGTCAAAAGATGAGACATCTTTGGATTAACTAGTAATCTAGCACACAGACATGTAGAGAACATGATGTCTGAACGACTTGTAGTGAGGTAGAGTAGCAATCTGATCATTCCCCTATACTTCTTCTTATCAACGGCAACACCTGAGGGTTCGAAGAAGATCTTGTGTCCGAAACGCATTGGAACCTTTGCAGAGGCACAGGTGTCCATTGAATATTTCTTAAGAAGTTCGGAAATGAATTTCTCTTGATGAAAGAAGATTCCTTTGTTTGTATGTTTAATTTGTAGTGTGAGGAAGAAGCTCATTTCATGATTCATACTCATCTGAAATCGATTAACCATTAACTTTGCAAAATCAGCAACCATCGTTAGATCAGTTGATCTAAAGATGATGTCATCGACATATATTCGAACTAACATGAGATGATTTCCATTCGATCTCTGGAATAATGTAGGATCAAGAATTCCTCTTTGAAAACTGGAACACTTCAGAAAATCAGTGAGAGTCTTGTACCAGGCACACAGAGCTTGCTTGAGACCATAAATAATTTTTTGTAGTTTATAACAGTAGTTCGGATATGTAAGATTCAAAAACCCAGGAGGGTGTTGAATATATACTTCACTATCAAGTTCACCATTGAGAAAATAACTTTTGACGTCCATTTGGTAAACATTAAAGCCATTGTGAGCAACATAAGCGAGAAAGATTCAAATAGCTTCAAGATAAGCCACAAGAGAACATGTCTCGTCATAGTCAAACCCTTCAATCCGAGTAAATCCTTTGGCTACCAATCTCGCTTTTGTTTCAGATTATGACTCTGACGTCAGCAAGTTTGTTTCAGAAGACCCATCTTGTACTAATAATAGGGTGATCATGAGGAGGAGGACAAGAGTCCAGACTTTATTTTTGTAAAATTCTGCTAGCTCTTCTTGCATGGATGTAATCCAATCACAATGGTCTAAGGCTTCTTTGATGGATTTAGGTTCAACCATTGATATGAATGCCGATAAGTGACACTCATTTTGAATGTTAGCAGCAGATCGAGTTTGAACTCCATCGTTAAGATTTCTAATAACTTGATTCGGAGGATGATACTTTGTCCATATATGCAATCTCATAAGTTCTTGTGTAGCGGATGATCCGATATGAACAATGAGTTTATGTTGCTCCCCCTAAACTTCTAAACCAGATATCTCAGCATCATCATCGTTCGAAAAGTCAAAGAAGTTGACATCATCCTCATTTTTGTTTGGAATAGAATCAAATTCAGCAAATTGATCTATTGCATCTTGAAATCCATTGACAATTGATCTATTCTCCCCCTCAACTTGAGATGGTTGAAATATTTTAGAATCAAATGGAGTAAAGGTTGGGGTCGAACCAGAGACATTTCGAGAAACTGGAATGACCGATGAGGTTGGTATTGATTGAGATTCCGAATCAAGAACAATTTCTGTTGGTCCGAACAGACTTTCGAAATCAAATTCATAGATAATTTGAGGATTTGGAGACCCAGAGGGTGTAGCGTTGGACTCCATGATGTGTGTTGTAACATGAGTAGGATCTGTGTTCTGAACAAAATTATCATCAAAAGTGATATCAAAACTTTCTTAAATTACACAAGTTCTACGATTCAGAACCCTATAAGCTTTAGAATTGGCTAAGTATCTCAGAAAGATGGCTTCATCGGATTTCGGTTGAAACTTGGTGAGTTAATCACGATAGTTCATGATAATGCATCTACACCCAAAAATGTTCAAGAATGAGATACTCGGTTTCCAACCATTCATTGCTTCATACGGTGTTTTGTTGAGACGACGGTTGATGATGCTTCGATTTTGAGTGAAGCAGGCTATGGAGACGACTTCGACACAGAGATAGAGAGGAAGTTTTTCAAAGTTGAAAACTGACCGAGCGGCTTCAACTACAGTTCAATTTATTCTTTCAACCACACCGTTTTGTTGAGGAGTGTAAGGAGCAGAAAAGTTGTTTTCAATGCCTTTGTGAGTGATAAACTTCTCAATAATGGCGTTTTTGAACTCATATCCATTATCACTTCGAATTCTTCCAACAAGAAGTTTAGTCAGGACATCAATTCCTTTGATGGAGTTGATGAGCTCGGAAGCAGTTTCTGACTTTAGCCTTAAGAAGAAAACCCATGTGAACCTTGTGTAGTCATCAACAATCACAAGAATGTAATTTTTATGATGCAAACTTTCTACAACAGATGGACCATAGAGATCGATGTGAAGAAGTTCCAGTGGCTCCGAAATGGATTTTTCAATTTGAACATGATGTCCTTTCTTAGATTGTTTCCCACATTCACACACAACGCAGAGGTGATCGTTTTCAAATTGAGGAGTGCAGACCTCGAAGCATTTCACCAGAAACCATATCATTCATGTATCTAAATTTGAGATGAGCAAGCATTTGATTCCATAGCCAACTTACGTCAGGAACAACTTTTGAGAGAATACAAAGTTGAGTCTTTTCGATGATCATGTTGATGTCTAAAGGATACAGATTCTTGATGCGATCTGATTCGATAAGACATTATTTCCGGTCTACTGTCATAACGTAGTCGTGCTTCTTGCAAAACTCAACTCTCTGGTTTGCATTAATGAGTTTAGCTACACTGATTAGATTATGCTTGAGATTAGCTACATATGCCACATTAGAGATAGATAAATTTCCATTGGTCAAGACGCCATAACCTCGAATTTGCGAATTTGAATTATTCCAAAAGTAACATAACCAACATTTTGAGCAAGCTTCAAATCACACAGAAAATCTTCCTGCCCAGTCATGCGCATGGAACAAGCGCTATCAATATACCATATTGTATCTTGTTCTGAAGAACAAAAGTGGTGCGAAATCAATGAGTTTTGGAGTTCTTAGGCTCCGAGTTAGCTTTAGGAACTTTAGAATGGGCTTTGGCCTTGGTTTGTGATTGCTAACAACTGGTATCTCATAAGCCTTTTTTTGATATTCTTTTGGTTGTTTAGACACTGCTTTTCGCGGAGGAACAATTTTCCAAGATTTTGCTAGAAGAACTGTTGTCAGAGGTGTTTCAATTGAGTTTTCAAAATTTTTAACTTTCCATTCAAAGTTTTGTTTTGAAACTTTAGAAGGCTTCTGAAAACAGTGTTACGGGCATCTTTTCCTTTGTTTATTGCATTCTTAGGCACATTTGATTTCATAAGTTGTTTTGGTTTAAAAAGTGTGCCATCTGAGGTGGAAATAAATACAGAAGAAGAAATTAGCCGAAGAGAGCAAGTTTTCTTAGATGAGGTCTCAACAGTAACATTTTTCACACAACTATTGACAGATATATTATGAACATCCGAACTAACAGGATTAGATGGCCTCTTAAGAATCTTAATAGGCATGAAGGTATTGTGATTCCTAGTACTGTAGTTGGAATAACTTTTTGATATACTTTCTTCTGGACCTCTTAAGGAACCTAGAGCATTGCCTAGACCTAGTTTCTTTTTCAAGAGCTTTCCTAGTTTCGGTCATTGGATGAACAATGTCTTTCTTGTTCAGCCAGGGTTTCTTCCGAGAGTCACTTGGAAGTTTGTCGAATCGATGGATTGTTGAAGCGAGGCTTAATTGGCACTAGAGTAGATTTTGAGACTAAATTAGAGTTGGAGATACAAGAATCAGACGAGGTGTCATCATCACTCTTAAGTTCTACATCACTATCAAGAGATGCCCTTGGTCCGAGTTATGTCCATTTATCTCAGGAATGATTACCTCAATAACACAATTGTTCGAAGGCTAGAGTTTATAAAAAGAACTCCAGTACAACCTGTTTTAGGTAAGGATTTCGAAGACTAATTCAGATCCAGGGATATAAGAGGTGGAAGAGCCGTGGAATCAGGACATTTACCAGTGATAGGTTTGAACTTAGGAACCAATGAAGGATGATTATGTCGAGATAGGGGTATCCGAATAAGTGTGGTTTGGAATATATGTCGTGAACGTTAGGTTTTGAAGCTCCTTCAAGGGACGAATAATAGGTTTTAGAAACTCTCTTCCGAGACGTAGTGCTTGGGACCAAGGCTGACCAAAATTATGCGTCACCCTTTCATTAGCTTCAAGAACATCTATTGAATTATTGAAAGGAATCATTTTTACATTAAGACTGTATATCAATAACCAATATGTTTCATTCACTAAGAGTAATTTAACATTTTTCATTCAAAATGATACATTCATTCTTAGACATTACAAGTTCTGTCTCTAATGATTCAATCTTAAGCTTGTGGTCTCCAAAATGTAATCTAAGACGAGTCAACTCACTATCTAACTTCTCACTAACTTCTATGGCAGACTCATAGGCTTTATGAATAACTGTCATATCTGATTGAATTTGAGTTAGATAAGTTTCACAATCATACAAATCAAAATTATTATAAGTGATCATAGATTTTACCTGCTTTCGAACCATGTAGCAGTAGTTTGGCTCAACATCATTATCATCAACTTTCGAACCAGAAGACCAATAACCTTCGTCACACTTAATTGATTGTCTAGCCACTAGAAACATTTTCCTTGCAAATTTTTCTTCACCCTCATCACCGAATGACCAATACCCATCAATATTCCTTGAAACCGTTGTGACAAAAGCCTTTTCGCTTTCAGGAAGTTCTTGTGCTCTACAAGCATAGTAGGCAAAGTCTTTCACTTTTAGTTTTTGAGGAATTTCTTCCAGACAGTGCTTTGCAAAGTGGTTTCCGAGACCACATTTGTGACATACAATCTTGGGCATGGTTGGGTTCGGAACTTCCTAAGGTTCCAAGGAGCAATTCGAAATGTTGGGTCGATATGCCGGTGGATTTTCAGTAGGTTTGGGTTAAGGTTGAGGATTGCTTTGGTGAGGAGCTTGAAATCATTTTTTAGTTAGTTTTTGACTGGTATTCCAAGGACATCTTTACTTCATAGATAAAAGTGCAAACTCTTGTTGGAAAAAAAGTTCAAAATCATGTACCTTCCGATCAAAGTCCTTTTCATATGGATAGTTCATAATTGGAGGAATAGGTGCGATAGGTGGAGTGGGTCGTGTAGGTTGAACATGTGGAATGGCCAAAAGGATCTGAAATAGATGGATTTAGAATCAGTAGATTAATAGAACTGACTAAAGCAAGTGGACCTCTTGAGAGTTCTCTCAATGTTTGAGCGACGTTGGATTCATGACCTTGCAGTTCGTCAAACAACTGATAGAGGTTCGGTTTTTTCAGAGGTCCATTATTTTAAAGACATGACTTAACATTTCCCCATCCTTTTCCAAGACTGTTGATGAACTTGAGATTGTACTCGAGTGGTGTTCGGACTACCCCATGTTTTGTCATGTTTTTCACAATGATCCTGTACTGATTTGATGCAGAGGCTACATATTCACTAGGAATTGTAGTGAATGTGTTAAATTCGTTTACAACTGATGTCAAACGCTTATCCTTTGTGTTCTCAGATCCTTCGAACAAGTATTGAAGTGTATCCCAAATCTCTTTGGCAGATTTTCACAACTTTATGTACTCAAAGATAGAAGGAGGAACACCAAACACCATTTCTGAGAAAGCGATTTGACTTGCATGAAGCTTCTCAAGGTCGGATGCGGTTAGTGGCGTTGTACGAAGCTCTTCTTGACCCATGATTGTGGGAGTAGTATATCTGACCATTTGTCTAATAGGAACATGAGGACATTCTTTTACTGACCTCCATATTTCTTCACCTTTTTACTTACCAAGCGAAAATCTCTCCATTCTAACTTTCCAGTGATCATCCTCATCAATAACTAGAACACAACAAATTGCATATATATCTAGTTATACCTTTAGTCACAAATAATAACATAAAGAATTACAATGTAATATTTTTTCTTATAATCATAAGTGAATGCAACATAAAAAAGTTAAAATGAACTAGTTAACTATTATTCTGTATTATAAATGAGCAAGGCAAGATCTTATCTATTTTGTAGTGTTTGGTTGTATATAAGCACTGCAACATTGCGTTGTAGAAGGATTACATTTGGTTCTAAAAGAAGTCAACAAATTAAATTTTTCCGAACTGATTCAAGATTGATACGATATCTGTGATTTTGATTAAACTGTTAAAGCATGCCCATTTAAATTCTTAAACTTATAGCAAAATTTTCCACGATTATTGAAATTGCAACAAAATTCTCAATTTAATAATTACAACAAACATGCATTAACAATAACAACTAACATTGTAACACCGTAAATTTTCAAAAAAAAAAAATTCATTTTAAAATCACATAATTCTCGTAACACATTACACAAATATCTCATTGATTTAATTTACAAAACGCAACTCCATAATTTATTGATTAATAATCCAGGATCCTCAAAACATAACTCTTTCTCTGGTGTGTACAATCAAGTCGGAGCCTTCCCACGATTCTGAGAAAACCTGAAACACATATCACATAACACGGTAAGCACGAAGCTTAGTGAGTTCCCCAAAATACCACACATAACTCATTGGCCACTCAAGGCTATAACACAGTAAGACCCTCCGGTTAATGTGTCTCAGTGGGACCCTCCGTTCCCATAACTCGGGTGAACCCTCCAATCTTAACTCAGTAAACACAGAATAATACACAACATAAATCACATAGACATAACGCAGGATATCATAGTACTCGATATAAACACATGAGACCCTCCGGTGACACATAGATACCACTCATGGTGAAGTATAGTGAGAAGACTCACCTTGCAAGCCAGCAAACAATTATCCTCGAACTTGAATCTCGAATTAGCCACCGCCTAACACATAGGGTAAATATCTCTAATTAGTACTTGATTCTCGAATCTAAGTAACCAAATGTTATTCTTTTCTCTCTAACTCTTAAATTGGGTAAAAGACCATTTTACCCCACCATGGTCTCCATTACTCATGCTGACCAACCCTAAAGTCAATAGAAGTCAAACTCGAGTCAACAGTCCATCTTTGACCCGACTCGTCGAATGCACTCTTGCGACACGTCGAGTCCCCTTGTTTCCTCAGTAGTCTCAAGAAGGTCCAGCCCAACTCGTCGAGTTGACCCCCAACTCGCCGAGTTAGGCACAATCAAACCCATCGGGACAAACCCTCACCGACTCATCAAGTCAGGCCATGGACTCGGCGAGTCCCTTCGATCTAATTCCTCATTCAGACGATTTCAAATAGATCTATCACTCCAAACACTAGATCTGTTGTCTCAAGGATCAAGAAGCACGTAAAGCTTCGATCTTTACGTTCATGCATGATGTTATTGCTCCAAAATGCTAATACAAGCCCTTCATGAAATATTGAGCCCCAAAACCCTCATATGGATGAATAAAGTTGGGACACCTAGACTCTAAGGACCTCACAAGGTCCAAATCTGAGGTCTAGACTCTTTGATAACTCATGCTACTCAAAAACCCAAACAAAAGATGGAAAAAGCCCTAAAATTCCATAGATGTGAGATCTATCCAAAATAAGAAGAAAGGTGAACACGTCATACCTTCCTCAGGAGCTCTGGACAGGAAATCACTGGAGTCAACAGCCTCACCTCCAGCTCCTTGCTTGATAACCTCATCGTCTTCCTCAAATGATGCACAAGAACCACAATATGAGCTTCTCTCTCACTCTCTAGCTCAAATAGCAATTAGGGTTTGCTTTCAGGGGTCTGGAGTAATTGATGAGCCGAAATTGAGGCTATAAGTGTCCTTAAATAGGCCACAGGCCCGAGAATTTAGGATTGCCCTCAACAGCGCTGACTCGGCGAGTCGGCTCACAGACTCGTCGAGTCAGCTCATTAATCCACGTCACCAGCTGCGACTCTACTCGATGAGTTGAGGCACCAACTCGTCGAGTCACCCATGCAAACTCATACATAAGTGTTATACCTCGGCACCAGGATGTTATAATTCTCCCCCACTTAATTTGATTTCGCCCACGAAATCACTTCTTGACGCCACATAAATCGAACCCAAAACCCGAAAAGTACCACCGAAAAGATCTCATACTACACAACTAACTTCCTCCACATCGACATCTGAAACTAGATAGGAACTCCCAAACCAAAAGAGAATATACCCTTTTGCCGCTGCGATACCCCTTCTGACACCCTAGAAACTGGAAACTCTAGTGGCCTCTCTCGCTGCAAGACCACCCTCTCAAGCTATCACAATGTTATTCGCTCCTCGAATAACAGACCCTAATAACTCACTGACCCTCAGATTCTCTTGTTGCACTTGATAGAAACAAGCCAATGCCCAAAAATTGGCTACTGATCACTCATACCAGACACACTAAATGATCCATATCATACTCCAAGGAATAAAAGGGTCACATTACACCAGAGACCCATCCACTGTACTGCAATCGGAACCCATCTGAACAATGAACTCTCAACACCCTGTCCTCAGACTCAATAAAATGATCATGTTTGCTCAAAAGTATCCTCTGACATCTAAAAATCATAAGCCCCAACTCCCTATTAGATATCCCCTTCCACATTGAGCACCAGGTCAACTCCCGACCCCACGGTTGAACCTCTAAAGGTTACCCATAGCATGCCCCAAAACGCCTCACTGACTTCCTTCTCACAACAACTACCTTGTCCCATTGTGACACACAAGTCATGAAGTTCGCTTTACACCAAGCGAATACTACAATCCTAACTGGAATCGTCTCACCCTCGACCTCTGTTATCTACTACTCATTAGCTCCATGCGTCTCGCGGTCCTTCCCATACAAACGAACTGACCCACTAGGATCTAAGACATCAGATGACACACAATACCCATTAAAATGAAACCAATCTCTGAATCTGGAATCTCATTCGCCTACTCAATACACCACCAAAGCAAACTCAAACTCGAGAGTCTGGTCCAACACAACATTGGAACCACTCGTCCCAATGAAGAACCCAACTCATAACCTATGACCCGCAACCCACACGTACATCACTTCTCCAATTCCTTTCGATTGTGATAACCACAACTTAACTTTGAATATAACGATTCCCGAAAAATATGGAGACCCCAGTCTTGCCCCTGGTCTGACCACCAGGTTCCCGAAACTCAAAGAATAAGGCTACCCAAGCCTAAAAACTCTTATGCGTCATGCTCTGACTAGCAAAATAATACGGCTCCCCATAGGCCTATGACACTCTCTCATTGACTCATGAATACTACAGCTCCCCACAGTTTCACAACACTCTCTCGCTAACTGGTGAACACTACGGCTCCCCGCAGTATCACAACACTTTCTCGCAGACTGGTGAACACTACGGCTCCCAGCAATATCACAACACTCTCTCTCACTGACTCACCATGGGCTCACTCCATGCTTTTCCCCTGATAATCCGAAGTGATTACTCCCACTCGGATCCATTCACCCTCTTATCCCCCATAATCTCCTCCTCGAGTCATCACCCCACCGTGTTCACTATCGAATGCTCCATGGCTCAACATAGATAGGTATACACACCCACCCAGGTTAAGCATCACCACCCTGACGACAACCGTCATGACCAACACTTTTTCTCACTGCAATTCACATTCTTGTATACTCCCGTTTGATGACAAATAGCTGAAGGGTTCCCCCTGGAACCATAGTCACTTGATACTTCACTTGCCATCTCCTAACTCAAGACTCAAAAATAATTCAAAATTTAGGGAATTATACTCGGATGCCTCGACACACATCACAGAACATCACAATGTCCTATCTCACCCACTCATCCTCTTAGATACATCAATGCATTCCCTCAGAATCTGATAACTAATCTTCATTTCACTCAACGTGCAACTTCGGAGTATCCCAACCCTCAATTGGAACACGGAGGAATCGTCAATGGCTCAGAACACGTTGACGACCATCCGAAAATCCCTCATCTATTGCTCAAGACCCATGCAAGAATACACATATCGACCTTGAAGTTGGTTGCCCAATCAACTTCTACCTTTCCCAAAGTGCATATAACAATCCATACATTGAACCAGAAATTCTCAACCGCTAAAACTATCCTTACGAGCCACCCACCATTACAACCTCGAAGACTTACTAACCACCACAAGGTCTCCGACCAACGGCCACCGGCCATGGAGACACTCATCCTTTCCTGAACACGTACAACAAGCATTATCTTGCTTTACACCTCGCCTCGACCACCAATATCCGTGGTCTCATGTATCTGTAATGTAGGTAACTATATCCATTCCTCTAACCGCTCATGAACAAATCTCCAATACTCTCACTAAAATAACCGGTTTTTCCCCACTCAGGACTCGAACCATCACCATTTGGCACACCAACAATCTATTCCACAAACGGTTCCACCAGGTACATCACACTTACTCTTGAAAAGTACCACATAACACTAGATGATATTCCCGATATAGACCAAGCAACTCCCAACATCCTGAATATCAGATAAAATCCTCGAAAAACTTCCCAACGTGTCATCCAAAATCTAACACTGACACACTACTGGACATCTCAACTGTCCCGTAGTAGCCATGACTCTCAGTCTGAAAATAATGAACTATCACACTCCTCGTCTTCGACTCCCCAACCAACATCCTATCATGAGAATTATCATGAGAGTAGAGACCTCACCCCCCCCCCCACACTCGATATCCATCATAGAAAATTAGAGCCACCAACCCAAAATACTACTCTTGATCACCCGACACTGCTGCTAACATATGCCCTACTATACTCAAACAAGTTATATCCTTTTCCTTTACCATCTTAGTCCCCAATGATGACCCTCTCAGGCTATAATATTACCTTGTGGCAGACATACTGCCCAGATACTCTGGTGAAAGATCGCAACCAATGCTACCCCACAGGGTTTACCTCCAAGCTCAGAAACCGGAAGCTCAATATCTCTTCTGCTTCTCACAAGAAACAAAAATAGCACAACTCTGGTCACAAAAAGTGACATCTCTAATATCGGCCAATTGCTCAGCTCAGACCGTAATTCTCCGTAAAGCACCATCTTTACTCATCCCTGAGTCTTGCGACTCCAACTAGCATCTCACCAAAAAAAATCTCGGAAACTAACTTAATTTCCCTCTCAAGTTATGCTCCATTGAAACTCATTCAACATGGCCCACTGGCCCCACACTTTATCACATCTGATCTCAGTCTAATCTATCACAACGAGATAACTAGTAAACCAGAAACACTAACCGTCACGAGTCATGGTACTCAAACCATGTTATTTCCTCTCAATCTAATATAAATCATGGTACCCGAACCATGTTATCTCCTCTCAATCTGCTACTTAGAACCTCTGGAATTCTCCCTGCTTCAAGTATGGGTCCTCTGCATTTAGTAGTACGGGTCCATACTACCTACTACATCTACCCACACTTTCCACACGGATTGTCCCAGATTTCCTAGGTAACTGCTCAACCTTCTCGATCACCAATCTCGCTAAACCTGGTCGCTCCCCAGCAAATACTATCTTCTATCAGCGTACTCAGTTGACTAGGGTCAGTCCCTAGGCTCTTCTTAGTTTCTCTCACTCTCTGCCATCAGCTGTTGAAGAATTCCTTATGATGCTAGCCATCTACCTCCTGAATATCATCATATTCACTTAGTAGCTGACTCCCATTATCCGAAGTCCCACGAAGCAAACAACATTCGGGCATCGAATAATCTCTACTAACACATAAAACCACTCTAGGTTATTACTCCACTTGCTCTACTCACTCTCAAAAGGTATCACCAAACCCAAACAACTCTACTCCATGCGGGTATCTAACTACTCTCTCATTAGACCACTCCAATGCTCATGTAGGTATCTCTCCTAGATTACTCCTCTACTCAAGCACCCTCTCTAAGTGATCTCTGGTAAATACTCATACTCAACTCATATTCAAAGCAAATCATAGATAGCAACACCTTCTAGGCTAAGGCATCACTAATCAGGCCACACTAGTCCTAAAATATGAAATACATAGCCTACTCTCTAGCATGCATCACTAATATCTCAATAACAACGCATAACATAAAATAAATAAGGGTATTTTGGGAAATCGTCATTCAGGCTCTGGCTGATTGTACATACTGCTCCAACTCGTTTTCACTTAAACTCTTTCTCATTTTTAGAAAAATTATCTCTTTTGAAAATTTTTCTCAAATCCCCAGTTTGAGTCCAAACCAACCTGGAGGTGCATATGAATCCCTCAAACCAAGGCTCTGATACCAACTTGTAACAACGTAAATTTTAACACAAATTTTTCATTTTAAAATCACAAAATTCTCGTAACACATTACACAAAAATCTCGCTGATTTAATTTACAAAACGCAACTCCATAATTTATCGATTAATAATCCAGGATCCTCAAAACATAACTCTTTCTCTGGTGTATACAATCAAGTCGGTGCCTTCCCACGATCCTGAGAAAACCTGAAACACATATCACATAACACGGTAAGCACCAAGCTTAGTGAGTTCCCCAAAATACCACACACAACTCATTGGACACTCGAGGATATAACACACTAAGACCCTCCGGTCAATGTGTCTCAGTGGGACCCTCCGGTCCCATAACTCGGGTGGACCCTCCAGTCCTAACTCAGTAAGCACAGAATAATACACATCATAAATTACATAGACATAATGCAGGATATCACAGTACTCGATATAAACACATGAGACCCTCCGATGCCACATAGATATCACTCATGGTAAAGTATAGTGAGAAGACTCACCTTGCAAGCCATCAAGCAATTATCCTCGAACTCGAATGTCGAATTAGCCACCGCCTAACACATAGGGTAAATATCTCTAATTAGTACTTGATTCTCGAATCTAAGTAACCAAATGTTATTCTTTTCTCTCTAACTCTTAAATTGGGTAAAATACCAATTTACCCCTCCATGGTCTCCATTACTCATGTTGACCAACCCTAAAGTCAACAGAAGTCAAACTCGAGTCAACAGACCATGTTTGACCCGACTCGCCGAGTGCACTCTTGCAACTCGTCAAGTCCCCTCGTTTCCTCATAAGTCTCAAGAAGGTCCAGCCCAACTCGTCGGGTTGACGCCCAACTCGTCGAGTTAAGTACAATCAAACCCATCGGGACAAACCCTCGCCGACTCGTCGAGTCAGGCCATAGACTCGGCGAGTCCCTTCGATCTGATTCCTCATTCAGAAGATTTCAAAAAGATCTATCACTCCAAACGCTAGATCTGTTATCTCAAGGCTCAAGAAGCACGTAAAGCTTCGATCTTTACGTTCATGCATGATGTTATTGCTCCAAAATGCTAATACAAGCCCTTCATGAAATATTGAGCCCAAAAACCCTCATATGGATGAATAAAGCAGGGACACCTAGACTCTAAGGACCTCACAAGGTCCATATCTGAGGTCTAGACTCTTTGATAACCCATGCTACTCAAAAACCCAAACAAAAGATGGCAAAAAGCCCTAAAACTCCATAGATGTGAGATTTATCCAAAATAAGAAGAAAGGTGAAGACTTCATACCTTCCTCAGGAGCTCTGGACAGGAAATCACTGGATCCAATAGCCGTACCTCCAGCTCCTTGCCTGATAACCTCATCCTCTTCCTCAAATGATGCACAAGAACCACAATATGAGCTTCGCTCTCACTCTCTAGCTCAAATAGCAATTAGGGTTTGCTTTCAGGGGTGTAGAGTAACCGATGAGACGAAATGGAGGCTATAAGTGTCCTTAAGTAGGCCACATGCCCGAGAATTCAGGGTTTCCCTCAACAGCGCTGACTCGGCGAGTCGGCTCACAGACTCGTCGATTCAGCTCATTAATCCATGTCACCAGCTGCGACTCTACTCGACGAGTTTAGGAACCAACTCGTCGAGTCACCCATGCAAACTCATACAGAAATGTTATACCTTGGAACCAGGATGTTACAAACATTCATTAATGATTATAAATAACATTAATTTACAAAGTATAGTAGTTACTAGTCAATCATCATGAAACAAAGTTATGGAATCATTTGGTTGAATAGGTTTTATGCCAAGAGTAGTGTACAAAATCTCCAATGTATGCACACCTCGTGATCGGGGAAATTCAAAATTAGGTAATATAGTATTCACACGCTATTTTATTTTTGATCATTCCATATAATATCAATAAAATCACTTCAAATTTCCATTAAAAAATACAACTAACAATCAACTATTCACAATTCATAATCAGGTTAACTACTTGCAACCAAGATTTCTAAAGATTGATAACACAACCAAGGTAAGAAGTGGGAAAGAGAAAAAGGGTTGAAAAAAATGACATGGAAGTTACCCAGTGAGTTGCTATGAAGAATCAAAGATGCAGTAATCAGTTTCTTTTCCTTCATAGAAGTAATAATTTAGAACGAGTAAAAATCGATTAGGAAATGAAGAGTATATTGTAGAAACAATAAAATAATGATCGATAGATTCAAAATAATTTAAGGGAATCAAACAATAAGAGAAAAGATTGAATATGATTGAAAGGATGCCGAATGCTTTATTATCAATATCTTAGAAGAGTTCAATTAAAACTTCTCTGTAAAGATACGTAGGGCAATTAAAGCATTAAACCTAAAACGATACATGCATTATATATTTATAGTTTAAACCTAGCACCATAATGACGGATGGACATGCCCAATCTGATAATAATAAAGACTAAATACATGCATAATAAAATTTACACAACACCATAAATAACCCAACAATCTCTCCTTTTGTGTCAATAAGGAAGGAAGATTCTTCACTGTTGAATATGCTTCTGAACCTTGAAATGTTTTGGCATTAGACCAAGCAAGGTGTTGCGAAATGTGATGTACCACTTAACCATGTATGCGAAGCACTTTTTGTCAGCAACATGATTTTCTCTGCTAGCTTCAGCTATCCCCAAAACATATTCCAGGCATGAAGTGGAGTAAAGATGCTTGTCAGGAAAGAAGAAACAACATCTCTGAATATTCTCCAGCCTTATCTCGTTATTTGTATGCCATACTCTAATTATCCTTCAGAATTCTTCCCTTCTGCGTCTTATCAAGGTCTTTTGGAGTTTCTTTAGGTTGCACGGTGGGTTTCATTCTAAGCACTACAGCTATTTCCACATCCATTTTCCCAATCTCAAGAATGTAAGAGATTAACGTTCTTTTCAAATGATCCAAAATCGGTTCAAATTTCTATGCATCCTTTGACAAAAGAGAAAACAAGGAAATCTAATCATACGGATTTAGACATGGTAAGTCAACGATTGTGAACTCAAAGACTGAATTTCTTGATCATCGAACTGCTTTGAGATGAACATTGATAAAACTTTCAGTTTTAATTAGACCAATAACTTTAACTGTAGAAATTTTCTTTCAACTCCAAGTTTGGTACTGAGGCTTCCTATGCTTGAGATAGAAAGAGAAAAGCGAATGATTGACGCCATAGTCTGTGATGGGAGCTTTCTCAATCTTTTCAAAACTGCGAAACAGCAAAGCCTTCGGAGTAATATGAAAGTCAAGCTGCAAATCCGAGGAGTTTTCCAAGTCAAACGAAATAACAGGCTCCAACCAATAAACAGTTGGATTATCAACATCTTCATTTAGAATCCTCTCCATGGTCCAAAGAGGGAAGAAAGCCTTTTGAGTTTTGAGCGTGAGTTGAGCATCACGAGCCTCTTGTTCCCGGGCTTCAACTTCTCTAGCAACTCGTAGATTCTCATCAAGCTCTTGATCATGTTTCTTTCTTTTAAGTTGAGCTTCTTTTGATAAATCTTCTTATTCTTCATCATCATCATCGATTGACTTTCCTTTGCCTTTCGATCCTGAAGCTTCATTACCATTTGGATCGTTTGATTTCGGTTTTTGTTCATGTTCACCAGAACCATCAGCTGGTTTATTGACATCTCCCCCTTGTTTCGGAAGAGAGCCAGACTCCGAAACACCCTTTATACGATTGAGAATTGAGAAGACGGGTTTTAGTTTGTCAGCCAGATGTTGGTGAATGGAGACCGTGAGTAAAGAATCAAGTCTCAATGAGATTTAGCAAGTATTGATGAACATCTCCAACACAAATTTTTATCACAAACTTTTCAGACTGGAGCTCATCAATATGATGTGTCGCATGTGACAGTTTCACAGAAAGAACTTTTATCTTCTCAGTTTTCATAGTAAGTTTATCCATAAGCGAATTCTTAACAGCAAGGTCCTCTTGAAGCTTATCAAGCTTGAAAGTAATAGATGCTTGCAGCTCAGCATTATCATCCTGAATGTCAGTGTGAAGCTTCGAAAGGGCAACTTTTGTGGTTTGAAGAGTCGAGCCAAGTCTCGTCATGACCTTATTCATAGCTTCAGTATTTTTTGTCTGATGAATGACGAGAGTCCACCATGAACTCAGTTACATCATGCACTAGTTTTTCAACTTTTTTGGTCACCTCATGATTAGTCTTTTCAGAATTTTCCATAGCTTTGGTAGATGCATCGAGACTTTTGGCATGCTCCTTAGTGAAAGTATCTATTAATGTTTTGACAGACTCATAGGAGTATTAGTGCTTGGAAAAGTTTTGGAAGACTCAATTAGAGTATCCAACTTTTCATTGAGAGCTTTGAATTGCCCCTTCGTCATAGGTGAATCTTCGTCATCACTTGATGGTTGAATGTTAAATGGGCTATAGTGGAAGTCTTGGAAATCATCCCGAGCATCACCAAAAACTATATCCAGATCATCATGGCATATAGGTGAGATGGAGTGAGATCAGGACCAAAAGTGACACCATAAGCACCTGACCCTATATCAGATATGTTGACAGTTACTGGCGGTGTACTCATGGTGGTTGTGGTTGTTGTAGAATCTGTATAGAGTGGGGTTGATAGAGCAATGGATATTTGGGGTTGTGAGACAACAACATAAACGTTTAGGCATGGAGCAATGGTGATAGGTGTTGTAGCTTGAGTAGAGGTTTGATTTTGAGAAGATGGAGGAGTAAGACCCTGAAAGAAATCTTCAGTTAAAGGAACAGAGGTGGGCATCGAAAAAGTTTCCTATGGATTAGGTTGAGTAGCAGCTGGTTACGAGACCATTGGTTGCCAAGTTGTAGTTGTATCTTCGGTTTCGTGCTCGACTTGCTCTGTTCTCCGAACGTTGGAAACAATGTGAGACTCTGAATCCTCCTCGACAATTGGAGAAGGAGACCTAGGCTTCCGAGCAGCCTTTTTGACTTTCTTCTTCGGAGTTTGAGCTGGTTCAGAAGGTCCGACTTTCGCCTTTCTCTTACCTCCCTTTTGAGGCTTGTTCGCTTCCTCCAAAGTCGTTTGCATCTCAGTTGTTAGAAGACGAGGACCAGATGCAGGTTTCTGTCGATACCCGTTAATAAGCTTATTGTCTGTTGGAACATAGTTGAGCATCGCATACGGAATTGATCAGATAAAGGTGAACTTCGTAGGATTAGACATGATGAAGTTCGAAATGTTAAATATTAGAATAGCTATGATGATAGACCCTACGATTATCAGAACGTTGAGGCGAGTGATGGCCCTCTGGAGAATGACAAACCAGAATCGAGCACAAGAGATTTTCGGGTGCCTTGTTGTGGAAAGAGTGATCTAAACAAGTTGTGCCCAAAGGATGGAACCATAATCAAGGTTGATTCCATGATATAATTCGTAGATGATAGTACAAAAAAGCTTACTTGCACTATCCGACCCTATGACCCGCTCGGAAAAGCTTTTGAAGAGAAGGGTAAAAAGGCCATTCCATGTCGGAGGAAGGATGGGCTTCTTGAACGTTGATAAAATGGTGAGATTTCCCACGTAACCCATCTGGTAAAACATGTCCAGAATTGCAGACGAAGAGATTGAATCCAGATCAACCAGATCCCTAGCTTGAGAAAGCCCTAGCAATCGACTGAATTAGGACTTGGAAATTGTGGTTTTATGACTTGGGCCTATCAATCCTGCTTTCCTCGATGATTCGATCTCAAAAGTAATCACAAACTCATGTTCTTGGTAACTTGCAGTGGAGAAAGCATTGGATAGATGAACCAAGGGGACATTCTCTACCATGGTAAGAGCTGGTGCTAACGGGGAGTGACGAATGCACTCAATCATCGGCTGGAGAGAGACATCGTATTTGGATGAGTCGAGGTCCAAGATGAGATTTTGGTTGGCTTTGATGTTCAGTAGCCCTGATGAAGAGGTTTGGTCAGCCACGAATGGAGTTTCAGACAAAGCAGCCATGGATGCAGATGAAGAAGATGAACAATGTTTGAGAGAAAGAGGGTTTTTCTTGAGAGATTTTGAAAGTGGTGAGTAAAGCAAACGTAATTTTTCCTTTAAATACGGTATGGATGGAGAGAG
Organism: Lactuca serriola; assembly: GCF_051521515.1. NCBI lineage: Eukaryota > Viridiplantae > Streptophyta > Magnoliopsida > Asterales > Asteraceae > Lactuca > Lactuca serriola. Next base: position 175,163,636 of record NC_136412.1, on the reverse strand, counting down.
AAAGCTAGTTGTAAGTCAGTTCATTTCCCTATAAAGTCGCCTGAAAAAGTGTGACTGACAGGCGTGATGTCAGGCGGCGTAACTGAAAAGGCGTGATGTCAGGAATTTTCAAAACTTCACGCGCCCAAATTAAAAACTTGTCCCATAAATGTCGTCGTTTCAGTTTTGCACATTCGTAATTCGGCATCATTCCCCATAGCCTGTTCTTGGAATTGAACGTAATCATTTGGAGGTTAGAACCAGACTTTTGGAAAATCATGAGGATTTTTGTGCAAGAGTGTGCCAAAAACAAAGAAATAGAACAAACAAATATATCTGGGATTTTGTGATGTCAATATAAAATTAACATAAAAGCAGATGGATCCCGGGCAACGATCTCTTCCTTCGGAGTCTAGAGAGACTTGGAAGTGCTTGCATTGCTTCCTGATGAATTACGATCATTTATTTGTTGAGAAATAGTGAAAGGCTTCTTTTCATTATGCTTTAATGGGTGGTTTCGCTTCAACCAAACTACAAAACTCCACATAAGTCTGAAAGTATGGAAGAAGTACTTGTCTAACCAGTGTAGTCATAATAAAAAGTATGCTTTGGATTTATTTAAGTGGCTAGACAAAATCAAAATCTTTAAAAAAAATAAAAACTGGATCTATTGGGAAGAAATGTCTTAGGTCGAGAGCATTACATTAATATCTCGCAAAATTAAAAATAATGAGATTTCAAGGTACAAACCACGAAGGTTAAATTTCGTCAATTCCATGGTGAAAAAAATCTAGAACTTATTAAATGTTCACCGTCAATACATAAATAGGATTCGTATTTTGGGTTTCAGTCAAATCGTGGTGATAACAATTTGAAGATCATAAACAAAGAATTTGTGTAACCATAAGTCTCAATGGTGATTTCTGAGAGTCTCAGGGGTTAAGAATGTGAAAGTGAAGGTGATGGAGAAAATATAAGGTGGTTTGGAAGATAGAAATGTACCTCTGAAGTATTGTGAATGACTAAGCAGTCAACTCTTAACTCAATATAAGAAGAGAAAGGTAGCTCAATGACTTATGTGAATATTAGCCTGATTGGGAAGAAATATTCGGAGTGAAAGTTTCATTAAAGCTTCAACATATAGTCTCAGAGGCTTTGGTCAACATGCAACAACATGCGTCTAAGGACACTTAGCTAGTACATAGAATCAGAGTTATATACCTGCCCCATCATTCCGAATTAAGGTGTCGAAATAGTACCTAAGATAAAATGAACTCTAAAGAATAACACAAAAATAAACAAAACAAAAATATTTTTGGAGTTTTTGATTTTCTGTAAAGACAAAACATAAACAAGAAAGAAAATATTTTTGTATTTTGGATTTTCTTGAAAAAGAAATAAAAATAGAAAATTAAATACCAAAAATACATAATGTACAAAGGATACGTGATGTTTCGAGTCCTAGATGAACAGTAGACTCCGAGGCGTTGCGAGCACTTGGACCCATTCAGAGTGTGAACAATGACTTGCGAATGCCTCCGAGGGTTCGGACCGATTCGGAACTTAAGTGATGCATTCTGATTACGAAGATGGTTTCGGAACAGATTCTGCTTCTATCATTCCTAAGACTTGTAGAATTGGATTGAAGGTTGTTTCAGGTAAGGCTTTCGTGAAGATATCAGCAAGTTGGTCACAAGATCTTATGAAATGTACTTCGACGTTGCCATCTTCTACATGATCCTTTATAAAGTGATACCTCAATGCCATATGTTTCGTCTTAGGGTGTTGCACTGGGTTGTGACAAATCAAAATAGCACTTTCTAAGTCACAATAGAGTGGAATCCTCTTCATGTTTATGCCATAGTCTCGAAGTTGGCTTTGGATCCACATGAGTTGCGAAGTGCATTATGCAGTTGCGATGTATTCAGCTTCTGCAGTAGATAGGGATACACAATTATGTTTCTTTGAATGCAACTAACAAGTTTGCCATCAAGAAACTGACATCCCCCAGAAGCGCTTTTGCGATCGAGACCGCATCCTCCGAGATCAGCATCCGAAAATGCTTGCACAAAGAATCCAAAGTTTGAAGGATACCATATTCCCAGAGAAGATGCTCTTTTGAGACATCTCAAAATATTCTTCACAACAGTCATGTGTGGTTCATGAAGATTAGCCTAAAACCTCTCACAATAACAAACAACAAACATTATATTTGGTCGACTAGATGTTAGATACATTAAAGATCCAATCATTTGCCGATAGAGAGTAATATCCGTTGTAGGCTTGTTTAAGGAAGGTGTTAGCCTCGTTCTGAATGCCATCAGTACCTCGACTCGTGGATCTCCTACCATTCCGAATTTTGCAAGTAACGACTTGGTGTAGGCTTCCTCGTTGATAAAATCCCCTTCGAACTCTGTCTAATATTTAAACCAAGGAAAAAACTAATAGGACCCATTGAGCTCATCTCAAATTTAGTCTTCGTCAACTTTCGAAATTCAACAGTCAATCTAGGATTGGTTGATCCGAAAATGATATCATCAAAATAGATTTGGACGATCATCAGATGGTCACTGTATTTCTTATGAAAGAAGGTTGGGTCGACCGAGCCTTGTTTAAAATTTGATTGTTTTAAGAATAGGGTAAGGGTTTCATACCTTGCTCGAGGAGCTTGTTTAAAACGTACAACGCCTTAGCCAAGACGTAGCAATGGTTTGGATATTTATCGTTCACGAAACCTGGAGGTGGTTCTATATAAACCGTTTCCTCTAACTCGCCATTTAGAAAAGCACATTTTACATCCATCTAATAGACTTCAAAATTCTTGTGCTCTGCGTAGGCGAGGAAAATTCGAACAGATTCAAGCCTTGAAACTGGTGCAAATGTCTCTTCGTAGTCTATGCCTTCTTCCGGATAATATCCTTTTACAATAAACTGAGCTTTGTTCTGGATGGCATTCCCTTCCTTATCAAGCTTATTCCGAAACACCCATTTTAAACCGACCATTGAAACATCCTCCAGAGTTGAAATCAGTCGCAATACTTTGTTGCGTTCGAACTCATTCATCTCTTCCTACATAGCTTGCACCCAATCAGAGTGATCAAAGAGCAATATTTACATTCTTGGGCTCAATTTTGAAGATAAACAAATTGAACATGCAAAATTCCATATTTGAAAATAATGCAGTTTGATTCTCTTTTTATTGAGCTCTCGTGAGAACTCCTGAAGTTGATGCTCCGATGACTTGTGTTTTGGGATGATCTTTGGTCTATTTGGTTAAAGGTGGGTAGTTTGGACCATAAGCTAGGTCCAATTCGGCATTCACATCTTCAAATTTTGATTGAACGTCGTCAGAGTCGTTATTTTCATTTTCGTTCTCCCCCTGGGAGTATGCATGTGACTCAACGTTCGGAATTGGATTCTCCCATAGATTGGAATATCAGCACCGAATTTGGGGTTTGAATTCTCTCCCTCAATAGATGTATCGAATGTGGAGGTCAAAGTGGAACCCTCCCCCTGGAATGTAGAAGTAGGTTGTGTTTGGGGTGGAACTTCAGAAGTCTTCGGAATATTAGTGTGAACTTCTGGATCCTTCGAAATTTGCGGTTCAGATTCAAGATCTTTTACAACATCGTCAATGATCTTCTTTAACTCACCCTCTTGATTATCCTTACCATTCGATTCAAAGGTGATGGCTTTCTCAGTCTTATCAAACAAATTCATGGATTCCTCATACAAGTTCATCAGAGGAATCGTTTGAGAGGGTGTTGATGGAAAAATCTCTTCGGATGGACTGTTATACTTTTGATACTTCTTGAGATAGTTGTCGTCAAAAGTATCATAGTAGGTTTCTTCAACTCTTTTGTCCTTCTTGTTTAGAACCCTATATGCATTCGAAGTAAGAGAATATCCTAAGAAGATTCCTTTGTCTTCTTTCACGTCAAATTTGTTCCTTTGCTCTTTGGAGTTGAAAATGAAACACCTGGAACCAAAAACATGAAAGAAATTAATGTTAGGTTTTTGTTTATTAAGAATATAGTAAAGAGTGATAGAGAATCTTATGTTAATCAAGGAGCGATTTTGAGTAAAGCAGGTGGTTCTGATCGCATCAGACCAAAAATAGAGTGGTAAGTTCGCAAATGAAAGTGTGGTCCTCACAGCTTTGCAAAGAGATCGGTTTTGTCTTTCAACGACTCCATTCTGCTGAGGAGTTTAAGGATCAGAGAAGTCGCGAGTAACTCCCTTTTCATTTAAGAGATCTTCAAACACCTGGTTTTTGAATTAAGAATCATTATCACTGCGAGCATTCCGAACTAGCTTTCGCAACTGAAGTTCGATTAGCATGATAAAAATTATTTTAGCTCGAGGTTGCAACTGATTTCGATTTAAGAAAGTAAACCCAGGTAAATTGAGAAAAATCATCTAAAATAACCAAAATATACATGTTACCACCAACACTCTCAATGGCAGATGGGCCACAAAGATCAATGTGTAAGAGTTCAAGTGACTCGATAATTTTGGTATTGATAATTGTGTAATGACTATTCCGACTTTGCTTTCCAAGTTCACAAGCTGCACAGAGATGTTATTTTTCATACTTTAGAAGAGGGAGTCCTCGCATAAGATCGTCAAGTACGAGTTTGTTGATGTCCTTGAAATTTAAATGCGAGAGCCTTCGATGCCAAAGCCAACTATCATCAGAAAATGCTTTTGAAAGAAGGCAAATGGTTGGCTTCCCGACTATTGGTTTAATGTTCAAAGGAAACATCTCTCCCTTTATTTTGGATATTAAAAGCACCGCCTTTATTTTCTTCTCAGTTATTTCAGATCCTTCATTATCAAAAGAAACCTTCAGCCTGTACCTACAACCAATTGAGAAATGCTTACTAGGCTATGTTGCAGGCCTTCTACATAAGCTACGTTTCATATAGAGAATTCTCCATTTGTCATCATGCCACATCCTTTGATCTCTCCTGTGACGTTACTTCCATACTTGAATTCGCCACTAGCCTTCAATGTTCGGAATACCCTGAGCTCTTCCCTCCTCCCTGTCATGTGACGTGAACAACCATTGTCGATGTACCATTAAGAGTCATATTGTTCGTCATGAATCACCTATAAAATTCAGAGATATTTTGGAACCAAAAGTAGCTTGGTTCCTTGTGAGGTTTTCTGAAGAACAGGAAATGTTATTGATTCATCTACTAAATAATATCTCTTTATTAACGTAGAATTCTCTCCTTTCATTTTTTTTGAAAACAATGATCCTTTTATCATTAGGATTTGTTTTAAAAGGAATTTTTGTTTGTTTTGGAGCGAGTTGTTGCTTGACAACCTTTTTGGAAATTTTCTTTTCCTCCTTTTTTCAACTGGGCTTCGGAATCCTTGGAAGATATTTTGGGTTCCAAGACTAGTTTCCCTTTTCCTTTAACATCTTTTGGTGCATTGGCAGTTTTTGAAAAATTGGATTTAGGAGAAAATTTTGGTTTAGCCTTTTCAAATGGTTTTGAAACTTGAGGTTTTGCATAATTTTCTGGTTTCACAACAGGTTTTGCTACCGGAGGTTTTGCTACCTGTTTTGGAACATAATTTTGTTTCGAACTCTAAACAGGAGTAGATTTTACATTCTGAATCGGAGATCTCACTAAATGAACAGAATTATAATTAGAATAATGACTTTTCCAGAATTCTTTCTGTTGAGAGAAAAACTTGATAGACACACTTGCAGAAACGTTAGTACAAGTTTATATTGCGGAATTAAAGTTTAATTCAAAGGATCATAAAGCTCAACAATAATAATAAGTTAGAGTTAGATAGTTAGATAATTAGATGTGGAAATATAAGGAAATATAAATGACAACAAGTATTATATCCAGTATACACTTAAGCTGATTCTTAACAAGGATTGCAGTCAAACGAAGTTAGCAAATGAGATTAGACTTAGAGTGATTAAGTCAAGACTGACTTGCTTCGAAGGAGAAATTACGATCTTAATGTAACTATTTGGTGTCTGAAGAACTTAGAGAGTAAGAGAGACATGAGAGAAAGTGTAAGATATAAGATTCAAGAGATGAGTTGTGATACATCCATTTCATTTAGAAAAGGAGCTCTCTATTTATAGAGTCTCGAAGATTACAAAGTTAAATCTGTCTAAGATGGCCATGCAAGGCACACTAGGTAAAGAAATGTAAAGACATAAGCTAATAGATAAAACTAAAACTAAGACTGATGATGTCGACTACGGATGCGGTTCTTGATTGCGGTTGAGATAGTGACTACGGATCTGAGATGGCTTCAGATTTGTCAAGTTTAAGAGGGTCACTATTATGTTTCAACAATTTCCTAGCTTGTTGATTTTTCTTGTATCTACTCTTCATTTTCTTTTTCTTAGCCATCATTTCTTCAGCATACAAATGAACCTTAGATCTAGGATTTTCCTTTCGGATCTTAGGACTGGACGGTTCAGAAGAGGTTTTGCATGGGACATCTTTGGTGCCACTGGGACTTGCCTGATTTCTATAGGGATTGATAGAATTGATAGGATTCGAGACATATCTGATGTTCATCTTCCAAGAGGTTAATTTAGACAGTCCTCCTGTCTCATCTGCATTGTCTATAGGACCATCCCAGAAAAATTCGGGACAACCATCAGCATTATCATCATTAACGATGGTTGTTAGTTTTGGAGTATCTTTTGCGTCCAGTCCTATTGTTACAAACAATTGGTTTGGAACTGTTTTGACTTTCAGGAAAATGGCAGCCTTATCTTTTAAAACACATAAACCATTTTGTTCTACAGTCCGAACATAGTCAATAGAGTTTTCAAAAATTAACTTATTATTAGGTTCAAATTCATTTTTAACAAAAGCTAAACAATCAGTCTCATCCTCTACAGAAATTCCACTCATGTCGTTCTCATCAAATTCAGAAACATTTTTAGCATCAAAAGTGTTTTCTAAATTCAATTTCGTGCACAACGAGTCAAATTTTTGCACAGTATCAGATTTTATTTTCTCTTTATCTTTTTCATCAAAAACATGTTTTAACATGATCATATGGTCCTTGGAGTAGGCTTCAATTTTGTCAAGTCCAGCTCGGTATGTGTCAGAAACCACTTCGGAAGAGACTATGGACTCGCCCTGGTAGTAATCTGCATCGATTTCAAAGAGCTAAATTGTCTCGTTTCAAATAAATGACATCATCCCTAGACCTAGTCAACTCTAACTCCAGCTTCTCTATCCACATTCATCTCTCTTCACTTTTACTTGTTATCCTGTTGATTTGATCAGTTAGGTTATAATTGTTTAAACGGGTTCTCTTTAAACTATGAATAATACTAGAGAAAGTATAATTCAAATCATGTTATTCAGATTTATAATGTGTAACAAGAATATTAAGAGATTGAAGAATAGATTGTACCTTGTTGATGACATTTTCACACTCCTTTACCTATTTTGAATCAAGCCTCACTACGAAACAACTTTTAGTAGGACGACCTGCATCAGTTGCGAATTTCTTCTACTCCGAGACTTCGCTTTGCACCATCAGACATTTCCCAGCATACTCCTGCGCAACAGCCTTCACAAAAAAGCATTCACCATGCTTTTATCTTTTGGACCTCTTAATCTCCCGACTCAGTTGACCATACCTCAACATTTCCAAACTAATCTGCATCCTCTTGCACAATTAAAGCAGGTTTCGAATTCTCTGCATTCTTTCTCTTCTTCAGCTCTTCTATCTTCTGAAGATAGTAAGCTTCATTCTTTTCTTCTTCCTTCTTTTCATTCATCTTTCTCAACATGCATTCTTTATCAAAATGGTTCTTGCCATGGCAGTAGTTATAATCATAACCAGAATCACCAAACAACTTTTTCTCTTGATTTTCCTCATCCTTTTGCGAGCCTTTGTAGCTCTCATCCCTTGACTTCTCAGAATTGAAGTTATCTCACCTATTTCTGCCCTTCAATCAACTGAAGTTCTTTTTAATGAACTTTCTGGGATTAGAAACCATCATTGCATATTCTTCCTTGGTGGGTTCATAATCTGAGAGGTCGGATTCTGACTCTTCTAATGAAACCATTTTGCCCTTCGCAACCAGGGCCAACAAACCCGTGCTGAAGACAAGTTTCACATCTTTTATCACTTCATCTTCATGGGATCTCAAAATCACTACCAACTTCACCAAGGTATAGCTCTTAAACTGCTCATGATCTTTCATAGTTGATACCACAGCTTTCCATCCAGACCTAAAACTGTTCATAAAAGTAACTTTATGCTCAATCATTTCACGCTTAAGATTGTGCTTGACCATCCTACTCGGTAGATGATTGAAGTGATTGAAGGTTTGATCCAGTTTTTCTTCTAGCTTTTGAACGAAAGCACCAAACTCTGAAAGAAGTAATGTTTGAACAAAATGTTCTAGATCTGCATCACTTGAGTAAAGTTCTATTAACCTTTCTTATATTTCCTTGGCCGTTTCACAAGTAATAACCAGACGAAATGTGTCTGGAGGCAAGGCAAACCTGATTATCCTCATAGCCTTTATGTTACTCAATAGCTTTTCTTTTTTGTCTTGTGCAACGTCCTTAACAGTAAGAAGAAGTCTGTTGTATTTAGCTTGAGTCTTAATGGTTTTTCTTGTACCAGAATGCATGAAGGTCTCCTTCGTCATTTCTTCCCATATTAGGGTTCCATGTTCTTCAAGACCAAGAACATAGTCTTCAAAGTGTGGAGCCCAAACTTCATAGTCCTGTTAGAATAGGATTGGGATCATGGTTGTCGATCCAATACTGCTAGAAAGATTAAAATATAGAGTATGTGGATCTTCCGGATTCATCTTTGAGAAAACTATCAAAAATGTAATGAGTCAAATGTGTAAAATACTAATCGAGATTAGGGTAAAACTAAGACCTAGATCTAACGTCTATCATCGATATTAACGATGGAGACGACTAGATCAGATCTGATAAAAACACAAAACCCTAGTAAGCTTGACAGAAGATATTCGTATGTATTATACAATTTCCTGCTCTGATACCAATTGTAGAAACAATAAAATGATGATCGATAGATTCAAAACTGTTTAAAGGAATCAAACAATAAAAACAAAGATTGAATATGAATGAAAGGGTGTCGAATGCTTTATTATCATTATCTTAGAAGAGTTCTATTAGAAATTTTCTATAAAGATACGTAGAGCAATTAAAACATTAACCCTAAAACGATACATGCATGATATATTTATAGTCTAACCCTAGCACCATAATGACGGATGGACATGCCCAATCTGATAATAAGAAAGACTAAATACATGCATAATAAAATTGACACAACACCATAAATAACCCAACACATATCAAGAACCGATAAGAACAACACAAAACTTCTTATTACCCCTTCTCGATCTCTCTTTGAATCCTCTCATGCACTCTCCTCTATTTTCCCATTTTGGAAAAAATGGAACCCTATTATAATTCAAATCCACTGAGATTCAGGGACAGCATAGAAGTATGTAAGTGACAATGTAAGACCAGTGATGATGCTTGTTGGTAGCTACGATATAAGATAATGATGGAGAATAGCCGGTGCTCCGAGATGGTGGTCTATAGACGATGGAGGTGTGTCATGCGTTTATATTTACAAATGAAGAGACAGACGAGAAATGAAAGGAAATATGTAAGTGAATGAGTAATTTAAGGAACTAACTAACATTGCTAAAGCTACAATTACGGTAATACTGTTATCACTGATTAAAATTGACACATTAATATCAGTAGTTGTAGAATTTACATAAATGGCATGCTTATAATAACCTTAGATTTGATTACTTGGACGATCAAGATTTGTACTCGTTTTCTCATCTTTTTTAATATATATATATATATATATATATATATATATATATATATATATATATATATATATATATATATGTTACCCCTGCTCGATCTCTCACTGAATCCTCTCGTGCTCTTTCCTCTATTAGCCCTTTTCTAGAAAAAAAATGGAACTCAATTATAGTTGAAATAGATCAAGATTTAAGGAGGCAGAAAAGTATGTAACTGACGGCGTTAAGACCAAGGACGAGGCTCGATGGTGGGTGCGACATGAGATGATGATGGTGAACAGTCGGTGCTCTGAGATAGTGGTCTATAGATGATGGAGGCATGCCCTAGGTTTTCATTGAGAGAGAGAGAAAGAGAGAGCGAGACTAAGAGAAGGAGAAGAAGAAGAAGAAGAAGAAGAAGAAGAAGAAGAAGAAGAAGAAGAAGAAGAAGAAGAAGAAGAAGAAGAAGAAGAAGAAGATGAAGAAATGAAATGGGTAAGTGATTGAGATATTATACAAATTAGTTGATGTTGCTAAAGCTGCAATTCCTGTAATACCGTTATCACCAATTAAAATTTACACTTTAATATCAGAAACTTTAGAATTTACATAATGACATGTTTGATAATAACCTTATATTTTATTATTTAGATGATCAAGATCTGTTTTCATGTTTTTAGTTAGCCTTATATATATATATATATATATATATATATATATATATATATATATATATATATATATATATATATATATATATCAAATTCAGAGCAAATGAGAAATATTTTTTTTGGTAAGAAGGTAAGAAGTTTTTGAATTTCATGTTTTTTCAACGAACCAACAATATAAACTTATATATATATATATATATATATATATATATATATATATATATATATATATATATATATATATATATATATATATATATATATATATAGGTGTGCAAGTCTGGTGAGGAGTCCATTTTTCATATTTTTTTGGCTAAAGAGGTGTGGGCTAAAGTACAAACTTGGTGGAGTATTAAAAGCCATCATTATCTTGGACTTGGAATTATCTAGGGTTTCCTGACTGCTGTATATAAAGGGGTTTAACCTAAGGATTCCAGACACTTGTTCTTAGAGAACCCAAGCTGAAATTATGTCTTCTCTCTCCTTCTCCTTAATCTCCTTCAATTGCTAGTGTTGGGTGAGAGCCATTAGAGGTGTTACAATTGTGACACTTGTTCTCAAAGCTTCAACACCACAAGGAATTAGATTGTTATTACTTAACAACAATCAAGGTATGTTTTGTAACCATTTACAATGTAATTTTCAGTGTTATGCTAGTAACCTAGGGTTTACATATTCTTGTTCACATGGTATGTTCAATTAGAGAAAACTTAGATCAATTAATAGGGTTGCATGCACACATAGGATTGTTGGTATGCTCAAACCCCATCATTTGTATTCAAGCTTAGGTTTAGCTTCTTATTGAATTGATATTAATGTAAACTTGAACAAATAAGTTTTAACAGAATCGTCATTCTGTCCTTCCAACAAGCCATGGAGCTCTTCCTAGACGGCGTGTTGATCTGCGTTTTCCGACCCAACACGGCATTGTAATTGCTCACCATGGCGTGTTGTGTTGTCAGATCCTAAAAATTCGATTTTTTTCAAATATCTCATGGATTGATAAAGACAATTGCCTTAATATTTTTTTAATTGGATAAAATTGAATATTTTAAAATGTAATTTGATATATATATCATGAATTCATAATTGGATATATTTTTTTAATTTAATTAATTGAACATTAATTTTGAAAATTTAAAATATAACCTAGTATTTTTTTAAAGTTTTAAAATACACACTTAAATTATATGTAACATTAAAAGTCTAACATTACTATATATATAAGACAAGCTGCTAGAACCGCTAGTACACCTCATTTACGAAGCCGGTCTATAAGGGGGTATAAGGAAATTGCCTATATAATGGCGATTGAATGAGTGTTCACTCTCACCCACCGCTTCCTTAATTGGTGGAGGGTCATTAGCCGAACGGGTTTTATAGGACACTTAATCCTCATTAATAAGTATAATGAGCTATAAAGTAACTAAATACATTTTTACAACAATTCCCAATCTTAGTTACTTTTGGAAAAATGTGAAGTTGTATGCTAACCCATGAAATTACACATTACACCTTATTGGTCGTTAGTGGAGCGTGTGTGGTTAACCGACACACTAATATGGACTAATAATGTTGGTAATGGGTATCTCATAAATTATCATTGATTAATGGAGCGCGTGTGGCTAACCGACACATTAAAATGAGATGATAAATGACATCGAGAGTACCAAGTTAATTTGCATGGTTATTCACATCTTGTTTGTGATCCTCAGCATCCCAGTCACAAATAGAAGAGCATCATCGAGATTAAACATGTCATTGAAAAGTTCAATGATTCTCAAAAGATCTACGGATTTCATTCTAAACTTAATTCGTTAAAATTTTGTTTTCAATGGTGAAGTTGGTAAATCGTCATTTACCTACCTTTATATAATTGGAAATTATATTACGACATCCCTTTTCTGAGTTGTAAACTATTTAGTTAGATCCTAGCCTTGATATTTCATTTGGGTGTTATATTGAGGAATTTTCTTATCTAACTAAAACTTTCCTTTCTTTTCTTTCAGAGGTCTACTCCTACCGATGCTTCTGGTTCCTCATCATCCAACAACAACTTCTCTCTTTTGAACATTTGTGCAAAGGTGCAATTGGAAGGCACCAACTACAATTATTGGATGCGCAACAGCATGATGGCACTTCACTTTGAGGATAATGAATACATCCTGAAAAAACCACTTGATAAGATTGATGAAACGGAGGCCACTCCTAAAGAGATATCTGCCTATGAAAAACACTACAAGGATGCAACGAATGTTTCTTGCATCATGGTAGCTACTATGACCCTAAAATTGTAGAGACATTATGAGGATTACTAGTCGTACGAGATGAACATAGACCTTATGGAAAAGTTCCGTAAGCGAGCTTGTCAAGAAAAGTACGAGGTGGTAAAGTCCTTCATGGCCTTCAAGATGAAGGATGGTGAATCTTTAAGTAACCACATTTCAAGAATGCAAAAAGATACGTGGATAGACTCATCAAACTAAGTGTTAATTTTGATGAAGAGTTTGCAAGCGACATTGTGTTGAACTCCTTGCCAAGTTGTTATGATCAGTTCATTTTGACCTATCATTTGAACAACAATGAAACTACATTGTTACAATTGCACAAACTTTTGAGAACAACTGAGGCAAGAATGAAAGGAAAAAGTGTTGCCTCCTCACCTGCTGCTACTCCTGTTTTGGCCATTGGTCAGGGGAAGGGGATAAAGCGGAAAGGCCCTCCTAAGCAGAACTGGAAGGGAAAGTCCCAAGATGGGACATCTAGTAATGGACCCAAAGGAAAGTCCAGTTCTGCTGCTCCCCCCATTTCCGACCCAAAGGAGGCCACTTGCTTTTACCGCAACGACAGGGGCATTGGAAACGAAGCTGCAAAAATCCTTACAAGACATCAAGGATGGCAAGTGAATCCAACCTCGACAGGTATTTACACTATCCCATCTAAAAAATCATCATTTTCTCATTCTTGGGTCCTTGATACAGGATGTCATTTTCATATTTGTTCTGATTTGTAGGGGCTAAGAAGAAGTGAGGACGTGGAGCATGGGAGAATAAACTTGATCATTGGCAATAGGGGATCGTCACCTATTACCAATATTGGAGTGTATAACTTAGTGATTAGTAGTGGGTTATGTTTAGACATAATTAATTGTTGCTACTCGTCAGAAATGACACAAAACATCATTTCATTTCATGATTTATATAGACAAGGTTTTAGATATTCTTCTGATTATTAGAATGGATCTACTTATGCTCATAAACATGATGCATTTTATTTTGAAGCTTTACCTTGTGATGGTGTGTATGACACTGTGATGGTTGTAGACAATTTAGGAAATAGTTTTTTACAAATTGATTCATCTAATGGCTTTGACAAAGCATGCTTGTGGCATTGTCGTCTTGGACATGCCAACAAGAAACACATTTCCCAACTCCAAAACGATGGAGTGTTGGAATCATTTGACTTGATGACAGATGATACGTGTGAGTCTTGTTTGCTAGGTAAGATGAAAAAATCACCTTTCACTCGTTCTTGTGAAAAAGGTAAAGGATTGTGGATCTTATACACACAGATGTGTGTGGGACCTTCAAATCCACCATAAGGGATGCAAATCGATTATATGTGACTTTTACTGATGTTTATAGCAGATATGGTTATATCTACTTCATCAAGCATAAGTAAAAAACCTTTAAAAAGTTTAAATAATTCAAACAAAAAGTCGAGAATCAGTTGGGCCGGAAGATAAAGATTCTTAGATCCGATAAAGGCGGTGAGTATCTTAGTATCGAGTTCCACAACTACCTCAAGGAATGTGGAATAGTTTCACAATTAAGTCCTCCTAGAACACCACAACTTAATGGTGTGGTTGAGAGGCATAATCGAACCCTGTTGGGCATGGTTCATTCTATGATGAGTCGAGATTCACTTCCGATCTCTTTGTGGGGGTATCCCTTAGAGATTGCAGCCCACATTCTTAATCTTGTTCCAAAAAAGGTTTAGGATAGTGAGAGATGTATTTTCATTGGCTATCCACAGAAGTCCTTTGGATATTTGTTCTACAGACCTAGTGAGAACATGGTCTTCGTATCACGAAGGGGAGTCTTGAGAGAGAGAGAGAAAGAGAGAGAGAGAGAGAGAGAGAGAGAGAGAGAGAGAGCTCATATACAAAGAGGACGGTGGGAGTACAATTGATCTTGAAGGAATTCAAGAAGCAAACGATGAAGGAACCTATGAAAATACTAGAACTCAATATGAGGAAGGAATTCCAATTAAACCTGTTTAAGAGTCATTACCTATTAGGCGTTCTAGTAGAGTCATCGTTCCACCTATGTTGTATGGTTTCCATATAACAGCAGAAGGTGCTACGTTTATCAGTGACAGTACAGTGGTAAATCTGGATGAACCTGCTAACTACAAGGAAGCAATGGAGGGCACCGAGTCTGCCAAATGGAAAGAGGCAACGGACAGCATGATCAAGTCAATGTATGACAACCAAGTTTGGAATTTGGTTGACAATGTACCAGGTCATAAGAAAGTTGGGTGCAAATCGATCTTCAAGAAGAAGACCGACATGGATGGAAAGGTACACACTTTCAAAGCTTGACTGGTGGCGAAGGGATTTACTCAAATCCCAGGGGTTGACTATGATGAGACCTTCTCACCAATAGCTAATAGAAAATCTATTAGGGTAATGTTTGCCATAGTTGCGTTTTATGACTATGAAATCTAGCAGATCTATGTTAAAACTCTTTCCTTAATGGGAAGTTGGATGAAGATGTTTACATGAGTCATCCAAAGGGTTTTTTGGATGCAAAGCACCCCAATAAAATGCATAATCTTGAGAAATCAATCTACAGATTGAAACAAGCTTCTCGCAGATGGAATCTTTGCTTTGACGAGAAAGTACAAGATTTTGGTTTCTCTATAAGTGAATATGAATCTTGTGTGTGTGTCAAAGCTAGTGGGAGTATAGTAACCTTCCTGGTATTGTATGTTGATGACATACTTCTTATAAGAAATGATGTACCAACCTTACAAGAGGTTAAGTCTTGGCTTGGAAGTGTTTCGGTATGAAGGATCTGGGAGACGCTGCTTATATTCTGGGAATAAGGATTTTGAGAGACAAAAGAAAAAGGCTAATTGGACTTAGTCAATGTACATACTTGGATAAAATACTAAAATGTTTTAGTATGGAATATTCCAAGAAGGGAGAATTGTCAATACAGAGTAATACCAAACTGAGTAAGACTTAGAGTCCGAGTAACGATGCCGAGATAGCAGAAATGAGTAGAGTTCCATATTCTCCCACCGTTGGATCAATCATGTATGCTATGACATGTACTCGTCCTGATGTGGGTTTCGATTTTATCATGGTTAGTCATTATCAGGGAAATCCGGGTAGAGCTCATTGGATAGAGGTCAGCAATACTCTCAAGTATCTGCGAAGAACTATGGATTGGGTCCTTGTGCTTGGTGGCAGTGATGACTTGAGAATAATTGGGTATAGTGACGCCAGTTTTCAAACAGATAGAGATAACTTTCGTTCTAAATCTGTTTGGGTGTTTACCCTAAATGGAGGAGTTCTAACTTGGAAAAGTTCCAAACAAGAAATAATGGTTGATTCTACTTGTGAATCAGAATATATTGCAGCAAGCGAAGCATCAAAGGAGGCCATATGGTTGAAGAATTTCATTGGAGACCTTGGAGTTGTGCCAACCATAAAGGAACCAATGGAGATTTTCTATGATAATGAAGGAGCATTTTCCTTAACTAAGGAACCACGAGATCATGGGAGATCAAGGAATGTCGTCAGAAAATACCATTTCATTAGACATAGAGTGGAAGAAGGTCACGATATCGTGAAGAGAGTATCGTCCAAGGAGAATCCAACAGATCCTATCACAAAGTGTCAGAGCAGGATTAAGCACATTCAGCATGCAAAGAGCATTGGTTTGAAGGATAATATTAGTTTTAGTAGTTAGATAAATATTTGGAAACTTGTAACAAAATAAATGTAATTGACATTTGATGATTGAATAATGGAGAATTATTTCTCAATATTGTTTACTATCTTTTGTCGATTGTTTATTATTTGTCACACCCCAAAGTAGAACGGCGGAATCGTTCGAGGGTGGATGACTTCATGTAGTATCGAAACAGTTGAATACATAGTAAAAAAAGTAACACAACCATCATATATATATAATTTGAAAGTTTACATTGTAGAAAAGTACTTGTTTCAAATGAAATTACAATATGATGTCAAAATGAAATTAAACTAACGCCGCAGCGTCCTTTCTTCAAAAGCGGTAGTTTACCTGTATTACTGAATCCCTGAGAAATACAAGTAGATTTGAAAGAGTAGGTCAGCATTTAAGTTGGTGAGTTAATAAGTATTTAGTGACAATGTTTGTAGGAAATAGAATGAAAATGGTTTGTACATGTTTAAATGTTCCTAAAAAGTCCCATACTTTCTACTATAGTAGATGGTAGTTTAATTGTTCCAAAACTATAATGCAATAGTGCTTTTCATGCCTAAAATAGTAGGTTTGTGTATAAATCTCTAAGGCAATTGAAAAATCCCATAAATCAATGTGTTTTTAATACTCCATGTGAGTCTTATAACCATACTATTTGACCAGGATGCCTATAACAACGTTCTTCAGGCGTTGGAAAGTTATGACGTTTGTCACCCCAGGCATGCCAGCCTAGCTGTAGCTAACAACTTAGGTGCGGGATTGTCAATCCCGTATAGATCTATACACAAGAATCACGCTCCCTTACAAGGGATTATGGTATATAATACAGGACTTAAAATGCATACTCGAAAGTACGTGAAATGTCTCACAAAACTTAGTATAAAACAGATTTACGTATGAAAATGTCCATTTGTTCTTGTGTATGAAAATATCTCTTTGATATAGTGTATCTAGTATGTAAATGTGCATGATTTTCTCGTAAACTATACCTATTATAGTTTTTCAAAGTGTGTGTTTCGTTTGTATAGTAAATCCTAGTGTAATGCTCCCTTGTTATGTAAAGTATAACATTTAAAGTGACATAAATGATCACATATACTTAAAGTATAAATAAAGGGTTTGATTCGTATATATATATATATATATATATATATATATATATATATATATATATATATATATATAACATGTCTTATTTCCAAAATACAATATGTTATCTTGAATACATATTGCATACAAAAGTTCCTATGTAGTAGTTATGAATCACGTATGATTCACTTGATAAAAAGAGTATATAGTGAAACTTTATGTTACACACGATAATAACCGTGTGTTTACTTGTATTCCCCCCCCCCCCCTTAAAAGTGTATAAAAAGCATTGATAAAACATTTGAAAGTGTAGTTTATAGGGGTATGAACTCACTTGATTGAAGTGGTTGATTTGAAGTAGCCGAGAGAAGAATCGAGCAGAACTTCGACTAGAGAGAGTTGAAATCTCGGGATTCTCGGGGATCTCAGGAGTGTAGAAATTCCTTCGGGAATCAAGTATGAAAAACCGGGGTTTCAGGAAGGCTTATTGAGGTAATCACGCAAAGTAACAACACTTAGAAGAGAAGAAATGAGCACCAAACTTGGCACCCTTAAGCTTCTACTTATAGGGGCTGATTTGGGGTCTCACATCGTGAGTTTTGGATCCTCACGTCGTGAGGCTTAGTCAGCATGATCCTCTTCGACGATTTGACATGGCTGACACTCTGGAACCCATCAGTCACGAGTTCACGTTGTGAGTCTGGTCCCCTCACGTCGTGAGGCTGAGTCGGCCTCGGATTTTGTGTCCCAAACTTGTAAAATCTGTAACTTTTGTGTACTAGCTCCGATTTCAACGTTCTTTATATGCATGCGTAGGTGTGAAAAGGCTCTACAACTCTCGTTTAGACTTCGTCGGCTAATTTTGACTTTATTTTTATTATACTATTTTTAACAGGCCGGACCTGGAAAAGTCCGTTTAAATTCCATAACTCCTTCATCTGATGTCCATTTTCGTCAGACTTTTGACTGTTGTACTCATATTGTCGGGGTCTTCGACTTTGGTTTAGGTTGTGTTGGCTAAAGACCGCTCGATCTCTATTTCGAGTTTTTAGTTATCTACTGTTAGGTCAGAAACTTCGAAAAATCATAACTTCCTCATACGAAGTCAGATTGGGGCGTTCTTTTTATGTACTTTTACGGTTTAATGATATCTACAACTTTCATTTAGATACTTAAGGCTAAAAACTATTGTATTGAAACTTCGCGTTTTTCGTTTTATCGGTGTTGTCGGTTTTGTCGGAAATCTTAGAATGGTCATAACTTCTTCGTTATAATTCGGATTTTAGTGTTCTTAGTGTTTCTGTAAACCTTGACACAATATCTAACATAGTAGGTAACCCAATAGAGACTTTTGTACATTTTATTTTCTAAGTTAATTTCATTATTTCAAAAGTGGTTACAATACTTGACTTTTTAGGTCATTACATAGAGTCGAAATATCGGGTTGTCACATTATTGTGTTTCATTTTTCATGTTTTACTTCTAGAATAATTAGATTATTTAAAAAACATCCACATTCGATCATACTTTTGGAAGTAAATAGTGAATCAAGACTGTCATGAATTGGATTATAAATTGTCTAAGGGGTTTAGATATAGTAATAGTTTGTTGCTACATTCATGAATGCTTGGAAATAGATATTTAAGTATTGGATTAATCCACGCTCAGAGAATTACTTCATGGAATCTTATCACGAGTAATTCTGAGATGATAATATCTTATAGTCTTTAAACGAAGATATATGAGTTGTTGTTTACGAGTTGGTTGTGCATTGATAATCCGTAAACGCATCAACAACTTGATGTTATAAAACGTATTGTTGTGTATGATTTGATGAGTAAATATTTCAAGCATATAAGTCAAATTTTATTTGTTCCTTTTTGCCTTTAAGGGGATAAAGCAATGTGTTGGGTCCCTCGATGATTTGGTGTTTACTTATAATGTCGGACCTGGCTAGGACTGGATTGATGTGTTTGATTAGTAGTTCTTTGTTATTACAAATCAGAAATCGGGAAACAAAATATTGGAAAATGAGAATGATTCTATTCCGTGTCATTTGTCCACATAATATCTTGCAGAACGGAGGATTATATGATCACTTATCTTAGGACAGGTAACTAACTAGTTCAGAGTTTAACAGCGGCTTTGAGATTATAATTTGCTTGTCAATTTTGAAGGATATGCTGGAAACTATAGTTATTAGACTTATCAAAGTGGGAGATTGTTGTATTAGGTGTCTAATCTCATAACTATAATTGGTATGTACTTGAGTTGATCATTTTGGGTCGCCCTCGGGACTAACAACCACGAAGAATGATTTTGGATAAAGAGGTTGATTTATTAATTTGATTGATAAATTATATTAAGTAATTTATTAATATATTATTAGAATAATATATTAATTAGAAATAGTAATATTTGATTAATATTTAATCTAAAATTAACTAAAATTAATTTTGGGATTAAATGAATTAATTTAAAGTGTAGGGACTAAATTGCAATTGTTCAATAGTTGAGCAAGAGGCATTCTAGAAGGCTTTGACATATTCTAGGGTTTCCAGAATGGTCCTTATTGGATAATCAGGAAAGTGGATAATTACCCGATTTAAGATTATCTTGGACTTGGACTTATCTAGGGTTTCCTAACTTCAGTATATAAAGGGGTTTAACCTAAGGATTTCGGACACTTGTTCTTAGAGAACCCTAGCCGAAATTCTGTCTTCTCTTTCCTTCTCCTTAATCTCCTTCAATTGCTAGTGTTGGGTGTGAGCCATTAGAGGTGTGATAATTGTGACACTTGTTCTCAAAGCTTTAACACCACAAGGAATTAGATTGTTATTGCTTAATAACAATCAAAGTATGTTTTGTATTCCTTTACAATGTTATTTTTTATTATATTCTAGTAACCTAGGGTTTACATATTCTTGTTCACATGGTATCTTCAATTAGAGAAAACTTAGATCAATTAATAGGGTTGCATGCATACATAGGATTGTTGGTATGCTCAAAACCCATAACATATATAGGTTCTTCATTGGTTGACTCTTGAATATCATCAAGATCAGTATGGCTCCCACTGACTCTATTAGATATTAGCTCCTTCTGAAGGAGGATTGTCTTTCGAGCAAAAACCTTTTGTTCTCAAAATGTTTGTAAAACAATTACCCAAAAGTCTTGGTGGAATATCCAACAAGATAACACATCACTATTTTAGGATCTAGATTGTCGAGCGCTTTAAGAAGAACGTAAGCCTCATAATCGTTGACCTAAGAATCTTTGACCAAGAACTCTTGTAACACTATTCATGAAACAATCCATGAATTGTTGGTAAGCATAGTATGAATCATCAAGTGCCAAATAAATCAATTATTTGTTTCTCTTTTTAACTATACTCCTTGTGGCAGTGTTCTGGGTGGAGATAGCTTATGAAAATTTTCCATAATAACTTATATGATCGATAAAATTTTTACAAATATGCTCACTATCCCTATTGAATATGAGTATCTCATCTTATTTCCCAGTTGATTCTTAACTTCGCTTTATGTATGCTCTGGAAACCTGAAAGGTTCCAGACTTAATATTTATTTGAATAAATATGTTCACACAAAGATAGTATTACTATGCATTGAGGTTTATCTAAACGGTCCATTAGTGTGCACTAATTCTAACATATATTCATATTATCAAGTAATGTATTCATCATATATCTTTATAAACAATGTTTGCATTTTTCATAAGACTTGCGGTCAAATGATATCAAAAATTTGATCCAACTAGATATTTGGTAATGCATTTCTCCTTTTTAGGACAATGACTCCACACATACATTTTATCCAAACTTTTGGATGTATTTGAATTAGTACATATTATTGACAATCTGAACAGACCATTAGTTAAAACTAATTCAAATAAATATTCATCTGTATTGACATATAAGGCTTTTATTTATCCCAAGACTCGTTGTCAAATAAATTCCAAAAACCTATCCAACTGGATCTTTGGCAATGAAATTCTTATTGTCCAAGAAAATGATTCCACATTAGTACATCTCATTCAAATATTTGAATAAACCTTTTGAACTGTTGTTAACATACATGTTTCATATATCTCATGAATTTTTTTTTAAATACAAAACATATAAAACTTTCTACAATTAAATGGTTCATAATAATCTCATGAAATTTTTAGAAACAAATTTTGAATCATAAGACCATAGAATAAACATTTGGGAGAATGAGAAGTGTTTTGATCCTATGAGTAATAGCAAGGGCCCGATATTCATGATCAAATAATTTTCTCCTTTTTCAGTCTTCTTAATCTCCTTTAATCATTGCACATTCTTGAAAATGTCAGTGCTTTATCCTTAGTAAAATACTTAAGGGTTAAAAGTAATGCTCCAATAGTGTTATAAATTTGCATGTTTGATTATAGACTAAACATTCTGAAATGAGTTTCCAGTTGATCCTAATGATAGTAGAACGAGCTCAATATATGTGGTCAAAGTCTCTTTCTATTTTCCAATCTCTCATAGACATATTCGGCAAGAATTCTTTCTAAGTCCTTTTCTTGTTTTGGAAACAAATAACCTATAACACCCTTCACATGGGCCTATTTGAATTATCCTTTAATAAAATCTTTCAAAATAATTTCAAAGTTTTAGTTTGCGGAAAAAACGATTTCCAAAGTTAAATTCAAATACTTTTGTAACACTATAAATATTCAACAATTTTTTTTTCATTTTTAAAGTTCACACAAAACCAAGTTTAACATTTCTCATGTCAAATTGAATTTTTCTCAAACACAAAACATCATAAATTGTTTGTAAAATATCCCAGAATCCACATACAGACAAATCATTAAGTTGCTGTGTACAATCATTACAGCGCCTTCCCGTGATCCTGAGATGTACCTGAAACACATTTTACACAAACACTATAAGCATGAAGCTTAGTGATTTCCCCATAATACCACATACACAAATCATTAGCCTCTCGTGGCTATATCTCGATAAGGACCCTCCGCTCATGTGTCTCAGTGAAGACCCTCCGGTCTCACGACTTGGTATGGACCCTCCGGTTGTATTCAATATATATACACAAAATAATATAACAGCATAAGTCACAAAGACAAGATGCATAATAACATGCAACTCAATATAAGCAAGTAAGACCCTCCAGTCAATAGCACAGATAAGACCCCCCCCCCCCCCCCGGTCAGTAACACGAAGAAGACCCTCCGGTCACACATAAATTACCACTCAGGTAAGTACAGTGAGAAGACTCACCTCATGAAGTAAAGTAAATAAATCCCACACCCGAACTGCTAGTCTAGACTCCGCCTCACATATATCACAAATATCTCTAATTAAAATTTATATTAACAACCCTCAAAGATGTTGGCTAAGTCTCTCTACTAAACCTCAGAAGGGTAAGAGACCATTTTACCCCTCCATGGCCTCCAATATCCACAACTTGACCAAAACCCTAAGTGAACGGAAGCTAACACCCAACGCGTACGTTGGGCGTACAGCCCTCTACATCGGGCGTACAACTGGGCATGCATGCATCGGATGGACTTAGCACTACGCTGCGCGTAATTGGGATACGAACGGCGTACATCCCATACTTCCTATTTTCACTCTTTTGGTCTTAATTCATTAAGACAATTGCCACCTCCACAGATCTAGGATGATTAAGGTCCATTACTCCCTAAAGTTGGTGACTTTAAGCGTTAACATGGCCGGACAAGTCTAAAACTCATAAACTCTAATCCTTTAGCCACAAAGGTCCACATATCTCATGCATGGAGAGATCTTGACGACCAATATCTGATTTTTGTAAGTCCAAACATCTAAAAACACCTAAAAGTTATACTCTGGAGTTCACCAAACTCATAAAGATTCAAGCTTTGGACATAAAATCCTAAAAATGGACCAAAACATGAATTAATCAAAACAATGAGAAAACTTTGAGCTTGATACCTATGGATGATGCACCAACCCTAGAGAAACTCAAATTCAAAAGCTTGGACACCAACTCTTCTTCCTTTAAGGCTCCTTCTTCATAAAAGAACTCCACAAGATCACTCAATAAGCCACAAATGCTCACACAAGCTATGGAAACGGTATTTAGGGTTTGAGGATAGTTTTAGGCTAGAAATGAGGCCATCATGTTCCTTAAATTGGGGCTTTAGAAGACAATTAGGGTTTTCACTCTGAGCCTAGTACGCCCAACATACCCTCTGGTACGCCTCTCGTACTAGGTGGCCTCCACGTTCATGATACGCACATGAGTACGTTGAGTGTGCATATACGTATGCCCCACATACTCAACTGCCACCTTTTCTCAAATAAGGGCTAGTCTTGACAATGTAACAAAAGTTATGGTCATCGATTTATACCTTATTTCGGGATGTTACAACTTTACAGAGTTCAAGCGCGGATAACGGTCCCAATTAAAATTTTCAAAACATTTAGTGATTTAATACAACAAATAATGCGAGATTGCTACAATAGATATCACAACAAAGGTTTAAGAAAGTATTAAAAACCAAAGGTATTTTAAATATCCAACGCTTATAAGCCTCCTAAGCTTCTAAAAATATTACTAACATGTAACAATTGGTCCACAAGTAGGTTAGGCTGTAGCAAGCCAAGTGAGTACGGTCCCAGGGTTAGATATTATGGTTGGTGTATAAATGATCATTGTGATACACCAATGTACAAACCCGTACTATCTCAAATCAACAAAATCAATACCAAAAGTCAACTTAGGGGTAAAATATTATGCCAGTCAAAGTAAATTGTCATTTATGACAAATCCATAAAAACTTCACACGTGAATAAACAATATGAGATAAATGTACCTCAAGTAAAATCTTCTCAATTATCAAACCCAAGCAAGATTGTATAGATCCAAATAATACTCATACTAGTTATAAAACACTTGGAAATGATAGTCTGATCAACAAATAAGTGTGTGTGTGTGTGTGTATATATATATATAGGAAGAAACAATCCGAATGGATAATGCAATGCTTGAAACTATCCAACCCATGTCAATCTCAAAGTCTAGCTCACAACAATCATTGAATGCGAAGAACTTATTACAGACAACCAACTTTTGTACTCACATCCGAAAACAAAATAATGATGGCCACGTGTGAAGAAGGTACGCCATATGAAAGTTCTGTGTCACCCTTACACCCACAAACAAGGCACTAGGGCCATCCAAACTTAGCCACATGAGGGGTAGCGAGCCTCTACTCATGCAGGTGATGATTATCTAGAAAGCTACTCAAACAAACAACAAGCAACAACTGTCCATTTGGGTACCCGAGACCACAAAGTCACACCCATCCTAGCATGATATGCATGTACGCAACAAGTAGGATGCCAAAAATCTATTTTCTTAAAATAAACATTTTAGCTTTATATTAATCAAAAGCATATCTGAAAAATATAATTGCATGAAAGCACATATAATCCCCATATGAGCAACTAACAATCAAGTATATGTTAAATAGTTTCAAAGCACAAAACCAATAATATGGGAAGTATGCTCCCGATAACTTACAATATAACAAAAGGGAAACTGTACCCATAATACTAAAGAGTAAGTTTAACCCCCCAAAAATGAATCAATTTCTCAAAACATGTCCTTAATTCAAAAGGATGTCCCCGAATAATAAACTATCGTATATATCTTCAAATAATATACATACGTATAACATAACACAAAAGGTAAGTGTACTCACCAAAAGTCCTCAGCTTGCAACCCCCAGATCTTCAAATCTTTATTTATGGCACTTCCAGCTCCAAAACTTGCAAAATCAATCACCTAGTATCATTACAATGCGTCAAATGACCAAGATACCCTTCTATGGGCCAAATTAACATTCTAAGCTCAAAATAATACATAAATGGTCTAAGGTGAATATAGGTTGCCAAAAGTGACCAAAAGAGTGATCTAGAATCAACACAAGAGATCATAATTATAAAAATGGAACAAACAAGATTTTGGAAATATGCTCAATTTGGTCTATTTCACAAGGTAAGAACCATAGGTAAACATTGTGTGCATGCTAAGAGCATGGGACAAGTGTAATAATTCAAGTAAGAAGTTGATTACCCGAAACGACAAATAATGAGTAATCGATATGGTGATAAAAAAAGGTGTTTTATTTATACTCAAAGGTTTGAGGCCGTATGGGATTAGTATTACTCTTGTGTTTCACATTTGCATGTTTTGACTTCCAGAATAATTGAATTTATTAAGAATAATCGAATTATTCGAACGAGCCACAGTCGTTCATATGTTAGAAGTAGATATGAATGAAGACTGTCGTGAATTGGTGTGTGGAATGTCTAAAAGAGTATTAGACATAAGCAAATGTTTGCTGTAATGTTCATGAGTGCTTATGAATATGAATTTGAGCATTGGATTAAACCTACGCTCACTTGGATCACTCCATGAATTGTATCACGAGTGATTGGTGAGACGATAACATCTTATATTCTTGAAACCGAGATGTGTGAGTTGTATCTTGCAAATCGGTTGCACATTGATAATATGTAAACGCACTAGTAACTTGGTGTTATAAAACATATTGTTGTGTGTGATTCGGTGAGTAAGTGCAAGCAAGCATTGTATCAAAGTTTATCCGTTCCTTTTATTTAAAGTAGGATAAAAGTGATATCTTTGGGCCCCTCAATGATTTAATGATGACAAACGTAAATGCTCGGCCGGGCTAGGGCTAATTTGATTTGTTCAATTAGTCAGTCGTCATAAATTGGGAATCGAGATATAGTACAAAGAGAAATGATTTGAAATCATATCTCATATGATATCTAGAATGGAGGAATATATGATCCCTTATCTTAAGGACACGCGTATCTGATATGATCAGAGTAGACAGCGGCTTTGGAAAGCTATGATTGCAGATCAGGATCTGAAGTCATACGCATAATAGTTATTAGACTCATCCAAGTGGGAGACTGTTGGATTAGTGTCTAAGTCCATAACTATTTTGGTATGTACTTGACCCGATGGTGCATGGTCCTTTTGGGTTGCCTTCACCAAAGCAACTTGATAGGATGAATTATGGAGAGAAAGGATTAAATATGATTTATTAATATATTATGAGAATAATATATTAAAGGAGAAATCATATTGTTTAATTAATATTAGTCAATAATTAATTGGTAATTAGTTTTGTGACTAAAAGAGATTAATTAAACTTAAGGGACTGGAATTGTAATTATAAGATAATTGCAATTTGGGCCATGGATTGTCTTAAATTAAGGAGTGGACGAATTCTATGGGGAACCCCATAAGGAAATCGTCCAAGGCCTTAATTAAATGAGTCCATGGGTTGCTTAGGGCTTAAGCATCAAAATTAGGGTTTCCTTGTTAGATAACCCTAATAGCCTCAAATAGACCCCTTTTGGACCAAAAACGTAGCGAAGACTCCTCTAGGGTTTGTAGACGTTTTTAGGCAGCCTCCATCCTCTCTCCTCTTCATCATCTTGCTTATGGTGTTTGTGAACCATTAGAGGAGTGACAATTGTGACTCTAAGCTTTCTAAAGTCAATACAAGGAGATTTGGGATTGTTATTGCTACATAACAATCAAGGTAACATCTTAAACCTATTCTCATGTTAATATGATTACTTGTATGCTAGAATTAGGGTTTATAGTCTTGGATAACTTTCATGTACAATAGAGAAACCTAGATCCAAGCATTAGGGTTTGTATGAGCACATAGGATGTCTTATGACCAAAACCCATCAAGAAGGACATCAAAAATCGATCAATATACTACCAAAGAGAATAAGAAAGGATCACCATTTAGTTCATATCCTTGAAATAACCTTAAAACATCCACATTTTTATAAAATCTTTTAATCATCAAAGACGATAAAAACTCAAAAGTTGAAGAAGTTGCTTTAGAAAAACAATTCCTTTGACTCCATATTCACAATAAATGCACCAAAACCACTTCATGAGGGAATAAGGATGTTATATGAAACTAGAACCTATAACATAACTAAATTATGAGTTCCACATCCTTAGAATTTTTACAAACCATTCAAACATCAATTAATGGAACCGATGAGCATAATGCTTACCAATTTCTAAAAGAATGCTTTGATACCAAAACTAGATAGGAGGATACATTTAACATGATAATTCAAGCTTGGAACATAGTTCCATAGTCAACAAAGTTGAAATTCCAAATTAAAGTAAGGTTCTAGTCTAAATTTTGTAATCTCACCATGAGACATGAATTTTCAATGGATCATAGAATTCATCACATGTAAGCTAAACTTGAATCAAACTCTATAAATCTCACCATTAGTTATGATTTAACAAATGGGTCACGGATTTGAGGGAACATAAACAATCTAATCACAAATACAAGCTCATATTATTGCTTGGAATAAATAGTTTGAATCAGTGAATCCTAGAAAGGAAAATACACAAATTACCACCATTGGAACTATAATTTGATTTAAAAATCATGGAATCTCACCATAAGCCAAATGATTGACAAACAAATCATTAGTTGAAGAGAAAGTATAATCTAACCATAAAATCAAGCTTGCTTGAAGCTTCAAATTCGGATTTGAGGATCTAGGGTTTTAGAAACCTACTAAATCGCATCCAAGACCACAAATCTCCCAACTATTGGTTAGTTGGAGTTTGTAGATAGATCAAGGAGTTCAATCACATCAACATTTTCACAATAATCACCTAATTTAAGCATAAGTTAGGATTTAACCATTGATGGCTAAGAAAAATCATCAAAACAAACCCAATCTCATAACTATTTGTTGGTTGAAGATTATAGATAGATTAATGAAATAAACTACAACATTATTTTCAAATAAACATCTCCAATGGAGCAAGAAAGTCGGATTTTGAAACCCCGGAAAACCTTAAATCAAATTTGGGGAAAAGAGGAACAAAACTACCTTAGATGCAAGATTCTTGAAAGCATTTCTCTAAGGCATCATCTAACATATTCAAAGCACTAAAACCTCATGGATTTTGAGGGAAAAATCGACTATAAGGGGAAGAAATTTGGAATCGAGAGAAGAAGAAAGTGGGTGGCAAATGGGAAAAATATAACACAAACAATGCTTATATAAGCTGTTCAGTGTTAGGATGCAGTGCGCCACCCATAGGGCGCAGGGCTCCCAAAAAGATTTTTCGGATTGACAATTTTGGTCCCTAACTAAAAATCATTTCATAATTGGTCCCTAACTTGCTAAAAGCTTAATAAAATTTATCTTTTGTCTACAATTGGTCCTTCTCCACCATAACTCATGCAAATCAAGTTTGGGATGCTTATTTGTTCCTTAAACCTTAATTTTTTTGAAGCCCAAACTCTATTAAAATTTACGTATGATTAACAATAAGGATTATTATGGTTATTAATTAAAACTATTTACTTTCATTTATTTATTTAAAATTAAAGAAACTTTATATCTTTACCAAAATGCCTAAAACTTCTATCCCCAAAACAAGATGTAACATAGCCTATCAGAACATGTCTTAAAATAAGATTTCCTATTGTCCTTGCAGTTTGGGGCCGACTTAGGTATATCAACACTAATCCCCATTTAACTATGGTCAGTTAGGTTTCTCCTTCTTGGCAGTTCTATTCATAATAGCGAATATAGGAGCATTTGACATTTGAGTTTATATAATCGGTAATGTTCGACCCAAAGGGTCTTAACATGCTATGCAACTCCATTATGGACATTTCCAAGTCGTTCTTATCAAAATGAATATGAAATGAATATGTGTACATGTCAACTAGTTAATTATGATAACCATAGTCAACTCCTAACTAATATGAAATTCCATCTTACTTCAGTATGTTTATTAGATAAATATTCTTGCCATTTTAGAATGATGTGGTTAGAGGAACCTCAGGAAGAGCTTTATTTCAGACATGATATTTCCATTTGACTATGAGAACTATTAGCAAAATATGAATTTTGACTAGAATGATTATCGTACCAGCTATTCCTTTTGAGGTTATAACAATAGATTTTAGTGGATTATCTTATAGACACCATTCATTACTAATTCCATTATTTTTTGTTTTATTAGTACTTCAAATAATTTTAACCATAATTAATTATCTAGTAAGTTTAGGATCCATATTTGGCTTCGTGATGTGTAAAGGGAACTCGTAAACACGCGACACGGTTATTTAGGTAGGCAAGGCTCTTTGCCAGTTTCAATCTCCATGAAACTCCTAGATCTATTGAGATTCATTGAGTAGGGTCAATGATATGTCAATCTCGAATTATAATCATATCAATTCTATGAGGGGGATGTCATAGATCATAGAGCATATGGTGAATCAACCATGCAAAACCGCATTAATGCCAATCCAAATTATTCTCAAATTGACGTGCTGGTTAACCAAACACAATCCATCAACAAAATAATGTTTTCAAGTGCCACATCATTTTCAATTGATACCCTCACTTTGATGTGTTGATTAACCATACACGCTCCATCAATAAAAATATAAATAAAATATGCATTTTCATGGGTAACACAGGACTCAAATTTTTAATAAATCAAGATTTTGATTTAATAACCTTTCATTCCTTTTTAATACATTAGTTACTACTTTCTAACTTTAAACACTTATCATATTATATCCTTTCGGTAACTCCAATATCAAAATGCAAAGAGGAGGTGATGGTGGTAAGCTTAATTGATTTTAATAATTGACCTCATTCGGAATCGAAGAGACCTCCTTAAACCTCTCTTATATCATCAGACTTGGATACGCCTAGTCTTGGTTTGACGATAATGTTTCTATTAAACATGTGAGGACACATGTTTGTAATAATGTTACATACAATAAAACTAGTAACTAAATAACCCTCGTTTTACGGGGGACTGAACTTACATAACGACAAAACTGTAGGGATCAAAACTACAAATATACAAAAGTTATATGGAAAAAGGGCAAATCCAAAAAATTGTAGGGACGAAACATGATAATATTTTGCAAGGGCGTAGGAGCCTTTAATCTGTAAGTTTTCTATTAGGTAGGGACTATTTTTGTAATTTTTAACCATATAGACCATTTTTGTAAAAAAACTGCATAAGGACCTTTTTATATATATTGCAGAGGACAAGTTTTGTAATTTGTTCTCTACACAAGGGTCAAACCTATCAACATACAAAATTTGAAACATATGGTTTATTTTTGTAAAAAAAATTACAGGGACCTTTTTTATAAATTAAAAAATTATATGACTAAATCCGCAAAAAAAAAATGTAGAAAAACTCTAAAACCAAAAATCTTTGTGTAAATTTCCAAAACAAAATAAAAATATTGTTCCTAAGAACTTTGTTTTTAATATATACTAGAAAAGATTCCCCGGCGTTGCCGGGGTCGGAAGGTATTGGTAAACCACAGGGACCAACCGTGTAGTTTTGTCTAACAATAATAATAATAATAATGAGGGACCATTTCTGCCAAAAGACAAAATACTAATAATAATGTAATAAAAGGCGAGGGTTATGAAAAATTCAAAACAATGTGAAAGGGTTATTTGTAAATAAAAGCATAAATATGAAGGGTCAATGTTGTAAGTTGGAGGATCAAAATCGACAAAAAAAAGGTAACACTACAAAAATCTTTAATATATATAGAAAAACAAAAATGGACCAAGAGTGTCAAATTCAACAAAACCTAAGGACCATTTATGTAAAATAAACCAATTTCTTACTGTTCATAAATGCTTTTGACACATTAAAAAAAACCCATTAATTAAAGAAGTGACTATAAAAAAATGGGAATCGTTTAAAGCAAAAGCGGAGCCAGAGAATTGAGGAAAGAAGTAAAAAACAATAACTTAGGGGAAAAGTGGCAACAGGTAAAACAATTGAGGCAAAAGAGTAAAAAAAATAGTTGTAGAATTACGGTTTCATAAAAGTGTTATACTTTAAACAAAGTGACACACAAACAAAAATGAAGGGACCGAAAATATAATTTAAGGGACCAAAAATGACAAAAATATATCAGGTTTACTGTTCTTTTTCTTCACAACTTTAATATATATATAATTATATTTATAATATTACTATATAATAAAATTAAACCTTCTAAATTTGAAGCTTTATCTTTTAAATATTCTAATTTAAATCTTTTAAAATAATATTTAAAATTAAACATTCATATTTAAATTCTAACTTAAATAATATCCAAAATTTAATTAATCAAATATTCAAATTTAAATTCTTATTTAAATAATATTTAGAACTAATATTATATTGAAATTCATATTTAAATAATTTAAAAAACATTTAAAGCAATAGGTATATCCACAAAATTCAGAAAACAACAAAAATCCGGAAGTAGTCGTGCCACAATCACGAGAGGGCGCACCAAGGACTGTGACTATCAGGTTTCCAGATTTCGATTTTAAGAAGTGCTCATAATTAAAACCTAGAGGATGTGATATGACTGTTGAGTTTTATTACGTCTATATATACTAGATAAGCACACTAAGATAATCAAAATAATCTATATGTGTACATCCATCATAGGATCTAAGTTTTACTAATTATAGCTACATACTTTAAAAGTGTGAATCTACTAATAAAGATAAAATTACTAACCTCTTGTGTAGCTCAATCTTGATCTTCTTTAACCCTTCTTGAACCTTTCTTAATCTAACCACGTTGCTTGGATCAGAGGACCTAACAAAGAATCTCTCTAAAGGAATCACACCCAATACTCCAAAGAGAGAACCAAAACAAAACTAGGAGATGGTCAAATTTCTACAAACCTTACAAACGGTTAAGAAATTCGTCTCACGGAAAGTAAATGAATAAGTAGGCGTAAATTTCAAGTCAATGTGCAATGAAGAATGAAACCCTTAGATCCATATTTATAGCCTTAAAGCATTTGTCAAGTTTCATCTCCATTTACATGTGGGATGAAGATGATTCTTGAAATTGTAGCACCTGGTTCCTGGTATGTGAAATTTATCTAAGTGTTTTGCATTTTTAGCCTTGGACTCAGCGAGTTGTAGACCCGACTCGCCGAGTAGAGACGGGATATGGAACACGTTTAAGTTGGCGACTTGGCGAGTCTATATTCTGGACTCGGCGAGTC
The DNA here is from genome assembly GCF_051521515.1 of Lactuca serriola. NCBI lineage: Eukaryota > Viridiplantae > Streptophyta > Magnoliopsida > Asterales > Asteraceae > Lactuca > Lactuca serriola. The sequence continues at coordinate 175,130,937 of NC_136412.1, read as the reverse complement.
CCCGCTGTCTGATGAAACCCTAATTCTAAGGGTTTGCATCCTATTTAAACCAACCTTATGCGCCCCAAGCTCGCCCCCTTCACCCTCAGAGCTCCCTATATCGTCCAAACCTTGTTCCTTGTGAGATTGAAGTGCTTTGGTGTGTTCTCTTGAAGATTTTTAGAGAAAAAGGAGAGTAGATCAAGAAGAGAAGAAGGAGACCATACATCTTTGTGTTATTTTCAGTGATTCCTTGAGGTATAACTCAGTTTCCATCCGTTTTCATGCTTATAGTCCCTTAAAGCTCCATTAAAGTCCTTCTTGAGCCATTTCCCAAGCTTGGATATGAATTAGGGTCCGTGATAAGCTGATTAACCTTTAGATCTAGGCATGATTGAGCTCTAGGAGCTCGGATCGACTGCCTTTATGAAGCCATATTGCATGAAAGCCCTAGATCTACTCTTTTAGTGCATTTTGAGCCCTAAAACCTTCATTGGTGTTTATTTACATGTAAAGTTGGAAACATTACGTGTTAATCAAGCCCTAAGAACCCAGATCTACATATGGAATGAGCTGGATCCAAGCAAAATCGAGTATATAGTAGTTGCATGTGGTAGAATCGGCGAGTCGAGTCGCGAGTCCCCGAGTTTCCCCCCTTTTTCGTGTTTGCTGCGTGGAGTAGTGAGTCATGGGGTGTGACTCAGTGGGTAGGAAGCCAAACTCACTCATGAAGGAACTCGGCAAGTTAATGCCCTCACTCGGCGAGTTCAAGACAATCTTCTTGCCTCAAGAACAGACTCGACGAGTTGTTTATACAACTCGTCAAGTCTCAGCATAGAATGTTCTTCGGATGAAGATGAACTCGACGAGTTTTTCATACAACTCGGCAAGTAGGATGAAGGACTATTGGACATCGGTTTAGAAGGAAAACTCGTCGAGTCAATGCCTAACTCGACGAGTAAAGATGGGATTATGGTCAATCGAATGGATAGGGACTCGACGAGTTGGCGAGCCAACTCGGCGAGTCGGGTCAACTGGAAGTTGACTTTGACTTTGACTCTTGGTTTGGTTAAGGGTAAATTGTAACACCGTAAGAATTAAAACAATTTTTCGCATTTTCAAACACATTTTTACAAACTCATTCATTCATAAAATGTCATACTATCATGTCTTTGTTTCACAAAATATCTCCCAAGATCAAAATACATAAAATCCCATGTGTGTGTACGAATCAAGTCGGCGCCTTCCCGCAGTCATCACTGGTACCTGAAACACATAACACACAACACTGTAAGCATAAGCTTAGTGAGTTCCCCAAAATACCACTCTAACACATAATAGCCACTCGAGGATGTAATATGTCGACCCTCTGGTCAATGTGTCTCAGTGGGGCCCTCCAGCCCCAACTCTCTGTGGGCCCTCTGGCCCTAACTCTAGGGACCCGAAAGTCCCACCTCTGTAACTCCAAATCATGCATATCACATATCACAATAAATCACAACACATAAATAACATGCAAATACACTGGGATATAACTCTATAGTACTCTGTCACATAACTCTGTTACAACACTAGGTAAAGTATAGTGAAAAGACTCACCTCTGGTATCTCGGTAAATCTCTGACTCGGTAAACGCTGGCCTAGCCTCCGCCTAATCATATGAAATAAATACTCTATTTAACATAACTCTCAAAGGCTAGACTATGTCCTCTTATGACACTCTCAGAAGGGTAAAAGACCATTTCACCCCTCTCATAACTCAAAAGGCCCCACAATAGACCATACCCTAAAAGTCAACCAAAAGTCAACTTTTTGGGTTACGTTGTGCGTACCAGATGTGTACGCTGAGCGTATCCGGTTGCATCTCAGAATCGGGGAATGCCACCCAGTACGCGGCGCGTATTGGGATTACGCCCGACGTACTCCCCAGCTTCAGCCCCTTAGCTCTTGAGGTCTTAAACAGTTAAGACGCACGTCCAATTTCTAGATCTGACCACATCTAAGCCTCTTAATCCATAAAGTTGGTGACTTTATGCCTTTGCATGGCTGAACAAGCCACCAACCCCCATAATGTTCCATCCTTTAACTCTAGAAGGCTTATTACTCAAGCATGACTCAAACTAACAACCAAGATGGAAACTTTATGGTTCTAAATCACTAATGTCACTGAAAAGGGACAGATCTCAGACCATGGAGCACTTTACACTCATAAAGTCTCCACCTTTGGGGTTTTTAGCCCTAGAAATGGCACATGCATCAACAACCAAAAGAAGAGGAAAGTTTTGAACTTTATACCTCTAAGTGTAGCCCTTTTCTTTGTAGATCCCAGATCCAAGATGGCACCTCAAGCTTTAGCTTCCAAGAGCTCCTTTCCTTGTTCTTCACTAAGCCGCCAAAGCACAATTAGCTCCAACAACACTCTCACACACTAAGGATGATGGGAGGCTCTCTCTTAGGGTTTCACTCACTGATATGGAGGCTGAGAAATGAGCCTTAGCACCCTTTAAATAGTTCACAAGACGGATTAGGGTTTTTGCACCTGTCCGGGTACGCCCGACGTAACTCTGGGTACGCCCAGCATACCTTGGCGACTCTGCGTCCAAATTAAGTGCATGAGTACGCGCAACGTACCCCTCTGGTACGCCCAACGTACTCACTTGCTATATTCCCTCCACTCAAGGACTAGTCACGACCAATCGACAAAGAATAAGGGTGAAAGAAATGCACCTAAATCTTCGGGGTGTTACATAAATGGTCATTTTACCCTGAGGCCGGCTAGCAGTATTTGACTGAGTGTTTTGTGGGAATTATAGCCGGAGGATTTCCGGGGCAGTAGCAGAAGAAGACAGTCATTTCCCATGCAGATCAGCAGCTACTTTGAGGTGAGTTACCTTCCAGTAGCGGTGGGTCTACGGCCACAATGCCGGCCCACCAGTAGGAGTTGTATGTTAGATGATTGTCTTCGTGATATCATCAAGCTTTGCTACTACCTGATATGTTTACATGCTGGCATGATATGTTATATGTGATAGTGGTAGTAGGAGGGGAATAGTCCCCAAGTTCGGTCGTTAGGACCGAAGGGTAGATCGGACACCCCACATATGTCTGATAATATGTTATGTTATGGTATATGTGATAGTAGCAGTATGGGGTGAAATAGTCCCCGAGGATCGGTTGTTAGGACTGATGGGTAGTCAACACCCCAGAATTGCTTGACATGGGTAGTCAGCACCCCAGAATGGCTTCATACGGGTAGGTCGGCACCCCAGAATGGCCGTACCGGGTAGTTCGGGCACCCCAGAATTGCCCGGCAGTATGTATTATATGTGATTGTATGGTATGTGGTATGATGGTGGAACTCACTAAGATTCGTGCTTACAGTTTTCAGTTTTGGTTTCAGGTACCTCTTCTTCGAAGGGGAAGGAGCTGGCGCGGTAGCGGCACATCACATACATAAGTCTAGATTCTTGTATCGATAAATAAGTCGTTTTGCTTTGACACAATCGAAGAGTTTATCTTTGAAAGGTTAAATTTGGTATTGAATCCCTATATGAGCCGTTATAACCATGCATGATAATGACTACGTTGCCCATCTTGGCATTTTTCCAAATGCCAGTATTGCTCAAGATTTTGTCGCCCTAGACTGGCCTAGTCTAGCTATAGCGAACAGCTAAGGCGTGGGGGGTCACCCCATATAGATCTATACACAAACTCCCGCTTTCCTTCTGGAAACTCTGATTATAACTACATGCTACGATTGTACATTCATAGGTGCCAACCGACTTGTTTGACTAGATTCTCAACCTCGGCCCTTTTGTACTATGTTTAATGTTTACGTATGCGTGGTATGTTTTCGTATTCGAAAGGTACATATATAAGTATACGAAGTTTAATGATTAGACAAAGGTATAGTTACGATCTATTAGCATGTGAATTTCCATTCCAAACCCAATTAGCATGTAAATAGACCACAAAAGCCCAATAACATGTAAGAGGGTAATTTAGACCCGATAGGCATGTAAATGGGCCATAAAAGCCCAATAAACATGTAATCCATAACTTAGGCTCCAATTAACAAGTAAGTGGGTCGTGAGGCCCAATAAACAAGTCATGGAAAACATTGGGCTCAATATACACTTAAATGGGCCATTAGGGCCCAATGGCCAGGTAACGTGAATATTAGGCCCAATAACTAGTTATCGACGTATTTCGTTCATTTGTTTTGTTTTGTTGTTTGTTTTAGCTCGAGGTTTACTAGATTGACGTGAAGAAGCTTTCTTTTTGTAAAAAAGACATTTTTGGCCAATAATCCTCCAATTTTTAATTAAGGCCCAAAGTTTTGTAAAAATGACATTTTAGTCCATAATTTATAAAAATTTGCAATTTTGTCCCAAATGTTTAGAAATTCACAAATTTAATCCAAAATTTTATATTTTGACATTCATGGCCTAGTTTTGCAGAAAATTACATTTCTGCCTCTTGTTTGTAAAAGTAGTCACTTTCGGCCCAATTTTTGATAAAAGTTACATTTTTGGTCCAATTTAGGAATAAATGTTATTTTTACCCCAAAATTTGGTTTATTTACATTTATGATTCAAACTTTGGCCAATTTACATTTTTAATCCCCAAAACCTCATTTTTTTGCAATTTTGGGCCCAAAACCGTGAGGCCCAAAAATTTGGCCCATTAAGCTACAATTTACATTTTTGGCCCTTTGGAAAGTATGTTTATCATAAAAATCCCTTTTTTATACAAGTAGGACCTGTTTGGTCCCTATAAAAACATAAATGTCACTTTTTGCCCTTATCTTTTGTTTTCTTGTCAATTTTTGACCTTTAACAAGGTTTTTGTTGAAATCTTTTGTATCTTAAACGTGTAATCACTTTTGGCTTGATAATGTGATGTATATAATGTCATAGTTCATAGATCTTTGCTCAATATTACTTAAAATTTCGAGATTTGCTAAGAGCTAACACATTTTTACCAAATAAGCTAAGAAATCACACAAGACATGCATATAACACATAGATCTACTCATTTTACGTGCATTCTCCCTCAAAAATCATATGAAAACCTAAAACAAGGGGGTATGAACTCACCTTTGCTTGAAGTTTTGGTTTTGAAGAAGAAGTGGAAGAGACTTTTGGTCCTAACACACCTTTGTTGTAGATCTTAAGCTTATGGAGATTTTCTAAGAGTATGATCACCAAAATGTTTCGGAGAAGTGATCTATCATGAGAAAGGAGTTATATAGCTTGGATATCTAAAAACTTACCAAGAAATGATGATATTCTTGTGAGAATCCTCTTAAACACAAGCAAAATCTCAAGATTTTGGAGAAAGAAGAATAAAGATGCTTAAGAGTGATTGAGGAAGTGTTTGAAAGAGTGTATGTGTGTGTGTGTTTTTGGCTCTCAGTCGAGAGTAGAAGAAGAGAGGGGAGAGAGATAGTGAAGTGACTTGCATGGGAATATGAGAGTCCTTGCATTGATATATGTTGAACATTATGGAGGTGGCACCTCCTAAGTCAACTCTTATTACATTCCATTTTTTTTTATGTTGGGCCGAGATCTTTGGGCCAAAGAGTAGGAATAGAATAGTTTAATCCCATTAACATCTTGTTAGGATTTTTGGAACCTAAACATAAAATTTTCGGCCCATTGGGCTCATTAGATAGCTCATGGCCCATTTTGAAAGAAAAAAGGATTTTATGGCCCATTAGGGCAAATTAATTCATTAATGGCCCATACGGCCCATTAAGGGTAAACTAATTTGTTTTGGACCCAAAATGGCCCAAAATTCTAATTTTTATGGAAGTGGGTCCAATTAGACTCCAAATAAGGTTTCCAAGCCCAAAATGGTTGAATTGGATGCTTATTGGTCCATTAGGCCCAATAAGGAAATCCTAGTCCGATATGGACTTAAACCATGGTCCTTAGGGCTTCAGACTCTTTGATGAACATAAATGGTGAATCTAAATGAGCATTGAGTGAGATTTACTTAGAGTATATGTTTTACAATAGTTGAATGGTTACACGGGAATAAAATTTCCTAGCTAAAATGCTAGTTGTCACAAACCGCAACAATCACGGGACAATAGAAAAAACAAATGATTGGAAGATTCATCTCCCAACTTACAGATATGACAAACCACCAATGATAGATCAATGCCTCGGCTAGCTAAGTTGTCTCTATCAGAGAGTTTTTTCATAAACAATCATGCACTTTTATTGACATTAAGGAGTTCCATTGGGTTGGAGTATGGCTAATTAGTAAAGTAAGCTTATCCATAAAATTATAATAGAAGCGACAAAAAATCACCATAGCCCTACATAGACAATACCAATGATCTCGTTCACCAGTAACACAAACAAAATGCAACAAATCAAGAAGGGTCATCCGTTGCATACCTTCATTACCCATCCCCCTTGGTGCAAAACACGAGGACTCTAATCACCCAACTTATGACATTTTAAACTCGACTTCGATCGACTTATCTATTTCCAAAACAAACAGTCTCGAGGGCAGAACCCAGTGGGGGCAAGGGGAGGCCATGAACCTTAATTTTTGCCCAACTAATTAGTAGGTATTAATACAATTTTTTTTATTTCATCATAATAACAAAGCTTCTTTAATCTAATATCTAAAAAATCTAAATCTTATCAGCAAATAATTAAAAAACCAATCTCATATCTAAATTATAAATCATTAAATTAGTAAAGCCCTAAAATTTTGATGCATATTGTTGGCAACGCTCATAAGAAATAACAATGTAGTGCTCATCGAAAATAAATTGTATTTACTAGTTGGTTGATACATGCTTGAAAGTTAATACCCTTTACTAGTTTCACAATTTCAGTGTTTTAAACAATTTTAATCTAATTTTGGGGAGTTGGCCACTTCGGACCTTCATCCCTGCTCATTGGAAATAAGACATCTCCCTTCATCGGAAATAAGATTGGGCTCCTTATATCATCATCGCTCCCTATGCCTCCATCACAAACACGATTTTGTTGAGACGCCTCTCTCTCTCTCTCTCTCTCTCTCTCTCTCTATATATATATATATATATATATATATATATATATATATATATATATATATATATATGTCAGGAGAAGAGTAATCACTCAAAGTAAATTGTTTAACTATATTAAAGGCTACAAAAGCTACAAAACCTACAAAACCATTATGTTATGTAATGTTATTCGAGATATAAGGTTATTGTATCTTGTTAGTAGTTATGAACTTGTTATATTTTTTATATATTAGGTGGTATTTTTGTCCAATAATTACTTGTTTTTTAAAATCTTTTTGTTAACCATGTGTATATAGATCTGTTAAGAATTTTTGTTTTGGCTCCTCTAGTTTAGATGTTTGTGTTCTTTCCCTGAACACTCACGAAATTTAGGATTTTAAATGAACAACCCAAACCAAACATCCTCCTAGCAAGAAGTATCATCTCCAACATTTTTTCATGCAAAAAATGGATGAATACCCTTATCTCGCCAATGAATAGAAGCCTGAACAATGTTCAACAATATATATATTTTTCTAATCATGAAATATACATCCTCAAATCTACTTATAATCTATATTTACATATCAAGGAGGATTTGAAACCTCAATAAATTGGCTAGTGACACTAGGGCCGGTCCAAATATATATGGGGCCCAGAGCGAAAAGACAAAAAATGGCCTCTTAAAGAAAAATATAATAAAAATTAATAAAAAAATATATTTTATTCTTCACTATAAACATGTTCAATTAGCAATAACAAACAAGCCAAATTGTTTATGTTTTGAGCTGGTTTGAGTTTGAACCAACTTTAGGCCCTAAAAATCATTTTAGTAATAATTGGTTTATATATATACACTATATAACCAATAAATTTTGGGCCCCTGGAATCGTGGGTCCTGGGCGGTCGTCCGGGTTGCCCACCGTCTGGACCGGCCCTGAGTGACACCTTAACAAAGCTACAAGTCTTTTGGTTGTGGTTTTGTTTACCTATTAACATAGTTTTATTAATTTGTTTTAGATTTTATAAATAAATTGAATACAACTAAAATATTATTATGATCATGATTAATGTTTTATTTAAGAAACGTAATTAAAGTAGGTTGTAAACACTTTGAATGTATTTGGATGAATTTTGAATTTGATCGGTTTCTATTTCTTGCTAAAGTGTGTATTTCTACCTAAATTGACTCAATTTTTTTTTATTATTTTTTCTTTTTTTAATATTTTAATTTTTTTGTCAAATCTAATCTATCCTAAAACTACTCCTATTATCATCTCAACACAAAAATGGCATTCTTTTCTTGAACTCTTGAACCTTAAAAATGACATTACCATCTCAACACAAAAAAAGTTAGATAAACATTCTTTTCTTGGATATTCTTTATCCACAAACATGCTTAGCAATAAAAGATTATATTTTATTTTTGTTGGACTTCAAAAATATACTTTCAAGTTTGATATAATGATAATTTCATAAAATAATAATAATAATAATAATAATAATAATAATAATAATTAACCAATAACAGTTATACTCCCTCTATCTCAGAATTATAGTTCATCTTTCCCTTGTGGTTTGTTCCAAAATAATAGTCAACTTCTAAAAATAAATAACATTTTTTCCAAAATACCTCCTTTTTATTACTTAACCAACTAAGAATATAATGGAACATTAAATACAAAATAGTGACAAAACTGTCATTTTATTATATAAAGTTAATGATAATTAATGTTTTCTCAATCTGTATGTTTTTTGTCTGTAGACAATAATTTAGGACGGAGGGAATATTATTTTAAATGTCATGTTTATTAGTTGTTTTCACCATTGTAATCTTCATTCTGAGAATATTATAATTAAGAAGTTATTCATTTAAAATAAATGATTACACTGTAAATTGAGACTCATACATAATTTTACTAAATTAATACATAATAATAAATAGTAAACCAAATAATGAAAAGTTGCCCAACTATTTTGGGCCCGGGAATAGGGCTTTCTTACAAAATAGTATATAAGACGTTGTACAAGGTATAGGCAATGAAATTTATTTTGGACATTTTAGTTTTAACTTAAACTTTGTTTTCGATAATCTTATACTCTTTTTTTTAGTATATCAAGATATTTTGATTTGTTTTAGCAAAAACTTAATAATAAATTTAGATTTTGGATTGGTTTGAATTATTAAAAATACCAAATTTTCTAATTGTTTTAACAAGATTTTGGATTGGTTTATATTATTAAAAATAACAAATTTTCTAATTTTATTTAATATTTTGAGGGCTTATAAAAAATAACCAATTTCTTAGTTGGATTGAATCAATCTATTCAAATAAACACCTCTAATCTTATATGATATTTTTAGGGCTAATAAAACATAACCAGTTTCGTAATTTATTTAATTATTTGAAAACCACCAAACAAAATAGCTCAACTAACCATTAAGCTTATAACTTGTTCAAAACTCTTTCTTATTCCACAACTCGAAGTACAATTTAAGACTTATTTTTTAATGATTTTTCTTATAAACATGATATAATAGTTAAAAGCATGTTAAATGTAGTTGAAATGAGTTTCAACTGTAAGTACATATTTGAAACTATATCAACCTCTTCGAAACTTTATAAAACATGTTTGAAACTAGATGAACTTTTTCCAAATTCTATAAAGTTCTTCCCAGATTGGTGTATGAGCATGATGTAATAGTTAAATACATGCTAAATTTGTATAGAATTTACTAGAGTATTGAATGTGTGTTAAATAATGAGTTCTGAACTCAAAGAATATGTTCAAAATTTGAAGAACATGTTTTCAACTTTGTTTGCAGCTAAGTGTTATTCTATCATTTTTTCCTTAGGCTGGAGGGAGTGGTGCCACTGAAACCGCACTCCTTTCACTGCCATATATGCGCCACGTCACTTTTTACCATACATGTGTGGTTTCTTGCCACACCCAGGGAATGGTGCCACACCTTTTTTTAAATAATTTAGTTTAATAAAACTTCTTTTTTAATTAAAAAAAAACATAATTTTTCATTACATGAAAATAAAAAACATTATATTGAAAGTAAAATAGCACAAATGACATTTAAAAAAAATCCTTAATATAGATTGTTTGAAAGATCAGATTACACCTTCTTGAACAAAATTAAAATAAATCGTAGGCTTTACATTCGGTATCACTATTTGAATTTGAGGTCAAACCAACCACCTCTTAACTATATATTTGGGCCTATATGATGCTTTGCACTTTGCATATGGAAATTTTAATGCAGAAGAAGAAAGAGAGAGAAGGTTAAGAGACAAGAGAGAGAGAGAAAAAAAAGTGCGGCTAAATAGTGCCGTAGTGCAGTCTAAACTGCACCCAAACCGCGATGAGGGGGCGGTGTTCGCTGCCAAGGTGGCAAGGGAGCACTCCCTCTACCGCACCACTCCCTCAAGCCTTAGTGTTTTTTGTTGACAAATAACTTTCCCATATCATAAATATTGTATTCCACCAAATATTTATAATAAAAATAATCAAAGGGCTAAGAATGTGGGCTAACTATACATGGGCCACTACTAAAAAACTACAATATAAAATAACATATACAAGAAATATTTACGCCTAACATCCTCCGCAGTCGTAACGGGAGATCAAGATTTCACATCCAGACTGGATCTGAAGTCAAGAAACAAAATTGAGGGAAGCCATTTGGTGAAGATGTCGGCATACTAAGACGAGGATGGGACGTGTAGAACGCGAATCTGACCCATAGCGACTTTGTCACGCACAAAATGAATATCAATCTCAATGTGTTTTGTACGTTGATGCTGAAGAAAATTGGCGGACAAATAAACGGCACTGACGTTGTCACAATATACCAAAGTAGCAGAGTGAGGAGGATAGTGAAGCTCACGAAGTAAATTGCGCAACCGACATGTCTTGGCAACTGCATTTGACGTCTCGATACTCAGCCTGGACCTATAAATGATACCCTATCTCTTTGAAGACCACAAGGGGAGATTCTGACCCATAAAAACACATGGGCTAAAAATGTGGGCTAACTATACATAGGCCACATACTAAAAGACTACAATATAAAATAACATAGAAATATATATGTTAGTAACATTTTCGAGTATTATGAAAATCATTCGGGAGGTGTACTAACACAATGCTTTCTTGCTACAAAATCTCAACAACACCTTTGATAAAATGTCTAGTGGCACGTGTGAAGCATATTTAATGCCATTTATTTGATATTGGTTCCAGAAACCTTCTTTCTCAATTTAACCTTTGCGACATCACATGTGCTCCATAGAGACCACATAAGAGGTTATATCCCTCAAGGACTCTCAACAATTAGTAGCGTCTTCATTACTCTGTCTAAATATATGAAGGGGTTCTTATGTTTCATGGATATAGTTGAGGTTAGTGTGGAGTACATTAATATAACATCTCATAAACTTAACTGGAACTCACATGTAATTGATTACATATCACTATGAGACCGATATAACAGAAGCTTATGCGACTTGAGGAGTTCCAATATGACATGGATGATCATCAATAATTGTTACATATTTCTTTGCTATATTTTGTTCTGTAACTTTTGGTAAAATACTATGCAAACCTAACGTCATATTCTTTTGCAAACTACACATATTATATTCATGTATGAAAAAGAAGATGGCCAATAAGATTATTGTTTCGCATTATTTAGTCACTGATCAGATTGATTAAATAACTCATAAAATATCTTACTTGTTGACATGAATTGTTATATGTAACAAACGTTTTACAATATATTACATAAATATATAAACACTTTGTTCAAGGACGTAAGGAAGGATGCTACTTATACGATATTACCTGGCGTGAAAAGAATAGTCTCAAAACATATTTCCACATTAGTTTTCATCGAACAGACAAGTAATGAAGTATATATCCTTTCCATGATGTTTACAATCATGAGTCTACATAATCTTGGGTCTGTGAGATATTAGATCCTGGGTCTTCGATTTATGGAAGAACTAACTATAACCAACATTATTACTTATGTTTGGGGATAGACTATTAATGTATCGAATCTAATAATTATATCAAAATAAGTGGGTTTATGGTGTTCAATCTCAAAACCGTGTCTCATTGAATAATATAGAAGTAGAATTTAAGATTTAAATTTCATATTTATGGAATCAAGGCTTTAGGCTAATTAATATAGGGTTGCCCTAAAAGCACATATAAGAAATAGGACATGTTTGGCACAGAGCTTTTGGAAGCGTTTGGGAGTTTCTAGCTTTTAGCTTTTGATCAAACGCTCTAGTTTAAACAAAAAGCTCCGTTTGACAGTACGAGCGTTTAGCTTTTAGTTTTAACAAAACGATCCGATTCTAAAAGCTACTTCATGTAGCGTTTAACAAAACGCTCCAGAGCTTTTGAAATCAATTTCCATAATTACCCTTAAAAATATATTTATATATTTATTTATTTTTAATCAATTGTCCTTTTATGTAATTTTATATATTTCAAAAGATTCCAACTACTTTTGCCAAACATTGATATAACAAATAAAAGCTATAGCTTCCAGCTACCAGCTACCTGCTACACGCTACCAGCTACTATTGAGAAACACATCCATAGTAATTATGGTAAAAAAATATATTGGAACTTGGATTCGTATTAATTAGCAAATTGTTTTTTTATTTTCCAAATTTACGTTATACTAAAGTTTCATGTTAATTAATTTACCTTTTTAGTTCCCTCCAATTTTTCCCTCCACTCATGGTATATATATATATATATATATATATATATATATATATATATATATATATATATATATATATATATATATATATATATATATATATAGGTTCAGGTTTATTTAAAACCATTCTAATTTTATGAGACCGTGAGACCAAATCTAAAAATAATTTTAAAATGCAAAATAAATGGAAAAATCTAATTTTTTTTTTAAATATTATTTTTGGAACTTGAATTAACTAAAAAAAATAAAAAATAAAATCTCGTTTTTTTTTTTTGAAAAATACGTGAAATATTCTAAATAGAATATTACACTGACATATTATAAAAAAAAAATTTAAATGCAAAATAAATGGAAAAATCTAAAAATTCTTTTTTTAAATATTATTTTTTGAACTTGAATTAACTAAAAAAAATAAAAAAATATCCCATTTTTTTTTGAAAAAAAACGTGAAGTATTATAAATAGAATATTACACTATACATATTCTAAAAATAATTTTAAAATGCAAAAAAATGGAAAAATCAAAAAATTCTTTTTTTAAATATTATTTTTTGAACTTGAATTAACTAAAAAAAATAAAAAATATCCCATTTTTTTTGAAAAAAACGTGAAGTATTCTAAATAGAATATTACACTGTATATATTCTAAAAATAATTTTAAAATGCAAAATAAATGGAAAAATCAAAAAAATTCTTTTTTAAATATTATTTTTGAAACTTGAATTAACTAAAAAAATAAAAAAATAAAAATAAATAAATAAATGCGTCTCACGGTCTCACAAAATTAAGCCGTCTCACATGAACCTAACTCTCTCTCTCTCTCTCTCTCTATATATATATATATATATATATATATATATATATATATATATTAGTTTTTGTTCCTTCTAATATGATTACGTATCTTCCATGTTTATATATGATCCTTTAAATTTTTTTTTTTTACAGTATATCTTATGTCATTTTCTTCAACAAACAATAGCTAACAATTTTGCTAACATTTACAGATGGAAGAACGCATCTTTTTTTTTATCTTAATGAAGTTTATGTGGAAAAAAACTCCATAAATGCACGACATGAAGAAACTGCTATTGAAGAACATAATCAAAACAACAAGACAATTTTTGATGAACCGTTTGTTGGTCAATATTTTCTAAATGAAGAAGAGGCTCTTATTTTTTTTTTTTTTTATCAAAATTATGCAAGAAAGAAAGGATTTTCCGTTCGAAAAGGAAGGTTCGTGAATAAGAAAACAGGAGAAAGCAAAAGACGTGACTTTTTTGTCATCATGAAGGAAAATCATAGTTTAAAAAAAAATACACAAAAAAAACAAGAAACCGAGGTTATACAAGATGTGAATGCAAGGATCACATGCATTCCCCGAAGAGTGGCAAGTCACTAAGTTTGTTGCGACGCATAATCATGTTTTGTTGAATGCTCAAAAGGTTCGTTTTTTACCATCTTACCGTAATATTACATTAGAAGATGAAAAACACATACTTTTATTAAAAGAAGGGGGTTTGTCTGTTACACAAATTATGCGTGAGATTGAGCTTGAAAGGAATGTGAGACATGGAGAACTTTCTTTTCTTAAAAAGGATGTCTATAACCTTTTTACAAAAAATCATAAACTGCACTCACAGAATGATGCAAGAGAGCTTTTGGAGTACTGTAAAAATGATAAAAATGAAAATCTTAATTTTCAATATGCATTTACACTAGATAGCGAAAATACACTAGAACATATTTTTTGGTGTCATGCTCATTGTTTTGAATTGTATCAAAAATTCGAAGATGTTGTGGTATTTGATACTCCATACAAGGTGAATTCATATGACATGCCATTTGACATATTTTTCGGTATCGACAATCATGGAAGAACTATATTGTTTGGTTGTGCACTTCTACGTAATGAGAAACTAAACACATTTGAATGGATCTTTAAGGTAAGTATATATTTTTTTTTGATTTTTTTGAAACCTATTTGTATTATTATTTGATTAAATTTATGAAGTTTACTTTATTTTCAGAATTTTACTCTATTGATGAAAAAGTCACCAAAAATGATATTGACCGAACAAGATCCTTGAATGAAACAAGCAATTGAAACAGAGATGCCTTATACTAAACATGCATTTTGCATATGGCACATCACCACTAAGTTTAGCAGTTGGTTTACTTTGGTGCTAAGAAGTGAATACTCAAGTTGGTGCACCGAATTTTACAACTTATATAACTTAGATTCGGTTGAAGAATTTAAGCAACAATGGCCATTAGTAAGTGCAAAATACAATATTGAAAAGAATAAGCATGTAACAACGTTATACCAGATTAAAAAAATTTGGGTTCCAAGCTATCTTCGTGGCTTTTTCATTAAAAAAAACAAGGAATGCAATCAGACCAAGTTAGTAAGTGAGATCAAACTTTAGTGATTATGTCTAGAAAGACTTGCTCTGAAGAGAGAATTCAAATAGTTAAGATTATATTTAAGTGATAAGTAAGAAGAGAGGAAGATGTGTAATAAGATTCAAGATGCGTAAGAGAAGTATTTTTCATTGAGAAGAAAAGAACTCTATTTATAGAGTCTCAAAGATTACATACAGTCTAATCTGTTAAGAGTATCCACGCAGGGCACACCGGATAAAAGAAAGTACTTATAGAAAAAACAAATATTAGACTAAGACTATGAGATGATGACTTCGGTTGCTGATCTTGACTGCGGTGTTGAGATTGACTGTGGTTGCTGAAAGCTGCTTCAGATCTCTTTTAAGTTTAAGAGGGTCACTTTTATGTTTCAACAATTTCCCCCTAAGTGACCTCTTTAACTTTTCTTTCAAGTGTGGAGCTTGAGGAACTTGATGAGAATCCACCAGAACTTCCTGACTTCCTTAAGCCACACGATTCTACTTGAGATTTCAAACTTCACTTCAGCAGTTGTGTGTTTTGATTTGTTGACTGCAGTCTGAGTGATCTCCAGTTGCTTCCGGTTGATGCGGTTCATGGCAGTCATTGGGATGAAATACTTTGTTTCATCATTTTTGCATTTGAAAATGACTCCAAGATCTGGGAAGTTGGTTGCTCCAAGGGATCTTTCTTGAAAGCCTTCTGTCAGGACTAGAGCTGGTTCAAGAGGAGGAAGGTTGAACTTCTGAGCAAGTGCCAGGTGGATGTCCGCATCAATTATTGCAAAGTCACACACAATCTCTTTCAGAAAGGTACAAGCCCTTTCATACGCAATCAGCATCCATGGGTATTTTTCAGTCTTGTTCTGAAAATACCTTTGCAATCAGGAAGATTTCTTCCGGGTTCATGCAAGGGAAGTCAGCTTGGGTTCGGATGTCGTCTGAGTTTCTTCTGGTGAGAGTATATTGAATGAATTCATCCTTCATGAATTTTTGAGGCTTGTAGTTTTTGACTGCGGTGGGCCTATCATTCGACCAGATTTTCTCAATAGAAGAACCATTCTTGGCATGAAATCTCTTGAGTCTCTCAAACTCTAAGGGCAACCTTTTGTCATCGGGAAGACCGCGGTCAAAGGATTCAAATACTGTGAAGTATTTTGCATTTGGAGAGATAGGGATGTCCTACAATAACCGTCATGAGGAGGTTCTGCGTATGTGAGGTAAGGCTTGTACTCGTCATCTAGTAATCTTATGTGCGGATTGACCTAGGAGTTGATGAGGGATTCATCCATTGTGATATCAACTCCATTTTCCCTCCAGATCAACTCAACAAATTTAGCTGATCTCCTGACAACTTTCTTCTGTTTGGTTGCGGGAGAGTCGACTGAGTGTTCTGACGACATGTAAGAAGCTAAGTTCTTGAAGTGAAGGGTAGTATCGGGTCACTCGGGAGAAGGATAAGGTTCTTGAATTGGCGTTTGTTGCAGTGGTGACTGATGACATAGACTCTTAGGAGGAGAGGGAACTGGTGTTTTAGTTGGTGGAGATGGCTGCGGTGAAGGTTGAGGAGTTGGAACCTTTTATTTAGCTTGATGGGAGAGTGTAGATGAGAATGCTGATGAGAGAGTCGATCTGAGTTTTGGTCTTCACTTCCCCCTCTTGAGGAAGGAGCAGTTGGTACTTCCTCAAGCCATTGCCTAAGGCCATCAATTTTTCCACAGACTTCGTCAAATTGAGCCTTTAGTGCATCAGCAAGTTGTTGGTTGTTTGGGATTGTGGGGTTAAAGAATAATCGATGAATCTCCTTGGTGAGGCACAATATTTCTGGGCCATGAAAGTTGGAGGATAGTGACCTGCGGAGGTTGTTGATAGTGGTCTGCAGAATTGATTTGGCAGATTCATATGCATTGTGTGTTTCATCAACAAATTTATGGGATTGTGTAGATTTATCTGAAATGATGGTCTGAAGATTAGATTTAATGGTGGATACTTTAGAGATAAGTTTTTCAGCAGTGGAGATGAAGTGTTGATGATCAACCTTGCGATTGTTATCCAGGGCTCGGATGCCCATTTCCACTTTGAGAGAGATGTGTTCTGCAGCAAGACGCTCTCTGGCTTCCAGTCTTTCGATGCGGTCGATGAGGGACTACGGGCCAGGCAAGTCCTCAGACTGTGGTTGGGAGGATTTTACAGCAGCAAGAATCTGATCCACTTTATCTTGTAGAGACATGAATTCTTTTCTGGAAACAGCTTGCTTATTTTTCTTCTTCTTCTCCTTGGGCTTAGAAGTGGAATGCTGAGATCCGAACGACTCTTCTTCTTCATCAAAAATCAACATTGGATCATCTGAGGGCTCTGACTGATTGGCTTCGTTCATGTCGAAGTCATCGAAGCCAAAGGTTGGTGCAGAACTGACTTCAATTGTGGTTTCGTCCTCTTGAGAGTTATCAACAAAAATTGTTGGAGGGGACCTGGATGAACCTGCACCATCAGGATTGGAATGAGCTTTGCGGATGGTCTCGGCCATTTCATGTATCCAATTCTGGACCTTGAGAATTGTCGCCACGGTGTTGGCATTGTTTATGGCGTCGGCCCAATATTTGGCTGCGGTTTGTATCTCCTGCTGCTTCTGTTGAAGTTGCTTAGTTTGTTGATCTTTTCTTGCTTGAAATGCCCTTCGGAAAGTGGCATACTTTTGGACTTCTGATTCTGTGACTGGATTGTAATGCCTTTAGGAATCATTAGATTCATCACCGTCAAATCCTTGAAAACGCACTGAGGTGTCCCTCGGGTTCACAGATCCTTGCACATTTGTGCTCACTATGCTTAAACCACCTGAAAAAGAGGTAAACAGAGTAGGATTTCCAAAGCGTCCTTGGTCTCCTTGACCCGTGGTCAAGTTTGGCATCGGCTCCGTTCTGGCGTGGGCTGAAGAATCGCCCTGTGGTTGGGTAGGTGTATTGAGTGTTTGGATTACATAGTCTAGAATGGAGCGCAACTTTGGTTCTTGAAAGAAATAAAGTCTGGAAGCCCTGGAGACCTTAGGGCGAGAAGAACCAATTAGATCCCCTTGGGATCTAGTTGGGGGTGAGTCTCCACGTTGAGATGAATCGTGCACACTTGCTGTGTTCGAGTAGCTGGATAGGGTAGTAGCGAATGGGTTTGCAGGTACCCCAAGGACTACCGGAGCCTTTTGAGAAGCTAGGGTATCAGTCCGGTCACGCATTTGGCCAGTGAATTTGGTTTTACTTTTCTTGAGAATAGAGATAGGAGCAGAGTCTAGATCAAAATCATCAGAAGATTGATCTGAGTCATCATCTGATGAAACAACCTGTTGTAGTTTTCACTTCTTAGAGGGTTCTGCTTCCTTGGGAGCTTTGGATTTCTTGGGTGCTTTACGTTTCTTGGGAGTTTCACCTGTTTCATGTGTTCTTCCCTTGTTGCGGGGGCCTTGCTTGGCTGAGGCTAACTTCTTTTGCCTTTGAGCTAAGGGTATATGAGATAAGGTGGTAGAGGATGGAGCTGCGGATTGCTCTGGTTGAGTGGGTGTGGTAGAGGCTAATATGTTCTGACTTGGGAGAGGCGGGGTAGAAAGGTATGGGTCAATACCTTCCGTAGCCTCTATATGATATGTGACTATTTGGGTGTCAAGTCCAACCGTATATGAATGGGAAAACGTATGATTGGTCCAAAGCTAGATTGATCTTTAGAAGGAGCGTACCTTTTGAGATCGCATGTAACAAAGAAGTTGATGTCGTTGTCCATACTGATCTTGGCATCTAAATGAAGATCTAAAATGCACAATGCCCAAAACCTTTCAAAAGTCAGCTCGGTTGGATTTTCCTTTGGAGTTGCCTTAGGGATGTATTGGAGAAAATCATCCCATAGGATTTGACTGTAGTTTACATCATGACCCGTGAAGATGCTCCATACTATCTCAAGTAGTTTGAGGCCCATGTTGTCCGTGCCTCCGGTTCGTCAGATAGACTGCAGATCATGAAATGGCACACAAACTGCCATACCGCAGGCATCTGGTTCTTCTTGAATTCTCCAATACCCTTGATCTGCTTTAGGTATCCCATTTGATACAGTGTGGAGGTGATGTATGTGATACTTGGTGAGAAGAACTTTGTCGAGGGATGCACCAGGAGGTTGATTGCAGTAAGAAACTTGTCTTTGAACAAGATGACCAAAGAGTCATCCACCAAGTTCAGATAAACTTCTTGTAGATTATCAAGAGGTCAATAGGCTGAGAATGCACATTTGAACAATGTGGAGATGGGAACCACATTAGTGAATGCGTCGAATGGTCCAAAGAGTGGATGATTAGATATGAACTTGTTCATGATGCGAATCGAGTCATTGTAGGAAGGATGATCATCGAATATTGCCTTAAGATTGCTAGATGTAATTGAAGGCGATTGGTTCCGTGTAGTTGAATTGGAACCTGTTGGTTGAGCAGAGGCTGATGCTTTTGATGGTTTTTTTGAGAGTCCTGATTTCACTATTTTGAAAGGTTGAAGAACTTGTAGGAAAACTTGAAGTGCAAGAGGAAAGAAAGGAAGTTGTTCGTCTTTGAGAGACCAGAAAGCGTAAAACTTTCTTGGAGAGAAAAAAGGGCTTTTTATAGTGGCAGATTTCAAATGGTTATTGTTTTTACCCTAAGGAAAAAGTGGTTAAGGATAAAAACCTTTTAGTTTTTTTGATTAAGGGAATCATTATCATCTATAAAAACATTTAACTAAAAGTTTTTTTGTTAATTTTCAAAAATGGCGTTTAATTAAATGTCAGGCCCAATACCCCATATCTGAAGAACATGTGGTGAGGGGCGATAATCCGTTGAATAAAGGTGGAATTTGTAACGGATTTGACATTTTGGGGGTAAGAGGAAAAGACATTTTAAGGAAAATATATTCTAAAAAGTTTTCTTTTATTGGAAACTGTTTTATTTTTGTCATTACACCTAAAATAGGTCTGAAAAAAGGTTTATTTGAAAAGCAGAACTGAAACGATCATATGCTACAAAACGAATATTTTTAGAATGTTTTTCTTATTTAATGAAGAATCATTAACTAGCACACAATGTTTCAAGAATTTATGAAGTAGTTGAGAGTTCCATCACTGTGATTGTGGTTTGAGTCTTCATTGCGGATTAAGACTTCATTGCAGATGACTGGTTAGATGACTGCGGTAGAGGAAACTAAGAAGAAAACTTGAACAAAATAAAAAATAACAATCAATAAAGGACCTTTGAAATATAGGTATGATATATGGTTACAGTATGTATGTATATATATATATATATATATATAT
Organism: Lactuca serriola; assembly: GCF_051521515.1. Taxonomy (NCBI): domain Eukaryota; kingdom Viridiplantae; phylum Streptophyta; class Magnoliopsida; order Asterales; family Asteraceae; genus Lactuca; species Lactuca serriola. Next base: position 175,110,474 of record NC_136412.1, on the reverse strand, counting down.
ATATATATATATATATATATATATAAAGTATATTGTGGTACATAAAATGTATTGCAGTACACAAGATACACTAAAACTATATAAGATAGATATATTTAGTTAGGACGATAATGGTAACCATGAATGGTCTGCGGTACCTATCAATTCAAGAAGAATTGCGAGTCTGGATTCATCATTCCTAACATATGTAAGAAACTGTTGAGTTATGTAGAGTCAAGTGCCTTTGTGAACACATCAACAATCTCTTCATGAGTCTGAACAAAAATTAGTTCAATGTTACCTTTCAGGATGTGATCTTTAATGAAGTGGTACCATAGATCAATATGGTTCGTCTTAGAGTGGTTAATAGGATTATGAGAAATCGCTATGGAACTCTCTGAGTCACATTAAATCGGTATCTGCAGCATCCTATATCTGTAGTCCATAAGTTTCGTTTTCATCTATAATACTTGTGACCAACAGCTGGCTGCTGCCACATATTCAGCTTCTGCGGTAGACTGTGAGACACAACTTTGTTTTCTTGATGACCAACTGACGAGTCTTCCACCGAGAAATTGACATCCACCGGAAGTGCTTTTTCTATCCAATCTACATCCAGCATGATCCGCATCAGTGAATGCTTGTAGGCTGAAGTCGTTCCCTGCGGAATAGTAGAGGCCTAGAGACTTGCTGCCCTTTAAGTATCTGAGAATCTGCTTGGCAGCGGTCATATGAGATACTTTCAGATCGGCTTGGTATCTTGCTCATACTCCTGTAGCAAAGACAATGTCTGGTCGGCTTGCGGTGATGTACATCAATGAGCCAATTATTCCTCTATAAGTTTTGTGATCCACTTATTCTCCGGAAGGATCAACAGAAATCTTAAAACCAAAGGCCATTGGGACCTTGGCTTAGGAACAGTTGCCCATTGAGTATTTCTTCAGTAGTTTAGTGGTGTATTTCTCCTGATGGATGAATATCCCTTAAGGGATTTGTTTTACTTGAAGTTCTAGAAAGAAATTAATATCTCTATTCATGCTCATTTGGAACTTGTTGGTCATGAGCTTTGCAAATTCATCCACCATCCCCTGGTCTGTTGATCCGAAGATGATATCGTCCACATATATTTGTACAAGCATAAGCTGATTACCATTTTCCTTTCTAAATAAAGTGGGATCAATCACTCCTCTCTTGTATCCAGACGAGACAAGAAATTCAGAGATAGTCTCGTAACATGCTTTTGGAGCTTGCTTTAGACCGTAGACCGCTTTCTCAAGCTTATAAACAGTGGTCTGGAAATTCAATACTTTCGAAGCCAGGAGGTTGCTAAAGATAAGCCTCCTCTTTTAATTCACCGTTGAGAAAAGCACTCTTCACATCCATTTGATGTACTTTAATGTTCTTGTGAGATGCATATGCTAAGAAGATGCAGATGGCTTCCATTCGTGCTACAGGAGCGTATGTTTCATCATAGTCAATACCTTCAAGTTGACTATATCCTTTGGCAACTAATCTTGCTTTGTTTCTTACTACCACACCGGATTCATCCAATTTGTTCTTATACACCCATCTGGTACCAACAATAGTGTGACTTTTGGCTTCGAAACGAGTTGCCACACTTGGTTTCTTTTAAACTCTTCTAGTTCTTCTTGCATTGCTGCAATCCAATCAGGCTCCATTAACACTTCTTTTATGGTTCGGGGATCGACTGAAGACATAAATGTAGCAAAGTGATAGGGATTAGATAAGTCTTATGATGATCGAGTTTGGATGCCTGCTGATGGGTTTCCGATGATTTGACCCGATGGGTGATCCTTCGTCCATACGTGTAGACGGGGTTGAAGATGGTCAGAAGCTGCAGTGGATGGGATGTCTTCAATATCTGAAGATTTTGTGGTTGGGGACGGTAGTTCCCCCTGGACTTGTGAGCAGCCCGCTGAATTGTCTTGAGTTGGGAAGGTAGGATTAGAGTTTTCTTCTGATTGAGGTTCCCCCTGGATTACGGATTGGAGTTCCTCTTGAACCTGAGAAGGTTCCCCTGGATTGTTGGAAGTATGATAACCCTCGGGTCAGTTCTTGTATCAATGTTTTCTATATTTTCGTCATCTAAGTCAGAAGAAACATCTAAGGGTAGAGATCCTCTGCAGATATAAACTGGAGTTACATCATCAAGTACTGGAACCTCGATGGTTGTTACTTGATCCGGAGTGGAGTTTTCCCCCTCAACTGGCGAGGTGGAAGTATTGAGTGATACTTCATTGGATTGATGGACCAGATACATCGGCATGCTGCTGTTGAGCTTCCGGGGACACAAGAACTTCGGATAATTTAGCGGTCTCTACAGGGTCAAAAAGATCATCATAGTTTACTTCAACTATGTTTATTGGACCCGAAGAGGCAGGAATATCGCTTTTAAGGATTTCTTTGTTTTCGGTTCATGGAGCGATGTTGCAGACGTAATAATCATCGAATTTGACGTCGAAGCTTTCGATTATTAGTCTTGTGCGTCTAATGAGAACCCTATAAGCTACTTTGTTTGTTGAGTAGCCAAGGAATATGCCTTCATCAGACTTTGATGCGAACTTGTTATGATGATCTCTGTTGTTGATCAAAAAACATCTACACCCAAAGATGTGGAAGAATCAGACATTTGGTTTGCGGTTATTAAGGCCCTCATACAGAGTTTTACTGAGACGCTTGCAAACAACGCTTCGGTTTTGAACAAAGCATGATGTGGCCACTGCTTCGGCCCAGAAGTAGAGAGGAAGGTTTGCGAAGTTAAGCATAGATTTGGCTGCTTCTACCAGAGTTCATTTCCTTTGCTCTACTACTCCATTCTGCTGCGGTGTGTAGGGACCTGAGAAGTTGTGACTAATACCCTTTGAAACCAAGAAACTGTTTAAGATGTGATTGGTAAATTCGGTTCCATTATCACTTCGGATGCGACACACTGGTAATTTGATCTAAAGTTCAATTTATTTGATAAAATTGATCAGCATCTGCGGAGTTTTAGATTTGAGTCTCAGGAAGAAGACCCAAGTGAAACGAGTGAAGTCATCAACTATAACCAGTATGTATTTTTTGTGATGAAGGATGGCTATAGTAGATGGACCGCAAAGATCAATGTGCAGAAGTTCTAGTGGTTCATAAATTGAAGAATCAATCACCATTGGGTGACTTACTTTGGATTGTTTGCCACATTCACAGGCAGGATAGAGCGTATCATTGTTGAATTTGAGAATTGGGAGACCTCGGACGAGTTCTTCGGTGACCAGATTGTTGATGTATCTAAAATTAAGATGAGCTAGCTTGCGGTGCCATAGCCAGCTGACTTCAGATACTGCTTTGGATAGAAAGCATAGATGCGGTTACCTAATGATCAGAGAAACGTCCAGAGGATACATGGTTCCTTCGGACTTGGATTTGGTCAAACAAGTGCTTCTATCACATTTCATTATGTAGCAGTACACATTGTCAAATTAAACTCTGTGGCTTGCTTTACATAGTTGGCCTACACTGATGAGATTGTGTTTAAGGCTTTCTACATAAGCAACCTTTTGAATAGAGAAGTTTCCCATAGTAAGAACACCATAACCTCGGATTATCCCATTTGCGTTGTTACCGAAGGTGACATTTCCACCATTGCTGATTGGCCTGGAGTCCCGAAGGTATTCTAACCTTCTGGTCATGTGCAAGGAGGAGGCACTATCAATTAACCATTTCTCTTCTTGTTCGTCCTTGCACAATGCCTGAGAATTACACGGTTAGTTTGGGCATCCAAACAAGTTTGGATCCCGGGGCTACAGATGAAATTTTTATGGATGCATGAGCCGAGGTTGTAGGGACAGGTTTAGTGTCAACATTGAGTGCTAGACATGGGAACTTGTGAGTTTTTGGAGATTTTGAAAAGTTATGAGGTCTATGATTGATACGAGGTTTCTGAAAAGTATGTGAGCCTTGACAAGGATAGGCTCTTTGAAAACTTTGAAAAATACAAGGTTGGAATTCAGAAATCCCCTTTTGATGAAAATCAAATGAGTGTCTTTTAGCATTTTCCCTGACATTGTTTTTGGTCAGCGGTCTGAAGGATGTGGGATTATGTTTAGGACCGGGTTGATGATGAGATTTGACATTTGTGCCTTTATTTTTTGAGTCAGAATGCCATGCACGTGATTGTTTCCTAGGATGTGTCATAGAAAGAGATTGATGAGATTTGAAATTGGTTGGTGTAGGTAAGATTCCTTTCCATTTTGGGTTGTCTAAGGAATAGCTTATAAAACCATTGCTACGAAAAGATTTTTCTTGCTTTTGAGTCTTGTCAAATTTCTTTAAAAAGGTTTGAGGAACAGCACAATCCTTTTTCCTTGATTTTCTGACAGCCGAGATTTTAGAAAAATAGTGAGAAAAAACTGGTTTTTCTGGAATCTTAGGATTTGACACTTTTACTTGTCTTTTTGAAAAACTTTTCTTCCTTTTGTTATCTAACTGACATTCCCTTTTTAAGGCCATTTTTGCCAAAGTTTTTGGTGTACCGCAGTCAGTGAGATTCAATTGCGGTTTCTTTGAATCATTAGATTGTTTTTGAAACGAGGACTTGACTCATCCGAGCTGGATGGTTCAGGATTCTAGGAACATTGACCGTATTCAATGTTTTTTTATGAGCAGTTCATGATGGATTGGCTGAAGAGTTACGGAACCTTTAATTGGGGACTGCGGTAAGGATGATTGGAAAACAGCAGAGTAAGATTGATTTGTGGAACACTTTATGAGGGACAATTGGTCAGACCGCGGTGTAGGACTGCATTTGGTCAAACTACGATCCAAAGGTAGTGAAGGAAAGTTTGTGAAATCTACTGGGTTTTCCATAAGAATTTTTTCATCACAAACAGATGACACTTGAGAGTTGGTATTGATTGTGTCAATGATAGGTTTTCGATCAACAATGTGATCTGAGGGTTCAGGAAGAATTTCCTCAATGACACAATTGTTGCTTAGATCATGAAGACGACCGAAGTGCGCTTTGATGTCCTCAAGGAAGGTTTTATTATTGGCAGGGTAATGGAACTCTCGGTCCGAAGGGACATAGGGACGGTCTTTGTTAAACCGATGTGATGAGTCCTTTGCGGTATTGTACCCATTGGACCAACCCCAATTATAGGTGTTATCTATGGTTCCATTGTTCACAAGATTTTCAATAGCTTCACTTTCATTAAACAGTTTTTCTATTAAAAGATTTAATCGTACAATTTCACTCCGAGCTAAATATCTTTGGTTCAAAGCTATTTCTAATTGTGTTTCACCTAACATTCTTGCATCTTTCTCTAAATCTAGGTCCTTTTCTAACATAGCTATTTTGAGTCTTTTGTTATCCAGTCATCCTCTTACGTGAAACATCTCTTGGGACGCTATGTTCTTCTCATCTAAAGCTTTGTTATAGTCTGTAAGGACGGCAACACATGTGTCATTAAGATTGTCTATGAATGGTTGACAGTCATGCATGTTATAATTTAGAGTTTGGATCATGAGTTTTACCTGTTCGACAATGCTTAGAGTCCCATCCTTTTCCATGTAGCAGTAGTTATTTTCCAGCTTCGTAGATCCATCACCATCCGCATTTTCCAGCATACAGATCTTGCCTTTACCTTTGACGTTGCTGACGTTTTCATCTTCATCTCCTGATGACCAAACTTGATGGTCCCTCTTTACAGAAGCTAGACATGCCCTTGCTTTTTTCCTTTTCTTCGAATTCTTGAGCCATTCTAAGGTACAATGCTCTATCTTTCATTATGCTAGCTTTGTAGTCTTTTGCGAAGTGATTCTCCTTGTTAAACTTGTGACAGATTACAACATCATTTTTTTCTTCTGACGAGGTACCAGATTTAGTTGGATTGATGGGCTTCGGTGCCTCTTTGGGTTGAGTGGTCTGAGGTTGTGGTGGTGGGTGAGGATTTTTGGGATATCGAGAATGATTATTGAAGTTGCGGTTGAATGGAGGTTTGTTGAACTGCTGATTCTTACGAAAAGTAGCAGGTGGTAGTCGGTTGAACTGTTGGCTAACATGGGCTATAGCATTCTGAAATTCTTCTTCGTCATCATACTCTGAGTCAGCTTCGTATGACTGTGGAGGATTGTCGTACGAGGGAGAGTATGATTGAGTATGTGGAGCTTGTTCTATAAGAGCCAGTGGTCCTCCGAAGTCAGCACATTCTTTGAGTATAGTGGATTCTTGAGCTTGCAGTTCACCGTAGAGCTTGTAGAGAGATAAGGATTGGATCTTTCTATCTCCTTGGACTATCATCTTTGTAGTAGTCCAGTGTCTTCCCAAACCGTTGAGAAACTTAAGATATGTCTCATGGTTTCTTCGGACCGTGCCAACATTAGATAACTTAGTAACAATCAGGTTGAACCTTTTGAAGGAGTCTTCCAAACTTTCGCCAGTATGAGCTTTGAAATTGTTGAACTCATTGAGTGCGATTATAAGCTTCTTATCTTGATCTTGTTTTGTGCCCTCATATAAGTTTTTGACAACATCCCAGATCTCTTTTGCAGATTTGCAGTTTATGATAATGTCGAAGTTATCAGGAACAACTCCACAAGAGATTTCATAGGAAGCAATAGCATCATTTTCCATTTTATCAAGATCGTCTTTGGTGGGACGACTCATGGCTGCTTGACCTCCTCCTAGTTTGGTTGTGGCACCGTCGGTTTGAACGGGTGTAAGAACAGGGACATATGGCTCTTCTTCTACAGATCGTTATACATCTCTTCCAAGTCTCCTTAAGTATCTTTCCATCCTCTAAGACCAGTGATGATATTCGTTTGCCACTAATATTGGAGCTCTATTAGAACCACCAACACTGTTGGAAACATTTAGAGATAATGCTTGTGCCATATTTCCTTGTTTTGAAAATTTTGTTTTTTTTTTAGAAATGAGCTTCAGTGGTATAGAAGGCCTTTTGAAAATCAGAGTTTTGCTTCAAAAGGCAACCACTTTGGCTTTGATACCAATTGTTGAGTGAAAAACTTTAGTCACACTTAAACAAATGTTATAGCAAGTGATAATGCGAAATAAAGTTTAACTCAAAGGATCATTAAAGCTCAACAATAATAATAAGTTAGAGTTAGAAGGTTAGAAAGTTAGATGCGGAAATATAAGGAAATATAAAAGACAACAAGTATTATATCAAGTATACACTTAAGTTGATTCTTAACAAAAAAATGTAATCAGACTAAGTTAGTAAGTGAGATCAAACTTTAGTGATTAAGTCTAGAAAGACTTGCTTCGAAGAGAGATTTCAAACAGTTAAGATTATATTTAAGTGATAAGTAAAAAGAGAGGAAGATGAGTAATAAGATTCAAGATGCGTAAGAGAAGTATTTTTCATTGAGAAGAAGACAACTCTATTTATAGAGTCTCAAAGATTACATACAGTCTAATCTGTTAAGAGTTTCCTAGTCGGGCACACTGGATAAAAGAAAGTACTTATAGAAAAACAGATATTATACTAAGACTAAGAGATGATGACTTTGGTTGCTGATCTTGATTGCGGTGTTGAGATTGACTGTGGTTGCTGAAAGCTGCTTTAGATCTCTTTTAAGTTTAAGAGGGTCACTTTTATGTTTCAACACACCCGTTTATCCGTATCTGTGGTTGTTGAATATAACCTTGGCAGATAACTTTATCCGTATGTCTGTTATGCGTACAATTCCATTACTATAAACTTAAGTAGATTTTCATTACCTACAAACCATAGTTTATATGTGTATTTGTACCATTCCGTTACTATAAACTTTAATAGATGTTTATTACCTAGAAACCATAGTTTATACGTCTATCCGTAAAATTTCGTTACTATAAACTAGACTATACTTTTATTACCTAGCAACCGTGGTTTATATTTATATCTTTATCAAACATTCTTCCAAACACAATTTTCTTACAAAGGTAATACTTTTTAGCCTTTTTAAAAGTATTATACTACGACTAAGCAGAAAACCTGTGACACTCACCAACCTTTGTTTTGACCCTCAAACTTACATGTATTCTCAGGAGATCATTAGACAGGCTTTCAGATGGAATATTAGTCGTGGATTGCAGACGACTTAGCTATCTAGTTTTGTGTTTTCCTACTTGTTTAAGGCAACTAATATCTATTATCACTTGTATAACCTTGTATTCAAACCTTAATGATAGAATATAAATGCTATTTTGTTTATCGTTGTACTTGTGCTATATATTCAATTTATATGTGATCCATGAACTTAGTCCTGCTCCTGGCGTGTTCTGCCTTGGCCGGGGGTGTGACAATAAATGAGTATCCCATGCATTTCGGAAGTCTATAATACATGATCATAACATATCTTCTAATGAATGGTCCTCTCACTCTGACAATCAGTTTGTGGATGATAAGTTGTGCTCATATCTAGACGTGTTCCTAAGGATTTTTGTAGTGATTGCCAAAATCATGACGTAATCTACTATCTCTGTCAGAAATACTGGAAATCAGAACTCCATGCAATCTGGCAATTTCCTTGAGATAAATTCTAGTCAGCTTCTCCATCTTGTCGTTCTCTTTAATTGGTAAGAAATTGGCGGACTTAGTCAATCTATCGACTATTACCCAAATACTGTCAGAACCACTAGAAGTTTTGGGTAGTTTGGTGATGAAGTCCATTGATATTTGCTCCTATTTCCACTCAGGCATTTTTGGTTTTTTGAAGTAAACCCGAAAGGATTTTGATGCTCTTTCTTTACTCAAGAACAAGTTAGGCATTTTCTCACATAAGTAGCCATCTAAGCCTTCAAATTTGGCCACCAATAATGTACTTTTAAATCTAAGTACATTTTGTCAGAGCCTGGGTGTACGTAATATCTGGACTTAGGCATCCAAATTCGGTTCATAAAGTGTCGTGTTCCATCATCCTTTTGTGTAAATTTCCTTTCAATTCCCCGCAAAGCTTTGTTCTTGATGTTTTCTTCTTTTAGAGCCTCGAGTTGAGCTTCTCTAATTTGTGCGGTAAAGTTAGAATGGATAGTTATAGTTAATGCTCGTACCCGTCGAGTTTTAATATATTCTTTTCGGCTTAAAGCATCTAGTACCACGTTTGCCTTTCTGGGATGATAACAAATCTCACATTCCTAATCATTCAACAATTCGACCCATCTTCGTTGTCTGATATTAAGATCTTTTTGGTCGAAGATGTGTCGAAGACTCTTGTGATCGGTAAATGTAGTACACTTTGTACCATATAAGTAATGTCTCCAAAATTTCAGTGCAAAAACTACAGCTCCCAATTCAAGATCATGGGTAGTGTAATTATTATCATGCACCTTAAGTTGTCGTGATACGTAGGTGACAACTTTTCCCCTTTGCATTAACACACACCCCAATCCTTGATTTGATGTGTCGCAGTATACGAAGAAATCTTTTGTCCCATTTGGGAGGGATAGGATTAGTGCACTACACAACATTTGTTTTAGTTTCTAGAAAGCAGCTTCTTGTTTTTCTTCCTAGTTGAACTTCATATCTTTATGGGTTATTGTTGTAAGCGGGTTGGCTATTTTGGAGAAATTCTCTATGAATCTATGGTAATAGCCAACAAGTCCTAAGAATTGACGCACTTCTGTTGGCATCTTTGGTGCTTCCCAATTCTTGATTGCTTCAACCTTCGATGGGTCAACGTGAATCCCTTCGTTGAAAACTACATGAACTAAAAACTATACTTCTCTAATCCAAAATTCACATTTGGAGAATTTGGCATACAACTTTTCATTTCTTAGTAGTTCCAAGATTATCTGCTAGTGTTTATCGTGTTCTTCCTTGGTTCGTGAATATATCAATATATCATCGATAAATACTATTACAAATTTATCAGAGTACAATTTGCAAACATGATTCATGAGGTCCAAAAACATTCCTAGGGCGTTGGTCAATCCAAAAGGCATAACTAAGAACTCATAATAAGCATATCGATTCGTAAATGCAGTTTTTGGAACATCTTCTTCTTGTAATCTAAGTTGATGGTATCCTGATGTGAGATCTATCTTTGAGTAGTAGCTAGATCCTTGGAGTTGATCGAATAGATCATCAATTCTTGGAAGCGGGTAACGATTCTTGATTGTTAGTTTGTTCAGCTCCCGATAAGCATTACACATTCGAAAGGATCCGTCCGTCTTCTTAACAAACAAAATTTGGTGCTCCCCAAGGCGAAAAGCTTGGTCTGATGAAACCTTTGTCAAGAAGTTCTTGTAGTTGGCTAGATAATTCTTCCATTTCGGATGGAGCCAATCGATAAGGAGATTTTGCTACTGGTGCTGCTCCTGGAATTAAATTGATTTGGAATTCGATTTGTGGAATGGGTGGTATTCCATGTAGATCTCCAGGAAATACATCGGGGTAGTCACATAATTGAGGTATGTTATTGATTTCTTTTGTTTTTCTTTTCTTGTCTACAATGTGCACAAAAAATGCGCTACATTTCTTCTGTAGATATTTCTTAGTCTTGGTGCAAGAGATGACTTTGAGGTTTTTCCCGGATTTATCATCATAGATAATTAGGGTTTCGCTGTTAGGTAAGGCTAGTCGTATGGCTTTTTTGTAGCATAGGATTTTAGTGTGGTGTAAAGATAACCAATCCATGCCACTTATGACATCAAAACTACCGATAGGCATTGGCATGAGGTTAACGTGAAAAAGGTAGTTATTGAGAGTTAATACAATTTTCTAGAATTTCATGTGTTCTTTTGGTTTGAATGTTAACTATTTTTACTTCATAGATTTCTTTTAATTTACTAGACTCATGACTTAACAGTTTTCTAAACGTCGGGGTTATAAAACTTCTATCAGCTCCAGAGTCGAAGAGTATAGTAGTATATAAATTATTTATGAGAAATGTACCAGATACCACCGAAGGGTCCTAGATAGCTTCATTGCTTCCGATTATGAATGCTCTGCCGCAGCCTATACCTCCTTGACTCCATAACTTTGGACATTCTCTCCTGATGTGTCCAACCTCACCACACTCAAAACACATTCTTCCTCCACCATAACATGTTACAGTATTTGTTCTCTGATTTACTGCTGAAGGTGTTGTGCTCCTCCGGTGCATCTTGGGAGTTTTCCATCATATTGTCTTGGTTGTGTGGGTATTGCTGTCGTGGTTGCATAATTAGTTGCCACTTCTTGTCACTTCCGGATGATTGTCTGGGATTCTTCCCATTAAACTTGTGCTTGTTTGTTCCAAATTTGGGAGACTTAGCTTTTGAGACCATAAGTTTTCCTTGGATCTATGTGTTGGTTAGCTGATGAGCTATGTACTTTGCACTTTCATATGTTGTAGGTTTTGATGTGATCACCATTCCTTTGATTTGTGATGCTAGACCCCAAATATATCTCTCGATATTCTTATATTCAGGGGTTACAAGTGTTGGACACATTACTGCAAGGTCATTGAATCTAACGGTATAGGCATTTATCTCTGAACCCATCATTGTTAGGTTCCATAATTCTTGTTACAGATTTTGTATTTCCTCTCTAGGACAATACTCCTCTACTAGCATTGTCTTCAACTCCTCCCATTTCATGGAATTTTAAGCATCAATTCCAATTGTATTTACAAGATTCTTCCACCATGTTAATGCCGCATTAACAAAAGAACATGATGCAAATCGTACTTTAAAATCATATGGATAGAAGCTTATTTGAAAGATGGATTCTATCTTTTCAATCCACCTGGTCAAACTAACAATCCCGTTAGTTCCATGGAAGCTCTTTGGTTTGTAGTTCATAAAGTCCTTGTAGGTACATATTCTAGCGGTTCCTACATTTCCTTCATTCCTAATTCAACGTGTTGCGACATTAGCTAGAGTTGCAGCAATTCTCTGAGCTATAATTTCTTCAAGTTCCGCTGAACTTATTGAGCTGTTAATTTATGGTGGTGGGTGTTGTTGTTGTTGTGGTTCTGGTTGTTGGCTAAGGTTTAGCCGAACACTAATTCTTTAGGCATTTTTATTTAGTTCCTGTTATAAATAGTAATAATGTTATGAGTTTTATGAATTATTTTATTTAGTCATTAAAGTACGAGTATTAATGACTTCAATTATTCTTCAAAGTATAGAATATAGTGAACGACACTATTTGGCACATGATTTTTGTAATATAGGCTTCATATTTATTTGCATGGTTTACTACACCCTTGCTATAAACTTTTTCCGTATTACCTTAACTAGTCTGATTTTATCTCCCATTTTACACAATTACTTGTTCTACTTTATCTACCAGTACCCTAGGTGATGACCTAGTACGTCAGTGACAAGAGTCACTTCCTTAAGTGCTTTATTTCTATGCTCATGCTCTCTAGTGCTTTCCTCGTTTTTCGTGGTTTGATTGTAGAGTTCTAGTTATACAATCCTTGCATCGTGAGTAATCATGTCATTGTAAGCAAAGTTAATGCGATGATGGACATCCATTAATGCCTCTTGATCCTGCGTCCTCTGTCCTTCTATCCTCTGCATCCTTCCTGAAAGATGAGTAGTATTCCCTTCAACAATTTCCAACGTGTTTTCGATTTTCACACTTTTGTCAAATAATTGTGACAAGGTGTTAACTTTGGAAGAAGGTGAGAGATATGGTTGGGATGATTGACCAATCTCATATTGGTTAGTAGCTCTCTCTTCTGCTACCCACCTGTCAATCGTTTGTGCTACCATTATAGGTTCATCTTGAATCCGTGGGTCCCTGAAGATGTCCCCTTTTGATTCTTCTTAATCTTTATCCATTTTGGTATGGACTTACGAGTTGTGCGTTTCATCTTCGGTCCTCCTGGAAGTTGACGATAAAGGGTATTCATTGTGGGTAAGGAAGATGCCACCAATTCTGTCTCTTCCATAGGCTCACTTTATTCCCATTCATTGGAAGGTAAATGTGCTCCATCGTCAGAAGGTATCAGGTTGAAACTAGTTAGGTTATAGGGTAGTAAGGATCACCAGCCAACACAGGGAATGTAACTTCTTGTTCCACATCTGTATCTTCTATGATTATCCATTCTTGGGAATGAGCCATGTCGAATTCCTAGTTTGAATCACCAAGTATTTAGTCTATTAAATATTACTTCCAATTTGAATAATCCATATGATCTGATCATAATAAAATGTAGTTGCGCACCTACACCTAGTTGTGATAGGACCTACGCACATATAAACTTTAGTTGGAATATTTGATCTAAATCCTTGAGATCAAAAGAATTCCGGGTGTTTTAGGTGTATTTTATCAAGGGTTTGAGTCTTTACATATGAATCTATATTTCTTATTTGTTGTATTCACGCTTTATTAATTACTGTTTGTTACTTCATGTCTATCTAATAAGGCACCGGCCAGTCAGGACAGTCGAAAGGGCAAGATCATTTTAGCATATAACCGTTCTGAAATCCAACAACCCAAAGTGACGTGTCTATCCTGTCACCGCTCTCGTAAGTAGCCCTTCAGTAGAATAATGAATAATACTTGTTATTGTAGGTTAAGGGATATATCTGTACCTAAACTTAATAAAGTAAGCCCTAGACTATAGTCATGCTTTCCTAAGAAAGTATTACTTCTCTATAGTTAATAGCTCTGATACCAGTCTGACACACCCCCAGCCGACAGCGAAAACACCAGGCGTTGTAACGTCATTTCTTGTATCACGATTATATAACATACATTGAACAATACTAAAGAATGTTATAAACTACATACCTTTATTGTTGGTTGAAAGTTACACTATTATTGTTTCCTTGTATTTATTATATATTATCTGACTATTGCATACGTCTTAACGAACAAAAATGATAATAGTAAAACTTCTTCTGTTCGAGAAATATTTAGCTTATCAAGTTCCTGAAAACACATGCATTTTGAAAATATGTCAACATAAAGTTGGTGAGTCCACAGGTTTTGAATCCATATAAAATAATACTTTTTCAAAGTATAAAACATAGCTTAAATGTTTCATTTTGGCTCATACTTGTTTCTAACATATAGTATATATCCTAGGTATAATGGTTTACTTACTAAATAAGTAGTATACCTATAAGTTTCATATACTATGCGTATAAGTGTTTGTAATCCCATACAAACAAAGGTTACTACATATACATCTTATTTGAATTCTATATGAGTGTGTGTACATAGTATAATTGTCTACTTAATTGTCACACCCCCAAACCAGAACCGCGGAAACGTCCGGGGGCGGATGGAGTGACTTCATATATAGTATCATAACAGTTGGATATAAATGAATCATAGCATCACAAACATTCATACATTGGGAATACAAGTTTACATTGTTTACAGGCTTCTTTTGCTCAAAAGTTAAGAACAAGAAATTTAAAAGTAGAAATCATGATGTAGTGACGCCTGTCCTCAAAAATGTTTTCGTAATACCTGCTCACTGGTTTCCTGAGAATACAAGCAGTTTTGAAAAGCATCAACATTAAAGTTGGTGAGTTCATAAGCGTTTTTGTATGAAATAAATATGTAATGTTTCCTTGTAAATGATAGCATAAAGTTTTCCAGAAAATCCAATATTTTCTTAAATGTAAGATGTAGTCTTAAAACCCTAAGACCAAAAATGCAAGTAGTGCTGCATTGTAAAGTAGTATCATATAGCTTTATATATATATATATATATATATATATATATATATATATATATATATATATATATATATATATATATATTATAAAACTGAATGAAGATACATTAGACCCGTAAACCAACTGATTTTTAATACCCTATGTGAGTTATTATAACCATACTTAATACGACTAGTGGCATGTACGATGTTCTTCAGGTGTGGGAGCTGGTAGACATTTGTCACCCTAGACTTCCAGTCTAACTGTAGTGAACATCTTAGGTGCGAGATTGTCAATCCCGTATAGATCTATACACAACGGTCTCGCTCTCCATCCAGGAGACTCTGGATATAATGCAGGACTTAAGGTTTAATTTAGGTAAAGCACATGAAGAGAGTGTGTCTCACAAACTGTACCAACGGTTTATGTGTAATGTAGTGAAATCCTTTTTGTATATAAAAGCGTTTAGTTTATAGAGTGACATAATTATAGTTCGAATAATGATCTGTAATCTAGATCACAAGGGTGATGGCCTTAAAACTCAAGAATTCAAGGTCTTTGCATAAATACATGTTGTTATGTTAAAACTATTTGATTCCTGTTCGATTTGCATGAACTTTCCAAGGCGTAATTCAACATGAATTTCCAAGTGTATATTATTTTTAATCATACAAATGGTGCCCTCTTGTCTTTCAACTAATATTATTGCATCAAGTTACATAGATATAGATTGTGGATACACTCATACACAAGACACCTTAGACTTGGTTTGACCCCAAAATTTTCTAGTTGTCACATCATCCCTCCGTTAGAGGGAATTCCATCCTGAAATTTGTTTAGAGTAGGCACTCATTAATTGGGAAGAGATGTGGGCACTTCTGCTTCATCTGGTCTTCGCGTTCCTAGGTGAACTTAGGTCCTTGTTTGGCGCTCCATCGGACTTTCACAATGGGGGTGCGATTCTATTTTGTTCGTTTCACTTCCCTATCCATTACTTCAACAAGCTCCTCGACGAAGTGGAGATTTTTGTTTATTTCGATCTTGTCAAGTGGGACGACGAGAGTTTCGTCGGATATGCATTTCTTCAGATTGGACACATGAAAGACAGGGTGTACATTTTTAAGCTCAGGCGGTAGTTGAAGCTTATAAGCCACCAGACCAATCCTGGCAAGGATCTCGAACGGTCCGGTGTATCTTGGATTCAATTTTCACCGCTTTCCAAAGAGTATCATCCCTTTCCAAGGAGTGAATTTTAGCAGTACGTGATCACCGACTTGATATTCCAAGGGTTTCCGTCGTTTGTCCGCGTAACCCTTTTGTCGGTCCCTGGACGCCTTTAGTCGTTCTTTAATTTGGACAATCTTCTCGGGTGTCTCTATGATGATCTCGAGACCAATGAGAGTGTTGTTGGGTACTTGCCCTTTTTCCAGTTGTGTATCTCCCACCTCAGCCCAACACAGAGGTGATATGCATTTATGTCCATATAAAGCCTCAAATGGAGCGACCTTGATGCTAGTGTGATAGTTGTTGTTGTATGAGAACTCAATTTGTGGCAATAGGTATCCCACGCCTTGCCGAAGTCTATCACACAGGCTCTTAGCATATCTTCTAATGTTTGGATGGTCCTGTAACTTTGCTTGACTGTTTAGGGATGGTAAGCTGTACTCATTTCGAGCATGGTTCCCAAGGAATTTTGAAGTGATTGCCAAAATCGTGAGGTAAATCTACTATCTCTGTCGGAGATAATAGATATTGGTGTTGAGAGAAAAACTTGAGACACACTTGAACAACGGTAGAACAAGTATAGTTGCGAAATTAGTTAATCTCAAAAGATCTAAAAAGCTCAACAATAATAAGTTAATATGTTAGATAGTTAGATAATTAGTTGTGGAAATGTAAGGAAACGTAAATGACAGCAGGTGATATATCAAGTGAACACATAAGTTGATTCATAACATGGAATGCATTCAAACCAAGTTAGTGAGTGAGATCAATCTTAGTGATAACGTCACGAATGACTTGATCCGAAGAGAAGTATTGATCAGTTATGTTCGAGAGGATTTTAGAGAGTAAGATATGAGATGCGTAAAGATAACTTGAAGATAATTCAGATTAGAGATGAGAAAAGAGAGGTCTGTATTGATTGATAAAGTGTGAGCTCAATTTATAGAGACTCAAGGAATACAAGTGATTCACTCTCTAAGAGTAGCCATGCAAGGCATACTGGACAATAGAGAGAATTACAAAAAGATAGATAAAAATAAACTAAGTACAGAAAGAAGACTGCGGTCGTCTAGAAGACTTCGGATGTAGCTGCTGATGGAAGCTTGACTGCGGATGCTTGTAGGCTACACTAGGCAAAATTAAGAGGGTCACTTCATGTATCAACAATTGGCACGCCATGTAATCTCATGATTTTTTTTATGTAGGTCCTGGTCAACTTTTCCACCTTGTACGTCTCCTTTATTGGCAGGAAATGGGCGGATTTAGTTAACCTGTCAACAATTACCCAGATGGTGTCAAGTCCTTCTGCTGTCTTGGGCAACTTGGTTATGAAATCCATTGTTATTTGTTCCCACTTCCACTCAGGTATGTTTGGCTGTTGCAATAGACCCGAGGGCTTCTGGTACTCTACGTTAACTTTGGCGCAAGTCAGACACTTGTCCATGTAGGTAGCGATTTCGGCTTTCACGTTTGGCCACTAATAATGTTTCTTGAGATTCAGGTACATTTTGTCCGAACCTGGATGGACGGAGTACTTTGTGTTCTGGGCTTCATTCATGACCACGTCCTTGAACCCACCGAACTTCGGTGTCCAGATTCGGTCCATGAGGTAGTAGGTTCCGTCATCTTTGATTGTAAGGTTCTTGTCCATTCCTCGCAAGGATTCGTTTGTGATATTTTTTGATTTCATGGCTTCCAGTTGAGCCTCATTGATTTGCGAAGCCAAGTGGGAATGGATGGTCATTGTTAGTGACTTTACTCGGCGACCCGAGTTTTCTTTCTGGCTCAGGGCATCCGCTACCACGTTGGCTTTTCCTGGATGGTATCAGATATCGCACTCGTAGTCATTCAGTAGCTCTACCCATCGCCGCTACCTCATGTTGAGCTCTTTCTCATTTAGAATATGATGGATGCTTTTGTGTTCCGCGAAGATATTGCACTTTGTACTGTATAGGTAGTGCCTCTAGATTTTTAGTGCAAACATGACTACTCCCAACTCTAGATCATGTGTGGTGTTGTTCACCTCGTGGTTCTATAGTTGTCTCTGCGTGTAGGCTATGACTTTTCCTCGTTGCATGAGTATACAGCCTAATCCTTGATTGGATGCGTCACAATAGACCATGAAGTCTTCTGTCCCTTCTGGGAGAGACAAGACCGGAGCGGTGCATAGAGCTTGTTTCAAGGTTTGAAAGGTGTCCTCTTGTTTCCTTTCCTAGATGAAGGTTAAACCCTTCTGAGTGAGGGCGGTGAGCGGTTTAGCGATTTTGGAGAAATTCTGTATGAACCTCATGTAGTAGCCAGCGGCCTAAGAATTTCCTGATCTCCGTTGGGGTTCTTGAGGTTGCCCAACCTTCGATTTAACTGACTTTGGAAGGGTCCACAGGTATCCATTCTTCAGTGATCACGTGAACTAGGAATTCCACCCTTCGGATCCAGAACTTGCATTTGGAGAATTTTGCATACAACTTCTCTACCCTTAATGTTTCTAGAACTTGTCGTAGATGTTGATTGTGTTCTACTTTAATTCGTGAATATACTAGTATATCATCGATAAATACTATCATGAAGTTTTCAAGGTAAGGTCGGCATACCCGATTCATCAGGTCCAAAAATTTCGCAGGCGCATTTGTTATAACGAAGGGCATTACTATGAATTCATAATGACCGTAGCAAGTTCGGAAGGCGGTCTTGTGGATATCGTCCTCTGATACACGTAGTTGGTGGTACTCGGATCTTAAATCTATCTTTGAAAAGTAGCTTTTCCCATGAAACTGGTCGAATAGGTCGTCGATTCGGGGAAGAGGGTATCGGTTTTTTACGATGAGCTTGTTTAGTTCTCGGTAATCAATGCACATACTAAACGACCCATCCTTCATATTTACAAACAAGACCGGAGCTCTCCAGGGTGAGACGCTTGGCCTTATGAATCCCTTGTCCAGTAATTCACTCAATTGACTGGAGAGTTCTTCCATTTCAGCCGGAGCTAGTCTGTATGGAGACTTGGCGATTGGTGTGGCTCCAGGTGTCAATTCGATCCTAAATTCGACTTGTCGTTCGGGGGGAACTCCCGGGAGGTCTTCAGGAAATACATCGGGGAAGTTGCATACCTCAGGGATGTCTTTAATGTTCTTTTCTCCTTTCTTTTTGTCGACCACGTGGGATAAAAGGGCGTGGTTCTTCTTTTGCAAACGCTTATGTGCCTTGATACATGAGATGAGGCGAAGGTTTGTATCAGGTTTGTCACCGTATATGAACAAGGCTTCGTTGTTTGGAAGATGAAGGTGAACAGACTTCTCGTAAAACATAATGTCGGCACGGTGAGGACTTAGCCAATCCATGCCGATGATCACATCAAAACTCCTTATGGTAACCAACATTAAGTTGATTTAGAAGGAGTGGTTATTCAAAGTTAGTGTGCATCCTATGAATACATCGTTTGTTGTTTCGGTTTTTTCCATTATCCATTTCCGCGGTAAATGTTTCATTTAGTGTTTGAGGGTTTTGTGTGAGTAGGTTTTTAAACTTATGACTCACAAAGCTTCTCTCCGCCCCGCTATCAAATAGTATGCATGCATAAATGTTATTGAGGAGGAACGCACCAGTGACCACTGCAGGAGCCTTCGTTGCCTCCTCATGTCCTATTGCTAGGACTCTTCTCGTCCCCTCGGCGTTCCTGTTGTTGGCCTTTGGACAGTTTCTCTTGTAGTGGCCTGTTTTCCCACAACCATAACATACTTGGCTCACCCCAGTATTGGGGGTTTGGGTGGGTTGTTATGTCGATGCCTTGCGGTATCGGGCAGTGTGCTCCTTCTTCTTGCAGGTTGTGCAGTGCAACTCTCGGCAGGAGCTGTTGTGGTGAAAGGGGCATTTGTCGCACATTGGAAGATTACCGACATATTACTATACTAGTGTGGCAGGGGCGGTAGCAGCATGAACCGACATGATCTGTTGCTTCTTGGAGGGTTCTTGAGTTGGTTGGCTTTTCTTCTTGTTTCCAAACTTCCTCTTATTGCAACTTTCCATCGTCTGTTCGGGTATGGGAGTCATTACGCCTTGTCGAACTCCATGATCATTGAGCTTTTGTGCAAGGCGATTGGCACTGTCGAAAGTTGATGGGTTTGCAGCATTTACATTCCCTTGAATCTGGGGAGATAGTCCCCAAATGAAATGTTCTACCTTCTTGCTCTCCGAAGTGATCGTTCCATGGCATAGGATTGTCAGGTTGCTAAATCTGATGGTGTAGGCTTCGATGTCAGAGCCGTTCATAGTGAGATTCCAAAGCTCATGTTCTAGTTTTTGTACCTCACCCCTTGGGTAGTACTCTTCGAGCATCATGATTTTAAGATCCTCCCAGCCCATCGAGTTTGCTACCGGGAGGGTTAGGGTTTTGATGTGTCCATTCCACCGTGAAGGGGCACTATCAGAAAAAGTGCAGGCTGCAAACTTGACGTTGCTCTCATCTAGACAGGCACAAATTTCAAATACTGATTCTGTCTTTTCAAACCACCGCGTCAGAGCCATGACGCCACCAGTTCCGTTGAAGGGCTTGGGCTTGCAGTTTGCAAAGTCTTTATAAGTGCATTCCCTTAGGTGTCCTTAGTTTTCACTATGGTTGGAACTGTTCATTCCATTTCCGCCTCCATCACTGCTACTATTGATTTTAGCTAGCGCAACAACTACAAAAGTGGTTACTGCAGCTTGGAACACTGCAATATCTATTTGTGGGGGAGGAGGCGGTGGTGGTGGTGCCGATGTATTGTTCTTGCGCCTGTTGTACCTTCGGGTGGCATTTTCTGCCACAAATGGAATTGATGATAAGTATTGGCTAATGGTTAAGATTTGGACACTATTGTAGCAAAATATCGCATTTATATATATGTCGAGTCTAGTTGTTATTGAGAGTTATTTTGTACATATAATTGAAATCTTATTATACCAAATAAAAATGAAAAGAGAAAGCATAGTAGATAACAACATCCACAAAATGAAATACATTCTCATTTCATTAATGATATGATACTAGTACATGTTGAGAAAATCGACCTCTAAAAAGGTCTACAGTACATCCAAGAAAAAAATTTAGCAACATAACGACCCTCCGAATAGTGTAGTCACTTAGACGTAGGGTCGGTCCTTCATACATGGAATAGAAAAGGGGTAGCACCAAAAGATACCCATAACCTAGTCTACATCAAAGTGTGAGTAGGACAAATCCTACTCACGACGAGCAGTCCTCTGTGGTCATTGGGATGAAGTAGAGGTGCCCAGTAGCTCAGCCAATCGATGCTCGGATGCGATCACTCTATCCTCGAGAGCTGCGTGTCTCTCCTGATATTCCCTTACCTCTGCTCGGGAAGTTGTATGATCCTCGATGAGTCGATCCATGGGATATTAATCCCTCTCAAGGTATCGAGTGCACACGCCCGTGACCTCTGCAGCGGCTCCTAACTCTAGTACGCAGTTCGTCGTCGCCCTAGTCTGGTCACCAATGTCCGAGATCTGTTGGATCATAACGGGGAGGGCTCTGTCGGTAGGTCCTCCATGGTTGAGGTTATAAAAACCTCTCTCTATACCAAAGGGTGGATGCTGCCCCTGGTGTCGAATCCATCTCTCAAGGTCCTCCGCCCAGCGGGGCGTAGATCCGTTGTAGCCTAAATAGTGTGCAAGCACTCTAGCAATGTAGGGAGGATTGATGACATCGGACACCGCGTCTGACTCCTCCTCCTTCTCTTCTTTGTCTATCTCTTCATTAAACTCTTCCTGTGGATCCTCTTCCAAGATCTCCTCGGGATCCTCCTTAGGATCCTCCTCAATCCACCCTCCATTCCCCTAGTTGGGGAAGTAGGGATCGTCTGGGATATGGAAACCTGTCATCGTGTCTGTACGAGAATATAAGTATGAGAAGTACATGAAAAGTTTATAATATGCTAAAATACTCCTGTAGTATATTAATTTTTTAGGTTTAGTTCTAAGAGCTTTTTGGTATAAGGTTGGTAAGTTTTAGATTTGTTGTCCACCACGACCACTCCTAAACACATGTTGGTCGTATCTCGAATAAATATAGTTGATCAGGCTATATTTACGCTATATATTATTACATAACTATCTAAGTTTAATCATAATGTCCAACTCTTCTAAATACTTCTTATTATAACATTATTCCTAATATGCATGTACGTATGTACACTTTTATAAAATACATATATTTTTAAAGTACACTTTTAGTCATAGCGTTTTAGCCCCATTGTATTTATAGTTGTATATCTTGTATGGTTTGATATACTAGTTCACTGTAAACAATGCTCTGATACCAATCTCACACACCACAAACACGAACGGCGGAAACCTCTGGGGGCAGATGGAGTGAATTCATGTATAGTATCACAACAGTTGGATATAAATGAATCATAGCATAACAAACATTCATACATTGGGAATACAAGTTTACATTTTTACAGATTTCTTTTGCTCAATAGTTAAGTACAAGAAATTTAAAAGTAGAAATCATGATGTAGTGACACCTGTCCTCAAAAATATTTTCGTAATACCTGCTCACTGATTTCCTAAGAATACAAGCAGTTTTGAAAAGCGTCAACATTAAAGTTGGTGAGTTCATAAGCGTTTTTGTATGAATAAAATCTGTAGTGTTTCCTTGTAAATGATGGGGTTAATATTATAAAAACCGTAAATTTTTAACGCGTAATTGGAAAAAGCCCTGATATTTTTTTTATTATTGTTGTGGCCACAACTTTCTTGCAGAATTATTACTCTAGCCCACTTAACGAGTTTAATAGTTAAGTTGGTTAACTTTTTTGCAAAATTAATCCTAAAAAGTTCAAATTTATTCCCTGAGGTTTGAAAAAAATTACACCATATGATTTTTTAACTTTATTTTTCGTCTTTCGTATACTTTATTTATTTTCGTTTTTTTTTTTATAAATATATGTACATTTTTTAATTTCTTTTTATATATATACTTTATTTATTTTCATTTTTTAACTTTATTTTTCAATAATTTTTTTTAACCTTTTTACCTTTTGTTTTCTATTTTTTAGTGTATAAATAGAGTATATTGGAGTTTTTTTAGGTTTTTTCATATTTCTTTTCGTATTATATTTTACTTTTTTCACCTTTTTATTTATTTATTTATTTTTATTTTTTGTTATTTATGGTTTTTCTAATATTTTTTTAAATGTTTTTTCATATTACAGTTTTTGTTTTCTATTTTTTTTCCTATTTTAGTTATTTATGGTTTTTCTAATGTTTTTATTTACTTTGATTCAAGTAAACGAACTTGAATTCAATATAAATTACTATAACAAGTTTTTTTTATAAAGATCAACTATAATTTTTTTTTTTGTTTTTTTTAATCTATTATCAAATTGAAAAATGTTATCTTGAATTTAATCTATTGATATCACATATAGAAATATGATTTAATTTGCAAGTTATATAACACATTGAAACACTAATTCTTAGTAAACAAACTATTTTCGTAACATAAATATAATAGCACTAAAGAAAAAAAAGAAAATAAAATAAGTTTGACCGAAATTATAAATATAAACATAATTACTTTGTTTACTTGAATAAAAATAAAAAACAATTAAAAAAAAGTTACCAAATTAACCATGAAACTCGTTAAGTGGGCTAGAGTGATAATTCTGCGAGAAAGTTGTGGCCACAACAATAATAAAAAAAATATAAAAGCTTTTTCCAATTAAGCGTTAAAAATTTAGGGCTTTTATGATATTACACGTAAAGTTTTCCAGAAAATCGAATATTTTCTTAAATGTAAGATATAGTCCTAAAACCCTAAGACTAAAAATATAACTAGTGCTGCATGGTAAAGTAGTATCATATATATATATATATATATATATATATATATATATATATATATATATATATTATAAAACCGAATGATGATGCATTAGCCCGGTAAACCAAATGATTGTTAATACCCTATGTCAGTTATCATAAGCATACTTAGTCGTGGCATTTACGACGTTGGTAGACATTTGTCAACCTAAAAGTGAAGTGTGATTCTTGAATTGAACAATCCTGTTTAGCAGTTGATTTGGGAAGAGGGCTAATTGAAATCGATGACCTGTAGAATGAAACATGATTGGATTTTTATCTTTTGATAGCGAAGACTTGTAGAACGAAGGCTTGATGTCAAATGTATTGTGATTTGCTTTAGAAGATTCGATTTTGATGGTCATATGTGTTCTTTTGGTGTTGATGGCAAATAACTGAAAGCGAAGGTCATTGAAGTCGATTGATAACAGAAGCCTAAATCGATTTTGATTTTAATGTTTCAAAGGGTTGAATGGTTGAACTGGGAAAGTTATGTAAAGCAGGTTCTCTTGATTTCGAAAATTTGGATTTTGGATTCGACGACTTGAGTTAACATAACGACGATTTTGGGTTTCACCTAACGAAGGTTTTGTGTCAATGTTACTAAGGATTTGTAGCAGCTGGAAACATTCGTTACTTGGGAAATGAATTGGGAAGAAAACATAAAAGTTTCGAAAGTGTACCTTATAGTTTCGAAAGTTTGACACTTTAATCTTACATTAAAAAATTGGACAAAATTTCGATATTTTGAAATAAAACAGAAAAGTTTCGAAATTGGTCTTTAACGTTTTGAAAGGTTGACAGTTTACACTCACTTTCAAAATAAGGACTAAACTTTCGAACGTTTGAAGAAGTGTGCAGCAGTTTTGAAAGTAGCACCTACAGTTTCGAAAGTTTGGCAGTTTATACCCAACATCGAAAATGGTGTAATAAAAGCTGAGAAGTGGAATAATTTTCGAATCAGGCTCCTGCAGTTAATGCGAATGAACGCTTTCTACCCACTTTCGCAACTGGGGGAGAGATTTGTATTTTTGGCTGTTTTGGGCGCACCGGGTCACTGCAGAATTTTGTAATTGACAATTTCTACTCAATTTTGAGATATTTTGTCAAAGGCGGTCCGTGAACGAAGCTAAAAATTGAAGATTTTTTGGATTTTCCAGATTTAAGCAAAATGTTTATGCCATGTGTTAAGCGGGAGTTTTGAATAGAAAAATTCCGAATTGAGCACTTTATCATTCCCTTTTTGGTTTGATAATCAATTTTTGATTATAAAAAGGGGGAGAAATTTATATGGAAATTCGAAAGTTGAATTTTTCATATTACACAGACTTGAAGATCGAAGTGATCTCGAGTATTTGAAGCTTATGAAATGATTCGATTGGAAATACAGAAGTGATTTCGGTTCATGATGGGTTTGGACTAATTAAAAATTTTTGAGGTGTGATTTTATGCTCAACTTTAGGGTGATTATTTGGAGATTGAGAAAGTCCTAATTATCCGTTGATGCTCGGTTCGTATGGTTTCACATTCTAGAACCCAAATTGAAGAATCATGGAAGAATTGAAGATTTGATGTTGATCTCTACATGTGTCATGTTTGAGGCTCGGTTCATGAAGTTGCTCGAGTTTGGAAGATTTGAACCGGGTCATCCATTCCTAACATTGAGGGGAAGAATGTTGGGTACAAAGTTATCCATATATGACTTTGTAAATGGTTTAACTTTTCTATCCCACTTGCATGTGGTAAATTAGCCTTGTGACATGTGATATATATATATATATATATATATATATATATATATATATATATATATATATAT
The DNA here is from genome assembly GCF_051521515.1 of Lactuca serriola. Classification (NCBI taxonomy): domain Eukaryota; kingdom Viridiplantae; phylum Streptophyta; class Magnoliopsida; order Asterales; family Asteraceae; genus Lactuca; species Lactuca serriola. The sequence goes on along the minus strand of NC_136412.1, from coordinate 175,084,980 downwards.
ATATATAGAGAGAGAGAGAGAGAGAGACATGTAAACACCTCTATATAAGGTGGGTTCATACCACTTATAGATGTGTGCTTGAGATATGTAACATTGAGAGTGTTAGTGTGTGTTAATTATGTATATTTAGATCTAGATCCTTTTTTGTAATGCCTTTCATAATCGAATGCATCTCATAAACACTGAAATCACCGTGTTCTTTGTGTATTCTTTAATTCCGCATGCCAAACAAATATTCATAATTTACATCAACCAGGAAATTCTATCATATGATTCCTGAAGGTACCCTTAGACCTAACCTAGCATGCAATTCTCATAGTAAGCATACTATCACACACAGTTATGGGAAATTTGGTAACCACTTACTGAGCTCGGTTGATTGCATATATCACACCCTCCGTTTTTTCTTAGTAAAAATCTTTTTAGAAATTCCATTTTATTTTCTTTTAAAAATATTATCATTTCATCAGTTTGAGTTCTCGAGATTGTGCCCGAACCCCTCAAACCAATGCTCTAATACCAATTTGTAACAACCCAAAAATCGTGATAAAATTTTTCATTCAATGACTATCAATTTCATTCATTAATTGTTCCAAAAACAACCATCAAATATTATATTCAAAATATCATAGTACAATTGTTCGAAATGCGAATATCTAGAGGGGAGGATGTTGTGTCATTATGCCAGGCCCTTCTCTTTCGAACCAGAAGTACCTGAAACCATATGCATAAACTATAAGCACAAAGCTTAGTGATTTCCCTAAAGTACCACATACCAAAACATACAGTCAGGCTTAACCTTGGGGTATAAACCAACCTGATATACACATATGGGCCCTGTCCTAGGGTGTATTTCAACCCGATCAACACACATGGGCCCCGAACTGGGTATCTTCAACCCAAACATACAATAATGGGCCGCGTCCTGGTGTCTATTTCAACCCAAACAACCCATAGTGGGCTTGGCCTTAGGGTTTATATCAACTCGAACATTGAAACACATATATGTCACATAACAACTATCATCCTACATAACATAGTAATGGCTCAACATTTGTTCCTTCAACCCATGGATACAATGAGAAAACTCACCTCGTAGACGAATAATAAGATACAACCATATGCAGCTCCGAAACCAAGTCTACCAGTCACCTTTACAAATAACAATGACCAAAACTTAGGCTACAACTCAAAGTACTCAAAATACCCCTAAATCAAACTTTGGTCAAATCTAGGACAAAAATCAAAAGTCAAAGGTCAACCCAACTAGCCACCACTTCATGGCTTCCTTGGCCACATCGTGGTTGCAAACCACCAAAACAGACGAGTTTGGACCAAGTCACCACATCGTGGAGACCTCAACCACTCTGTGATGATGCATCTGAAAAACATAAAGCATTAAGTCTTTTTTCCTTCAACTACAAAAACTCGAAGGATTAGATCTGGTCCTTCACATGGTATTGATGGGTAAAGTTTCCAACTTTATCCTTCAAACCCTTCCATAAGCCAAACTCACAAACCTAACCACTAATGGTGAATTAAAGCATCAAGATTCTCATTAAGCACGAAATCGTTAGAGTTGCCCCTCTAAAGTTTCCAGAATGGTTTCAGACTCCCAAGTGACCTTAAAAAATCGTGGCTTTATGACTTGCATGTCCAAAACATCTCTTTTCCATTTAAGGGAAAAATAGGGTTTAATGACTAAAATGTCATGCATAACATCAAAACTTGATTATAATCCAGATCTAAGACACTACTTTCTCATTTTGACCTAGAGATTCATAAATTTGCAAATTTTATCAAATCCCATCACATAAGTCCATCTAAATCATGGAAAAAGGGGACAAAAACAAGAGATCTAGCAACGTAGGAAGAAAAGGTTGAGTATGAGCTTAGCTAAAGAAATGATGGTTTCCATGAAACCACCTCACCAAAAGCTTCCTTCTTCTTCTAAGATCACCAAAATGCACCAAGAATGAGCTCATAAATTCAATGGAGGGTATGGTTAGGGTTTTAGATGTTGGGAGGAAGATGGAGGCTGAAACCCAAGCCTTAATGTTCCTTAAATAGGTTCCAAGACCAAAAGATTAGGGTTTTCACTAAAAAGAGCCTACCACGCTATGGTCCCTCAAGACCACGCCGTGGTTAGTCATTAAAATCTTGTGATCCAAACTGATATGCCACATCGTGGTGATGCTTTAGCACGTCATGGTCACTACTTTTAAAATAAATACAAGAAGATGATTTGTACCTGGAACGGGTGTTACAATTAATAATAATAGGACTTGACATACTAGTATTGCGAAGAAATCCTTGTAACAGTACAATCAACATCGATGATTTTGATAATCCTTATGAAAGATCATTAGGAATTAATATAAATGCAAACCTAATGATATGTATTGCGGAGAAATCCCTCAAACAGTACTGTCATCAATAATGATTATGATGATCATTAGGGTAGATCCTAATGAATAAAAGTAGAAGAAAATAGAGATGGGTAATTGGGCTAACTGTTTGATAATTAAACATATGAATTATATTATTGTGAGTTGAAAACTCTATGTAATCACCAGGTTTCCCAACCTGACCCACTCAGTTTCTTTGTATCACAGGTATCGATACAAAGTTATTTGATGTTTGGATCTGGTGAAATATTAAAAGAAATAAAGGCCATTAAATATTTTAAGGCCAATAATGATGATGTTTATGCTTATGTTTTTTGTATCAGTTATGACATCCCAAATTTTTTAAAAATCAACGAAAAACATTTATTTTGAAATACTTTTTATCGGATAAATTCTGCATTAGTAAATAAACTTTGTTTTGAAATAAGCATAAATAAAACGGTCTTTTCTAACCGTAAAGTTGAGGATATCACAGTTGGTATGAGAGAATTAGTTTAAGAGAACTAGGAATTTTTAGGATTTCTAGACTTAAACTTAGAACGCCAAACAATGATCTTGAGGTGTGTGTCCATTTTATATTAGGTAGTATATCTAAATTAACACAAGAACTAGAATACATTAGGAATAAGATGCCTAATTTGTTGTAATGTGCTAAATGATATATATTATAACTTGCCTTAGCTTACCAAATTGTTATTACTTAACTAAATGAAAGGTCTATTGTCAACCATAACTTGGATAAAGAATTTTTATGTGTTCAGGCTTCTAAACTTTTAATTACGGTATTAGAACTTTGTTGGGTCAAAAATATGGTTTATACTTTGCTTTTCTAGGAAAATGTATTTTTATGTCTAGGACTGTAAACGACTTTGTGTTTACGGCCATATAAGTGTTTATGGCCGTAAACCTATATTCCCCAAGTATATATAGGTGTTAGGTGGTTGAGGAGGGATAGAGAGTGTGTGTTAGTGTGTGTGAATCTTGTATCCAGATCTTCATTCATATCAATACATACAAGATTCATCATCTTCTTCTTCTTTTCCTTCTCTTCTATTTGACCTGACATCATCCGTTTGATTGGGATTCCACACCATCAAACAGATCTGATTGATACACAAACATTTTGGGGACTTACAATTGGTATCGGAGCTTGGATTGTATCAGTCAATTTTGTCAGATCCGGAGCTTATTTGATCTTATTTTAGAAAGATTTTTGTGTTTTTGGATAGATCTCTGAAAATTTTGGGGGGGGGGGGTTGTTCTTCGTGTTTTTCATAAAAACGGGTTTTCGATCGAGTTTTGGAGCAAAAAGGGGCAAAAATCGCTGTTTTTGGTCGTAACCAGTGAGGGGGTGGCAGAGTTTACGGCCAACAGCTAGGGTTTCCGAAGTTTACGGCCCGAGTTTGCGGTCCTCGGAGTTTGCAGCCCGAGATTACGGCCCTCCTCGGTTTACGGTCCTCGCACGTGTACAATCTGAGTTTGCGGTCCAGCACCTCGCACCTTGCGCGCCTTCTCGTTCAGCAGCTTCGCACATGCACCTCGTCCTCGCTTCGCAGCTATCTTCGCATCGTTCAATAAAAAAGGGACAAATTTTTGGAGGTGCCAGGGATCGAACCCGGGTCTCCTGCCTACACAACCAGCGCCTTACTAACTAAGCTACCAAGGAACTTGTTTCAATCCTTCCAAATTTAATTCAAAAGGACTTATTCTCGGTTCCAATTTCGCAAATTTGTCACTTTTAGCCCAAAAATTAAATTTCTTTTATTTTAAAATCTCATTTTCAACCTAAAATTTTAGTTTTTAAATTTTGATTTTTATTATTGACTTTTTACTTAAAATTTGAACTTTGACTTTTAAAATTTGACCTTTGACTTTAAACTTTGACTTTCTCATTTAACTTTTAAATTTTCAAATTTACTTTTTCGGTTTGACTTTTGAGTTTGACTTTTTAAATTTGACTTTTAAGGTTGACTTTTGAGGTTTATAGTCAAAGGGCAATTTTAAATTTAAGTTTGACTTTTAAGTTTGATTTTGGCTTCTAGTTGTGTTTTTAATGGCTTTTGAGGTCAACAAGGGAAATGAAGACATGAAAGAGAATCGTTAGGATATGCTACGACAAAATTTCAACATGTTCAATTATATCTCTAGAGAAACCCTGGAAGCTCAGTTGCAGCGATTTACCACACTGACTACTGAGATGAATATAGCTGGGATCTTCTTGACCAAATCTGAGATAAACAAAAAGCTATTGAATTCACTTCAGAAATTGTGGGATATGAACGTAGCTGTCATCAAGAAGCCAAACGATCTCAATCATCTTAGTCTTGCTGCTGTAATCAAAGAACTTGACGCTTTGAAGTGCGGAAAAACAATGAGTTCTGCAAACATCCCGGTCAATGAAGTTTCATTCTCTCAATCATGTGAAGCTACGATTAAATTTCTTCGTGAACAAATTGATTTATTAAAAAGAGAAGTTGAGGACCTAAGATATGAAGGATATCAACTCAGGAAAGGACAGAAACCCCTAAAGGCTGAATTAGAAGCAAAAACCAAAGACTTTAACTACTGAGCATGACAAATTATGACTATGTTAAGAGAAAACTTGTTGAATTAACTACTGAGCGTGACAAATTAAAAGGCAAATTTGAAACTGCAAATTTTGATTTTAAAAAATATGATGTATCAAGCGAGGTAGTTGCCAACATGATTGACCATTGTTTGCAATTTAAAAATAACCAGCAAAAAGGTCTAGGGTATGATAGTGTTCCTCCACCTTTAATCATAACTACACATCCATCCCTATGACACAGGAAGAAATTGACAGGGAGGCACTTCTTCTATATACCAAACCAGCTGGATTTGTGTCAGGAGGTATTCAGGTTGAAAATACTAATGTTTCTATTTCATGTGCAGGTAAAGTAGCAGAAGATGAGAACAAGGAGAACACCACTGAACAAACCAATGACTCCCTGAACTCAGAATATGTTGCTTCGAATTCTGTTACTGATAACAAACCTGCCGTTGAGAAATACATGCCACCAATTCCAACGCAACAAAGTGCTTGTTGCAAGTGTGCATGTGGGATCAACAAGAGACAAGGCAAGGATACGCCACCAGGGGCAGGAAGAAACAACTTCACAGTGAAGAAAAAGACATGTTTTCACTGTGGAACACCTGGACATATTGCCAAAAATTGTCCTAATCGCACATATGTTCCATACTATGCACAAGGCTGGCAGAATGCGCCAAGTGGGAGATACTTCAAAAGAAACCCTCATGGTCACGTTCAGACAATGGTGACTGGAACGCACAGTAGGCCAAGAATCAAACCCATAAGGCCAAGAATCCAAATCCCAAGGGAAAGAAGGGAATGTCGGCCAAGAAGCCTAATCCAAGAGATGCTCCAGTGAAACAAAGACCGGTTAGGTCAAAGTCATCTCAACGGCTGACATCAAGATCAAAAGCAAGTACCGAGCCACCCATTAGATCGAAAAAGAAATGGGTTAAACCCAACTACAAATGGGTTCCAAGGGCTCACTCTCCCAAATCTTCTAACGATTTTAATATTTCTTCATCTTTTGTTTGTGATAAACAGGATATGTTATGGGAGAGAGTACCCTACAATGATGAAAAAGGTCAACCCAGTTTCAAAATGGACTGGGTTCCAAAGACCAACTGATCCCGCTCTGTGTCAGAGCAGCTATGGAGGCATATCATCAGAGTTCGATTTGTTGGTAGTGGTTGTTCCGGGCACAAAATAGGAGACATCTCTCAAATGTACAACACTCGGAATTTTGTTTGAGAGTATGTGTCCTTTGTGGGAAAAGAAGAAAAGAAGGGGTCACTCATGGGGTTTGTGCTTAATGACATGAAGAATTTTCGGATCTGTTCTTAGATTATGCGTGCTGTTCTCAAACCTTTTGGATGCAGATTCAATCGATGAATTACGGTTTGCGTTTTGCTCTTTATACTCCTGAGTTTATCTTAATCTGATTCGTTTTAAAGACAATATTTTATATTTTTTCTTTAGTAGGTATTGTTTGGGAAGTGATATAAAGATAAAGTGATAAAGGGCAGTCTAAAACATGTGTATGGGACTAAATATGAATTGGCTAGACTTTGTGATCAATGTGCTGGTAGGCACGAAGGATTTGAAAGTATGGATTTAGATAGGATTGTTTGGATTGACCATACGACACTCGGGTAGATTGAGTAGTGAGATAAACACGGGAACCTACAGGATAAACTAAATTAATACGCATCTAGAACTGTGGCTTAACTTTTCCTTGATGTACGGACTTATGTCCTTAATTCTGGTTCTGATAGGGCGACTGGGTGGTTCTGATAAAGTAGGTCTGTAGGAAATTATTTTCTTGCTTTCTATCTGTCAGTCATATGCTGCTTCCTCTACGTGATCGGAAGATCCAACCTGGATTGCAACATATGCAACTCTATTTCTACGAACCTCCTTATCTAGGAAATACTTTCTATCTGTTAGCCATATGTTGTCTCCTTTGCGTGATTGAAATATATCCAACCTGGAACATAACATATGTACCATTTTACCTCTAAATCTCTCTATCTCTGTTAGTCATATGTTGTCCCTTCTGTGTGATTGAAATAGATCCGACCCGGGACATAACATATGCATCTATCTCTAAATCTGACTTCCTCCTTAATAATTGTTTACTCACCTAGAGTAAGGAGTCCTTAGGAAGTTCTTGATAACCAGGGTATTTCAGGAAGTGGGGAACACGTTCTAGTGCAACTAAAATTGAACCATTTAGAGGTTGTTTATAGATCTCGCTGCTTAATTTAAGTGGACAACAATACCTGTGGTCGTTGTCAGCTAAATTGTATATTTGGAAAATTTTGTCACTATCCTTCGTGCTTAAGTGGACCACAATACCGACAATTGACCAGATCTATTAATGAAGGTGAAGGTACTGATAAACAAGTTCAGGCTATCTCATAACTTTGATCCCAAATATTTTTCTTTTTGTTAAATTTGTTCATAGTTTTCCTCTATGTACAAATCTAGGAGGAGAACTAAAAAAATCAAACAAAAATCAGAAAATTCAAAATCAAAAAATAGTGTTATATTCTATTTTATTTCTTGTTCAAGAAAATCAAAAATCCAAAAAATATTTTTGTTTTTGTTTTATTTTTTTCATAAAATATGAAAAACCCAAAAATATTGTGTGCTAAATTTTCTTTTAGTTTTGTTTTGTCTTGAAAAGAGAATTCAGATGAAGATGAAACTCATGGAGTTTGTGTTGAAGATTTCTGAGCCAAGGCTTCATCCGTGATCATCGAAGAATTCTCATTCGAAGGAGAAAGAAATGAAGATTATTCTTTCGACATTCAATCTTTCAACCCCAGAAGCAAGGTGAAGCTAAAATTGAAGATTACGTGACAGATTGCATTGAAGCCTCCTCAATCAATCAGCTGCTATCTTAAACCTGCTGAAGTGATCCAGAAGATTTGTTCTCTCTGATGTTCTCTCTGAAGATTCTCAGGATGAAAGCACTATATTTCAAGAATCAGTACATCAAGCCTCTTCACCCAATGTGCGTTCAGAGTCAAATTTTGAAGAAAATGCCCAAACTGCTCAAGATGAAGTCATTCATGGAAGATTCATATGTTCATCCTGATGTTGTGAAGAAATCGAAGATAAATGCTGAAGTCAAGCTTATGATGAAGATTAACAAGAAAAATCAGCTACTTTTTAAGGGGAGTGTGTTGGGTCAATTAAGAAAAGAAAGCTATAAATCAAAGGGGAGATTTTTGGGTCAAAAATATGGTTTATACTTTTCTTTTCTAGGAAAATGTATTTTTATGTCTAGGACCATAAACAACTATGTGTTTACGGCGATATAAGTGTTTATGGCCGTAAACAGGTTTACGGTCGTAAACCCATTTACGACCGTAAACCCATTAGGCCCATATTCCCCAAGTATATATATAGGTGTTAGGTGGTTGAGGAGGGATTGATGAACAGAGAGAGAGAGGAGCTTATGTGTGTGTATTTGAAGGTGTTCTAGAGAGAGAGAGAGAGAGAGAGAGAGAGAGAGAGAAAAGAGAGTGTATGTTAGTGTGTGTGAATCTTGTATCCGGATCTTCATTCATATTAATACATACAAGATTCATCATCTTCTTCTTCTCCTTCTCTTCTATTTGATCTGACATCATCCGTTTGATTGGGATTCCGCACCATCAAACGGATCTGATTGATACACAGGCATTTTGGGGACTTACAAACTTGTTAGGATTAAAACCTTAAAGAACAAACAAATTTAAACAGATAAAGAATAAGAACACGATATAGATGAAACTGGTGCTGAATTATTAACAGTCACGCCTCAGAAGAATTCGATAAAGAATTACTTCTGTAGAGGAGTAAAATAAGGTTACAAAGATAATATTAGAGTTAACAAAAATACAATGCATGCATGCACCTTATATACTCTAACCGTAACAATAAATACGAGTGGGCAGGCCGAACTCGTTTATACAAACACACTAAACAAACAGGCCGAATGATGTAATAAATAATACTCAACAATCTCCCCTTTTGCGTCAATGGAGACCACGACCCATCTATTGGTGATTCGCTTCTACACTTCGTAGACTTTGGGAATGAAGCTTAACAGCAACTTGCGAACCTGAATATACCACATGATCATATCCGTGAAACACTTGACATCATCCTTGTGGCTGCCTTTGAACTTCGTAACCAGATCCAGAACAAACTCCATGCACAAAGTAGAATACAAATGCTTATCTTCGAGATAGATGTATGACTTGCGAAGATCTGCTCCTGGAAGATCTATAGACATGTATGCTACGAACCGTCCTTCCTTGTAGATCTTTCCTGGCTTTAACTTCTCAAAGTTCTTCACAGCTTCCTTTGAAAAAACGCTTGGTTTCTTCCTTAAAATAGTGTCAATATCCACATCCATCGATCCAACTTCTTGAATGTATGACTTGATCATAAGTTGAAGATGGGAAATCACAGGTTCGTACTTCTCCTTCTCTCGTAGCAACATGTTGAAAACCACCATCCAGTCATGGGGTTTCAGGCAAGGCAGGTCTATGAGGATAAATTTATAGGCTTTACAAGCTGATCCTCTCGCAACCTTAAACTTTGCATTGGGGAAGTTTTCGGTCTCAATCAGCCCAGTGACTTTCCAGCAACAATCATGGTCGCATTCCAAGTTTCAAACTGGGGCTTCATGTACTTCAAGTAAAAGGCGAACAACATTTGATCTGACCTACTGTCAGTGATATGCATTCGTAACCTTCACAAAGGCACGAAACTTGAAAAACTTTGGAGTGATTGGAAGGTCGAGTTGCGAATCCTGAATGTTTTGAATATCAAAGGAGGCAACTAGATCCAACCAATATTGGCTTTGTAGATCCACAACTTGGTTCTAGATACGCTTCAGGGTCCACTCAGGAAATAACAACGTTATGCTCTTGAGAGTGGCATGAGCTTCCTTTTCAACCCTTTCCTTTTCTTCTGCTTCCCTGACGATGCGAACATTTTCATCTAATTCTACTTCGCGAGCCTTCCGCCTTTTGAGCTCAGCTTCATTAGGCTCTTCGTCTTCGTCGTCATTACCAATAAATGGTTCGTTTTCAAACATTTTTTCTTTCCCTTTGGGCTCTTGCTTGATGACTGGTTTTGCAGTGGCTTTAGGAGGCTTGTTCCTTTGAGTATTGGAGCCACCGTCTCCCCCTTATTTCAAAAAAGACTCCGGTTTTGAAACACCCTCCAAACGGTGTAACATAGCAAACACCGGACTGAGCTTCTCACTCAAATGCTTCTTAACAGTTATTGAAATCATCAGATCCCTAGTCTCGATGATATCGGAGAGCAGTCCGGTGACATCGGTGATACAACTTCTCACCACTTCCCTCTCAGATAGCAAATCATTGACTTGCTTTTTAGCGTGCTGAAGCTTGGCATTCAACACCTTGCATTTTTGTTCCTTCAGGATGAGAACATCCATAATTTTGTTTTCCATCGCCAAGTCATCCTTCAACTTTGTGATTTTCTCAAGGACGGAAGATTGGTATGCTTCTTGATTAGTCTGAAAGTCCTTGTGAAGTTGAACAAACTTGGCCTTTTTAGTTTTGAACAAAGCACCCACATTCTGAATGGCTTGATTCACAGAGGCGGTTTTGGAGTTGTAGGTGGTCTTGTAATCGTTCATGAATGGTGTCAGCAATTAGTTTATCGAATTTTTTGGTCGTTGTTTTGCAAACTTCAACGGAGTCAGATATTGCTTTAGACATAGTCGTAGCATTAGTAGCATGCTCTTTCGTGACTCGCTCGAGGATGGATGTGAGAAGCAGCTGATCTATCTTCTCGTGAAGAGACATGAATTCTCCTTTCATAACAGAAGCTTCATCTTCAATGTCAATCCTTATTTTGAAAGGACTGTAAGTGAATCTGCCCAAATTATCATCTTTGTCTCCACAAATCATGTCAGGGTCGTCAGTGCAAATTGGAGAGATAGGTGGTGCAATGTGACTTGAGAATCCTGAAGTAGTAGCCCCGATATCAGATACGTTGACTGAACTTGTAGGTGCAACAAAGGTTTTGGGTGGGATGGTAGAATCAGTGAAAATAGGAGTATTAACAGTAACTGTTGTTGGTTGAGATGATACGGGTGGTGGACAAGGTGCAATGGTGATTGGGATAGAAGTGGTGGTGTTTGGTGAAGGAGGGAGAGAAGGAACATAATCGTTAAGTGGTGGACTAACCTCACAAATCGGAGATGGATCCTTGGTGTGAATAGGTGGATCGGAGCGAACTTGATCTTCCTCCTCAGTGCGAACATGCACTTTTTCTTCAATACAAACCTGTTGGTTGTCTTCAATGCGAACCTCAGACTCGGAGTCAGAGCTTTCGTCTTCATTCTGATATGGAGAGGGAGTTGGAGACTTTCGGTATCTAGCAGGCTGCTTTAGCCATTTTGGAGCAGCAGTAGATGCAACATGATCCTTTCGCTTTTTGGGTTGAGGTTTCACAGCCTCAGATGGTCCTTCATCTACTATGTCTTTCTTGCTAGTCTTCTTGGACTCTCTTCCTCCTTTCTTGCCCTTGTCAGCCTCATCCAGAATGTCCTGAAATTCTGCAGTCAATGGGTGAAATCCAGAGGGTTGAAGAGCACGATAACTCTCTAAGATTTTGCTGTTGGCAAGCATATCACGGAACATGGCCTCAGGGATCGATCCGATGAAGGAAAACTTTGAGGTATCGGCCACAATCACTACTAGAAAAAAAGCCTTTTACGACGCTCATTGCGCGTCGTAAAACGCTCAGACGACGCGCAAATGCGCTTCAAGGAAGGCCCTGTTATAACGAGCGATGATGCGCATTTACGACACACATTTATGACACACAATGCGTACCATTAAAGCCGCTGTCAAGAAAGGCCATGTCATAAATGAAGATGACACACATTTTTGCATATCGTAATTTTTATTTTTTAAAATAAAAATATTTATGGATTTACTAATTTTCAAATTAAAATTGCATTTCATGTCTCATAATAGAAAATAAAATACCATATACAGAAAATACAATCCATTGCACAAAAATTAATGTCATACAAAATACAAAATAAAATACAATAAATAAGAAAGATAATTCATTGCACTAACATGTCAAATACAAATAATCATCCCTAACTATATAACCTAATACTACATTGCTATTAAGGGACATCATCATAAGTTACTGAAGGTCTTGGAACAATGTTCTCGTCATCCCGCTCTGCCTTTATCTTCCAATTCATATTTTAAATTGATGCTTTTTATTTGACACTCTGAACAATTTCTATTGCAAAACTCCTGTTGTGATATGTATTTCATAGTATAAATCATTAAATAAGTGTTCTCTGCCATTGAAGATTATATTTTGTTGTAGTTTCTTTTGATTTTAAACTTATATTCTTTAAGGGAGAAGGTGAGGAAGGGTGTTAATGGAATAACACAAATTAAAGCTATTTAAAAAAACCACTTGCCTAGAAGATTATTTGAAAGGAGTATCCATATATACCAGCATCTTTCTATCTTGACTTTCTCTGTAAACAAACAGTGAAACAAGATGAAGTGAGAGCTATTATAATGCTTCAGCTCAACATATATATATATATATATATATATATATATATATATATATATATCCTTGTATGGCTTGCAAAGGAGTTCCAGTCAAAAGCAATCTGTGAGAGCTATTATAATGCTTCAACTCAGCATTTAACTTGCAAGAAGCATTTTTTATATGATGCCCTTCATCAATTACAATATAATGCCAATGTATCTTGCTCAGTTTTCGCTTATCATGCTTGTTCATGAGATACTCATAGGGTGTCAAAAGAACATTGAACTTTTGTAAAAAAAAAAAACACAGACGTTCCAGCTCCGAGGGTCTCAACAGCTTCCACAAGCGCTTCTACTTTAGACACTGAAAAAGGTCTCTTGGTACTTCTTTGTGAAAGTTAATATATTTTAATTGAATCTGCCACTTGTTCTCCTTCTTCTTCTTCACTTATTGCATTCACATGTTCTACTTCATTCTTCTCCAACACAAGACTAGAAGGTATCAACAATGGAGTTTCCTTCTGTATAGGAGATGGAGATGGGGATGGAGAAGAAGGCTCAGGTAAAGTAGGCTCCAATGTGAATTCCAAAAAAAAAAAAATACTATATGATAATAGAATGTTAACTGACCTTCAATACAATGCAAAAAGTATGCATTCGTGATCCCCACTGCCAGGAAGCTTCTGAGTTAGCCAGGTGGCGTGAAGCAACAGCAACAACAAGAGATGAATTAAGGCCTCCAGAGAGAAGTACACCAAAGGGAACATCCGTCATTAGCCTCTTAACTACAGCCTGTAAATAGCTCATATTAAAAATTTTATTCAAAAAAAAGTAATTGTAGAAGTAACAAACGTTTTCAAAGGCATGGCGTAGGAGTAGAGGATCATAAAAGAATGCGTTCTGAATACCATGTGGGGGTTATACCACCTTCTCAGCCCACCTGTTATATATATATATATATATATATATATATATATATATATATATATATATATGTGACAACCCAATATTTCAATTCTTTGTAATGGCCTAATAAGTCAAGTATTGTAACCACTTTTAAGTTAAAGAAATTAACTTTGATAATAAAATGTCCAAAAAGTTTCTATTTAACTACCTACTATGTTTAATATCATTAAACCGGGATCGTACGTAAAAAGAATGCCCAAATCCGGCTTCGTATATTGAAGTTAAGATTTTTCCAAGTTCGGCTTAGCATCAGACAGCTAAAAACTCGAATCGGAGATCGAGCGACTTTTGGCCGGAATGACCTAAACGAGAATCGAAGGTCTCGACAATGGTATTTCAGCGATGAAAAGTCTGGCAAAAACCGACGTCAGATAAAGAAGTTATGAATTTTTAAAGAAATTCCTTAATCCCATCATTTTATAAATAAATAATAAAAATAATTTCGGAATTTGCCAACGGAGTCTAAACGAAAGTTGTAGAGCGTAGTCTCACCTACGCGTGGATATAAAGACCATCGAAAACGGAGTTCGTATGAAGAAGATATGATTTTTTGAATTTTATTAAATAAATTATATATAAATTTAATTCAAAATCCGGTAATATCCGAAGGAGGAGTCAACGTCCTCATCCGAGTTACGCGCCGCGTAACCTCGTACGCCCCGCGTACGCGAGGGCCTTAGTCTCGGTCCGTCCACGTCGCCCCTATGCGAAGCTATCCCCTTTCCATCCCATCCGAAGCCGAGGTAGTCGAGGACTCGGTCATGCATGACGTACGAGTATGCGCTGCGTACGAGCGTACGCCCCGCGTACCGAGGCGGTTCAGCCCTCTATAAATAGAAATGCAAGGGTTCCCGGAAATTTTGCTCATTCTCTCTCTACTTTCTTGCGTTTTTCCTCGTTTTCCGTGCCCGCACTACCCCGAAGCTCTGGTCTTTTTGCTCAAGTCCCGAGGGTCGATTTTACTCCCGAGATTCCCGAGAATCCCGAGAAAAATCCGTTTCTCAAGACGAAAATCTGCCCGGTTTTCCATCTCGCTATCTTCAAACTTTCAAGTGAGTTCATACCCCTTAATTAACCTTTTTTAAATATTCTAAATGCTTTTATATGCTTTCTAATGGGGGGGGGGGGGGGGGGGGGAAATTACAAGTAAAACACACGACTACTATCGGGTGTTATATATAAAGATTTTTATACACTTTTATTAAGTAGATTCATATGTGATTTATAAACTTTATAGAGAACTCTCGTATACAAAATATATTACAATAGAATCCTATCTTTAAAAATATAAATTGTTGTAATGCATGTATAAACTAAACATTTTCCTTTTCTAGGCATTTTTCTAAACAAACAAGTCACACTTTTAGAAAACTATAATAGGTATAGTTTTACGAGGATATTGCTAACTTTTACATACTAGAAACATGATTTTCAAGAAGTCACTTTCATATACAAGAACAAACGAACATTTTAACACGTAAATCTGTTTTATACCACGATTTTGTGAGACATAAACTTCACGTACGTTCGAGTACACATTTCAAGTCCTGTATTATATACCAAAATCCCTTGGAGGGGGAGCATGGTGTTTGTGTATAGATCTATACGGGCTTGACAACCCGCGCCCTGACTGTTAGCTACAGTCCACCATTTGGGGTGACAAACGTCATAACATTCCAACGCCTGAAGAACGTTGTGTATAGGCATTCCGAGTCAATAGTATGGTTATAAAACTCACATGGGGTATTCAAAATGCATTGATTTACAAGGTTTTCAAACACATTGGTTATTTTACACTTACATACATTTTAGAAACCAACATTGGTCTTAAGAGAAGGCTACTTTTATACTAGTAGAAAATATATGATTTTCTAAACACAACACAACCAAGGACCAAAACATTTCATTTCATACAAACATTGTCATTTAAATACTTATGAAACTCACCAGCTTAAATGCTGATCTACTCTTTCAAAATTACTTGTATGTCCCAGGGAATCAGTAATTTCAGGTATCATTATGCTTTTGATGAAGGGATGCTGCGGCGCCAGTTTAATCTCATATTTTGACATCATATTGTAATTGGTTTTGAACATGTAACTTTTTGACAAATGAAAACTTTCAATTATATATATGATGGTTGTATTTCTTTCTTTACTATGTATTCAATTGTTACGTTACCACATGAAGTCATCCGCCCCCGAACGTTTCCGCCGTTCAGGTTTGGGGGTGTGACAGATTGGTATCAGAGCAATGTTTATAGTGAACTAAGTATATCAAACCACATAAGATATACAAACTATAAATGCTTAAGGGACTAATACCCTCTGACAAAACATTTTTTTTCTTTTTACGCTTAAGCAACGTTACGTTTAACTTAAATTGATAGTTCATTTAAGTACAATTACATGCATAGAACAAATTATTTTCATGATATCTAACTATACAACAAGTATTTAGACAAGTTGACACTACGATTATGACTCGATATATGTAATCAGATTTTGGACAAATATAGCGTGATCAACTATATTTGCCCGAGATTGGACCAACGTATATCGAGAAATGATCGTAGTAAGAAACAAGTCAAAACTTACCAAACCGTTACTAGAATCAAACACAAGAATTTAAATACTATAGGAGTATTTGCTACCTAAACTAGATTAACTTACATGTTTTGCATGTTTCAACTTTATTCAATTCTTATAACCCTATTTCTCGTACAGTCAAATGGCTGGATTTCACCACCCCGACGACCCCTACTTTCCCAACCAAGGCAACGGAGGATGGGTCGAAGATGATCCCGAAGAGGACGAGGAACCCATAGAAGTGGATGATGACTCCGGTACCGACTCAGAGCCGGAAGTGATCGATCCACCACCCGTTCAACTCCCGTCTTCGTAAGGAACTTTCAAGGACCGACTCCCGTCTGGGGAAGTCACCTCCATCATTGGAGCCAACAACAGAACTTACGCCCTCCCTACGGCATGTGCCGGGACTTCTATGATGTCCGCGGCGGAGGTTCGGCTGATCGGGCACTCCCGGTAATGGTGGGTAAGCTAGCCAATTAGTCCTATCAGTCCGGAGTTCAAGCTAGCCGACTCCGGGATGTCAACGTGGAAGTGCAGGTTCACACTTCTGACATCCGTAGGCTGGAAAAGATACAAGACAATGCTCAACTCCAAACCGAGGCATTCCAAGCGCAAATGATTGCAGCCCTCGCTGGACTGAGGGAACAACAAGCCGCTTTTGATAGGCGTCTAATGGAGTCGAAGCAATCAGATGCAGAGTCAAGCTCCAAGCGCAACCTACGTCGCAAGTAGTGCTTGTCAAAGACTCAAATTTTGTTATAGCTTAGGACCTCAGCTAAAAGTCTTTAAATTTCTCGAACTTTGTAATCGGAGACCCTTATAGGGGTCAAATTTTCATGATCGTTGTATCAACTTTTATATTAATATAAGTGACACTATTATTACTACGTTGAGTATTTCGTTCAAACCTTGAAAAGTCTTTGAGAAACCAAATACTTGTTTCATACTTTCAGTCTTACAAATAACTTTCATTCTTCTATTTTAAGACTCATACTAGCATCTGTCGTTGAACTATAGCAGTTTAGTTCATGAGACACATTAATTTTCTATTCTATGGAATTCTTATCTTTACCTTTTCAACCTATAGTTGAAGGATGCCTCCGCGTAGGAATCCAAGGCGAAGCAACGGTGGGGAAGCACCTGTACCACCACCACCTCCACCACCTCAATTTGATGCTGTTATGTTCCAAGCAGCAGTCACCGCAGCGGTAGCAGCTGCCATGTCACAGATCAATAACTCGAGTACTAATGGCTCGGGATCTGGCACACACCCATCCAACCATGGCGAGAGTCATGGACCATCCCGAAAATGCACCTATAAGGACTTTACTAATGCCAAGCCCCAGATGTTTTATGGATCTGGTGGTGTGTTAGCCCTGAGACAGTAGATTGAAAGGACAGAGTCAGTCTTTGAAATCTGCTCCTGTCCCGAGCACAGCAAAGTCAAATTTGCAACTTTCACCTTTATTGATAGAGCTTTAACTTGGTGGAATGGCCACGTTAAAGTACTTACCCTGATAGCGGCAAACTCAATAAGCTGGGAGAGCCTAAAAGCCATGATGATTAGAGAATACTGCCCACGGGGAGAGATTCAAAAGCTCGAACACGAACTATGGACTCTCGGAATGGTTGGTACCGACATCGTAACTTATACCAACAGATTCTGCGATCTGGCAATCCTTTGCCCAGATATGATTGCTCCCGAGAGAAAGAAAATAGAGAGGTACATCTGGGGACTGACGCCCCAAATACGATCAAGCATGTTAGCTTCCAAACCTGACACCTTTGAAAGTGCTAAGGAACTGGCACAATCTCTGATTGACTACGGAGGTCATCAGAACTCAACCGTTTCTGCACCAGAACCACAGAAAGGAAACAACAACAACAACAACAACAACAACTGAAACAACAGGAAGAGAATATGGAATAAAGGGAAGGGTGGGTCTTCCCAAGAATCCGCAAAGAAACAACTGGTTTCAGTGAATGCTGCCACTGTACCTTCTACAGCTCCTACAAATACCTACCCAACAAAGCCTTATGTAGGTAACCTTCCAAAGTGCACCAAATGCACTTACCACCACCATGGACCTTGTCGGGAAATGCAGTGCGCCAACTGCAACAGAAAGGGACACACAACCCGTTTCTGCAAGGACCCCGCAAAACCGATCACTCAAGTTCCCAGTGCGGGTGTAGGCCAGACTTGCTACGGTTGTGGCGAGGTGGGCCACTACAAGAGGAACTGCCCTAAGGCAGCAGGCACCGGCGGTGTGGGACGAGTTTTGGCGTTAGGCCACGACGAAGCTGTAGCTGACCCAACTGTAGTTGCTGGTACGTTCCTTCTCGATAATTCATATGCATGCATATTATTCGATAGTGGAGCGGAGAGAAGCTTCGTGAGTCGAAACTTTATTCATTTACTTAAACCTAAACCTAGCAAGTTAGAAAAATCATTCACTGTATAGATGGCCAATGGAAAAACCGAAAACACTAACTACATATACATGGGCTGTACGTTAACTTTAGACGGCCATTCTTTTCCAATCAATCTCATGTCGGTCCAAATTAAAAGTTTCGACGTCATAGTCGGCATGGATTGGTTAAGTCTTCTTCGCGCCGACATCATGTGCTTTGAGAAAGCAGTCCGTCTTAATCTCCCTAACAACGAAACATTAGTTATCTGCGGCGACAAATCAAGTACAAACCTTCGCATCATTTCGTGCATCCAAGCTCGAAAGTGCTTGCGGAAGGATTGTCGAGCATTCCTAGCGCACATCGTTGATACAAGTCAAGAACTGAAGGACATCAAGAACATTTCAGTAGTACGCGACTTTCCCGATATCTTTCCAGAAGAACTACCAGGATTACCACCACAACGCCAGGTCGAATTTAGAATCGACTTAGTTCAAGGGGCTACCCAGTAGCGAAGTCACCTTATCGTCTCGCACCAGCAGAGATGTAGGAACTTTCCAGTCAACTTAATGAACTCCTTCAAAAAGGATTCATAAGACCAAGTTTCTCACCTTGGGGAGCACCGGTCCTGTTTGTAAAGAAGAAGGATGGATCGTTCCGTATGTGCATCGACTACAGAGAGCTGAACAAACTTACTGTCAAGAACCGTTATCCTCTACCCCGTATTGATGACCTATTCGATCAAATTCAAGGAGCAAACTACTTCTCAAAGATAGATCTACGATCCGGATATCACCAATTACGAGTTCTAGAGGGGGATATTCCAAAGACAACTTTCCGAACTCGTTATGGACACTACGAATTTGTAGTGATGTCGTTCGGATTAACCAATGCACCAGCAATATTTATGGACCTAATGAATAGGGTATGCCGTCCTTACTTGGATCAGTTCGTCATCGTCTTTATCGATGATATACTTGTCTACTCCCGAACTGAGGAAGAGCATAGTCAGCACCTACAAAAAGTCCTAGAAACACTGCGAACGGAGAAACTCTATGCGAAGTTCTCTAAATGCGAATTTTGGATTCAAAGAGTCGAATTTTTAGGCCACGTTGTTAGCGAGAAAGGTATACACGTGGACCCCTCCAAAATTAAGGCCATTGAGAACTGGTCGGCACCAAAGACACCTACAGAAATTCCTCAATTTCTAGGTCTCGCTGGCTACTATCGCAGATTCATAAAGAACTTCTCTAGCATTGTGAAACCTCTTACTACATTAACCTAGAAAGGCGTGGCCTTTGGCTGGGAAGCAAAACAAGAGAAGGCATTCCAGATGCTAAAACAGGTCTTGTGCACCGCACCGATACTATCCCTCCCAGAAGGGATAGAAGACTTCGTAGTGTATTGCGATGCGTCAAATCAAGGACTTGGTTGTGTTCTTATGCAGAGAGGGAAGGTTATTGCTTATGCCTCCCGACAGCTTAAGACACACGAAGTGAACTATACGACACACGATCTTGAGTTAGGAGCAGTGGTATTTGCTCTGAAGATCTGGAGACACTACTTATACGGAACAAAGAGTACTATTTTCACCGATCACAAGAGCCTTCAACACATTTTCGATCAGAAGGAACTCAACATGCGACAACAACGATGGGTTGAGTTACTAAATAACTACGAATGCAAAATTCGTTATCATCCTGGCAAGGCCAACGTGGTAGCTGACGCCCTCAGTCGAAAGGAATACACTGGTCGGAGGGTCAAATCTCTGACTATGACTATCCATTCCCACTTATCCACACAAATTAAGGCGGCACAAATGGAAGCTTTGCAACCTGAAAATGTGGCGGGTGAATCCCTGCGAGGAATGAAAAAGAATCTAGAAGTCAAGGGTGGCGGAGCCTACTATCTCATGGACCGAATCTGGACCCCGAAACATGGTGGTTTCAGAAACGTAGTCATGACCGAAGCACACAACTCAAGATATTCCGTTCACCCAGGTTCAGATAAAATGTATCTGGATCTTAAGAAATTGTACTGGTGGCCTAACATGAAAGCAGAAATTGCTACCTTCGTAAGTAAATGCCTTACTTGCGCTAAGGTTAAGGTCGAGTATCAGAAACCGTCAGGATTACTACAACAACCGGAGATACCAGAATGGAAATGGGAGCGGATTACTATGGACTTCATAACCAAGTTACCCAAGACGACAAGTAGACTCGATACCATATGGGTCATCGTCGACAGATTAACCAAATCCGCACATTTCCTACCCATCAATGAGACTGACAAAATGGAAAAGCTTACAAGAACTTACTTAAGGGAAGTAGTGCGACTGCATGGTGTTCCGATATCCATTATCTCCGATAGAGATAGTAGATTCACTTCAAGATTCTGGCAGTCACTACAAAGTTCCCTGGGGACTAGGCTAGACATGAGTACAGCCTACCACCCACAAAACAGACAGGCAAAGTGAGAGAACGATACAAACTTTAGAAGATATGCTAAGAGCCTGTGTGATTGACTTTGGAAAGGCATGGGATATCCATTTACCCCTTGTCGAATTTTCATACAACAATAGTTATCATACAAGCATAAAGGCTGCTCCGTTTGAAGCCCTCTATGGTCGAAAGTGCAGATCCCCTCTGTGCTGGACTGAAGTTGGCGATACCCAGTTAGCTAGAGGAAGAGTTCCTGAAAGCACTCTCACCGGTCCGGAAATCATACGAGAAACGACATAGAAGATCGTTCAGATTCGTGAACGATTGAAAGCCTCTAGAGACTGACAGAAAAGCTACGCTGACCAAAGGAGGAAACTTTTGGAATTCCAGGTAGGAGACCACGTTTTATTAAAGGTCTCACCGTGGAAGGGTTTAATACGCTTTTGAAAGCATGGGAAACTAAATCCAAGATACATAGGGCCTTTCGAGATTCTTGCCAGAATCGGCCCTGTGGCTTACAAGCTTAACCTACCGCGTGAACTTAGTAACATACATCCAACCTTCCACGTCTCGAACTTGAAAAAGTGTCTGTCCGATGAGACTCTTGTTATTCCACTCGACGAGATCGAGATCAACGAGAGCCTCAACTTTGTGGAAGAACCGGTAGAAATCATGGACCGAGAGGTCAAGCAAACAAAACAAAGTCGCATACCCATCGTGAAGGTTCGCTAGAACGCCAAGCGGGGACCTGAATTCACATGGGAACGCGAAGATCAGATGAAACAAAAGTACCCTCATCTCTTTCATGTTCACTAGTATCTTTACTACTTTAAATTTCGGGACGAAATTTCCTCTAACGGGGGGATGATGTGACAACCCGATATTTCGACTCTTTGTAATGGCCTAATAAGTCAAGTATTGTAACCACTTTTAAGTTAAAGAAATTAACTTTGATAATAAAATGTCCAAAAAGTTTCTATTTAACTACCTACTATGTTTAATATCATTAAACCGGGATCGTACGTAAAAAGAATGCCCGAATCCGGCTTCGTATATTGAAGTTAAGATTTTTCCAAGTTCGGCTTAGCATCAGACAGCTAAAAACTCGAATCGGAGATCGAGCGACTTTTGGCCGGAATGACCTAAACGAGAATCGAAGGTCTCGACAATGGTATTTCAGCGATGAAAAGTCTGGCAAAAACCAACGTCAGATAAAGAAGTTATGAATTTTTAAAGAAATTCCTTAATCCCATCATTTTATAAATAAATAATAAAAATAATTTCGGAATTTGCCAACGGAGTCTAAACGAAAGTTGTAGAGCGTAGTCTCACCTACGCGTGGATACAAAAACCATCGAAAACGGAGTTCGTATGAAGAAGATATGATTTTTTGAATTTTATTAAATAAATTATATATAAATTTAATTCAAAATCCGGTAATATCCGAAGGAGGAGTCAGCGTCCTCATCCGAGTTACGCGCCGCGTAACCTCGTACGCCCCGCGTACGCGAGGGCCTTAGTCTCGGTCCGTCCACGTCGCCCCTATGCGAAGCTATCCCCTTTCCATCCCATTCGAAGCCGAGGTAGTCGAGGACTCGGTCATGCATGACGTACGAGTATACGCTGCATACGAGCGTACGCCCCGCGTACCGAGGCGGTTCAGCCCTCTATAAATAGAAATGCGAGGGTTCCCGGAAATTTTGCTCATTCTCTCTCTACTTTCTTGCGTTTTGCCTCGTTTTCCGTGCCCGCACTACCCCGAAGCTCTGGTCTTTTTGCTCAAGTCCCGAGGGTCGATTTTACTCCCGAGATTCCTGAGAAAAATCCGTTTCTCAAGACGAAAATCTGCCCGGTTTTCCATCTCGCTATCTTCAAACTTTCAAGTGAGTTCATACCCCTTAATTAACCTTTTTTTAAATATTCTAAATGCTTTTATATGCTTTCTAAGGGGGGGGGGGGGGGGGGGAATTACAAGTAAAACACACGACTACTATCGGGTGTTATATATAAAGATTTTTATACACTTTTATTAAGTAGAATCATATGTGATTTATAAACTTTATAGGGAACTCTCGTATACAAAATATATTACAATAGAATCCTATCTTTAAAAATATAAATTGTTGTAATGCATGTATAAACTAAACATTTTCTTAGATTATATGTATACTTGCCTACCTTAGGCTCTGCAAAAATCTATACAGTTATAAAATGTGATTCCTTTTCTAGGCATTTTTCTAAACAAACAAGTCACACTTTTATAAAACTATAATAGGTATAGTTTTACGAGGATATTGCTAACTTTTACATACTAGAAACATGATTTTCAAGAAGTCACTTTCATATACAAGAACAAACGAACATTTTAACACGTAAATCTGTTTTTATACCACGATTTTGTGAGACATAAACTTCACGTACGTTCGAGTACACATTTCAAGTCCTGTATTATATACCAGAATCCCTTGGAGGGGGAGCATGGTGTTTGTGTATAGATCTATACGGGCTTGACAACCTGCGCCCTGACTGTTAGCTACAGTCCACCATTTGGGGTGACAAACGTCATAACATTCCAACGCCTGAAGAACGTTGTGTATAGGCATTCCGAGTCAATAGTATGGTTATAAAACTCACATGGGGTATTCAAAATGCATTGATTTACAAGGTTTTCAAACACATTGGTTATTTTACACTTACATACATTTTAGAAACCAACATTGGTCTTAAGAGAAGGCTACTTTTATACTAGTAGAAAATATAGGATTTTCTAAACACAACACAACCAAGGACCAAAACATTTCATTTCATACAAACATTGTCATTTAAATACTTATGAAACTCACCAGCTTAAATGTTGATCTACTCTTTCAAAATTACTTGTATGTCCCAGGGAATCAGTAATTTCAGGTATCATTATGCTTTTGATGAAGGGATGCTGCGGCGCCAGTTTAATCTCATATTTTGACATCATATTGTAATTGGTTTTGAACATGTAACTTTTTGACAAATGAAAACTTTCAATTATATATGTGATGGTTGTATTGCTTTCTTTACTATGTATTCAATTGTTACGTTACCACATGAAGTCATCCGCCCCCGAACGTTTCCGCCGTTCAGGTTTGGGGGTGTGACAATATATATATATATATATATATATATATATATATATATATATATATATATATATATATATATATATATATATATATAATAAAAGGTTAAACCTTGTAAATTTAGGAATTATGGATATAAAAATGTAAAATTATATATGCTAAATCTGAAAAGGAAAGGTTCATGATGATTACATACCATCATGATGAAAGCTTATTAGCTTTGAAAGTGAGTACGTGGTTACAATTTGGATCCTTTTTTAATGTCTCCTCAAAGCATGCACACAATTTGGTTGCATCCTCATTGGAAAAATGCACCTGAAGACTAGCTTTTAACCTTCATCATTAAAAAAATAAAATAACTATCAAAAAGTTTAAAAAAATTAATCGACATAATGAACCAACTTCATGCTTGAAACCATAACATTAAGTTTTTGGCTCTCACAAATAATTAACAAAAATGATCACCTAAAAGGAAGTGTGGCATCAGAAATTTGAACTACATTTTCCACCTCTTCTATAACTTCCTTCACTTGATCCCCAAACAACAACATCTAATAAAATGGAGGGCGCAAATTTAGTTACATTTGAGATAAATTAGAGGGTTACAATTGTCATTTTGCTGTTTAAGTCCCTAATCTTTTAATTGTATCCAATAGGTCATTACGCTTCTACTGTTTACCTTGTTAAATTTTGTCCCAATGTTGTAATTGAAAACAATTAATTGTTTAAGGACCAATTGGAAAAAGTTAAAAAAAAATAAGGACTTAAATAGAAAAATGGGAATAGTTTGTGGCTAAATTGTGACATTAACCCTAAATTAGAAAGTGCAGAGAATTGATGCTTGCCTGTATGAAAGGAAGTAAAGCCTCAAAAGCTGGAGGAGTAGAATGAAGAGCACCCTTTAAAAGGCATCAATAAATTTTCAAATGCATTATAATGATCAGTGTGTATTCTCTTTTGAAAAGAGAGAAAATCCTCAAGTTCACTTGTGCTTGGAAATTTCAAAGGCATCAAGAAATTTTCAACATCTGTACAAGTATATACGAAAATAAATTTTCAATGATTGAACTTTATTCAATAAATTTTGTAAAATTAAACCCCTGTTACTTACCACGGACTTGTATTTATATCTTAAAACAAAATATTATTGATTAATAAGACATAATAAGAAAAAGAGTAAATTGAAATACACAAGTACCTGTGGTGGAAGACCATTCCAGCCACTAATCCGACTCCCAGGAACATTTGACATAAGATTTGAAGATGCCATGGGACTTGGACTTCATGGCGTAGTCTATCAAGCTCATAAACCCTTGATTTGGCAGCAGACTTGAAACCCTTACAATCTCTGAAAAAATAAATGGATTTGATGCAATTAGTTAAAACTGAAAAGAAACATGTTTTCTTTCCTCGAGTAGAGCTGTCAATGAATCATGAAAAACACATCACCCATTTCCTTCATTCTTCTTCTTCATTCAAGTCAAGAACACTTCCATTGGAGGTGTTCTTCTTGTTAAGCGCTAGTAATTCTCTTCTTTCATTCCCTGTAAAACAGCAGAACTAAAAACACCATCTAAATTTATTGATTAAATCTATTTTTTTCCAGTCAAATATCAAACCAAAAATACCCCTTTATGTTCAACATTCTTATTCAGAAATAACAAAAATAAAAATAAAAATAAGAACACGGGTTTGATTTTCTGCAACGTGTTTGCTCTTTGAATTGTAGCTTTTCTGCTTCAATGATTTCCTCTTCTTCATCAGACAATGGCAAAGGACCAAACGTCCTTCCTCCTTTTTCGTGAGTTGATACTGATCGAACCAGAAAAAAAAACGAAAATACCTTCTGCGTTGAACTCCAAGAACCAAACAATCTATCATCGAACCTTTTCTTCCTTCCATCGATCCTTTCTGCATGTCATTAAAGGCCTTGTTTCTTGTCATTAGCAAACACAAAAACAAAAAAGTCGAAAATACAAATTAGGTTAAGAGGAGAGGTCGTCATTCCAAAAACAGATGGAGAAGAAGAGAAAAATCTTCGTATCTGATTTAAGGAATAAAAGAATCTTTAAAGATTGAATGTAAGAGAAAGAAATCTAGGGCATATACATGAAGAAGAAGAGAACAATCTTCAAATCTGAAGAAAGAGGAGACTCAAATATGAGAGAAATATGAGAGTCGATAACTAGGGCAAGAGGGAAAGAAGAAAAAAAGGAAGGCGGGGTTTTTTATTTTTTAGGATTTCATTTTCCCCTGGTTATTAAACGATGGAACGCGCGTTCCAATTAAATTTATAAAGCGACATACTTAGACGACACACATCTTATTATAGGTGCCCTATGTGTTTTTTTTGGACACTAATTTAAGGGCACGCAATAATGCGCGACCTAAATCCTTCAATTTTTTAAAGAGATGACACTTTTTTAATGTCACTCTCGTTTGCGTAACATAAATCAATGAGTGTCGTCGTTTGCGCGTCGTAAAAGGGTATTTTTCTTGTAGTGAATGATGCCAGTAGTGTGTAAGATTGCGATTGAAGCCAGCAGTGCATCAGACATCACTGGAATTTTAAGTTGGTTAATCGCCTAGTTAACAATGATCGTCCAAGATCTCGCACACGAGATCTCACTGTGACGAGTGACAAAATGAGTGCTCTAGATGACTTGAGCCCAGAGGATTGAACCATAATCGACATTTTGGCAAGTGTAAAGCCCATACATGAGACCCATAAAGAGCTTACTTGCACAGTCGCTGCCGGTGACCCTTTCAGAAAAAGCTTTGAAAAGAATGGTGAACAGAGCATTCCATGTGGGAGGAAGGTTGGGTTTCTTGAATGTCGAAGCGGAAGTGAGAGTTTCTTTATAACCCATTTGGTAGAACATCTCCAAGATAGTAGTGTTTGGAATAGTTTCCGGGTTAACCATGTTGTCAGACTGAGGAAGCCCTAACAAATTGTAGAAAACGACTTTGGAAATTGAGGTTGTTTGGTTGTGGATGTCGAAGTAGTTCCGTTGTTCATTCTTCACATAGTTTGTCGTTGTGTATGCCTTTGAGAGAATCGACATAGGAACATCCTCAAGTTGAGACATAGCGATTGTCAGAAGGGAGTATTTCAGGCACTCGATAAGAGGTAGCATGTAAGGATGATACTTAATTGGGTCCAAATCAATGATGAGGTTTTTGTGTTGCTTGATAGCAAGAAGTGTCGAGTGAACATTTTGATCTTGAACAGATGCGTTTTCAGATGAAGCCGCCATTGAT
Source organism: Lactuca serriola (assembly GCF_051521515.1). NCBI lineage: Eukaryota > Viridiplantae > Streptophyta > Magnoliopsida > Asterales > Asteraceae > Lactuca > Lactuca serriola. The sequence goes on along the minus strand of NC_136412.1, from coordinate 175,057,675 downwards.
GAACTTGAGGAAGAAGATGAACAATTGAGAGCTTTTTGGTTGTTTAGAGATTTTTGAAAGTGGTAATGAGAGATAGAATTGTCAAAATCTTTATATACGATTCGATATGAAAGGAAAATCAGGAGAGAGATTGCATTGGTTATTGAAACATTGCCTGTAAAAGCGCGTCTTGACAACATTAGAGGTGTCAGATCCATACATCATGCATCGATAAAGTAGCTGTCAATTCAAATTGTCACACACCTATTTGAATTATTATCTCTTAAGATATGTGGCGTCAGCGTATCCCCTTTCGCAGTGAAGTAGCATTATGAATCTATATGCCACGAACGTTTAGTTCAATGAACATAGATGCAACTGCGAACCTGAAATACCAGTAGTAACCATGAACGTTTAGTTCAATGAACATTTGAATTATTATCTCTTAAGATATGTGGGATTTAGTGATGCCTAAATAAAGACATGAAATTGTGGATCCCGGGCATAGATCTCTTCCTTCAAAGTCAAGAGAGACTAAGAAGTGTATGTGTGGTTTCCCGTTGAATAACGATAAAATGTTTGATGAGAAACATTGAAAGGCTTCTTTTGATATGGATTAAAAAGGGTGGTTCAGTCTTCTACCGAACTTCGAACTTGACATAAGTGTGAGAGTTGGAAGAAGTACTCGTGTGACGAGTGTAGTCAGTTAAATGAGTAGGTTTGAAAGAGTTTTAGTGACTTGGAGAATATTTGAAATATAAAAAAAATTAAAAATGGATCCATTGGGAAGAAACATCTTAGGACTAGAATATTTCATTAGGATCACACAAAAGAAAAGAGATTTCTTGGTACAAACCACGAAAGTGGACTTTCGTTAATTCCTTGGAGAATATACTAGAATGTTTGATTGTTCACCGTCAATTCATGAAATGTATTGAATTTTGGGTTTCACTTAGTTCATGTATTACAAAACTAAGATCATGAACATAGATGTATTGTAAGCATAAACCTCAGTGGTAATATCTAAGAGTCTCAAGGGTTACAAGTATGAATGCGAAAATAATGGAGAAATGTAAAAATGGTTATTAGAAAGCAAAAGTACCTTTGCAGTGTGAAAGTGACCATGCACATAACTCTTAACTCAATGTGAGAAGAGTAATGTAGCTCATGACTGATGTGAATTAGCCGGTTGATTTGGAAGAACTGATTTGTAATATCAACTCATTCAGGCTTCTCATTCGAGTCATCAGCATGCTTCTAGGGACACTTAGCTAATACATAAGTAAAGAGAGCTATACCTGCCCCATCACACAAATTGATAGATATTGCGAACATCTTCTTCCATGATCTTGGTGTGAATTTATTAATTTTGGAATTTTGAGTTTTGTGAATAAAAAATAAGAAAATAAACACAAGATGAAAATATTTTTGTAATTTTATTTTTCTGAAAATCAAGAAAATAGAAAGAAATAAAATATTTTTGGTTTTTGAGAAATTTCTGAAAAGAAAAAAAACAGAAAGTATACAAATAGAAAAGAAAAATAAGCAATAATATAAAAAAAGTACAAAAGGATATTTGAAAAACCAAACCACGATTGAACAGTGTTCTGCGAACTACTACGAGTGTTCGCACCAATTCACATCCATAAAAATGACTGCAAATGAACAGTCAGTTGCGAGTTACTACGAACGTTCGCATCAATTCGCAGTGAAACTTTATGAGTGCAAAAGTGGTTTTGGTACAAATTCAGCTTCCATCATTCCCAACCCTTGAAGTATTCTATTAAAGGTTGTTTCAGGTAGGGCATTGGTGAATATGCCAGCTAACTGATCAGCGGATCTAACGAAATGTATCTAGACATTGCCATCTTCCACGTGATCTTTTATGAAGTGATACCTTAGTGTTATTTGTTTCGTATTTGAGTGTTGCACTGGGTTGTAACAAATGCGAATTACGCTTTCGAAGTCATAATAAAGAGGGATTCTTTTCATACTTAATCCATAGTCGCGAAGCTGGCTTTGAATCCAAATGACCTGAGGTGTGCACGAAGTTGCAGCTATGTATTCAGCCTCTGTTGTTGACAACGAAACACATGTTTGTTTCTTTGATTGCCAACTCACTAGTTTTCCATCAAGAAATTGGCATCTGCCAGTTGTACTTTTTCTATCTAATCCGCGTCCCCCTAGGTCAGCATCTGAGAATGCTTACATGAAAAACCCTGAGTTCGCAGGATACCATATTCTAAGAGATGACGCTTGTTTCAGATACCTAAAGATATTCTTGACTGCAACCATATGAGGTTCGCGTGGGTTGGTTTAGAACCTAGCACAATAACAAACTGAAAACATAATATATGGTCTACTAGATGTTAGATACATAAGTGAACCTATCATCTGACGATAAAGGGTCATATCTACAGTTGGTTTATCCAACAAAGGAGTCAGTTTCGTTCTAAGTGTCATTGGAACCTTCGCCTTTGAGTCTCCCACCATTCCAAACTTAGCAAGTAATGTATTTATGTAAGCTTCGTGATTAATAAAAATTCCCTCATGTCCCTGTCTAATTTTTAATCCAAAGAAAAAGTTAATTGGACCCATTGAGCTCATCTCAAATTTAGCTTCCATCAACTTTCGGAACTCAGTTGTTAGGCTGGGATTAGTAGATCCGAAGATGATGTCATCAACATAGATTTGGACGATCATCAAGTGATCACCCTCTTTCTTGAGAAAGAAGATAAAGAAGGTTGGGTCAACCAAACCTTGTTTTAACTTGGACATTTTAAGAAAACGAGTTAATATTTCATACCAGGCTCTTGGAGCTTGCTTTAGACCATAAACTGCCTTGTCGAGAATATAGTAGTGGTTGGGATACTTTTCATTCACGAACCCAGGTGGTTGCTCCACGTAAACAGTCATTTCCAGTTCGCAATTTAGGAGTGCACACTTCACTTCCATTTGAAAAACTTCCAAGTTTTTATGTGCTGCATATGCCAAGAATATGCAAACGGATTCCAACCTCGCAACTCGTGCGAAGGTCTCTTCATAGTCAATACCTTTTTCTTGACAATAACATTTGAACACAAGTCTTGCTTTGTTCCTGATCACATTCCCTTCTTTATCCATCTTGTTGCGAAATAACCATTTCAAACCGACAACTGATGCATGTGGTGGAGTTGGAATTAATCTCCAAACCTTGTTACGTTCAAACTCATTGAGTTCATCTTGCATTGCTTGCACCGAATCAGAGTGATCAAGAGCAGTGTTGACGTTTTCGAATCTATCTTGGATACAAACGAACTAAACATACAAAATTCTACTTTTGAAAATAATGCAGTTTGCTTCGCTTTTAGTTGGGATCAGGTAAGGACACCGGGAAAAGATTCACCCATGACTTGAGCTTTTGGGTGATCTCTGGTCCATTTGTTATAGGAGGATGATTGGGATCTAAGGATGGATTTAGTTCAACATTAATTTCCTTAAATTCTGATTGAACGGATTCAGCGTCCGAATCATCATTCGCTTCCTTATTCCCCCCCTCGAATGATGCGAACTTACTAACTTCAGGAATCAAATCATCGCCTGCGAACGGAGGTTCATGAGTTATTGAAGGAGGTGAACAATCTCCATTAGAAGGAGGTTCAGAAGAAATAGGTGAAGCGAAACTCTCCGCCTACAGTGGAGTATTAGTGCTTTGAGGTGTTGCATCCTCCTCCTGGAAATGTGTATTAGATTCAGAATTCTCCCTCTAGAGAGTAGTGCTTGTGTCTTGAGGGACGTTCGCAGTGGGTGGCTGTTGTGTCATGTCTTTCACAGCATCATCAATGATCTTCTTAAGTTCGTCTACTATGTTATTAGCCACCTTGGCTTCAGATGTGATGGCTTTATCAGGTTCATCGAACAGTAACATGAATTCCTTATATAGGTTGGAAATGGGAGTAACTACAAGATTGGGCGTAGGAAAGATTTCTTGTATTTGACATTCGTTTGACTGAATCCTCTTCAGATAGTTGTCATAAAATGTGACATAATAGGTTTCTTCGATTTTCTTTTATTATTTGTTGAGAACCCTATATCCCTTAGAGGTCAGTGAATACCTTAATAATATTCCCTCGTCAGCTTTCGCATCAAACTTGTTCAGTTGTTCCTTAGAATTGAAGATGAAAAACCTGGAACCAAAAACGTGGAAAAACTTGACATTAGGTTTGTGATTATTTAAAATTTCATATGGAGTAATAGAAAATTGCTTATTCAAGATTGATTTGTTTTGGGTAAAGCAAGCAGTAGTGATAGCATCTGCCCAGAAGTAGAGTGGCAGACATGCGAACGATAGCATGGTTCGTGTAGCTTCACACAAGGAACGGTTTCGTCTTTCAACTACGCCATTCTGTTGTGGAGTGTAAGGAGCAGAGAAGTTGTGTGTGACTCCCTTTTCAGCAAGAAATTCTTCAAACGCTTGATTTTTGAATTCTAGCCCGTTGTCACTACGAACGTTGCAAACCAGCTTTCACAGTTGAAGCTCAATTTGCTTGATGAAATCTTTGAGCTTTGGCGTTGCTTCAGATTTCTGTCTAAGAAAGAACACCCAAGTGAAACGAGAAAAATCATCTACAATAACTAGAATATACTTACTACCACCAACGCTTTCAATAGTAGAAGGTCCACAAAGGTCGATGTGTAGAAGTTCCAAAGGTTCGATGACTTTCGTGTTTACAATAGTTGGATGACTTTTTCTACTTTTCTTTTCCATCTCACAGGCAGCACACAAATGATCCTTGTCAAATTTCAATAGAGGAAGTCCTCGCATATGATCACCAAGAACGAGCTTGTTGATGTCTTTGAAGTTTAAGTGCGAAAGATGCCTATGCCATAGCCAACTTTCGTCTGCGTAAGCTTTTGTAAGAAAGAAAATAGTTGGCTTCCCTCGTATTGGGTTTAGATTTAACGGATACATCTCACCCTTTCTTTGTGATTTTAGAAGAACAAAATTGGTTTTCTTGTCAATGATTTCTGATCCTTCTTCGTCAAATGACACCTTCAATCCGGTCGCCACAACCAATTGCGAGACACTAACAAGGTTGTGCTGCAATGCTTCAACATAAGCCACTTTGAGAATTGATAAGTCTCCATTCGTTGTCATTCCATAGCCTTTTATTCTTCCAAAAGAATTATTCTCATACTTTACATTACCACCATCCTGAAGAGCCCTGAATTCTCGTCACTCCTCCTTCCTTCCTGTCATGTAATGTGAAGAGCCACTGTCAGTGTACCATTCAGTGTCGAACTGTTCATCACGAATTACCTGCAAAAATCAAGCAGATTTAGGAACCCAAAGTTTCTTGGGCCCTTGTGAGCCTTTCGTAGAAGGAGGAAAAGTAATGTCAAGATCAATCAAATATGTTCGTTTAATGAGTGTGGTTTTATCTTTTCGTTTGATGGTAAGAACTTTGATTTTGTTATCTTTTAAGTTCGTTTCTTCAGAATCAGAAGATTTGACCTTGGTGTTAGCTTGATTCTTAACGAACTTCTTTTCAGTTTCCTTAGGGTTAGCATTCGTTGTCTTGGTTGGAACTTTCAGCTCTGAAACTAGTTTTCCCTTGCCTTTGATTTCATTGGGTGTAGACTTCGTGGATTGAGAGTGATAAGGCTTTGGTCTCTCCATTGGTTTCTTTGTGAAGAAGGGTTTTGGAGTCCTCTTTTGCTGAGAGTCCCTTGGACCGTGAGAGCAGCAATGCGAACATTGACTGGGATTTACCTGCGAAGGTACTTTCACATTGTGATTAAACCTTCTTTCGTTGCGAACATAGCCAAAATTTTGGGATTGCCAAAATTGCTTCCTTTCATTGAGATTTCTTTTATACCTCTCATTTCTTTGTCGTTTTTGATCTGCAAGTTGCTTAGACGACTTGTGAATATTCACATTTGGTTTTGATTTTACCACACCTTATTCGCTCTTCACTGGTTTGGATTCTCTGCGAACTTCTTTGGTACCACTTGGGATACCTTTTTCAAATGCTGATCGATTATTTATGGGTTCAGCCATGTATCTTCCCTTCTCTTTCCATGAGGTCCTTTCGGATAAGTCAATAGTTTCATCAGCATTATCTATTGGGGCTGACCAGAAGAACTCTTCGCAACCATCCTTGTTATCTTCGTCAACAATGGACTTTAATTCGACATTTTGAGTTTTGGTCACTCCATTAACTTTAACAACTTGATTTGGAGTAGTTTGGACATTTGGAAAAACAATTGCTTTTTCTTTCAAAAATTTTGGTTTATTTTGAGAAATTCTTGCGAAATCAACTGAATTTTCATAAATAAGAGATTTCGCAGGTTGAAGTTCGTTTTTAATGAATTCTGAACTGTTTTCAACATTCAGAACTGTTTTCAACATTCAATTTATTTTCTGAACTCAACTTGGCATTCAATGAGTCAATTTTCTATACAGTATCAGATTTAATCTGCTTTTTATCATTCTCATCCAAGATTTGTTTCAACATATTTTTGTGGTCCTTGGACTTAATGTAATTTTCGATTCATTCAAGTCTATATTTGTACGCATCAGAAGTTTCTTCAGCCGAAACGATAGATTCGCATTTGTAGCAGTCTGTGTCTATTTCATCTTCCTTTAATTCGAGAAATGGAAAAATCATCTTGTGAATTTTCTTACCAATTTCACAATCAAGGTGTAGTTGAGTGATATTAAAGTAAATCCATTTTGCAATTAAACAAAAAATGTTGCGCTGTTTCAAAAGCATAAGATTATCTCTTTGCAAATAAATAGATTCATCCCTAGACTTAGACAAATCTGACTCGATCCTCTGAATCCACATACGTCTCTCATCACTCTTGGATGTAGCCCTGCTCAATTGATTAGTTAGGTTAGAGTTTGTCAACCGGGTTCGCTTTAAACTATCGCTTATACTTGAAAAGGTGAACTTTAAGTTGCTTAACTCAGTTTCATATCTAGATACAAGAATATTAAGAGACTCGAGAATGGAATGTACCTTATTGATCAGATGTTCACACTCATTGATTTGTTCTGGATCAGGTCGTGCAACAACACAATTATCATCCCTTCTCTCACTTCCGCCAACATTCTCCTGCATCTGCGAACTTCCACCAGTCACCATTAAACATCTTCCTGAGAGCTGGGAACTTGCCTCTTTTGCTACAAATGCCCTTCCGTGTCTGGGCTTGCGAACTTCTTAATCCTCGGAGTCTCTCGACCAGACCTCCACTCCTCCAAACTCGCCTTCAGCCATATTTTCCTACACAATTAACACCGGCATAGAATTATCATTAGCTTTCTTCCTCTTGATCTCCTCCAGCTTTCTCAGATGGTAATCTTCCTCATCCTCTCCTTCATTATTCTCATTCTACCTTCATAGCATACACTTCTTGGCAAGATGGTTTTTTCCATGACAATAGTTACAATCATATTCAGAGTCACCAACCACCTTTTTGTCCTTCTTCTCTTCCTCTTTCTGAGAACCACTCCTATTCTCATCTTTCACTTTCTCCAAGCTATAGCTTCCCTGCTAGTTTCTGTTTTTACTTGAGGGGAAACTTCTTTCTAGCAAACTGCTTTGGGTTTGACACCATTAAAGCACAATCTTCGTTTGAGAGCTCATGCTAAGAGTGATTTGATCCAGATCCATCAGCAGCCATTGTCTTGCCTTTCGCAACTAAGGCTAAAGACCCCATTCCAAAAACCACCTTCGCTTCTTCCGTCACTTCAATATCCCATGCCTTCAGAATACCCACAAGCTTCGTAAGAGTATAGTTCTTGAACTGTTCGTGTGCTTTAATAGTTGACACTACTGCCTTGCACTCTGATCGCAGTCCGTTCATGAACGTGACCTTTTGCTCAATCAGTTCATGTCCTATAACATGCTTCATCATTTTGGTGAGAAGATGATTATATTGATTGAACGTGGCAGTCAGTGTTTCTTTAGGCTTTTGAATGAATTCGCCAAACTCGGATAGCAAGAGCGTTTGAGTTGAATGCTCTAGATTTGCGTCTGTGGAGTATAGCTCTCTCAACCTATCCCAAATGGCCTTCGTTGTGTCACAAGAGCTCACGAGATGGAAAGTATATGCTTGGAAAGTGAATCTAATGATTCTCATTGCTTTAATATTGCTCATGAATTTGTCTTTCTCGTCTTGAGGCATGTCCTTCATATTGAGGAGTAGTTGGTTGTATTCTCTATGGGTTTTGATTTTTCTATTGGTCTCTTTGTGAAAAAACGGACCTAGAGTGATTGCCTCCCACATCCGATAACCATATTGTTCTGAGCGTAGAATATAATCTTCAAAGTGCATCGCCCAGACTTCATATTCATGAGGAAAAAGAATCGGGATTCTGGTTGTTGATCCAATGCTGCTTGAGATATTCAAGGAGTTGATGTTTGAATCGTCATTCTGCATGGTGAATAACCTTTTGATGTCTGTAATTAATCAAAGGTGTAAAGAAAGATTGTTTATAGGGTAATATTAAGATCTCTTTTAGTCGTCAGAATAACAAAGAAGACAACTGAGTTAGATCCTATATTAATGGAAACCCTAAAACTCTATAAACAGAAGAGATGCACATAGATTACACAGTCTCCTACTCTGATACCAGTTGTTATGATTAACACCTTACAGATCGAATAGATTTAAAAGATAAAGAATAAGAACATGATACAGATCAAACTGGTGTTGAATGATTAACAGTCATGCCTCAGAAGAACTCGATAAAGAATTACTTCTGTAGAGGCGTAAAATAGGGTTACCAAGATAATATCAGAGTTAACAAAAATATGATGCATGCATTCACCTTATATACTCTAACCCTAGCAATAAATACGAGTGTACAGGCCCAACTCGTTTATTCAAATGGACTGAACAAACAGGCCCAATGACACAATAAATAATACTCAACAGAACTGGCATATAACTTTTCGGAGTGATAAGCATGATCATATGTCTAAAACATAACTAAAATCTTATGTATCAAAATATACTTGCGATTCTAGTACCCTGAACGATTGTGCTGGTGTATAGAATGTCATGGCGAGGACCCGTAATGGACTAGCAAATGTAAATGGAAGTCGACAGCCTAAGCCTAAGCATGTGATTACGCCGGCACCAATCGTTGCAATTGCACCCAAACCCATCATAGTGGTAGGAGTTCTAGAAATGTTGCAAGAAATGCTAGACCAACAAATAGATGAGACAAGACAACTACTTCAAGAGAATAAGGATGCACTTACTGCACTAGTTGTGAAATATGAGTTGAATAAGTAACAGTTAGAAGATGGAAACTGTAGTAGAGCCATTAGATAGGCTGAACCATGAAGAAGTAGAAAGGACAATACAAATGAAGAAGTTGTTCGAGATAGATGCAGGCATGAAGACTTCATGGCATCCCAACCACCAAGCCTTTTTGGAAAGCCAACACCAGTGTTAGTTATGGATTGGATTTATAAAATGGAGATGACATTTGAGAGTTACGACTATAGTGACAGACGGAAGACATTTTTTACATCTAGACAACTACAAACTGGTGTCTTAAGTAGTGGAAAAGAATGGTCGTCACTATGCCGAAAGGAGAAGCATGGAAGATGTCATGCGAAGACTTTGTTGTACAGTTAAAAAGGGAATACTGTTCAGAAAGAGACATGTTTGAAATGAGCAAGGAATTCTAGAATATGAAGAAAAGAGACATAAGTGTTACTAAGTACGCTGCAACATTACTAAGAAAATAAGTTAGCTTCTCACCTGGTTCCTATCGAACCCTCCAAGGTCGAAAGGTTTGCTAATGGACTACCAACATATTTCGGTCGAATGGTGAAATTAGTGATGAGTTTTGAGCATTCTAACACTCCTATGGTGTACATGCAACCCTATAAACCTTGGATCTATGTTTTCTCTATCATACATGAAAATAAGAACTTTCCAAGGCTTTAATCCTAACTAGCATATTATGAAGCTCTTATACTACAAAGTACTAGTTAGATAACAAACCTTTTGATGTAGCTTGATGTCTTCAAGCTTTAAGAGCTTAGCCCCAATAGTGTGGAAGCCTCAAGTGGAATCACAAATCACCAAAACACCTTGGAATAACCTTGAGAATAAGAATACTTTGGCTCTCTCTAGTGAAATCGGCTAGCCCTGTTAGTGTACCCACACTAGTGCCAATTTCACCAACGAAGGATATCTTTATATAGTGTGGAGACTAGGGTTAAACCCATGACCTTTCATTTCATATGATCCATGGGTTAGACACTCCATGGACTATCCATGAAAGCTTAGCCCAACCTAAATGAACTTGGCCCATCACACACATATATCTAAGAGTCCATAGTTAATTAGTTCATTTTGATCACTTAGTTAATTCTAAATTAATTCTTTATCAATACTAATTAAATAATGTGATTCCATATTAATATATTAGAACTTATAATATATTAATATAATCATAAATATATTATTCTCAAAAGATTATACATATAAATTGTGTCGGTTAAGTGCAACCTAAATGGGCCATGTCGGGTCGGGTCAAGTACATACCAAATATAGTTATGGACTTAGACATTAATCCAATAGTCTCCCACTTGGATAACTCAAAAACTATTATTGATTATGACTTCAAAACCTACCTGGCAATCGTAGCTCTTAAAGCCGTTGTCGAACTCTGATCTTGTCAACAAACTCTAACCTTTGTCAATGACTTGTCCATTAGATAAGGGATCATATATTCCTCCATTCTGGATATCATATGGACTGAGACATGGATTATAATCATTCTCTCTATCCATTTGTTGTTTCCCGATTTCCGATTCATGACGACTGACTGATTGAACAAATCAAATCAATCCTAGATTGGCCAAGCACTCACATGTATCATCATTAAATCATCGAGCGGCCCACAGATATCGCTTTTATCCTGAAGGTAAAAGGAATGGATAAACTTCGACTCATATGCTTGATCTTCTACTTGTTAAATCATACACAAAGGCACGTTTTATAACATCGAGTTACCAATGCATTTTCGTGCAATAAATGTACTATCATCTCATAGTAACAACACATATCTCTAGGTTTGAAGAATATAAGATATTATCGTCTCATGATCACTCGTGATAAAATCCATGAAGTGATTCAAATGAGCGCGGGTTGAATCCAATACTCAGAACTTATGAGCACTCATGAGTGTTTTGGCACAACTTTGTCCACCAACTTGGACCTCTACAAGCCAACCCATGATAGTCTTGATTCATATCTACTTCAACCATATGACCGACTGTGGATGGTTTGAATAACTTAGTCATTCCGGTAGAGTAACCTAGTTATTATGGGAGTCAAAACATGCAAAGTGAAACACAATAATAAATGAATCTAATATGGTATCAAAACCTATGAATATAAATAAAACACTTTCTATTTATCACCATAATGATTACTCATTATTCATTGTTTCGGTTTTATCAACTTTATACTTGAATTAAAAAACACTAGTTGTCCCATGCTCTAAGCATGTACACTATGTTTTTCTAAACAATAGTTTTGCCATACACCAAGTATGAACTCTATGTTTGTCTACGATCATTTTCTTTGTGAATTAGATCAATTGAACATAATTTCAAAGATTCTCTTTTCACACTCCCAATTCCTTGTCTTAAATGTAAGAATTCCAAATTCCTATCATTTATCGAAATCTGTTTTGATTTTAAACTTATATGCATTGTTCCTCTTGTAATGATTATGCACAAAGCCACAAAGAATTGGCAACAATCATTACAGAGTATCCCAATAGAGAGCAATTCCATGGAAATGATGTCGCAGATTCAAAGCGCATTGCTTTGAACATGCTTCTTGCATTAAGTTTCTTTAACCTTACACATATTGCTTCCACCTAAGAAGACAACTCTATATTGCCATTTTGACTACCACTTCTGAACAAGAGTTGCCTCTCTTCAGACTATGTCAATATGGTCCTTCCAATATTAATAGTATACTTCCAACTGTCCTTGAGCAACCAATCTTCGGTAAACCTTAGATTGTCCTCGACAATTGCTTAATCACTTTAGTCATATCCAATTCAGAAAACAGTTGGACCTCTAGAAGTTAATACTTTATTGACATTCTTACCAAAGTTCAGATTTCTGATACTAGATTGCTTTGATAAGACTTTATCAAAATTATACACCTTATCCTAGATAGCTCACAGGTGTGTCTTAAACAATTTCAGAACTATGAAAAGGGATGTCGTAATCATAGTCTCAATTGTTTAGACCTTTTGTCATTTCTCATAAGTCAATGTTAGTGTGCCGGTTAACCAAGCACGCTCCACTAACGACTTTGAGAACTGCAAATATCACAATTTCTATCTACTTAAAATCTACTTAGTGAAATAATTTCCTCACAATCATTTTCATGAATCGGAGAGAAACCTTATGACACTTAGATTTTATGGTGTATGTGTTCTTATCCACGTGAATTTTTCAAAACCATAATCACAAGACTAGGTTAGTGACAAATCCTAACTCATATGGATTGAACTTGTGCAATCTTAACTTCTTGCCACCTGGCAGCTCAAGGGCCTCCCATTGCTTCCAATTAGCTATGCAAACAATTGAGAACATGTAGAACTCAAATGTATAGCCAACTTAACTGGAATGGGCACAGAATATGTCAACATGATAGGTTATAAATCTCAAGTCGTGTGCTAGTGATGAAATACAAGTTTTTATTCTTGATTACTTCTTGAAACCCTTTTAGGATCTTTTAGACTCCCACTGTCTCCTTGACCTATAAGACTTTCTTGCCAAATATTCAAGAGACAGTGTAGATTATAATCAAGACAGACACTTAACACAATTGGCCTTAGTTGATCTTTGTTTTATCCAAAATATCACAAATTACCAATTTCAAATGTACAAGAGTAGAAAACTTTTACTCTTACATTTGACAAGTGTTTTTTAAACCTTCTTTAAGACATGTCACTCAAGTTACAATCTTAGAGTATAACTCTAAAAATTGTTTTTGGAACGATTTATGAATCATCTTCTTGAATTAGCCACATCAACAATTCATAACTCCTCTTCTTAACTATCATAATTCGCTTAGAGGATGAATTGTGATAAGGTCTCAAAATCATTAAGATGATCTTAAAACATGATACTAAAGTACTCTCCCATCTTTTCAGATTTGAGAAACTTTTCTCCTTCTGCCTAATTTGATTCTTCTCATTCGTTCTGCCATACATCGAAAATTTTCAATGTATCAGAATTACACTTAAACTTGTAAGTGTAACCATATTTACTAAACTTTAGTAAATCATGATGAATAGTCTTATCCATATTTTGTGGTAGACGTTGACAAGTGCACAAGAAAGTGTACTTGATCCCTTAGTCCTTCTCTTGAGTCACATATACATGTGAACACGGAACTCGTCTTAATTTTCGAAAGTTGAAAATTCTCACACATCACACTCAACACCTTGTATGATTCCAAGTTTCAGTCCAGTTGAAAACTTGGGTGATGAGAATATTTCCTTATTTGGTAAATTTAGACACTACCACAAATGAAAGAATCAAATTCATATTTCCAATATTGCTATAAACATACAAACATCAAGTTTTAATGAATGTCATTGTAAGGAGATAAAAATAAAGTAAAATAAACTTTTAATTATTTTAAAATACGGAAAAAACTTTTTCCTTACAATGTAACTTGAAATGAAAACTATGTTATTACATGTTTCCTAGCAATCTATCATAACTCTGAAGAAGTAGCTCAAGAATCTGATCTTCAATCAAGCGATAAAAATACATCTTCGCGATCAGATTCAGCATACTCTTTCTTTTAGTTTCCTTCACTTTTCCTTTGATTCTTAAAACATCAACATGTGACCTAGTCACATCATGTAATAAGAATCTCAGAATAGAAACTTAACCGAGTTAGATAGTGGACTTTACCTGAAGTAGAGTCAAACTTATTGACTTTACCAGCCTTATGATGTTTCAAGTAAATTTGGCAGCTTCGCAACCAATGCCCTTTCCTTTTGGCAATAGAACCATATGAATCCTTTGGGAATGGTACATGGGATAATCTCAGACTTAGCCTTTCTATTTAGCATTTGGTCAACTGAGTTGACTATGGCCGATCCCTTTCCATTGGGAAGAGAATGCTTTTTCTGGATTTCCAATGTCACCATTTTCAATGTCCATTAAGTTTTGGGAAGTTGATCTTATAATCAAATTTGCTTTACTAGCCTTCCAAATCATTTCTGATTCAGCAGCACCAAGCAAATAGATAAGATCATTAAGGGTCTTGTCATAGTTTGTTTCATAGGAGTCCCAAAGGGAACTCACTATATGACTTAGAAAGTGATTGAACCACCAAATTTCTCAAGACTTTGACACCCAACTCTCCCGGCTTGTCAATATGTGACGTCATATCCAAGATGTGATCACACCTAGACCTTGCCATGCCAATAGGGCTTGCGTGACCTTGAACTTGTGGGTTAAGGAGAATAACTGGAGGAGGTGGAGGAAGCGAAGTTCCAAGAGATTTGGGAAGATCATAGATGTCTGAACTAGACATCTTTTTGGAGATATTCAAGTTAGTTGATTTAAAGTCCTTAATATAACACCCAATATGAAATATTAAGGCTAGGACTCAACACAATATTTTATAACTTGGAAGAGGGATGCCGTAATCCAAGCTATAGAATATTTAAAGGTAGGTGAATGACGATTCACTAATTTCCACCAAGATAAACGAAATGTATTATTAGGTTTTTAATTGCTTTTGAAACTCCTAGTTCTTTTGAGATTCATTGAACATTTCAATGGCATGTTTCAATCTCGAGTGTGCCCTTTAGGTTTTGTGATAGGGATGCCGAGGATCACAAAACAAGGTGTGAAGTAACCATGCAAATTACTTGGTACCCTTAAGTGTTTACCCCTCAATCGATGTGCCGGTTAACCACACACGCTCCATCGATACTATGATAAACATTAAGTTACCCTTTGTTTACCTTGTTAAATACGAGTTAGTGTGCCGGTTAACCACACACGCTCCACTAACCGACTTAAACAAAGTGCAAAGTGTAATTTCATGGATTAGCACCTTATTCACATTTTCCTAAGTAACTAAGATTGGGTATTTATAAAAGGTTTAGTTACTTAGTATTTATCATTAATACTTTTAATGAAGGGAGAATTTATAGTCTTTGTCCTACCCGTTCGGCTAACGACCCTCCATCTGTCAAGGAAGCGGTGGGTGAGAGTGGACACTCATTAAACTGTCATTTTATAGACAGTAACCTTATACCCCCCTTATAGACCGGTTTCGTGAATGAGGCCTACTAATGGTAAGAATAACTTTACTCTTATACATATATATATATATATATATATATATATATATATATATATATATATATATATATTATTAACTTATAATATTATAAAGTATAAGGGATAAATTTTAACTTTTAAAATTCTAAGGGCTAACTTGGCATTAAAGTATTCATAAGTGAAAACTTTTCAAATTCCAAAACTTAAGGGCAAGTTTTGAAACTATTCAAAACTAATTAATTTCATAACTTATGTGTTTAAATTAGTTTTAATTAAAAAACTCTTCAAGTTCCATAACTTGAGTACAAGTTATGGAAGACTTTAAACTAATAAAAGAATGTAACTTTTCTTTATTTTGTAACTTATGGATTTAATTAAGGATACACATTTTTTACTTAATAAAGTGACTCTTGAACCTCTATAACTTGAGGACAAGTTATGGAGTCATAAAACCATTGTTGAGAACAAGACTCTTGATTTTGTAACCTTTGCCATCTTTTATGAGTTTTAAGAAACTTAAATGTGACATTTCATGTAACTTGAGGACAAGTTACACAAACACATTTTAGAATCATCTCTTAGATTAAAATGTATTGAAAATACATAATCAATTAACTTATCTATTAATCTAAGCAACTCATATGAACAAAGATAATTCACATCAAACTTTTTCATGTAATTAGCATCACTTTTAAAGTACTACAAAACTTGAATCTATTAACAATTATCTTTGAAATTGGATTACCATGAATATTACCACATCAAAAACAAGTTTATAAGTTCAAAAAGCAGCTTATGGTAATGTTCCTACTCCAATTCCAACCAAAAACCACGAAGATATGCTGTCTGGAGGCTAAACTCGTCGAGTTCTTCATGGAACTCATCGAGTTCATGCTCTAATACATGAACTCGTTGAGTTTTCTACTAGAATTCGTCGAGTTTTAGGCTCTGACAGATTCTTGGCTTCGAATAATCTAGTTGCATCAAGTATAAGAGAAAGCAAGCCTAGGCTCTGATACCACTGATGATTTTTGAGCATTCTAACACTCCTATGGTGTACATGCAACCCTATAAACCTTGGATCTATGTTTTCTCTATCATACATGCAAATAAGAACTTTCCAAGGCTTTAATCCTATCTAGCATATTATGAAGCTCTTATACTACAAAGTATTAGTTAGATGACATACCTTTTGATGTAGCTTGATGTATTCAAGCTTTAAGAGCTTAGTCCCAATAGTGTGGAAGTCTCAAGTGGAATCAGAAATCACCAAAACACCTTGGAATAACCTTGAGAATAAGAATACTTTGGCTCTCTCTAGTGAAATCGGCTAGCCCTCTTAGTGTACCCACATTAGTGCCAATTTCACTAACCAAGGACATCTTTATATTGTGTGGAGACTAGGGTTAAACCCATGACCTTTCATTTCATATGATCCATGGGTTAAACACTCCATGGACTATCCATGAAAGCTTAGCCCAACCTAAATGAACTTGGCCCATCACACACATATATCTAAGAGTCCATAGTTAATTAGTTCATTTTGATCACTTAATTAATTCTAAATTAATTTTTGATCAATACTAATTAAATAATATGATTCCATATTAATATATTGGAACTTATAATATACTAATATAATCGTAAATATACTATTCTCAAAAGATTATCCATATAAATTGTGTCGGTGAAGTGCAACCCAAATGGACCATGTCGGGTCGGGTGAAGTACATACCAAATATAGTTATGGACTTAGACATTAATCTAACAACTAGCAACCAATCTGACAACAACCATCCAAATTGCCAAATCTCTTGAATCTCTTGAGCACATGATCAAAGGAAGAACCACAACCCAAGTTGAAGTCGTAGAGAAGAAGGTTAATGAAGGATCCTCAAAGTCCAACAAAAAGAGTATCTTTTCAAAACCTAGCCCCAACGATAAGAATAATGGGTAAAACACCGAGTCAAAATGGTGTAAAGGATGCATAAAGAAGCATTTTGGTCAATGCAAAGAGGATGTACTATGCTACAAGTGTGGAATAACTTTTCATTATGCTAATGAATGTAGAAAAATTGAAAGGGTATGTTTTCAATGTAAAGAAGAAGGACAATCAGTGAAGGACTTCCCAAAGAAGAAAAAAGTTTCACGAGTTTCCCAGATGACTCTTAGGGTGGTAAAGGAGGAAGCAAATGTACCCTCAGGAAGCCAATAGAAAGAAGTTGATTATCTAGGATGTCTAAGATACAAAATGGTCATCGGATATATAGATAGTATTATGTGATGTAGCTTGATGAAAGAGGCATAACGTTTTGTAAAGTTGAATAAACATGTAATCGTTTTCAAGAAATAATACATCCCTAATTATGTTACACTGGCATATGTGTTAAATTGTTTTGAAGTCGTTGTGTGTAGTAACTTAGATAAATACAAGTGAATTCATGGGACGAGTATGAGTAGGCTTGAAACGTAGTAGAGGCCTATACTACCGGAACCACAGGACTCGCACTTGGATCAGAAAGAGTTACAAGGTTACTAAGGCACCAGCAGTTGAGTTTGTTTTATTCATTTCCGTCGTTACCATCGTTTTGGTAATGACTAAGGAAGATGAATATATTGAGACCCTAGTGGTCATAACAAATCAAGTATGACTAAGATAAAACCTAAGAAGTAAGTTACTCGGTTCAGAGAACCAATTTTGATGTAGCATACGACTTAAGTTAGGAGATTGAAGGAAAAGACAAACGAAGTGATCAACTGAAGTATCAGAGTTATCGTAAAGACTAAGCAACCTGTAGCTAGAAGCACTACATGCTTTGCTATGATTATATCACACTAGAAAATTTAGGGAGGTATCTTCCATGCAGGAATCAGGATCAAAGAGACCCGTGTCTAGCCATTGCATCATGCGATGGAAGGCCATTTGAGCATGACCATTCAATTTGTTACAATAATCGAAGTAAAGACCATACCATAGATCCAATCCGCTTGTGAATGAGAAGGGCTTTATGATGAAGATCGAATGGTTATTCGAAAGTTAGGACTGACGGTCCAACAAAGAAGGAAGGGCAATTGCACGTTTAAGCACCGCCATCAGTCAAGAAGTCCAAGAGCTAGAAACTCATTTGAAACGATGTAAGAGTTATGGTTATTACCTAGGATGGAAAGGTAATGTGTGAGATCATTATACAAGCCTTTTTTTGCTGATGATTCCGGGACGTAATCATCCAAAGGAGGAGATAATTGTAACGCCTGCAGATTCGGCTATAAAACGACATTTTGATAGAAAATTATTTAGGATACACAATCTTAACCAAAGTAATAGTATATGTGACAAGGATTTCATACAAATAAAGAACTTTGAAATCCGACTTCATATGAAGAAGTTATGCTTATTCAAAGTTTCTTGATTAAACCAACATATTTATGTGCGTCGTAAAAAGTGAATTTTAGATAAGTTACTTATTACCCTAAGAAACCTAAACAAAAGTCATAGTAATCGTAAAACCGTGAGTGTGCATATAGAGAACGTCCAAATCTGACTTCATATGAGGAAGTTATGATTCTTCGAAATTTCAACGCAGTAGCGCGGACACAGAAATCGAAAATTGAATCGGTCGATTTTTAGACAAAACAATCTAAACAAGAGTTGAATATCTCATAAATAAGAGTTTGTCGATATAAAGACAGTCGAGAATGAATATAATATGAAAAATATATGAATATTAAATGGAGTTTAGCAGTCTAAGCCTTCTAAAATAATAAATAAAAGAGTATAGTGAGAAATGGTCGATGGAGTCTAAACGAAAGTTGTGGATCTATTTGATAGCTACGCGTGGATATAAAGAACGTCAAAAACGAAGTTTACATGAACAAGTTGTGAATTTTTGAAATTTTTCCGAGTGCGCGACACCCAAGCTTCCAGATGAGGCGCACCGCTCCACCTGTTGAACGCCACGCGTCACACTATAGGAAGCCGACCACGATAGGGCGTGGTGCACACCTAGTCGGAGTGTGGCACGATTCATGAAAAATCAGCCTATAAATTGCCTCAACTGCTCATTCTTTCTCCCTACACCTTTCCTAACATTCTCTCTCGAGTTTCTACTTCCTTAGCCCCAAAATTCTTTGTATTTAGGGTATTTTAGCAAAGCTCTGAGGTTCTTGAGTGCCTGATATTAGTAGTTATCATGTAAGAGTTTTGCCAGTTTACTTTTCAGACGTTTGTCAGGAAAACCTTTGTAAGCTAAGTTACACTTATATCGCTTTCAATGTAACTTATATTTATATTCATAGTCGTCATTGTGAATTTGTAAATAAGATTTATTAGTGATTCCAAGTCATTATATTGATTGATCTACTTACTAGAGTAATGTGTAGGATGGATTTAGTGAGGTGTTTAAAGTGTGATTTCAAAACAGTATACTTTGTATACCAAACTGTCACACCCCCGAACCAGACGGCGGAAACGTCCGAGGGCTCTTGTGACTTAAATTGAATACCATCACAATGAATATACATGAATCATAACATAATTCATCATCATGCATTGAAATATTACAACTGATATTGTTTACATTGTTTTAAACATTACAAATCAATAACATAAACTGTTCGATAGATAATCTAAGCAAGACACCATGACTTAACTTGGTACTTATTCTTCGGCTTACCAGTTACCTGAGAATACATGTTATTTTGAAAAACGTCAACATATGAAATGTTGGTGAGTTCATAAGTAATGTTACGGTAAAATGATTTGGTGAAGTTTGTAAAACCCAGAAAATCCGATATTTTCTAAAAAGAGTATTTGTTTATAAAAAGTGTGAAGATCCGTAAATATGCTTGTTGATTTTCAAAACATGTATAATTGTTGAACTTAGAATACATCACACAAGTGAAAATGTTGAACTTCCTAGGAAAACCCGATGTTTTCCCAATACGTAAATTACATGACTTGTTTATTGTTATACCGATACGTCGAATGTTTTTGATTACCCGGGTGGCGTTGGGTTAATTAGGGTTTGTGAGCTGTTATAATCATGCATTAAGAAAATGACTAGGTTATAACTACAAATTACGAACGATCCTTAAAGGCGTCAGCCGTTACTACTCACTTAATCCACCCACCCTGATTTCTATTGTTTATCGTCCTGAATATGTTTACTTTGATTTCTCATAAGCCCAAAAACCGAGGAGAAAGGAGGATACGAAGCCCCCTTTATTTCCATGAGTTATTCAAGGCTATCGGGAATGCGAAAGACACTTGGCCCAACTCGCATTTGACTTCTCGACCTCACTAGCAGCACTAATGGGCCACTAGGGCCCAATAGCACATTAGAGCTATTGAAAGTCCTTTTACATGGAATTGGGTCATAGAAGGCCCAATAACACGTAAGCGTATTCCCTTCGGGCCCAAAGATCATGTTATTGGGCTAGCAAGGCCCAACAAGCATAATTTGAAACTTCCAAGCCCAAAGTTTGTAGGTTAACTCCTCATAATTATCGCGTGTTTATTGAAATGCTTTGGTTTTATGATTTTGTTTTGTTATTGATTCGAGACCGAATCAATTCGTTTTGTAACGATATTTGTTGTTGAGAATGTATTTGTTTTTCTGTGTCGTCGGTAGTCGTGGATCTTGTATTTTGCATTAGTGACTTAATTTGTTTGAAAATGGAGTTTGATACTTTTCATTACCCTCCTTTTATAAAAATAACACTTTTGGTCCTTTTTAATAAAAGAGTTTCATTTTTAGTCCTTAAAATACTTTTCTTGACACTTTTGTATAATTTATTTGATGAAAACCCGTTTTTAACCCAAAGTTTATTTAGTTGACAGCTTCAACCCCTCTAGAATAATGATTCTCGGTTAAGGACCCATTTTTCGCAACTTATACAGTTTTGGCACAAAATCTAAAAAGTTTGCATTTTAGTCGTTTTTTATAATGAAAAGCACTTTTGACCCTTATAAACATTTTTTTATGCTAAATACCCCATGTTTTACAGAAAGTTACATTTCCAGCCCCTTAACTTGTAAAATTTCGTATTTGGAGGCTTACTGGGCCGAGAAGCCCATAATTAGCCCATTCGGTTAAAAATTTACATTTTAAGTCCTTAGAAATTTCTAAAAATCAGAAAAATATTTATGGAAACTGTTTTGGCCCCTTTTAACCTTCAAGAACCCTTGACTTGTTGATTTTTACCCCAAGTTTGTATTTTTGACAATTTAAGCCCAAAAATGGGTTTTATGTTCAAGTATGTTCATCTTAACCTTATAAACTATTTTTTCTTGAATTGATTAGTGTAAAATAGCTTATGTTTATTTCCTTTTCTCATGTCTTAGATCTCGGTTTTTACACACTTTTTGATAACATATTCATCACAAAACACATGATATCACACACATACATGCATCAAATCACACATATCATACATTTACACATAGATCTACACATTTTCTTGTATTCTCCCCCATAAAACTCATAAAAACCGAAAAGAAAGGGGTATGAAACTCACCTTGAGTTGTGGATCGGTTTTGAAGAAGATTTTGGAGAAGTTTGGTGCTATTTTCGGCCCTATCAAGCTCCTTGGATGGATCTCGAACTTAGTGGGTTCTAAGATGCAAGATCATGAACTTGAATGGATTAAGAGATGATTTTTGATGGAAAGAAGTGAGTTAGATCATAGATTTAAGCACCAACTTACCTTGAATGATGATTTTATGGAAGAAATTCTTTGAATACCTCTTAGATCTCGAAAATTTGGAGAGAATGGAGAGAGAGTTTCTTTGAGAGAATTTTGAATGAAGTGTGTGTGTGTGTGTGCGTGCTTGGATTCGGCCGAGAGAAAAGGAGAGAGGAAGAAGAGAGAGTGTGATAAGATGGTGCATGGAGATTTGGGTTATTTGCATGGATAACCTCCACTACCTGAAAACAGCCCTTTAATGACGCGTAAACAATGACACGCGCTGATTTACGATACGCAAAAGCGTGTGCCGTAAAAATAATGTCATCTCTTCTAAAATTTGAAGGATAGAGGACATTCTTTTGTGTGTGCCCTAGAACTAATGTCCAACAAAAAAAAATTAAAAACACGGAGGGCACTTTTTTAAATATGGGTGTCGTGTAGAAATGTCGCTTTATATTTTTTTTAATGAAAGACGTTTTCTCTTTTTTGCAGCTGGGGGAAATGAAAATCCCAAAAATTTGAAAGGCCTCCATTGTTAATTTTTTTTTGCCTCTCCTATTCTTCTTTCACTTCATCTAATTGCTCCCTCTTCACAAAACCAACATCTCTCCCTTAATCGAGGTAGCTTTTCATCCAAAAGTTCCCGCATGATACTATTTCACTTATTTTTCGGTAGCGTTCTCCAAATCCTTAGTTTTTAGTTGGTCCGACCATCTTCTGGACTTCGCTTCCGTTCTAGGGTTTTGTTTCTCTCTTTCTCTTGAACACCGTATGATTCATCTTCATTATCTTTTCTTTTTACATGATTTGAAAGAACGAATATTGTATATTCCACTTCATTTGATTCTTGCCTCTTTTCAACATAAATTAGAGTTTCAATTTGGAATCCAATTCATGAGGTCTACTTAGATATTGGTCGTATTTCGTATTAAACTTTCAATTTTTCAACCCGTTTCACTTTAATCCATCTCCTGGAATTCTCTTCATGTGAATATATGTTGAAGCCCTATGTGTATTATCTTTTCTTCATCATGTCTGGAATCTATCCAGGTAAAGGGCTAGAACCCTAATTTCATTTCTAACCCTAATTTCATTTCTAACTCTGTATTTTGAAAGTTTTTTTTAATCAGATGATGAACCTGTTAGTTCGTCCCTTCTCTTCCAAATATGACTTTAGTTTGTGTCTTTGTTATGTGATTTTGGTAAAACTTTCTTATTTTATGTAGCTACTTATCTTATTAAACTATAGCCCTATTTCTAAATAATATTTGTTTGTTTTTTGGAAGCAGTTATCATGTTAGCTAATTGAAGATTAGGATTCGTCTTAAGAGAGGATAAGACAAGAGAAAACTTTGGGTGGGTTTCTAGGGCAATGAATTTGACTATGGTTACTTCAATCTTAATCTTATTTGACTTTAATCTTAATCTTATTTAATCTTCATCATGAATTTGAATTTAATCTTAATCTTATTGTAGAGAGCCATGTTAAAACGAAATATCTATTTGGGTGGGTGGGAATTGAAATATCTATTTGGGTGGGTTTCTAGGGCAACCCTTGGGTTAACTGAGGGAACTTGATGGATTCAGCAAGAAGTTGGCTACATAAGTTTCAACCTAAAGATAGGTTGAGATCAAATACTAGAAGGAGGGATTCAATAAGTGATGGTGAAGATTCAAATAACCCAGCCATGGATGAAGATGCCTCAAATATAATAGATTTCTAGAAAAAAAGAAAATGAATACATGCGCTTACAAAGACACAAAATGGGAGTTGAAGATTTTGAACTACTCATAATGATTGGAAAGGGTGCATTTGGTGAGGTTAGAATCTGCAGGGAGACAACAACGGCCACTATACTCGCCATGAAAAAGCTTAAGAAATCAGAAATTTTACGAAGAGGTCAAGTATGTAATTTTCCATTCATAAAAGTTGATATCTCTTCATCAATACTTTTCAACTTTATTTAAATTATTAAACCCATTTTCAGGTTGAACATGTAAAATCCAAAAGGAATCTCCTTGCTGAGGTGGACAGCAATTGCATAGTGAAACTATATTGTTCTTTCCAAGACAATGAGTATCTGTATCTTATAACATTGCTCATGAGAAAAGATACCTTAACCGAAGATGAAGTAAGATTTTATGTTGCATAAACAATTTTAGGGATCGAATCCATCTATAAACATAATTATGTACATAGGTATATGTTATATGTTTTATAAGCTTGATTCTTGTTTTGTTTTGTTATCAAACTAGGGAAGAATCCCCGCTTTGCGGGGATGTACTTGCCAAAGAAATAATGGAAGGTAAAGGTGAAGTATACTCATGCACCGACATCAAGGTGAAGTTTGGAAATCCTGAAATAAAACATACCGATTAGCGCATTGTACTTCTGTTTTTAATAAGAAGAAATGAAATTAGGGTGCTATAAAAGGTAAAAAGTATTTTACCATATTTCTTCTTTGCATTTTTTTCGCTTTTCTGTGAAGTATCCAGATGAGCCAAATCAAACAGAAAACCCCCCTCACAATTTATATTTAAATTTGACTTATTAAGTTTTATAAAAGATTCTTTTTAAAAAACATATTGAACTGCTTTTAAAGGGTATTTAGGTACTTTTTGACAGAAATAAATTATAAATATCGAAGTTTCCATTTAAAAATCAAAGGGTGTTTGGGTATGTTTTCATAGTCGGGAGAGGCTTATAAATAATTTACATGGGTTTATATGGAATGTTCAAATCCGTTAGTGAAAGGATTTTGTGATTCCAACATCACAACCAACACCACCTTTTCTATCTTTACATGTTGCTTATTTGGTTTCTAAAATATTACTTTTATTAATTATAACATTTATATTGGCAATAATTGTGATTGCGTATATATATTTTTAAAGCAGAGGGGAAATTATGGAAGTATACCTGCAAGTTGATAAGAGAAATGAGAGCTTAACAGAAAAAAGAGTGTGTAGATGTGAGTATTTCATCCAAAAAAATAAAGACAAAGAGGGCAAAAAGTTGAAATGGCATTAAATTTCAATATTTAATAGAATATTAAACTAAATTACATTTTTGGTCATGGGTACAACTCGTCTTTTGCAATTTCAGTTCTTCTTTAACATATTTGGTCCATGTTTCAAGTTAAGAAAGAATTTTTTGTCCCTGAGCATACCTCATTTATGCGAGTATGGTCCCAAACAGTCAAAGATCCTAGCATGAAGTACCTGCAAGACACACGATCATTATTCCAAAATCTTAATTTTTAATAGTAATTAAAATAATAATAATAATTTCATGATTAAGAGCATTTTGAATAGGCTTACACTTTCGGTTTTATTATGATTAAATTTGACTAATTTAATCCTCTCCAAGGAATCATACGACATATTCACTTTTTCAACAGGTATTTGAGTCGGTCTCCTTTTAAGTTCCTCAAGTAGCTCTTCAATTTTCTCAAGTCTCTGAACAAATGGATTTAAACTCTCTCGTGCTTCATCTTCCACTGTGTTAGTAGGATAAACATTCTTCTGTCTTTTCAAAAAGTCAAATGGTAGAATAGTAATTATAACAATCAGTGTTTCCACCAATGACACCAGTGGTCTTCCTATGTAGGTAAATACCCTCTTTACAATCTCTATAATTATAAAATCATCATAAGTTGTTTCTTGGTTGTTTTCTATCTCTACTTCTTGATCCGAGCCATATATGAAGGTTTATTAAGCACCCAATTGTACAATACTCAGAATGTAATTCATACCTTCTTACTTCATAATCAAAGTCAATCATTTTTTTTTCATCAATTTCATGATATTGGGTGTGAATTTATTTTAAGAAACCACTATAACAACTGGTTTTCATATTTTTAGGAGATTTACATACCTTTTGTTGAACTTGAAACCACTTCCCAAAGCAATTATGTGCTCGCTTGAAAATTTATAAAGATGGTTTTAAAATACAAAAGATCCAACATGTAAGCATGAAAGTAATTGCTAACCTTACTCTCACATAAATAGGCAGTTGGTTCCTTTGAAATTGTTGGTCTGGTATCAATTCCACCTCCTTATCCCCTTACTACTAACCCTACACAAACGAATAGTATGAATGTTATAGATTAAAGTCGTCAAAAATCATAAAGTGAGCTGAAAATTGAACTTTCAAGCACCTTGTTCATATACGGTATTGATGGATTGAGAACAGGTACAAACATCTTTTATTAAATGTGTTGGCAGCTATATGAGTCTCTTCCCAACTTGTAGACATGGCCATTAAAAATGCTGAATGGAAAACCCATAAGTTTCCTTAAAGTATTCAACCACAAATTTCATAGTGCCTTGGTCATCAACTGGAAAACTGATGTTTCACAAAAAAATGTATTTTATCACCATGTAATCAAGAAAGGTTGACATAAATAACAAAGAAAATTAGTTCTTACTTTAGTTCTCATGTTGCCTGAGATGTTAAACCATTCTTGATTTGAGTTCTCGGGTATTAGTAAACGGTTGTAGTCAGGGAATCAGGTGACTGAATTCAGTAGGTAGTTTTTGGTCTGGAGAGCTTCTGGCAGGTCGATTATAAGCTAGGGTTTTCCAGACCATGTGGTTAAGCCCGAAATATGGAACAAATATGTGAAGATTTTCTCCAACAATGACCTGTTGTGGAGGGTACACTAACCCAACCTTGATCCAGCCCGGAACAGTAAACGATTCTCGTGCTGTCGGGAGAGAATGAGAAGTAGAGGAGAAGCGGTGGAGGAGGAAATGGTAGGGAAATTGGAAGCTGATGAGAAAAGAAATAGGAGTGAAGGAAATGCGAGTTGGATGATGGAAAGGAAATTGAAAGTCAGAAGAAGGCGTATTCAGCGGTGGTAGATCATTGCTGTCTGTTTGTAATTGGAAGTAGTAGAGGTGGGAGTATAACATACCACGTAGCACATCTCTATTGTAAACATAACACGTAGCAAAAAAAAAAATACGAAAAACAAAAATAAAGTTGTCCAATAGGAACCAAGAACTGTTCATCATGTATTTTAAAATTAGTATATATATAAATAATAATATTTTTATTACCTTTTTTGTTATATACAGGATTTTAACAACACACAAAAACATCAAGCCAGATAATTTGTTTCTTGATATATAGGGACATTTGAGATTATTAGATTTTGGATTGTGTAAACCGTTAGATTGTAGTACACTGGAAGAGACGGATTTCGCCACAGGGGATCATGTCTCCAATTCAACAGGTGCGGGCCATTCTACTGCTCCTAAACGCACACAACAAGAACAATTGCAACATTGTTAGAAAAATAGGACTCTTGTAAGCATTTTTAGATGTTCTGCCACATATATATTTCTTTAATACCATACCACTATATAAAATATCTTATATGTTTCAATAAATAAATAAAAATCATTTATTTTATTATTTTTTATTTTATGTTTAATTTTTAAATCATCTTTTTTAAGGAGACGGCATGGGCCACCTTACTTTCAGGGCAAACATGATAGCGACTTCTGGTGCTGGAGCCGCCACTGCAATCACCACAAATCCATTGTGGGTCATAAAGACACGACTCCAAGTATTTTACTTTTTTTATTTTTATTTTATTTTTTTTAATAAACGATGTTAAATTAATAACATCATACTTTTATTATAAATAAAAAATAAAGTACATTGCTATTATCAGTAAAAAAAATTGTTGTTCTGTTACTTCTATATTAAGTTGTGTACATCATGCATTAAAAGTTGTACATGTTATTTAAGTAATTCTGATCTTGTGTTTTTTCAAGTTGTTAGATCATACAACTACTAACGAACTTAGCCCTAGGAAACTCGCAATCGCCTCCTCAATGTCTAAAGTTCTTGCCTCATTAATGACCTACCCACATGAGGTGACTTCAATTCACTTATCTCATTAATCTCGAAATGACTAAATTTCCCCTATGATGTTATGGCGAGTTCTAATTCCAATGTGGTTTTAAATTTTACAATCATGGGTCTCGTAGGTGATTCGATCAAGACTACAAGAGCAAGGGCAAGTTCGGAATTGCAAAAGTGCTCAATAAGCCAGGAAGTGAAAAGTTTGTGTTTTTATTTTCTATGGCATTGGGTCTACATTTAATGTGAAGGGAGTGATGCAATGTCCAAACTGTAGGAAAATTGAGAAAGGTCAGTGGCTTTATGCAAATGGTTGTCGACCATATCTGAATTCAGTATGGATGACTGGACACAAGTTCTTGCCTAGCCTTTGTCTACAATCAGGAATTTCCACAGGGGTATGAGTTTTTTATCACTCTAATAAACCGGACATTCTTTCTTGTGGTGTAGGTTCGCTTAGGAGCGTAGTCAAGATCAATGGAGCTTCTTGTGTTAACAGAAAGAATATAGTTGTAGCACTAGCATCTTATGAAAATAGTGGAAAAAATAGTGTCGAAAATGCCCCTGAGAAGTTGGAACCTTTGTGGGATGATGGTTATGGGACACAAACCATGAAAGATTACACTAAAATAGCCATGGATTTGAGTCGTTTAATTAGTAGTGATGGTGGGCCACTTAGGTGGTTTTGCCCTGTTGCCTATAACAGGCCTCTAAAAGATTCTCCTGTTCTTATGTATTTGCCTGGTAATTTGTGTTTGGTTATAAAATTACACAAATTACCATTTTACCCCTGCAAGATATGCTTATGTTTACTTACTAATTGGATGTGATACTTTGTGTAGGGTTGGAAGGAACTAGAATTGGCCTTGTTGTACATGAGAAAGCTCTTGGAAAGTGAGTTGAATTTGATCTTCATCTTCTCTTTGAACATTCTTTCTTATAAAATTTTGTTTTATAGAATCTTTAATAGGAGTATGTAAATGTTTGCTTAAAATTTTGGTGTCTTGGGACTTCGTGCGGATCATATTCAACATTTCAGCTTGTTACCAGGTAATAAATTAACTGCCTCTACTACATGCTCTTTCACTTCACCATTGTATCTATTTTTCTTTAGTAAAAACATATTAGGTAAAATCATGGTGTGTTGTTATGAAACAAACAGGCAGGACAGACATACGGATGAAAGTGGAAATCCTTCAAGATATAAAGCTTGTGGAGCCACTAGATGAAGCTTGTATATGGAGCCAAATAAGAGGCACCGCCACTGAAATTTAGGAGCCGAGATCAAAGTTGAATCCACAGAGTAGGTTTTATTACAATTTACAACTCTGGCCTTCTGTTTTCTTAAATATTTTATTAATCCAATATTATCATATCTGTGAAATTTAACAGCAGTTGTTGGTCTTCCTCTTGGTGATCCATCAATGAAGTGGCCAACTTGCATCATGTAAAAACATTTTAGGCGATGATGTAGGTATATGTTTTTTTAATGAATAATATAATCATATGTATGAATATGAAATAAAGTTTGTTATTTAGTATATGATAATAATGTATAGGGAAAAAACTTCTATTGATTTGTTTTATCTTTCCATGGATCGATTATTTGTATGACATTAAATTTTATGCAATGGATTTGTCACACCCCAAAACCACGAACGACAGAAACGTTTAGGGGTGGAGGACGTCATGTATAGTATCACAACAGTGTAATATAATAAACAAGCAACAACATCATCCATTGCATTATAAGTAAAGTTTTAATACATGTGTGTTCTTTCATTGTAGTAAGACACCAAAAATATACAATCAAAATAAAAGACGAGACTTGTCTGCTCCGTCTTCTCAAAACCTGGCCATCGTACCTGTCTACTGTTGACCTGAGAATACAAGTTCTTTTGAAAGAGAGTATCAGCTTTAAAGCTGGTGAATTCATAAGTAATTAAGTCTCATTGTCTTGCTTATGAAAATCTATTATGAAGGCCATGTAAACCTTTAAATGAAAATGTTGATGTAAGTATGAAGAACCCTAGAAAATCCCTTATTTCCTATAAGTAAGAAATGTAGTCTTCTACCAAGACCCGAATGTTTTGTTATGACTATGTAGTCTTCTACCAAGACTCGAATGTTTTGTTATGACTATGTAGTCTTCTACTAAGACTCGAATGTTTTGTTATGACTATGTAGTCTTCTACCAAGACTCGAATGTTTTGTAAGTAATATGATAGCTTTTCCCTTCTATTGACTAGTACTAGAGTACTTAGTCTAACTCCTTGTTTATGTGAAAGTATCACAAAATAAAGTAAACAGGAAAATATAATCATGTAATTGTTATTATCTTGGGTTACCAGGACAAACACGACATCGCCGAAGCGAAAGATAGACCCTATGGATATCCGAAGAGTGTCCCCTCATCCTCTGTAGCGGCAGTAGGGTGGAGGGAGGGTTAGTCCCGATATCGATCTCTTAATACAGATCGTTAACCTAATGATCCTCTGAAGATTGACATCTCATCCACTGTTGCAACAGTTGGACGGAGGAATGGTTAGTTCCGTGGCCGACTCCTAATACAAGCGTTAACCTAATGATCATCCGAAGATTTTCATCTCATCCTCTGTTGCAACAGCAGGATGGAGGAATGGTTAGTTCTGTGGCCGGCTCCTAATACAAGAGTTAACCTAATGATCATCCGAATATTTTCATCTCATCTTCTGTGCAACAGCAGGATGGAGGAATGGTTAGTTCCGTGGAGATATCCCATTGAACCGGGATAAGAAATATAATTTATACAAAAAATACTAATAAATCATCCTCACAAGTTGAGATACAAGTATCCAGGTAAGTGAATACAGGATAATATATCTATGTAATAGTGTTCATGTAGGGTATTCATGTAAGTGTGTTCATGTAACAGGTAAGTATATGTAAACATATTCATGTATCATGTAATCCTAAGTAAGTGTACCCATGTATCATGTAAGGTATTGGTATAGACTCATGAATGAACTGACTCTTGTGTGATTCTTTGTAATAGGAATAAATGTTTGTTTCTTCTAACTATCCCCATGATAATGAACTGGAAAGTAATTGATTGTTAAAGTAGATTTATGCACCCTCGATACACCAGGGTGTAGGAAACTGAACGAAGGATGGAAACTATAACATCAATACATATATAAGAACATATGCGTATAAGTGTAGTTTTGTTCAAGAAGGTAAAAATAATGGTTTTGCAAGATATCTAGGAGTTTTGAACAATAATTAAGAATGACTTGATGTCATTTTAATAAACATTTCAAAACTAATACTCTTGTTATCAAGGTATTTTAAGATAGAAAACCATTTCATGTGACACCTTTTGAAATATGTGAAATCTACTGAGTGAAAACACAGTTATAAAATACATAAGATTGATTTAATAACATACTGTTTTCTACTTGTATTCCCCCCCCCCCATTAAAAGCATTTAAAATCATTTAAAACATTGATTAAGGAGTATGAACTCACCTGTAGTTGGTGGTTCGGATGAACTGGACGGTGTAGGATTGCTAGGTGTCAAGTGAGGACTTATACACACACTACGATCCTAATGAACATATAATCACACATATATGCACTCAATTAGTCTCAAATTACTAATTGATAAATTTAAGACATCCTAGACATAATAAACACTTTATATAAGTGTTTTAAGTCCTAAGGATTGCATCTAAGCTATTGTGGGACAAGGCACTTGTGTTTAGGGTTCCAAAGGACCCCATATATGAGTTTACTCCTCATATACCAACACACATGGAGTTTACGGTTGTAAACTCTTGAGTTTACAGCCGTAAACTCCCAACCATGGGTGTATTGTGTGTTTTGAAGTTCCAAATGATTCCTAGAATTATTCCAACTTGGTGGTTAAATTCTTGGAAGGCTTTAAGGCCTAGAAACACTCCTTAGAGGAGTTTACGGCCCCAAGGCCATTTCCTTTGGAGTTTACAGCCGTAAACTCCCTTGGAATGGTGTTTTTGTTGCTTTCAAGTCTTGCATATGTAGGATAGGTTCTAGACTTTTACCTAAAGCATATGAAGGCATTAGGCACACTTTGGTGCCCTTCTTTCATGTTTACGGCCCAAGAACCATGTCTTGGTTATAAACTCACTTTGGAAGGTGATTTTGATGTGTTTTGGTCCTTGATTTAAGTGGGAACAATTTCTAGTAAATATCCAATGCTTTAGGTGCCTTAAAAGCACCCTTTATTGCATGATTTTGGAGTTTACGGCCTAAGATACTCTTGGGCCGTGAACTCCCAAACTTGGGTGCTTCTTGGTTGTTTTCTTGTCCCTAATACGCATACAAATGAGTCTAAGGTAGTAGCATAACACAAGGGTCGGTCTAGGCTTTGTTTCGGGAGTTTATCGCCCAAGAACACCTTGGGGAGTAAACTCCTAAATCTAGTGATTTAGCCTTCTAAATCATGTTATAAACACATATTAAGCTTTCTAACACTACTAGAAAGAGGTACTCACGTTTTGGTATAAAAACCCGAAGATCCGTGAGAGAGAAAATAGCTTTTCTCTAGTTGGAAATGCGAATAATGAATGAATTTGGTTCAGAATTCTATTTATAGTCTTGAGATGTTTTTGGCAGAAAATATTTTTATTCTTGAAATGATCTCTAATATAATAGTGTGTTGGAATAACAGTGTTGCACAAAACCCAAGTGCACCCACTCTCCTGATATTTCCTGAAGTGTAAACCCTGAATTACTCAAACTTACACGAAAAAGTCTGAAAATTAACTGTGACTGCTATAACTTCTATTGAAGTGATATAGTTTGTACAGAATGGAAATTTCGGGTTGTCACATCATCCCCCCGTTAAAAGGAATTTCGTCCCGAAATTAGAATTTAAGAAAATAAGAAATTACAAATAACTAAGCGAAAAGGTGAGGGTATTTAAGTTTCATCTGATCCTCTCGTTCCCAAGTGAATTCAGGTCCACGCTTTGCGTTCCAGCGCACCTTCACTATCGGGATACGACTTTGCTTTGTTTGCTTGACCTCTCGGTCCATGATCTCTACTGGTTCCTCCATGAAGTTGAGGCTCTCGTTGATCTCGATCTCGTCGAGTGGAGTAACAAGAGTCTCGTCGGACAGAAACTTTTTCAAGTTCGAGACGTGGAAGGTAGGATGTACGTTACTGAGTTCGTGCGGTAGATTGAGTTTGTAAGCTACATGGCCGATTCTCGCAAGAATCTCGAAAGGCCCTATGTATCTTGGGTTGAGCTTCCCACGCTTCCCAAAGCGTATCAAGCCCTTCCAGGGTGAGACCTTCAGTAGGACTCGGTCGCCCACCTGGAATTCCAATGGTTTCCTATGCTTGTCGGCGTAGCTTTTTTGTCAGTCTCTAGAGGCTTTCAATCGTTCACGGATTTGAATGATCTTCTCTGTCGTTTCCCGAATGATCTCTGGACCCATGAGAGTGCTTTCGGGAACTCATCCCTTAGCTAACTGGGTATCACCCACTTCAGCCCAGCACAGAGGGGATCTGCACTTTCGGCCATAGAGGGCCTCGAATGGAGCTGTCTTTATGCTCGTATGATAACTGTTGTTGTAGGAAAATTTAACAAGGGGTAAATGGGTATCCCAAGCTTTTCCAAAGTCAATCACACAGGCACGCAACATATCTTCTAAGGTTTGGATAGTCCTCTCACTTTGTCCGTCGGTCTGTGGATGGTAGGCTGTACTCATGTCCAGCCTAGTTCCTAGGGAACTTTGTAACGACTGCCAGAACCTCGAAGTCAATCTACTATCTCGGTCCGAGATGATAGATAAAGGAACACCGTGCAGCCTTACAATCTCCCTAATGTAAGTTCTGGTAAGTTTCTCCATCTTGTCTGTTTCTTTGATCGGTAGGAAGTGTGCAGACTTGGTCAGTCTATCGACGGTGACCCATATGGAATAATTTCACCCGTCGTCTTGGGCAACTTGGTTATGAAGTCCATATTGATCCGCTCCCACTTCCATTCTGGTATCTCCGGTTGTTGTAGAAGACCGGAGGGTTTCTGGTATTCGACCTTGACCTTTGCGCAAGTAAGGCATTTACTCACGAAGGTAGCAATGTCTGCTTTCATGTTAGGCCACCAGTATAACTTTTTAAGATCCAAATACATCTTATCTGAACCCGGGTGGACGGAATAACGAGTGTTGTGAGCTTCGGTCATGACCAAGTCTCTGAAGCCACCGTGTTTCGGTGTCCAGATCCGATCCATGAGGTACAAGGCTCTGCCACCCTTGACTTCCAAGTTCTTATCCATCCCTCTAAGGGATTCACCAGCCACATTTTCAGGTTTCAAAGCGTCGAGCTGAGCCTCCTTTAGTTGCGTGGACAAGTGTGAATGGATGGTTAGAGTCAAAGACTTGACCCTACGACCAGAATATTCTTTCCAACTTAGGGCGTCGGCTACTACATTGGCTTTACCCGGATGATAACGAATATCGCACTCGTAATCACTGAGTAGCTCAACCCACCGTCGTTGTCTCATGTTGAGCTCCTTCTAGTCGAAAATGTGTTGCATACTCTTATGGTCTGTAAAGATCGTGGTTTTTGTATCGTACAGGTAATGTCGCCAGATCTTCAGAGCAAACACAACTGCTCCTAGTTGAAGTTCGTGGGTTGTGTAGTTAACCTCATGTGTCTTCAGCTGTCTCGAGGCATAGGCTATGACTTTACCTCGCTGCATCAGAACACATCCGAGCCCTTGGTTTGATGCGTCACAATAGACCACGAAGTCTTCTTTCCCTTTGGGGAGGGACAGTATTGGTGCGGTGCACAAGGCTCGTTTGAGCGTTTGGAACGCTCTTTCTTGTTTCTCTTCCCAGTCAAAGGCTACGCCCTTCTAGGTAAGTGTTGTAAGAGGTTTTGCTATACGTGAGAAGTTCTGAATGAACCTGCGATAGTAGCCAGCTAGACCTAGAAATTTACGAATTTCAGTAGGTGTCTTTGGTGCTGACCAGTTCTCGATGGCCTTAATTTTGGAAGGGTCCACGTGTATACCTTCTTCGCTAACAACATGGCCCAAAAATTCTACTCTCCGAATCCAAAATTCGCACTTGGAGAACTTCGCGTAGAGCTTCTCCGATCGCAATGTTTCTAAGATTTTACGGAGATGTTGGCTATGTTCCTCCTTACTTCGAGAGTAGATAAGTATGTCATCAATGAAGACGATGACGAACTGATCCAAGTAAGGACGACACACCCTGTCCATCAGATCCATGAATACTGCGGGCGCGTTAGTTAATCCGAACGGCATCACTACAAACTCGTAGTGCCCATAACGAGTTCGGAAGGCTGTCTTGGGGACATCCTCCTCTAACACTCGTAGTTGGTGATATCCGGATCGTAGATCTATCTTCGAGAAGTAGTTGGCTCCTTGAAGTTGATCAAATAAATTGTCAATGTGGGGTAAGGGATAACGATTTTTAATGGTAAGTTTGTTGAGTTCTCTATAGTCGATACACATGCGAAACGATGCATCCTTCTTCTTGACGAACAAGAGCGGTGCTCCCCATGGTGAGAAGCTTGGTCGAATGAATCCCTACTTGAGAAGTTCGTTAAGTTGACTGGAAAGTTCCTGCATTTCAGCCGGTGCCAGACGATAAGGAGATTTGGCTACGGGGGTAGCCCCTGGCACTAAGTCGATTCTTAACTCGACTTGGTGTTGCAGTGGTAAACCGGGAAGTTCTTCTGGGAATATGTCGGGGAAGTCGCGTACTTTAGGGATGTTCTAAATGTTTTTCGTTTCTTGACTTGTATCAACGACGTGTGCGAGGAATGCATGGTACTCCTTTCGCAAACACTTCTGGACTTGAATGCACGAAATGATGCGAAGGCTCGTACTAGGTTTGTCACTGTAGATAATTAAGGTTTCGTTGTTAGGAAGGTTAAGAGGAACTGCTTTTTCGAAGCACATAATGTCGGCACGAAGAAGACTCAACCAATCCATTCCGATGATAATGTAGAAACATTTAATTGGGACTGGCATGAGATCTATCTTGAAAGTATGGCTATCTAATGTTAAGGTACAACCTACGTGTATGCAGTTTGTACTCTCTATTTTCCCGTTAGCCATTTCTACCGTGAATGAATTATCTAATGCACATGGTTTTTGTTTAAGCAGGCGTGCAAATTTGTGACTTACGAAACTTCTCTCTGCTCCGTTGTCGAAAAGTATGCAAGCATATGAGTTATCGAGGAGGAACGTACCAGTAACTATCATGGGATCAGCTACTGCTTCCTCGTGGCCTAGGGCCATAACTCTTCCTACTCCTCCAGCCATCCCTGCTTTAGGGCAGTTCCTCTTGTAGTGGCCCACTTCGCCACAACCATAGCAAGCTTGGCCCATACCGGCGTTAGGAACCTGGGTGGCTTGAGCTGTTGGAGTCTTGCAGAAACGGACTGTGTGTCCCTTCCTGTTGCAGTTGGAGCACTGCATCTCCTTGCAAGGTCCGTGGTGGTGGAAGTTGCACTTGGTGCACTTCTGGAGAGTTCCAGCATATGTTTTTGCTGGTAAGGGGTTCGCAGGGACAATGGGAGTAACTATGGCAGCATTGATCACCACAAGTTGTTGTTTCTTGGAGGATCCTTGCGAAGCCCCTCTTTTCCTCTTATTCCACCCCTTCCTGTTGTGGTCGGGGTTGGACTTTTGTGGTACTGGTATAGGGATTGATGGGTTTTGCGGTTTCCTGTGGTCTATGAGAGATTGTGCTAGCTCTTTGGCGCTATCGAAAGTAATAGGACTGGAAGCTATCACACTTGACTGGATCTGAGGCGACAGTCCCCAGATATATCTCTCTTTCTTTTTGCTCTGGAGAGCAACCATGTCAGGGCATAAGTTTGCCAGATCACAGAACCTATTTGTATAGGTCGTGATGTCGGATCCAACCATTTGTAGACCCCAGAATTCCTGCTCGAGTTTTTGTGCTTCGCCTCGAGGACAATATTCTTTCATCAGCATGTCCTTTAACTTTTACCAGCCGATGGAATACGCCACCACCAAGGTCAGATAGTTAACATGGCTGTTACACCATGTTAATGCTCTGTCAGAGAAGGTACAAGCTGCGAACTTGACCTTGTTGCCTTCTTGGCATCCGCAGATCTCGAAGACAGATTCCATCTTCTCAATCCACTGCCTTAACACCATAACCCCACCAGTACCATTGAAGCTGCGGGGTTTGGCGTTTGTGAAGTCCTTGTAGGTGCATTCTCAAGAGTGTCAATGGCTTTCGCCGTGGTTGGAGGGAGGTGCACCTGATCCCGATCCACTAGGGATAGGAGCATTGATTGCTGACACAGCAGCTGCAACCGCCGCTGTGAAGGCTACCTGGAACATGTTGGCATCGAAAGGATTAGGTGTTTGAAGAGGTTCAGGTGGTGGTGAAGGTGGTGGTATCGGTGATTTGTTGTTTGGGTTACGTCTTGTACTTCTGCGTGGCGGCATCTTTAACTATACGTTTAAAAGATGACGACATGGATAAGAATAAATAACAATGAATGTGTCTCATGGACTAACTCCCCATAGCCCAACAACTGAATGAATAGAATGACTAAATAAAGAAGATAGCATTTGGATAATAATTTCCATAAGATTAGATATCTTTCAATAATACTGGAATTGCAGATGTAACAAGTTCGGGGAAAATGGCCTAGAAGTAGGCCTTACATCAACCAAGATGGAAAATTTTGACAGAACTAAGATTAGATCAATACCTAACAGATCTAAGATTTATAAAGACAAGAAATTAGACCAAATTTTTACATAAACTAGGTTATATCCAAAAGACGAGTCGACGAGATTCTATCGGCGAAGAGAACTGCTAGCATGAGTTCTCAATCCTGACAGTAGACGTTCCATGTCCCTCATACGCCTGTCAGCTCTCACTTGCTGAGCTCGAAGTTCCCTAACTTCAGCTTGAGTTTCGGCAAGTTCCCTCTGCAGATTTGCATTGCGGACCAGAGTCCTTTCATGAGCAGACTCTAGTTGGCGAATGTGGACAGTGTTAACGCCAGAGTTGGCTTCAATCTCCACGACCAGGTCAATAGTTGCCTGACCCAGTATCATGTTTTTGGAAATTCTACAAACCATGATAGGTAGGACCCTATCAGCAGAACCTCCTTCAGTGAGGTTGTAGAAACTTCGGTCTCCATTGTAGCGAATGGGCTGACCTTGTTCCTGGCTCCAACTAGCCAAGTTAGTGGCCCACAGAGGCATGGGTCCTTGAAACGCGGGACGGGGGTTCAGGTTTGGGTTTTGAGCAGCTGGGGGTAGGTTGTTGACTTCAGGCTCTGAGTCAGAACTATCGGAAAAACCCTCAGCATGGTGATCATCCAAAGGGATTGGGTGATCATCTTCTGGTTCTGCCTCTAGCCAACCAGCATTGCCTTGGTTTGGGAAGTACGGATCGCCATGGTGAAATCCATCCATTTTAATCTACACGAGAAAAGGGATATAAGAAATAGCTAAAATAGACGAACTAACTAAGATAATTACAGTAAGACCAAATACCCATATGGTATTTCTTTATGGTTGTGTTGGTAAGTTTTTAGACTTGTTGCCATATCACAACCATTCTTGGGCATATGCTAATCACTCCTCGGACCAGCATAGTTGATCAGGCTATGCCATTCCCAAGACTGACTATATATCCCCAGGCTTACTTGTGATATTCAACAATCGTAATACTTTTGTTCTTGTCATTGTGACACTGATTTTAGTATGAATGCAGGCACGTATACTTTGTTAAATATTTTATTATTTAAAAGTATAACTCTTAGACAGAGTGTTTTAATCCCGATGTATTTATAGTTAGTATATCTTTTATGGGTTGATATACTATATTCACTATAAACAATGCTCTGATACCAATCTGTCACACCCCAAAACCACGAACGGCGGAAACGTTCAGGGGTGGAGGACGTAATGTACAGTATCACAACAGTGTAATATAATAAACAAGCAACAACATCATCCATTACATTATAAGTAAAGTTTTAATACATGTGTGTTCTTTCATTGTAGTAAGACACCAAAAATATACAATCAAAATAAAAGACGAGACTTGTCTACTCCGTCTTCTCAAAACCTGGCCATCGTACCTGTCTACTGTTGACCTGAGAATACAAGTTCTTTTGAAAGAGAGTATCAGCTTTAAAGCTGGTGAATTCATAAGTAATTAAGTCTCATTGTCTTGCTTATGAAAATCTATTATGAAGGCCATGTAAACCTTTAAATGAAAATGTTGATGTAAGTATGAAGAACCCTAGAAAATCCCTTATTTCCTATAAGTAAGAAATGTAGTCTTCTACCAAGACCCGAATGTTTTGTTATGACTATGTAGTCTTCTACCAAGACTCGAATGTTTTGTAAGTAATATGATAGCTTTTCCCTTCTATTGACTAGTACTAGAGTACTTAGTCTAACTCCTCGTTTATGTGAAA
This sequence comes from Lactuca serriola, assembly GCF_051521515.1. Lineage (NCBI taxonomy): Eukaryota > Viridiplantae > Streptophyta > Magnoliopsida > Asterales > Asteraceae > Lactuca > Lactuca serriola. The sequence continues at coordinate 175,018,303 of NC_136412.1, read as the reverse complement.
GTATCACAAAATAAAGTAAACAGGAAAATATAATCATGTAAGTGTTATTATCTTGGGTTACCAGGACAAACACGACATCGCCGAAGCGAAAGATAGACCCTATGGACATCCGAAGAGTGTTCCCTCATCCTCTGCAGCGGCAGCAGGGTGGAGGGAGGGTTAGTCCCGATATCGATCTCTTAATACAGATTGTTAACCTAATGATCCTCCGAAGATTCACATCTCATCCACTGTTGCAACAGTTGGACGGAGGAATGGTTAGTTCCGTGGCCGACTCCTAATACAAGCATTAACCTAATGATCATCCGAAGATTTTCATCTCATCCTCTATTGCAACAGCAGGATGGAGGAATGGTTAGTTCCGCGGCCGACTCCTAATACAAGCGTTAACCTAATGGTTAGTTCCGTGGCAGAAAATATTTTTATTCCTGAAATGATCTCTAATATAATAGAGTGTTGGAATAACAGTGTTGCACAAAACCCAAGTGCACCCACTCTCCTGATATTTCCTGAAGTGTAAACCTTGAATTACTCAAACTTACATGAAAAAGTCTGAAAATTAACTGTGACTGCTATAACTTCTATTGAAGTGATATAGTTTGTACAGAATGGAAATTTCGGGTTGTCACAGGATTGTATTTTTTGTATATGGTATTTTATTTTTTCTTATGAGACATTAAATGCAAATTTAATTTGAAAATTAGTAAATATATAAATAATATTTTTTTAAAACATTTAAAATTACGATACACAAAAATGTGTGTCATCTTCATTTATGACATGGCCTTTCTTGACAGGGGATTCCTTGATACACATTGCGTGTCATAAACACGTGCATCATAAGGTTACAACACACAAATGCGTGTCGTCTTTTTTTATAACTAGGACTTCCTTGATACGCATTGCGTGTCATAACTGCGCGTCGTAAATGCGTGTCATAAATGCGTGTCGTAAATGCGCATCGTAAATAGACGACGCGCAAAAGTGTGTCATCTCTCTTTATGATAGGGCCTTTCTTGACACGCATTTGCGCGTCGTCTGAGCGTTTTACAACACGCATTGCGCGTCGTAAAAGGTTGTTTTTCTAGTAGTGCTCCATGTAAAAATGAGGTAGCAAGCCTATGTCAACTCTTCTTCATGGGTTGGGCTTGGGGCGAGAATGGAGGGGGAGGAGAGAGTTTTTGGGCCTTAAATGATTAAGCCCAATTTCATGGTTATGTTGAGTGATTTTTGGTCCAAATAAATATAAATGTGATTTTTATGACCTATTAGGGCTAAATTAGCTTAGTTATGGCCCAATAAGGTTCATTTAAATATTTTTGTTTCATTCTAGGCCCAATATGGCCCAAAATATTAAAAAATGAATGCGGGTCCAATTAAAGCCCATTCAAGAGTTCTAACCCCAAGATAGTCCAATTGGAAGCTTATTGGTCCATTGGGCCCAATAAGGAAATCCTAGTCCAAAATGGACTTAAACAAGGATTTCTAGGGTTTCCAATTATTTCTTGACTATTTGTAGTGCTTGTATAAAGGGTTTGATTGAAATTCTGTTGTTATTGAATAAGCATCTTACATGTTTTCACATTGTTGGTTCACATTTGTTATCATTGTTCAATGTTTACAAGGCATCAAAATTCCTAGTTGTGACATCATCCCCCCGTTAGAGGGAATTTCGTCCCAAAATTCTTTTGAAAGCCAGATTTGAGAATGTTAGAATAGATGAGGGTACTTTTGCTTCATTTGATCTTCGCGTTCCCACGTGAATTCTGGTCCACGCTTTGCGTTCCACCGTACCTTCACAATCGGGATGCGACTTTGCTTGGTACGCTTCACCTCCCTGTCCATGATTTCGACTGGTTCTTCGACGAACAGGAGATTCTCATTGATTTTAATTTCATCAAGGGGAATGACGAGAGTTTCGTCGGATAAACACTTCTTTAGGTTGGAAACATGGAACACGGGGTGTACGTTGCTGAGCTCAGCCGGTAGCTGCAGTCTGTACGCTACTGGACCAATTCGGGCAAGGATCTCGAAAGGTCCAATGTATCGTGGATTCAATTTTCCCGGTTTTCCAAAACGAATGACCCCTTTCCAGGGAGAAACTTTCAACAACACTTGATCCCCGACCTGAAATTCTAAGGGCTTTCGCCATTTATCAGCGTAGCTCTTTTGTCGGTCGTGCGATGCTTGTAGTCGAGCTCTGATTTGAACTATCTTTTCCGTGGTTTCACGTATGATCTCCGGTCCCGTTAACGTCTTGTCTGATGCTAGTTCCGTTGCTAGCTGGGTGTCACCCACCTCAGCCCAACACAACGGTGATCTACACTTACGTCCATATAGCGCCTCAAAAGGAGCAACTTTGATGCTTGAATGGTAACTGTTGTTATATGAGAATTCAAGTAAGGGTAATTGGGTATCCCAGGACTTCTCAAAGTCTATCACACATGCGCGAAGCATGTCTTCGAGCATCTGAATGGTTCGTTCGCTTTGACCATCCGTTTGTGGGTGATAAGCAGTGCTCATGTCCAGATGGGTTCCCAATGCTTTCTGAAGTGATTGCCAAAAACACTAAGTGAACCTACTATCTCTATCTGAGATGATAGACACTAGCACTCCATGAAGTCTCACGATTTCTCGAATGTATATTCTTGTCAGTCTCTCCATCTTGTAGGATTCTTTTATTGGCAGGAAATGAGCGGATTTCGTCAGTCGGTCGACTATTACCCATATAGTGTCCAATCCATCTGACGAATTAGGTAGCTTGGTCACAAAATCCATAGAAATCCCTTCCCATTTCCACTCAGGAATTACTGGTTGCTGTAATAACCCCGAGGGCTTCTGGTATTCCACCTTTACTTTGGCACAAGTAAGGAATTTGCTAACATAGGTGGCAATTTCTGCCTTCATGTTAGGCCACCAATAATGTTGTTTAATATCCAAGTACATTTTGTCCGAACCCGGATGGATGGAGTATCGCGTCTTGTGAGCTTCATTCATGACTACCTCCCTAAATCCTCCAAGTTTAGGGACCCAAATACGGTTCATGAAATAATATACTCCGCTCTCTTTCACCTCGAGATTCTTCTCCATTCCGCGTAACGCTTCGCTCGTTCTGTTTTCCGCCTTCATAGCATCTGACTGTGCTGCCCTGATCTGAGTGGTTAGGTGAGATTGGATGGTTATTAAGAGAGTTTTTACACGACGATTAGAGTACTCTTTCCGGCTCAAGGCATCAGCTACCACATTAGCCTTGCCTGGGTGGTACTTGATTTCACACTCATAATCGTTTAATAGTTCAACCCATCTTCGTTGCCTCATATTCAGCTCTTTTTGATTCAAGATGTGATGGAGACTCTTGTGGCCCATGAAGATGGTGCACTTCGTACCATAGAGGTAATGCCTCCAAATCTTCAGGGCGAAGACCACTGCTCCCAATTCCAGATCGTGGGTTGTATAATTCACTTCATGTGTCTTTAGTTGCCAGGACACGTAAGCTATCACTTTTCCACGCTGCATGAGAACGCAACCTAAACCCTGATTTGATGCGTCATAGTAGACTACGAAATCTTCCGTTCCCTCTGGTAGTGATAGTACCGGGGCACTATAGAGTGCATGCTTCAAAGTTCAGAATGCAACTTCTTGTTTGTCCGTCCATTTGAATGGTACGCCCTTTTGTGTAAGTGAGGTAAGTGGCTTGGTGATCTTAGAAAAGTTTTGAATGAACTTCCTCTAGTAACTTGCTAGACCTAAGAATTGGCGAATTTCTGTGGGTGTTGTCGGGACTGCCCATCCTTCGATGGCTTTGACCTTAGAAGGATCCACATGTATCCCTTCCTGACTAACGACATGACCCAAAAAGTTCACGCTACGGAGCCAGAACTCACACTTGTAGAGTTTTGCGTATAGCTTCTCAGTTCGCAGGGTTTCCAGGATTTGTCAGAGATGTTGGCCATGCTCCTCTTCGCTTCGAGAATAAACTAGAATGTCGTCAATGAAAACGATATCAAAGTTGTCGATGAATGGTCGGCAGATTCGATTCATTAGGTCCATGAATGCGGCAGGGGAATTCGTTAGACCGAAGGGAATTACGACAAATTCATAATATCCGTAGCGAGTTCGGAAAGCGGTTTTGGGAATATCCTCTTCCCGGACCTTGAGTTGATGGTACCCGGATCGAAGATCTATCTTAGAGAAGTAACTAGCTCCTTGGAGCTGGTCAAATAGATCGTCGATTCGTGGGAGTGGATAGAGATTTTTGACAGTGAGCTTGTTTAGTTCCCTGTAATCGATGCACATCCTAAAAGATCCGTCCTTCTTTTTGACAAAGAGAACCGGAGCTCCCCATGGCGAGAAGCTGGGTCGGATGAATCCTTTGCCCAGGAGTTCACTGAGTTGGCTGGACAATTCCTGCATCTCAGCAGGAGCTAATCGGTAGGGCGATTTAGCGATGGGAGTAGCTCCTGGAACAAGATCAATTCGAAATTCAACTTGTCTCTCTGGGGGTACTCCAGGAAGATCTTCAGGAAATACGTCTGGGAATTCACGTGCTACAAGAATGTCTTGAACGTTAACCTCTTCCTTGGTTTTATCCATTATGTGGGCCAGGAACGTCAAATTGTTCTTTCGCAGATGCTTCTGTGCCTGGACGCACGATATGAGACGAAGGTTCGTGCTAGGTTTGTCTCCGTAAATAACTAGGGTTTCATGATTTGGAAGGTGAAGGCGAACGACCTTCTCGTGACACATAATTTCAGCATGGTGGGGGCTTAACCAGTCCATGCCAATAATTACATCAAAACTCCTAATGGAAACAGGCATTAAGTCTATTTGAAAGACGTGTTGATTTAGGGCTAGGGTACATCCGATGTAGATTTCCCCAGTGGATTCTGTTTTCCCATTGGCCATTTCCACCGTAAAGGTTTCATTGAGCTTCTGGGGTTGTTGTTTTAACAAATGTTTAAACTTATTGCTCACAAAACTTCGCTCCGCTCCGGTATCAAATAGGATGCATGCATAAGTGTGGTTTAGGAGGAACGTACTAGTTACAACAGCGGGATCCTAAACCGCTTCTCCCTGACCCATGGTCAACACCCTTCCTGTTCCTCCATTTCTGGGATTGTTGTTGTTGGGGCAGTTTCGACGGAAATGCCCAGTCCTTCCACACCCATAGCAGGTGTGGCTAGGTCCTGCATTGTTTCCACCATTGTTGGTGTTGTTGTTGTTGTGGTTATTGTTGTTGTTATTTCCCTGTTGTTGGTTCTGAGGAGGGTAGGTCCTGCAGTACTTTGTCGTGTGCCCCTTCTGATTGCAACTGGTGCACTGCATCTCTCTGCATTCTCCATTCCGAAGGAGACCGCACTTGTTGCACTTGGGAAGATTACCGGAATAAGGCCTAAGGGCGCTTGGAGCAGCTAAGGCTGGAGCATGTGGTGCGGGTGGAACTTGAGTGGTTGCAGCATTACCTGCCACCGTTTGCTGCTTCTTGGATGATTTGGAGCCTTGACGTCCTTTCCACTTACTGTTCTTTCCCTTTTTGTTGTCACTTTCCTTCTTAACTTCAGCCTCCACTGGCTTCTCACCCTTCTTGTTGTTGTGGTCATACAGCTTCTTGGCCAATCTCTTGGCAATGTCGAAAGTTTCAGGATTTGCAGCTATCACGTTTCCTTGGATCAGGGAGGTTAGTCCCTAGATGAATCACTCGATCTTCTTTCCTTCTGAGGTGATTATGCCAGGGCATAGCAGAGACAGTTCACTAAACCTTGATATGTATGCATCTATATCAGCGTTCCAGACAGTGAGATTCCACAGCTCTTGTTCCATTTTCTGAATTTCGCCACGAGGGCAGTATTCGGCCATCAGCATTTCTTTCATCTCTGCCCATGGCATGGAATTGGCTACGGGGAGTGTCATGGCTTCCATGTGTCCATTCCACCAAGTGAGCGCTTGGTCAACAACAGTGCATTCGGCATATTTGACCTTCATCTCGAACACCGATTCCACCTTCTCGATCCATCGTTTCGGGGTAATCATTCCTCCAGTGTCGTTGAACGTTCGTGGTTTGGCGTTGGTGAAGTCCTTGTAGGAGCATGTCTTGGTAGGTCCTTGATTCATCCCGTTGTTTTAACTTCCAGCTCCTGGTCCGTTGACTCCTCCATTGTTCCCTTGGTGAATTTGGGCCATAGTCGCGGTGACTGCAGCCGATACCGCTGCCTGAAAAGCAACAGAGTTGAACTCGGGAGGGTTTGGCTCAGGGTTTCTGCGAGTGGGTCGTCGAGGCATCTTTCTGTCATGGAATGGAAAGATGTTGGGTGTTTGCAGTTTTTGTGGGGTTGTGATCCTATACACTAGGTGTGTGGCACAACTTAAGTAATTTCATAATTTAGCATACAATCATAGATATGTAACACATAGCAGATTACAACATCAGAGTAAAACATATAAAATTTTTACTAATATTATCCGCATTTTGATACATGAAAATTGTGCTCGAAAGAGCATACAAGTTTGACAGCATAACGGCTCTATGAGTAGTGTAATCACTTAAACATAGAGTCGGGGTACATAGCATAGATCCTAATGACATAGTACTAAAGACTGATACAGCTAACCCTAGTCGCGGTGAGATGTGCCCAGGGGTGGTGCTGAGGAAGTGGATGCTCCCTGAAGACGAGCCACTTGTCGTTTTGCATCCTGGAGTCAGGACTCCCACCTCACCTGCCTCATGTGGAACTCCCGAAGGACGTCTCGTGTCTCCTGCTCTGCACGCTTGACCCTAGTCCACATTTGACATACCTGATCGGTGGTACTCTGAGCTAGGTCGCCTGTGTTCCGTAATCGTCTCACCATGAACAGAAGGGAACGATCGGCCGGTCCTCCATCCCTCAGGTCAAAGAACTTGCGTGACATGCCGAACGGGGGTCGATATCCCTGCTGTCTGCTCCACCTCCAAAGATCAATACCCCAGGGGGGTGTAGGACCAGTGGGGCCCACCCGGTGAGCAGGCACTCTAATCGGATAAGGGGGTTAATGACTTCGGACTCTGCGTCCGAATCACCCTCTTCTTTATCGCTGGGTTCCTCCTCGAGATTTCCTTCGACTTCCTCCTATTCTTGGTCCACCACTGGCTCGGCAGGTCCGCCTTCGGCTTCCGCCTCAAGTTCCCCTTTGGATTCCTCCTCGGGTTCCTCCTCAGACTCTTCCAACCATCCATTATTCCCCTGGTTAGGGAAATAAGGATCTCCGGGGTAATGGAAACCAGCCATGCTGTCTGTGAGAGTGTGTAAATAGGCTAACATTATTCCTAAGACGCTACAATTATTGTATAGATTGAACGGATGTTCTCTTCTTGGTGATAAAGGGGTATGTTTTTAGGTTCCCTAGTCATCACGATTTCCTCGGGACATGTGATAGTTGTACCTTGGAGGAAATGTAGTTGATCAGGCTACATCCACTCCTTGATACGACTAAGAACAGTCCTGGCTTAACCGAGATGCTAGCATTATCTTGTTTGGTTCGGTATTATGTTCTTTTTCCTAATACAAGCAAGGATGTTTTTATTGTTATGTTTTACTTGTTTTGTTCAGAGTTATGTTAGTCCCTCTTTTGGTTTATAGTTGCATATCAATGGGTGGTTAGATATGCTAGTTCACTATAAATAGAGCTCTGATACCAACCTGTCACACCCCCGAACCAGACGGCGAAAACGTCTGAGGGCTCTTGTGACTTAAATTGAATACCATCACAATGAATATACATGAATTATAACATAATTCATCACCATGCATTGAAATATTATAACTGATATTGTTTACATTGTTTTAAACATTACAAATCCATAACATAAACTGTTCGATAGATAATCTAAGCAAGACACCATGACTTAACTTGGTACTTATTCTTCGGCTTACCTGTTACCTGAGAATACAAGTTATTTTGAAAAACGTCAACATATGAAATGTTGGTGAGTTCATAAGTAATGTTATGGTAAAATGATTTGGTGAAGTTTGTAAAACCCAAAAAATCCAATATTTTCTGAAAATAGTATTTGTTTATAAAAAGTGTGAAGATCCGTAAATATGCTTGTTGATTTTCAAAACAGGTATAACTGTTGAACTTTGTATACATCACACAAGTGAAAATGTTGAACTTCCTAGGAAAACCCGATGTTTTCCCAATACGTAAATTACATGACTTGTTTATTGTTATACGGATACATCGAATGTTTTTTATTACCCAGGTGGTGTTGGGTTAATTAGGGTTTGTGAGCTGTTATAATCACGCATTAAGAAAATGACTAGGTTATAACTACAAATTACGAACAATCCTTAAAGGCGTCGGCCGTGACTACTCACTTAATCCACCCACCCTGATTTCTATTGTTTATCATCCTGAATCTGTTTACTTTGATTTCTCATAAGCCCAACAACCGAGGTGAAAGGAGGATACGAAGCCCCCTTTACTTCCATGAGTTATTCAAGGCTATCGGGAATGCGAAAGACACTTGGCCCAAGTCGCATTTGACTTGTCGACCTCACTAGCAGCACTAATGGGCTACTAAGGCCCAATAGCACATTAGAGCTATTGAAAGTCCTTTTACATGGAATTGGGTCATAGAAGGCCCAATAACACGTAAGCGTATTCCCTTCGGATAGTGATGGGCAATGAATGATGACTAGAATAATATACCATATATGTATTTTCATATATATATATATATATATATATATATATATATATATATATATATATATATATATATATATTATACTGGATAGTGATGGGTAATGAATGATGACTAGAATAATATAGGAAATGGATGATGAGAGATGAATTTAATAATAACAGGCCTTGACTTACCAATACTACCATACTAAGCGATGTATTCATCTAACACAATATAGATGACGACCACCAAACTATTGATGACAATTCTATGGAACGCCTACATGCTCATAGCCTATAAGCGTTAAACTACGTGTTCATTTGATGTAGTATATTCCTACTAATATATATATATATATATATATATATATATATATATATATATATATATATATATTGCAGAGAAATCCATGTAACAATACCATTATCATGGATGATTTTAATGATCCTTATGATAGATCCTTAGGAATGAATATAAAAGAAAACCTACTGATATGTATTGCGGAGAAATCCCTGAAATAGTACTGTTAGCAACAATGATTATGATGATCCCTAACATATATCCTTAAGATAAAAACAAAAAAAAAATAAGGATGTGCAGTCGGGCTAACTGTTTAATAATTAAAAATATTAATTATATTATTGTGGGTTGAAAGACATATGTACTCGTCAGGTATCCTAACCTAACCCACTTAGTTTTTTTATATCACAAGTATCGATAGGAAGGTATTTGATGTTTAGATCTGATGAGAGATTAAAGGAAATGTAGGACGCATGTAATACATGAGTCACACACACACACACACACACACACACACACACACACACACACACACACACACACACACACACACACACATATATATATATATATATATATATATATATATATATATATATATATATATATATATATAAGAAAAATGTCAAGAAAAGTGTTTAAACTTTAAACATATTAATGAAAAAGTCATCCATGATTTTTTTTTGTTTGCAATTTAACCATTAAAACCGGTACTAACCGGTTACAAAGGTTATTTTACAAATGTTCATCGGTTTCAATAGCTAAAACAAAAAAAAAAAGTAATGACTCTTTTCGTCAATAGAGCCAAAATATATAGACTTTTATGAAGATTTCTCATTTTAAACTCTGCGATTTTTTATAACTCTATTCATAAAAACTAGGTATAATACCCATGTATTACATGGGTTAATTAAAAAATATATATATATATATAAAAATCTGAATATTAAGAACTTTGGATTTATAAAAAAAAAAATAAGAAAAACAATGAATTATTAAAATTGTTTTTTTTATCTTATAAATTTAAATAAATAAACAAAATAAACCTAATGAACTTTAATTTAGAAATTTTGAAATAAAAAGGTAAGTCTATTAATGAAATTGATATTCATTTATTACTACATTTATAGTAATTTTTACATTAAAGTATTATATGAAATTTATTAAAATAGAAAAGCTCATGAAATGACACGTGGAAAAGAAATTAATTCTAAATAACCACAAAATGATATTTGGCAAATTGAATGAGAGTGTGACAAATGACAAAAAAAAAACTTTCATTTATTAGAATAGATAATGTTTTATTATATATAATTTCAATTTTAAATTAAGTATTTTTTACTCCCATATCACAATGTTATTGGTACATGATTTTCTTCAGCTGCATTATAAAAAGAATATCACACCACATTCCAACGATCCAGGCAATAAATAAAAAATCAGTTATACCAATTCAAAAAACACATTTTCTTTACTGCTTTTCAAAATGGGAAAATAAAACAAAAGTCATTAAATTTACACTATATTTTTTTTTCAAATTTGTTACTTTGTGTTTTCCAGATTGTTATAATCTAACCACTTTATCGGTCACCCGATTGTCTGCTAATGTTGCACAAAACGTGTAAGTTTTGATAACCTAACATACAGACATCATATTCTAACGTGTCATCATTGATTTTTTTTTTCTACAAAAGAAAATAAGTTTTCAACCTTTTTTTTAACACTAAGTTTTAATTTCTTTTTCAATTTTGACAATATTTCTTAGGGAAAACTACATTAAAGTCCATACATATTGGTCTGATAATCGATTTAGTCCTTATATATATTTTTTATTCAATTAAGTCCCAAATAACGGTAACCGTATTCAATTTAACCCTTTGACCCGGTCAACAGGTCATCCAACTTTCAAAAATTACATTTTTGGCCCAGATTTCAAATTTTATTACAAATTTGGTCCAAAATTTACACTTTTGGCCCAAATTTAAATTTTTTTTTATAAATTTGTTCCAAAATTTACCTTTTTTGCCCAAATTTTAGAATTTTATTATGATCTTATCCTAACTTTAGTTTTTTTACAACTTGTTTTCACAAAAATTTGTTTCTAATATGTTTTTTCTCTATAAACTCATATTTATACAAAAAAAATATATTTTCACATAAAAATCTTATTTTTTTTTTTTATATAAAGCTTTTTTTTAAGTTTTTGTATATGAAATATCTACTTATAAAAATAGGTTTGGATTATTTGTGTGATTTCTCTAAAAAAATCAATTAAGAAATTAAAAGTAACCCTAAATTATACTATCAAATTATAGTTTGTCAAAAACTAGTTACACTCATTTTAATATTATTTATTTGTTCTTTAATCACATTTATAGGACAAATGATGTTAGTTCTTAATTGTAGTTCATAGAAAAAAAAACCATTGACATCATGTTTTTGAGTAGGTTGTGATACTTTTCTTGTGAAGCTAAACTCAATCATGTTTCAGGTGTTTGAGTAATTTTTTTTAACCAAACTCATGTGTAAATTCTTTAGAACTTTAGTTAAAGTATTCTATTGTGTTATTGATAGTTATAATATTTTATATATTTATGTTGCTATTGTATTTTTGGTCATTTCTCACTCCCATAAGAACATGTTTATCGATAATAAATTACAACCGATATTCCATATAACAGACATTAAAAAATAAAAGAAATACAAGATTATAAATAATCCAAGTAAGAAGAGGTTGAATGGCAATAAAAAATCACAACTTAGATTGGACACGTGCCATGAATGGATATATTTTATTTAGATAATATATTTATTAAAAAGTTATAAAAAATATATCAAAGTTATGATTTTAACTTTTTTCTTAAAAAAATTCTTACGAATAAAATATAATATTATTATATTATATATTTTTTAAACTTTCATATACAATGTAACTAGTTTAAACTTTCATATAAATGTGATTAAAGATCAAATAATCCAAACGTGTTTTTATAATTTATGGTTACTTTTAAATTCTTAATTGATTTTTTAAGAGATCTCACTCAAATAATCCCAACCTATTTTTATAACTAGATATTTTATACACAAAAAACTTTTTAAAAAAGTTTTTATATAGAAAAAATAAGATTTTTATGTGAAAATATGTTTTTTTGTATAAATATGAGTTTATAAAGAAAAAAGATATTAGAAAATTTTTTTTGAGAAAAAAAAGTTATAAAAAAAAAACTAAAGTCAGGATGAATTCATAATAAAATTCTAAAATGTGGGCAAAAAGGGTAAATTTTGGACCAAATTTGTAAAAAAATTTAAAATCTAGGCCAAAAGTGTAAATTTTGGACCAAATTTGTAATAACTTTTGAAATCTAGGCCAAAAATGTAATTTTTGAAAGTTGGATGACCTGTTGACCGGGTCAAAGGGTTAAATTGAATACGATTACCGGTATTTGGGACTTAATTGAATAAAAAATATATATAAGGACTAAATCGATTATAAGGCCAATATGTAGGGACTTTATTGCAGTTTTCCTTATTTCTTATTCCAAATCAAATATCAATTTTTCCAGTTTTGTTCAGTGTTGATCATTTTTCATTTCAAATCGTATAACTATTTTTTAACACATTTTAAACTCGTATAAATATATTTTCTTTCGTTTAAACCACATTCTTCTCTAAATCCAATGTATTTTTACATTAAAAATATATTCAAAAATATTTATAAACGATAAAGGTCGCCATTCAACCCATTAAATCAAAAAATAACTTTGCAGTTAACATATCAACCGACCAAAGCTTCTCATACGGGAAATTAAAATCCAACATAAAATATACTAAAATATACTAACACGATATTGCATGTAAATCTGTCCTCATGAAAGTTAACATAATTTGATCTATGTCTACAAGTGGTGGTACTTCTAAGCTGTGTGCTCTAATTTGGGTTTTAAGTGCTCTAAGCTTACACATTCCAACAATCGACGTCGTTTTGCACTGTGGGTAATTCCTGCATTTTAGAGTTGATAACCTTGTAAGCACATCACCCTTCGAGGGTAAGCAATAGTTTCATCTGATTGGCTGCTAGTCTTTTACTAAATCTTACCTATTTCTGGATGGATCTTTTGATTGTTTTCATTATCACAAACATCACTTGCTCCTTTACAACACACATAGTATATATATATATATATATATATATATATATATATATATATATATATATATATATATATATATATATATATATATATATATATATATATATATATATATATATATATCTTTTGATTGTTTTCTTTATCACAAACATCACTTGCTCCTTTACAACACACATAGTGTATATATATATATATATATATATATATATATATATATATATATATATATATATATATATATATATATATATATATATACATGTATATATATATATATATATATATACATGTATATATATATATATATATATATATATATATATATATATATATATATATATATATATATATACAAAAGAGGTGAAGTTTAATAGAGAACCATAATCAACCAAAGAACCAATTTTTTTTTTCAACTTTTACAATATATTTTTTATTAAAAAAAAAAACTAAAATACAGAAATTCATAACTTTTTATCCACTTTCCAATGATATCAAGGGGTGTTTGGGAGTGCTTTTTGAACTAGAAAAGTGATTTTAGATAAAAGTGTTTATTTTCTTACAAAGGTGGTAAAAGGAGTTTTTTAAAAAGTGTTTGGATAACCTTTTATAGTGAAAAAGTCAATAAGTCAATAAGTTAAAAAGTGTTTGACTTAAAAGTGTTTTTTGAAGTTATATTGGTTAAAAAGCTATAAGCAGTTTCAAAAATACACGTTTTACATGCTTATTAAAAAGTGTTTATTGAAGCTTATGGAAAAACTATTCTGAAAAGTGCTTTTGAGTTTGGCAAACACTTTTTTTTTTTGGCTTATTAGGTTTTCAAGAAGCCAATAAGCAAATAAACACTTTTCAATCACAATCCCAAACACCTTCAAATTCAATAAAAAAATTATTTTTTTCATCAAATTCATAATGTGAATCTTTGAAAATTCACAATGTGAATCTAAATTCACTCGGTGAATCCAAAAAATATATTTAACATTCACAATGTTAAGTTATCAATTTAGATATTTTTAGTTATTTTTTTCGATAAAAAATAAGCTCTAGAACTTGAAAAAAAAAATTGGATTCTTGGAAAACCAATAATTATGGTTCTCTATTGAATTTTTCTATATATATATATATATATATATATATATATATATATATATATATATATATATATATATATATATATATATATATATATATATATATATATATAGAGAGAGAGAGAGAGAGAGAGAGAGAGAGAGAGAAAGAGAGATCAATAGAAAATACATAAACCTTAGAAACCTAGAAAATCAATAAAAATACATAGAAAAAAATATATTGAGATATTTAATTTTTCTTATTAATATACAAGGCTAAAAATTCATAACTTTTTATAACAATTTGCTAAAAAAAATATTAAAATTTTTATTATTTCTTTTGCAATTTTTTCTCAACGATTTTGAATAAAACGATACGATTTTTAAGGTTGTAAAGTCAAAAAAATTAGAAATCTCAAAGTATTTTTATGTATTTTTAGGGTTTATAGATTTTTTTTAGATTTATGCATTTTTTATTGATTCTCCATATATATATATATATATATATATATATATATATATATATATATATATATATATATATATATATATATATATATAACTACCCGAAGGTAAAAAATTCATTTTTTATTCAATCATAAAATACCATTTACCCTTTTCAATCATTCAAAAGTATATCAGAGTAAAAATCAAATACAATCCCAAAATCATATGCGGAAACATGGGTAGATGCCCTGCGATCAAGCCAACCATTCCCTTTCGAACCGTAAGTACCTAAAACCATAAGTATAAACCGTAAGCATAAAGCTTTAGTGTGTTCCCCAAAATACCACATATCATACATATCATACATACGTCGGGCCCTGCCTAGAATCCATCATGCCCCCGCCCGAAATTAGGTCTCGCCTGATATTTATCGGGTCCCGCCCGATACAGATTTGTCAGTAACATGCGATGGGGCCTGCCCAACACACTCATCAGGCCCCACCTTGTATCAGGCCCCACCCGGTATACATACAAACTCAAGCAACACATGGTAGAGTCACATAGACATCTAGCATTCAAATAACAATAATCCATGGTTTGGTATTGGCGCTTTTGACTGGTCAAACACTGGGAGGAGACGAACCTCAAACCAAGATAACAAAATACACGCACTGCTGCTATCAAATTCCTGGCATTGAACACAACCAAATTATACCTAATCAACAACTAAGGAAATTTCCCAAAATCCAAGGTCCAATTCATTTTCTATCAATCCAATGGGTAAAATTTTATTTTTCCCTTCCCATATATTGACCCAACAACTCATTGCCCAACTCCCAAAAGACCCAAGGCCTAAAAGGCCAAAAAAAGGAACCTTGAGAGTACGCACTGCATACCAGACTTGTATGCCCTGCATACCTCTCGATGATGCCAAATGTACAACTCACCACAACATGAATATCGGGGAATCTGTGCAGTACGCTGATCGTACGCATACATACGCCCATCATACTCACCAGAGGACCAAAACATCACATTGAGCACTTAATTCTTAAGAACAAAAGGTCTAAACTCAAATCTAACCTCTAAATAAGGTCTTAATCCATAAAGGTGGCAACTTTGCTCCTTTGCATGTCTTAAAGGGTCCCAATGCCTGTTTTTATCCACCTAAGTCCATAATATGAACACCAACTCTTGCATGGTTCATCAAAACCCAAGTAAGCCTAGCATACTGGATAACACATCCGTGATCATCTCAACCTAGTACGTCCGACGTACTCCTTGTACACCCAACGTACTCGGCTTAGCCCAAAACCCTCATAACTTCAAATAGTCATAACTTCTTCGTTTTGACTTCGTTTTGTATGATCCTTATATCCATGGAAAGGTATTGAGGAGCTCTATAACCCTATCAAATTACTTTTGACTTAAAAATCTTAGAACTAAAATCCTTAATTGAATAAAAGGCCAAAAGCATCACTTTTACCATTATGCCCTTGGGCTCCAAAGTACAAACCGAACTTTTGGATGCGAAAGCCCGAAGCCTTATGATACTTGATCTTTGGGTCACGACCCTGAATCATGAAACGACTATGTTGGGGTGCAAAGTTATTCATGATTGACTTTGTAAATGTTTGACTTTTGTAAAACCCACTTGCATGTAAACACATCTATATAAGGTGGGTTTGACTTTTGTATTAGTGAGAGTGAGAGAGAGACATGTAAACACCTCTATATAAGGTGGGTTTGTCTACTTGTAGAGGTGTGCTTGAGAGATGTAGTCATAGTGATTAGTGAGTGAGATATTTGAAGCTCTAGACTAGATCCCTTTTTGTACTCATTTACTATGATCGAATATACCTTTTAGAACCCAAATCGTCATGTTCAATTGTGCAAACTTAAATTCCGCATGTCAAACCATGTTCTTTCACTACTAGAAAATAGACCTTTAATGACGCGCTTTTTACGACACGTGTTGATTAATGATACGCAAAAGGACGTGCCCTTAAAATAGTGTCATCTCTCCAAAAAAATTAAGGATTTACGTCACGCATTATTGCGTGCCCTTAATTTAGTGTCTCAAGAAAAAAAATTAAAAACACGGAGGGCGCTTTATCTTAAACGCGCGTCATCTGTACTTGTCGCTTTATAATTTTAATGAAACGCGCTTTTAGTTAATGAAGGGGGAAACGAAATCCCCAAAATTTTGAAAACCCGCCTTGTTTTTTTTTTTATCTTCTATCTACTTTTCATCCTTGCAATCCACTCTCCCCTCTCTGATACTCTCTCTTCTAGATCTCCCTTCATTCTCTACCTCCCGTCTCTCTGTAAACCTCGAAGGTGAATCGTAATTGAACTGCGAGGTCTCCTTCTTTTTCTTTGTTTTCTCAGGTAGGACATCATCCCAATCCATTAACCCCTTTCATTTTTCATTAAAAAAACCCTAATTGACTTGGCAAGTTCATGAACCAGATGTAGCACATTCCAAACTGGGGATTCAACCAAACCCGATAGAGCCATTGACAGAATCTTTGGATTCAGTCAACAAGGACTCTCTGTAATCGCGCAACTTTCTTCACAAGGGATCACTCCAGGTCTTCAATCTATCAATCTACAATGGCCGCTGTCAAGTTACATCGAATCAATGTCTAGGGTTTCAAATGCTTCAAGTTCTTCCCAAATAACTTCCCCTCTCAAGACGATTTTCCTCGATCGTATCTTTATGGCGACGATTCTCTCTCGATCGGATCGAAGACCGCTCACTCTCTCCTTAGATCTCCATGCGAGTCTGATCCCCCCTCTCTGTAACACCCTCGTTTCCTTCCAGAAATCGAAGACCATTCTCTCTCGATCGTATCTCTATGCCGAAATTTAGACACAATAATCTCAACATAAAATTGGTAACTGAACTCCTCTTCACCTCTACCCTACTCCATCTACAACGATTCCTCACATTTACAAACCCTAGTCCAGTTGCGCTTCTAGCCTTGGTCCTTTTTCTTCATCCATTCAGCAAATAAGGGGAACACGACCTTGATCAAATGGATTGGATAGAGAAGATAACAGGAGTTATTGCCTCGTTGCTAAGCTCTCAGGTTCCCGAGAGGGTGAGTAATCTAGTTCGACAGACACATGAAATTTTGAATATTAAATCTCTTGTGTTTATGTTTATGTTTTCAGTGTTTATCTGGTAGTCCTATGGGCAGTAGCCATCATCGATCCGCCAGTGATAGCCTATCCAAACCCCGGCCGCCTATAAGTCATTCGATGAAATGCCTAAGGCAATTAAGGTATTCATTCCAACTTATCTTTTCCCGATTCATGAGCTTATTATATGTGTTTTATCATCTATTTTCTTCAGGCATGCTTAACATGGTTTAGTTACCTTTTGATGTCTCAACAAAAGTAACATCGTGCTCTGATGTTCATCTTTCTAGAACAATCGATACTAGAAAACTTGCTTCTGTTTTGGCTTCTACTAGTCTAGAAAACCAACATCCGGTATTATTCCTTGTCACATGATTAATTTGTCAAGTAATATAGATTACTTTGTGAAATATTTATGGTTCTTGGATTTCTCAAAATCGCAGTTCCTTAGGACATACTTGTACCCTTTGGTGGAGCAAATTGAGCACTAGAATGCTACAAGTGTAACAGATATGTTGCTTGAGATGGACAATTATGAAGTGCTTTATTTGATTGAATCTACGAATGAGTTAATGAAGAAAGTTGGTGAGGTCATGGCCCTGCTCATTTCTGCATCTTACAGCTGATAAACGAATAAAAACTTCATTCTCACAATCCTCCAATGAAACCACCATCAAAAAAACTTAATATAAAATCGTATAGATAGTAAAATGAAGCGTGTAATTAGAATGATAGATGATTTCAAAAATACCATAAACAGAGGTCTATCATGTCCTCCATCCTGGATCTCTGAAATGTAGTAACACATATTTGTTGGATCTAAAATGCTAATGTACTTAACCCTGCTCCTGAAACCTGTATAAAAACACATAATATTTATGTAAGTTTGCTTTTTATTTTTTTTTTATTTTTTTATTTTTTTAGTTCTGAGTGCATGTTAAATATATTATACCTTTAGGGTAAATAACATGATTTATGATAGTGGAAAAACATATTATCCTCAGGTAACTCATCAAGACTTTCTTGTTTGATTAACTTTTCTTCTCAAGTTCAAACTGGTTGTTCCTATTGTAAAATGATGATTCTTTCAAGTCAGGAAAGAAGTGTGTCAAGTTTATACACTTCGGCTGATAGAGGGCTTGGAGATCAGTTTGGAGGCCTCATCATTCAATTAAAACCAAAACCAAAACCACAATTTTCTTGATCAACAATCCAACCTTAACTTTCATCAGGTATATATTTCTTTAATTGGCATCATCTAATTAAGAAAGTAACATGCCAAGTAAAATACATAACACTAGATTCAATAGAAGTTCATGTTGTGCTTAACCCCCATTCCATTAAAGTTCACACATGTAAGGAAAGCCAAAACAGGAAAGGGTATTTTAGGTATTTTTTGTCAAAAGTTGGAATTGCATGGATTTTAGTACCTGTAAGCGCATGATTATTCTCAATTTGCTTGTTTCTTTATCATTTTTCTTAGTCTAGCACGATTTTCAATGGAATCTTTCCCTGTTACTCCATTTGATTATTGTTCTTCATGGTTCTAAGTGAGTTATTGGTTCATCTGTTACTTCTTTTGATTGTTATTTTCATAGCATGTTGTCACTTGAATCAAACTTTTCAATTTTCAACTAGGGAAAAAGCTAAAAAAAAAATAGCCTACTTTATGAGATCAAAAATAATAACCCATTAATTGGATACTTTTAGTTGGAGTTATAAGTACCATGCATTGTGATTAATTTTCCTTAAATTTAGTACAACCTACATATATATATATATATATATATATATATATATATATATATATATATATATATATATATATATATGAAATTTTAAATGTTTTTGCTTGACTTCTATATGCCTCTGGGTGGCGTTAGCTTTACTGGACTTGCAGACCCCATCCCTGAGTTCATAGGGTGCAACCTCGTACCCTGCTACTGAAGTAGATAGGATGCACTGACATTACCCTTCCAACTCTCTACTCATCAAATTTAGAGAAATAACCTCGATCAATCATGGGTTCCATTAACAATGGTGGTGGTGGTGCACGTGGGAACCACATAATTGATGCTTTTGGAAGGCTCTTGTAAGTATAAATAATAGTATATATAATCAATTTTATTAATTTCAGCTTCATTTTTTGTACTTCTTTAACATTCTGATCAAATTAATTTATTTGATTTGGAATTAATTTGGTATAAAAATTAGGACTCGTGTCTTGCGACATATTGGTTCTGAGCTAAACTTAAAGATGAGGAAAGATGAACTAAATTTGAGGTAAAATTCTAATGGTGGGGCATATATTGGGAGGGATTGCCACCTCTCTCCTCTTTTTAGCCTTCGAATCATGGCTTGTTACTGAACACAACAAGGTGAGATATAATATTACATTTCTAAATACACCCTTTATATTGTGTATGGTTCTAATGCTCTTGTTTTGATGCACCTGTAGAGAGGTTTTGAGCAACAATGGCTATCAATTACATTCTCCAAGTCAATATTTCTTGGGAATGGACTGGTTGCCATTTTAGCTGGTTTATTTGGAAATCTTTTAATTGGTTCATTGGCCATGGGACCTGTTGCTCCATTTGATGCAGCTTCAATCTTTCTTGCCATTGGAATGGCCATCATCATATCATCATGGACTGAAAATTATGGTGACTCATCAGAAAGCAAAGATCTAATGACCCAATTCAGGGGTGCTGCTGTTGCAATTGCATCAGGTCTCTCTCTCTCTCTCTCTCTCTCATACATATACAAGAGAAGCATGAAGAATCCAAAGTGGCAATCTTGTAATTATGCATACATATCATTCTACCTTCTAAATTTGGACCTAGTAGTTTCTTTTTTTGTGTGTAAAAACAGATGAAAAGATAGCATTATTGGGTGTAATACAATCTTTATTCGAGGGTTCAATGTACACTTTTGTGTTTCTACAGACACCTGCTTTAAGCCCAAATGGTGAAGACATTCCACATGGTTTCATTTTTGCTACTTTGTTGTTATCTTCCATATTAGGAAGCTCTTTAGCTTCTCGGTTATTAGCACACACACTGACATACATTGATATTGTGTTGTGATGTGTTGTGTGTGTGTGTGTGTGTGTATATATATATATATATATGTATGTATGTATGTATGTATAAAATCAAGATTCACTTTCCACTCGGACAAAAATACTCTTCCGGATTGTTCCGAATTATTATGACCATTTTGCCCTGATAGGAATTTTGACATTAACATACATGGGCACATTTCTTTTAGTGTAGATTTTGTCGAAGAGAAATGACAACAAAGAAGATAAGTATCTCTTGTTGTTTGTATATATACACTTTTTCTTCTTGTTTAATAACTTAAAAACTATATAAATGTGAAAATTGAAGGTCCACACACTGTTAAAAGGATTGGAAAAGATAGTTGCAAGTGCATATATTCCAATGTTAGTCTGTGGTGAATTCAATTTAGTTCCAGGAAGGTATGTGTCATTTCTGCTACATTTGTTATGTGTGTTGTGTGGCCAACAAACATTTGTTTTCATTACTTTGGTGTATGTAATTATTGATCCACAGTAAGTCCATGGATTTATTGTGTTTTTGGATTGTCCTATAGTTAGCATCTCAGTTTCTGATTAATTTGGTGTACTATTTTGGCAGGTTGATCTCTATGGCCTGCTAGAAGGATTGGATATTGCAGTTAAGCATCTATCTAAGACTTCACGGCAAGGACTTGATGAATATAAGCTAGCAATATTTTACTTGATTTGGACATGAACAAGACTCAAGCAAAATCAAGACTCATACTTTGGCATGGCTAGAAGCTTTGGAGGAAACAAGACTCAAGCAAAAGCAAACACACAGAGAGTTGTTGGCACATAGTAAGCTAGATAATGCAATTGTATATAAATTCTACTTCTCTTGAGTTCATTTCTTTTATTACAATTACTCAATATTGGAATAATTATTTTTATTTGACATATTAGTGAAATTAATTATCTTTGTTATTTATGGTATTTTATTTTGTATTATGAGATTTTTAATGTATTATTTAATTTGAAAATTAGTAAATGAATAAAATAATATTTTTTTTAAAACATTTAAAATTATGATACGCAAAAATATGTGTCATCTTCATTTATGACATGGCCTTTCTTGACAGAGGCTTTCTTGATACACATTGTGTGTCATTAACACGCGCGTCGTAAGGTTACGACACGCAAATGTGTGTCGTCTTCCTTTATGACAGGGTCTTCCTTGATACGCATTGCGTCGTAAACGCGCGATGTAATTGTGCGTTGTAAATGAGCGTCGTAAATGCGCGTCGTCTCTCTTTATGACAGGGCCTTCCTTGACGCGCATTTGCGCGTCGTCTGAGCCTTTTACGACGCGCAATGAGTGTCGTAAAAGGCTGTTTTTCTAGTAGTGTTTGTCACAACAATTGGTATCAGAGCGGGTCTTCAAGATCAAGGTGATTTTTGAAGAACGATTCTCGGCTTGGCAACTTTTGTCACAATGAAAGCAATTTTGGTGAGTCTCTCTCTCTCTATGATCTCTCTTAATTTCATTGAATTCGTGCGTTGCGTTTTTTATTTGTGATCATTTGACTCATTGGATCAGATTTTCTTTGAAAAACCCATTTGTTGAGATCCAATAAATTTCTCATTGATCATATCCAGATCCAATTCCATACTATTTTGTTCGATTCGATTCCAAATTTACAAATATACATTTGAAACAAAATCTAGCCCAATTATTTTTTAGCCCAAATTCGATTTACTTTGATTAAGTAAAAGATCGATCAATTACTGTTCATTCAATCCAAAGTTGAGCCCAAATATTAAATCATTTGTTGTTTACTTTAAGTCCAACATAAGTTTGTTTACAGTACGTGGAATTGTTTCTTTATCAAACTTATTTGTTCGAGATAATATCGATCTTTACTCTATAAAATCGAAATTGATCTTTGGTGTTGTTTGGTCTCGCAATTAGGATTCAGAAGTCATTAACAAATTCGATTTTGATAATCCTTCTTATTGTATTCACTTCGATTATTTCTAAACATAAGCTTTAAGTGTTTGTACATATCGTTGTTCTTGACGGGTGTTCATATGAATTCGTTTTCCTCTCATCATTCTTAACAGTCGATTCTTTTATATTGTTAAAATCTGTCTTGTGAATCAATTTTATCTGGTTTGTATAAATTCAAAATCGATTATGAGTGAAGGCAGTTCAATGGTTCTAAGTCGATGGTTAGGGACGAACAATAATCGATTTGGAAAGAGGACTAATTGAAATCAACGACTTTGATGTTACTAAGATTTGATATCGAGTATGTTACTGGGAATTGATTTTGATTTGAAATCGATATCAAGGATCTATGAAGACTGATTGAAAATTCGGAAGGTGTTGGACTCGATAAATGGGTTTACTTGATTTCATTTATTGACTGTGTTTTGGATTGATGAATTGGAGAAGAACTATAAGGAACGAAGAGTGATCTCAATGTACGAAGGGTTACTGTTCATTACTATTCATATACAAGGCTTCGAACGCTTCGCATTCGTGTGTTTGGGAAAAATTTTGGGAAGACGATTTTCATACAAAGAGGAGAGAGAAGGAAAATCTTCGTATGTTTGGGTGAAAAAATTTCGTGTGTTTGGTACCTAAGCTTTCGTACGAAGCATTGCCTGAGAGTTTCGTGCGTTACTTGTATACTCAATTAGGCGAATGCCCGCGCGTTGCGCAGAAACACCTATATAGTTGAAGTCTTTACAAATATATGATTTTTTAAATATGACAGTAACGTCGTTGTTAAATTTGATATAATAATTTTTATATACTAAATTGATATAATATATTGATTATTTTTAATTATATGATAATATATACATTTATTATAACTTCATAATCTCAATCGTTTGAATGACTTCTACCCGCGAGTTACACATGAATAAAATTAAATATAACATATGATTTGATGTTATTTATAGTTGTTTTTATTGTTAATTAATTTTTTAAAATTTATTTGCTTAATGTTTTAATTTCTATCATTATAATTATTTAAAACATCAAACATTGTTTTTTTATTTTAAAGCTAACAATATAATCATTTATATAGAGTTGTTTTTAACTGTTGTTATTGTAAGTTAATTTAAGTTACTTATTTGGAAACTTTTAACGATTATAAAAATATATTTAAGAAATATTTTAGTTAAATTGAGATTACAATTTAGTTTTTGTTTTTATCACTACAATTTATCACTTTTAACTATTTATAAAATATTCTTTAGTTTTTTTAAATGGAATTGAAATTTATATTTGAGTTGACATTGTAATGCGCAGAAACACCTATATAGTTGAATTCTTTACAAATATATATTTTTTAAAATATAACACTAATGTTGTTGTTAAATTTGATATAATAATTCGTATATTAATTTGATATAGTATATTGATTATTTTGAACTATATAATAATATATAAATCTATTATAACGTCATAATCTCAATCGTTTGAATGACTTCTACTCGCGAGTTACACATCAATAAAATTAAATATTATATATGGTTTAATATAATTTATAGTTGTTATTGTTAACTAATTTTTTAAAATTTATTTGTTTAATGTTTTAATTTATATCATTATAATTATTTAAAACATCAAACATTATTTTTTGATTTTAAAGGTAACAATATAATCATTTATATAGAGTTATTTTTAACTATTGTTATTATAAGTTATTTTAAGCTACTTATTTGAAAATTTTTAACGATTATATAAATATATTTAGGAAATATTTTAGTTAAACTGATATTACAATTTCGTTTTTGCATTTATCACTATAACTTATCACTTTTAACTATTTACAAAATATTATTTGGTTTTTTAGTGGAACTGAAATTTATATTTAAGTTGACACTGTAATGTTATATTTAAATTAACAATTTAAGCATTTTGTTCAAACTGTTCAAAGATCGTAGCTTTAAACTGATAATGGTTTACATGCAACAATATTTTAAATCTAATAAATTAAGTATAATATGTTAAAATTTAAAGACATAACTTTATAAATAGAAGTAAAGATATTATTTTAAAATTGAAATTTAGTCTATTTATGATTACACGTTAGGTTTGATATTTATTTAACCTTATTAACCAACTTACAATCATTATTAGAAAGACACTACAATTTATCACTTTTAACTATTTATAAAATAATCTTTGGGTTGTTTAAGTTAAATAAAATTTATATTTAAGTTGAGCCTATAATGTTATATTTTAATTAATATTTTAAGTATTTTATACAAATTGTTCAAAAATTATACCTTTAAAATGATAATGGTTTACATCCAACAATATATTAAAACTAATAAATTAAGTATAATATGTTAAAAGTTAAAAAAAACATAGTTTTATAAGTAGAATTAAAGATATTATTTTAATATTGACATTTAGTTTATATATGAATACACTTTGATTTTATATTTATTTAACCTAATTACCAAATTATAATTATTATTATAAAGAAATTGAAAAGTCATGGAAGTTTCAAATGAATGTGGTGAAAGGAAAAAAGAATGGTGGTTTCAAATGCATGAGATTCAATAAAAAATGCTAGCTTTATAAGTATGTATGATTTGGGAAGAAGAAAACAAACTCAATTTCGAATTGGTTCCCTAATCTTTTAACAAAGTGACACAAATGGTCCAACTTCAAATGTTGGGGAAACGCTTCGTATGATCGATAAAATTTTCGCACGATTGGCTCAAAAAGCAAAATTTTCGAAAATCATCCCTGAAATTTCGAATGGTTGTCAATTGGGAAAAGGCTTGGAATGTTTTGCAAAAGGCTTCGAACATTTTGATCAAAAA
Source organism: Lactuca serriola (assembly GCF_051521515.1). Lineage (NCBI taxonomy): Eukaryota > Viridiplantae > Streptophyta > Magnoliopsida > Asterales > Asteraceae > Lactuca > Lactuca serriola. The sequence goes on along the minus strand of NC_136412.1, from coordinate 174,992,656 downwards.
GCAAAATTTTCGAATTCAGCCCCTGAAATTTCAAATGTTTGGTTAACCTCATCAATTCACTCAAGTTTCGAATATTTGACACTTCGAAAATTAACTAAAGTTTCGTACGAAGTGTGAATGTTTCGTATCTTTTGAAGACAAAAGTGAAAGTTTCGAAAATAGTCCCTGAGGTTTCGAATGTTTGGCGGTTCATACCCAAATTCGAAAATGGACTAATTTTTGCTGGAAATTGAAGATTGTGCATTTCAGGCCCCTGCAGTTTGTGCAAATTAACGCTTTCTACCCAAATTTGGAAAATGGGGAGAGGTTTGCATATTTCGCTATTTTGGGCGCACCGGGTCACTGCAGAATTTTGAAATTGACAATTTCTACCCATTTTTGAGAAATTTTGCCAAAGGCGATCCGTGAACGACAATAAAAATTGATTATTTTTTTGGGTTTTTCGGATTGAAGCACAAAGTTTATGCCACATGTTAAGGGGGAGTTTTGACACGAAAAATTTCAAATAGAGCACGTTCTTTTTCCTTGGAGTTTTATAATCAAATTTAGATTATAAAAAGGGGGAGAAGTTTTATATGGAAATTCGAACTTGACTTTTTCATATTACGTGGATTTGAAGACCGAAGTGATCTTGAAGTTTTGAAGCTTACGAGATGATGCAATTGGAAGTTCGGAAGTGATGTATTCGAAATGGATTTGGTTTTATTGAAGATTTTTGGGGTGTGTTTTTATGCGTAACTTTTGGGTGATTATTTGGAGTTTGGAATACTCTTGATCATTCGTTGCTGCTCGGATTGTATGGTCTCACATCCTAGAGCCCAAATTAAAGAGTCATGGAAGAATTGAAGATTGGAGTTCATTTCGACATGTGTCACCTTTGAGGCTCGAACCGCGTAGTGCTTGATTTTGGAAGATTTGAAGTGGGTCATTCATTCCTAACTTTGAGGGGGAGAATGTTGGGGTGCAAAGTTATTCATGATTGACTTTGTAAATGTTTGACTTTTGTAAAACCCACTTGCATGTGGAGTATTTGCCTTTTGACACATGTATTAGTGAGAGTGAGAGAGAGAGACATGTAAACACCTCTATATAAGGTGGGTTTGTCCACTTGTAGAGGTGTGCTTGAGAGATGTAGTCATAGTGATTAGTGAGTGAGATATTTATGAAGCTCTAGACTAGATCCCTTTTTGTACTCATTTACTATGATCGAATATATCTTTTAGCACCCAAATCACCATGTTCAATTGTGCAAACTTAAATTTCGCATGCCAAACCATGTTCTTTGTCACAACAGACTCGAAATAGGGTGATATACATACATATATATATATATATATATATATATATATATATATATATATAGGTTTTGCGATAATAAAATCTGAAACATCCTAAACAAAATCCAGGGTAAAACTTTCATTTTTATTATAAATAAAACACCATTATGAATTTGTCCAAACATTGAAAATCATTTAAATAAACACATTTATTAGAGTTGATTCCCAAAGATCACATATTGCGGAAAACACAGGTGTATACGCTGCGATCGTCCTGGGCTCTTTCATTTGAAAACTGGAGTACCTGAAACATAAACTGAAAACCGTAAGCACAAAGCTTAGTGAGTTCCCCAAATATCGCATACCATATAATAAACATACTGTCAAGCATATCTGGTTGTTGGACTCCCCTTCGGTCTATTTCAACCAGATACTGTCGAACATATTTGGGTGCTAGCCTCCCCTTCGGTCTATTTCAACCGAATAACGTCGAGCATATCTAGGTGCAGGCCTACCCTTCGATCTATTTTGACCGGATACTGGGTCTGTCTCACCCTACCACCACCACATAATAACATAAGCAAATAATCACATAAACAACAACAAATACTCGCAAACCAGAAAATTATCACAAAGACAATCATCATACTATAAACATCACTAGTGGGCCAGCATTGGTTCCTTCGACCAACGAATTCTGTGAATGGAGACTCACCTCAAATGTTGAAGCTCACTGAAAGAAATCTTTAGTTGCTGTCTAACTACTTCTCGAGCTAACAATACCAAAATATCACCTAATTGGCAATTGGGTTCCAAACCATGATCCATAATCAATACTTGGGGTAAAATAACCATTTTACCCATGCCCAACAAGATTCATAACTAAGGCCCAAGCCCAAATTCAACAAGACTCGAAACTACAAAAATCATAAAATTGGGCCCAATCCCATACGGGGCTTATCCTAAGCTCATATTTTACAATTCAGATTGCTTGAAACATCCCTTGGGACAAACTGGATCAAAGGCATAAGTCATAAATCAAAGTCAACGACCTAAATTGACCCAAATCATGGAGTTTCTTCATTAGACTGTAAAGATCGGGCAAAACCCCCTCAACTCGCCGAGTTCACCAAATCCAACCTCTTAACTCATTAAGTTGACCTTTTCAAAACTAGGGGCTTCTCAACCTAGATCTTAACTAAAATGGCCTCAAGAACGGTAAAGTTTCCAAATTTACCCCTAAGAACCACCAAAATGGGTTCAAAACCCAAACCGTAAACTTAAAAGGGTAAGGACTTAATCATTAAGCACTTATTCCACAAGGACACAACTCCGAGATGCAAATCTCACCATATGAGGCTAGATGGCCATTTAAAGTTTCCAACTTTACACTTATTCATGATTAGAAGAAGCTCAAAAGTTTTAAAGAGACCAAAAGAAGGACTAAATGAATGCATGAAGCCCCCAGGACCATAAAGTTGGCACCTTTATGCCAAAAGAGCTCATAAAGATCATAGATCTAGAAAGGATAAACACTTGGGACTTCTACTTCCTCAACAACCACCCATCCATGCCTGAAAGCATACAAATAAACCCAGGAAGAGATCTAAGCCAATACTAAGCAAGGTTAGAGCTTTATACCAGAAATGTGATGGAAATGGAGCAGAGAACCAAGATTTGAAAGCTCCAACTTGAACCACCAACTTGCATCCAGCTTCTCTTCCTTCAAAGAGTCTTAAACACACCAAAACACACCTACAATGAGCTCACAACACTCAAGGAGGCCCTAGGGTTTCGAGATTAGGGTAAGGAGCTATGGAGGCTGAAAATGAGGCCAACACCTGGAACTTAAGGTGTTTAAATAAAGTGCAAAACCCCAAAATTAGGGTTTCCTAAACAACACCCAACTCGTCGAGTTGGCTCCTCTAACTCGCAGATTTGTCTCATTAATCTCGCGACCAAAACAACCTCTACTCGCCGAGTTGAGGCTCCTCAACTCGTCGAGTAGACCCATTAAATCCTGATGATTTATCATCTTCAACTAGCCGAGTTGGCTCCTCCAACTCGCCAATTTCAACTTGAAATTGGCATAATTCCACAATTAAACTTCTAGACTCTGGGTGTTACAACTCTCCTCCTCTTAAATCAGATTTCGTCCTCAAAATTGGTCCTTACTAATACTCCTATCAAAATGAACAACCTGTGGGACCCAATCGAAAATTATGTGCATAGAACAATCTTCCCAAGGCAACCAAAACCCAAACCGAAACTTCTATCCCGAAAATAACATCCAACCCTTCAACCCCTGCAAACCACTTCTAACTTTTTAGAGTTGAAGTCTATACTAGCATGACTCCCCCAATAGACTGCCCATGTTGAAACAACTCCATGACAACCCTCAACGAATAACATACCAAAGATAACACTTCTAGCTGTAGTCCTACCACGACTGCTCCAGGTCTACTGAAACCATCCTTAGAGTAGTTCTTTAAGCCTGAAGAAGAACTGATCCTTAGTTCTCTTGAAACAAACCAATCCTACTCTACCTGAAATCCGAAACCTAAAGTCTCAGTGGTCTGACTCCCTGTCAGACCTCCCACATCAAGCTGCCACCATACCAACGTCATAGAGTTTCAAACCCAACAAAATGCTTCCTACCCCCTATTACAATGCTACTTCAAAAGGAGCAAAGTCGTTGACCATATAGAACTACGAAACACTTATACTCGACAGAAGGTTCTGATAATCCTTCGAGTAGAAGATTCATCCCTGCAGCGGTTAGACTCAGATGAAAGCTGCGCAACATGGTCAAATGATTTACTCTGAGATTATTTGATCGCAACTGCAAGCGACCTAACATTTCTTTCGAATACAAGCTACTCCACACACAAGTGCCAAATCAATAGGACTGCCTTCACCAATAAAACCAGTCCAAGGCACAATCACGAGAGTTGGATCCATCATCAAACTAAATCCATTCATTACCCTTGAACCCTTCGATGGATGCCCTCGACATACTGATACCCTAACCCTCAATCCACTTACATGAAAATTCAGCACAAAACACTTGCAATACTCGAATCGAGATCTCAACCAAAACCAACCCGATACTCAACTCATAAACGAGAATCCACATATCTGCACTTGCATTTCACCCAAGATTTTCTGATAACGACAACCCTTTCTAGACTAAGATATAAAGGTTCCCAAACCAACGCTGAAACTACCACTCTCGTACCTGGTCCAACCACCAGGTTCCCAAGAGTCCAGATAACAAGGCTACCCAGCCCAAACATCCCTCTACACCACATACTAACCACACACTCGATCCTGAAATCCAAGATCCAATACCTTGACCCTACAGTCTCTACCAGGTCCTACCTGCATTTCCATAAACACACGGGCCTCGCCCACGGGTCCCACCCGAGCTAAAGCTACACAGGCCCAACTCCACCTCGGACCCCAATGGTCCTCATTCCAAAACAGTGAAACGTACCTCGACAATCCCGTCCGTCATGCCCACGTTGTGAACTGATCCCATCAAACACTCGTGACCACCTCATCGATAGGCTACTTCAACTGAGGAATGTTATGATCACATCACAGTCTCTCAAAACTTCTAACAACCATGATTACCACCCCGGGTTCCATCACAATAAAACCTTCTCAACCCCAAATATCCTAAATCGAACCAGCATACGACTAAAATCAATCAGGTGTTCAAGTCATGCTTCGAAACCCAAAGCCTTCATCAGACTACAACAAGCGGCGAGGCTTTAACACAACCCTCGATCTGGATCCTTCCACCGACTTGCTATGCATAACAAGAAGATGTCGACTAGCTATTGGGAGTCCCCTAAACTCCCACTTACACAATCCCATTCTAAATGGCCACTTGGGTCGTCTCTTTTCCGGACTGGGATGTGAAACTTGCCCTAGTTCCACACCCGATCCAACTCCTGGAAATTATGATCGATTCTCCCCCACTTGGATTCGACGAAGTTCTTTCATCCTATAAGTTTCCCAACCCATCAACCTCATAAAGCAGGAACCGCCTGTGACATGCGCTTACCAAAACTAGCATTCCATTACTAGCCAGTCTCAACGATTACCCAACTCCTGGAATCCAAAAAAATACTCTTGATACCTTAACCAGTCTGACGATCCAAATCACCTCCCATGGTACCATACCAATTCCTTGAGTTCTTATACCTACAACTAAGAACCATAACCCTTGCCATATTCTAAAGAATATCCACTCCAAATTCCATCCTCAAAGAATTACAGAACTCTAACCGACTGCAACCCATGCGGATATAAAACTCCCCTGGCACTTCCAATGACCAATCAACTCATGCATCTATAATCACCATCTACCTGCTACCGCTCATCTCCTTGCAACGGTAGTGCTTAAACCCACAAGTTCTTCTATAGAAAATTACCGACCTTACCAGAATAGATGATAAGACCCCTGAACCCTATCTTCATTGGAGAACTAACCTAATAACCCTTACCATAGATCCTCCAAGCAGTACTCCTGAATTGATCCCGACAAAGACCCGGAACAACAACGGAACACACTGAACACACTCAACAAGATACAACCCTTTTGAATATTCGCCAAAGACCCCTGACATGCTGAATGGCATATAATGACCCTCGATAACCCAGATAATATCAGAGAATCAAGCCGAGATATAACTTATCCAACCAAAGCAGAACCCAAAGCAATACTGTGACAACCGTCAATTTTCGGTCAAGTCAAAGTCAACAAAAGTTAACAAGTCAAACCGGTCAACTCAATTTGCCGTGAGTACTAGAGTTTACGTTATGTAATTTCTAAACAACTCTCTATTCTAATGAGAAATCATAAATCGAAAAGTGCATACATTTAGATCTCCTTAACCTAAAACGGTGGTACGTGGAGAGCCAAACCGATAAAACAATGTTACATACTCATCGGGAGTATGCAAGAGCCCTAATCAACGCTTAACGGGGTTTAAGGACCTTGCAGTGCGTAGCCGGACACTCAAAAAGGTCGCCAATGAAACCTCTTCCACATATCTCTAAGTATGTGAAACCTCTCCCACATATCTCTAAGTATGTGAAACCTCTCCCACATATCTCTAAGTATGTGAAACCTCTCCCACATATCTCTAAGTATGTGAAACCTCTCCTACATATCTCTAAGTATGTGAAACCTCTCCCACATATCTCTAAGTATGTGAAACCTCTCCCACATATCTCTAAGTATGTGAAACCTCTCCCACATATCTCTAAGTATGTGAAACCTCTCCCACATATCTCTAAGTATGTGAAACCTCTCCCACATATCTCTAAGTATGTGAAACCTCTCACATATATCTCTAAGTATGTGAAACCTCTCCCACATATCTCTAAGTATGTGAAATCTCTCCCACGTATCTCTAAGTATGTGAAACCTCTCCCACATATCTCTAAGTATGTGAAATCTCTCCCACATATCTCTAAGTATGTGAAATCTCTCCCAAATCTCTCTCTGTATGTGAAATCTCTCTAAGTATGTCAAATCTCTCCCAAATCTCCCTAAGTATGTGAAATCTCTCCCAAATCTCTCTCTGTATGTGAAATCTCTCCAAGTATGTCAAATCTCTCCCAAATCTCCCTAAGTATGTGAAATCTCTCCCAAATCTCTCTCTGTATGTGAAATCTCTCTAAGTATGTCAAATCTCTCCCAAATCTCCCTAAGTATGTGAAATCTCTCCCAAATCTCTCTCTGTATGTGAAATCTCTCCAAGTATGTCAAATCTCTCCCAAATCTCCCTAAGTATGTGAAATCTCTCCCAAATCTCTCTCTGTATGTGAAATCTCTCTAAGTATGTCAAATCTCTCCCAAATCTCCCTAAGTATGTGAAATCTCTCCCAAATCTCTCTCTGTATGTGAAATCTCTCCAAGTATGTCAAATCTCTCCCAAATCTCCCAAAGTATGTGAAATCTCTCCCAAATCTCTCTCTGTATGTGAAATCTCTCCAAGTATGTCAAATCTCTCCCAAATCTCCCTAAGTATGTGAAATCTCTCCCAAATCTCTCTCTGTATGTGAAATCTCTCCAAGTATGTCAAATCTCTCCCAAATCTCCCTAAGTATGTGAAATCTCTCCCAAATCTCTCTCTGTATGTGAAATCTCTCTAAGTATGTCAAATCTCTCCCAAATCTCCCTAAGTATGTGAAATCTCTCCCAAATCTCTCTCTGTATGTGAAATCTCTCCAAGTATGTCAAATCTCTCCCAAATCTCCCTAAGTATGTGAAATCTCTCCCAAATCTCTCTCTGTATGTGAAATCTCTCCAAGTATGTCAAATCTCTCCCAAATCTCCCTAAGTATGTGAAATCTCTCCCAAATCTCTCTCTGTATGTGAAATCTCTCTAAGTATGTCAAATCTCTCCCAAATCTCCCTAAGTATGTGAAATCTCTCCCAAATCTCTCTATGTATGTGAAATCTCTCCAAGTATGTCAAATCTCTCCCAAATCTCCCCAAGTATGTCAAATCTCTCCCAAATCTCTCTGAGTATGTGGAATCTCTCTCAAATCTCTCTCGAAATCTCTCCCCAACTTTCTATAATCACTCGGGGCATTCCGACCCCCGAATTTGGCGAAAATAGCCCAATCGGAAGTCTACGCGAAAAACGGACTTAAGGAAACGAACCCTCCGAACCGAAAGTACTATTCATGAACCGAACCGAAAGTACTATTCATGAAGGTCCGAACCGAGAGTACTGTTCATAAATCCGAACCGAGCTGTTGACTTATGAGTCGAACCGAGACTACTGTTCATCCGAACCGAACATCGCATAAGAGGAAGATCCGAACCCGAAGGTACTGTTCATTACTGTTCACAACAGTCCCTTCGGTTCTAGCCTAACTTCGAACCGAACCGCCCGACTCCGGACCGAGCCTCGGATCACTCTCGCTTCGCTTCTTCCTTCTGGCGCACCTTCACCTCCGAACCGTGCACATCTGACCGAACTTCGGCCTAGGTCCGAAGAATCTCGCTGGAAAACTCATTTTTCACCCCGTTTTTGCGTATTTTTGCGTTTTAAACCCATTTTTAATTATTTTAACATAGGATTTTCACCCAAAACTTTATTTTTAATTATAAGACCCCTAAATTAATGATTTAATCACATTTTAAGGGTAAAATCTTATCCAAATAAGAGTAGGTAAAGTACAAAGGTAGAGTGTTGACTTTACCTTATTTTATGACACAAGCAACCCCATACCCACTCCATGATTAACCCACACTTCTCCCCACCATACCTTGTCACTTCCTTGTACTTTTTACCTCCCTCACAAGCCATCTCCATGTTTTGAGAGCTGGATATCCATCCTCTCTCCTCATTTTCTCTCATTTGTTCTCATTTCACAAGAAGATCAAACTCCTTTCTCTCTCTCACTTTCTCTCTCTAGAAATCCGAGATTCAAGGGCTGATCTTGAGAGTTTCCTCCACCTTTGGTAAGCATAATCCATTTCCTTTAAGATTATCTCAATTATTTCCACTCAAATCATGGGTATCTTACACAAACTCCATTATATTTGTGTTAGAGCTTCGAATCTTCAAGCGATTCTTCAAGTGTTCTTGGGTTGAACACTTCTCTTCTTCAACACTTATCTACTGAAATCACACAAGGTGAGTTCATACCCCTACATTTTCATGTTTTCTCAAGTTTTTAAGGGGGGGAATACAAGCCAAAACACCAAGATCATATCTAAATTCTTCCAACAGCTTTCATCAGAAAAGTTGGACTCCATTCACGGACTGTTTTGGACACCTTAAACATTTTAGTTTTCAAAACTGTTTTAGGTGCATGTAGTTCCACTTCTTAGCTTTAAAATGACTACTTGCACATCTCCATACGATTTTTCTACAATTTATGGTGATTTTTACAAAACTGCCTATCATTTCAAACACCGATCCGGACCAGTCTGTGATTATGGACTTTTTCACCTAAGTTGCAGGTCATTAAAAATCATGATAAAAATTATGAGTAAACTAGACACATTTTGGGAACTCCCAGAATTTACGGATTTAGTTTTCGACTTCGTATGATTTTTCTATAAATTTTCAAAAACAGTGTAGAAAGGCTGAAAATTTGTTAACAGCTTGTAATTTTTACAACACTTTGTATTATGTTGAGCAAAGTGTATAATGTCAAGTTCTAAGTATTGAATGTGATACGTTGCAAATTTTATCATCATAAACTGAAAGTAAGTCATTCATGATAAGATTATTCATTCATTTAGAACACGCATATATATAAACTATAATAAGCATAGTTTAATGGATTTCATAATCCTAACGCTTTTTCATAAAAGAGTTCTTATATATTACAAACGTTTTGGATAAAACTATAATAGGTATAGTTTTCAATACATCACATAACACACACGTACGAAAAGGGTACATTCATACAGAAAGGTTTTACACTCCCGCATACAACTTGTAAACTTGTTAACCTAGATTGTGAGACATTCTCTTTCCGTACGTCCGAGTGCGGAATATAAAATCCTGTACGTTATAATCAGAGTCTCCCGGAGGGAGAACGTGATAGTTGTATATAGATCTATATTGGGTTTGACACCCCACACCTTGTTGCTAGCTACAGTTGGACCTGCAGGTCTACGGGTGATAATTGTCATTTCAGTTTTTCGACGCCTGAGAAACGTCGTGGCAGGTTCATTTAGTCTTAAGTATGATTATAGCGGCTCACATAAGGATATAACAATACATAAAGTTTACGGGACTTTTATAAAACTTAAATGGGTTTTATGACGATTTTAAAATCACCTTTCATCTCAATAAGTACCGATATTACTGTCTACATTCGGTTTTTGGTATTTATGACTACACATCATTTGAAACCACATTTATAACTTTAAGTATAGACGATACTTGTTATTTTCTCGGTCCTGAGACTTAGGACTACATATACATTAAGTATTAACAAATATAAGAATTTGCGGGAACATCATTTAATTCAAGTGCGTTTATGTCAATTTAAGCACATTTTATTTTCCTTTAATAAGAAAGGTTACTTATACATTTTGGTCGTCGGTTATAAGACTACATTACATAAATTTTATAAAGAAAATATTGGATTTTCTGAATACATATCATATCATTTTTACAAGGAAAACGGTCTATTTCTTCAATAAAATCTCTTATGAACTCACCAACCTCTGTGTTGACACTTTTCAAAACTACTTGTATTCTCATGAATTCAGTGAAAACAGGAAACCAACAACGTTTTGAGGATGGGACGATAAATCGTCAAATAGTTCGTTTTGTTTCATAATGTATTTGATTCGAATCATGTAAACATATACTTTGGTGTAACTTTTTCAGTTATATTTATGATGGTTGTATTTACTTTGAGCACTATTATACTCGTTGTTGTGATACTCTACATGAAGTCCTCCACCCTTGAACGTTTCCGCCATCCTTGGTTTGGGGGTGTGACAAATACCAACTCCCGATAACAACCCAGAAGAAAACAGAAGATGAAAAACCCGCAAAACATTTAAAGGAGTCCCGACCTCCTCCCATCTTACCCTGACCATCCTGAGGGCATGGTACCAAACTCCCCTTCTGATCCTAAATGAAAAGAACTGTGACATCCCCATTTTCACAGCCAGAATAGACCGATTTTTGTTTATGCTTTGTATGAAAATCAGAGTAACATTTTAAATAAAAGTGATGCGGAATTTGTCCCAAAACAATTTATGATAACGATTTATCAAAAGCATTTCCATAGAAATGTATTTCATTAAAAGACTTGGCATGTCATGTTCGATAAAAATCAAAAGCATAAACAGCACAATATAAGCCTTACTACATTATTTCATATCTACAGGCCAATATCCGTAATCCCTCATCCAAAACATCACATCTATGATCGAGCGCCACTACCTGTAATACATGAAACTGAGTGGGTTAGGCTTGGGAGCCTGGTGAGCAAATAGGGTTTTCAACCCACAATAAATAAGTTTATTAATTTCATCAATCAACAATAACCCAATTACTCGTTCCAGTTATCCTCACTTTATGTCCCTAAACACCTATCATAAGGTACCTAGACTAAGGATCATCATCTGGATGGAAACTACTGCTAAGGGGATTCCTCATCAATAAATGTCCTTAAGGCAACCATGTGGGGGATGGAGTACACCGGTGAACACATCGTTCACAAACACCTACAGGTTGCGAGCCTGCTAGTGTTCCACTGGACTGTCTAGAAGAGTCTGTGGTTGTCATCCATACTCCGCTAGATAACAGAATCAACAACAACAACAACAACAACATCGAGGTCTCTCATCATTTTATCACACATCGTCTAATACATGTACCCATGTTTTACCCCAACATTTTTTTAGATATAAAATACATATACAATTTAAATCATATAAAACTTGTATAAAATCGTTCATCCAGCATAGATAGCAAGTATACAGATAATATACACACATAGCATGTAGTTTATACAAAATACTTCATATCTATGTGGAAGATGAAAGGGACCATGCACTCACTTGAAAAGGTGGTGATTATGAACTCAGAGAGCGCTTCGCTTTTTAAATATAATTTCCTTCGACGAAACCTAGTATTATTACCACTAGAGTTTAGTCTATTATTCGTCGAGACTAATTAATACTATATCTATTATTACTATTATATAAGCGTTAAAAAAATACTTATATAACCCATAATAATAGCCCAAGTACTTATTATAAGCTCCTAATAACGTTACTATAATTAAATAAAAGCTATATTAAAAATTGCGTAGGCGTAGCTCACTTACAGCGGGTTTTATAGAAAACCGGCCTTTGCTTGGAGCAGTGTTCCTGAGCCGAAAAGCTCTTCTTCTCGGAGCCGTCGAGCACTCCGGGGCTTCCGCCTCGTGTTAGGGAGGTTCCCTAGACTTTTCGGGGGATTTCAGGGCTAGAGAGAGGTTCTAGAGAGAGAGAGAGAGAGTAAAGAGAAGAAAGAATGGGAAAGGTGTGAAGAAAATGAGGGTGGGAGACGTGATATTTATAGGATGAAATATGGCTGAACTTGGTGCCACATTTCACCATCTGGTGGCAAGCCTTGGGGAGAAATCAATGGCCAAGATTGTGTCACGTCAACCATTTTTGCACAACACACTTCCGACTTCTAAAATTCATAAATTTCATATACGAGCTCCTTTTTTGATGTTCTTTATATCCACGTGTAGGTAAAATAAGATCTACAACTTTCATTTTGACTCCGTCGGCTAATTCTCGACCGATCCTAAATTTAACAATACGAGGAGATTATATTGTTAAATGTCTGCGTAAAATTCATAACTTCTATATACAGACTCTGTTTTCGTCTGTCTTTTTACCGTTGAGTTCCTATTAATGAGATCTTCAATTCTCATTTAGGTCGTGTAGGCCAAAAACCGCTCCATCTTTAATTCGAGTTTCGGGTTGTACACTGCTAAGCCGAAACTTCGAAAAATCATAACTTCCTCATACAAAGTTAGATTTGGGCGTTCTTTTTATGGACGCTGTCGGTTTAACGTATTCTATGACTTTTGTTTAGATCGTTAAGGCTAAAACTTGCTCTATCGTAAATTCACTATTTACGCTTCCCGGTATCGTGCCGGTTCCATCGCGAAACTTCGACGAGTCATAACTTCTTCGTTACAACTCGGATTTCGGCGTTACATATATCTCCGGAATTCTTGTTTCGACCACTACAGCTTTATGTAAATATATCGGGTTTATCTCACACTTTAATTTTGACGCTTATTTTTATCCTTTATTTATTATACATTTATAAATAAGTAATAAGCACATAAATAAACATAATTCACATAATACTCAAATATTTCATCTTTATTACTTCAAAAAGAGTTACAATAGTTGACCTAGACTATTACATATTCTAAAAATGCTTAGCCCCAAAACTCGGGCGTTACAATTCTCTCCTTAGGATGATTCCGTCCCGAGATCATGGATCAAAAAACGGATGTGGGTAGCGACTCATCATGTCACTTTCTGTTTCCCAAGTGAGATTCGGCCCATTCGAATGTTTCCATCGGACTAGCACTAAGTCGACCATCTTTCGTTGCAACTTCTTCGTCTTACGGTCAATAATTGCCTCGGGCTCTTCAATCAGCCTCTTGTTCTCATCCATTCTTAATTCTGAGATTGGAATTATGTCGAGAACTTCTTCCGTGAATTTTCTCAAATAAAACACATGGAAGGTGTTATGAATACCATCTAGTTCTTCGGGTAATTCGAGCTTGTAAGCTTGGTTCCCAATCTTCTGAAGAACTTTCAACGGTCCAATAAACCTTGGACTCAACTTTCCTCATTTCCCGAATCTTATAAGTCCCTTCCACGGTGAGACTTTAAGCAAAAGCGAATCCCCAACTTTGAAGGTCATCGATCGTCTTTTCTTGTCAGCATAGCTCTTTTGACGATCTTGAGCTACTAACATCGTTTCCCTAATCACTTTCAACTTCTCAGCGGTCTCATGGACTATCTCAGGGCCCATAAACTACTTCTCTCCAGCCTCAAGCCAACAAGACGGCGTACAACACTTCTGTCCATACAACACTTGATAGGGTGCCATCTTGATGCTCGAGTGGAAACTGTTGTTGTAGGAAAATTGTACTAGAGTTAAGTGCTCGTCCCAGTTCCCTTGGAACTCGAGGGTACATGCTCTCAGCATATCTTCTAATGTTTGAATCGTTCTTTCGCTTTGGTCATCGGTCTGCGGATGGTAAGCTGTACTCAAACACAATTTTGTACCTAATTCCTCTTGTAGGCTTCTCCAAAATATTGACGTGAAACGACTATCACGATCTGATACAATTGTTAGAGGAACATCGTGAAGTCTTACAATTTCCTTCACATAAGCATTTGCGAGCTTATCCATAGACCACTTCTCATTGGCTGCTATGAAGTGTGCATTCTTAGTGAAACGATCCACGACCACCCAAATCATGTCGTGTCCGTTCTTCGTCCTGGGCAGTTTAGTCACCAAATCCATGGCGATGTCTTCCCATTTACCCATGGGTACAGGTAAAGGTTCTAAACTCCCATATGGTTTCTGATGTTGTGCCTTCACTCTCGCACATGTCACACACTCGGCCACATACTTCGCAACATTGAGCTTCATCGTCGGCCACTAGTAGTAGGGTTTTAGGTCCCTATACATTTTAGTTCTACCGGGATGAATCGAGTACATGGTCTTGTGTGCTTCTTCCATCAGAAGATCTCTTATTCCTCCCGTCTTAGGTACCCAAATCCAATCTTGGAATACCTTCAGTCATCGACTGTTGGTACCGAACACTAACGTTTTGCCCAAACGTTCTTCATTTCGATCATTCTTCTCTAAAGCTTCTTCTTGAGCTTTCTTGATACTTTCCACAGTCGTCGAGACGACTTCAATTCTCAACGCTCTTGGCCTTTTCCTTTCAAGGTTGACTTTCCGACTGAGAGCATCAGCAACAACATTTGCTTTACCAGGGTAGTAAAGTATCTCACAGTCATGGTCCTTGAGTAGTTCTAGCCAATGTCATTGCCTCTTGTTCAATTCTTTCTTATTAAAGAGATACTGGAGACTCTTATGATCAGTGAAAAGCTTGCACTTCGTGCCATAGAGGTAATGCCTCCATATATTTAAGGCAAATACTACCGCCGCCAACTGTAGATAATGAGTGGGGTAGTTCTTTTCGTGCTCTTTCAATTGTCGTGAGGCATATGCTATCATCTTTTCTCTTTAGGTCAGAACACAACCCAACCCGACTCCAAATGCATCATTGTATACCGCAAAGTCTTCAACTCCATCGGGTAGAGAAAGTATCAGTGCTTCACATAAATTCTTCTTTAGCTTCTCGAATGCCTCATCATGTTTCTCACTCCAAATATATGTAGCTCCTTTGTGGGTCAACACTGTAAATGGAGCAACTATCGAAGAAAATCCTTGGATAAATCGTCGGTAATATCCGGCTAATCCTAGAAAGCTTTGAATCTCTGTCAGACTCTTTGGACGTTCCCACTTCATTACCGCTTTGATTTTTGCTGGGTCAACCATTCTCCCTTCTTGGTTAACCACATGACCCAAGAATTGGACTTCTCGGATCCAAAAATAACACTTGGAGAACTTAGCATAAAGCTTCTCCTTCTTTAACACTTCCAACACTTTCCGTAGATGCTTGCCATGCTCCTCTTAGCTTTTCAAGTAGATCAGAATGTCGTCTATGAAAACTATCACAGATTTATCGAGGAATGGTTTACAAACCCTATTCATCAAATCCATGAATGCTGTTGGAGCATTGATTAGTCCAAATGACATAACCAAGAACTTGTAGTGTCCATATCTAGTTCTGAATGCAGTCTTCTCACCTTCAGCTGATGATATCCTGACCTAATATTGATCTTTAAGAAATAGCTCGAACCTTGCAGTTGATCGAATAGGTCATCAATCCTCGGCAATGGGTACTTGTTCTTCACCGTTGCCTTGTTCAGCTCTCGGTAGGCTATACACATTCTCATGCTTCCTTCCTTCTTCTTCACGAATAACACCAGAGCTCCCCATGGTGACGAACTAGGTCGAATGAAATCGTTGTCCAACAGCTCCTAAAGTTGCGTCATAAGCTCGTTCATCTCCGTCGATGCTAATCGGTATGGTGCTATCGCTATTGGTGTCGTCCCTGGTAACAAGTCTATTAGGAACTCTACTTGTCTATCAAGTGGTAATCCGGGAAGATCTTCGGGAAAAACTTCCGGAAAATCACACACGACCAGTATATTCTGCACCTCCTTCTTTTCCTTCATAGCATCGATTACGAATGCCAAGTATGATGCACATACCTTGGACAACCATTTTCTGGATTTCATTAGGGAGATGATTCCAGAATTTACACGACGTTTGTCCCCGTACACCATAAATGACTGTTTTCCGGGTGGGTTTACTCTTACTATCTTCTTTTGGCATAATATCTCAGCATCATTGGCGCTAACCCAATCCATTCCCAAAACAATGTCGAAACCGTTTAACTCTATGGGTAATAGCTCCTCGTGGAATTCGTTTCTGTTTAGGTCGATGATGATGTTCCTAATACAATCACTAACATGTACGAATTTTCCACTGGCAACTTCTAGAATCAGGGAATTATCAAGTTTTTCTACAAGCAATGCGAATTTCCCACCAAATTTATGCGACACAAAGGAGTAGTTTGCTCCAGAATCAAATAGTATATTGGCAGGCAAACCATTTACAAGAAAGGTACCTGAAGCGACGTCCGTTGCCTCCTTCGCAGCCTCGAGCGTCATTTGGAAGGCTCTTGCCTTCGGCTTCGGTGGAATGTTGGGTCTTCCTGTCTCTTTCTTCTTCGGGCAGTCCCTCGAAATGTGCCCCTCCTCGTTGCACTCATAACAAACCTTCTTAGTGAACGTGCATTCGTTGGCATAGTGCCTAGGCTTTCCACACTTGAAATAAGTGAATCCTCCGTCACATTTCCCCTGGTGCTTCTTCTTGCACTTGTCGCACCATTTTGCTTCGGCTCCTCCTCCTCC
The DNA here is from genome assembly GCF_051521515.1 of Lactuca serriola. Lineage (NCBI taxonomy): Eukaryota > Viridiplantae > Streptophyta > Magnoliopsida > Asterales > Asteraceae > Lactuca > Lactuca serriola. Next base: position 174,975,790 of record NC_136412.1, on the reverse strand, counting down.
TAAACCAGATTTCGAGAATTTACTCTTCTTTCCGGACCTCGAGGATCCGTCAAATTTCCTTTTCTCACCAACCTTGGCCCTCTCCAGACCCCTTTCTTTCTGTTGGGTCTCCACATTCTTAGCCGCTCGAACAGCTGATTTCAGAGTGGTTGCCATCTTGACTGTTGGGCCATAGTTGGCTGGCAGTCCATTTGCGAATTTCTCAATTTTGGATAGTTCGGTTGGCACTAGGTATGGAAACAACTTCATCTTTTCCGTGAATGCAGCAACATAGTCATCGATGCTCATTCTCCCCTTCTTCAAGTTTTGGAACTCATTGTTCAGATCAATTAGATCTATCTCCGAACAGTACTGCGCCTTCAGTTGTTCTAAGAACTCATCCCGTGACATCTTCTGAGCTTCTCCTTGCGGCATTGTATTCGCCAATAGTTTCCACGAGCTCAAGACTCTAGTTTTCAGTTGTCTTATAGCGAAGACGACCTTCTGTTTCTCGCTACAGTCGTAGCTCTCAAACAACATCTCCATCTCGGAGATCCAATCCATAATCTCAACAGGCTTTGGGCTTCCTGAGAGACTTGGTGGTTTCGCACCCAAGAAATTCTTGTACATTCGCCCATCCTTGTCGTTTCTCCTTTCCGGGCCATCCATTCGTTCACCTTCAGTCCCCATTTGACTCACTTGGCGGCTGTAGTTCCCTTCCTCCGATTACTTAGGAATCAGCTCAGGTTGCTCAATGGGCATAGTAGGTTTGTCCCTATTTTCGTGCAACATCTGCCTCATTTCCTCCCTTTGTTCTACTCACATAGCATGAATCATGGCTTGTACTCCAGCCATGGTAATTGGTTCGGGGGCATTTGCTACAACAGGTATTTGCTGAATCACTGGGGGTTGATTCCTATTTCCATTTGCATTCCCAGTTCCACTAAGGGTTCTTGTCATTTTGATCTATACACCGAATAAGGTGAATTTAGATCTTTATTTAGGATAGACATTTAAATCATCCTTATCACTCCGAAACGTCTACATGCTAGTTCTAATATTGTAGTCGTACGTTTAGAATCCTAAACACATAAGGTTTCCAGATCTGGTCGGCAACAAACCATAGATCCGAATAAATAACAACATATCAGGCACAAAGCATTTAGCACATAAAAGCATTTTAGGCATAATTCCTCAAAATAAGCTAGTACTCACACCTCACAATCATCCCTTAGCATTCTAAGTTGAAGTCTAGACATCCTACAAATTCCTAGTTCGCTTAAACTAATGCTCTGATACCAACTGTGACATCCCCATTCTCACGGAGAGAAATGACCGATTTTGTTTATGCTATGTTTGAAAATCAGAGTAACATTTTAAATAAAAGTGATGCGGAATTTGTCCCAAAACAATTTATCATAACGATTTATCAAAAGCATTTCCATAGAAATGTATTTCATTAAAAGACATGGGATGTCATGTTCGATACAGATCAAAAGCATAAACATCACAATATAAGCCTTACTACATTATTTCATATCTACAGGCCTATATCCGTAACCTCATCCAAAACATCACATCTATGAGCGAGAGCCACTACCTGTAATACATGAAACTGAGCGGGTCAGGCTTGGGAGCCTGGTGAGCACATAGGGTTTTCAAACCACAATTAATAAGTTTATTAATTTCATCAATCAACAATAACCCGATTACCCGTTCCCGTTATCCTCACTTTACGTCCCTAAACACCTATCATAAGGGACCAATCCTAAGGATCATCATCGGGATGGACACTACTGCTAAGGGGATTCCTCAGCAATAAATGTCCTTAAGGCAACCATGTGGGGGATGGAGTACACCGGTGAACACATCGTTCACAAACACCTACAGGTTGCGAGTCTGCTAGTGTTCCACTGGACTGTCTAGAAGAGTCTGTGGCCGTCATCAATACTCTGCTAGATGACAGAATCAACAACAACAACATCGAGGCCTCTCATCATTTTATCACACATCGTCTAATACATCTACCCATGTTTTACCCCAACATTTTTATAGATATAAAATACATATACAATTTAAATCATATAAAACTTGTATAAAATCGTTCATCCAGCATAGATAGCAAGTATACAGATAATATACACACATAGCACGTAGTTTATACAAAATACTTCATATCTATGTGTAAGATGAAAGGGACCATGCACTCACTTGAAAAGGTGGTGATTCTGAACTTAGACAGCGTTTCGCTTCTTAAATATAATTTCCTTCGACGAAACCTAGTATTATTACCACTAGAGTTTAGTTTATTATTTGCCGAGACTAATTAATACTCTATCTATTATTACTATTATATAAGCGTTAAAAGATACTTATATAACTCATAATAATAGCCCAAGTACTTATTATAAGCTCCTAATAACGTTACTATAATTAAATAAAAGCTATGTTAAAAATTGCGTAGGCGTAGCTCACTTACAGCGGGTTTTATAGAAAACCGGCCTTTGCTTGGAGCAGTGTTCCTTAGCCGAAAAGCTCTTCTTCCTGGAGCCGTCGAGCACTCTGGGGCTTCCGCCTCGTGTTAGGGAGGTTCCCTAGGCTTTTCGGGGGATTTCGGGGCTAGAGAGAGGTTATAGAGAGAGTAAAGAGAAGAAAGAATGGGAAATGTGTGAAGAAAATGAGGGTGGGAGACGTGGTATTTATAGGATGAAATATGGCTGAACTTGGTGCCACATTTCACCATCTGGTGGCAAGCCTTGGGAGAAAGCAATGGTCAAGATTGTGCCACGTCAACCATTTTTGCACAGCACACTTTCGACTTCTAAAATTCGTAACTTTCACATACGAGCTCCTTTTTTGATGTTCTTTATATCCACGTGTAGGTAAAAATAAGATCTACAACTTTCATTTTGACTCCGTCGGCTAATTCTCGACCGATCCTAAATTTAACAATACGAGGAGATTATATTGTTAAATGTCCGCGTAAAATTCATAACTTCTACATACGGACTCTATTTTTGTCTGTCTTTTTACCGTTGAGTTCCTATTAATGAGATCTTCAATTCTCATTTAGGTCGTGTAGGCCAAAAACCGCTCGATCTTTAATTCGAGTTTCGGGTTTTACACTGCTAAGCCGAAACTTCGAAAAATCATAACTTCCTCATACGAAGTCAGATTTGGGCGTTCTTTTTATGGACGCTCTCGGTTTAAGGTATTATACAACTTTCGTGTAGATCGTTAAGACTAAAACGTGCTCTATCGTAAATTCACTATTTACGCTTCCTGGTATCGTGCCGGTTCCATCGCGAAACTTCGACGAGTCATAACTTCTTCGTTACAACTCGGATTTCGGCGTTCTTTATATCTCCGAAATCCTTGTTTCGACCACTACAACTTTATGTAAATATATCGGGTTTATCTCGCACTTTAATTTTGACGCTTATTTTTATCGTTTATTTATTATACATTTATAAATAAGTAATAAGCACATAAATACACATAATTCACATAATACTCAAATATTTCATCTTTATTACTTCAGAAAGAGTTACAATAGTTGACCTAGACTATTACATTGTCTAAAAATGCTTAGCCCCAAAACCCAGGTGTTACAAGAACTAACCACAAGATCCTCCTTCCTGAAGGATTATAAAGATGACACACTTTGGGCTCTAGATGAACCCCAACTTCCCTGCTATAAACTTGGCCCGAAAGGCCCCGAGATAACCATCCAAGGATCCCAAATTCCCTTCCTTGGCTGAACTAGAGACCGCCAAGGTCCAATCCGAAACACTGCAAGTAATCTCCCATGAGATGAACCCTTTCGATTGCGCCTCAATTGGTTCATTACCCGCTGTTGAACCAAAACGAGAATCTGAACCCCATTCCTAAATGCTCCACACCATACTGAAACAAACATGCAAGAGATCTGAACATAAATCCTCATCCCAAATGCTTCTTAGATTCTCCAAGACTCTCCCTGATTCGAGTATGGATACTGTTCTTTCAGTAATACAGGCTCAATACTACCTTCCACACCTATCTATACCTTCCTTATGAATCCTCCTTAATCCCCTATGTCACTGTAACGCCCGCGTTTCTAGGCTAAGCATTAGTATGATAATGTAATAGTAAGGGTCAACAAATGTAACTTATTTTGACGTAATAAAGAGGAATTACTTGAATATTTTGTGAATTATGTGATTCTATGCGCATTATATTTATTTATAAGATATAACAAATTAAGAATGAATAAGCATCAAACAATAAAAAAAAAATATAAACCTGATATCTATGATGAAAGTTGTAGTGGTCGTGACAAGTATTTTGGAGATATAAAGAACGCAGAAATCCGAGTTATAACGAAGAAGTTATGACCTTTCGATGTTTTACGGCTAAACGACACGACTCCGCCTAACGTAAAAAGTGAATTTTTGAAAAATTACTTTTTATCATTATCAATCTAAATGAAAGTTGTAGTATATGTTAAACCGAGAGCGTGCATAAAAAGACCGTCCAAATCTAACTTCGTGTGAGGAAGTTATGAATTTTCTAAGATTTGTTATAGCAGTGTGCAACCCAGTGTTCGAATTTTAGATCGAGAGATTTTTAGCCGACACAACCTAAATGAGATTCAAAGATCTCATCAATAGGAGCTCAACAATAAAAAGACAGAAGAAATCGGACGTCGGATGACAAAGTTCTGAATTTATAACGGACTTTTCCTGTCTCGGCCTATTAAAAATATAACTTTAAAAATAAAGTCAAAATTAACCGACGAAATCTAAACGAAAGTTATAGAGTACGTTCTCACCTACGCGTCGATATAAAGAATGTCACAAATGGAGCTCGTATGCGAAAGTTACGGTATTTAGAAGTCGGAAGGGTGTTGTTGCGAAGTGGGTGACGTGGCGTAATCTGAGCCCTTGCTTTCTCCCCATGCTTTGCCACCAGATGGTGACAAGTGGCACCAACTCGACGAGTTGGAGGACAAACTCGACGAGTTGGACTCATTTCCATCCTGTAAATACCAACCGAGAGTGCCCTTATTCTTCACACCTTAAACCCATTCTTTCTCTCTCTCTACTCTCTCTAAACCTCCCAAACAGCCCCAAGTCTTGGAAACTTCCCTAGCACTAGAAGAAACCCCCAGAGCGCCCAAATTCTCCAAGAAAAATAGTTTTTCGGCTTGGAACTTTGCCCCCACAGAGCCCAGTTTTCAAGCAAACCTCCCGGTTTCATCGAAGCGAAGCGTTGTCCAAGTTAGAATCACCTCGTTATCAAGTGAGTGGATAGTTACTTTCATCTTACACATAGGTATGAAGTATTTTATATGATTTACGTGATATGTGTGCATATTATCTGTATATCTTGAGAGCTATGATGGATGAAAGATTTAAACCCTTTTTTTTCTCAGATCAAAACTGTATATGTATTTTATATCTTGAGATCTATGTTGGATGAAAGATTTAAACTTTTTTTTCAGATCTAAACTTTATATGTATTTTATATCTTGAGATCTATGCTAGTTTAAAGATTTAATCCCTTTTCTTGTCATATCTAAACTGTATATGTATTTTATATCTTGAGATCTATGTTGGATGAAAGATTTAAACCCTTTTTTCAGATCTAAATTGTATATGTATTTTATAGCTACAAATATGTTGTGTAAAACATGGTTACATAAATATTGATGAGTGATGAAATAAAATGATAAGAGGTCTCGATGTTGATGTTGATCCAGTCATCTAGCGGAGTATGGATGACTACCACAGTCTTTTCTAGACAGTCCAGTGGAACGCTAGCAGGCTCGCAACCTGTAGGTGTTTATTTGAACTACGTGTTCACCAGGTATAATCCATCCCCCTCATGGTTACCTTATTTTACATTGTTTGCTGAGGAATCCCCTAAGCAGTGTTGTCATCCCGATGAAGAATCCTTAGGCTATGCCCCTTATAATAGACACTTTAGGGACGTCAAGTCAGGATAACGGGAACGGATAATCGGGTGAATGATTGTTGAAAATAATAAACTAATTTATTGTGGATTGAAAACCCTATGTGCTCACCAGGCTTCCAAGCCTGACCCATTTAGTTTCTTGTATTACAGGTAGTGACACAAGAGTATAGATGCGAAGATCTGATGAGAGATTATGGATTATAGGCCAGTAGAAACAAATGGAATATTTGTGAGGCCTATGTTGTTTTTGTTATGCTTTTGATTTGTATTGACAATGACATCCCGAGATTTGTAATTCAATGAAAATTTGGTTAATTATTTATCATATTTTTTGGAACATATTCTGCATCATATTTCTTTAAAAATATACTATGATTTTTGAATAAAGCATAAATAGATCGGTATTTTTTGGCCGTGAAATTTAGGAATATCACTGTTGGTATCAGAGCATTAGTTTATGCGAACTAGGGATTTCTATGATTTTTAGACTTAAGTTTATAATGCTAAGCGATGATCGTGAGATGAGTGTCTACCATATTTTCGACACGAGCACTAGTTTATTTTAGGAAAGATGCCTAAAATGCTTTTATGTGCTAAATGATTTATGTTATAGCTATAAAGATGCCTTATATGATATTATTTGATCGGATGTATGGTCTGCTGTCGACCGGATCTGGAAACCTTATGTGTTCAGGATTCTAAACGTTCGACTACGATATTAGAACTAACATGTAACGTTTCAGAGTGATAAAGAGGATTTAAACATCTATCATAAATAAATATCTAAGTTCACCTACTTTGGTGTATATATAAACATGGTGAGAACCCGAAGTACACTCGGAAACACAAATGGGAACAGAAATCAGCAGCCTCAATCCCAAGGGATTGAGCATGTGCCGATAGAAGAAGTTGCACCTGAGCTAGTCACGATGGCTGGAGTACAAGCCATGATTCGAGGTATGATGGCTGAACAGAGGGAAGACATGAGGCAAATGTTGCTAAACAATATGGATGAAACTTCTATACCTGTTGAACAACTAGAACTGAATGAAGGACAGTCGAAAGAAGGGAATTATAGTAGGACCGTTGGTCAAGCTGAACCACCAGTGGTTAGGAGGAACAACAAAGATGAAGGTGTTGAGAGGAACGAATGCAAGCATAAGGACTTCACAACTTGCAAGACATCAACTTTCACTGGGAAAGAAGATCCAATTAGATTTATAGACTGGATCTCGGAAATGGAGTAGGCCTCTATAACATGTGGTTGCAAGGGCAATCTACAAACCACATATGTAGTAAGTCAGTTCAGAGGTAGCGCTGTTCGCTGGTGGAACATTATAGGGAAGACCATAAGCCCCAATGAGCCACTACAAATAACATGGGCATAGTTTTTGGTACACTTTAAATGCAAGTATTGCTCAGCCAAAAATCTGTTGGAGCTGGAGAACCGATTCCTGACATTGAAGAAGGAAAGCATGTCCTTTGATGAATAGACCAACACCTTCACAGACAAAATGGAGTTTGCTTTGTGCATCGTCCCAGACGAGCTGACGAAAATCGACAAGTACGCAAAGAGACATCCATGGGAGTATGTCGTGCTAGTACACCAATCACCTACTCTTCAGGCAGCTATCTGGGCTGCCAAGTCTGTTGAGGAGATGATCAATGGAAGAGCCTCCAGCAAGGATGAAGTTGGTGATAAAAGGAAGTTTGATGGATTTCCAAGGTCCAACAAGAGGAGCAAGTTTGGTTCAAGGATATTTGAAGGAGAAGGAGAAGGAGGCAAAGCTAAGTGGTGTGAGAAGTGTAGAAAGAAACACTTCGGTAAATATAGTGAGGAGTTGACTTGCTACAAGTGTGGAATGATTGGGCATTACACTAACGAGTGCACATCCAACAAGAGGGTGTGCTATGGATGTAACGAAGATGGGCACATTTCGAAAGACTGCCCGAATAAGAAGGAGGCACTAAGGCCTAATGTTCCGCCAAAGCCAAAGGCAAGAGCATTCCACATGATCCTCGATGAAGAAGGTGCCAATGCAATAGATCGTGAGTGAGGATCTATATATCCATATATCGGGATATGGAGTAGCTTATTATAAGAGGCCTAGTGTAGGGTGAACTTAAACACCTATGTAATCATTTCAAGAAATAATATAAAGCTTGATTATGTTATCCATTGTGATAAATGACTATGTGAAATTCTTGTATGATGACCTGGAAAGCTGCGAGATAATACTTGGGATGAGTATGAGTAGGTGTGAATGGTAGTAGAGGTCTATACTACCGGAAGCACAAGACTCGCACTTGGATCAGGGAAAGTCACAAGGTTACCAAGAAGCTAGTAATTAATTCCGTTTTGTTCAAGTATGTCGTTACCATCGTTTTGGTAATGACTAAGATGATTGTTATTCCGACCCTAGAGGTCATATCATATCGGTTCCAACTAAGATGAGTATGTTATGTGGTTCAGGGAACCAAGATCGATGTAGCATTTGACTTAAACCAGACGATTGAAGTGAAAGATAATCGAACCGATCAAAAGAAGTATCTCAATCGTTGTTAAAGTAAGAAGCTTGTAGCTAGAAGTGATTCATGCTAGAATGTGATTATATCACATTAGAACATGAAGGAAGGTATATTTCGTTCTAGAATTTAACCCCAAGAGACCTAAGTCTAAGCATTGAATCATACGATGAGACGTCATTAGAACATGACCCATCGGTCTATTATGGTAATCGAAGGAAAGAACTTTTCTTAAGTTTGTTAAGAAGAAGAATGAGTCTCCAATAGGGATCGAGATTGTGACTAAAAAGGTCGCGATTGAAAGTCTAACATGAGATAGAGATTGGGTGTAAGATCGAGCACCGCCAGCAGTCAAGAAGTCCAAGAGTTAGATACTCATTCGAAGGAAGATAGAAGTTACGGTTATTACTTAGGATGAAGAGATAATGTATGGAGTCATTTTACAAGCCCCGTTTTGTTGATGATTCTGGGACGAATCATCCTATGGGGGAGAGAATCGTAACGCCCGTGTTTCTAGGCTAAGCTTTAGTATGATGATGTAATAGTTAGGGTCAACAAATGTAACTTATTTTGAAGTAATAAAGAGGAATTACTTGAGTATTATGTGAGTTATGTGATTTTATGTGCATTATACTTATTTATAAGATATAACAAATTAAAAATGAAATAAGCGTCAAAAAATAAACATATATAGATAAACCCGATATCTGTGAAGAAAGTTGTAGTGGTTGTGACAAGGATTCAAGAGATATAAAGAATGCTGAAATCCGAGTTATAACGAAAAAGTTATGACGTATCGAAGTTTTACGGCTAAACCGACACGGCACCGCGTAACACAAAAATTAATTTTTGACAAATTACTTTTTAGCCTTATCGATCTAAAAGAAAGTCGTAGTATACGTTAAACCGAGAGCGTGCATAAAAATAATGTCCAAATTTTAGATTGATCGAATTTTAGCCGACACAACCTAAACAAGAATCGAAAATCTCGACAATAGGAGCTCAACGATAAAAAGACAGATGAAATTTGACGTCGGATGACAAAGTTATGAACTTTTAACGGACTTTTTTTTGTCCCGACATGTTAAAAATATATCTTTAAAAATAAATTCAAAAATAGCTGACATAGTCTAAGAGAAAGTTGTAGAGTACGTTCCCACCTACGCGTGGATATAAAGAACGTCGAAAACGGAGCTCGTATGCCAAAGTTATGGAATTTAGAAGTCGGAAGGTGTTGCTCTCAAGTGGGTGACGTGGCGCAATCTGAGCCCTTTCTTTCTCCCCATGCTTTGCCACCAGATGGTGACAAGTGGCACCAAATCGACGAATTGGAGGAAAAACTCGACGATTTGGACTCATTTCCAGCCTATAAATAACAACTGAGAGTTCCTTTATTCTTCACACATTAAACCAATTCTTTCTCTCTGCTCTCTCTCTCGAAACCTCCCAAACACCCCCAAGCATAGGAAACTTCCCTAGCACTATAATAAAGCCCTGGAGCACCCGGAGCCTCCAAGAAAAAGCGTTATTAGGCTAGGAACTCTGCCCCCGTAGAGCCCGGTATTCAAGCAAACCTTCCAGTTTCATCGAAGCGAAGCGCTGTCCAAGTTGGAATCACCACCTTATCAAGTGAATGCATAGTTACTTTCATCTTAAACATAGATATGAAGTATTTTGTATAAATTACGTGATATGTGTGCATATTATCTATCTATATATATATATATATATATATATATATATATATATATATATATATATATATATATATATCTTGAGATTTATGCTGGATGAAAGATTTAAACCCTTTTTTTTCAGATCTAAACTGTATATGTATTTTATATCTTGAGATCTATGTTGGATGAAAGATTTAAACCCTTTTTTCAGATCTAAATTGTATATGTGTTTTATATCTTGAGATCTATGTTGGATGAAAGATTTAAACCGGTTTTTTTCAGATCTAAACTGTATATGTATTTTATAGCTACAAATATGTTGGGTAAAACATGGGTATATGAAATAGTTGATAATTGATGAAATAAAATGATGAGAGGCCTCGATGTTGACGATGATCTAGTCATCTAGCGGAGTATGGATGACGACCACATACTTTTCTAGACAGTCCAATGGAACTCTAGTTGGCTCGCAACCTATAGGTGTTTATTTGAACTATGTGTTCACTAGGTGTACTCCATCCCCCTCATGGTTGCCTTATTTGACATTGTTTGTTGAGGAATCCCCTAAGCAGTGTTGTCATCCCGATGAAAAAGTCCTTAGGCTAGGTCCCTTATAATAGATGCTTTAGGGACGTAAAGTAAGGGTAACGAGAATGGGTAATCAGGTTGAATGGTTATTGAAAATAATAAACTTCTTTATTGGGGGTTTAAAACCCTACGTGGTCACCAGGCTCCCAAGACTGACCCACTCAGTTTTTTGTATTACAGGTACTGACACAAGAGTATAGATGCGAAGATCTGATGAGAGATTATGGATTATATGCCAGTAAAAATAAAGGAATATTTGTGAGGCCTATGTTGTTTTTGTTTATGCTTTTGATCTGTACTGACATTGACATCCAGAGATTTGTAATTTAATGAAAATAAATTTCTTCGGAAATGCTTTGATAAATTCTTTATCATATTTTTTGGTACAAATTCCGCAACACATTTCTTTAAAAATATACTCTGATTTTAGAATAAAGCATAAAAAGACCGGTCTTTTCTGGCCGTGAAATTTGGGGATGTCACAGTCACCTTCTCAATTCCATACACCAGCACTTGCTAACCCTCACAAAAAAACCACTGAAGCAGTCCCTAGGCTTTCCTAGGTTCCCGACCTCACCCTGCTATCAGCTGCTGAAGAGCTCTTCATAATATCAGTTAGCTACCTTATGAACACAATCGCATGCAACATAGCTTAGATAATCCTTTGAGTAACAGACTCATCCCTACAACGGTTAGACTCAAACGAGATCTGTGCAATAGGGTCAAATCCGTCACTCTGAGATTATCCAACCTTTGCCACATGTGACTTGACATATTCACTCAATAACTAGCTCACGTCAATTATGAGTTCCACAAAGCACAAAGAAAGAAACATTTGTGTAGTATCAGTCCAATCCCAAATAATACAACTCATACTAGGAGCTCCTACTCCCGCTACTGATTGCCTTACTCCTACAAATCACGCCCAAACTGGCATCCAATGCTTCCTATGCTACTAGGCATCACATATCAAGCCAAACTATCATTGGCTAATCAGAACTATCATGCAAGTCGACAAGATCATACAATAGGAATACAAATGCATCTCTCCTAGCATTCTAGCTTGCAAAAACTGAGCAGATCCTTAGCCCTAACTAGCATCCGATTCCACAGATTCACATATAAAAACATAACATATAACATGTATGGGTATTTTGGGAAAACTTACTTGAGCTCGGCCAATTGCACGCATCAGACCTTTTTCTTTGATTAGAAATTCCTTTTTAATTAAATGTTCATTTTATAAAAAATTTCACCAAACCCTCAGTTTGAGTTCAGGCACACCCTAGAGTATGCCCGAATCCCTCAAACCAAGGCTCTGATACCAACTTGAAACATCCCAAAAATCCAAAGTAAAAATTTTGTTTTTATTATAAGCAAAACACCATTATGACTTTTTCCAAACATTGAAAAAACATTTAAATAAAAACATTTATCAGAGTTCGTTCCCAAAGATCACTTATTGCGGAAAACAGGGGTGTATGCGTTGCGATCATCCTGAGCTCTTTCATCTAAAAACTAGAGTACCTGAAACATAAAATGAAAACCGTAAGCACAAATCTTAGTGAGATCTCCAAATATTGCATACCATACAATAAACACACTTCCAAGCATATTTGGGAGCTGGCCTTTCCTTCGGTCTATTTCAACTGGATACTGCCGAGCATATCTGGGTGTTGGCCTCCCCTTCGGTCCATTTCAACCAAATATTGCCAAGTATATCTAGGTGTTGGCCTCCCCTTCGGTCTATTTCAACCGAATACTGTCGAGAATAAATGGGTGTTGGCCTCCCCTTCGGTTTATTATAAACGGATACTGGGTCTATTTCACCTCCTACCACTACCACATAATAACATAAGAAAATAATCACGTACACATCAATGAATACTGGCAAACCAAACAATTATCACAAAGACAATTATCTTACTATCGACATCACTAGTGGGCTGGCATTGGTGCCTTCGACCCACGAATTCTACGAAGGGAGATTCACCTTAAACGCTGAAGCTCACTGCAAGAAATCCTTAGCTGCTACCCTAACAACTTCTCGAGCTAACAATAGCAAAATATCACCTAATTGGCAATTAGGTTCCAAACCATGATCCATAATCCATACTTGGTATAAAATGACCACTTGACCCCTGGCCCAACAAGATTCTTAACTAAGGCCCAAGCCCGAATCCAACAAGATCCAAAACCAAAAAATCCATAAAATCCCACTAATGGCCCAATTTTCCAAAATGGGCCCAATCCCATACGGGCCTATCCTACGCTCATATTTTACTATTCAGATTGCTTCAAACACCCCTTGGGACAAACTTGATCAAACACATAAGTCAAAAAATCAAAGTCAACGGCCTAAGTTGACCCAACTTGCCGAGTTGTCCTTCAACTCGTCGAGTTGCTTCATTAGACTGTAAAGATCGGGCAAAACCCCCTCAACTCGCCGAGTTCACCTATGAACTCGCCGAGTTCGCCAGAAATCCAACCTCTTAACTCATTAAGTCGACCTTTTCAAAACTAAGGGCTTCTAAACCCAGATCTTAACTGAAATGGCCTCAAGAAGGGTAAAGTTTCCAACTTTACTCCTAAGAACCACTAAAATGGGTTCAAAACCCAAACCCTAAACTTAAAAGGGTAACGACTTAATCATTAAGCATTTATTCCACAAGGACACAACTCCAAGATGCAGATATGACCATATGAGGATAGATAACCATGTAAAGTTTCCAACTTTACACTTATTAATGATTAGAAGAAGCTCAAAAGCTTAAAAGAGACCAAAAGAATGACTTAATGAACGCATGAAGCCCTTAGGACTATAAAGTTGACACCTTTACGCCAAAAGAGCTCATGAAGATCATAGATCTGGAAAGGATAAAAACTTGGGACTTCTACTTCCTTAACAACCACCCATCCATGGCTAAAAGCATACATATAAACGCAAGAAGAGATCTAAGCTAATACTAAACAAGATCTGAAAGATCCAACTTGAACCACCAACTTGCACCAAGCTTATCTTCATTTAAAGTGCCTTAAACACACCAAAACACACCCACAATGAGCTCACAACACTCAAGGAGGCTCTAGGGTTTCGAGATTAGGGTTAGGGGCTACGGAGGATGGAAATGAGCCCAACACCTAGAACTTAAGGTGTTTAAATAGGGTGCCAAACACCAAAAATATGGTTTCCTAAACAGCGTCCATTTCGTCGAGTTGGCTCCTCCAACTTGCCGAGTTGTCTCATTAATCTTGCGACAAAAACAACCTCTACTCGCCAAGTTTGAGGCTCCTCAACTCGTCGAGTAGACCCAATAAATCCATATGATTCTTCATCTTCAACTCGTTGAGTTGGCTCCTCCAACTCGTCGAGTTCAACTTGAAATTGGCATAATTCCACAATTAACCTTCTAGATTTTGGGTGTTACAAAATCCAAAAAACAACGGAGAACTAATAAAATCAAAACTAGAAAAGGAGATGGAGTCCAAACACCAATCTCCTTGAAATGTGATTGTATTACCTTCAAACCACCAGAAACTTTGCCATAGGAATCGTACCAGACAGCCTTCATCGATTATTTGGCCATATTCATTCCGCGATATAACTTTCTGAGCATGTTTTTTGATTTTTGGTAGCGAACAAGAAGAATGATGTGTGAATAAAGTGATAATGTATGTTATAGATGGTCGTTGATTGTAATCACCCTAAAACAGGTGATCGGAGATCTGGTGTGTGATGATAGAACTGGAGATAGAGGTGCGAGGTGTTTTTTTTTGTGTAAAAAATTGAATAAAACTATGCACCAATTTGATGCATATGATTTTTTTTGATCGGTATGTTGGTTCACTCCCCAAAATAGAGAACTTTGTTGAACTTATTCCATATATATATATATATATATATATATATATATGTGTGTGTGTGTGTGTGTGTGTGTGTATGTGTGTGTGTGTGGAAAAGTGAGTATACCCTTAAAGTATATAAGTTTAGGTACTTGAATACACCAGAATATGTTGTTTTGTATGATATATGCATTGTAATGTTCATAAAATTCAAAATCTATCTTGATTTACTTTCAACATTTTCGAAATTTCACTATTATCTTTCTCTTACATCTCATCTTTCTGCCAAACAGCTAATAGACTATATATATTATAGTTGAAAATGAAAATTGTATAAGAGGAAGAAAATGGTGAAATTTATAAAACTCTTGGAAGCAAATCAAGTTAGGAGCTAAATTTTAGGAACTTTAGACGATTACAATGCATATATGATACAAAACGACAGAGTATGGTGATTTTGGGTACCTAAGTTTATATATTCAATATATATATATATATATATATATATATATATATATATATATATATATATATAAAGTAATACGTATTCCACCACCCAAAATGTTATCAAAATCTAAAGATCATGTAGTAATACGTACAAGCATTTCCTCTTCCTGCAGTATATCCTAGGCACTCTGAGCACCTTTAATAAATCGCAACCACAATTATGATCATGTAGTTGTAGGGTTGTCAGCTTCTGTGGTTTGCCTAAGCCTTATGGCTTCTAGTTATGGTGAGCTCTACTATACTAATTTCAACCATATTATTTATTTAAACACTATATCTGTTTTTTCTCTACTATGTTGATAAACATCATATATCTTAATAAATGTTAATTAGTAATAAAAAATTGAAGCTTCTTCTTGTTCTCGTATCACCAGATGCCTTAAGGAATGAGCATGAGCATGAGCATGCCTTTTACTCGAGTGCCAGTACCCCTTGCTTTTGCTACTACCTCTTGCTTTTACTTTTGCATATTTTTAGAAAATTGTATTTTCATATATTAATTTTGAAATTTAAGGAATATTTTCAGATATTTAAAAATAATAAACAAATTTTAAAAAAATTTATGAAATACAAGTGTTGTTCCATTTTAACCTTCTTCACCCTCGTTGTTGCTACTGTTTTTGACATATCAACCCTTCTTCTACCATACTTTTAGGGGCCGTTTGATATTGTTACTAACCCAGTCAGAAGGAAGGACTCGGTCCTCAATCAGAAGTTACTGTGTTTGATTTGGGTTGTTATCTTCAGATTCGGCCCAAAGAAGGGACTCGGTTCAAAAAAATTGATGATTCGGTCCTCATCTTAAAACCTCCTGACCGAGTTTTTGGCTTCAGTCACCCCAAATGGAACGCTTTTCCCTCGTCTCCTTCAATCGATCATATAACTTCTTCAATCTACCACACTGTTCTTCGTCTCCATTTTCCCCCAAAAGAAATCGGTAATCTTCTTCCTCCTTCCTCCAACGTCTACCCCTATCTCACTTATCATACTCGTATCTCTCTATCTGGTTTTTTTTTATAATCTTTTATGTTAAAGTTTAAAGCTCTGTTCTTCATCTATATGCCTCCACAGAGAAAAAAGAAGCAATCTTCCCTGCTATTGGTTCCGACTCCACATAGATTTCTGTCTTCTTCCTCTGACCACGCAACCTCCGCTACCCTTCCACCGACTCAGGTGCGTTTGTTCCCATTTTTCCAATTTTGCTGAGATTTATGATTTTGCTATTCTTGTTTGTGTTATGGGTTTTAATTGCTTGAAATCTTCTCTGCTATCTACTTGTTATCTAGCAAATTGTAGCATATTTTAAATTGTTAGAACTTGAAATTTAAACTAAAATCAACCTCAATCGATTGAATGGTGGTAATTAAAATCGGAAATTCTAGATTTTGTTGTTCCTGTTTGAGAAATCAACCTCAATTGATGGTTGCGTAATGTTTATTGATATCATGCACCAGTTTTCAGGACATGGGTATTCTTGAAGATGATTTGTAGATGCCTGAAGGTGCTTGCATTTGATCTAGGATCAACATATTAGTTGTTGATATGATGATTTAAGTATGTATATCAACCAGATATTGTAGTTAAACATTGATATATTATGGTGACATTAGTATAGAAAGATTCTTTTTGACAAGTTTCTTGATGTTTGAGCTCATAGATGTATCCAGGAATTATTATTAAAAAATGTTGGTTGAGGGTAATATAGTCATTATGTATAGTCAGTCAAATGCAAAATCAAACAACAAGTTTCAGTCAGAAGTTAACTGAGTAAGAGTTTCTAACCCTGTCAGATTCTAACCTGGTCAGCTATAACCCGGTAAGTAACTATCAAACGACCTCTTAATGTCATTCCCATTACCTTGGTTGTATATGCATATGCTTATTCATATATAAATGCATATGTATATGAATATGCATATGTCATTGACTTATACTAAAGCATATGCATATATCATATACTTATTCATATGCATATTAATATGCATGTGCATATACTTATTCTTATGCATATGTATATGCTTATTCATATACATATGCATAAGCTTATTCATATGCATATGAACACGAATATGCATATTTCATATACTTATTCTTGTTCATATGCATAGGCATATGCATACGCATATGTCATATACATATGAATATGCATATGCATATGCTTATTCATATGCATATGAATACGCATATGTCATATACTTATTCTTATGCATATGCATATGCATATTGATAAGCATATGCATATGCATATACTTATTCATATGGATATACATATGCATACCTTACTCCTATGCATATAGAGGCATTAAATATATATATATTTTTAAATATGCATGTGCATTTGCATATGTTTTTAAAAAATATGCATATACATAAAAAATATGAATATGCATTAAAAATGCATTTTTTTGAAAAACTCTTTTTTCAAATATTAATTTCAAATCGAAGGAATATTTTTTTTAAATATGCATGTGTATTTTTTTGGTTTCTGGCATGGAACGTCGTGCGTAAGGCTGCGGAACGTTGTGCGTTCCGGCTTGGTGTCCCGATGGATGGTCCGGTGACGAGCACCCACCGCACCATAAGGGAACGCCCAATGTTCGTGTCACCAGTGGACTTTTGGGCTTTTGGTCTAAGATTTGGTTTTACGGTTTGGGCTTGCTATTTTGGGCCATGTGTGGACTAATCTGATTGAATTTCCATTTTGGGCCTAAGGAGTTTGGGGTTGGGCCATTGTGGGCCTAGTTTGGATTTGGGCCTTAGAGGGCCTAGTTGGTAGTTGGGCCTTAGTAGGCCCAATGGGCTTGGGTTAATATTGGTCCCGATTAGTTGGGCCGTTTATGGATTAATGTTTTTGGTTTGAAACTCAATTGTTAATTGGGTGTTTTTTGTTTGATAGCGCGGGGTTTCTAGCAAATTTGTAGTAAGTGATTATTCGTGGGTTCAACTGTCGAGGTGAGTTTTCCTCACTATTATAAAAAGGTCAAAGGCACCAATGTCGACCCTTTTGGAGTGTTATCCTATTTTATCTTATGATTGAATATTATAGTGATCTGTTAGATCAGTATCCTGGTGGATGAGATGTTGTTATGCTTAATGATTTGTTAGATCTGCCTGTTATATGTTCTGGCTATATGTTCTCTAGTAGCATGTGTTGATGTAGTATGGTTGGGTTGAGACTAGACTGCTTTGTGCTGTCAGTCAACAAATCATGTAACGTTTATATCAGTACGTTATATGTATGCTTATATGTTATTTATATGTCGACATGGCTTGTGTGTGTGGTTGGGTTGAGGCGGGCCTGCTTTGTGCTGAAGGCCCATAGACCCAGGGCGGACCAGATAGACTGAAGGCCCATCAGGGCACACTGGTCAGGCTGAAGGCCCGAAGAATGGTCCAGACAGGCTGAAGGCCCAACAAGGCGGATCAGACATGGTGAAGGTTCTGAGCACAATCCAGACATGTTGATGGCCCAATGAGGCGGACCAGACATGTTAAAGGTTCTAAGAGCGACCCAGATAGGCTAAAGGCCCGGTGAGGAGGTCCAAAAATGTTGAAGGCTCTGAGAGTGGTCCAGAAAGGCTGAAGGCCTGGTGAGGCGGTCGAGACATGCTGTAGGCTCTGAGAGTGGTCCAGATAGGCTGAAGGCCCGGTGAGGCAGTCCAGTCATGCTGAAGACTCTATATGCATGCTGTTATTTGTATATGTGATGTTGCTTATGTGTTTGTACCTTGGGGGAACTCACTAAGTTTTGTGCTTACGGTTTTAGTTTATTGTTTCAGGTTCTTTAGATTTTTTGGCAAGGCGATGGTGTAACCGTACACATCCTTGCGTTTTGGACTTATGATTTATGGGAAACTCTGATAATGTAAATGTTTTGAAAACTATGATTGAAAGGGACTCTTATTTTAAACAAATGTTTGGAACCAACAGTTTTGAAAACACTTCTATAGAAAAAGGATTGTTTTGGAAAGTTTAAAATTTTACTGAAATTTTATGGATATTACAAGTTGGTATCAGAGCCTTGGTTTGAGTGAATTGGAGGAACATCATGTGAATCTAGTCTCAAACTAAAGAAAAAGGGTTTTTAAAATAATTTCAAATGGTTTTCAAAATATTCAAAGAGTATGCGATGTGTACGATCAACCGGAGCCAATAACTAGACCCCAAATTACTACACGGTTATTTGAGCTTATGATCTGTTAGAACAACATGCTACCAATAGGCTAGGGATCTTCTGGAATTGCATGGTAGAATTGCTTGATTATGTGTTGTCTTAGTTCCTATAGAGTTTTCTGGTTTGGATGATTTATGAATCTTTCACGTGTGAACTGGATATTGAGTGGATACACTAAGTCACATGCCGCATGGTTTAAAGGATCTTAGGCTGAGAGGTTTGATCCTACTGCGCAGCTCTCATCTGAGTCCAACCGTTGTGGGATTGAATCTTTTATCCTAAGATTGTTGAAACAGTGGGGTATGTGATTGTATTCATGTGATAGTCATCTAGCACCAATGGAAGGTCGTGTGGCAATTAGTGGTATGGTGAGTCACATGGGGTCCGCCGGCCAGTCGCATTGTTGAGTGATGGTCAGTAGCTTTCTCTGAGTGGGCGCAGTGTATAGTGGGCAAACAAGAGGAATGATTAACCACTCTTGGAGGAGTGAGAACAAGACAAAGGTGCACCCGAGATGTTGAGATTGGGAGATTGGGTGTTTCGAAAGAGGATCTGCTTTATTTTATTGTATTTAGCGCCAGTTGGCTCCTCTGCACAAATGCTGCTAGTTTTATGCTTTGTGGAGCTCATGAGTGATGTGCGTTAGCCATTTAGTGACTATGTCAAGTCACATGTGAAAAAGGTTGGATAATCTCAGAGTGACGGAGTTGACCCTATTACGTGGCTCGTGTTGGACATTTTAGGGATGAGTCTGTTACTTGAAGGATTATTTGAGCTTTGTCGCATGTGATTATGTTCATAAAATGGCTAACTGACATTGTGAGAAGTTCTTCAGCAGCTAATGGCAGAAGGGTGAGGGATCCTAGGATAGCCTAGGGAGTATGTTAGTGTAGTTGTTTCATGGTTGAGAAGGTTTCATGAGTATTTTATGACTGGGATTAAAGGACTTGAGATGATTCTTGAGGAAAGGATGGATAGGT
The DNA here is from genome assembly GCF_051521515.1 of Lactuca serriola. Classification (NCBI taxonomy): domain Eukaryota; kingdom Viridiplantae; phylum Streptophyta; class Magnoliopsida; order Asterales; family Asteraceae; genus Lactuca; species Lactuca serriola. Next base: position 174,955,559 of record NC_136412.1, on the reverse strand, counting down.
GTTGAAGGTAGTATTGGGCCCGTACTACTGAAAGCACATGATCCATACTCGTATCATGGAAGATATCGGGTATTCTAAGGGCTGGTCAGTGAAGGTAGCATGGTTGGATACCATGGTTTGCAGTAGTGGTTATGCTCCTTTCAATCGTTTGGTTGTGGCTGCTCAGTTATGGGGATAGGCCAGGTATGTGAGCCCATTGGCATGTTGGATTTTGGGTTGTGTGGTGCAGAACTAGTGAGTTTTGGTTTGAGGCCTCAGGGGTTTTGCTCGAGGATAGGAATACGAGTCGCAGGACTCAGGAAGAGAGCGATGATTATGATTGGCTGAGTTTTGCAGATGGAAGTAGAATGACTGATTGATGAATTGGAATGTCGTTATCTTTGGCAAAAGTTGAGCCCATTCAGTTTTACGAGTTCGAAGGAGTGAGTAGGCTTGTGACCCCAGGGTCAGGTTGTATTTCTAGCTCGGGGTCAGTTGATCACAATAGTTGGCGGCAGTATTTCAGCGTTGGTGAGCGCATGTGAATTGATGTGACATGAGTATCTTGTGAGGCAAGTAAGAGCCCCAAATCTCAGGAGACAGGAAAGTTTGGCGTCGGATTCTCGTTGGGATTGTAAGTAGTGAATGGAATCTTGTTGATTAGTTCATGTCTCCTGGGATCAAAGGGGAGTATTACGGCGTACTCTCAAGTTAGTCAGGGTAACTCAGGAGGAGGAGGTCATAATTTCTTTGGATGCTTTGAGGGTGTGTCATCCCCTGTATTCATCGGGGTTGTATCGAGAATTGTGTTGTGTTGGAATTTTGTTGGATTGGGTAAGTTATATCCTGGGTTGACTTTATGCTAATTTTGGGTTATTGGGGGTCGTTATATGCCTTTTTTCATGCCGGAAGTCTTTAGCTGAAATTCAGGTTCCTCTTGGTTTCTGATTGATCTTTAGCGTGAGGATCATTTTGCGTATGTTATTCATTCCATGGTCAGGAATGATCGTATCTGGTTGAGCCGGTTTGAGTTGTGAGTTGATTTCTAACCATTGGGTGGTAGTTACAACCCTAAGTGGGGGAGAATTGGGAATTCTCAGGTTGAGTGTCAGGCATTGAAGGTTTTGTCAGTTGCTCTTCAGACTGATGTTTTTAGATTTATTGCGCAGATATTGATCCATGAACCTCTCAAGAAGCGGGTATGTTCAACTCCAGGTGGGTTTGTGATTCTATGGTTTAGCTGTCAGGATGTCCTCGACCATTGGTCATTGAGTTCTTCTTTCAGCGGAAATTCCTCGAAGGATTCAAGAGGCGACAGTTAAGAGCAAGGAATGCGTCACCCACCCTCCAGTGCAGCGTGTTTATGTTTCCCTTGGTCCTAGGGTAAGATTACCCTCGGTGGTAGAGTGGAATTTCTTATTTATAGCAGACTCGGGTTTGGCAACCTTTGAGATCTCTTTGGAAGTCTTCTCAGGCTAGTTTCGTGTAGATAGCATCTATGTAGTCTCGATCAAGTATGGGGTCTTCTTTCGATCGGTGATGTGGACGTCTTATGTTATTGATGGAGGTTGGTAATGGCATGGCAGAGATTCAAGGGTTATACTAAGGTTTTGGTGTATCATATGGACTCGGATTAGGAGAGGTTCGCTATTGACCTGTTTGAGGATATTTTCTGCATGATTTGTGGTATCTTCAGTCAAAAACTTGGGGTGGATTCATGGATGGCCATTTCGGGATGGCTTATAGTGGAAACTTGCAATGGTAATCACAAGTGTGTCCGTGTGAGGCATGCATTATGGAGGTCAGTGAGGTAAGTAGGGGAATCTTTTGTTTTGTGGTGCGAGTCGCGAGTTTCAGGAGAAAGGTGTGATGTCATCGATAGTGAAATTGAGGGTTGTTAGGTTATAATGTCCCAGTCTTTCAGGTTCTGGGAACCGGGTTAGATCTTTCTCCTGATTGTCTATGGCGACACATTGTATTTGGATGGGTTGAGGTGGTCCTGCTCTATGCAGTAGGACAAGATACCCGGTGCGGGCCGACTGTAAGTCGTAGGCACGGAGGCTCAGGGGGGGCGTTAGGGTTGAGGCGGTAGGCTAACAAACCCTGAGAATTTCAACTCAATGTTTGATTGGGTTCGACATATTGGTATTCCAGCCCGAGGCAAATCGGACCAGTCATGGGTATTTGTGGTTATGGGCTAGCAGTGATGTGTGTATTGGTTCGGGAGTTAAAGGAAGCATTGTCGGTGGGCACATGAAGGTTCATCTCCCAGTTGTTTCCAATTGTTCATCATATCCTAGGGAATTTTGTCATCAGAATTAGTTTTCTCTGGAAGGATTATCGAATCTCTTTTGTCCAGTAATGAGTTGTCAGTAGTAGAGTATGATCCATGGTTCTATTTTCTGGTAGGAACCTCAGGTTTCCAGGGTTAGTATAAGTGGTATGTAGGGGAGTCAGACGTATTTCGAGTCTTGAGATTTTATGTAAGGAAGGGTTGGTTCCATATAGGGCATGATTTTTTTGCTGCATGAGATTACAAATTAATTTCTTTGGGATGGAATTTTCTATTAAGCTTAGTCTGCTTAGAAGATCTTCGTATGAGATAGATGTGCATGTGCCCCTCAGGATTACGGGCTGTCGGGGATGGTAAGGAACGATTCCGCGGACAAAATCGAATTTAAGTTGGGGAGAGTTGTAACACTCGGTTCCGGATCGCTTTGTTATTCGGGGTTGCGGCCCAATCATCAGTTATCATAAGGTTTAAGGCCTTAGGGAAGAAATGTTTGGACCTATTTGGATGTGGGTGATGTTGGTTATGTGATGAAAGGGTTCCGGTTGTACTTTAGAGCCCAAGGGTATCGGTAAAGGCATTGGTTCGGGCCTTTTATGAATTTTGGATTTTATTTCAGTTGATTTGTAGGCTAAATAAAGTTGATAGAAGTGTAGGGCTTCTCGTTAGCTTTCCGTGGATAAAAAGAACGTCAAAATTGGAGTTATAACGATGAAGTTATGACCATTTGAAGTTAGAGGGGTTTTGGGCCAAACCGGGTATGCATGGCGTACCAAGTTGGAACACATGGCTTCAAAAGGAAAATGGACGTAGATGCATTTAGGAAGGCCCTGCGTTCCCCAAGGGAACGTGCTACATCCTTCTAGGCAGATTAAACCCTAATTTTTGGGTCTTGGACCCTATTTAAACACCTTAACTCACCTCCAACCCTCATTTCCTTCAGCCTCCATCCTATCTAACCCAAAGAACGAAACCCTAGGCCTCTTGCATGCATTTTGAGCCTACCTTGAGCATTTTGGTGTTATTTGGGTGATTTTGAAGAAGAAGGTGTTTAGAGAAGAAATAAGGGATTGATGAGAGCTTGTAGATCCAGAGGTTTTACATAATTTCCAACCTATTGAAGGTATAAAGTTCTCATCTTGGTGCTTGTACATTATAGATCTACGTTGGGACATGAAGTATGCATCTTATGGTCTTTTGAGGCTCTTTGTGAGTTTGAGTCACTCAAAGAGCCTAAGATTTGTAGATATTGCCTTTTTTGAGTTGGTTTTGACTTAAAGTTGGAGTCTTGATGCATTAAGTCCTCCCATGTTTGAGTTATTAGTCACTTTGTGAAGTTTGGGTGTTTGGAATCATGTTTGGGTCCTTTTGAACCATGCAAAGATGCCAAGTCGTCAATTTTATGGATTAAGACACTGATATGGACCTATTTGGAAGTTCTGGATGTTGGGCTTAAGCTATTAAGTCATTTGTGTGTTTTTTTGGTTTCTGGCAGGGAATGTCGTGTGTAAGGCTGGGGAACGCCATGCGTTCCGG